>NW_026542594.1:72633797-73905682 GCF_028750875.1 Macrosteles quadrilineatus
CCGCGGGCCTGAACTTACCCCCGAGTGTAGATATAACTGAACCTAAAAATACAGAGGAGTGTGACGGCTGGGACTGAACCTGCTAAGGGAAAAACTTAAGAATTGAACTCACAGTCAACTTTGTATAAAATATAATTTGCCCGTTGATTTTCAGTGGCGTAACAGAAGGGCCCGCAATGCGGGGTGCCCGGGAGCTGGGGGGGGGGGGGGGCGGTGGGCAGAGAGACCCACTAATTTGTTTAGGGTACCACTCTTTTTATGATTAATCTGTTTGATCATTGTATCGGTGGTCTTAAAATAGCTCTGGGGGGAGGGGGAGGGCGATTCACTATGTTGAATCGGTGGTCTTAAATTAACTCATAAGAGGGGGGCCCAAAAAATAAGTTTACAGGGGGGCCCGTAAAGATTTGTTACGCCACTGTTGATTTTGTTGTGCTAAATAATGTATGGAATCTCGAACGTTTCTTTTTCTAAATGCTGGGCCCAAATACACTACTTTACTTCTTTGCATTTGCCCGATTATGAGCAACATGTAGGCTAGGCCTACACTAGTTTATTATAAATGAAGGTCCTATAATCAAAGCTTCTTACAAACAGATTTGTAAACTTAAACTTTTCTGCCATCCTTGTTGAAAATAATAACATACCGTACTTTTAAACAAAAAAGCTTTTTATAAGACACCAGACTTGTTAAACTAATATAATAGTAATAGAGGTTGAAGAGTTAAGCATTTTTATAATGTGTTTCAGGTCAGTTATCTTCGCACGGTTGGCGGGGCCAGTGTTGAGGACTCAACAAGACGGATCCTTGTAAGACTATTCAAAAATGAGCTTGCGAGAGAATTTAGTTGGGAAGGAAGAGGAGGAAAGAAGTGGAGTCTGCAGAACTCTGCATTGGTGCAGTTGATTTGCCGTAAGTTTTTAACATTTGGTTTATAATGTTACTTTTATTTATTCTTTCAATGATAGGCCTATATTTGACATTTATTTATTTTTCTATAAAGTCAACTCAACCAAAGTAAGTAATTTATTTTTTAACCCTGTTTTTACCATCATAGGTTTTATGATTTAACTATTGGTATGTACATATACGTCATACAGTAGCCTACATTTACTTCATACCCCCACGCTTGAAAATGTCATTCTGGCGAAACATCTTGTTATTCTTTACATACATTTTTAGCAGTATGGCGTAAAGTTACGTAACAATTATTAGTCAATAAAAAGGTTCAGGGGCTAGATCAATGGATTTTAATTATATTAATTTATCATCTTATAATTAATTATCATAGGCTATATGATATTAATTTATGATGTTACACACATTTTTTGTCTGTAGAATGTACCGTACCTATCCTTTTTTTCTGCACTGTACTCTTTAAACCTCTTCAATACTTTGATTTCTTGATTGCAACTTGTTAGTTTAGCTAAAAAAAAAAAAACGATTTTGCTTAACACGTTCAGTGCGGCAGGCATTCCAACAGGCGCTCGCCAATGGCGGCAATGCCCTGGCGCGGTGCCGTACCAACAGCAAACGCAATTGGCATTCAAATATTTCAATCTGACGAAAAACAAAAGAGCATGGGCGATTGTACTACGTTACCCCGAGATTGAACGTAGTTCCCTAAAACACCCAAAGGTAGCAGCACTGCCTGGATCAGTAGTCAGTGGCTTTGTAATATGGCTTGAAGAGAGAAAATCCCCAAAACCGGTACAAAAGCATTGTCAGACGGGATTTTACGGGAAATTTTAGTACCAACCTACACCAAAATGAAGCTTACATTCTAAGCTACGGGCTAGCAACGATTTTAACGTTCCCCGGCAATGGCTGAGCGCATACTGAACTAATGTAGAGGGGGTTGCGCAACTACATCAATTGATGTAGGCCGCTCATGTCGCGACTACATCAATTGATGTAGTCAGCACTAAACGTGTTAAAAAAATGTTAAAAATGAAAACATTAAAAATGAATTAATCTAAGTTTTGCCATCAAGAAAACAAAGGATTGATTACCAAAAGATATGTTGCTCTAAGCGTGAATCTTGTGCGTACCCTAATATTACCTTATACACAGGAATACAGACATTGACACAAGTGTGAATTTTGTTTCAGGTGTAGTTCGTCAACAACACCCGTCCTCATTCGATCTCACAACATTTGAGAAAAAACCAGCGAATGGTTACGCCAAGCAGGAACAAGGATTTAGCCTATGTCAAAAATAAAAATTTAGGCCTACCGCAGATGATTAATTAAATAGTTTTTTCTTGACATTTCTTCATTGTTTCATTTATATGTTCCTTTAAAAAGTGTGTTAATAAACAATAGAAACAATTTTATAAAAACAACTTTTATACTTGAATGTATTAGGGTACTTGTGATTACATCTGAACAAATATTTTTACTAATTTTTTTATTTTTGTGCATTTATTTTTTGTTTTTTTTTACTGTGCAAGTATTTTTTGTGCACAATTTAGAATAGGTCTAAAAAGTTACTACAAAATCTATTATTATTTGTTGAGCCTAGCCTTCTTGTTTTCTCACATTAAATAAACAACAGGGAAAATGGAAAACTAAAAAAACAACATTTTCATGTAAGAATAAGATTCAGTTAAAAAAACTAGAAATTATTCATCAGTTGTGAGAAGTGAGTTAGTATTTTTTTTTACACTTTCAGTTGTTATAATCATACTGTATTATTATTAATAATAGGTTATTTTTCTAAACTATTTCAACTTAATCTTCTTAACATTCAAGCTAGTTATTACTATTAATTATTATCAGCTGAATAATGCTTGGTAATATAAACACTAATATAATAATTAACATATTATTTACTTTTTTATGCAAATAAATGCACTATCCAAAATGCTTGTTAAGTGGTACCTATTCTCATCAAGGTAATTTAATAAGTTTTTCTCAAATAATCTTCAATGTACGATAATTAAAAAAAAATTGAAGCTGTCTTGGTCTAATATTTGTTAAGGTAGTTGCCATATTCTTTATCTTCCCTACTTCATTAAAACACATATTCTTTAAAGGTAAAATCATTTGTTTTTTTGTGGCTGCTACCATTTTTAAGGAAGTCTACAAAAATTGCATAATTCTCTCATTCTTTGGTTTGATTATGATATGAAAATAAATGCTGATAGCTAGCCTACACCAACAATATAACATTACATTTTTTGCATACTGTATTGTAATGATGTAGTAACTGTAATAGGTGCTCTTTCCCCTTCTAGACTTTCACTAGGGCCCCTCTGGTTCACCTTAGGAGCTTGATGTGATCTGTACCCGAGGTCCTACGGGCCTGCTTCAGATGAAACTACTGAACAGCAGTAGGTTGTCCCTAAACTAGATCAATTAGGTATTTAGGCTACCTGACAAATCACAAAACACATATTCCTAATGAAGACTTAAAATATTGTTTTACTATCATACAACACACCAACCCTCATGACACATAGTTCACCTCCCATAACATTAAACCTTCAAAGAAAACTGTTAGTAAAAATCAATGTATATAATTTTATATATTGATTTTTATGACAATTGTATTTTGAGCCACTTTTTATTAATATGGCATCAAATATGTATCATCTATGTATAAAATATGTATTTTATACATTTAAGGTATGCATCAATTTCTATCAAAATTTACAGATTATATACAGATGTATAATATGTATCATATCTGTAGTTGGATCCTTATACAATATGCATATAATACATATTTAGGTGGGACATATTTACAGATACAATCTGTATTGTATACATTTCTATACAGATTGTATACAAAAGCTATACCATGCCGGTAGGTAAATTATACGTATTATATACATATTTGTGCTACTTGGGAACTGTCAGCTACTCTTTGGCCCCTTGAAAACTCTCAATATCAACAAGCGCAGATAGCTCAGAGGTAAGGTAAGAGGCTCATAACACAAAGATATCAGGTTCAAGACCTGTCTGGGCAGAAACAATTTTGTTCTAGTGTTTTTATCAAAATTTGTTTTTATGAACTATTTAATCAATTTACTCAACTAATAATTATGCTTTTCATACTAAATCTATATTATTTAAAATATTTAAATCCTTTTTTTAAATAATATTTTGTAATAACATTTATAAAATATTAATACAAAATATTTTTAGGATACATTGGGAGTAGAATAGGATGCATTTTAAAAATATACTTTAAAGATTAAAAAAAATATTTTTAAAACATCCTGTGCTTGGAATAGAACAAAATTGGAACTTCCTTTTCCCCTCGAACCTGACTTAGCACACAACCAATACCATAAGGAGATGCATCACAAGTTAGTATAAGATGGCTGGAGGGATTGTAATGAACCAGTATACTATCGGAAGAAAGGAGCTTCTTTGAAGCATTGAAAGCAAGTTTATGTTTTTCCTCCCACCGCCATTTAACATTTTTGTCCAATTGCGATGTAAAGGTTCTGTAACATTGGCTTTGTTGGGTAAGAAACAGTGATAGAAATTGAGTAACACAAAAAATGCCTGCAGTTGTTCCTTGTTAGATGAGGAGCATCTTGGATGGAATTGCCTTTGTCCGGGTGAGGACGAATTCAGTCAGAGCTCAAAACAAATCCCAAGAAGTCAACTGATGTAGATAACCAAGAAAACTTTCACTTAACGCTTTGGAGTGTAATTCCTGCATCACTAACACGAGTGAATACTTGCCTTAATGTGGTAATCAATTCATGTATCATCGTTCCTGCTTTAACCAAAATATCATCAAAGTAAGGGATTAGGTACATTGTTCAAGCCCGAAAGCAAACTCTCAATAAAATGTTGAAATATAGATGGAGCTGAGCTAATACCGAATTGTAGTCTTTTTGGTTTAAAGGCACCCTTGTGCGTAATTAGTGACTGAGCTAGCGCCGACTTCTCATCAACAACCAGCTGTTGATAAGCTTGGGCTAAATATAACTTAGCAAAATATTTCCCTTGGTTTAATTTGTCCAAAAGCTAGTAAGGTGGAATAGAATAGGGTACAGATGATCTTAGATAGCTTTGTTTAACGTTGCCTTATAATCACCGCAAATTGGTATTTTACCATTGCTTTTTACAGAAACAACAATTATTGGTGTGGCCCAATTGGATACCTGAACAGGTTCTAACCCATGTAGCACAGATGGTTGGGCCAACGTTGGCCAACTGTGGGACAGTTGGTCGATGGTTGGTTGGAGCTTCCACAACCAACCAACCGTTGTCCAACTGTATATCTCGTAGTTGGGCCAACCAATATTTACAACTGTGGACCAACATTGGTTCATTGTTAATGAAATACATTAATATGCATTGCTGGGTATCATACATCAAGCCAACCGTTGTCCAACCGTTTTTCACTCCGTTGGACCAACAAAAGATACTTTTGTTGGACCAACGATGGTCCATAGTTGAGTTTACACGACTTTCATTCTCTGGGTCTAGCTTTCACAACATAATTATAATAAAATATCTGGTTTTACAATACCTTTATCAGTTCCAAAAGTTTCCAAAAGTTTTTGGAACTGATAAAGGTATTGTAAAACCAGATATTTTATATATTACAGTTCCGGGGCTACAACAATGAATTTTAATAATTATAATAATGCAAATATTTTTTAAATTAATATTCTTTAACTTATTTGCAACAATTTAAGGGGAAAGAGTAATTAATCATATAACAGGCAATTATAATAGCATTAATAATCTAACGGTAATTAATTAATCTATATTCAAATACCAGTATCCTCTCTAACTAAAAAAAAAAATAATTACTTATGATGCCTTAACAGATTAACAGAATCATATTATACTGTGTAGTATCAAAAATGTTTGAAGTATTGCGACCATTGCAACTGTCGGCTACTCTTTCACCACTTGAAAACTCTCTATATCAACAATCACAGATAGCTCAGTGGTAAAGTAAGAGTCTCATAAGTCGAAGGACCCGGGTTCGAGACCCGTCTGGGCCAAAAAATTTTGTTCTGGCTTTTTTTCAAAAGTTGTTTTTATGAACTATTTAATCAATTTACTCAACTAATAATTATGCTTTTCGTACTAAAACTTTATTATTTTGTGTGAAATAAAACGGTTGGACAATGGTTGGCTGGAAAACAGTTTAAAGAGGTGACATTTCTACCGTTGGCCAACTGTGTGGCTCCACAATTTACCAACGTTGGCCCAACCATCTGTGCTACATGGGAACACTCCCTGATTAACTTACTTATTTAGCTCTTCTTCTACTAGGGCCTGCAATGTATAAGGTAAAGGGAACACTCTTAAGTGAATTAAGTTATAATTCTGGTCAATTTTCAGTTCGATTGGAGGTCCTTTATAACACCCTAAAGAATTTGAAAATACATCGAGAAAATTCACTTTTCAGATGTTGAACTTCCAGCTGGGCTTTACTAAGAACTTCAGATTCGTGACAGTTGATTGAAAGTACTCCGTTTACTTCAATGTTAAGACTTTTTAGCCAATTACGCCCCAATAAACTATTTCTATTACCGGTACCTTCAGTTATGACTAACGAAAGAAATCCTTTTGAACTTACCGTATTTCACATAAACATTAGTCTGACACTTACAGGTTTACCACTGTAATCCTTGAGTTTCCAGGGAGAAGGTTGCAGTTGACAGTTTTTATGAGAAATTTTATTCCATAGTTCTCCTCCTATGATAGAAACACCTGCACCAGTATCAACTTCCATTTGGACTTTGTGATTACTGTATTAATGTTGACAGTTGTACACAGTTCCGGTACTTTAGTGCAGTTAACTTCCTGGACGTACTGAGTTGTTTCGTTATTTGAGGGGGAAACGTTTCTTCTTGTTCACAATTGGTTTCCTCTGACGAAACTTCATGAGCCCGCTGTCCCTTTGATCCGTGTTTTTAGTTAAAATATTCTTTTTGGCATGGTTTCCCTCCATTACAAACTCGTGCTAGAGATGTCCAATTTTCTTACAAATATTGCAAGTAGTCTGAAGATGGGGACAATCCCTTCTAAAATGTCTTAGTCCACAACCATGACAAACATTAGGCATATCAGAGTGAGCTGGATTGTTGTTAAGTCTTTGAATTCACAGTTCACAGCTAGTTCTTAGTCGAGAATAGAAAGAGTTAAACGACTCTGTTTCTGCTTGATGACACTTCCTAAAATTAAATATTTCAAAAAGGACATTTTTGGTAGGAGCGAAATAGTCTGGGACGGTGGCGTCGTCCTGTAATCCAGCTACTCGGAGGTCATGAATTGTGGATATTTATAGGCATCCACTGTGGATGCAATACTTCCTGGTGTGGATTAACGTCAGCACTAGTGAGTACTACGACTATTCGCAGTACTATCCCGATAATTAGACCAATTCGTTAAAACCAAGGCAAAAATGTGGTTCGGATTCCACTATAAACTGTAGGTCTCTTAGTTGCCGTTAGCTGTATGGGCTATTACAGGTAAAATACTGTAAGTTGGCACTTGGCTCCTAGGTACAAAATGTGTATTCGTCGTCTAGAAAACATCAGACCCTATCGCCATCCCTCGTTGGGATCATAAATCGCAGCTTGCCCACCCCGACCCTTAAGACAATCCTATTAGCACGCTTCTGTGCACGCCCTAGTTAAAAACACAATAATATCAAGGGTGCTAAAATTTAGATTTTAAAATCGCTCTTATGTTATAAAATTATTTAAGAAAAATTTCTGTTTTTGTCCCATTAAAATCGGATTATTTTAACGGGATTTATAATGTTTGAATTGTTAGAAAATACTTATTTCCAATAAAGTTGCATTAAAACTCAGCGTATGCAAATGTTTTCAATATCCAAAATAAATATATGTATCACGAGATAGATAATAATATATAGTAGTTAGTTTTATCCTTAACAATATTTGAGTATTATCACGTTTTACATAATCGTGAAGCGAAAACCAGTTTGATTTACATATATTTCTGCATAATTGAAAAAATCAATCACGCTTATGATCGGATGGAAAATTTGTTTACCAAACAATAAACTTATGAAATATTATTGAAAAAATTATTTACAACTCACCGCCGGCGTTTCACGTGATCCTTCCTGACGGTAAATTCCAATGTTGTGTAAATCTAGTGCAGCTCTTCAATTCCAGACATCTCCGCATCCGAGTCGTCTGGTCCTGCGTCTTCGCTGCTCTCATAGTCGCTTCCGACGTGGATGATAAAGGATTCAGTTATGTCATCTATCGCTGGTTCCCTGGCGGAGTATTCATTTTCTGCATTCTTAATATGGTCGCATTTTCGTTTCCATTGGTCTGGGCCAATCGTGGAAAACTTTTCTTTGCAGAGCTTTTGTATGTCTGGGAGTTTGAATGTTGTGTTGTGTGTAGCAACATAGTTTTTAACGTCTGCCCAAATCATTTCGATAGGATTAAGATCTGGATGATACGGCGGTAGGCGTAAAACGGTGTGTCCTTTTCCCTTTAATAACTCATCCAACTGATATCTTACAAATCTATCCTTGTTTCCGACGATGATTTTGTACAGCTGTGGCTTTAGCATTGACTCTTCAAAAGGTATATTTTTATCTGTTAACCATTTGGTCATCTCATCTTTTCTGCTGTTAGACGTGGGAGCTTTGTCAATTTGCTTATTGTGGTAGTTAGCATTGTCAATTACTAGAACAGTGTTAGGTTGTAAGTTAGGAATTAGCTGGTTGTTCACCCAGTTCATATAATTTATAGTATTCATGTTGTCATGATAATCTCCTGATTTTAAGCCAGCCTTCCACATTGCAAGCGCATTTGGGACGAAACCATTTTCTCCGCCAGCGTGTACAATAATCAGCCGATCGCCTTTTGATATTGGAGTATGCACGCCGTTTGATGTCCCATCAGACCATACTTTATTTGCGAAGTGAGAGGTGCAAACATATGACTCATCCATATACACAATTGGGCGATTCTCAGACCTGTACTTTTTAATTGATTGTAAATAAGATATTCTTTTTTCCCTGATATCGGATTTTTCAACTAGTATTCTCCTGTTATTTTGTGCCCGTTTCCACTTAAAGCCAAGTTTCTTCAATATTTTTATGACGCTTGACACGCAACCGGTAAAATTAATTTTTTCCTTTAAAGCACTTTGCACAAGTTTTGCAGTTGGAAGGCGTTTCTCAGTAATATAAAAATCATAGACGATTTTACGGACTACACATTCGTCAAAATTATCCAAATCTGTAATTGGTTTTTGGCGTTTCCTATTTTTATTTGAGGTCAAAAACGACTTTGGTTCATCTTCACTTACTTGTAATACAGTCAGCTCCTTGTTTATTCGAGTAACAGATCTGATTGATACACCTGTTGCTGCTGCGGTCCTATCACGTGCCCTCTTCAATGGAATGTTCGGAGTCCCACTAACACTTTCTTCTTTCATAAATTTGTAGACGTTACTTACGATTTCCCTACTTTGACTATTTAACACTTTACCACATATCCCTACTTTTGTCTTAATATCTGCCATGTCCGTGTATTACCTAGCTCGTAATCCGTAAAATCAATAACTTATAGAAACGAAAAAAATCTAAACTGACTAAATAAAACTGAACTATGTACTAAGTCCTATCGCTACCACATTCGATACACCACTTCGCACAATCGAGGTAAGTTGACGTGCTCGAAGGTCAGGTACAACTAACTGGCTAATCGGATTTGCAAACAACCATCCCGTTATTTTGCATGCGTTAGTGGGCGTCAACCCATGAGTAAGCGAAAATCCAAGAAGGGCGATGTCTTTAGAAATGACCTGCCAGCCCCTCTACCCACCCCTCACCCTCGGCATCTCACCGTGCCTCGTAGCCCCCGCGCGCCACCTTACAAAATTTCACCTGTAATTAACAGCTGTGTCACAACATATTCCTTAGACACAGGCTGTGTCTAAGGAATATGTTGGCCTTAGTCACTAACAAGACTACATGATCGGCGCGACTCATCCTACACTCATCTCCATTCATACTTACTTACTTACTGCTGGGGCGCTACAAATCGCAGTCGATTCTTCGCCTCGTAGATCAGCCTCTTCCACGCTTCTCTGTCCGCTGCCATCTCCACTGTCCCTCCACACTGACTCACATCTCTCTTAACTTGGTCATACCTATAGTATATATCAACTACATGTTTCATAATCAATGTTCTATGTTGGCAATAATAAGTAAAAATAAATCATATGTTATTATTAATAATTAAAGTGTAAATAAGTTAACAACAACATTAGTCATTTTTTGTATCAATAAATCTTTTCAAATGAAGCAACGTTTTCAATTATTAACATCTAATGTTAATACAGGTCTAATGTGTTTAGAAGTGAGATACCTCTGTAGTTTGAGCAAGATTGTTTGTCACCTTTCTTATGTAATGGGATTATTATCGCTTCTGCCCACTCCTCTATTTCATTATTCCATACATTTGTTAAAAGGCTATGAATTTCTTTGATTAGGACTTTTCCACCACTTCTAATTGCTTCCGTTGTGATTCCGTCCTCTCCAGGGGCTTTATTGCATTTGAGTAACCTAATTGCTTTTTCTACTTCCTGTTCTGAGGGTGGTAAAACATTTGGTTCAACGTTGTGGTAGCTTAGATTTTCTTCTATGTCTCTAATTGTCGGTTCATCACATTTAGAAGTTCTTCAAAATAGTCTTTCCATACTTTAATGCCTGATTCGTTATCTACTACTACATTTCCACTTTTATTTTTAACTCCATAGGTTCTTGCAGAGAAACCACTTTTGAAAAGTCTAATTGTTCTATAAAAATCCCTGGCGTTGTTCGTGGTTCTGTTGTTTTCTGCTTTGGTCAGTTTTTGCCTCTCCTTGAATTCTCTTCCATTGTTTTTGGACAAGATTTGGTTCTGTTATAGGTGGTTCTGCGATTTCATGATTCTGTATTTCATCTCCATTCATACTTGGCTTAAAATACCTACTTTGTATGGTCGCCATTTCATAAGAAAGTATTAAAGTCAGTTTGGTCAGTTAATCACACTTTTGTTTGTTATTTTCATTAGGTTGTGGTAAGCTGTAAAAAATTTAAGCCACATCCTCACCAGCTAAAATAAGTAGTAGTGCAGTTTTCCTTACATCATTGCCCATTGGTAATGTCTGCAGCTAAAGCATACCTCTCAAATTGCTTAATCCACGTACCCCAATGCTGTGCGGAACTTGCAGGATTGGTATGGAGGTCAAAAGGATCAGGCTTATTGAGATCCATTATCCAATTATCCTCGTCGCCAGTTTAGTAAATTGAAACATAATAATTAACAAGACCAGATTTATTGAACTCACAAATCAGACTAAACTAAAAAGTAAACAAAACATAATAATATAAACAGTCATCTGACAGATGTTATAAATAAAACATATGGACTTATTTCTTGACACATAACAGTAAACTAGGATTGCTTTCAGAGCAGTGAAAGCCAGTTGAGCGGAGCAATCATGTTTAACAGTTTTTTTTTTATCAGATTACAAACTGTTATGCAAATATGAGAACATTAAGTAAAACATTTAACAAAACAATGTCAGGAAGCAAGCACCTGTTCACCAACAAGTCTTGCCAAAAATTGGGTCAATCATTTAAATATTTACAGAAATCTGTTTAAAGTAATAAATGAAAAATGTTTATAGATATAATACAAAATACAAATGTTCCCACACTCTGCACTGCTAGCCTTTACTACTTCTTTCACCAAGCCTACATCGTGGACCTGTTTCCATCCCTTCCCATAACATTTTAGGATTGCCGATACGGATACATATTAATCTAACTGCCACAAAGGGTTCCCACACCATTAGCATTTGTTACTTCCTTCACCACTTACTACGTTGTGGACCTGTTTCCCTCCCTTCCTAGAGCATTTTAAGATTGCAGATACATTAATCTAACTGCCACATACGGTTCCCACACACCGCACTGCTAGCCTGTCCTACTTCCTTCATCGCTTCCAAAGTCATGTACCTGTTTCCCTTCCTTCCCATAGTATTTTAGTATTTTAGATACGTTAATATAACTGCCCCAAATCGTTCCCAAACTCCGCACTGCTAGCCTTTACTATACTTCCTTCACCACCTCCTACATCATGGACCTGTTTCCCTTCCTTCCCATAGCATTTTAATATTTTAGATACATTAATCTAACTTCCCTTAAAGCGTTCCCACACTCTGCACTGCTAGCCTTTACTACTTCCTTCACCACTTCCTACGTCGTGGACCTGGTTTCCTTCTTTCCCAATAGCATTTTAGTATTAGATATATCAATCTAACTATCCCACACTCTGTCCTGCTAGCCTTTACTACTGTTCTTTATACTTAGTTGAGACTCTGGCTCTGGTCTACACTCACGAAACTATTTTCCTCAGTAATTTACCTAATAAATGACTTCCTCATTGTGGTAATGATTGGTGTTGGTGTGATGATTCTAGGAGAAATACGTCTGGTGCGCCCATTACGAGAGCTAGCTTCCATCTCTCGGCCCCACCAGCCTGTGTTGCTACGAGTGGTGGCCGAGGAAGTTGTCACTTCTGTGGACGAGCCTCAAGCCATGGCTAGTGAGGCTACAGTGGCTCTCTTGGTGGCTCAACTAGACAACTCTGCTCCATACTTCAAATCAACTCAGTAAGTATTAAAGATTTCCAAAATCACCCCTGTTACAAAGTATATTGGGAATGTCTTTTTCACATTTAAACATCAAGTTTGGAGGAAATGTTTTGTTTTACTACTAACAGTAGGCCTAATAACTAATATGTGTATGTGAACCTGAAATGCCATTTTACGTGGCCAATTCCGAGAAATATTGAGTACCGATTAAGATTCAAACCATTTGGATTTGACTGTATTCACTGAGTTAATGAAAATGTTTTTAGCTTTTAAAATATGGCCCAACTACTTAGGAAATAAAATAACTAACGTTCAAAATCCCAATTTTGTGCGATTATTGTCACATTTCCTCCCAATGTTTACTAGATACGTTATTTATCAAATACTAGATCATCTGTTAAAAACATAATCTATGAAAGATAACTAATCGGGAAAACAAAATATCCATGTGAGATAAATCCGTGTGACATATTTGCGAGGAATTTTGTTTGGATTAAAACTGTCAGATAGTATGTTTGTGATCAGGGCCGGTTTAACCCATACGCGAACTACGCGGCCGCATATGGCGCCACGAAAAAGTGGCGCCGTGGTGCCAACGGAACAGTTTTCTTTTTGCTTCAACAACGTAATTTTGTTTATTTTTGCTCAGAGTTCTTATACCACAATAGAGGCATTTATTTTGTTTGTACCAACAGCACTTGAAAAATGTGTATATTTGTACAGCACTACAACTCAAGGGCTCAATCCCATTTGCAGTTTCGATTTGTAGTGAGCTGACGCTCGGCAGCGTACGGTGCGGCGCCTGATCACAACAAGAAACTTCCCCCTCCCTTCCCTCCCTTCTGCGTCTTATCCTAGAGCAGAGCATTACGTTGTATTGCACTCTTTTAGTTTTATACGTATACAGTATCGGTATCCTATTGGCGTTGTTTTGATGATTCATGATTGTTGATAAGTGAATGATTACGAGTGTTTTAAGTTTAATTTATAATTAGCGCATTAAATAAGAAGAAAGTAAAAACTGAAAATGAGTCAAACATCTTGCGAGCCGATACTAAGAAAACAATGGCAGAAAAAAAACGTCTGGCACTTATTATCGAAAGCGTACGGCGAATTTGGAAGAGGAAGATAAAAAACAAGCCAAATCAATGAGTAGATTTTTGTTGAAATCATCTGGTGGCGAGTCTAGTCAGCCCAAAGAAGTCACGATAGAAGACGGCAATGACGTAGGTATTTATTTATTTATTTATTTTCCAAGGAAAGATTAAAACAAGCAGAGCTGATCACAAATGGCAAACATTACGTCATTGCCGTCTTCTATCGTGACGTCATGCTTGACGAGCATTACGGCCTTTGGTTTTGCTAAAGTTTATATAATGAGTAAAAGTGTAAAAACGTTAAATTTCTGCGAATGATAAACAATCTTATATTGCAAGTATTTTTCTAACCTAAACTTATAGAAAAGTTCTTCTCAAAATTATTGGGAGAAAATTTACAAATACGGTTAAGTTCTAGTGAAAAAAAAACAATAGAAAATCATTAGACATTCAAATGATATCACTACATATTGTATTGATATCATTAGATACATAGTGATGTCAATAGATGTCTAATGATATCAAGTGGCATCATTAGAGAATCTAGTGACATTAATCACTAGACATCAGTGAACTTGAAGTGATGTCTAGTGATCTCTGTTCGTCTAGTGACTTTAGTATTGATATCATTAGGCGATTCAATGATATCATTTGGTTACTTAATGATATCATTTGGTTACTTAATGATATCATTTGGTTACTTAATGATATCATTTGGTTACTTAATGATACAATTAAGGGTGTAATGATATTAGTTCAAATCAGTGTCTAGTGATCATCTGCTACTTAATTTTTCCAAACATTAAAAAAAATTGTTTTACTAATAGTTTTACCTAAAATTAAGAACTCAGTTAATTTTTATTTATTTATGAGCTAGGAAAAAAGTAAGATTACTATGAAAATTCTAGATTTTCTTTGGATTTTTTTCAATAATACTGGTCCTGTAAGTTTTTATTTACTACATATTTTTTTAAATATTTAACTTTTAAAATTGAAAAGTAATCTCTGATTGGAAATTGTAATATACAGTAACATCATAATTTTAGTCTGGGAGGCAGTGTAGAGTATAGGTTGTAGCGTTGTAGCATTTGTATTTCCTGAATATAAGCTATACTACACATTTCAAGCAGGGGACATATGCATTTTAAAGTTGAGTTTATTTTAAAAGTAAAACTCTGAGGGTTGGCAAATAATTTACTATTACTAGTAAATACAAATACAACGTAAATTTAATTGATTTCAAGAGTAATATAACACTGAAAATATGTTAAGTCTCTAGTTTGGACTTGACTTGGCACGCTACATGCGCCACTTGCCACAAACTGGAGTCAGACCGTCAGACGACAACAATGACAACATTCAACAAATTCAACTGTCAAGTCAACGCCGGGTGGACTCAGGACTGGAAACTAAGGATCCAAGGCAACCGTAGCCGTCCTCGGCGAGTTTATTTATTTCGGTATTTATTTGCAATCAGATTCAAAATTAGTAGAGGGAAAAAATACAGATCTATGTTTGACAACTACCTATAGTTGTAGTTGAGTACGCTAGTGAAACAACTATGGAAGCTACATAAACATCAAGACTACAAGAAAGATAACCTCAAATTATTACAGTTCTGTGTCAGTTTCAATTATGTTATGAGTTGTTATTTCGTGACTGAGTATTGACATAGCCTACATCTTTTCACGTTTTAATCCTTAGAGCATGTAAGTATAAAAGTGTGATTATAAGTTAGTATTTTAAGACATTAGGCCTAGACCTTGCAAATAATAAAATACAAGAAACCTCAAAACAGGTTTTAAGGATAGTTAGGCCTACAGTTTTTACTTATGTACACCTGACCAAATGTATAGGCCTAATGTTGTATACAATCTACAATTATAGGCTAAACTTAACTTACTTAGTCTATATCAAGGCTGCACTTTACTTTACGTCCTACACTCATTCTAATGAAAATATCGGTTATTCGATTGTTTCATTCGATATATCGTTTGGTTAGTTAGGTTAGGTTAACCTTACTTAACTAACAACCAAACGATATAACTTATCGAATAATTGATATATCGATCGATATTTTCATTCGAATGAGTGTAGGACGTAAAGTAAAGTGCAGCCTATATCAATTGTATGTTGTAGGCCCATTTTGGTGTGAATCATTAAACTGCAGAACTGCTTTAATCTAAATAACTTAGAGAAAGAATTATTCTGCTCATGAATTAGGTGTTTTTAAGAGGCAAATTAATGCATTTAAAAAACCTCCTTATTATTTTAGACAAGATACCTGTGCAGTTTTGGTGGAAGTAACTGTTTGGGTGCAGTGAAGACGACTAAAAATCCTCCTGACTCCTGACAAAATTTCTGTCCAGTAGGCCTATATAAGTTGGATGGAGGAAGAATATAAGTTATTTTAGCCTATCTTTTGCAATCTGCATGAAGTCAGCTAACTTGCGTAAGTAAGTTACTTTAGCAAATTTCTCCATAGGGAAGTTATTACCGTAGACACGGAAAGGCCTAGGGATCAATTTACTTTTTCATTGTGTTGTCTCCAGTTGCCATAGCCTATTGTTCTTTGAATTTTTATACAATCTATCCATGGCATTATTAAGAATGCATATTTTTTGCTATGTAAGTTATGTGTGTGTGTCCGTAACTCGAGTAGTTTTGATCCAATTTTGATGAAATTTGATATGAGTGTCTAAAGATGACAATAGACTTGAATGAGTTTGTGAACCAGAAAGGTCAGTTTATGGGAACGGGTTGTTATAGCGATTATAAGTTTTTAGTCAAGATGGTAAAGTAAAATTAAAACTAGATTTAGGCCTACTGTACCATATCGATTAAAATTAAAATTCAAAATAAAAGGGCTTAGGCTATGCTACGTTTGATTGCTGAGCAAAAATCAGAACGGTGTAGGCCAAGAATTGCCTGCACCACTAGTAAATATTAATGTACCGGTAGGCCTAAATAACTCTGATTACTAAAAATACATTTAGGCTAACGAATAAACTGTATTAGACCCGTTGGCCACGTATTTTAGTTCTGGACCAAAATTAATTTGTGTGCGTACATGGAATGGGCCACCGCTACAACTACCTGTTATTTGTTAAATGTATTTTTGGGTAAATTGTGTCTAGTGACAGTTTTATTTTTATATTTATGACAAAGCTAGTGGATGCCTGAATATATCTGATGTGTTGACAAAAACGCATCGCAAATCAGCAGTGAATGGGATTGTCAGAAGGTAGGTATACAATTAATTTTTATTTATATTTGACATTCCAGTAGTAGTAAATGAATGACCACTAGGCAAACTTTCAACTTTTGAGTTAAAATTTTGCTATAAATTGCTGCCCAAAACCCGTTTAGTATTTAAAGCGTGGATTTCTTATTCACTCCGTAGTAAATGGTTTAGCCGAATTTTTGTTCTGGTGAGTTGACAATATATAGATTTCAAAATATTTTTGATTGGTCATTTTTTATTTTATCGGTGTATGTCTTTTCAGGACTTTTCTGTGAACGTTTTCGAGAGGAGGTCCTCCACCAACAGAAAACGAGGTGGTCCTGCGTTGTGCTGCAGTAAAAAGTTATATCTCACAAAAAATGTCGCAATCACAAAAAAATCCCAACCCTAATAGGCCTAGTTAAACACTAATTATTAAAAACAAAAGTAAACTTTATTCTGATTCTTAAATCAACATAGGCCTATTTTATTTAGCTTGGTTTCATTTTAAAGATATAATTTTTATATTGAGCAAATTCCTGCTAAACTGAAATTATGGGGATAGAACTGTCATGTACCGTGTCTGTAACTAATCTTCCGAATAGTCAGGGTTTGGTATTTTTTGTTATTGAAACCCATTTGTTTGTTTTATGAATAAAAGTACGTAGTTACTATAGGCCCTAACAGTGCAATCTTAGTCACATATTTAACTTTTTGCTACCTTTGTTACAATTTACTGATAAAAGTTTAGAAATTTGTCTCTAGAATTTTTTTTCTGCCTATATCATCACAAGTTTATGTCTGTGTAAGGGTCAACATGTTATCCTACATGACACCGATCGTGGTAAGTGTTACTTAAGAGCAACATCTTATCTTCTTGACTATCTTAGGGTGGGTAATACAATAAGTAAGTGATGTCTGACGAGATTTGGTTGCATCATTTGTCACCACCATGCCAAAATCATTAGACATCACTATGCAAAAGATCAATCAACATAACCTAGTGATACGTAGTTGTAATTGGGCCAACTAGACATCACTACGTTACCTAATGATCATACATTACCTAGTGATACGTAGTTGTAATTGGGCCAACGAGACATCACTACGTTACCTAATGATCATACATCACTACGTTACCTAATGATATCACTACGTACGTAGTGATGTCTAGTTGGCCCAATTACAACTACGTATCACTACGTATTTTTTTAATGATTCTCTAATGTTTTTTTCACTAGGGCTGGTACTGTGTCTATGAATTTATTGCCACTTGAAAAACAACACTTATTGCCTGATGAATTTAATCAGGTATTCAAACAGCTGTAACTATAAATGAAACATTTTTCATTTTTAGTTTCCAAGTAATTGTGTGAGCCCAAGGATGTATTCCAATACTTTTGTTGATCAAAAATATCACACATGCATAACAGATAGGTACCAAATATATTGTTTTGCTTCTGAGAATCTAAAATATAAAATTATAATGGTCCTAGAAACACATCTAACTACGAATTATATGTTGACAGCTGTATGGAAATTTGGTAAAAATTTTAGTTACAGCAATAGGAGATTTTCATTGTAGTTGTTAGCCTCCGGATTGCCAAATAATATTAAAAAAGGTTCAAATACCTGCTATTAAGCAATCCAAATTTGTTGTTAAAACAACTAGTTTCGGTGTCTGTGTGACACCATCATCAGGCTGCACAAGGACAGTTTTCTTTCTTCATACGAAGAGCGTCATATTTACACGAAAATAAATAAACATTTAAAGACGACACGAACACGAGACATTTATGGTAACTGATCAGTTAAGACACAGACGACGCTAACCCGGCGGAGTTTGACAGTCTGGTTAGTTAGGCAGTCTGGACTCAAACTCCGCCGGGTTAGCGTCGTCTGTGTCTTAACTGATCAGTTACCATAAATGTCTCGTGTTCGTGTTTGTGTCGTCTTTAAATGTTTATTTATTTTCGTGTAAATATGACGCTCTTCGTATGAAGAAAGAAAACTGTCCTTGTGCAGCCTGATGATGGTGTCACACAGACACCGAAACTAGTTGTTTTAACAACAAATTTGGATTGCTTAATAGCAGGTATTTGAACCTTTTTTAATAGGAGATTTTACATTTTATTTGTGATCTTACAACATTACGGTATCCTAACCAAAAACTTTTCTTTAGATTTGGATTTTTTAAATAGTATATGAGTGTTGTCACTTTCTGGTAGAATTTGGCAAGCAATACGTTAGTTACATCATCAACTAGTACATTTAAGTACAATATGTATATTTAATACTGTACAGTGGTCGTCCATGGGTCAAAAACTCGACCCTACAGATTTCTCTATTTTAACCTCACGCTTTTAATAAAACATGTGATTGTAATTTCTTCCATTTGTTTTGAATTTCTGTTTATGTTTTCTTGTTATTTTGTCACCAGCATGACAACCCATAAGGCCCATGTTAATTTTTTAAAAATTTAAAATTAATTTTTTGTGCTTTTTTATATTTTAATTTATAAAGGGATTTTGCGTACCTACAGGAAAATATCTTTCTAACAGTATGCGTAGATTTTCCCTGCGATGCACACGGGCTGAGAAAAAAGGCTTTAAAGAAACATGCTTGCCTATTAATGTATAAAATATTTATGTAAGTTAACTAATAAACTCACTCTTTCAAATTTGTGTTCTAGTTACAACACAATGCTGGAGGAAAACAGTGTCCAAGGGACTTTGTTGATATTCAGTGAAAGCACCTCGGTCAAGGATAATGAAGTGGCAAGTAAAACTACAACTATTTTTTATTTTATTTTTTAATAAGCTATCAGCGTAGTACTCATGGTAAGATTTGGACCCGGGACCAATTTACTTTTTTGTTTTGAGGTCCCTAGAGGCCAAAAACACCAACCGTTCAAATTCATATATATATATTTATACATTTATATACAGGGTGATCAACTCAATGAGGCCACCATTGGGATATCGGAAACAGTAAGAATTAGAGAAAACTTTAAATGGGGGACATTCCTTTATTTTTTGTGGCAGTTAAAAATATGATTTTATTTTTTCGAAATTCAGCCGCCATTTTCCAAAATGGCGGCCAACTTTGAAATTTCTTATGGAACACCCTATATTTTATCATGTTTTCGGATAGAACAGGCAATTTAAAAACTTTTTTATTCTTGACATTTTTTCGATAAACCCACTCGTTTAGGAGTTACAGCCTATGGAAAAATGACTTCCGGTGTACATTTTACATCATGTAGCTCCTAAACAAGTAGGTTTATAGCGAAAATTCGAAAAGTAAATAAGTCAAATAAGTCTTAAAATTGCATCCACATTCCAAAAAGACCATAAAATTCGTTAAAACTATTAATTCTATTATTTTTAAAATGGCGGCCATTTTCCAAAATGGCGGCAAACTTGAAAAGTGGAAAACTGTGTATTTTATGGTCTTTATGGAATGTGGATGCTATATTAAGACTTCTTTGACTTATTTACTCATCGCATTTTCGCTATATACCTACTTGTTTAGGAGCTACATGATGTAAAATGCACACCGGAAGTCACTTTTCCATAGGCTGTAACTCCTAAACGAGTGGGTTTATCGAAAAAATGTCAAGAATAAAAAAGTTTTTAAATTGCCTGTTCTATAAAATATAGGGTGTTCCATAAGAAATTTCAAAGTTGGCCGCCATTTTGGAAAATGGCGGCTGAATTTCGAAAAAATAAAATCATATTTTTAACTGCCACAAAAAATAAAGGAATGTCCCCCATTTAAAGTTTTCTCTAATTCTTACTGTTTCCGATATACCAATGGTGGCCTCCTTGAGTTGATCACCCTGTATATGTGTCCGTTAGCACGATAACTCGAGCAAAAATGATTTTGATGAAATTTGGTACATATAAACCTACATTATTCGAACGATATAAACCTACATTATTCGAACGAGTTCGTGAACCAGCATGATCGGACCATGGGAACGGGGGTTTATGGGGGGTTTTATGGGTAACAGTTGGTTTATCTCATTTTTGACCCTAAAAAACATAAAATTTATCAATTTCTCTCCAAACCATTTTGTAGAGCTTAAAAAACCAATAATTTAGTATATTGAAGCGTTATTATGCGCCTAATGGTTACGGAGAAAATTCCAAAAAATTTAAATTTTAAATTCCCATGTTATACTTATGGAGAGTAAGTAAACTGTTGTTGTTTGCTTGTTTATGAGCATATTTTGATCACATTTTGAAAATGCATTTATTTCATACTAAACTATTAACATTTTACAAAAGAAAAAGACTTTTTTACCCTCCCTGTTGCAGCAAATCTTGAGTACTCGTTAAATTAATGCTATTTAAAGAGGGAATAAATGTGATATTTTTAAGGAGACATTTTAGTGTAAATCCAATTAGGCAAATGGAAATTCGCTTAGTCTGCAGGTTTGCTGCGGCGGGGGTATTTAACTGTATGTAATGTGGTTATGAATAATTAAGTAGAGTACAAAATAATTATAATTATATTATATAATTATTTACAATTTTTAAAATTATAATAATTATAATTTGTGATATAGGCCTATCGTTTTTATCAAAGATATAGTTTAACCAGACTAGGGGGTGGAAAAGTTATTGGGCTTAGGGACGTTACAATGCTAAATATTCCCTGGCTATGCCCCACGGGTTTCAAAGTTTCCATGTTATTCTTATGAGTACCGGTATTCATATTTAAAAGGAATTAAAGAATTTGGCCACCTGTTTCAACTAAACAAGTTGGTTCTATGGTTTCTACCTTGGAACCCTGATGACCAGGCCATAAAATATCTTGGAGTATGGCTGGACAAAAAACTTAATTGGAACTACCACGTTAATCAAAAACTGTCCCAAGGTTATGCACGCCTTGCAAAGCTTTTCCCTTTAATCAATAGGAAATCTACTCTGAAGCCAGCTTGTACAGTTCTAATCTATAAATCAATAATTCGGCCCTTGATTACATATGCATCTCCTATCTGGGGATTAGCTATATCAAAAAACAAACTCTTCAAAATTCAAGTGATTCAAAACAAAATTCTAAGAATAGCGGTGAATGCTCCCTGGTTTGTTAGAAACAGGCATATACATGAAGAACTAGGAGTGGAGTCTATCTCGGCCTTTATTGAAAAAACCACCTCAAAATTTCTAAAATCTTTAAACGATGTTCCTGGTGCATTAACTTTTCATCTTGGTGAAGCAACTGAGAACAGGAGGCTACGTCGAAGGCTCCCTCAAGATCTATTGGAGGAATGAAGCCTAAAGAAGATTAAATTATTCTCTAAATTAATTATGTTACAGGGTGACTCAGGTTTGGGCGAACCCACGATGTTATTATAGTTAATTTCTTATTAATTTTGTTAACACTTCTGTGTATAATGTCTACATTGAACCAGAAATAAATGATGCTGTAAAAAAAAAAAGAAAAAAAAAGAATTTGGCCACTTGTTTTAACTAAACAAGTTGGTTCTATGATATTTAATAGCATTAAAAGTTACAAGGTTTACCAATAGAGGGTACATTTGGATACAAACACTTTAAGAAGCGCAATGCCTTTGTTCAAAATTCAGTCTGGGAATATTAGAATTTCGGATAGTTTATACGATGGCCGCTAGGTAGACTATCGCGAGCCCACAGCCAAGTCAGCTGACTGAGTGAGAGAGAGTGTAATCAGCTTAAAGAGAGAGTGAGATAGAGCGAGCCATCTTAGCGGTGCCCGCGCTCATTTCGGCGGCAAAATTCCAGTCTGACTATTTTGCATAAGCATTTCGCTTTTTAAAGAGGTTGTATTCATTGTTTAAATTAATAAAATGACTCTAATTAATTATAAAATAATTAATAGAAACACGCATATTTACTCAACACAAATCTATTTCATTCATGAATGTTAACAAAACAAAAACAATAGAAAAACATATGATAGTAAAAATATATATAAATTAAAAATTGGAAAGTCTTAAAGAAGTTACAACAATCTCCCTCACTATTTTCAACTGGCAGTGGAATTATGAAAGAACAAAGTCCTTGTATCGGCACGGCATTTGCCTTTGTCGCTTTGATCTCACTAGATTAACAGAAACTTCGGCATTGTTTGATTCTGTTCCCTGAACTACTGGAACCTCTGATTTGTTTGCTTTGGGAGTTGGTGGTCTTTCCGAAATTTACGGTCCTTCGGAAGTTGATGGTCTTGCGGGAGTTGATGGTCTTTCAGGAATTGACAGTCTTTCAGGATTAGATAATCGATTAAAATGAGTAGCAGCCTTAGTATTTTCCTTTGTGCTGTGTTTAGACGTCCGTGGAACATCAAATATGTGGATTGGTCCCGCACTAACAATTTTGGGTTTTGTTATCAAAGTAGACCGCAATTGATCAATGTGTCGTTTTACAAGTCGGCCTGACTTGTCAAGGGAAACTAGATAGTGTTGAGTTCCCAACTTTTTATTTACCTCTCCAAACTCCCAAAGGTTCTTGTTGTTTATGAAGAGACAAACCTGAACTCTCTCCCCCTCATTGAATGAACGTGCAAAAGGAGCATTTCTAGTTGAAGCTTTTTGTACTTTAGGAAAAATGGCATCCATTCGTATTCTTAACTTCCTGTGGAGGTAAAGTTCAGCCGGTGATTTGCCACATGCTAGAGGAGTTGCCCGGTACCACACTAAGATCTTCTGGACCTTTATTGCCATTGGTATGTTTTCCGAAGCTGTGGACTTCAGGCGGTTCTTCAATGTTTTAACAGAGCGTTCTGCTAAGCCATTTGTTGCTGGGTGTCCTGGAGATATGAATTTCTGGAAAATGCCATGCAATTTGCAATAAGCTTGGAATGTATCACTTTGAAAAATTGAGGCGTTGTCAGATACCATAACATTTGGGTAGCCGTGTGTAGCAAAAATCTGTTCAAGCAGATGTATGGTATTGGAGCTGGATGGTGCATCTTTGATTACTTTTATCTCTGCCCATTTTGACCTAGCATCAATACACAGGAGGAAGTTGAAGCCTTGAAACGGTCCTGCGTAGTCAATGTGTATTCTTTCCCAGTTCTCTTTTGGGATTTCCCACGGGTGATTGGGAACTTTGGGCGGATTTGACCGTGTTAGTGTACAATTTTTACATCCTTTCACAAGATGCTCAATGTCCTTGTCAATATTTGGCTAGTAAACATAGCGCGGTGCTAGCTGTTTCATTTTTGTGATTCCAATATGACTTTTGTGAAGTTCATTTAGAATCTTGTTTCTAAGTAGTGATGGAATGTACACTCTTTCTCCCCGGAAAATAATGTTTTCGACTAAAGTAAAGTCAGAATCAAGTGAATTGGTGAGTAGGTCTTTCAAAATCTTAGAGAGCACTGGATCTTTAGCTAACTCATTCTTGATACTTTCAGCTGTGATTTCATGGCTTGAAATTTGAAAAATGGCTTGGCTGCAGATTTGATGTACCTCTTTTCCAATTTTCTTGTCTTTAGTAAAGTGAGTTTGTGTAAGAGGAGCTCTTGAAAGACAATCCACGTTTTCTATTTTCCAGGCCCTTTTTGAACACCAACTTGTAATAATTGAAACCTGACAGATATGATGCATATCTGAGTAAACGAGCTGAAGTCATTTGTGGTAGAGCCTTGTCATGCCTGAAGATCCTAGATATGGGCTGATTATCTGTTACAAGATGAAATTGGGTCCCAAATAAGTTAGTAATAATAGAAGTGGGAGACACCAAAAACTATGGCCAATGCTTCCCGGTCTAGTTGACTATAGTTACATTCGGCATCAGTGAGTGAACTTGAGGCGTAAGCAATTGGTCTCTCAGTTTCATCTATTAAGTGGCTAAGAACTGTAGCTAGTCCAGTAGGTGAAGCGTCTGTGGTGAGGACTAACGGTAGTTTTGGATCGAAAGGTAAGAGTATTCTGTTACTGCAGAGCTCAGTTTTGATTTGTTGAAAAGCCTTTTCACATTCTGGTGTCCATTCCCATTTCTTATTTTTGCTTAACAAACGTCGCAAAGGAGTGACAGTTGAAGCATCTGGAAAGAAACGAGAGTAGTAAGAAACCATTCCTAAGGCTGTGGTTTCCTAGACGCGTAATAGATGCGCTGCGTGTGCGCATCTAAGACGCAGCACACTTGTCTTATGGAGTTTCGTGTAAGCGGTTTCCTAGGCTGCGTATCTAATGCGCGCGCATCTAATACGCGCGCACCAATAGCTGTGTATTTGACCGACTGCTTTCAGAGCAGTCGAATCTGAGTTACGCTGCGTTTTAGACATGTCTTGTGCAATGGATTCGGAAGTAAATGTTGTACAGAAGGCAAAATTCTCCAACAACGACGAAAAATTTATTGAATTTGTCTCTTATAATGACATATTATGGATACTTTGTTCATACAAATAAAATTTTATAGTATTATATTTCATATCATTCGTTATGTAGTGTTAATTTTCCCATAATGTGTGATTTTAATATTTAATCCCCTTGTTACATGTTCCCTACAATTAATTTGTCCTTAAATATTTTCTTATTGTTGTTACTGTATTAAAAAATAAACCTAAAATTGACAAATAATATTCTTTTCAAGTCAGCACAACCAACTCCCAAATATAAGTGCACCCATAATTATTTTAAGAACTCCTGAACATCTTAGTAATAACTCTATATTAATTACTAGCATAGTACCCAAACTTCTTACGGGGTTGGCGTATAAGTATAAAATGATTATTGCAGTTGTAAAAGGTATTTTCATCGATTCGGTAAATCCCGAATAGGTAAATATAATAACAGTAAAATTCAAATTCAAATAGTTTATTGCCATTAAGTATACATGTCATACAATAGGCCAGGTCAATGGAGATAATATACAATTCAAAGTACAATGTACAGAGTCAAGTGTAAATAGATGAACATACTATACTAATAAACTAATAATACTGGGTTTTTGTACAAAACTATTTGAGATGTATTGATAATGATGATAATAATACTGTTTATAGTTAAGCAAACAAGTTGGGTAAGTGCCTATAACAAAATAATTAAGGCTAAAATTGGCAGTGAGATACAGCTTAAAACTAAATAACAATAAATTTTTAAATAAAGTTCACAGAAATAACATTATTATGAAAGACTATTATATCACAGTTCATAAATAACCTTCATAAATAACCTTTTCATTTTTAAATTGACATGTTTGCTTTAATACTACGGTTAAAAGATACGTGAGGGCCACATACAGTTCCTAACAGAAGCTTTAAGCTTTTTCACTGCTTACGCTTCTTCAAAGCTTTTAATGCCAAAATATCAATTTCATTATCTAAATCATCGTATAACATCATAGTAGCCCCTAGTAATCTCTCCCGTGAACTTATGTTACGCACCAACCATGTGTATTTTACGCAGTCTAGGAAACCACTCACGGCGGCTGCGTTTTGGGACCTGGATAAAAGACGCTGCGCATCTATTACGCGTCTAGGAAACCACAGCCTAAGAATCGTCGTAATTCTTCAACTTTTTATGGACGTGACATTTCTTTAACAGCTTGAACTTTGGTAGGAGATTTCTTTATTTTGTTTAACTCCACCACTCGTCCTAGATATTCTATTTGTTCTTGAAAAATGAACACTTCTGTTTGTTTATGTGTAAGTCAAAATCTGAGAGTTGTTTAAAACAGGCCTGTAGATTTCTTTTGCACCCATCCATTGTTGAACCATGGCAAATTATGTCATCAAAGTAGGCCTCGGTTTTAGGCAATCCCTTCAAAATTTGTGTAAGAATTCGGTTGAATTCAGAAGGTGCTGTCTTTATTCTGAAGCTTAGACGATTGACACGATATGTTCCACGGTGTGTTGACATTGTCTGAATAATACTGGACTCTTCGTCGACTTGAGGTGCAGATAAGCTTTGTACAGATCAAGTTTACAAAAGTAACGAGATCCTCTTTGAGTCATGACCACGCAACTACCCGTGCCGCGTCGTAGTGTCCTGTACTGGCCAGTAGCTAGCAATGTCATTTCGTATTTTCGTGTTTCGTGTTGTATGTGTGTGTTTTTATGTTTACCGACGACCTCAACTTGAGTGACATGACATTTTTATCAGCCTGATGATGGGATTTTAATCCTGAAACCGGTCGCATAAGACGACAACAATAGGATCACTGACGGACAGGTAATATAAACCATTTTTATTCTATAAGTGATCCTGGGCCACTAAGCATAACGATGTGGAGGTCACCTTTGAACGGTTTACCCTTGTATGATACAGAAACTGATACCTTTCCCTCTGGTTTGATTATGTCTCCAGAGTATGAACGGAAAGCTAGCCTTGATGGTTCAGATGTAGACGTTCAAAGTCATTCTTCGCAAAGAGAGAAAATTTAGCACCACTGTCAACTTCAAAACATTGTGATCTTGCATTTATACTGACAGAAACAATGTACTTGTCTGAATCATATCCAACTTCAAATAAATCTACGACATCAAAGTTATGGTAGATCAAATCAATTTTTTGCACTCCGTAATCAGAAGAGTCTTCACTTGAATAATCGTCATCATTTGATCCTGAATGTAGGTTGTTGGTTGAATTTAACTTTGATGTTGATTTCTTAGTCCTTGACATCAGTGTAGTTATGCAGACCGCAGAGACATGTCCTCGTTTTAAACACTCACCCACATTGGAGTTTATACTTGTGTCTGTTACAATTTACAGCAATGTATTTGTTACTTCCACATCTAAGACAGAGGCCTTCTATTCCGAGGGCATTGAAGTCAGGTCTTTTGTTATTTGAACGTTGTTTCCAGTTGAGGGATGTCTTGTTGGATGAGCGATTGTTAGAGAACTGGTGGGATCATCTGGAAGGCCTTGTAATTTTGTGCACTCCAGCAGAAAAAAACCACATCAAAGTTGTTAGAACATGCATGTTGGTGAAATTCTTTGCTTTCAACCTTTGATGCTTCAAGAGCAATAGCTTTCTCTAGAATGTCATCAAACTTAGTGTACACGGATTGTAAAAGGTGTTCCCTAAGCCAATTGTCCTTCAATCCTCGTATGAACTGTGCCCGCAAGAAAACATCAGCAATTGACACAGATGTTCCACATTCATTGTTGGAGCATTCTTTAAACTGCAAATTCACATTCTTGAAGATCACGTCTGAGGTCGGCCACAAACTCTGAAATTGACTGGTTTTCTTTTTGAAAGATATTTAAGAAATAATGTTGAGCAACAACAACACTCTTCTTTGGAGTCAATAGTTTCTTGAAGTCATTCAACAGAGTTTCATAATCTAATGATTTGAGTGGCTTGTCTGGGCCCAAAAATGCAGATAGGTTGTTATAATGTTACTACCTATAGAATTACACAAGAGCTGAGCAATTTTCTTCTTGTCAGTCAAACCTTTCATTGTATATTAGTTTTAGAAACGTTCCAAATAGCTGGTAAACTTTTCTTGTTTGGCATTGAAGTTTTCGAATGTAGCAACATTTGACATTGTAGATTGACAGCTTTCTTCTCTGGGTTTTCCAATTGATGTAACAATTGTTTGAATTTGAGCTTGAAACATGTTTGACATCTCACGTACAAGTGCTTTTTGTTGTTCATTGAATGTGTTTAGAAATAAGGTAAACTGTTGTGCATCCATTATAGTTTGAACTGTATGCCTATAAAATATTAGTGTATCTTGAAACTAGAAATTGAATGTAATTTTGAAAAGTAAATGTGTTGAATTTTACAGTGGCTAGTTGATTTTCACACTCGTTGCCAATTAAAATGACTCTAATTAATTATAAAATAATTAATAGAAACACACATATTTACTCAACACAAATCTATTTCATGAATGTTTACAAAACAAAAACAATAGAAAAACATGTTATAGTAAAAATATATATAAATTAAATATTGGACAGTCTTAAAGAAGTTACAACAACTAAGCAGCAACAAAATCTGGGATACACAAATGATAATTGTCAAAGTATGATTGTTTACAGTTATTTTTAGCCTATGTGTTTAATTTTATAAATAATTTGTAATATTTTGCAAATGTTTGATAATTTATTTTTTATTGACTTCCCCACTACCAACAAAAGGAGGAAGTTCTCAATTTGTTTGTGGCAATGTTTTTTTTCTATGTCTGTTCACCAATTTCTCTGTGATTCTTTTACCGATCAGTGTGGTACCATGTAATATATTTCAATTATACCTGGCTTATAATTTATAATATTAACAATTATCTAAAACATATGTTAAATGTTTATGTTTACATTTTTCTATGATAATAAAAATACTGTTTTGTTCTAACATTTAAAGAATTAATTTTATTACTGAAATATGTTTTAGTGGCGACGAGGATGGGATTTTTAATGACTCATACACTTTTCTACAGGATAAACATTGAAATTAACATACTATCATGACTGAAGACCTTTCAACAATTTTATCAACGTTTGTTCATCAACAGGCTATGCTTTTGAACAAGTTAAATTAAATCATACAAACCCATGCACAGAATCCAAAACCTTCAACACCCCAGAACGGAATCACATCATTCAATTTCGATTCATTTGATGAAAATCTTGAAGATTTCAATTCATACAGACAACGACTTGAAAATTACTTTCATTTGAAAAACATTACAGGAAACGAAGATGAAGTACAACAAATCAAAGCAAGAATATTGATTAATTGTATTGGACCAAAACATTATCAGCTACTAGGTAGTCTTGGTACTAGGTACTCTACCATCAAACAAAAGCTACGACGAATTGATTAAAATAGCTGAAAAACATTTATGTCCAAAACCCAATGTTTTTGTGCAACAACATACTTTTCTATCACGTGTTCAATGTCCGACAGTGTCCATATCTGAGTTTGTAGCTGCACTAAGAAGACTTACATTCACATGCAATTTCAACTGCCCTTCTTGTGAATCTTCAGTGGTTGATTTGTTTTTACGTGCACAATTCATTCGAGGATTACGAGATGAAACAATCAGTGAAAAGATTCTTCAGCATCCAGAATTGACGTTTGAAGGTGCGTATGAACAGGCTCTGACTCTTGAAGTATCAAAAAAAGGTTGCAAAACATTTCATGGAACTGATTCAATAAATAAAGTTTCTAGAGTTTTTCGTACAAAAAACTATGATTGTGATAACTCATCAGCAAAACAAAGTCAAAATAATCGTAAGAAGTTTTATGAGTGCCTTGGAATTGCAGGACTATGTGTGCGTTGTGGTGAGAGTAACCACATGGCAAAATCGTGCAACAGGGACATTAACACCTTATTTTGTAGTTTATGCCATTACCATGGTCATATCTCAAAAGTTTGCATATCAACCTTAACCAAATCAAGTCATCGCAAGGTAAATACCATAATTCAAGAAGACATAGAACATATGAGTTTTCTATTGGAAGAATCGTTTCTGTCTGTATTACCTCCACTACTTCACCAACGGAAAAATTCACGACAACACTGAACATTGAAAATGGTAAGCTTACCTTTGAAATCGACACTGGGAGTCCAGAAACTATAATCAATAACAAAGACCTTCAAAAAGTTTGCCCCAACAGAACTCTTCAGCCAACATCGACTACACTTAAAACAGTTACCGGTGAAATCTTTAAACCTCTGGGTGTCGCCAAAGTTGAGGTATGGTACAACAACAAATCTACAAACCTGAACTTTTTTGTTGTGGATAACATTATTAATCCATTACTAGGTCGAGATTGGTTGCAAAAACTGAAAATTCCCTTAGATTCTCAACTATCCACTTCCACCCTAGCTCCTCCACCATTGAAGCCTGCTGTAACTTGCTCTTTGCCACCTCCACCACCCTCTGTCAAACTTGTGAGCTACGGCTACTCTGCAGTTCCAGTTCATAACCTACGAAATGCCATTGACACCAATAACTTACAAACCACCTCACGTTACGAGTACTCTTACCCAGCTGTGAAACCTGTAGTGCCGGAATTTCTCAAAACACCGATTGTAACACTGAAACCAGTCCGGTACATGACTGCACCCCACTTTGAACATTCTACTCCAACTCCACTGAAGACTCTCAAGTATTCAAAAACAGTGCCTGCAGTTAGTTATGAATACTTACCTCCGCCCAGTGTGTACTTAACTCCTTCCACCCCGACAGTGAGCTACAAGTATTCCATTCCAGCTCCAACATTAGTTTCCAACGGCTACAAATCGACCATGTCAGTTCTAAAACCCCTAGTTGATTTCCCTCCTGTTCAGTTTTTAACTCCCGCTCCTGTTCATTTTGAATACTCTACTCCAGTTCCAGACAAAACCTACTACTATTCAACTACTCCAGTTAGCTATTAAGCTATACACCTGCTCCAGTGAAAAAAACCAACTAAAGCCAATTGCCTACACCACACAAGTTACACACCAACTTATGACCTTATGAGTTTTCCACACCAAGACTTCAACCTGTTGTTCTCTTTTACAAGTATCAGTTATGAGTTTTCCACACCAAGACTTCAACCTGTTGTTCTCTTTTTAGAGGGGAAGACTGTAATATATTTCAATTATACCTGGCTTATAATTTATAATATTAACAATTATCTAAAACATATGTTAAATGTTTATGTTTACATTTTTCTATGATAATAAAAATACTGTTTTGTTCTAACATTTAGGGCCGCTTTCCCCAAATCAAGTTTAACTCTGATCGCGGTTTAAACTCTAGTTTAACCTCAGATCCACTTTCCCCAAAATAATTTCTCGGTTTAAACTAGGTTTGAGTTAACCCCCCGGGTGGGCTGGTTTAACTGGCGATCTATGGGTTAAACCAGAAGAGAAGAATAATAGCTTGATTTTGATTGGCTCTTGGCTGACTGGTTACGTTCGGCAGATGGCAATGACAAATATCCTTGTTTGACAAACATAACCTAAAATAAACTGAACTGGAAATAAATTAAGAAATAGCAAACCAGAACCTATGTAGACAATTAATTCATGACTATTTCAAATTTAAAAGATATAAGGCTACAGATATACAGTAATGGTTTTAAGGTTTTTAAATGCGTAGAGTAGGCCTAAATTATTATATTTTCGGTAGCAAGTATCGTAGTTGTGTACAATCGATAGGTTACCTTGCCCACAGCAACGCAACAGTGGTTGGAAAGTTTGCTCATAAGAAGCCTTTTTGTTAGATTTTATTTTAACACAGAGTCCTACATTACACAAAAGTAAATATTAGTTAACATTCGAGCCTAACCACTAGCCTATTATCATGTGTAAATTAACAACTACTGTAGTAGGCCTAAAATTAAAATTTAATTTAGAAACATTGATCGAACGTGTCTAATGCTGAGTAGCCTAGGCCTGCCATTTACAAAAGGATAGGCTCTAGTTTTTAATCCACAAACATTAATTTTGCGTCTTTCCCAACATTTTATTTTCCCATTTCATTTTATAAATTAGCATCAGTACAATTTATCAGCCTGCAAATAAAAATGTTTCTTTTTAATGTCAACAATTGGAGACAATGACACGAAACCTAATACAAATAACCAAAACATGAGAAAATTAATGACAGATATGTCATAGTGGGAAGTTGATACAGCTAATATTGCAGACAAAATTGCATAACAGTGTTGCCAACATTGTTGCTTGCAAAGAAAACCTAGGTTAAACTAAACTGCCATGACAAAATAGTGGGGAAAGCCATCCTAAGTTTAACCCGCCGATTAAAGTTAACCGAGATTAAGTTAAACTTGATTTGGGGAAAGCGGCCCTTAAAGAATCAGTTTTATTACTGAAATATGTTTTATACCACCACCAAAATAACCAGGATAGTTTCTATTTGGTACCATATATAGCATTATGTTTAAGTGTAGTAATTTGTTTTGGTGAAAAATGCTGAAAACCTCAAATATTCAACATTTATTTTGATTATATTTGTGCAGAGAAGGCATTAAATAATAACAATAATAATATAGGCCAGTCAAATTGGACAGTAAAATCGCAAAGCGTGATGTATTGCTGCATTTTTAATATGTTGTTGGGACCCGTTAGGGTAACTCAAAACCAAGTTTGCAGCTTCGAGATCCCTGTGCTCCCTGCGTAATAAGTAAAATATTACAAAATTAATGTATTTTTTTAAGTTTTTGGTTTATAGCTTATTAACAGTGCATTTTTCTTAATACTACTCAAATGTAATAATTAAAGTACATAAAATTTCCAACAATTTAAGCATAGTTTCATTTTTGTGTGTCAAATAGTTTTTGAGCAATGATTTTTCAAATATTACAATTTTTTTTTAAGTACCATATAATTTACATTTTTTCTGGGTCGGACCCACAAAATTGTGTAATACCCGTATTATGGCAGAATTCTTAAAATCTGCTTTTGTAGTAAATGTTATTGGCTTTCGTTTTATCACAAAGCCAAGTCTGTACCCTCAACACTTGTCTGAAAACTATAGACAAATAATAATTTATGAATATCACGATTTTTTTATTTAATGAGTTTAAATAATGTCCCCAACCATTAAGTGATAAAAACAAAATAAGGAAAAACATATTTATGGTTAAAAGTTATATTTAATGATAAATTATGACAAAACATTCTTATAATTAATATTTTGGCTTTTTGGACACTGAAGGCAAGGTAATAGAATTGTTTCCTGATTCAAAATCTTCGGGAAAAGACATATTATCGTCAGGGTCATTTTCATCCTCTTCAATAAATGGTAATGTGACATTTTGGCAGTTCTTAGCAGAGCAAGGAGTACATAATGGTGAACACTTTATCCCGGCCTTCCAACATGTGCAAGCACCCGTGTATCCCTTTTTGCACCTACATGAAACTAGTTTCAGAAGGTTGGATGGAGTTGGACTGCATGAGGTTGTCACTGGAACCAATCCTGCTGTACTATTCGGCCAACCCCACGCTGTGGGATCCTTTTCAATCCCTAACCATTTTTGCACTTGGTGGTATGCTCGAAATAAGTGGAAGGAAGCTGCATCTTGGGTGGGGGGCAAGCGTGAAAAGTTTACCTCAGCGTGGGCTGCTGCCTTTACAAACAGGCGGAACCGAAGGTTTTCGAATTCATCGTGGAATGTGTTGCCACCATACAAAGCAATTAGGCACTTTTCTCCAGCTTCCTAGGAGGAATTTTTAGGGTGAAAATGGGGAAACCTATTTTAATCCCATAAACCCCATACCCTTTAGTACGATCATACTGGTTCATAACATTTGCTTTTAATTTAATCAAAATCGGATGAGTTTTACTCTAGTTCATGTGCTGATGGACATACACACACATTTATATAAACTTGAACAGAAGGCGTTTTTGACCTCTGGGAATTTGAAGTTGAAAAAGTAAATCAGTCCTGGATGTGTAGAAATAATGATATTTTTTCGACATCTAAATAAACGAAATTATAAGGTTTTAGCAAATTTCCTGTATAGGGAATGATCTATTACCGTAGTACTCATGGTAAGACCTGGACCCAGAACCAATTTCAATACAGTACAAACTCTATAATATTCACCCTGTAGATATAAATAGCAGATCAAAACACAGCTTATCTTTTGCCATTTTAACTTAACAAAGTCATTTTTCCATTAGTTTAAAACAAAATCCTGCAAGTGACGTCCTTGTCCTTTTAACCAGGGAACAAGGTTGACACAACAACAGGAGGCCGTCTTTCAGGCTCTCGGAAAAGATGCTGCGGGAAAAAGTACATCAGCAATCAGCATGAGTCTTATTGATGTAGAACCTGTACTTTTGTAGTTAAAATGCATCATATACATATTTGAAACAGCAAAAAATTATATACCGTAGTAGTAGACGCAACGATTGTGTTCAAATCAAATCAAATAGTCTTTATTTCATATTGTACATAAATCAGTACATGGAATGGCGTCAAAAACTATATCTAAAACTTAACATAAAGAAAACAAGTATAATAGAAATAAAACACTAATTTAACATATATTCTTCTTTTTTACTTAGACTACTGATAGGAAGTAGCTATTACCATAGGTAGTACGGTAATGCTTAGTGCCGAGACCGATATATTTTATCATTTTCTGCGGTGGTAATATTTACTGTAAGTTGTTTTTACACAAATTTATATTATATTTTTTAAAAAATTGCTAAAACATAGTAATATTTTTTATCTCTTAATAACTTACACATGTTGTAAAAATTATTAAGCTTGTTAAATGAAAAAATCGTGATGGTATTCATAAATTATTATTTGTATAGTTTTCAGAAAAGTGTTGGAGGTAGAGACTTAGCTTTGTGATAAAACGAAAGCCAATAAAATTTACTACAAAAGCAGTTTTTAAGAATTCTGCCATAATATGGGTATTACACAATTTTTGTGGGTCCAACCCAGGAAAAATGTAAATTATCGTAATTACTTTAAAAAATTTGTAATATTTGAAAAATCATTTCTCAAAAACCATTTGACACACAAAAATGAAACTATGCTTAAATTGTTGTAAATTTTATGTACTTTAATTATTACATTTGAGTAGTATTAAGAAAAATGAACTGTTAATAAGTTATAAACCAAAAACTTAAAAAATACATTAATTTTGTAATATTTTACTTATTACGCAGGGAGCACAGGGATCTCAAAGCTGCAAACTTGGTTTTGAGTTACCCTAACGGGTCCCAACAACATATTAAAAATGCAGCAATACATCACGCTTTGCGATTTTAGCCTCTTTTTATGTACGATTTGAGTGGCCTAATAATCCTACAGCTGTAAGTTTAAACCATTTAAATGAAGCTACAGACAGTTCTTTATGAAACAGTTGCTTCATATTGATTAATAAACTATTTCTTGCCATGGAGCCTAAATAACATGTCATTGCAAAAATGAATTTGGTTTTGGTTACTATAAAAAAGGTATTTCAACGTTTGGCCTGATTTGTGTATAATTCTGTTTTGAGTATTGAATATTCTGACTTATAAAATCATAGTGAATAGCTGCTGTATGATATTGACAAATAAAAGTGTATTGTAAAAACCAAATAATTCGAAAAAAAAGATCCAAATATAAATTAAAAGCAATTATTCCCTACATGACCTAAAGTGAAGTGTGAGATTGCGAAATATTTTAATACGTTCACTGCGTTATATATTTTCCCGCATTATTACACTGGTGCGTTATGAGATCTATAGGTTTTTGTCCGCTATGATTACCCTGGTGCGATACGAGACCCCGAGATTACGTTGCGCAGTAATCGTTTGCGCATCATAACCTTGAAATGAATGGAGAGTGAACGCTCTGTGTTTGTTTATTTGAACCAGTACAATGTTGACAATCTTCAGGCAGCCCAGGAACTGAATATGACGTCATTGTACGAGACCCCGAGATCTCGTATCGCACATTTGTAATACTTCATAATTTATTTGTATTAATTTACAATAAAACATGTGTTTTCTATTTATTTACAAATTCCTAATAATCGACTGCAATAAAATAAATATTTAATCACTTTATACATATAAAATTAAACTTTTTATAATAATGTGTTTTCTCATGGCTGATTCTAGGTTTAAAAAAGAAATAGAAATATGTTTGCACATTATTTATTCCATTACAATTTTAAAACATGGATTGCAATATAGTAAAAATATGTAATATTACTATACAAAATAAAAATTCCAATGTTTTAAGTGTTGAATGAAAATATCTAAACAAATATACTGTAGTTATAAAATATTTTATCAAATGAGCCGTTCAAGATTCTTATATTTTTCTTTATGAATAAAATGTTAATGTTCTCAAAGACACTGAATACTAAAATGACACATGTTTCTCATTGAAACATTCAAGGCAGAAAAATGGTTGGTCTGGACAGTCTTTGCAGAAGGTGTTCACTGTTATGGTTTTCTTGTCGGCCTCTCTTGAAGAGGATGTTTTCCTAAGTTTCTCATAGCATCCTCTGCAACGACGCCTTTTCTTCTTTCCCCCACCCTCTGATTTGCTGAGAGAATGAGCTGGCCTCTTTCTTTGTGGTGGTGTCACATGTCTTACAGGAGCCTCGTCCAGGCCCATTAGGCTTATAGCAACTGATTCCCTAAACTTAAGCATAGGCATTTTGTCGTTGTTCAGCTTCCCGTAAATTACCCACGAGTTCACCAATGTGGTTCCCGTGATGAACTCAAGGGCAACTTTTTTATACCACTTGAGATTTCTTTGTAACGTTGTGTAGTATGACGACATCTGATCACTAGTGTAGTCAACTCCCTTCTTCACGTTATCATAGTCAAGCACACACTTAGGCTTCAGTATTGGCTCATTTGTTATATTTCTTCTCCCTGAATTTACTAGGGTACTGTCGTGATTAGGGGATGATGACACCATTGTCACGTTTCTTTTATCTGTCCATTTGATCACTTTTGTACCATGCTAGAACTTAAATCCAATGCATTGGCCCCTTTTCAACTTAGTTTTCAATCCTTTAGGCAATCCCTTTCTGTTCACATTTACTGTTCCACACATCCTCGTTTTCAGTTCTAGGAATTTTTCAACGATGGGTATGCCAGTGTAAAAGTTTTCAGTTATTAAGGTCCTTTCCTTTGTTGAGAAATCCTTCAATCAGGACATCGTCACTTTCAAAATCCCCCATTAGATCTAAAACCACATCATAGGTGTGCCCATGGGGGCTGTTTGTGCTCTTCCCAGCATACAAAATCATTTTAAGTGTATAGCCGTCAACTGTACACAGCTTATACACTTTCACTCCATACTTATGGGCCTTATTCTTTATGTATTGTTTGAAAATAAGCCTCCCTCACCTTATATCATTGTATCATTGTTTCGTCTATTACAAGATCCTTGCCAGGTTCCAACGCATACATGTATGCTGAGTTGAGGTAATTCACAATGACTCTCATCTTAGCTAAACGGTCATTTGGGTCAGGAATCCGTTCATTATTCACAAAATGCCAAAACTTCTTTATCAACAAGAAGCGGTCTCTCGTCATGGTTTGTTTAATCAACGGGTTACCATATAACGGATTCTTAGGCCAATACAAATTGATGTGCGGCAGTTGAACTAGGCCCATACAAATCATAATACCTACGAATTTTTTTCATTTCAGCAGTTGTTGTGGGAAGCCAATCATTAGACCTTGATTTTGCAGAAGGTTGTTAGATGATAAAAATTGAATAGCATACCTGTTTGTTTCTTGGGCCATGTAGTCCCAGAGCTCTTCGTCTAGAAAGTGGAGATAAATATCAATAGGTGAAGCAGGGTTGTCAACGTTAATGTTCACTTTTGAATTTCCACAAAACTCTTAAAAATAAACTGTCTCAGGTAAAGTAAAAGGTGATTTGTCTTCGACCCAACAGCACCCGAATTGATTTATGTCAGGTCCTTCCGATGTGCTGGTACCACCTGAGGTCGTGATCATGCCCCTACCACCTTCGCCGACTGTTCCATCTTCCTCGCCTCTTCCTCCAACTGTTCCATCTTCGCCGCCTCCGCCGACTGTTCCATGGTCCCCGCCTCCGCCGACTGCTCATTAAACAACATATTACCCGCCTATTCCCATTGTCCCCGCCTTCGCCCATTGTCCAATCGTCTCCGCCTCCGCCGAGTGTGTGGTTGACAAGATGTCCGTTAGTTTATGGCGTTGGTCACAATCTTGACGAAATGTCCTCCCATCCGTCATCGCTGTCACATCCATCTCGCAGTTGTCATCTTCATTGTTTTCTCCATCACCACCTGACGAAGCATCGTCCGATGATGGTACATAGTCAGGATCTTCAATATCGCTTCCATCGAAATCACATAGTTCTTGCTCATCGTCACTACTTTCGGATAATGCACTACTAGGGACCGGCCCATCCAATCCTTCCGTAACCAGTTGTTCCAAGAAAGCACTATTACTGGCATTCACACCAATCAGTTTTGGTCGTTTACGCGTATTGTACACCTTAGCAGGATCGTCAGGGACTTGAGGGTCGTCAGGGTTGTCCTCATCAGACAAAAACATACTTACAAAAACTCAATAAACAGTGTACACACAGTTCACCACACTAAAATGCAATGTTTAGGTTAGCTTTCAATATATCAACAAATAACCCTAGCGCTCTCTGTTGATGCTAGACTACTAGATGTCGCCACCTGTGGCGCTTGGAGCAACTATTTTTGATACGAGATCCAGAGGTCTCGTATTGTAATAAAGTAAAAGTTTATTACTTCAGTGCGTTACGAGATCTATTTATCTCGTTTGTTTCATGAATACCAGCTGTTTCAGCAATAAAAATGCATTATTTATGTACAAGTTTAATTTCTTTACGATAATCGTAGGCCGAAATATCAATGTCGTAATTTATGGGAAAAGAGCAAGTTGTCGGTCCCACACCACGGGCTAGGTGCGATACGAGACCCCGGGATCTCGTAACGCAGTGAACGTATTAATTACTAAACATGCATTTGCAAATGTGTAATGTTTATTAATATTCTCCACCTATTCATACTATTCCTGTCAATACTATTATGCCTGCTTGGAATAGTTTTAGGAGGAAGCTGATTTGCAATTTCAACTACATCTTGAGTAAACAAAACCACCTACCCCTTGACCCCTTACACCGATTTTAGCTGAACCAATTTTTCATATACATATTTTCCAAAGGTACTATACATGATAACAACCAATTTTATACTTTTGAGATATTTTTTATTGCTGGTGGCTGAGGAATAACTTTCAGATTGTTCCAAAAGGCTTGAGATGGTACTGTATTTCTTTTTTTTTATAATGTAGAAGTACACCGATTGCAGGAAATGATGATGTCTGGCATTTCAAAGTCTCTAGGAAAGACATTTAGTTTTTTATTAGGCCTGTCATGGACAACAGTTTGTTTTTTAAGAAAAATCTAAAAATGTTAATTTTTATAACCATAGCTATTGCCATTGCTACCTGAACAGGTGACTCAAGCTTTTTTAAAATAATGATTGTTCTATGGCACTTTTGATTGTTTCAAACAGTTTTGCTTGTAAAAAACCCTTAAATTATACAGTCACTAAAAATCTTTAAATAATTTATTTTTGTAAAAAAATACAACCGACTTAAAATTATTTCAAAAGAATGAAATAATTTTAATAAAGTAAACTTTTGTATTAGTCAAGCTCACGTATTTCAAGTCGGCGTGGCTCTAACTGCAAATATGAATAAAATAAAAGATTGAGAGTGTATTTTTGAAAATCAATAAATTGTAGCTAGATAAGATAAATATATAAAAAACATACTGAACTTTTTTGTTTATATATCAAAGGAAATTTTCTTCTATTTTATGTTTACTTCAGAATGAATGAATTATGAAAATAACACACAAATGTTCTATATGAATAGGAAAATAATTTATTTTGATATTATGATAGGGAAAAGAAAGCTAGTTTAATATTAAAACGTTACTTTTCCAAGTTAGAAACATTTAAATGCGTTACAGTATAATGTTTTTAAAGATACTCGTTAATACCACTATAAGATTATAATTTATTATCTTATAATAAAAAACTTTATGATGGTATCTGCCGATCTTTGGTTACAGTATGCAGATTAACACCTTCAGTTATAGATGGTCACCTGCAATGTGGACATCCTCTTTAATTTTGTATCAAAAATCATCATAGAGCCGCGCCAACTTAAAATACGTGAGCTTGACTAATACAAAAGTTTACTTTATTGAAATTATTTAATTCTTTTTAGAGCATTTGAAGTCAGTTGTATTTTTTTACAAAAATAAATTATTTCTATTGCAGTGGATGAGGTGCAGTGGTAGAACATGTGGCTATGGTGGATAGCTATAGCATACAGTAAATTTAAATAACCAAATTTTCTCAAGATAAGTGTCCTCCCTCATTGCAAACACAGAACATGAGTATAACTACAATAAGCATTTTATACTTATACGCCAAATCCGCACGAAGGACGGGTACTCTGCTAGTTTCATTATAAATGGGTCTCGTCAAACCGTAGCAGTGACTGTTTACATGTGATAAGGATGGCTTGTCAAACCGCATTGAAGGGTCAATTATTCATCTATTAATATTAAATATCTGTACTACTTTATATTTATTTAAGTTTAAGACTCATAATGTTGACCTTTAAATGTCAATAATGGAGTGTTTGAGGTCTGCACACGGAATGCCAGCTGTAAACTTGTTGAAATTTTACTGAACCAAAAAATCTGTTTTTGTGCAATAAGATAAATGTATTTATTTATTATTGAAGAATAAACGTAGTAATATCGTTTTTTTGCAGGGAAAGATAGGTGTGTTTGCTCTGTCACTGGAAAACAACAACGGCACTTTTGAGGTGAGCCCGAGTGTAGCGGAGGGTCAGGCTCAGTTCACAATCCGTGTGAGGGACAACTCATTGTTGGACTACGAGACTAACAGAGTCCTCTCCTTCAGGGTAAAGTTAAACTACTAACTGCTTTGATGGTTGTTGAGAAACAACTTGCTAATTCATTAAATAAATGTTACCCTTAATAATTAAGTGTACAACTTACAATATTGTAAGTTTATGATTTATAACATAATTTTTTGTACACCTTCACATCTTAGGACGCTAAGCCCGGAACTGTTTCCACATCCCAAGTAGCAGAAAAACAGGAAAAATTGTTTTGTTTTAGGCCTATATAAGTTTTAAACTTATTTTGAAACTGTTATTAATGTATAGTTGACAACAGTTTCATTTTAATATAGACTAGCTGTGTGCCCGTTCTACGCACGGGGAGCTTATAGTAGTCAGTTGAAACCTTCTTATATTAAGAACAGCAGTTGGTTTGCATATTTTCAGATGAGCTGGCAAACCTAAACCTTCGCAAATACAGTATCTGACAGTTTCAAGCCAAAAAAAATGCTTCGCAATTAAATGTCACCCGGATCGTGTTGGTCCATATGTTAAATCCAATGATTAAACTAAAAAAAAGCTTTATATAGGCCTAGATCTATGAGGCATAGCCCCCAGGGAGGACTATAGTTGAAAATAACTTCCCACAATGGTTAAAAGTATTTAAAGTACTATACCTCAACCTCACCATTTAACACTTTATTCGGGTTGACATTTTCATTATCAAAGGTGCTCTTGTCTTTTTCGTGGCACTGAGAAATAAGGACATTAATGCATTACCAACAGACATACACACAAAAATACAGAACTTAATTAGGGAATTTGCTACGTTTTAAGCATAACAAAAGTACATATAAAATTAGAATTAGAAATCTTTGTCAATGTCATCAAATTTTATCATAACAATTTATATTTGCTTGGACCGAAGATGACCCGAAACGCTGTTGAAATGATGGCTTACTATATGAAATGAAGTACTATAGACAATTTATATTGGTAATTTATAATAAAAATTACCAAAATAGGCCACCAACTATTGATATATAAACAACGTAAATTGTAAACAATTCATTATGGTTTGCTGAACAAATGTTTTACTTAAAATAGTTATCATTTTCTTGGCATAAACTAACATTTTGGAATCCAGACAGAAAAAGCAAAACTTATACAGTTAAGACATCAATTAAATTGAATACGGCTGTAATACAACTTTATTAATAAGTTGCAACTCAAACGGTAACTAATTTGTAAATTACAGTGATGTGTTGGTACGAAAAAATGATTCTTGCTGCTACCAACGGTTCTAAGGAAAAGAACCAGTACCAAAAACCAACGTTTACAGTTAAGAATTACGTCCGACCAATTAAATGAATGCGTTAGCCTAATCAAGTCCCGAGGTTATTGATCTCTTGGTTTTGAATTTCCTCGTAAAAAGTTATCGGCAATCAAAGTTATTTCCCATTAATTGCTTTATTCGTAAACAACTTTTAATATAAACTTATTGGTGTCAGTTTGAAAAAAAAAAAACAACCTTATACAAACAACTTTTTGTTATTTAATAGAGCACGTATTCTCTAAACAATGATTGGTATATCTTTTAACATTAGAAGGAAATGTGACAAAAATCACCCAATGCTGGGTTTTTGTAAGTTTGTAGTTTTATTTCGGCCGTGTATTCTAGGGAAAAGTACCGGTATCAAGGGTCGTCGAAAAGGTTGTTATGAATAATTGGGTAGGCGTAAGTACCCAAGAGATGGGCTATGGGCCTATTGGCTGTATGGTCCAGCGATTGCATCATACGTTGAGTAGGAACAGAAAGTGACACGTTGGAAAAGCGAGTTTAGCATCATCCATAAACCGTAAACCTCTGTTACAATCACCCACTGCAGTTGTGATTTTTTACTTTACACTTTACACTTTACACAACCACCATTGAAGACCGTCAATGAGTGGAAACCTTGTTTGTAAGCTATTGGCGACGATCATTAATAAATTCAAGTTTCCCAGCCCTCTACAACACTGATTCAAGGTCTTCTTTCTGGTTATCAAAACTCAAGAACAATTTTATACACAAAGAATCTCTGGTTCCTGACCTGGATGATGCCTAGTTGTTTAATTTCATTTACGGTTACACTATATCAACCACTTAAGCAAAAAAATCAGTACTGGAATATATGTCGTCAGAAGAATAAACTACATAGGCGGACTCTCCGTGGCCAAAACAGCTTACTTCGCACTGGTAGAGTCGAATCTTAGATATGGCTTGACATTGTGGGAGGAACTTCAACAAAGAATATGAATCGAATTCTTGTCCTTCAAAAGAAAGCCATAAGAGCCCTCGCCAACCTTGTCCCACCACAGACTTGGAGACTAGCATTCGCAAACCTAGGAATCCTCACAGTGGTGTCTCTCTACATACTTGAATCTATAAAGTATGTGAATGAAATAAACCCCCCAAGAAACCGAGACCTGCACCACTACAACACCCGTCATGGCTCCAAATTTGCACTACCAGTTCACCGAACAACTCTTTGGAAGAAAAAACCTTCCTACACCGGCTGCAAGCTGAGGAACCATCTACCTGACTACCTGAGAGACCTGACTGGCAACAAGCTACACCAGGAGTTGAAGAAGTGGCTAATCGCAAGACCCTTCTACTCAATGAAGGAATTTTATGAAAATTAACATGTACAATTAATTCACTATTGTATTGACACTATTGCAATTCTTGACGAATTAACAATAAAGAATATTGTATTGTATTGTATTGTATTGTATATTATTCCACTTGCGATTAATTACATCCATTACGTAATAAAATCTTTTTTAATCTCACTTGGATGGGATTTACCTTCAAAACGTGATCGGAAATGGTTGCGGTATTTGTAAACAACATTTTGTAAATATATCAGTGACAGCTAGAAAAAATGATCTTGATCCAAACAGCTGTTCGTTATTTCATAGATCATTATGTGATCAAAATTTGACGAAAACATGACAAAAATCTTACAAAACTGCATTTTTGAACATCCGTAATTTTTTTTACTAAGTAGTGAGGCCATATTTTAATGGCTAAAGACACTCTCACCAATCCAGTGAATACATTAAAATGACTTGGATCTTGATAGGTACTCTCGTTTTCCTGGAGAAGATTGCGTAAAATGCCATCTTGAGTGTTACAGAAAGACAGACAGACAGACAGACAGAAATTTAGATAAGACGTCTTTCGGCTTCTTTAATGTATAAAACGTAAAAATAACCCAAAAATTTATGATTCTTAGCAATGTACAGACAAAACTCTAATTTTATTTATATAGATAAAAAATTGTTTCCAACTATATTGCAACAACTTTAAAATTGTTTTACAGCAATTTAAAAATTGACTTTACAACAAATTAAGCATTTGTTTTTCACATAGGACCAACCCATGGGGATATCCTACATGAAACCACCAAATAATAATGATTTAGTATGAAAAGCAAACTAAATCAAGCAATCATTTGAGTATTTTGATTAAATAGTTTATAAAAGCAAATTGTGATAAAAAACTAGAAAAAATATCTTGCCCAGATGGGTCTCGAACCTGAGACCTTCAGTTCGTGAACTCCTTACCTTACCTCTGAGCTATCTGTGATTGTTGATACAGTATTAGGTGTTTTCAAGCAGTCAAAGAGATGCAATAGTCACCAGGGGTACCCATCACCCCCCCAAAGCTCACGTCGCAGATCCCCCCCCAAATTTTTTCTTTAACCCATGCTGGAGGTCTGGGGGCTGACCCATAGTTATAATTCGTGGGGGGGGGGGGGTTCCCCTGACACTTCTTTAAATTACGCTGCAAATTTATGGAAAATTAAGCTTTTCAATCAAACTTTTAACTCAATTTAAATGGACAATTTTGCTTTAAAACTCTAGTAGCCAACTATTTGTTAGTTTCATTTGACTTTAAATGAGTTGGATTTTCATAAAATAGCTGGACAGTTTGCCTCCAGTAACCCAATTTATATTTTAATGGCACCATAGTTTATCATCCCAAACATCTCATATACCGTAGTTGAGCAAAGCTCCTGTACTACACTCCTGCTTTTGTTTTACAAATACTCTTCCTGATTGGCTGAAGCAATCTGTACAAAATTTTGCACAGTCATAGTAACCAACCATGGGAAGGTATAAATCTGAAATGGTACAAATTGGATCACAAGGCTTTTCCCCACGTGAATTTAAACTTTTAGAAATTTAACATGGACCTTCACACTATCGAACATACCACGTCTACTTCGGTATGAAATTTTCTGGTATTTCCACGTCATCCACGCTTTCTTTGTCCTCAATTGTTGTAGATCTCTTATCGATTGACGAGATACCTTTTTGTACACTCTCTTGATCGTTATAAATATCATTAGGTTGTAATACCAATGAGAAGGCTCGTATATCTCTTCTTGGCCACTTCCAGTTTTCTTGGAACTTTGTACTTTCTTCAGCTCTCTGCGGAACGAGGCTCTTAAATTTTCAAATTTTATTTTTAACAAACTTAAAATCACATTCTGGATATAGTTCCTTGCACTTTTCCATCAGGATATCGTACCCCTCTTTACGCGCATGTTTGTTGCAATAGAGTTTACTTTTGACATCCCACAACGCCTTCTGGTCTCTGTACAGTTCAATAAATTCTGACCAGAACAGTTTATTATCATTAAATGACATTACGCAAAAATGGGATGGTTATCATGCACAACTCACTAAATACAAGCCAACTGGAAACTGTGGCTAGTTGGGCGAGCGGTTCGACGGTTTCCCACACACGTTCCAACATGTCAGGCGGACTGCTCGAGTCGAGTGGTGCTACCGGACCGAGCATCCGACCTGACATATCCGTCGAGCATGTCGGGTTGGAACCCACACACTGTCCAATATGTTCGACAAGATGTTGGGTCCTGACATGTCCGTCAAACATGTTGCATAGTGTATGGGGAGCTTAAGAACCTACAGTTTATAGTGGAATCCAAACCACATTTTTGCCTTGGTATTAATGTATTGGTCTAATTATCAGGTTAGTACTGCGGATAGACAAAGTTCTCACTAGTACGGACGTTAATCCACACCAGGGAGTATTGCATCCACAGTGCATGCCTATAAACATCCACAATTTGTGACCTACTAGTAGCAGTCAACGAATTTGTCAAAATGATGTACAGTAGAGTCCCGCAAACTCGGCACTCGATAACTCGGCAGTCTGGATAACTCAGCCATCACCTGGCTCAGAAAATTAGTGATTTTTTGAGTCTGAGTTAAACATGGACTCAAGCCAGCTCAAGTCAAATCATTCTCAGCTCGTACAAATGATTTGTTTTACTATATCTGATGACTTATTACTAACTTGTAATATAAATATAAATTAAAGAAGTAGTTAATAAGATTAAAAACTGTATTGTTCTTGTTTTTAACCCTAGTTCCCGATAACCCGGCATTTCACAAACTCCCCCCTTCACAAACTGGCACCCTTCCAGTCATTATTACGCCAAGTTTGCAGGACTCTACTGTATTAGCAATGTTTTTTTTCTGATTTTAACATTGATTTTCATCTGCATCATGTCATGTTTTGTAATATAATGTTCTATTACGAAATCAGTGGAAAATCTTAATCGCAGTAACACTTAAACCCATTTCTTATTGAGTTAACTTGTATCTATTGTATGGGTTGGTGTCTGCCTTTTTTACACTTTTGCCTATATTTTGTCATATTATTCAAGACAGATCATCATAGGTTCATGAGATTGTTTTCACACATGTTTTCAGTTATTCAATCTATCTATTATTATTATATATATAATACGCTAAGCCGATTTTTGTAAACAGAACTCCTCCCTCATTTTTGGACCGATTTTGATAATTAAAGTGTCAAAAAAATTGCCCTGATCTGTAGTTTTGCAAAGTGTTTTTGTTTTTTTGATATTTTTATTAGTTTGGTCTGGATCTTCCATCAAAGTTGGGTTTTCTCCCATAAGATTAACATGGGGGAATCTAAATATTTAATTGGAAACTTTGTCTCCACTAATTTGAGAGAACGGCTGGGCGTAGAAACTTGGTAGAGGTGTCCAAAGAAAGGTCTTGGTCTGTAGATGAGTTATCAAAAGAAAAACGAAGTAAATTCGCTTAGGGCTCTGCCCCAGAAGCCTTTAAAGATCCCTCCACAGATTTGTTTACATTTTGGTCATGTAGGATAATACTTTTTAATAAAACAGCTGTTAATTTTAAAATTGTGTTTTAAACAACACACATTTATTGGGAGTTACTGAATTGTCCAAAAGAAGTATTTGCAATGTTATTTTCTGATTTTAAAATTGATTTTCCTCTGTATCATTTGTGTTGCAATATAAAGTTCCATTACGAAATCAGTGGAAAATCCTTTTATCACAATAACTCCTACAATTGTTTCTTATTGAACTATCTTATATATTTTACAGGTTGGTGTCTGCCATTTTCACACCTTTTCCCTATATTTTATCATATTATTCTAGACAGATCATCATAGGTTCATGAGATTATTGTTACATGCTTTCCATTATTTTAAAAATCTTCGATTGTGTAATACCATACAAAATAATACAAGTGCAGAAGGGCACGGTGCCCATTTGAGCCGTATCCATATTTTGTTAAATTAATAATGGTTTACAGCAACTGAATAAAACATTTTACAATATTTATGTAGAAATATGTGCATGATTTAGAAAGGCATCAAGCTGAAAAACTGCAATTTACTGTAGACTTTTCAGAGAGGTTACTTCGATGTATTCATTAAGCTTAGTGAAAACATAATATAGATATGTATACAAAATAATAAGAACTTGAACTCTTAAAGAGCCTTTGAATGTTATTAGACTAACGAAAAGGGTTGCGCATGTTTACTAGCCCTACTCAGCAACAAAAACCATTTATTTTATCTCTAAAATATATATTCTTAAAGTGCACTGAGCAGCAACCTAAAAAATCTATGTAACTTACCCATTTAATATAGTTACAAAATGCTCAAACTCGCATTGTGACATTTATAATTCGACTTATATTTCTCCAACAGAAAATTCATCTGCAAAAGAATTTTATTGTGCTCTTACTATGTCATTCGCATTATTTGTTGCCAATGAAGCTTGAAGCTGCACGACCATATAAATGAGGAGGCCCCTAACAGTTAAAAAATAAAAGCCAACTTCACTTCAAGTACATTCCATTACACCTAACATTCTGTAGAGAGATTATATTGACAACTTTATGTAACTGATAAGGCTGAGACAACTAACTGACATCCCCCATGTCAAGGAATTCCAGCTTTAACAGTAACACCACAACCAATTTCTCAAAACTGTGCTAGAGGGTTATTAATTGGCACAGAAGTACGATATGAACTGACGCGACGTGACGAAGGAAAAATCAAACTTACACTGTAACGGATATACCTCCCTTTGAAGTTAGAACGTGTCTTCCCAACAGACAGATTTTTTTTTTCAAATAAAATCATAGATTAATCTGCATTACACTGATGAAATCACGGAAGTGTTTAACTACAAAAGATCCACCAATACGATTTTAATTTTATTTAAAGGTTCTTCCAAAGGAAGAGATACCAGATAGCATAACAACTCCGATGACGTACAGTATGGGAAATATTTTATTCATTGAATGATCAATCATATTTGGTTACTAACACAATAATTAATATCATTATTGTTTTTACACTTATTAATCAATGCTAAATGCTCAAAATATGTATAATTTCATTCAATTTATCGCAGTTGGATGAATTAGCGTGAGCCTTGAAAGTAACCGTCGATTTCGACGGGTTTCGCCTAGTACAAAATATGTAATGGTTGGCTATACAGCTCTACTGACTATTGTCATTTAGTTTTATATTATCATGTGTTAATTGTTATTGTTTACTTCTAGTTGATATATACAAATAAAAATACTTTTACCTAAATTATTCTATCATGATTAATTCTGATTTTTATGAGTTTAATACATGGCACAGTCTTTATTTGCATAGTTTGGGGTGACATACAGACACCGAAATTTAACTTTTTTATCTATACAAAAATATCAACAACTTTTGTGGTATCTACCATTATTAAACAAGTTTATCATGGCTCATACCCAAGTGAGAATGCCTGAACCTTTTTCCTTCCATCCAGCGGAATGGTCATCTTGGAAAAAACGTTTTGAAAGATTTAGAACAATTAGTGACTTGGATCAATCATCTGGAGAAAAACAAGTGAGTACACTCATATATGCAATGGGCCCGAAATCAGAAGAAATATTCTCATCCTTCAAAATTACCAATGAAGAAACAAAGTATAAAACAGTCATGGACAAATTTGATGGGCACTTCAATCCAAAGAAGAGTATTATTTATGAAAGAGCCAAATTTCTACGTAGAAAACAAGGACTAACAGAAACTGCAGAAGATTTTGTGACAGATTTATATTCTCTTGCTCGTACCTGTGAATGGGGAACGCTTGAAGATGAAATGTTACTAATGGTCATTATTATTGGTATGCGTGATCAAGATTTGAGTGATAAACTACAATTAGAAAATAAAGTTACATTGGAATCTGCAATAACTTCACTTCGCAAATTAGAAGAATTGAAACGACAAAAAGAGGAATTGACCCTCCCATCAATCGAAGCTGTAAATAAAAACCAACGTGCTAGATATGATAATGCAATACATTCATCCAAAAGAGAAAATAGGGATCAAGGGAGATTAACGTACTCAAGCTCAAATGTTAAGAGCTATCCCAACTTCTGTGTTTGGTGTGGTTCAACCCCTTCTCATCGAAGAGGTCTGTGTCCAGCAAAAGATCGCAAATGTTCTAGGTGCAAGCGAAATGGCCACTTTTCACACTGTTGTCTTCAAAACAATGTTCGAGAAATAGACTTGGATTGTTCAGATGACTTTACCCAAATCACTAATGAACCAGACCCATCGAAAAAATTCATTGAGTGTGTGGATTCTGGTAAAACAAAAAATGATCCCTGGACAATAAATGTAAGACTTAATGAAGACACTGTCAAGTTCAAAATCGACACAGGAGCTGATGTGACAGTAATACCATCTAACATAAAGCTAAGCAAAAAAATTGCAGTCCAGCCTACCCAGAGAACTTTAAGTGCGGCTGGAGGATCGCCTCTTTCTGTTATTGGCACAGTCACTGCAAAACTCTCTTACAAAGGAAAATCGTGTATGGAAAAAATGTATGTGGCTGACAAATGCACAACACCACTACTTGGCAAACCAGCAATAGAAAAACTTAAAATAATACCGGTTATCCGTGAGGTAACTATAAGGTATAAGGTATAAGGTGAGGTAAGTATAAAAAAACTTCCAACCTCAGCACCCCAACTAGCATTTTACGACCCTCGCTTACCAACTCTTGTGTATGATGGTAAATTCAGACCTGTTTCTTACATTTCAAGGTCACTTACAGAAGCTGAAAAATCATATTCAAATATTGAACGTGAAGCCCTAGCAATCACGTGGGCTTGTGACAAGCTCAGAGACTATATAATTGGTCGAGAGATTGTAATTGAAACGGATCACAAGCCACTTGTGAAAATCTTCTCATCTAAGAATTTGGATGACATTACACCTCGCTTACAGCGAATGAGACTTCGCATGATGAGATACTCATATTCAGTGACATATACGCCTGGAAAACACCTTGCACCAGCAGACTGCCTTTCAAGATGCCCCATTCCAAGCAAGGAAACATATGACATGGAAGAAGAAATTGAAGCCTTTGTTCAAAATGTGGTTGAAAACATACCTACAACTGATGAAAACATAAACAGGTTACGGGAAGCTCAACAAGCAGATCCCATCTTCAGAAAGATTGCAGTATACTGTCATACTGAATGGCCAGAAAAATCACAACTTCCATCTCATCTAACCCTTACTTCTCGGTTAAAGATGAGATATCACTGATGGACAACTTACTTTTACGCAATTCTAGAATAATAGTACCATCAAGTCTTTGTCAAGAAATGCTTCATAGAATACAGTACACGTCGGTCATCTAGGAGCCACCAAATGTCGAAAAAAGGCTAGATTCAGTTTATGGTGGCCAGGAATGGCATCAGATATAAATATGATGGTAGCTTCATGCCCAACATGCATCAAACACAGAGAAAATCGAAATGAGCCGCTCATTCCTTCCGAGTTTCCGAAACGTCCTTGGGAAAAGGCAGCAATGGATTTGTTCAAGCTCGATGGTAAATGGTTCATTGTTATAACAGATCAGTTCTCAAGGTATTTTGAGATTGCTACCCTACAATCGCTCACTGCCTCTGAAGTAATTGAGAAATGCAGGTCAACGTTCTCTCGCCACGGTATTCCTGAAGTCTTATACTCAGACAGTGGAACGCAGTTCGGCATCACTAGTGCTGAATTCAGAAAATTTGCCAAAGAGTACAACTTTTTATGCAAAACAAGCAGTCCTCAGTTTCATCAGAGCAATGGCTCAGCCGAAGCAGCTGTCAAAATTGCAAAAGCTGTTCTAAAGAAGAACAAAGGAGATCCATATTTAGCTTTGTTGTCTTACAGGAACTCTCCACTTGCCAACGGTTACAGTCCAGCACAGTTATTATACGGACGTAGACTACGGGACAATTTGCCTACCTTACCATGTCATCTGGAGAAAAAGCCAGACTTCAGTCATCTCCGAGAGAAGGAGCATCATTATAGACAAAACTACAAACGAAATTATGATCGACGACATGGTGCTCGACCCTTATCAGATGTAAACCCAGGAACCAAAGTTTGGATATCTGATCTGAAACGTGAAGGACAAGTCGTAGAAAAGTTAAACTCACCACGATCTTATAAAGTACTGACGGACAAAGGAACAATAGTTCGAAGAAACCGGTTTCACCTACAACCAATGCCAAACATTCAAAAGGAAAGTTACCACAACCATCAAGCATCAACAAATGGTCAGAAGGATCATCGATCCGAGGAAGACAACGGTATGTGCTTAACAAACTTTTCAACAGTTAACCGCAACCGTCAACCATTAACAAGTGGTCCGATGGATCATCATGAAGACGAGCCAAACTTTTCAACAGTTCCTCCAAACACCTCTGGAATGTCTTCTGCTAACATAACAACCCGATCAAGACGGCTTATAAAACCTCCCAAAAAACTCAACCTTTAAAGAGGGAGATGTAATGGTTGGCTATACAGCTCTACTGACTATTGTCATTTAGTTTTATATTATCATGTGTTAATTGTTATTGTTTACTTCTAGTTGATATATACAAATAAAAATACTTTTACCTAAATTATTCTATCATGATTAATTCTGATTTTTATGAGTTTAATACAAAATAATACAAGTGCAGAAGGGCACGTTGCCCATATGAGCCATGTCTATATTTTTTTTAATTAATAGTGGTTTACATCAACTGAATTAAAATTTTAATATTTTTTATGTAAAGTCATAAATCTGGAAAATTTCAATTTACTGCAAACTTTTCAGAGAGGTTAATTTGATGTATCTACTACTTTGATGTATGTAGCTACTAGGAGGTCACGAATTGTGGATATTAATAGGCATGCACTGTGGATGCGATACTCCCTAGTGTGGATTAACGTCCGCACGGGTGAGTACTACGACTATCCGCAGTACTATCCTGATAATTAGACCAATTCGTATATACCAAGGAAAAAATGTGGTTCGGATTCCACTATAAACTGTTGGTCTCTTAGTTGCCATTAGCTGTTTGGGCTATTAATTAACAGCTGTGTCTAAGGAATGTCGGCCTCAGTCACTAACAAGACTACAAGATCGCGCCACTCATCCTACACTCATCTCCATTCATACTTGGCTTAAAATACCTACATTGTATGGTCACCATTTCATAAGAAAGTACAAGTATTAAAGTGTTAAAGTATTAAAGTATGTATTCTGATATGTACATTCCAAAACTACTAGCTATAAGTGGTTCATAAACATCTGTTCTTATTTATTATTGTTTATATGATGATTTAGTTACATACCTAATAGAATTGTGATTAAATTAAGTAAAATTGAGTCACTACATTTAAATGTTACATTATTAAAATATCTAACAAATGGCGACGAGAATAATGGAAGAAATATAAAATATAGCAGAAGATGAAAATAAAGTCAAGAAATTGAAATCATTGCGAAGAACAGTCAAGTTCCAGCTTGGAAATGTAAAGAAGTATGTGGAAATTTCCATCAATGACATCAAAACTAGACTTGACTTGTTAGCTGAGATTAAATCAAGGTATGACCTAATTCAAGACAAGATCGACTTCTACACAGAAGAAGAAGATTTAGAACAAGAGTTGACTTACAGAGAAAGTATTGAATACATGATATGATTGATACAAAAACAAGATTAATGGATGCCCAAATGATTCATACGCATAGTATACAGCATAACTCTATTCCTAATCAAAGTCATTGTTTCAATGCAAATCTACATACTGATACAACGAATCCAGTCCTTCTTACTTCAAATTTGAGCTTTACTCCTTATGATGAAAGAGAAAACTTTTCTAATTTTGCCAGAAGACTGGAGGTCTTTATGACTTTGAAAGGTATCAATGATTCTAAATTGAAGACTTTTACACTTTTACATGCCTTGACACCTCTTCTACATCAAAAACTATACGACCTATGTACACCTTATGAATCACACCTTATGACAATCCTATGAATAAAGAGTATGAAGAGCTTGTAACCTTACTTGACAACTTCCTAAATCCTAAGAAAAGTATTTTGGCTTTACAACACACATTTATAAGTCGAATACAAGAAGATGGAGAATCAATTTCAAACTTTGCTACAGAACTAAAAAGGCTATCAACAAACTGCAAATTTAATTGCGAAGCTTGTGGAAAGTCTGTATTAGACATGCTACTACGATAGAACTTTCAAAACAGGAAAGTACCATGATATGTCATAAGAGTGAAAACTTAGACATAAATCAAGTAAAGTCTAATCGACAGATTCACGGATCCAGACCAAAATTAAACATCCCAGGATCTTATACAAATAGTAAATTTCGTGTAACAGATTTTGAGTCACTGAAAGGGAAATGCTACCGATGTGGGAATGTAAACCATAGAGCGAATGTTTGTCCAATGATTGATGAAACCTGTTACACCTGTGGAAAGATCGGATATATTTCAAGAGTGCCTTAGTAAATCTAAAATCTGTAAAAGACAAGTTCATTACACTGAAAATAATGAAATTTCTGAAGAAAACATTCATGAAATAAATTTACTGTCTGACAAAAAGAAGGATGACAAATTTCACATTGATATAAAAGTGGAAGGTAAAATTGTAACTTTTGAGTTGGATACTGGAGCATCACTTACATCAATTTCTTATGAAGATTACAAAAGATTATTCACCTCCAAAAGACTTTACAAGACTGGTGTAGAGCTGCACACCTACACAGGGGAGATCATAAAACCTAAGGGAGTAACGTATGTACAATGCGATTATAAGGAAAAATTTTCATGATTTTTCATGGGAAAAATGTTTGTCATTAATCAAAACGTCGACAAAATTTTTGGACGAGAATGGATGAGAGAAATAAAATCTATAAACATAAAGGAAACAAGGAAACCGGAGTTGGATTCATTACTTGCGAAATATGAAGATTTGTTTGACAAAAACATAGGATGTATTCCAAACTTTAAAGCAAAATTAAACTTGAAGGACAACTCAAGCCCTATAGACATAAAAGCCAGACAGGTTCCACATTCAATAAAAAAAAGTTGAAAATTAACTCAGCCGTCTGGGAACCCAAAAGATTATCACCAAGGTGGATAACTCAGAATGGGGAAAACCTATTGTGTACCCAATGGTGACATTCGTATCTGCGCTGATTTCAAGGTTACTCTGAACTCAGATGGAAGATGAGAAGTACCCGATTCCGAGGATTGAAGATATTTTTTTCTACAATGAGTGGAGGTAAACTTTTGTTCTCTTGATATAAGAAATGCTTATTTACATATGCAAATGGACGAAGACAGAAGCAAAATGCAAACTCTAAGTACTCATAAGGGGTTGTTCAAAGTAGTAAATAGACTGATGTTTGGGGTCAAGGTTGCTCCTTCCTTGTGGCAAAAATTCATGGATTCTTTTACTACAAGGTATGGATGGAGTGCAATGTTTTTTTGACGATATTTCAGTACAGGGATCAACTTACGAGGAAACTCTTCAGAGATTAGAAAAAGTCCTCAATGTTTTAAGGAAGCACAACTTACATTTAAATAGAGACAAATGTAAGTTTTTTGAAAAAAGTATCAAATACCTCGGACACATTATTGATGAAAAAGGCCTACACAAAAGTCCTGAGAAAACTGTAGCAATTCAAAATGCTAGAAGGCCTACGAATGTAAGTGAATTAAAAACGTTTTTAGGCTTAGCCACTTACTACAGCAAGTTCATACAAAATTATACTAATACAGCACTATCGTAGGCCTATGTTAGAAAAAGAAATTTAATATTGTATGACATAAAAACATGTACATGGTCTAATAAAAATAATAATTTTGTACAAGGACAACTCATTCAATCAAAGCTCTTAGACGAAAATTGCATCAGTGTATGACATAAAAACACCTATGGTAATGATCAAAAAAGATAATTTTCATAAGGACAACTTACTTTGTCAAAGCTCTTTAGAAAAAGTTTAATGGTGTTTAAAATAAAACACCTATTGTCTAATGCAAAAAATCATTTGTTAGAAGGACTACACAACATTTTGTCAAAGTTCTTTTTCTTGAAAAAAAAGTTTCCGAACTCACTCATCATTAGCTCTTGCTACTAAATGTTGTTCCTTGTCTTCCCTTTCAACACTAGCCAACAATGTTGCAATTAGTTCGTCTTCATCCATTTTATAATATTGCTAAATAAGGTCAAACACATTAAAAAGGGCGCACACGGAACTAGGCTCCGGGAAACCCTTTGCATCACAGGACGCTCACGGAAGCTACTTCCATAGGTTATGCGAACCCCTCCCCAAGGTCGGCTGACAACTGGGAAAGGGGTAAGAGTATACAAAACCGATTCCGCAAAAGAGGTTTGTGAGGTAAATCAGGCCACAGCCCTGCCGAACACATACTATGGTTTTTATAACGAAAAAAGTAGTGACCCGGAGGTTACTTCTGTGATGCGCCCAATGGAAGGTTAAAACTATCATTCGATATTTGGTAGAAGGAAAAGGTCTTGAGAGTCTTGGATGCAATGATTATGAGTTTACATTACAAGATGGATGCTTATTCAAAGGTAATAGAGTTGTTGTTCCACAACATTTAAAATCAAAAGTACTTGCAGAACTACATTTTGGACATTTGGGAATAGTTAAAATGAAGGCTTTAGCAAGAAGCTACTGCTATTGGCAAGGCATCGATCATGATATTGAAAATCTGGATAAGACATGTAGACAATGTTGTCTAAAACTAAATAAACCACCTCAAACGACTCCTCACCCATGTCAAACCCCTGATGGTCCGTGGCAAAGAATACATATTGATTTTGCTGGGCCTTGTTTTGGAAACAATAATTTTTTTTGTGGTTGATGCTTACACAAAAAGGGTTGAGGTATTTCAAACAAAAGCTACTTCTTCTGATTGGTGTGTCAAGAAATTAAGACAATTGTTTTCAACGTTCGGAATCCCACTTACTTTAGTGTCTGATAATGGCAGACAATTTTGTGGACATACTTTTGAATCACTTTTGAAAAACTATGATGTGTTACACAAAACAAGCGCTCCATTCCATCCTTCGTCCAACGGCCAAGCAGAGAGATTTGTCCAAACGATAAAGAAGGGTCTACTAGCAATGAAAGATGAAGGAGGGGATATGGACATAAAGTTACAACGATTCTTAATGCAATTGAGAAAAGCAAGAAACTCTACTGGGTCAAACTCTTATTTTCTAATGTTTCAAAGAAATCTGAGAACAAGATTAGATTTAATGATAACAAACAACACATCTTCGAACAATGACTTCAAATGTGCAAAGGTAGTGAGGGAATTTAAAAAAGGGGAGAGAGTTCAAGCATATGACTTCAAACATAGTAAAAACAAGTGCATGTTTGGTTATGTTAAAAGCAAGGAAGGTAAATTAATTTATGTTCTGAAAATGGATGATGGATCTATATGGAGATGGCATGTCAATCACATGTTACCGACCAAATTCAAGGGGGAGGATTAAATAAAGTAAAATTGAGTCACTACATTTACATTTAAATGTTACATTAAAATATCTAACATATTCATTCAGCTTAGTGAAAACCAAGCTATAATATTGAGCCCTTGAATGTTATTAAACTAACGAAAAGGGCTGTGCATGTTTACTAGCGCTACTCAGCAACAAAAACCATTTAATTTATCTCTAAAAAATGTCTCAAAGTGCACCGAGCAGCAGTCTAAAAATTCATAGTCATTTCTGATTTAAGTATTTCGATCACCAACCAATCATTTCATTCATAGTCATTTTCTAGGTCACAAGTGTTGGAAGGATAGTTTTAGTAAATTAGTTGTATTAGCATAAATCAAAGCTGGCTATGCAAGCTTCCGGTCCGGGTAAAAGATCTCTGTCCTCTGGTCCCCAACACGTCTTTCACGTAAATAATTTGTTAGCAGAATCAGCACGCTTAAATTAGTCTCACAGTACCATATCACAACATCATCCACCGCCATTACACAAAGTCCATCTCCAACATTGCCCCACCGTCAGACCCTTAACGCTACAAAATTAACTTGATTTTTGATCCACTACTAGACGAGTTGTTATTCTAGACGATATTTCCAACACGGTAGCAAAGCGTGGTTAAATTAATTGAGAAGAAGTTAATTGAATAGTGAAAGATGAGTAATGAAAAACAGATTGAAAAATTGAGAGGGACTGAGAATTTTACAACTTGGAAAATAGTCATGAATCTTAGAATGTAAAGGAGTTTATGGAATTGTTAGTGGAGAATTCGGAAAACCAACAACAGGTACACCAAATTATTACGAAAAATTGGTAAATTGGACGAAAAACAATGCAAAAGCCAGAAAATATTATTGTTCTATCCCTTAAGACGAATCCTCTACTCAGAGTAAGCTATTGATCTACAGCAAAAGAGATGTGTGGGAGAAACATGTCTAAATTTAGGATGTCAAGTCAACTGAAAATATTGATATATTGAGAAATAAGTTTCATAACATTTCTTGGGAACCTACCCTTGGAATGAATGGACATCTGGAAAAATTTGATGAAATTCAAAACCAATAAACAATATACGGCAAGCCTATTATTGAAGACGATTTGTGTGCTCGACTCCTTCAAACTCTACCAAAGGAATATGATCACATATACGTGACTTGGCACGACTCACCAAGGGAGGTGAAGACATGGGAAATTCTACAGAAGAAATGTCTCAACTTGTTGAGTTGCGTCTAAAGAACAGAGACCAGATGGATGTAGCCAGCATGGTATCCAAAATAAAAGTAAGTTCTAAACAGCCAAAATATATGGGAGCCAAAAATGTCAAAAAGGGAGACTTACAAAAATTAGGAATGATAATATGTTTTTCATGTGGCAAAAATGGTCATCTATCTAAAAACTGTCGAACAGGTATAATTTGTATTAAGTGTCACACAAAAGGACATAAATCAAATCAATGTAGGCCTACTCGTGAGATACAAAATGCTGCAATGATGACTCGATCAAATCTAGAGGTAGGCCTAATTGATAAGTCATTTTTCAGTGAATGTGACAACTGGCTTGTTGACAGTGGTGCTTCTCACCATGTGACAAATCACAGAGACTGGTTCGCCACTTACACACCATTTGATACTCCTAAAAAGATGGACAGTGCTCGACAAGGTGTTCATATTCAGGCCCTGGGGTCAGGAGAAATATACGTTATAGTTTTTTATGGTAAACAGTGGACTTACAGGTATTTTGATGATGTTTGGTACTGTCCTGAAGTTGCCTGTAACTTATTCTCTGTGAGAAAAGCAGGTGAAAAAGGCATTCACCAGACTGTGAAAAACAATGGTAAGTCATGGGTGTTTTCTCAAAACGGAAAACCATTGCTTTGGCTATATCTAATACAGCTAATCAATTGTATAATATGGTTGTTAAGGTCATTCCACCAAAAGAATCATGTTTTATTTTGAAGAAAATAAATAATAACGCTGATAAACAATATTTTAACATTGAAGAGAGTAGCAGTGATATAGAGAATGATCCCCTTGACAATAGGCAATCAATTCAAAATGATGAGACCAGAAATCAGCTTGTTGACATAGTAATCAGGACAATATATTCCATGAAGATAAGCAAGATATTGTGTATCCCAGGTACCAATGATACTGATGAGTAAGACATTCTGTGTCCTAGCAATGACTAGGGTGGTCTGCCGTTACACTTTAGACGCATAAATGAGTGAAGCGTTATTTAAAGATTGTCAATGGCTAAAGCAGCTAACAACCTACAATGTGTCCCCTTTCAACAGATTCACCGTTTGTTTGCCCGATATTATTTAAGTTCTAAAGAATGACAAATTTATCTGATAGTTCGTTTATTTAGTTATGAATAAGAATAAGAATTGATAAAAGTTATTAGACATGTGTATTTGACATTTCGTTTAAAATATATTCGTATAAAATAACAAGCGAAATTGTGTGACCCGTAAAATAAAATCCAGAAGGAAGTTTGCAAATATTTTGTTACCAAAACATTGTGTTCAGTATTCTTTAGCTGTTGGCCAAATTTCATATCAATTGGTCAAGCGATTACATTCTGATGCCCTTACAAAGAAGTTACAAAGTGAGGGAAAGTGACCTTCGCTCAATAACGCTATTCAAGGTGATGTATTACTCTATTCATATTATAATGTCCATAATAATTATGTTAAAAAAGAACATATGATGTTTCCTTGGTAACAGAGTTTAGTTGTTTGTTATATTTTGATGAAGGAAGATGTATACAAAAATCTAGGTTTTCATTCTATCTGTTTTACAATTAAATTAACATGATTTTTGATCCACTACCAGACGAGTTGTTATTTTAGACGATATTTCCAACAATTGTGACATTTATTAATTCAGCTTGTATTTATCTTTACCAACGTATTATTCATCTGCAGAAGAAGTTCATTTTGCTCTTATCGTGTCAAATAATATCCAAACATAGAAACCTTACCCAAAACAATACCTATATATCTTGACAGATGATTTTCAGTGGCCTATTACGAACAGGGCCGGTTCTAGGAATTTTTCAGAGTTAAGCGAACACCCGAATCAGCGCCACTTAGAATACCGGCTACGTCCAAATTCACCAACATTTTTGGGGTCGTTTCTAATGTCCAAATTCACCAACTTTCTACTTGGAGCAGGTACGATATTTCTCCCGGTGGGCGGGGAAGGAATTCCGAATAGTTTGCCCTCGCCTGCTCCGTCTCGTCTCGGCGAGAGTGTACTGCTTAGCCCTAATAGTACTGTTTAAGCTGTGATTGTTTCAGGCAGCTTTAGGTTAGGTTAGGTTAGGTTAGGTTAGGTTAGGTTAGGTTTGGTTAGGTTTGGTTAGGTTTGGTTAGGTTAGGTTAGGTTAAGTTAGGTTAGGTTAGGTTACAGTACACTCTCGCCGAGACGAGACGGAGCAGGCGATGGCAAACTATTCGGAGGGAATTCCTTCCCCGCCCGCCGGGAGAAATATCGTACCTGCTAAAGGTAGAAAGTTGGTGAATTTGGACATTAGAAACGACCCCAAAAATGTTGGTGAATTTGGACCTGGCCTTAGAATACCCCCCAAACCTATGAACATAACTTAACCGTATTTGTGAATTTTTTCCCAATAACTTTGGGAATAATTTTTTTTATAAGTTTAGGTAGAAGAATACTAACTTGCAATTAAAAGACCGTTTATTATTCGCAGAAATGTGACATTTATACACTTTTACTCATCATATAAACTATAGCAAAACCAAGGACACACTAAAAAAACAGGCCGTAATGCTCGTCAAGCATGACGTCACGATAGAAGGCGGCAATGACGTAATGTTTGCCGTTAGTGATCAGCCGCTTGTTTTATTCTTTCCTTGGAAAATAAATAAATAGATACCCACGTCATTGCCGTCTTCTATCGTGACTTCTTTGGGCTGACTGGACTCGCCACCAGATGATTTCTACAAAAATCTGATTTGGTTTTTTTTCTTCCTCTACCAAATTTGCCTTACGCTTTCTATAATAAGTGCCAGACGGTTTTAGCGAATTTCCCATATAGGGAATAAGCTATTACCGTAGTACTCATGGTAAGGCCTGGATGCGGGACCGAATTTTTTTTTCGTTTTGAGGTCCCTAGAGGCCAAAAACACCATCCGTTCAAATTCATATATATATATATATATATGTGTCTGTCAGCGCGATAACTCGAGCAAAAATGATCCGATTTTGATGAAATTTGGTACAAACGTGTAAACGTACGTTTATTCGAACGAGTTCGCGATCCAGCATGATCGGACCATGGGAACGGGGGTTTACGGGGGGTTTTATGGGGTAAAAATAGGTTTTTCCCATTTTTGACCCAAAAAACATAAAATTTAGCAATTTCTTTCCAAACCATTTTGTAGAGCTTAAAAAAACAAATAATTTAGTATATTGAAGCGTTATTATGCGCCTAATGGTTACGGAGAAAATTCCAAAAAATTGTAAATTTAAAATTCCCATGTTATTCTTATGGAGAATAAGTAAACTGTTCTAGTTTGCTTGTTTGTGAACATATCTTGATCAAATTTGGAAAATGTTTTTATTTCTTACTAACTATTCACATTTTACAAAAAAAAGCTGTTTTACCCTCCCTGATGCAGCAAACCTAAGTACTTGTTAAACTAATTCTATTTAAATCAAGAATAAATGTTATATTTAAGTAGACATTTCAGTGTAAATCCAATCAGTCAAATGGAAATTCGCTTAGTCTGCAGGTTTGCTGCGGCGGGGGTATCTTTTTTTCTGCCATTGTTTTCATAGTATTGGCTCGCAAGATGTTTTACTCATTCATTCAGTTTATACTTTCTTCTTACTTAATGTGCTAATTATAAATTAAACTTAAAGCACTCGTAATCATTCGCTTATCAACAATCATGAATCATCAAAACAAAGCCAATACGATACCAATACGGTATAGGCCTACGTATACAACTAAAAGAGTGCAATACAACGTAATGCTCTGCTCAGAAAGGACTAAGCAGTGAAAGAAAAGGGAAGTTTCTCGTTGTGACAAGTGGCGCTGCGTGCTTGCTTATCTCGAGCATGAGTCGTGAAATGAAACCCATAGGTGCCGTGCTGGTGCTGCCGACTGCCGAGCGTCAGCTCACTTCAAATCGAAACTGCAAATGGCATTGAGTCCTTGAGTTGTAGTGCTGTACAAATATACAAATTTTTCAAGAGCTGTTGGTACAAACAGAATAAATGCCTTATTTATTGTGGTGCTTTGAATACTTGAACTCTGAGCAAAAATAAACAAAATTACGTTGTTCTCGTAAAAAAAAATGTTCCGTTGGCGCCACGGCGCCACTTTTTCGTGGCGCCATATGCGGCCGCGTAGTTCGCGTATGGGTTAAACCGGCCCTGATTACGAACCTTGGTCCACTTAACTTTCTCTAAAGTGAGATTTTTTTAAATAACACTGCACTTGTACCGATTCGTCGTATAATACAATGAATTAATGTAGCAGACGCAACAAATAGTCAGCTGATCAGACAATAAGGTACCCACAATGCTATCTAACCACACAAGTGGAAGGGGTAGGGGCCCAGCCGCCAGCAACGAGTCTGTCTGTCCTTTGCCTTCCTTGTAGCTAGTCGGGAAAAGTTTCGTATCGTGCAAATTAAATTCATTTCGCGGTGTTGGTCGAATAAATTTTCATTTTCTTAAAATCGTTTAGCCTATATCCCGAAGGGATATAATTGCAACGCGAGTGGAAAATAGAATCAGTTTTTTGCGAAACAAGTGTTAAAAGTTCGTTTTTACCGACCAACACGAGCCGCCATTTGAAAATTTCACGTTGGTCACGGTACCTTCAATGATCTTATAATGTAACACCTCTTAAAATGTAATAAAATGTGAACCAATACTCTGAATGCAAAACGTACTCTTGTTGAAATTCTATTAAATATGGCAATGATTCAGTAGTAATGAAATGGTAATACCAAACACTGATTGAACTAATATGTAATAATTTATGTAATGATAGACAATTGACTGATATTGTATTTTATTGCAATTGTTCGGTTAAGCCGATTACCTTGATAAAAGACCAACACAGGAGAATTAATAAAATTGTTGAAAAAATAAACTTTGTATATTGTTCACTCAAATATTTACAGCTATTACAAATATCAATGATAATTCAAGTTTTGTTCTACTGACACTTCTATGTAAACAATGGAGAGTATTGATTGTGATTTTGAACCTTCTTTTGTTTTCTAAAAATGTTGATAGCAGAGCCTCGGGAACCTAGGTTTGATTTATTTAATCTATTTTTTAGGCTATCAGGCTTCCCAAATTTGTGTATATATTAACAACTGGCCAGCTGACTTAAATATGCAAAGGGGCAATTCGTAGTTCTGTGTATAACACACCTTATTGCTCAGTGGCAAACTGGGCCAAATCGACTACTGAGTCGATTGTTTAATTGGTGTTAATAAAATGACTTTTATGGCGTTAATGGAAGCCTATCCTTATAGCCTGTCTTGAATCCTACCCTTCAACCGGGACAATGCTCTGGTTCAAAACTGAATTTAATACACAATCAAACACTCTCAGATCTCTATATATACTTCAGAAATGATTTAAATCCAAATATTTAAGAAAGAACAAAGTTGTAACAGTTTTACGTGACTGACAGATGATGATAGAATTTGACTTTACACAGCACACAAAATTAATAATATCACAGAAAAACATTGTTCTTAAAAATTAATACACCATTTCAAATCAATTTAATAAATAGTTTTCAATTTGACTAAGATCACTATTATGACTTATACTCTTTGTATGACATGATAAAATTCAATTAAACATTTTTTATCCTGAATTGTGACCATGTGAAAAAATGTGGCAGATTGGCATGACTATTTTAATATTAAAACACAAATAACACAATACATTTACTTACGTACACATGTCGACACATTCACATTCATTCTGACGAAAATTCACACGTACGGAACAAAACTGACTCGTGGTGATTTGTGACTTTTTGTCTGACCGAGCGGAATATCACGACACGGTTTTTTCTGGTGTAGGACTTATTAATTCTTATTTTTTCGAGCTGGCGTTTAATGATTCAATCGAAAATACCGTCACGACGACCCCCGATTCGCTAGAAACTGACATTTGCTATCGATATGATGCATGTACGAATTTTCATCACGAACGCGAACAATCAATCCGGCATCTCAACTGTCTCGACTTAATACTAATAAAACACACCCCCAATTGCAATTCGGCGAAATTTTGACAATTGCGATCATTTGATGCACGTACAATTTTTGCCCGAACGTGAATTTCCGAGCTACGAATGAAGATATTAATAAAATCGTCCTACACTAGCGACAAACGCGACTTTAGATGTTGATTTTGCGAGCACTGAACCACGAGAGACGACAAGACGTTTGCACACGACACGGCTCCCAACGGTTTTCCAGTCCTTGGATGTTTGTATCCTTCCTCGTTACGTCATGGTTGGATGACTTGTCCATTGCCTGGCGCGGATTTTTAATCTGTTGATTTTAAATAGGCACAGTATAATTCAGTAAATCATAGGTCACTACAAAAGATTCACCTTTTAAGTGCAACACTGAATACTAGTGTGGTAGTGTGCAGATTAAATTCAGTGTAGATTAAGATTGTTTATTAAGCTTCATATTAAAGGTATTTCAATCGGGAAGAACTTCAAACAGTAGGCTACCAGGGACGTCCCATAAGGACTTCTGGTAATAATATTTATTTTACAGGGCCCACTTAAATATTTTTTAACACCAAGCTTTCACTGCCAAAGCTCTGTTAGCAAATTTCCCATATAGGGAATAAGCTATTACCGTAGGTCTCATGGTAAGACCTGGACCCGGGACGGATTTAGTTTTTCGTTTTGAGGTCCCCAGAGGCCACCATCCGTTCAAATTCATATATATATATATTTATTTATTATTTTCTTGCATTTTTATAATTTATATTTATTTTATATATACCTTGTAATATATTTATTTATTTGTATATGTGTCCGTTAGCGCGATAACTCGAGCAAAAATCATCTGATTTTGATGAAATTTGGTATAAACGTGTAAACCTACATTTATTCGAACGAGTTCGCGAACCAGCATGATCGGACTATGGGAACAGGGGTTTATGGGGGATTTTATGGGGTAAAAATGGGTTTTTCTAATTTTTCACCCTGAAAACATAAAATTTTGCAATTTCTTTCTAAACCATTTTGTAGAACCCTTTTTAAAGTCTCTTATTCCCTTTGCACATTTAAAGTCACTGTTTGAAGGTGTGTTATTTGTTATCATCAAATCTAGTCTCGTTCTCACATTTCTCTGAAACATTAGGAAGTAAGAATTTGATCCAGTGGAGTTTCTTGATTGTCTCGTTTGCATCAAGAATCTCTGTAACTTAATTTCCATATCCCCTCCTTCATCTTTCATGGCTTGTAGACCTTTCTTTATAGTTTGGACAAATCTCTCCGCTTGACCGTTGGAAGAAGGGTGGAATGGAGCACTTGTCTTGTGTAACACACCGTAGTTTTTCAAAAATGTTTCAAAAGTATGTCCACAAAATTGTCTGCCATTATCTGACACTAAAGTAAGTGGAATTCCAAATGTAGAAAACAATCGTCTTAATTTTGTGACACACCAGTCAGAAGAAGTATTTTTTGTTTGAAATACTTCGACCCATCTTGTGTAAGCGTCAACAACAATAAAAAAATAATTTTTTCCAAAACAAGGCCCAGCAAAATCTATATGTATTCTTTGCCAGGGACCATCAGGGGTTTGCCATGGATGAGGAGTCGTTTGAGGTGGTTTGTTTTGTTTTAAACAACATTGTTTACAAGTCTTAGCCAGATGTTCAATATCATGATCGATGCCTTGCCAATAGCAGTAGCTTCTCGCTAAAGCCTTCATTTTAACTATTCCCAAGTGACCAAAATGAATTTCTGTAAGTACTTTTGATTTCAAATTTTTTGGAACGACAACTCTATTACCTTTAAATAAACATCCGTCTTGTAATGTAAATTCATAATCATTGTATCCAAGATTCTCAAGGCTCTTTCCTTCTTCTAAATGTTGAATGATGGTTTTAAGGTGTTCTTCCTTCAGTGATTCATCTGCAATCTGTTGTTTTGTAACTGGGAGTGTTTCTAATTGGTTGATTTGAAAGACAGAATAATCATCAATTGAGTTTGGTAGCGACTTTTCATGTGGAAATCTGGACAAAAAGTCTGCATTGCCGTGTTTTTCTGTTCCTCTAAATTCAACTGTATAGTCAAACCCTGAAAGAAAATGAGCGTAATTGAAGATTCTAGTTGCTGCCATAGTAGGTAATGTCTTTTGAGGATCGAATATGGACACAAGGGGTTTATGATCGGTTATCAAGACAAACTTTCGTCCATATATGTATGGGAAGAATTTCTTTAGTCCAAAATAAATAGCTGCAGCTTCTTTATCAATCTGACTGTATTTTACTTCACTTTTTGTCAGAGTGCGTGATGCAAATGCAATAGGTTTTTCTGTACCATTTTCTAGTCTGTGAGAAAGAACTGCTCCGAGTCCTATAGGTGATGCATCTGTTGCAAGAGTAACCGTCAGATTGGGGTCAAAATGAGTTAAAATTTGTTCACTTGTTATTTCTTCTTTGACTTTTTGAAAGCTATTTTCACAATCAGAGCTCCAGATGAACTTAGCATTTTTTGTAAGTAATCTTGTCAAAGGATATACTTTAGTTGAGTAGTTTTGTATAAATTTGCTGTAGTACGTGGCCAAGTCTAAAAATGTCTTCAATTCACTTACATTTGTAGGTCTTCTAGCATTTTGAATCGCTACAGTTTTCTCAGGACTTTTGTGTAGACCTTTTTCATCAATAATGTGCCCGAGGTATTTGATACTTTTTTCAAAAAACTTACATTTGTCTCCATTCAAATGTAAGTTGTGCTTCTGTAGAACTTCTAATACCTTCTCTAATCTCAGAAGAGTTTCTTCGTAAGTTGACCCCTGGACTAAAATGTCGTCTAAAAAACATTGTACGCCATCCATACCTTGTAGTAAGGAATCCATGAATTTTTGCCACAGGGAAGGAGCAACCTTAACCCCAAACATCAGTCTATTTACTTTGAACAACCCTTTATGAGTACTTAGTGTTTGCATTTTGCTACTCTCTTCATCCATTTTCATATGTAAATAAGCATTGCTTATATCAAGAGAACAGAAGTATTTGCCTCCACTCATTGTAGAAAAAATGTCTTCAATCCTCGGAATTGGGTATTTCTCGTCTTTCACGACTTTGTTCAAAGTAACTTTAAAATCAGCGCAGATACGAATGTCACCATTGGGTTTTATGACAGGTACAATAGGCGTTCCCCATTCCGAGTTGTCTACCTTGGTGATAATCTTTTGGGTTTCCAGACGGCTGAGTTCATTTTCAACTTTTGTCCTTATGGCATATGGAACCTGTCTGGCCCTTATGTATATAGGTCTTGAGTTGTCCTTCAAGTTAAGTTTTGCTTCAAAGTTTGGAATACACCCTATGTTTTTGTCAAATAAACCTTCATATTTTGCAAGTAATGAATCCAGCTCCGGCTTCCTTGTTTCATTCATGTGTATAGATTTTATTTCTCCCCATTCTAGTTTTATTTCTCTCATCCATTCACGCCCAAAAATCCTATCGACATGTTGATTAATGACAAAGATTTTTCCCATGAAACACTGTCCCTTATAGTCACATTTTACGTATGTTACCCCCTTAGGTTTTATGATCTCCCCTGTGTAGGTGCGCAGCTCTACACCAGTCTTGTAAAGTCGTTTGGAAGGAATTAGTCTTTTGTAGTCTTCATAAGAAATCGATGTAAGTGATGCTCCAGTATCCAACTCAAAAGTAACGTTTTTAGTTTTACCTTCCAATTTTATATCAATGTGAAATTTGTCATCTCTCTTTTTGTCAGACAGTAAATTAATTTCATGGATATTGTCTTCAGAAATGTCATTATTTTCAGTGTAATGAACTTGCCCTTTACTGTTTTTATGTTTACTAAGGCATACTCTTGAAATGTGTCCGATCTTTCCACAGGTGTTACAGGTTTCATCAATCATTGGACAAACATTTGCTTTATGGTATATATTCCCACATCGGTAGCATTTTCCTTTTAGTGACTCAAAATCTGTTACACGAAATTTATTACCAGTACTTGTATAAGATCCTGTGTTGTATGATTTTGTTCTAGGTCTGTGAATTTGTTCATTGGATGTAATATTATTTCTAGCTTTAAACTTTACTTGATTTATGTCTACGTTTCCACTCTTTTGACATATCAAAGTACTTTCAAATTTTTAAAGTTCCATCGTAGTAGTGTGTAGTGGTCACATTTCTGTAAAAGCTGAGTTTTAATGTCTTTGTGATTAAGTCCACGTATGAGTTGTAGTCGTAAAAGCATGTCTAATACAGATTTTCCACAAGCTTCGCAATTGAATTTACAATTAGTTGACAACCTTTTTAGTTCTGTAGAAAAGTTTGAAATAGATTCTCCTTCTTCCTGTATTCGACTAATAAATGTGTGTTGTAAAGCCAAAATACTTTTTTTAGGATCTAGAAAGTTGTCAAGCAAGGTCACAAGCTCCCCATACTCTTTATTTATAGGATTGTCTGGTGTACATAGGTCGTATAGTTTCTGATGTAGAAGAGGTGTCAAGGCATGTAAAAGTGTAAAAGTTTTTAACTTAGGATCATTTATACCTTTTAAAGTCATAAAAACCTCCAGTCTTCTGGCAAAATTAGAAAAGTTTTCCCTTTCATCGTAAGGAGTAAAGCTCAAATTTGAAGTAGGAAGAACTGGAATCGGTGTATTAGCTTGTAGATTTTCAGTGGTGCAACTATTTTGATTGGGAATAGAGCTATGTTGAATACTTGGCATATGAAGTAATTGGGCATCCATTAATCTTGCTTTTGTATCAATCAACATGTTTTCAATACTTTCCCTGTAAGTTAGCTCGTTTTCTAAATCTTCTTCTTCTGTATAGAAGTCGATCTTGTCTTAAATTAGGTCATACTTTGATTTAATCTCAGCTAACAATTCAAGTCTAGTTTGGATTTCATTGATAGAAAATGATCCTTTGTCCACATACTTCTTTACATTTCCAAGCTGAAACTTGACTGTTCTTCGCAATGATTTCAATTTTTTAACTTTATTTACATCTTCTGCTATTTTTTCTAAATCTTCCATTATTCTCGTCGCCATTGATAGATATTTTAGTAATGTAACATTTTAATGCAGTAACTCAAGTTTTCTTTATTTAATCACAATTCTATAATGTAACTGAATCATCATATAAACAATAACAACTGAACAGAACATATGTAAATTAACAAATATAATATAAGCCAGTACATTTGGAATGGACACATCAGTTTATTTATAAGAAATTCTATTATTATTGTTATTGTCATTGTGTATTGTTCTGTGATTCATTGTTAATCGTTTTCCGTCGTCGTGAAGTATTCGGTTTTTTGTCAAACAGAGGTATATTATCGTTAATTGAATTATTTTCCCTGGCGAAGAAATGCACCGACAATTTGGGCCTGGGTATAATACGACCGCGAATGACCGACGTGACCGTATGTCGAGGAGGAATTTAGAGGAATTAATCGACTTAAATGCAACGATCAACCAAAACAATGAACGAATTCCACCAAATGACAATGGTGCTAGTTTAGGTAGACAAAACCGTGTAGCTGATAGACACTGGCAGCAGTAGATTCTGCTACGAAGAGAGATTATATTGAAAAATTTATGTAATTGATAAGGCTGAGACAACTGACATCCGCATGTCATGCAATTCCAGATTTAACAGTAACCCAGCGACCAATTTATCAAAATTATGCTAGAGGGTTATTCATTTGCACAAAAGTACAGTATGATGACCGACGTGATGATAAGGTTGAGTGTGTTAAGTTAGCTAAGACCAGTTAGATAAGGCTGAGACAACTGACATCCGCATGTCATGCAATTCCAGATTTAACAGAAACCCAGCGACCAATTCATCAAAATTATGCTAGAGGGTTATTCATTTGCACAGAAGTACGTTATGATGACCGACGTGACGAAGGAAAAAATAAAACTTACACAGCTTTAGGGAGGGCCTCTGTTTGAATTAAGAATGTGCCTTCTCAACAAACAGATATTTAAAAAAAAGCATAGATTTAATGGTAATAATTATAATCGTTGGTAACAATCGTAAAATATTGCAGATAGTGGCTCAAGAAGTGGCTCCGAGCAACAAGGCTGTATTTTCCTCAGTGAACGTAACAGTGTATGTGCTGGATGTGAATGACAATGCTCCAGTGTTTGCGCAGCCTCAGTACATAGTGAGCATGGCTGAAAATGTGACGGGGGGACACAAAGTTACCACAGTGATGGCGACAGACGTGGACACATCTATGGGAGGTGTAGTCAGGTAGGTAATAACTGGTTTCATGTCTAAAGATTGAGGATGGTTATGTTATAGTCTTATTCTATTAAAGTGGTTTGAATACCTGTAATGTCGACAATCCCAAGTGGTTGTGAAACAACTAGTTTCGGCTCATAACGGAGCCATCTTCAGGTTTTCCAAGGACATTATCACTTCTTCCGAAGGTCGTCAAAGTCCACAAATAATTTACATACATTAAAAACATTTTAAAACACGTAACACGCATGCCTAGGCCTAGCTTTAAATGTTATTCTATTATGTTGTATGTGGTATTTGAAAATTTTTTCCTTAATAATTTAAATAAAAAAAGGATAAAATAACTCTTTATAGAAAGTGCCCTAACTGGGTTTGGGAATGGTGTGGGCAAAAAGAAAATCCATATGATGAAAATAAATTGACCATTGATGTAACCAATGTCAACTTATTCTTCTTTATCTGTTGAATAGAGAGATTATGAGCTCTTTACATTTCAAGGGAGTAATGCAATGAGTAAAAGAGAATGCAAGTAATCTTATATATTAAAACATGACAGGGTTTTTTTATTTCACGATTCTGAATCAATCACTTGATGGATTTTCATGATTTTTGTGTTGAAAGAAAGATAATTTTGAGAACTAGGGAATGTCGAAGCCATCATTTTAGTTTAGAGTTTCAGTTTTTTAGAAATTAAGTTTTAAATTTTAAAAAGACTAGCAGCCGACGCTAACATTCTACTCTAGCTTTTGGTATAATACCATTTGCTTAACGTAATAGCTGTAAACATTCAGCGTTTTCGAAACAAATTCAGCATTTGGATGAAAATGAAATGTTATACGTAGAATTTAATTATTTATACTATGTGTAATGCTATAATCATTGATGCGTTCATTTATTCGGTAAGAGGATGAGAGTTTATTTAAATATACATAGTAAAATACTAGATGTTCTAATTTATTTTTTAACAATCTTTAAATATTTAGTTTGTTTTAGTGCAATATAATTTGTTATAACTAGCAGCTGGTTGAATAAAAATATTCTATAGATCTATGAGTTTAGTTTATATACTCTGTGATTTTGTCATTGATTATTGGAAACTAGCGTACATGTTGCTCGAATTCGAGCAATTGCAATGTATTACAGGAGTTATTTCAAAACAGTCATATTTACAATGAGTTTAAAAGAGTCAACTCAAAGATTACCGGTGTGTAACTCAGACCATGTTTATCTCCGTTATTGATAAACCTAAAGCATTCCGGCCGGTTTCCTCCTTCTCTAAATGCCTCGCTGTACAAGCAACACAGGTCATTGATAGAGGGCCAATTGAAGGGGTAGCGGAATTTTACCCCCCAGAATTTTATCCCCGGATTTTTACCCCCGGATTTTTACCCCCTGACCAGATATAGAAATTAGTGATAATGATTAATTATCTTCATTCTGTTTTAATTTAATAGTAAACATTTTATTATTAAGTAGCCTATCTTAATTTATTTGTAACATCAACTAATCGAACAGGTTTTTGATTTTAATTTTGAGATTCGAGTATCAGGATTCGATCTTTGAAGCCAACTGTTGATTAATATGACGTATAAACAAACATCAGAATGATAATTGATTCAAAGATTTCTTTAACCATTTATTATACAACCGTGGTAAAACAATGTTTTCCGTTTGTATTGTAACAATAACAAAATATGCCTTATTTTTTCTTTGAAAAGAAAGTTCACCTAATTATTATTTAAATGAGCTACTCAGTTTATTTTACATACTTATTAACCAACAGTTGGCCCCAAACGCAAATCCCGAACATCAAAATTAAACAGTGAATTCTGCTTACTTAGTTGAGATTACAAAATGAATAAATAAAGATACACTACTAAATAATGAAATGTTTACAATTAATTAAAAACAGAAATAAGAAAATCAATCATTCAATTTGTAAAATCGGCCAGGGGGTAAAATTCCGGGGGGTAAAATTCCGGGGGGTAAAAATCCGGGGGTAACGGTCCGGGGATAAAATTCCGGGGGTAAAAATCTGGCCCGTACATCATCAGTTGTCTAAACGCTAGTTATATGGACAGGGGGTAAAATTCCGGTATTTATCGCTAATCTAATTAACCACGCTCTGGCTATTTTCATTAGACTTCCAAATCCGCGGGGGTAAAATTCCAGCCGCGAACAAACTTTTGCCCACTCAGGTTACTACGTCATAGTGACGTCAGTTTTGCCCAGGGGGTAAAATTCCAGGGGGATAAAATTCTGGCGACCCCAATTGAGAACAAAAAGTCGTTTTGGGGTGGTGTTAGGGCGCATTTGTAACCTAATAGTTGCGATTGTCCAGGGTTAGGTGCTGACTGCTGACTGTGATGAGTTAAGCCTAATACGCGCCACTGATCTGTAGCTGCGGTCGTTATCACGATTACGCCTCCTGTCTATGTTTCGTTTTCGTCACGTCGGAGGCATTTAAAAGAAAAAAACAACAAATAAACAAATTATAGGTACAGAAAACAACGATAAATGCACAAATTTAAGTTAGAATCATGCTAACACGATCTGTCATAGCGACACAAAACAACCATAAATACACAAATTTAAGATAAAACCAAAATAACACGATCCGTCTTGGGGGTTATGTTTACACAAACTCAAATAGTAAACAAATGTACTCAATGCGTTTCATTGAATTGAAAAATAAATAACAGCAATTAAATTATACAGCTGATCAAAATGTAAACAATTATGTTCTTCATAAGGATAACATGGGAACTTTCAAAGCCACTGGGGCAGAACCCAAGGGACTTTAAAAAAATGTAAGGCCAGTTTGCAAATCTACGCAACACGCTCTTTCCAATGAGACGTCAATGGATGAAATCGGTTAAGAAATGGCAGAGGAGTTCAACCGACAAAGTTTCATGTAGCGTATTAATTATATAGATAGCTAAGCGAATTAGATAGAAAATATAAATAAAATTATAAGCTTTAACATAAAGTTCAGAAGTTTATTTACAATTAAACTCCAGACTAAAACATAAACATCACTGATATATTTTACCTCAATTATCATATGGTAATATGTGAATATAACATTATAATACATCTTTTCCCTTAAAAAAAAACAGCAAACTAATTTGAAAGAATTAACTAAAAACAATAACCAATAATAACCAACCAAACTTCTCCCTTCTTTTTAGACCATTATATTGTATTCTGAAATCTTGATGGTAGCTTGATTTCTCTACGAGGTCTTAGTTATACTGGCTCGTCTTGCCTTGGAACTGACTGGGAATTGTTCTGTTGAGTTGAGTGAGTGATGGTTTCAGATGGCGGCGATTTCTTCTTAATGTAGCCCCGTTATCACCTTCTACCCAGTAACTTCTTGGAGTTGGTCCTTGATTAACAATCTTTCCCTGCTCCCACCGTCCTTCATTTCTGAAGACAACTATTTCGTTATTTCTTACAACCCTTAAGTCTTTGGCTGACCAATCATAATATTTTTTCTGCAGCTGTTGTCTTGTTTTTAACCTGTCTTGTACTCCATCATTCAGCGTTGGTTTCAGCAGTTCCTCGGTAACAGGGATCGTTGTCTTACACCTGCGTTGAAACATCAGCTGAGCTGAAGAATATCCCAGATGCTTAACGGGCATGTTCCTAAGCTCCAATAAAGCCATTTTCAAATCCTTATTGTCATACTGTATTATCCTAATCAAGTCTTTGGCCATTCCAACTGCCCTTTCAGCAAGCCCATTTAGATTGTGCATAGCCTGGACTGCGTGTCACAATTTCAAAATTCCATTCATGGGCAAATTCCCTCATTTGGACACTGTTGTAAGGGACATTATCCACTACCATTATATCAGGGGGGCCAAATCTACTGAAGATGTCTTTGCATGCTGATATTATACAGGTGTTGCTGATTTACATGGCATTTTAACCAGCTCCAACCAGTTTGAGTAAGCATCCATCATGACTAAGTACACATTTCCTCCATATGAAAATATGTCACATCCGATACGCTCCCATGGCCTAGTAGGTATAGGATACGGCATAAGGGTTTCCTTTGCATTATTCCTGGAAAACCTTTCACACATCCTGCAACGAGCCACAAAACTTTCAATGTCAGTAGCCATTCGTGGCCAATAAAGTATCTGACGAGCCCTAGCTTTGCACTTTTCAATTTCTCCATGCGCGATATGGATTCGGTGAAGTATGTCCTGTCGTAGCTGTCGTAGCACAATCAGTTTGTGATTTAAAAACAATAAACCATCTTCTTCAGATACCATATGTCTTTGGTTCCAATAGTGGCGTACTATCAGGGGTGTATTGCTTCCTTTCTGGCCAAACTTCTTTGCAGTATCTCTTCTAAATAGCAGTTTCTTGGTCCTCTTCAGTGTAACGCTGGAATAATTTCTTGTTCTCTTCAGTCATAGGCAATGAACTTGTTAAACTGTGTACTTGAAATTCTGAAGACACTGTCAAAGTGAAAAATCGTGGATGGAAAACTTGACTGTTGGTGGTACACAGGTTAAATTTAAACTAGATACAGATGCAGAGATCAGTATTTTACCTGCTAGTTATGTGCGGAAAATGAACATTACACACGTAAAACGTAGTTCTTATGTACTCTCAGCCTGGGGAGATGAAAAATTCAAAATCAAACCACTAGGTCTGTGATATTAAAATGTAAAACAATTATAGGTGTAACTGCAGATGTGAATTTTGCTGTAGTGAATGTCGAACATGAACTGCCAATTTTAGGACTCATTAAGAGAGTGTCATCGATATGTTTGAATTTTAAGGATAAGGACGATGTTTTAACCGGCTACCAGACAGCTTTTGAAGGATTGGGACAGTTTCCAGGCACTCATCATATTCCAGCTTAAGGAGGGTGCTATCCCACAAATTTGACAATCACAGAGAGTACCTTAAAGTTTACAGGAAAAACTAAAGGAAAAGTTGGACCAACTTGAGGTTGGTAACATGAACAAGACTTCAAAATATGAATTTCTCAAAGAATTTAAGATGCATGGTAGAAAAATTGCTTATCTAAATTGTAAAATATTATTTCTGGCAGCATGTCTGTCATATGGATTGACACCTAAAGGACTTCAACCAAAACTCCCAATGGGAGCTCTCCCTCCTGTAGTCCAACAAGATGTAAATATTCATGCTATGAAAACCAGCTTTGAACTAATTCAATTAGTATTAAAATCTCACAAAGATTCTACCAAAACCCATGGAAAACAATTGAAAAAACTATATGACACTATGATAGTTTATTTTCCTGACACTACAAGAGATATTAACATAATTTCACTTGAAATTGATCGTATTTTGACCACAAGATCTCAACATCTTTTAAAGAAATTCAATTCATTATGTTTAGAAGCATTAAACTGTGGGCTCTGAGTCTTCCTACACCTTTTAAAGAGATGTTTAATAATGAAAGTAAGCCACCTCTGTTTGAACAGAAACCCTGTTTAGCAGATAAATTAAATCTTCAAAACCCTAATGTCAACAAAAAAAATCACGCTCCACCAATGTCAGTAAAACTGATTATATTAATTTATCCATGTTTGCCTCCTGGATTTAATAATAATAATAATAGGTTATTTATATAATGTTATAACTATAGTTTCGGGGCCAACAGCCCCATTGTCAAATTTTCTGTCTTGTTAATTACTGTTGTTAGCATTGGTCACCATTGAAGTTCACATATACACATACACTGACACACAAAACATTTATATATATATATATATATATATTTTTAAGAGGTTGGCGACCTCTTTTTAACCTTGCATTTGCCCGTCCACATAGACTACAGATCTGAGCGTGGAACGTATCCAGCAAAGCAAGGGGTGAGCCGGTACAGTACAAAGGTGAACTGTACTGATAAATTTTAGTGGCAGTGACCAAGATCCGAACCCACGACATCGCTGCCTTGGTCCCGAAGTCCGTGACGCTACCAACTGAACTCACCATATGCCACCGACTCACCAAAATGAACATTTACACGTAACATTGAGAATTTATACTTTTGGCCGGCCTAAACAAAAGTGATTATAACGTTGTGCGGACCGGTACACTGACTGACTGATTCATGTTAGCCGATACCCTGGAGACGTTGACCTTGGCCTTGGGGGAGGGGGGTGATCAGCTGTTTGTCACTATTTCTATTGTTCAATGAATCGATGCGATCGAACAGAATGTTGGAATTGAAAGTTAGTTTTTCGTTTAACGCATTGTTTGGCGATTTTTTGAAAGCTTTATAAATTTCATAGCTTTCTAGGACGTTCATCACAGGGCCTTTATTGCATTTATGTAACATTTCTAATCCTCCATTGGAACTTTTTATGGAATGGTTTTCTTTTTGCAGGTGTTCAGCAATCTTAGAACGCTGTGAATGCAATTTAGGTTTTGGGAGATGTTCATTAAACCTTTTTCTAAAGGAACGACCAGTTTGCCCTATGTATACTTGGGCAATCATTGCAGTTTATTTTATAAACACCCGTGTCGTCCAAGTTGTTACCAATATTAACACGCCGATTCGTGGTCAAATGACGTTCTATCTTGCTTGAGGTTTTGCATGGCAGGGTGAAAAAAAGAAAAATTAATTAGTAACCAATGCATCATCACTAAAGCAGACAAAGGTCAGTCAATAGTTATTTTGAAACTAAGTAATTACAAAGAGAAGGTTTTTGATTTTTTAAATAAAAAAAACCATCCAAGAAATTAATTCTGATCCAACTGACAAATTCAAGACTATATTAAAAACAACTCTAAACAGGACCAAACACATCTTCGATGGCAAAAAACCAACCACCTTAAAATTATTAAGCCACGAGCACCGGTACTAAGAGGACTGCCAAAAATCCACAAAGACAGTATGCCCATTAAACCCCTAGTTAATTTTACATCAGCACCTTCTTACAAGTTAGCTAAAGTTTTGGATAAATTACTCCGCACTCACATAAGATTTAACAACAACTACAGCCTCAAAAACAGTCTAGCATTAATAGATTTTACAAGAAACATGAAAGTGGAAACCAGACACACAGTTGCTTCGTTCGACATTATTAATTTATATACTAATGTCCCGACTCCAGAAACCCTCGACATAACCATGAATAATTTGTTAAATATTTCAGAACTTAGCCCTGAAGCCATAAATGAAGTAATAACCCTTCTTAAGACGGTCCTAGAACAGAATTACTTCACTTTTGATGATAAATACTTTCTACAGAATGACGGCTTGGCCATGGGTTCACCCTTATCAAGCATTCTTTCCGAGGTATATTTGAACCATATTTTGAAAATGAACATATATTTTCTCATAACAACAAATTTGCCAACAAGATATTGTTCTACAAAAGGTACTGTATGTGGACGACACAATTGTACTATTCAACGGTAATGCATGACAACTTAATTTATTCAACAATTATCTCAACAGTATTTCCCATAACCTCAAATTCACATTTGAGATCGAACAGAACGATTCTATTAATTTCTTAGATTTGACCTTATTAAAAGACAATAACAGCTTTGAATACAAAATTTACATGAAACCCACGGCAACTGATCATAAAATACACGGGTGTTTATAAAATAAACTGCAATGATTGCCCAAGTATACATAGGGCAAACTGGGTTCCTTTAGAAAAAGGTTTAATGAACATCTCCCAAAACCTAAATTGCATTCACAGCGTTCTAAGATTGCTGAACACCTGCAAAAAGAAAACCATTCCATAAAAGGTTCCAATGGAGGATTAGAAATTTTACATAAATGCAATAAAGGCCCTCTGTGATGAACGTCCTAGAAAGCTATGAAATTTATAAAGCTTTCAAAAAATCGCCGGACGATGTGTTAAACGAAAAACTAACTTTCAATTCCAACATTCTGTTTGATCGCATCGATTCATTGAACAATAGAAATAGTGACAAACAGCTGATCACCCCCCTCCCCCAAGGCCAAGGTCAACGTCTCCAGGGTATTGGCTAACATGAATCAGTCAGTCAGTGTACCGGTCCGCACAACGTTATAATCACTTTTGTTTAGGCCGGCGGCCAAAAGTATAAATTCTCAATGTTACGTGTAAATATACATGTTTTGTGTGTCAGTGTATGTGTATATGTGAACTTCAACGGTGACCAATGCTATCAACAGTAATTAACAAGACAGAAAATTTGACAATGGGGCTGTTGGCCCTGAAACTATAGTCATTATAAAAGACGACTTGGATTGAGGATGTAAACAAGGTATTTAACCTATTATTATTATTATATTAATGAATGTGAACGACAATTACAAGATTCTTCAACATACAAAGAGCTTGAAGATGACTGCTCCATAAAATTCAACGAAGACATAAAAGAATTTATAGAAAAATGCGGTCCAAATGAAAATTTATCTTTGAAAACTATTGATTTATTGACACCTTACACCCCAAAAACTCCAGTATTTTACACTCTCCCTAAAGTGCACAAACCATCAAGACCACCACCAGGAAGACCAATCGTCTCAAGTATTGGACCACCAACTGAAAGAATCTCTGCCTTTGTTGATGAACATTTACAGCCACTAGTACAAAATTTACCTTCCTACATAAAAGACACTAACGACTTTCTAAACAAAATTGCAGTCTTAAACCTCCCTCAAAATTCAGACTTATTACTTGTAACAGTTGATGTTGAATCACTATATACAAATATTCCCCACGATGATGGTCTGAAGGCTGCCAAACATTTTCTTAACTCTAGACCCACAAATTCTAAACCTTCTACACATTTTTTGGCTACTCTCATTCAAATGATACTAACCATGAACAATTTCAGATTCATGGACAAACACTTCTTACAAATTAAAGGCACAGCAATGGGTACACGAATGGCCCCAGCTTACGCTAATCTTTTTATGGGTCTATTAGAGCAAAATTTTCTTTCAAACAATCCTTTAACTCCTCTTCTTTGGTTAAGATATATAGATGATATCTTTATTGTTTGGCAACACGGAATAAATTCACTAAAAGAATTTCTACAAGATTTAAACCAATTTTCTTGCTTGAAATTTACTTTGAATTATTCAGACAAAATTGTTTCTTTCTTAGATGTTGATGTCTTCATTGACAATCAAAAACTTAAAACAAAAATTCATTTAAAAGAAACTAACAAAATGCAGTACTTATATTATCAAAGTTGTCACCCTATGTATATAAAAAAATCAATTCCAAAAAGCTTATCAATTCATGCTAAAACACTCTGCAGTAAAAAATCAGATTTTGAAAAATATATCACTAAATTGAATTCTGCTTTCATTGAAAGAGCCTATCCTCAAAAACTAATATCCAATCAGATCAAAAAACCCAAAAAACTCAACCAAGATAATAGTTTTTCAAGTGATCCTAAATTTATTACTCAATACTATCCTGGGCTACAAAAGATTAACAGTGTAATGAAAGTAGCATTCAATATTTTGAAATCTTCCCCCAGTACTGAAAATTTATTTTCCAGACCACCTTGTGTTATTTTTAAAAGGCCACAAAATTTAAAAAATATGTTGGTGAGACCCAAAATTCAAAATTCTTGGCCTTCAAACAATTTTAAACACGGCTGTGAACCATGTCACAAGCCCCGATGTGGTATTTGAAAAATTATGAGTAATACAACTGAATTTGATAGTAAAGTTACAAACAAGGTTTATCCGATTGTTGGTAGATCAACTTGTGAATCTCACAATGTGATTTATCAACTATCGTGTAAACATTGTCCAAAAAAATACATTGGCCAAACTTCAAACTCTTTAAGAGTTTGAATGACAGGCCATCGTTTTGATGTGGTACATAAAGACAAAAGAAAACCAATCTATAATCATGCCGCTCACCACAACCATATAATTTTGAAGGCTGCTAAACCCTTAAAGCCCTTCACAAAGTAAACCCACATCAAAACCCTAAATGCAACCAACTGGTCTTAAGAAATTCTGAATTGGCTCACCAGTTGGTACTGAAAACAAAGTTCCCCTCTGGTTTAAATTTAAGATAATAAAAAAGTGATTCAACTCAGCTGAATTCTAATTTTCTTTTAGGCTGATTTTATTATTTTCTTTGATCTGTACTCAACCATATGTTCTAAAAATTAAACTATTTGTAAACAGTTCATATTTATTTTGTTTTTTTCATTTTTACATTTTTCATTAATTTCTCTTTGCTTGAAAACGTTTGTATTAAACGAAAATTTGCAATGTTTCTTGTTTCATTTATCATAAACTCTATCAAGATCTCCTTAAGAATATATATATATATATATATTTATATATGTGTCCGTGAACGCGATAACTTGAGTAATTTTTGTCCGATTTTGATGAAATTTGGTTTAACCTGTTCGCTGCTACGGACGTTCCGGAACGTCAAACGGGCCACGGCGCCAGGAGCTAGGAACGTTCCGGAACGTCGCCGTTCATTGATGTTTAACGTTACCATGGATCAGCCAGCTCGTCACGAGCGTCCTATATTTCTTTGCAGCTCGTGGGGACATACTTTTCTGACAATAAAAAATATAGGTAGTTTCCCAAAATCACCACCAAGGTCGTTTAGAACAGGGCTTTGTCCCACCTCTTTCCTGCTAGATAGCGACACTACTTTACCGACTGCAACCTGGGTAGTGCTGCTATCTATCAGAATCACTTAGTACTATGTCCAAAGCCAGTTTTATTGCAGAACATTGCCATCCAGTACAACCACCTTTGTTTTTACTGTAATTCGGTGTATCGGCAGCAATGTTTACGCAGCGACGAGCGTTAGTTCAGCTCCTGGCGCCGTCCTGGCATCTAGCGGTCAGCAGCGAACGTGTTAAAGGTGTAAAGCAGAATAAACTTGAATGAGTTCGCAAACCAGCATGATCGGACTATGGGAACGGGGTTTTATGGGGTAAAAATAGGTTTTTCCTATTTTTAACCCTAAAAACACAAAATTTCACAATTACTTTCCAAACCATTATGTAGAGCTTAAAGAAACAAATAATTTAGTATATTGAAGCATTATTATGCGCCTAAGGGTTACGGAGAAAATTAAAAAAAAATATAATTTTAAAATTCCCATGTTATTCTTATGGAGAATAAGTCAACTGTTGTAGTTTGCTTATTTATGAACATATTTTGATCAAATTTGGAAAATACATTAATTTCTTACTAAACTACAGTACCTATTAACATTTTACATTAAAAAACACCCTGTAGCAGCAAACCTAATTACTTGTTAAACTAATTCTATTTAAATAGGGAATAAATGTGATATATTTAAGGAGACATTTTAGTGTAAATCCAATGAGGCAAATGGAAATTCGCTAAGTCTGCAGGTTTGCTGTGGCGGGGGTATTTAAATAGTTATTTGGAGAAGGCAGCAGGCAGCTCAGATAGTCCTGTAGCTTGCATTGACTTTTGTAAATTGATTTGTAATATGGAACCTATAGAAAATACCAGATTTGCGGGGGAACACAGGGGAATGCAGCGAAACTCCGTTCCAGTACCTGTCTCAGTAAGATAAAAATATTGACATAAATACAGGAACTAATCACATTAAATAGGTTACAGTTCCGGCACCTTGTTTTTTACAAATCAAGCACTGTAAAATACTATCAACACCGGAGATTTAATGATAAATAAACAAAAATTATAGATTTTATATATCAGCTGTTACCAAACTTTTCAACCCAGCTACATTTTGGATTTCTTTCATGACCCAACTATTTAAATCATATTAATATTACCATTTATCATCATCATGTTACTATTACTGTATTAATATTAAATATTATCATGTAAATGGTTTACTGAGAAACAGACAACAAAAGAAAAATTTTAATTAAAAAATTAAATTTTAATTAGCTATAATATACAGGGGCTGGCTCACGTCTTTGATGTAGCACTTGCTAACATGGTCCTGCTCCTCCACTTCCGGTGACGTCACCACGCTGACAGTTTTTAGGTTGTGGTTATGGCAACACTGCATCAAATACTCGTAAAATCAACTTTGCTCTTTGATTGTTATTTGCGTCTGTTTGTTTCTGTCTATGTGTGCAGTTTTCAATTCTGAAGTTGGTTTTTAGTTATGCAAGTTATGAGTGTTTGCTCTGTTGCCATGTGTAAGAATTATTACAAAAAATCTACAGGGTTTATTTTATTTTTTGTACATTTCCCAAGGACAAATCGATCTGTGCAATATGGGTAGCCAAGTGTAAGCGGGCTCATGCATTTATTCCGGACACCACCAGAATTTGTAGTGACCATTTTACCGATTGTGACTATGTTGATGACATTAAAAATAGACTTCTTAGTTTGCCGCAGAAGAAGACTTTAAAGAAAGATGCAGTGCCATATCATTGAAACTTTTACCTGGTGAGGTCAAAGTTCGTAATAACGAACCTAATATACATGCAAGTACATTAATGGTAGCTGGGGCAGTTACATTAATGTATCTGCAACACTAAAATGATCTAGGAAGGGAGGGAAACAGGTCCACGACGTAGTAAGTGGTGAAGGAAGTAGGAAAGACTAGCAGTGCAGAGTGTGGGAATATTTGTATTATGTATTATATCTATAAACATTTTTTCATTTATTGCTTATTAAAAACCGTGAAACATGATCGCTTCGCTCAACTGGCTTTCATTGTTATGAAAGCAATCCTAGTTTTTAATGTTGGCATAAAAAACGATGACTTACTCTCCTTGACGCACAATTTACTATTTTGTTTTGGTCGGTTCTATGTGTTACCAAATAGCTTAAAAATATGTTTTAAAACCCTCCAGATGTTTGTTAGACCTGTATATTGTACCCCCCTGTTCCAAATCCTGCGGCCGCCCATGCAAAAAGTTACTTGGAGTTTTCAGGCCTTGCAGAATCCTGGGCATTTGCCCTCTTTGCCCCCCTCCCCTCACAGCGTATTTAATTTTTTAAAGGAAGTATGTTTTATCTGTGTTATTAGATGGACGAGAGGTCGTCCAGTGGTCGAAACTCGACCAAAAATATGTAATGTACTCACTTAACTATTTTCACCCCACACTGTAAATAAAACATGTGATTGGAGTTTCCTCCATTTGTTTTGATTTTCTGTTTATATTTCGTTGTTATTTCGTAACCAGCATAGCAACGCATAAGATCCATGTTAATTTTTTACAACTTTTAAACTTATTTTTTGTACTTATCTTTGAGCCTATTTAAATTTATAAAGGGATTCTGCACACCTACAGGAAAATAGCTTTCCAACAGTATGCGTAGATTTTCCCTACGATGCACACGAGCTGAGAAAAAAGGTTTTAAAGAAACATGCTTGCCTATTAATATATAGATAAACACAACAATGTTAAACTAATTTTCCACACCAGGATTCAAACCATAAAAAGTGCTTACATTTTTTTGCAAGGATTGAACTTGCAGTTTACCTTTACATTAGCGATTTGTTTTACCCAGGTACACCCAGCTGTTAGGACACCTGAACACTTCCCTGACACTTCACCCTCACTCTGGGGACATCACTGTCACTGACTCCACTCACGGCTTCGACCGAGAACAAGCTTCAGGTACCAAACATATCTGGTTCAATGCTAGATCCTCATTTTCTTGTCAATATTAAGATTTATTGGTAAGTAAAGCCTCAGCTACAACGCAAAGCTTTCTTTTTATAAAGGCGTGAAAAACAGTCATTAGGATGTTTACAAGGGCTGTTAGAAAATAACAGACATTTGGTTTAGCTCTAAGACACAGTCTCTTGACAGAGTTTCTAGTTCACTACGCATTACCAATGGTAGCCTGTAATTATAGAATAAAATTTTCTTCCAATTGTAAAGCTATAGGGTTTTATTGACATTAAACTATTAACAGTCAAATTTCATCTTCAGGTACAATGCATGCACGGCAAAGAAGTTAGAGTTAAAGCCAAAGAAGACCATATACCATGCTAATAACTAAAGTAATTAAGTGGATGAAATAGTAAATCATAGTTTGACAATTTGTCGAGATATGTTTTTAAAACTGAAATAAAACATCATGATCCCTATAAAATATGTGATACGTACTGTTTAAAACAAAGATCAGACTTGCAGGCAGGACTAAACAGAGAATATCAAAAAGCTTCTGTCATAGTATTGGTGTCATATCTAAAGCAATACATAGCATGGGCGTCCATCTAAAAAGGGTGGTCCTAGGGTTGGTCCCGGAAAATGAAAAAAATTTAGATGAAAATGTTTGAATTTAAGTTTTTAAAACCTAAAACTGCTTCATCCATTTTTATTTGATGCATTGTTTTAAAATTTTAATACTTACTACTGTGGTCACTGGCATAGTGTGAATGGGGTAGCGGATTTTTATCCCCCTGGGCAAACGTGACGTCACAAACCAGGGGGTAAAATTCCGACCCCGAACTTTTGAGTTTTGCGACATCAGTTCGATGGATTAAACGCGGAATTAAAGGTATATTTTCACGGTTGTGAATTTAATTAGAACACATCAAATTATAAAAACCTAGAGTGGACGGGCCGGAATCTTACTTCCGGACTTTTACCCCCTTCATGAGGTCAGCTCAAAACGTACGGTCCGGATTTTTACCCCCCGGAATTTTACCACCTAGCCAGATATATAAATTAGTGGGAGAATGGTTAATTATCTCCATTCAGTTTTAACTTAATAGTAAACAATTTATTAAGTCCCCTCTCTTAATTTATTTACAGAAAGTAAATAAAAGAAGCGTCATATAACACTTAAAACATATATTTACGCTTATGCTGTGACTCACAAGACGGTAAAACAAAAAGTTAATTTATTTGTAACATCAACTAATGGAACAGGTTTTTAATTTAAATTTTGAGATTCGAGTATCAGGATTCGATCTTTGAAGCCAACTATTGGTTAATATGACGTATAAACAAACATCAGAATGGTAATTGATTCGAAGATTTCTTTAACAATTTATTATACAACCTTGGTAAAACAATGTTTTTTGTTTGTATTGTAACAATAACAAAATATGCCTTATTGTTTCTTTATGAAGAAATGTTCACCCATTTATCATTTAAATGAGCTACTCAGAGTATTATTTTGGCAGTTGGCCCCAAACGCAAATCCCAAACATAAAAATTAAATTGCGAATTCTGTTTACTTGGTTGAGATTACAAAATAAATAAATAAAGATAGGCTAATTAATATAGCCCAGCCAAATTAGACATATGCTCCCCAAAAAATCGTCTAAAGCTGGAAAGTGTTTTAATACCTTTTGGGGGTCCCAAATAAGAGTCCTGTGAGTTTGCGACGGATTCTGACGTCTACTTGAGTTTTGGGAGTCGAAAAACTATGAAAACTTTGTACTTTTTCAGTTTTTCGTTTATAACTCCTAAATGACGAATCCTACGGAAAATGTTGTACAACGGTTTCTTTTAGTGCATGAAATCCTGCATCGATTGGTGTAAAATAAGTTGAAATTGGATGACCCGTATAGCCGCTGTAGCTGTTCAAACTTGAGATATTTTCATCATAGTGGCAAAAAGGTTGATTATTTGATTGATTTTTGGCTTACAACTCCTAAACGACGCATGCTATACAAAAATGCACCTGTAGTTAGTTTGGACAACACAAGATTCTGCGTAAAATATTTTTTTAATTCCTCAATACTGGCAATTGATTTTTAAAGTTGGAAAATTTTACTAAATCGGGTAACAACGTAGATCGTGTCCTTTAAATGGATTATGAATCATTAGATTGTGGTGTTTTTTTTTTGTTATTTTTCCTTGTGGGGTTGGGGTAATAGCCTACCCTTAGCTACTTCGGCCAGGACCCAAGTTGGGAAATGGTCGGCACGGTTGGGAAATGATTGGCAGAAATTTTAACGATTTGCCAATGTTGGCCCAACGGAAACTGGTATTCGTTGGCCCTACAAAGGAAAGAATTGTTGGGCATTCGTTGGGTTTAAGTATAAAACATCTAAAACGAATTTTAACAAATTGATTAATTTAAAAGTACATAAATGGTATGGCAGCAGAATATAAGAAAAATATTGTAAACATTTGGATCAATAATGAATGTAGTCAGATGATGTTGTGATACTAGATACAGTGGGGAACACCTGCTTAACATATAATAATTATTATAATTATTTTTTTTTTAATATTCTTTAACTTATTTAAGCAAGTTTTTAATTGTTATAGAGAATTGATTAATTAATTATATAACAATCAATTATAATAGTAGCCTACTAATTTAATGGTATTTAAATAATCTATATTCAAATACTATTATCCTCTCCAACTACCAGAAAAACAATTCAACTACTTGAGGCCTAAACAGATTAACAGAATCATATTATACTGTAGCATAAAAAATATTTAAAGTATTAATTGTGACCATTGCACCTGTCGGCTACTCTTTCACCACTTGAAAACACTCTAAATCAACAAGCACAGTTAGCTCAGAGGTAAGGCGTGAGGCTCACATGTCGAAGGTACCGGGTTTGAGACCCTTCCCGGCCAAAAAAGTTTATTTCGTTTTATTTTCAAAATAAGTTTTTATTAACTATTTAATCAATTTACTCAACTCATAATTATGCTTTGCATACAAAATCTTTATTATTTTGTGTTTTTTATGTTTATGCCCAATGGGATGGTTGGCCCTTCCGCAAAAATTGGTTGGTTGGCCAACCGTAAGACTGAGTGCCAAAACATACCGTTGGCCAACGATCGACAGAAACGTTGGGCCAACGATTTGCCAATGATTTTTGCTACTTGGGGAGACTTATTGCAGCACCCCTTGAATCATTCTGACAGCCCTAGGCTTCTCAAGTAGCCCAGGAGCTGAAAGACACCCAGCTTCCTTATCTCTGTTGGTTCCAGAAATGACCTCCCCAGAGATGTAAGCCTTCTTTGGGCCAACGCTGGACAGTCTAGCCATAAGTGTTCTGAGGTTTCTACCTCGTTCTCGCAGAACCTGCAGAGGTCTGTCTGTGACCTACCTATGGTCCTGAGATGTTTCCTGATAGGACCGTGCCCTGTTAACACTCCTACTAGGAGGCTAATGTCCCCCTTCTTAAGGCTCAGCAAGCCTTTCCAACCCTTATCAGTGGGGTCAATTAGTAATTTAGACGTCCTAATTCCTGGGTAGTTCCTCCAGGCCAAAGCCTTTTGAGCCTTGACCCAGTCTTGGACTTTGGCTACTCCTGAGCTTATGGGGTTACCACAGTAGGGTTCTGGTCCTGACAGTTTGTCTTCCGCACCCTTCCTGGCCAATGCATCGGCTTTTTCGTTCCCCTCATGCCCCGAATGTCCAGGGACCCAAGACAGTTAGACTTAGTTCCGCTCTGCTAACATTTTGAGGGTGTTTTTGCACCCTTTTACTGTTCGTGACTCTGTCACACATGACCCCAGTGCCTTCAATGCTGAATCAGAGAGAATAAGGATTTTCCCCTTCCTTGGATTCTTGCCAAGAATATTGTTAGCACAGCAATCAATCGCCAGGACCTCTGATTGAAATACTGTTGTTGTTCTGCCCAAGGCCAGGGATATTTTTGTTTTGTTACCATACACTCCCAACCCTGATCTCTCATCCTTCCGACTTCCATCGGTGTAATAAACCAAGCATGCTCTGTCAAAGTTGAAGTTACACTGTTGCCAGTTATCTCTTCCTCCTATAGGCACTTCGGTAAGTAATCTCGAAGTCGTATTCCTTTGTCATGAGGTCTGGTATACTTAGTTCCATGTCCATGCTTGGGAAGTCCCTTAGGATGGACAGGTGACCAGACTGCCTCTGTAGATTCAGCTCGCCTCTGCTTCCCATTTTTAGGGCAGATATGGCTGCACATTTCTTGACTTCCAGCCCTAGTGGGAGCATGTCGAGTATTGCCTCCATTGCAGCTGTGGGGCAGGATTTCATGGTCCCACAGATCCCCGAGCACGCTAGCCTTTGCAGCTGCTGCAGTTTTCTGCCAGCTACTGTCTGCTCTGCCTTAGGCCACCATACTAAGGCTGCATATGTAACCATTGGTTTGACTATGGCTTCATAAGTCCAATGTAGATAGTTAGATAATTAGACCAATTCGTAAATTACAAGGAAAAAAATATGGTTCGGATTCCACTATAAACTGTAGGTCCCTTAGTTGCCATTAGCTGTATGGGCTATTAATTAACAGCTGTGTCTAAGAAACATGTCGGCCTTAGTCACTAACAAGACTACAAGATCGCGCCACTCATCCTACAGTCATCCTTCACTCATATTTGGGTTAAAATACGCACACAGTGGCGTCCCCATCTTAAATAATTGATAATAATTGATTGATGTTGCGAGTCCCATGCCTCACTTTAAGTTTAAGTTTCCTAAAATGTTTCACTCGCTTAGCATAGTGAAGAGGTGTTAGGTCAATGAGACATAAGACTGCTTAAGGGTGTTACTCAACGTGTAATGAACAAAAATTTAAATTTAGAAAAACAACAAAATATACAAAGTGAAACAACAGCAAAAGAAAACTTTGAAAAGGCAAAAAACAACAATAATAAGGTTAATTAATTTGAAACGTAAAATTTACAAGTAAAGAAAATCAATTGAAAATATAAAAGAATTAGTTACTGACAAATTACATGACTTGTATGTTTGACAAAACTTTAGTTATATATTTTATTCTTTTTACATACTGTTAATTGTCCCAGAAGCACACGCACTCCCAAACTCCTGATCTTCTTGGTCCGGTGGCCCGTGGTGATCTCCTTCCATTGTCCTCTCCAGGTCCTCCAGCTCCGAGACTCCTTGACCCCTCCTTCTTCTTCATTAGCCCTTCTCATTGGCTGATTACCGATAGGGTGTGTGGCTTATAGGTTAACGATGTTTCTTGGAAGTCAGCCCTACCGGTCATCGCCTAGCTCACATCAGCTGGGAAAGGAATTTGTAAATCGATGCTCATGCTACTGTTCAACTCTGTTCACACCAACTGGTCGACTAAGTGTAATGTGAACAGAGTGTCTGCATAGATGAGCACCTTGGGTACGGGGTTAATCCCCTTTCTTACACCCCCCTGGTTAAAACGTCAACCTACCACCGGTTGACAATAAAAAGGAAAAACAACTTAAGGAGATACGCGGAAACATCAATCGCGAAGGTGGGAATCGAACGGATATCTTGATGTGCGTTCCGACTCTTCTTCCCCCCTTCCTGCGACGCGACGCGATCTTGAGGATCGGCGCATTTACTTGTTTCGCGACCCTTCCAGCGACGCGGTAGAATGAGCTGGTGGTGTATTAGCTGTAGGTGTAGCTCATAGTCGCTCACGTCTTCTTTCGCCCCATCGAGTCTCCTTAAGTTAATTGATTGTTTCATTAGTTTTGTTTTGAACTAATTAAAGATTAGCTGTTTGTTAATATATTTTTTATTTTTTTATTATTATTATAAATTATTTTTATATGTTGAGATTATAAATGATTTATTCTAGGTAACACTTTGTTAGTCTTTTTGAGGGGTTTGAGGTTTTGTGATTAGATTCATTTAAATATTGAGTATGTGGATGACATATGCTGAAATAATGAGCAAGATTGTTAATATTATTATCCAGACTAATAAAATGTTTGATGAGATTTAGGGATCGATTGGGTTATTTTAGTGGCGCGACAGAATGATATGGAGTTACGATTTATGAGACTTCATTAAATTATTCCAGTCACGATATGCGTTGGAATTTCCGCGCCAGCTGATAGAGTAGGTTGCCATATGAGAAGGATAGCGGCGAGCATAGCTGGGATGGTGAAATGGGCAGCATCACGGCGTCGGGGTTGAATGGACGGCGAGTGCTGACTATGCGATGGCGATGAAGTCATGTCGTGTTGCGGTGACCTTGTACTTGGTGTTGGCTTCAGGGACTCTTTAACTGCTGAAACTTACTTAACAGTGGAATTATTACATGTTGTAATAGTTTTATTCACAAATGTTGGTACTTGGTAACATGCAATTTTAATCGATTCATATGCTTTCCCTACTAAGACTATCTATCTACTTATTTTAATGAATATTTAGTTGTTTGAAATGTATGTTACATGGAACTTAAAATATGACACTTGAATGATACTTGATGTTGTTAGACACATAAATACTATGTTCAAAATAGTATTTGGTACACAATTACTTTATGACGACACTTTGTTATAAGAGTTTTGAACATAAATGTTTTATTTTAATTTGTATTTATTTATGAATTCTTGCGTGAAAGTCTTTTCTTTTCTTAATAATCTAGAGAGTTGTAAAGAAATTTTTAGAGTGAATAATTAAGGGTGATCAATCCTTAATTACTTCTCGTTGAGTAGAGTTTGTCCTTGTGCTGTACACCAAACCAGCTTGTATGTCACTGAATGTCACTAGTTATCATTCTTCTTACGCGCACTAGTAAATTCACTAAGTGTCCACGTGTGTAAGTAAGTTGCTTGTTATAAGAACTAAAAATACAGTCACAATGGTAAACTTGATTGCGATTGTCTGTGTGTGTCTGCGTGGCCACGCGATATTTTTGTATTAAAAGTCGACTTAACACTTGAGTTTAGTGTAGCTACACATTATTTACATAATATTTAGACGAGTTTGCGGGAGTGCGTGTGCTTCGGGAATAGAAATACAATTTGCTTCTTAGAATACACATTGCTTACGTTTGCTAACTAAACCTAAGTGAATACTAGGTAAGGTCAAAGCATATGAATCATATATGTATTGTGGTAATTTATTTTGTGTGGCAATAAATCAAAATCAGTTAAATAGCTAACTTGTGAAATATATTTATGAATTATTGTATGTTACCAAAATTATCTTATAAAATAAACATAGTATCTACTGACCTAACGAAACTATATTTTTATTTTACAAGTCTTGTTTGAAAAACTTTCATTCGGGAGACATGAATTACTTCTTTGACAAGTTTTCCATTTTTTAAGATTTCTACTAGATATGAGACTGGTGTAAGTTGTTTTAATACAGTATAAGGACCTTTGTAGCGGTAAGAAAATTTGGTTTGATTTTCCCTCAAATTTTTAGGGTACCATATGAGAACTTGGTCTCCTGGGTGTAAGATTAAGTCTCTCCTATTCCTATCGTAATACATTTTTTGTTTCTTTTTATTTATTTATTTATTAAAACTAATTTGTACTTATGGAACACCTTCTATTATACAATCAGATAGAGGTACTGAATCTTTTGTTCACTAGCTATGATAGAAGGTATTGTGTCCCTGATTTCATTTACAATTCTTAAGTTTTCTAACAGATCTTTTTCTACATTTGGTAAGTAAGTTGCTTGTTTTACAAACAAAGTATCACTTGGAAAACTTGGCTCAAAGCCTAAAAATAAGTACGATGGTTTGTAGTACTTGGTTGTCTGGTGTTTACTGTTATTGTAAGCAAAAAGTACATACTCAATGTATTGTGACCATGCGTTTGGTTTCTCAGCTACATAATGAGAAATCGTATTTATCAACGTGTTATTAAAGTTTTCTACTTGTCCATTAACTTGTGGTGTGAAAGCACTACTTAGAATTTGGCATGTACCTATTGCTGTGGTTAAGTCACGAATCAAATTGTTGTTAAATTCAGTACTTCTATCTGATTGTATAATAGAAGGTGTTCCATAAGTACAAATTAGTTTTAAGAGACATTTTACAATTGATTTACCATCTGCAACTACAAGTGGGAAAGCAAATGCAAATCGACTACAGGCATCAGTTACTGTTAAAATGTATTTATATCTATTGCTAGGATTTAATGGACCAATTATGTCAAGTTGGATTCGTTCAAATATTTTGTTAGTGGGAGGGATAAGATTAAGGAAGCCATACTTCTTCTTCGGAGAGTTCTTTCTTTTCTGACAACTTTCACAGGTTTTTACGTAGTTTTCGACATCTGTTGACATACCAATCCAATGATATCTTTCTTTGATTTTTCCGAGAGTCTTGAATGTACTTAGATGTCCTCCTGATAACGGTGAATTGTGGTACTCCTGAAGGATGTTGTTGACGAGTTTTCGTGGTATTGCTATAACATGTCTGTGAGGATCAGAATCGTTGTACATTCGGTAAAGTACACCATTCTCCGTCTTGTAATACGTGGCCATTTTCCTATACTTTTGTTCCACAAGATCAGGATTTTCCAAAGCAAGTAAGATGCATTTTAGATCATCGTCCTGAGCTTGCAATTTCTTCAAGTCCACGAGATGAAGGGCACTTATTGAAGTAAGGTTGAAAGTGAAATCCTCGTCTATAGTCTTGTCAACCGGATTTCTGCTTAAGAAGTCAGGCAAGACTAAGGATTTACCTGCCTTGTGAGTAATTTCCAGGTCGTAGTCACATATTAAATTCGAGAGTCTGGTGAGTCTAGAGGAAGCTCCTTTAAATGATTTATAATATTGCAATGCAGAATGATCAGTGAAAACCTTTACCTTTCTTCTGAATAAAAATTCTCTCCATTTTACCAATGCATAGACTAAGGATAAGAATTCTTTTTCTGAAACGCTGTAGTTAACTTCATTTGGTTTTAGTTTTCTACTTAAATACTGAATAGGATGTTCTGTAGATGTTTCTGGATCATACTGGGTCATTACTGCTCCTATAGCATAATTTGATGCGTCTGTGTACACTCTGGTCTCTCTGTGTTCTACGAAGTGGCTGAGAAGTGGCGGTGAGGTGAGAATCGTCTTGAGTTTCTGGAATGAAGTCTCACAGTCGTTTGTCCATTGAAACTTCTTCGTTGCGTTGAATTCCTTTATGAGTGTTGTTAAGGGCATGGCTATTTTTGCAAAGTTTTTAACAAATCTACGGAAGTAATTTGCAGCTCCAAGAAACGATCTTACTTGTTTAATGGTAGTTGGGGTTTTAAATTTAATTATGGATTCTATATTTGTTTTTAATGGCAAACAGCCTTTAGAACTTACTTCATGTCCAAGTATGTTTATTTTATCGTACATGAATTGACACTTTTTTGAGTTTAGCTTTAGGTTAACATTGTTTAGCTCTTGTAAAATAATTTCTATGTTTTCCAACTGTTCGCCAAATGTTTTTCCTAACACTGTGATGTCATCAATGAATGGTATGCATCTGCTATACAAATGTTTTGATAAAATTCTAGTTATGGCTCTTTGGAAAGCTACTGTAGCAATGGATAGCCCTTGTGGCATTCTTCTAAACTGATACATTCCTGTTTGTGTTATAACAGTTAAATATTTTCTGTCTTCTGGGGCTATTTCTAACTGAAAGAAAGCGTTTTTCAAATCTAAGTGGGTAAAATAAGTCATTTCAGATAAACAAGACAAGACCAAATCTACTGAGACTATGGGGAAATTTTGTTGTTCTAAACATTTGTTAACTGATCTCAAATCAGATATTACACGCGATGAGCTGTCAGAGTTGGTTATTACGAACATTGGGCTGGCAAACTCTGTGTATTCGGGCGATTCTTCGAGTATACCTGCCTTTGTTAATTTTTCGATTTCTTCTTGAAGGATTTTGCGTTCTTTTAGGCTTTGCCTATAAGGAGGATGATATACTGGTTTAGCGTCTTATTTTAGGTTAAGTTTAACTGGTGGTAGTTTAGCTGGACCTAAATCTTCTGTCTTGTTAGTAAACATGTGGCTAAATTTAAATAATATTGCTGCTAACTTATTATGCTGATTGACTGTCAATTTTGGATTTATATCAAGTGGGTTGCCATTTCTGTCAAGTGCAATTGTTTTAGAAGGATGAAGTGGTTTTATTTTAGGTGGATGTGTGCATGTTCTTGTTTTTACTTCGGCATTTGGTTTTAAATAACCTAATATTACATTTTGTTTTAACCATTTTGGAGATTTACTTGCATTGTAAGCGTAAATAAATTTTTGTGAATTTTCGTTTTCTGATGAGATATAAAAGTGGAGGTTCTTTTTGTCTCGGTAATTTAAATCTATATCAAGTTCGTATTGATGATGTTCTGGCAAGATTTCCATTAGTTTGTAGTGTTGTTGGGGAGCAATAACTGTGTCCGTAGGAACTTTAATTTCAACCATCTCATTACTAGACTCCGCTATTGTTGTTAGAACAAACGGTTTTAAATTAAGTAACCAAGATTTGTCCATTGTGATGCAATGAACTTTATCTTTATTCGTTAGTCTGATTTCCTGTTTCTTAAAATCCAATTCCATGCAGTTTTGGAATAAAAACCAATTTCCCAAGATTAGGTCAGTTGCCAAATCTTCAATTACGTAAAAGTCGGTTGGATACACAGAGCCATTAATTGTTATTGGTAGTAAAAGTTTTCCTAATACTTTGACTGGTTGGTCGTTAGCAGCTACAATTAAGGGTAAGTTATCTGTTTGAAAGGATAGGTTATTTACAATTGATGATTTTATCAGGCAATAGTTGCAACCAGTATCTAAGGTAGCTGAATAAGTCTGTCCATTTTCTGGTATATCAATATTTAGTGTCAATGTAGGTAATGTTTTTGTTTGCTTAACATTAAAAATTAAATCATAAATATCCGATAGTGTGCATTTAGATTGTCTTTTATCACATTTAATTAGGGTTCTCAAATTTAGGTGTTTAGAACTTTGTTGGAAAACTTCTTTGTCGATTTTATTCTGGAGGGTTGTTGCTTCACTAGCTGTTAAACAAACTCCTGTAGTTGTTGCATCCACGTTTCTATCCGTGGAGGTTCCTGGAAGTGATGTACTCGTACTGAAGCTGTTGTTGTCATCCGACGTTGAAGGTCTTGAAGAGTTTACAGATGTGGCACGTAGAGTCTTGGGCTGATCAGCTGTGCAGTGCTGTGAAGTTAGTTGCTGAGTCGGTGTTCCTAGGCAGCAGCGAGTCAACGCTTTTGACGTAGGCGTTTGTTGTGGTGCGTTATCCTCTCCATCAGCTGATTGCAAGGTCGTCTTAGGATGAGCAGTAGCTGTAGGAATGATGATGGTCTGGTTCTTGAGTTGTGTGTGTTGAATATTTCTTGATGTTATTGTGTTTCTTGGAGGAAGTGATTTAATTATTGGGGTTACTTTAACTTTATGTTTTACACGAAACGAATCCTCAATTGTTGGAAAGTTGCATTGGTATTGAGGGCTTAATGGTGAAAATATATTACATTTTGAATTACTATGGTTCTAAGATTGATGATTTGTTGAAATGAGGGAAACATTTAGTTGTGTTCCAGAAATATCTCGTGTGTATTTGTTTATCTTAAGAAGCCAAATATCTATTTTGTGGTAGTTGACTTCCCTGCTTTAGAAGTTTTTTGGAAACTGTTCCCTTTTAGCAGGACGCCTAAAGCACTGGTCAATTGTAGGGGTTATTTCTTTTGCAATATGCACAAAATTTGGAAGGTGTATTTGAGTATTTGGGATTCCTATGGTTAGCTCTAGCATTGTACCAACAATTTTCTGTGGCGTGATTGTTTTTGTTACATATGTGACAAAAGAGTGGAGTGTTTTGTGATCGGTGTGGTGATCTATAATTTAATCTGGTTCTTGGGATAGGTTGTCTGTTGGAGTGATGTGAATTGTGAGGTGAAGAGCTTCTCGATAAATTTTGTGAGTTTCGAGAAGTGCTTCTGGGCCTATATTTTTCAGCTGACCTGTCATGTCTGGGATGAGGGGAAATGTCTCTTCTTTGTGTGGATCTTGAACGATGATAACTTTCTTTGTGTGGGTTGTCCCTAGGGTAGTTTGTTTCATCAGGTTTGACCTTGAGGCTTAATAATGTATCTTTTATGTCCCTAAGTTCAGATTTTAAGTTGTCTAATTCGTCATTTTCATATGTTACCGACTTTGTTTGAGGTTTTATTAGGGTAACGCGTTCAGCTGAGGTTTGGTATTTTCTCTGATTTTTATTCCTAATAGCTCTTTGAGATTCAATTTTTAGCAGATTTTCGTTTAGCTGTTTAAGTGAGTTGTTTTCCATCCTCACTAGGTCATTACAAATTTCCGGTTTATTCCCTGAATTACGAATTTTATTATTTTTGCATCATTCATATTGGGATCTATTCCGTGGGAAAGGTGAATGATTTCGTATAGGAATTGCATTGGAGATTCATTTTCTCCTTGGGTTCGATTTTCAAGGACCGTCTGTAAGTCATCAATTAATGCATCTGGGCTGAATGCTTTAATAAATTCAGACTCTAGGTTTGCCCAACTAGTTTCATTGTTTTCATGTTTGTAGAGTGCATACCATTTATACGGGGTCGATGTTAAGTGCGTGGGGAAAAGTTCAATTTTAGTTTTTTCGGACCAATGGTTGCACCTTGATACTATATTAAATTTTTGAATAAATTCATGTACATCTTCTGAAGGGAGACCTGAGTATGTGCCTGCTTTTATTAGAGGAAGTTTCTCTTTTGACTCATCAGCCATGTTTTTGTTGGTTATATGTGATTTAGGGTGAGATACGATTTGTGTTGATGTGTAAGGGGTTTCTAGTTGGTTGTGATTTGATGTGTTTCTTGATTTGAGTTTAACGAATTAAAGCTATGTAACAATTGTTCGTGTTCTATTATTGACCTGTTTTCATAAAGGTTTTGTGAATGTTCAGGTTCAGGTTGTGTTGGGTCGTCAGAAGGGTGTGTACCCGGCGCCTCCACCATGCGAGTCCCATGCCTCACTTTAAGTTTAAGTTTCCTAAAATGTTAGTGTTAGGTTTCCGTAATATAGGCCACACTGCAAATAATTTGTCTACAGCCTCCCTATAACGGACCATATCCTGTAATTTCTCGTGATGAAAAATCCTTAGTAATATCACAGAATGGCAAACAAGTGCGAGTGAGCTTTAGACAGGGTGAAGCCTGCATATGTGTGACCTGACAAATGTAATCATCCAACAATCAAAGAGCCTCAAAATATACAATCTTCGAACACATCCCTCAAACCTCCAAACCCGGCATCATTGTTCAGAAACTATACAACTCGATCTGGTCTAAATGTAAAGCTCAAGCTTCTTGAACTTCCAGGCTCTGCGGGGGGCTGATGTGGCGTCAACTTGGCCACAGCTGTGATGCCTTTGGTCTTCACTTTATTTTAATATTATTATTATGTTACAGCTGTTGCTAGATTGTTAAAAATGTTCAGTTTTGACTATGTTATGATTCAACACACTTCTTCATTCGTTTGTAAATAAAACTTATCAAAATATTGCCAGTTGAAAAATGGCAGGGATGTCAGGTAACAGGAACATGATGGCTTTGTCTTTGAGGTTCTTGCTATACAAAAACATGCTTTGTTACTTTCAAGCCCCACCTCCAAAGTAGGTAAAGGTAATGTACACTTTACCCTTACCTTTACACACCTCCTCTACACACCTTATGATATCAATGTCAACAATTAAATATGTTTTACAGAGTACCGTTTTATAGTAGAGGCAAGAGATATGGATGGGTTAGGCCACAGGGCTACAGTACCACTGATAATTACGGTGATAGATGTGAACGATGAAGCACCAAGATTTGTTCGGGATCCAATGGACTTTGTTCTGGACAAATATGGACTAGGATTTGTTGAACGAGCATTTATAAAGGTAAATTCTAAATCCACATACCTGTTAATTTATTCTAAACTATTAACATAAAATGTATAGTACTATTACCCGGTGTTAAGGGGAACTAAAATTGTGTATCTGAAGTCCGACAATAAAAGAGTAGTTGCCTCAGTCAATAACTCTATCCACGACTGCCTTTAACTCCAGGCCGCGGCCTGGTAGCATTGACAATGTTGCAAGTAGGGTTAATTGTTTAGTGTCATACGTCCCATAAGAGAACATGGCATACAGGTGACATCAGGTCATTAATTCACACATTATTGATTTAAAATTAAAGTTATGAACATAAATTTATTAAAATATTGAAAATAAACATACAGAATTGAAAACCAAAACAATATGAATTGAAAATCTATATCTGTACATTTAAATCGGAGTCAATATTTTCATAGCCCAGTAACCAAGCTTTCTTAAATTCACAAATACCATTAGCTGCTTCCAAACAAAACAGCTGTTACAACCCTACTTGCGATGTTGCCACTTTGAAGGCTGTGGCTTGGAGTTAAAGGTGGCTGTGCTCTATCTACTTTATGTACTTGTACTACTTTACGAGAATAAATAGAAATGTGGAATACAGTACAGGACATTTTGTAAATAATGTATACCAGTATTTCTCTAGTCCATTAAATTTATTATAGTACTGTGTAGTGCTTATTTATTCTTAGATTATTGATAGTAATTATTATTCAGCGTCCCTCACTTTAATTCAACACATAACAATCTCAGGTAAAAATAAATACCCCCGCCGCAGCACACCTGCAGACTAAGCAAATTTCCATTTACCTGGCTTGATTTCTACTAAAATATTCCCTAAAAATTTTCAGATTTATTTCTTATTTAAATAACTTTAATTTTAGGAAGTACTTAGGTTTGCTGCTACAGGGAAGATATTGAGTTGTACTTTTTATTGCAATGTTGATAGCTTAGTATGAAATAAATCAAATTTCCAAATTTGGTTAAAATGTATGGTCCATAAACAAGCAAACTACAACAGTTTATTTGTTCTCCATAAGAATAACATGGGAATTTTAAATTTAATTTTTTTTTATTATCTCCGTAACCGTTGGTCATACAAACGCTTCAATATACAAAATTATTTCTTTTTTTAAGCTCTACATAATGGTTTGGAGAGAAATTATGAAACTTTGTGTTTTTAGGGTCAAAAATAGGAAAAATCAATTTTTACCCCATAAAACCTCCCATGAACCCCCGTTCCCATAGTCCGATCATACTGGTTCGCAAACTCGTTCGAATAAAGGTAGGTTTACACATATGTACCAAATTTCATCAAAATCGGATAATTTTTGCTCAAGTTATCGCGCTAACGGACACACACACTGTGTATATGAATTTGAACGGATGGTGTTTTTGGCCTCTGGGGACCTCAAAACGACAAAGTAAATTGGTCCCGGGTCTAGGTCTTACCATGAGACCTGTGGAAATAGCTTATTCCCTATATGGGAAATTCGCTAAAACTGCTTCATTGAACAGTTTAGGTTTGTAGTATATCTGTGATGTATAATCTTTTAGTAAGGTACCTAGTTGAAAATTATTCACTATCAAATTTTAATTTCCAGGCCCTTGATGCAGATGCTGAGCCCCCTAACAACATTGTTCGCTATGAGATTGTCAGTGGAAACTATGGAGATCGCTTCTCTGTGCATGGAGAGACAGGTGAAATTATGTTTGCTAATTGGCATTAGACCTACTACCATACATGTACCGTACCTGTTAATAATTTGAAAAAACAATTGTACATAAGTGCTACTTAATGTGTTTACGAGAATGAAGATCTCAACATTACGTGAATCAATAATATGTTAGGCTGCAAGGCAGGGAAGTACATGTTTGTATCAAAAGCATGATAGTTACCATGTGAGGTTTGCCAAGTTATTTACACACGCTTTGCCGGTACCGTAAACACGTTCCCCTTGAGCTATGTACAATACTTTTTGTCACACTATCAGCAAGAAATATACAGGGTAAGTAAAACACAACTTGTACTTACAGTGACAAAACTGTTTAATACAAACAATGTTACCATAACAGTTTAACTAGCAGAATTTTAAATTTTCTTGAAAAAGGTAACATTTACCTTTCTAAAATGTAGGCCTATTGTGAATACAAAGTGTCTATCCAAACCGTTGTACTGCTAACTCAATGTATTGTGTTAGTTATTGAAAATATTACCCTTGAAAGTGTGGTAAATTACCGAACTTCAGCTGATTTTACCAGACTACATGTAACTTTATAGTGTTCTCCAGCTGAGTTTACAGATCCCTTTCTGTAAACTGTGATTTTCTGGTCTTCAGAGAGACCAGAAATCAGCTACCGGTACTTGCTGTATAGTGTGAAAAAACAAAAAGTGGCTGACTAGGATTTTTTTGTAAAGTGAATAGAGTTCAGTTAGTTTACCTGAGAACTGGCCCATGGTTAGTATGTGATGCTAATTGGCACTTGACTATGGGGCAAATGCAGTTTTCGGCAAACTCGCTTTAACCATCAAAGTTAATTTTCAGGGTTACGTAACTTTCTGTACAAATGATCATTAAATGGATTAGTTTAGTTTGCTTAAATGTTGACATAGTCACTGACTCCTCTTAAGAGCTAAAAACAATCGTTCTGCAGAGCAGTTAGTCACAAATCCTCATGGCCACTTCCAGGTTTGGGAAAGTAGAGACAAGGCTGGCCTCAGGACTTCGTAAGTACTTGTAGCGTCTTGCAAACTTAACTATGAGCGGACGGAGCGTGCACCCGGGGCCACCAGGCATAGGGGGCCCCTCTGCCCCCCCCCCTCACACAGTAGTTTTTCTTAATAAGTTCAAAAATTAATTAGGCGCTTACCAAATGTCCTCTCTCGTTTTGCATAGTTGAAAATTACAATCGTATGAAACTATTACGAATACCAAAAATTGCCTCAATCGCAAGAAATCATGACAGCCACTGCCGCAATCACTGGGAATCATCACGAATTTTGCGGCGATTGAAATATGATCCCATATAATGGCCGTGATCGCAAAAAATTGTCACGAGTATTGAGATAATGGTGGATATGTTGCTGCAATCGTTTAAGACACACACGACGTTACTGCAATTCTGACGTTGCCGCGATCACAGGGAATCTTCACAAATTTTGCCGCAATTCAAATATGATCCCAGATAATGGCCGCGATAGCACAAAATTTCACCAGTATTGAGATAGTGGTCGATGTTGCCGCAATTGCTTAAGACACTTTACGACGTTACTCCAATTCTGGCATTGCCGCGATCACAGGGAATCATCACGAACTTTGCCTTGATTTAAATATGATCCCAGATAATGGCCGCGATCGCAAAAAATTGTACCGAGTATTGAGATAATGGTGGATGTTGCCGCAATCTCTTAAGAAACTTACTAAGTTACTGTATTCTGGCTTTGCCGCGATCACAGGGAATCGTCACCAATTACGCCGATATCCCAAAAAATAGTCACAGGATTTGATCAAATCGCTGGAAATGATCACGGGTTTGCCACAAACGGGGTTAAGGTAAAGTGTGATTGTTATGTCAGATTTTATTTAAAAGCCGGTTTTGATTCAAATTAATGTATTATGGTCCTTATAATATTCCTTATAATTTGCTAATACAATAAGGATGATCACTCGAAGAACCCGTGGTAAACTAATAAATTCAGGACAAAATGCCTTTATGAACTTAAAAGAGGAATTAATAAACAATGAATTAATTGACTTAGTAGCTGATCTACATGGAATTTTGGCTGCTACAGCTTTAAAATACACCACTGACTCCATTGTTGAATTTGTTGAAAAAACCCCTGTCACGTTTTAATATACAGGGTGAGTTTTAAATGAGTTCCCCCCTACATTTTTCTACATTTCTTAAGATATCAACTCCGGACCTAATCAGATCATTGTAGAGTAGTAAGTATTTCATTTTGACTGGGTATACATTTTTGGCCGCCATCTTGGATCCACCATATTGGATACAAAGTTTTTTTTTCAAATGTAAAGGTAGGGTTGTGACCCATTATTTCAAACTAGAATCTTACGCTGATTACAATGCCGCAATTAGTCTTTAAAAATCTTGTTCCTGTCTAAAGTTATGAGGACTTTTTATAACTTATTTTTAGCCCATTTTAACATTGTGCATTTACAAACTAAAACCATAATCTCGAAATAGTGCTAGATAAAGATAAGTATAGCCTATACCACTATTCATTGTCGACCTATTTTCACTTGGTTATGACGGATGTAGTTTTTTTCGGCCGCCGTCTTGGATCTGCCATTTTGAAATGTGATAAATTAATTAAAATATGAAGGTGGTGTTGTGACCCATCATTTTGAACTACTTTTTTTATAGGGAACTCAATGCTGCAATCCGTTTTTGGTTATCAAGCTTTCTTGATGAAATATTAAAATGCTCTAATTTAAAATTTAAATATTTCAAAAACAAAAAATGCAAATCAAATGAATAAACGGATTGCGGCATTGAGTTCAGCATAAAAAGGTAGCTCAAAATGATGGGTCACAATACCACCTTCATATTTTAATTAATTTATCACATTTCAAAATAGCGGATCCAAGACGGCGGCCGAAAAAATTACATCAGTCATAACCAAGTGAAAATTGGTCGACAATGAATGGTGGTGTATACTTATCTTTATCTAATAGGCTACTATTTTGAGATTATGGCCATAGTTTGTAACTGCACAATGTTAAAATGGGCTAAAAATAAATGTATAAAGAGTCCTCATAACTTTAGAACAGATCAAGATTGTTTAAATCTAATTGCACCATTGTAATCAGCGTACGATTCTAGTTTGAAATAATGGGTCACAACCCTACCTTTACATTTGAAAAAAAAAATTTGTATCCAATATGGCGGATCCAAGATGGCGGCCAAAAATGTATACCCAGTCAAAATGAAGTACTTACTACACTCTACAATGATCTGACGTGGTCCGGAGATGATATCTTAAGAAATGTAGAAAACAGTAGGGCCAGTAGGGGGGAACTCATTTAAAACCCACCAACTCACCCTGTATATATGATAAACAGTTAAATAAATTTGTTTCAGGGGAGCTGAGAGTAGTGAAGCCTGTCAACCGTCCAGTTAGACAGACAATATCTGCAATAACTACTCTGACAGTACGAGCTTATGATATGGGTAAGCCACTCAGGGATTAAAGTAGGCCTATGTAGGTTGTCTTGGATCAATGTTGTCAAAAATATTGATGCTTTTACCACTTTTTACTTTAGGAAATAAATCTGAAAATTTATAGGGAATATTTTAGAAGAAATCAAGCCGGGTAAATGGAAATTCGCTTAGTATGCAGGTTTGCTGCGACGGGGGTATTTATATGTATATTTAGGTAAATTAAGATATTGTGTTTTGCTAAACCTATGCATAAATTAAACTAAAGAATATCATCAATAACTAAATTTTACGTCGTTGATTTTTGTTTTTAAAATTCTGTTGTATATGTGTTACTATAATTAATTATCAAATGGCAATAACATAGCTTTCAGTTCACATTTACTTCATTTGATAAATTTATTGTTTGTGTTTTGCCACACCACTGATTAAATTAAACCAAGGAAAATATCATAAAACTAAGCAGTACACAGGGTTCTTTTGTTTCTAAAATCAATGAAATATCTGTTACTAAGTTTACTTAATGGTAAGTGTGAAAATGTAAAGCCAATGGATGATGGAACTGATTAAAAGAACTGGTTTGTATATTAAGTTGTTTGTTGATATTTTCGTAGAGTAGAATCAGAGATGCAATGAAACATATATACTGTATTTGCTGTTAAATTGTTTAGTCCTTGATGCTTTGATAATCTATATATACTTATTTAATATGCAAGCAGGATGTTTGTGACAATTACTCCTCCGAAACTACAGAACCGATTGTCATATTTATGGTCTCATTGGAAAGAGCGATGGTAATGTGAAGTTAAACATGATAATGTGGTAAAGAAACTTTCTTTTTAGGGAAATAATTAGAGAGTGAGGCCCTGGGGCCCTTTAAAGTTTTGTATTTCTCCATAAGATTAACATGGGAAAAAAATTTTTATGATAATCATATTAGTTTTGTCTGCTGTCTTTAATGCTAAATTATTTGTTTCCAATTTTTTATAGTACTTATAGATGTAGTTTCTTTAATATTTCAAAAGATTGTATTGATAAGGCATAGCAATTTCGTTTAAAACAGCTGACTTATTTTGCTAATGATTTATTGTGAGTGAAGAAACTGAAATAGAAGGATTTGTGATTTAATACTAGGTGTACAATGCAGTTGTCTGCTTGCAATATTGAGCGGAGCCAGCATATTAATTCAATGTCAATGACATTTTAAATAGAATGCCTATTTGCAGTAAGTATCCAAAGTCAATCATATAAGTCATGATTAAGAGAATGAATTGTCTACTTGCAGGAATCATATTCTATGTTTCATCTAGTTCTCATGAATTAAATGTCTACTTGCAGTATCCAACGCCAATGATATATTTGGTTCGCATAAATGGAATGCCTATTTACAGATTCTAAAGTCAATGGTACGTCTGGTTCACGTAGACGGATTGTTTACTTGTATAGTATCCAAACTCAATGTTACATGTAAATGAATAGTCTACTTGCAGTATCCTAAATCAATGGTCCATTTATTTTGTTCACATAAATAAAATGTCTAATTGCAGTATCCGAAGTCAATGGTAGGCTTAGGCTTACTTCTGCTTCACTTATATGGGATCGGGATGTCTGTGCAGTATTCAAAGTCAATGATACGTCGGGTTCACGTCAACGAATTGTCTAATTGCAGTATCGAAACTATGAGTGTTATATTTTATTCATATTAATGGAAATCCAGTAGACTGCAAATAGGAATTGCAGTACATATTCAAAGTCTACATTAACTATATGTGTCTTGCTCACATAAAATACTGTCAGTATCCAAACGCAATATATGGTGCATCAGCCTAATTTTGGCAACCCTTATAATTTTTCTTCAATGTCTTCTTTCTCTTAACCTCACTAATTAGTTTTTTTATCTGACCAATTCATAATTTAGTTTTATGATAAGAATGGATCTTTTATAAATAATACATTAACTTTTTGTTTGTAATCATTTCCTAACAGCGAATAATAGCAGTTAAAAGTAAGAAATATATTGTCAACCACTTTTAAAATTTCCCTTTTGCGCAATAAAATTTATCAATACCATGTAGACTAAAAAGAATAAGTGAAAACTTTAGGAGTTGGTTTACCTTGAAACCTTATTTTTCTTAGTATTTGGAACCTATATATTTTTCCAACTTAACTTTAGACTACTATATGGCTATGTTTAAAAACTATTTTGTAAGTTATTATCGCAGAGTAAAGCGAGGTGGTAGACAATAAGCCTACCGGTAGGCCTATTTGGTTAAACGACGCTGTTACATTTTCTCATGAATTTGATAGAGAATCATATAGGCCTAATTTAATTGGTGATTAATTTTTTTCGAAGTGCACACAGCAATATTAGTATTAATCCTTTTGGATTTTATTGTCTAAGTTACACCATTTAGTTTTAAACCTTATCTGTAAACCAAGTGGTTGTGATGATTTCATTTTGTAAAATGATTTAGTATTTTTATAGCTACAAGTACCTTTTTTACAAATTTACTTGCAAATCAAGGGCAGAGTGATTTTGTTGTAGTGTTTTTTTTTTTTACCTCGTTTTATCTTCTCCTTCTCCACGTAACATATAGGCTTAGGCCTAATTAGTTGACTATTCATTGTTGTTATTAAAAAGATCAGAACGATTATACAATTAAATATAAACGGCATGACTTTAATCACTCAATATAGAACTGATTGTTACTCAATTCGTATTACATGCATTAGATTAATATGCTCTTCAGTATTCATAAGATTTTTTCTTTTGTACTGTATTTATAATGTGGTAGATTTGTTGACTAACATATGTCGAGGCTCTTGTTTACTTCTTAGTGTTAACTCGCAAATATTGTCATGGTGACCAATTAACCCATAAGGCCCATGTTAAATTTCTAAAAGTTTGCATTCATGTAGTAAAAAGTCCTATGGTCCGATTTGTACCATTTCAGATTTATACCTTCCCATGGTAGGGTACTATGACTGTGTTAAATTTCGTGAAGATCGCTTCAGCCGTTCAGGAGGAGTATTTGTAAAACAAAAGCAGGAGTGTAGTATAAGAGCTTCGCTCGCTCCGCTCAATAAAGAAAAGTGAAATTTAAAAGAAAAATTCATTTAAATTTTATAATTAGTAGTAACTTCAAAATTGAAATTTAAAATGTCAATAATAAATAAAAAGATATGTAAATAAGGGAGATGAAATGGTGGTATCTACTACTTACCAGAATTAAAAGTCATAACTTAAACGTTTCTATTAAAGCCATAAAAGTTGAATTTTGTTTCTAAAAGCGTTAGCGGATGTGTAACTATTATATGCAACAGATTTAAAGATAAAAATGTTTATATTTTGTGTCCTCTTCCCGTTGCAAAGCACAGGTACAACAGCTAGTACATGATATATCAAAGATAATCAATAATATAAGTACAAAAATATCTTAGTCAAGGAAATTGAGTCACTTTTAGACACTGATAAAACTAATTATTTTTTTCATTTTCAACTTTTTGAGGTATAAGAGCTCTAATACAACTATTCAACTACATTGATACCAAATTTCAAGAAAATCTGTTGTAAAACGACCTCTGAAGCGGGGGACGAAATTTACATGTTTTGTCAGAGGCTACTTCGCTACTAGCCTTTTACGAAACTTGGCTCAGGCGGCAGATGAATCACCGACGTGTCGATTTATTAGTCGTATGTTTACGATGTTTTCAGAATGGTGCGCATAATGACCCTGCACTACCCGCCAGTCCTCAACACATTCCCCCCAAGGTCATATCCCCAAAACGCAGGGTGATGAAGACTCTTAAGAAATAAAGATAATATTAAGGAATCAATCATGCTTGTGAAAGCAGAAGATGAAAAAGTAGTTCATAAAAACAATGGTACGAATTCAACAAGGTAGAAGATTAACTGCTGCATTGAATGTAAAGTACGTAAAGAGGAAACTAGCAATATGCTGACATCAATAAGGACTCTGGAAACCGTCATAACTCTATTAAAAACAGAAAATAATGTATTAGTCAATGAATTACGATCTGTGAAAAAAAGAGCATCTAACAATGTTTAACATTTACTGTTGGACATAAAACATGCCTTTTTGCCCGAAATCAATAGTGGAGACCTTACGTGATCCAACCTGTATATTATATTAGTCTTTTTTTGTTAATAATTAAACCATATATCAAAAATAACAATATATATAAATACTAGCTGAACCCGGCAGACGTTGTCTTTCCTTTGACTATTTATAATCCCGCGGGCTTTGCCCCATTTAACTTTTTAATTTTCAAGATGATCTCGTTCGCATGGCTCAATCACGTCCTGGTTGAAGTTCGTTCGCTACGCTCACTCACCTTTAGGTTGGAGCTCGGCCGCATAGAAAACGACCTGCGTGCTAATGCTAAACCAATGCAAGAGGAGGTCGCTTTCTAAGCGGCCAAACTATAGTAGTTTTATCTAGTATCACATTGTGAAACGAAAGTCATGAAAGTCTTTATCTTACTAATATTATAAATGTGAAAGTTTGTGTGTTTGTTTGAAGTTCAATCACGCATAAACCACTGGATGGATTGGGCTGAAATTTGGCATGATGATAGCTCACATTCCCGATTAACATATAGGCATATTCTTATCTCAAAAATCCTTTCGGGCTCTGCCCCAGTGGCTCTGTAGTTCCCCATGTTAACCTAATGAGTATTCATATTTAAAGGGAATTATAGAATTTAGTCAGCTGTTTCGACTAAAAAAGTTGGTTCTATGATATACAAAAGCATTAAAAAGTTATAAGATTTACCAACAGGGTGCAGCACTATAATCTTTTTTGCATTTATGTAAACAGCTTATTTGAACTAAGCAGCAACAAAAAACTGTGATACGCAATGAGAACTGTCAAAGTAGGATTGTTTACAGTTATGTTTATATTTTAAAGTGTCATGAATATATTGTGATTTTTTGTGAATTCGTAATAATCTATTTTTCTTTATTGTTTAGGGGAAGTGGTAGAACATGAACTACAAACACATGGGGTTCATTATGGCTATGGTAGATGTGTGATACCATTAGTATACCGTCAATTTAAAGAAGCAAATTTTATCAAAATGTGTCCTTCCCCATTGCAAACGCAAAGCTTGAGTATAACTGCAATAAGCATTTTAAACTTGCATGCCAACCCCGTACGAAGGACGGGTACTCTGCTAGTTTTTGTTATAAATAGTTAATTTTATTCTTAGGTCTATAGACAGTTGTCATTGAAAGGTATAAATGTAGAAGTGAAAACAACAGTGACTTGAACCAGAAACAAGGAAAACAAAAGTTGTGAAAGGACTCACTGAGGACAATCTATCAACCATTTTCTCGTGAGCTGCGTAGATGAGCCTATATATTTTTCTGTATTTTGCAGCAAGTTAAAATAAAAATAAAAAATAAAATGTTTGAATTGTACTGATATAAAAACTGTCCAAACACAAAAAAACAGTGGGTACAATTCCATATTGTTGGCACAAACAACCGAATGAAAATATCGATCGATATCAATTATTCGATATATCATTTGGTTAGTTAGGTAAGGTTAACCTACATAAGGTTGTTTGTGCCAACAGATATGGAAGTGTACCCAAACTAGTTAGAATTAAAAGGTAAAACATACTGTGTAACCATTAAATACTGTTATGTAATAATTTCAGGTATTCCCACCAAGTGGAGTATAGCTCAGGTGCGTGTATACCCCCATACCAGTGGAGTGCGAGTGTTGGTGTTTTTGGTACCAGGACGTCCTGACAAGAGCTCTGCAGAGCAGCTACTAGAGAAGGCCACTGGCGCGCCAGTCACTGTTCAGCAAGTCACACCTCTACCTCACTATCGCGGGCCCATGCCAGTCCAGGATCTCTCGCAGGGTAGTGGGCACTCTGACAAGTAGGTTTATGTTGAAATGGCTTAGCTTGTGTTTGCTTTATCTTCCTAAACCATTGACCAAGAAAAACAATGATGCGAAAAACAATTGCATTTTGTCTCTGAAAAGACAAAGATTTGTCAGCGATTTTCAGCTGATTGCCAATTGCTCTAGTGGAACTCTTTTTAAATTCTTTGTTTATTGATGCTATACAGTACGGTCCACGAGAGTCTGCAGTAGAGGGAGGAGCCTATTTACCACATGACTTTGAAGGAGCCAATGAGGAAAGTGTGGTGTTACCAAATCTAATAATACCAGCTTATTTGAAAATATTGTTTAGTATATTTTAGTGTTGAAAAGTAGTGAACAGGTGATGTTGCAACATCGTGCTAGTACAGTCGTGGTATTGGCTGCCACCAACTGCAGACTCTCGTGGCCCCTTGATTTACAATATTTGGTTGGGACTTGCTATTCTAGCAATCTGTTAACAAATTTCCCATATATGGATGGAATAAGCTATTACTGTAGGTCTCATGGTAAGGCATGGTGGATGTCCCCAGAGGCCAAAAATACCATCTGTTTGAATTTATATTATACTAGCTGCTGTACCCATGCTTCGCAACGAGAAGATGTACTATTAATACCGCCTAATCCAAACACTTCAGTTAAGTAGTTTGAATTTATAAAAAAAGCCACCAAATTTATACTAAAAGTATACCGGTAACTTACATTGTAATTGTCCTACTTTTTACATGAAAATATACCAATAACATTATTTTCATAACTTAACAGAACCCCAGGCCTGGGTTGATACAGCAACGGTTGTGGATTTTTTTAAATTTCCATAATCAATGACATACGGTAGTTTCAAAATAAATAATTCATGACAAAACTTTAAAATAGTCCTAAAAAAAAACCTACCACATAGTTGTGTTAATCATATATTTAATTGGTTTGGATCAGCTGTCTGAAATTGTGAATCAAACATTTGGCAGTTCTGATTGTTTACATTGAAATGTTAACACATAGGGTAAAGATTGTGAATTTTCTCATGTTTTCATGGAAACCAATTATTAATACAGTAGAACCTTGATACCTAACAAGACTCTCATGGGGATTATAAAATAAATCTGGTTATCAAGGTTGACTTCTTATTGAGGTTTGCAATAACATGTGTTTAGAGGTAAAATAAATTCAAGGGGATTTAAAAATACACTTGTTATCAAGAGTGACTTTATCGAGGGTCTTCTTATCGAGGTTCCACTGTATTTACTTTTGAAAACCTCACCTTAAAACTTTGGACATCCAAGGGACATCCCGAGAGTAACTCGGCTATGGAAGTGAATATGCCTATGACATTCCTAGATATGTGGAACATCTTTGTGCTTAATTTTGGCTGTATCGGTTTAGTATTATAGTCGTGACAGCTGCCCAGACGGACAGACAGACACCACCTCAATTTTATAATAGTATAGACTAGCAGAGCATCTGTTTTTGTAGATGGTTGACGTATAAGTGTAACGTGCTCATTGCAGTTACTTGTGTTAAGCGTTTGCAACAAGGAGAGGAGATATTGGTTCTTTAAATTTACTGTGTAAAATAGTTACACATCTACGATCCACCATTGATTTCAGAACAAAATTCACTAATAAAATGGTAAAAACTTATTAGGCGTCGTAGTAGAATATGAACACACCCTCACACAGATTTGAAAATCGTGTAACTAAACTACACAATTTAATTTTTATATGATAATTAAAATCTGACTTTAAAGTGCAATTAAAGTGAGTGCATACAATGTTGTTCTGATAGGAGTGTGGTGGTGGCTACAGTCATGTACGGAGACAACTCTGTAGCTGCTACGGAAGTGGAAAAGCTGCATCAGTCAAGCAACAAGACACAGTTGGTAGCAGCTGTGGTAAGAACATCACAGTACACTCAGATAAAGATAGGTTTTACCTTTTCCCCTTAATCTATGTCTAGTCTATTATAAGAAAGTATTTTTTGTCAAAATTTTTCAGTTTGAGTTTTGGGTAGAAATATTCATTTTGGGTTCCCATGAAACCAAAATGTGGTTTTTGAAATGATGTCTGTGTTTGTGTGTGTGTATGTATGTATACATGTATGTATTTATGTGTGTGTATGTGTACAGACTACAAGTAGTCATATTTTGATGAAATTTTGTATGTGGATGATGAAGGAAGTACATGGGTGATAAAGACAAAATAAAAATGAAGACTTTTTAATTTTTATTTTGTGATGGGGATTTTCACCCACCACGAAAAAAAAAAAACAAAAATCTGATTTTAACAAAACGGGTCTAACGATTTTGACAAACAAATTTATATACATCTTAACCCTGAACAATAAGACACAACTTCCAACTCTGTAATTTAATGGTTCAAATTTATGGCAATTTTTGTGTTTTTCTCTATTAATCTCTATGATTTACTCCCTACATTCTTCTTACTCATTAATTTAATAATGTAGATACATACTGTACTTCCTGTAAACTCATCTATTCTTACCATCCTATACTCTACTGTCCCCACTAAACGCATATTTTAACCACATACTGCTTCACAAATTCCATACAATCAACTCAAACTACTAACAGATTTTTCATTCACCTGGTTCTGTCCTACAAAAAGCAAACTACAGACTACAACAGTTTACTCTCCATTCAAATACTGTATCAGACATTTTAAATTTACAGTTTTTTATTTACTTTCTCTGTAACCATAGCCATACAACAACGCTTAGAGTACTAAATTGATTTTTTAAGCTCTACAAAATTGTTTGGAAAATATTGCAAAACGTTATGTTTTGGTACCTAGTCAAAAATAAGAAAACTTTATTTTTACCCCAGGATGTAGAAAACCCTGTTCCCATAGCTTGATTGTGCTAGTTCTCGAACTCGTTTGAATAAACTTAGGTTTTACAGGTTTTTACCTTCATCAAATGCATATAATTTTTACTTGAGTTATAGTGCTAATGGACATATCTACGAATTTGAACATCAAAACAAACAAAAAATTGGTCCCGAGTCTAGGTCTTGCCATGAGACCTACTGTTAGAAAATGTTTAAAGTTGTTTCTTTTCTACTGGCTCAATCATGTCACATGTTATAATTCATATGGTTATTTTAATATTGTAACTCTTGTAAACAAAACATGAGTTTTGAATTAAAATAAGAAAATAAAAGCTTGTGTTACAAAAGTGGTTTTAATATTATAATTATTTATGAGAAAATCACTTATTTGATTGGCAAGTTTTTACATTTGGCGACCCTGCCAGGATTATATGATATTTAAGTCTAATATTGTATAATTTAAATTAATATGAGTGAAACTGAAAGAAAAGGACTTAGGTCAGTTTTTACCAAAAAGGCCAAGGCTATTGAAGAACTTGTAGACAACAATGCTGATTTGAGGATTATTTTACCAAAATATAATTCATTTATGGAGTTTCATGAAAAATTACAGAAAGTAAATGAAAAAGTGTTAAGCAAGTTGATAGAAAATGAGAATGCTAATGAAGAGGACATTGAAAATGAGATGACAACAGCTTCTGAATACAATGAGAAGTATCATGAGGTAACTATGTTAGTTCAAAATACTCAGCTAGCTGTTGCAGTTGATTCACATTCAAATATTAGTATACCGGCCCCTTCAAATTGTACTAAAGTAAGACTCCCAAAAATTGAGCTTAAAAAATTTGATGGAGAAATAAAAAATTAGATTGGGTTTTGGTCTCAATTTGCTAAAATACATGATGACAATAATTTGAAAGATGAAGACAAATTTGAGTATCTTTACCAATCAATGAAACCAGATTCTCCTGCTCAAAAACTCATTGAAGGTTTTCCAGCATCTAAAGAAAACTATGCAAAAGCTGTAGATGTTTTGAAGTCCCGATATGGGAAAGACGAGTTCCTCATTGAATATTATGTAAGGGAATTGTTAACCCTAGTTCTTAAAAGAGAGGAAAATCTTTCTGTGACATATCTTTATGATAAATTGGGGGTACAGCTTAGATCTTTAGATTCATTGGGTGTAACCAAAGACAAATTTGCAGCAATACTTTTCCCTTTAGTAGAATCAGCTGTCCCAGAACCTGTGTTTAAAGTATGGGAAAGACACCGTGTTCTACAAAATGTATCAACTAAAGAACCAGAAAATTGTCTCGTTCAGCTTTTGAATTTCTTAAAAGTTGAAGTTGATGCAGAGGAAAGATTAAAGTTGCGGGTTAATAAGTTTGATCAAGATACTGTTGGTAAACAAGAATGTAAAACGACTAAATCTCTTAAGCCAAAGACAAGCTTACCTTCTGCTGCTGTTCTTGTATCATCTTCCAAACCGGAGTCAGTTGTTAAATACAACTGTATATTTTGTTCAAAACGATCTCATTTGTCACATGAATGCTTTTCATTGATCGACTTGAACAGAGATGAACGGGTTGAGATAGTAAAGAAAAAAGGAGCATGTCTAAGATGTTTAAGAAAAGGTCATTTAGCAAGTAAATGTAGGTTACAAGTTAAGTGTATTTTCTGCAAAGGTAACCACTTAACTGTCCTATGCAAGAAAGTGCAGACTAATGATGAAAAGTCAGATGTATTCAACAAAAAGGAGCCCGAACAGAATAGCACTAATTCTGTAACAACAACAGAAAATAAGGTTACTTATTTACAGACCCTTTCAGCTAACATTTTAGGTCCGAATAACACAAAGAAAAGGGTAAGAATACTGTGCGATTCAGGATCTCAGAAGAGTTTTGTAACTGAAGAATGTGCAAGACAACTAGGTCTCAAACCTAAAGGAAGTGTTTTGGTCCAACAAGAAGTTCTTGGAGGAAGGAAAATGAAGCCAAGACAACATGCATTTTATACCCTTGCTCTGGAATCCTTGAGTTCAGACTACAGAATGAGTCTTAATGTATTGGAGCAGCCTATCATTTGTAGTCAAGTTCCTCAACTGACAGACCAAAATCTTATTGATGCACTGAAGAAGCAAAACATCATTTTAACTGACATTCCAACAGCAACAAATACAGATCATACAAACATCGATGTGTTGATTGGAGCTGATGCCTGGACCAATATCATCACGAACGAGTTCTTGAAAGTGAGCGATCAGTTGGTAGCAATAAGGACCCAGCTTGGTTGGACTGTTGTTGGCACATCAAATAGAAAATCATCATTCGTTTCAACGATGTTTGCATCCACCTTAACATCTGACATAGGAAACTTTTGGGACGTTCAACCATTAGGTATCGCTAAACCCCATCCAACAGCTTGATAAAAAAGAAAAGGATGCAAAAGTACTTGAATATTCAAAAAGAACAGTCAACTGGGAAATGGATGGGCGTTATGTTGTGAAGCTTCCATGGATAGATCCACCTTTAGAAACGAATCGCCATGCAGCAGAAAAACGGCTACAGACAACCGCACCACCCAATGGTTTAGTGCCTAAGATGATATTACAAAAGACTTGGACTTTGAAACATAGCAAGAGACGAATGACAGAATAAAGTGTAACATTCAAGCAGATGAGTTTAAAAGAGCTGAAAAAGTTATTTTTAGACTTATTAAACAAGAATGTTTCCCTGCAGAACTCAAATGTTCTACACTGAGTGGAATTTAAAATGCATAGATGATTATGGTATCATCCGACTAAAATCAAGGTTTATGTGAAGAATATAGTCAAGAATTCTTGTATCCTGTTATCCTACCATCTTATCATATTGCAGTTGACAGACTAATCGAACAGTATCATGTACAGAACACGCACGCGGGTGTACAAGCCTTATTTGATATTTTTCGAGGAAGAGTGTGGATACTTTTAAACTGTTGGTAGGGTTATAAACAAAAATGTGCACATGTGTAAAAAGATAGTAGTTAAATCACTGCAAGTCCCTTTACCCCCACTTCCTGAAGAGAGAACAAACATTTCAAACTACAGTAGTAGATCTTGCTTATCCAACGAATTGAAAAAAAAAATTGAACTGGTGGATTTCCTCTAAAAACATGTAGTTTGCGAAAGCCTTCGCAAAGGGGGGAGTGTGTTAGAAAATGTTTAAAGTTGTTTCTTTTCTACTGGCTCAATCATGTCACATGTTATAATTCATATGGTTATTTTAATATTGTAACTCTTGTAAACAAAACATGAGTTTTGAATTAAAATAAGAAAATAAAAGCTTGTGTTACAAAAGTGGTTTTAATATTATAATTATTTATGAGAAAATCACTTATTTGATTGGCAAGTTTTTACACCTACAGTAATAGCTTACAGTAGAACCCCTCATATCCGGCCTTGGTTTTACCGGTCCTCTGTTTATCCGGCCCCTTCCAGGAAGCCAATATCAAAATGTTTTTCTCACAACTTACAGACGTTTAGATGCAAGCACTAGTCTTTGTGACTTCTCAAGTCATCAAATAAATTGTTCTCGCTATTTATCTGTTTGTTTATACATTTATTTGCTGTGTCACTATTCTAAGTTGATCTAACCTTTGATCAGTTGGTTGATTATTTCCAAAGTAGTTCAGTACAGTATTATTAATTTTTGTATTTTACAAAATGGATAAGAATGTTGAGTTGAAATGCATGTACCATTTAAGTCCTAATGATTTTCAAGTCCAATTTATAGTCATTTTTACCTCCATTAATAGTTTTTGTTGCCTGGAATCATAATATTTGTAAGTTTTTCATTACTTAACGATTTTAACCTACAAATATTTTTTTCCTTTTTACAAATAAGTTTATTTTTCTAAAAATAATCCCAGAACAGACTGGAATGATACTTTTCACTACATATATTGATTACCTATTGTTATTACTGGTAGGAATTATCATTTTCATTGTTGGTTGGTTTATCCGGCCAAATCGTTATCTGGCCAGGGGTTTGGTCCCGTGGTGGCCGGTTATGAGGGGTTCTACTGTATTCCCTATAGTCCAGGATCTGAAGGGGGTTGAGAATGCATGGAAAGCCTGACGCAATTTTATTTCTGATTGTTGTTATAGGCACTATATTGATCATGAAAACACATGTTGCCGCCCCCCAGCGTTGTCGACATCCCCAAGGGGAGGAGGGGAATATGACGGGGGCGCCGTTTACTAAAACGCTTATAACTCGAGAACCATTTTAGATAGAACATTGAAATAAATGCCAATTTACTCATAAATGTGTATGACCTACAAAAATTTTATTATGTTTACATCCGTGTTTTTAACAAATTTCCTAGCCTATATAAGGAATAAGCTATTACCGTAGTACTCATGGTAAGACCTGGATCCGGGACCAATTTACTTTTTCGTTTTGAGGTCCCTAGAGGCCAAAAACACAATCTGTTCAAATTTATATGTATATTTATATATATGTGTATGTGTCCGTTAGCATGATAACTCGAGCAAAAATGGTCCGATTTTGATTAAATTTGGTATAAACGTGTAAACCTATATTTATTCGGGGAACCAGCATGATAAGACTATGGGAACAGGGGTTTATGGGGGGTTTTATGGGGCAAAAATAGGTTTTTCCCTTTTTTGACCCTAAAAACAAAAACTTTCACAATTTCTTTCCAAACCATTTTGTAGAGCTTAAAAAAACAAATAATTTTGAATATTGAAGCGTTATTATTTGCCAAATGGTTACGGAGAAAATTCCAAAAAATTGTAAATTTAAAATTCCCATGTTATTCTTATGGAGATTAAGTCAACTGTTGTAGTTTGCTTAGTGCTTGTTTAGTTGTTTAAGAACATATTTCGATCAAATTTGGAAAATACATTCATTTAAGATTTATTACTAAAATATTTACATTTTACAACAAAAAAACACTTTTTTACCCACCCCTGTTGCAGCAAACCTAAGTACTTGTTAAACTAATTCTATTTAAATAGGGAATAAATGCGATATTTTTAAGGAGGCATTTTAGTGTAAATCCAATCAGGCAAATGGAAATTCGCTTAGTCTGCAGGTTTGCTGCGGCAGGGGTATTTAACTCAGTTGTTATTTTGTAGCTCAAATTTGTGGCATTGTATTCTACTAATTAAGACCTTTATTTTGATGTGCATATCAATCAATCTATGCATACTTTTATGATTTTCTTCAGACCTCTATCGGGCGCCTCCCTGAGGTAGCTTATTCTAGCAATGCAATTTCAATGCATCTTTGAACAGCTGTCACTTTGACTCGGTTGTCCGTTTCAGTTCAAATTTGCGGCATTGTATTTTACTAGTAAAAGACCTTTCACCTGATGGGCATATCAACCCATGCTTACTTTATAGATTTTCTTCTTAACAAAAATTGACAATCGCTAAAAAAGGTAGTTTTTTTTATGAGAAATATCTAGATACAAAACTGTGCTGCCGTATCTATGTCGGTTAAAAAAATATTAAGCCGTTTCGGGACTTTAAAAACACACTGTTTATTGAAGATGTTAGCTTCAGTATAACATGAGTAGAATATGTTGTTAAAAAAAACCAACATTAGATACGGATTTAAACATAAAAACCTTTTTTGAAGGTCATAATTTTATGAGTAAATTGGCATTTGTTTCAATGTTCTATCTAAAATGGTTCTCGAGTTACAAGCGTTTTAGTAAACGGCACTTTCTGCCATACTGGGGGGCGACAACATGCGTTTTCATAGACAATAGACAATAGACAATAGACAATAGACAATAGACAAGTTTATTAGTCATTAATTAATTCACAAGAATTACAATAGACATCGTCAATCTAAACAATAAAAACATTATTTATAAACAACTATAAAATTTAAGTCTTTGTTTACAAATTGTAAATTGAAGAAATCACTTAACTTGTACATAGGATTAGCTTTACACCAAGAGAGCAGTTTTTTAGAAAATTCATTTAAGGGCAATGCACGAAAATCAACTGGAAACATGTTAAATATTTTGATCCCCAAGTGGGTATGATAGTTTTGAGATCTAGACAGTCTTACTCTACTTACATCAATAAAATTTCTATTTCTAGTTAAGTGGCTATGGACATTTCCTCTTAAAACATGTTTGTTTGAGTTCTTTTTCACAAAAATGGAGACTTCATAAATATACAGATTTACAACAGTTAATATACTAGATTCTATGAACAGAGATTTACAATGGTCTAATCTTTTGGCACCAGTAACAATTCTAATGACTTTTTTCTGTATCAATAACACCTTACCAATACCTACTCCATTACCCCAAATCACAATACCAAATCTTATGATGCTCTCAAAAAATGCAAAATAGGCTAATTTCAAATAGCTATTAGTGACATGATTCCTTAAACTGCTTAATAAACATTTGACTCTGGATAACCTTGTACAGATAAAATCAATATGATGCTGCCAAGACAGCCTATTGTCAATATATATACCTAAAAGCTTAACAGAACTAAAATCACAGATGTCATGGGTTGAAACCAATAAATTGTCAGTTTTGTCAACATTTAAAAGCAAGCCATTTGCAGAGAACCACTCTGTCGATTCACCTAAGGCATTTTCTGATAGGCAGTGCAACTGCCCTAAGTCACTGTGGCTACAGAACAGTGTTGTGTCGTCTGCATAGATTGTGACATCACTACAAGAAACATTAACAGATAGATCATTCATAAGTATTAAAAATAAGATGGGGCCCAAAATTGAACCTTGCGGAACTCCAAAATTTACATGAGTGACTTGCGATGTAATACCATTGACCTCAACCATTTGCCTACGATTACTAAGATATGACACAAATAAATCTAATTCACAGCCTTGAAAACCATAATGAGCTAATTTGTCTACAAGAATGGGATGATTAACACAGTCAAACGCTTTACTCAGATCACATAAGGTGATCTGAGCAAAGCACCTATCCTCTAAAGCGTTAAAAAGATTATTTACAACATGATCCACCGCTAAAGTTGATGAAAGACCTAACCTATAAGCAAATTGACAGTTACTAAACAGATTACTATGTTCAAAAAAATTACATACTTGGTTTTTGACTATTTTTTCCATAACTTTAGCCATTGTAGAAATACATGAAATGGGTCGGTAACTGCTAGGCAAATTTTTGTCCCCTTTTTTGTACACCGGGACAACCCTTGACAATTTCATAAAAGATGGAAAAACACCCTCTATGAGACAGCGATTTATACAATAAGTGAAAGGACTTAAAATAACAGAGCAAACATTTTTCAATAAATTACTCGTTAACCCATACGCATCTCTATTTTTTAACGACACAATCACATTTAAAACATCTAATTCTGATACCATTGTGAATTTAAAATCAAACACAGGTTGAGCACTTTTTGCCACCATTTGATGAGCATTGCTTTTTGACACATTCACTTTCTCACAGATTTCTTCCACCGCCGTGGAGAAGTAGGAGCTGTAGTCATCAGGGGATAGCGCTGACATATTTTTCTGCGTGGACCTCCCAGCAGCTGAGTTAATTACCGACCAAGCAGTCTTGCACTTATTGGTAGACCTCTCGATGAGTTCTTCGTTTTTTCTCTTCTTTGCTTCTCGGATAGCAGTGCGATACTTGCCCTTTAGATTTTTGGATAAAAAAAGAATGTCCTCATTACCATACATTTTATACACATCTTGATAAAACAGTATTAATTTTTTCATTTTTTCCAGCTCTGGGGTGTACCAGTTAACTTTATTTTTGAGAGTTCTATTTTTAAACACCTTCTTCTTCACCAAAGGAAAACAATCATTAAAATTAGAGAAAAAACAGTCCCAGAACAGATTGAAACTTTCTTCAGCAGATAAATTAGGGTCAAAAACCAAGTCCCAACTGACAGTGCTAAGGTTCATAATAAGGTTATCAACCATAACAGGCGTGAATCTTCTGGTCCATACTTCGCCGTCTTTCTGAAGTTGACGTTCCGCAGAAATTTGAGAATGTTCCAGTATTAACGCATCATGGTCCCCTAACAACGGGTTTACAACACTTATTTTATAGTCTGAAGAATTAACATTGGTTAGAACATTGTCAAGACACGCTGCGCCTCTAGTAGGTTTGTCATTTGCACAAAAAAGATTAAACTGTCTAAGTATATTCAAAAAGTTTGTAACACTAGGCTTTACAGTTGTGATGTCAAAGTCCGCATTGAAATCGCCACCAATCATGAGTTTACTCGTACTTCCCCTACTGACTAGGAAAGCTAGCATATCTTCCAAAGACCGCAAGAAAATGTCTACATTACCCATAGGCGATCTATATAATGACACAACAATTAGGTTAAAATGAGGTAGTTCAACCGCAGTGACTTCAAAGTCGAGTTCTAAACAAAATTGATTCAAATCAAATTTTTTAAACAGAATGTCCTTAGCAACAAGTATTCCAACTCCACCTCTTGATAGATTGGAACGACAAAAATTGTTTCCTAATAGGTAACCACTCGGTATATAAAATTCAGCTTCATCATTTCTTAAAAAATGTTCACAGAGGCAAGCAACATTAATGTCACAGTCATTCATAAAAAGCTCCAAATCACCAAGTTTACATTTAAGACCCTGTATGTTTACTGATAGTAGCTTGATAACTTGATTTATTTTGGGTGATCCCTGGTTTCTATAGTCCTGTTTGATACTGGGCCTAAAAAATTGTCTTGACCAGCCCTATCCCAACGGTTTGTCCTAGGGGGGCGATATCTCCCAATCTTACTCCCTACGGGCCAGAGGTTAGGATGCATGAATTCCTCACCAAGATCGAAAGGTACACCTACCTTGAAAGAGCGATAACTGTCATACCTTGACACTATAATTTGACACTGAAAATTGGCATTTTCTTTTAAACTTCTCAAATATTTTAAGATTGAGTCCGAAGTTACCGAAATGTCCATGCCTGTCAGAAAAAGCCACATCATTCTCTGAGCTGGTTTAAGCAAATTGTCCTCACTTACCTCTTGAGTCCCATGCACAACTTTATTTCTTATAGTAGGCCTACCTTTTACAGCCTCGTTGTAAGCCTTGGGCTTCGACATACCATGAGCATGAGCCTTATCCTCAGAATCCATAGGCCTAACTATGGTTTCAGATTTCTTCTCATTATAAGTAATGGTTTCTGGATACTTTCTATTATTAAAGCGCCTTTTATTATTTCTGACTTCTGTCCAGTCAGAAGAGTTGGTATAAATTCTACTTTTGTTTGAATAAGAACAATTTTCTCGTTGTTGGTTATGTCTCGAATATCTTGGGTTTCTAGAATGCAAGTCACCGACTTTAGGTTGCAATTGCAAGTCTCCGTCAACGCCAACTAAATTATTATTTGTTAATTCATCTTTGCCATTGCATAGAGCATTGGAAGTCATTGGTTCACCGATCGTTTGATCGAAAGTCATATCGTCGACAGCGTTTTTTGCACTCTGCCGGAGAGAGGAAGAGGAAGAACCACAAAACCCTGAAATGTTCGACATTGCTAATTCCTGTTTACTCCCGTCTGCAGACGACAGTGACAGTATTGTATTGCTTAACCTTAAATTTCCATCAGCTAAAGAGTCCATTCGCTTATTTAGTTCTAAATTGTCATTTATCACTCCTTTTACAAGCCCCACTAAGTTGTCAACAATTGATCTCAAATTTAACAAATCGTCCGTATCCCACACTTTAGTGACTAACCTGTCTATCTTCAGCACACAGGTTGAGCAGTACCACTTAATGTCTTCTTGTATCTCATTAATAAGCTCTCATAATCACCATAGTGCCTATAACAACAATCAGAAATAAAATTGCGTCAGGCTTTCCATGCATGCTCAACCCCCTTCAGATTCTGGACTGGCCTACTATATGTGAAATTCAAAATCACCTCACACTCGAGTTTAGAGCTCTACAGAAAAGTAACCAAACTACTTCAAAAAACACGGAATACATAACAAATGTTGTTGTTTTATTTAACGAATTCCTGTGAAAACAAATTTGTTTAGCTCTTTAATTAAAATCTTTATGATGGTCGGAAGGTAAAAAAGCTGTGGTTTTAGAGTTTCAAAAACCATATTATGAATTTGAAAATTTGCACAATGTAAAAAGTCAGAACTTCATCAAACTTTAATTTTAAAAAACACATATAGTAATTAATTATCGGTAGTTTGTGAGTTGTTAGAAATTGTACTTAATCTAAAAAGTTTTTCTTTTGTAATTATGTAAATTAACTTTTTCTAAAAAAAACGGCAAAAGATAGAAACAATTTGAAAAGCTTGTGTTGAAGTTAATTATTTTGGTAATAATTGGAATATTCATGCTCAACCTTATTGTTCCGAATATTTTTTATATCAATTGACATTTAATTTGGATGATGTAGCAGCTAGCAGGGTAAGGTACTTCCAGACTACCGCCACCTCTGACTGGGCGCTTACACCATACAGTGTTTCCAAGACCTGGACACTGGGCGGCTATGAGTTGTGAACTAAAAAGATCTTCCCAAACACTAGTGCACTTTTTTCTATACTGGATATCTCTTATCACCTACTTTTCCTCCCTCACTTCTAAAAAATATATAGTACTAACTATCATAGCATACTCGTAATCGGACGATTTAGATTTGGTACCGGTACCAATTTCTAGTGATGCCAACACTACTAAAATTAGAGACAAACTGAGGTGGACTAATGATAGCATATTTGGGTGGTAATAATACTTTGACATTTTGAAAGAATGCAAAATATGATGTGTTCCGAAAGTCAGTCTTAGTGACACGCCCTGCCTGAATCACCATGCGCTTGGCCAGGGTCCATTGTGGCAACGCTGCACTGGATTCCTGAGCAGGCAATTGCGTCTGCACCCCTTGCAGATCAAGATTATCCAGTTTTATGGTTATTTATATACATAAATAATATGTGTAACAATATAGTTTGAGCATTATGAATATTCTAATTACCAAAACAATTACCCTCTAAACAACTTACTTTAAAAATGAAATGAATTCAGCAATGTGTTTCCAGCAGTTATGTTCATAATACAGTATCAGGTTTTTGCTAATGTCTTGCACAGGGCGCATACCAGACTGAGAACCGCTTGTTGTTCTGGATCTTGTTGCTTATTCTGCTCTTGATTGCTCTTACACTGCTCACTCTACTGTGCTGCTGTCTCTGTCCTTGTTGTCCTCTCTATGCAACCACCAGGTATGGGAGAAAACATTACATACTAAGTTTCTTAACATTCATTCATAACAGTAGTATTTTTAGTATTTTTGCTATAGTTTTCCAACGTACTCAAACATAATTTCTCTGGATTTCTACTTCAAAATTATAGTCATCCATCAGTGTAATGGTGCTACAGAGTATCATAAAGTTATTTATCAAGGGCTACACTTTAGAATCGGCCGGTGAAAGTAAAGTCTCTTCAAGATTGAAACCCCGTTGGTTGGAAATGATAGCAAACTCTCAAGTTTCAAAAAGAGAGCTGAAATATAAATTATAGTAATAAGACAACATTTCTTACAGGAAAAGAAGTCGCATTCATACTGCAGAAAAAGTCCAATTTGTGGTTAAGGAGGAAGATCCCGGACATGAATCTAAGTCAGTTCAAGGTAACTTAACTGTAAAACATAATATACTATAATTTAGCTAACAGAGTGTTTGAGTCATATAGCCTATGCATGTTAGCGAATTTCCCTATAGGGAAGTAGCTATTACCGTAGGTGGCACGGTAAGACCTAGACCCGGGACCGATTTACTTTTTCATTTTGATGTATTTATACAAGCTGATTGTGAAAATATGGAGAACAGAGAAAATACCAGTTGAATGGCAGGAAGCTGTAATTGTCCCCATCCATAAGAAGGGTGACAAACTAGGCTGCAAAAATTACAGAGGAATATCACTCTTAAGCACAACTTACAAAATACTCTCTAAAATAATTCTTAATAGAATAGAGAAATACGCTGCAAACATAGTGGGAGAACACCAGGCAGGATTTATGGCAGGCAGATCAACAACCGACCAGATTTTCATATTGAAAGAAATAGCATCTAAATACTGGGAATACAACAAAGACTTGTATATTCTTTTTGTTGACTTTGCAAAAGCTTATGATAGCATATCAAGACAAAAAATGTGGAAGTTGAAGGAAAAACACAGGATTCCAAAGAAACTTGTCAATCTTACGAAAATGTGCACATTTAAGACCATATCAAAAGTCAAAGTAGAAAATGAATACTCAGACACCTTTAGAATTAACACAGGACTAAGACAAGGCGATGCACTATCCCCATTATTATTTAATATAGTCATTGAAGAAGCGCTGAGAGAGGTGAGCAGTCTTCAGGGAGGTGCAAAGATTAGCGGGAAGACAAACGTTCTAGCATTTGCAGACGATGTGGCACTAATAGCAGAAAATAAAAAAGATATTAAGGAGCTAGCAGAAAAGCTAATCACTGAAACACAAAAAGTGGGATTAAAAATAAATGAAGAGAAAACTAAGATAATGAAGATAAGTAGACTACCTGATAACCAACCATACTTGGAAGTCTTAAATTTTAAATTCACAAAAACTGACAATTTTAAATATCTGGGAGTGACAATAACAAGTGAAATAGTACAGGAAAAATATTAAATAAAAATGAAAAAATTAGTTCAGGGATGAAACTTTGGTTTTAACTTCGTTTTACCAATGGAAGTCAAGATCCGATGAGTCCCTAACAGTCCCGATGGGGGAACATGGTTTTTAGGGGGTGGGGAGGGGGAATTTTGATATAATTCATTATTCACGATGTGAAGTCATTTAGGAAGTCGTTTTTAAGGTTTGTATACACGGTGAATCGATAGGAACCATATTTAGGTCGATAGAACCACCTCCATAAGAGATTTAGCATATTGGTACATGTTTAGTTGTTATTTTTCTACTAGGAGTAGGGGGAATTTTAAATAATTTATGATTTTTGACTTATGACTTGTTGGGTGTCGTTTTCAATGGATTTCTACATGCCAAATAGAATGGAACCACTATTTTGTCAATATAACTACATTATTAACAGATTTGGAGTGCTATCTGACTGAAATAAAATAAATGTTTGTGCACAAAATTAATTATTTAATATTTAAACATAAAAATTAAAACTATTATCTAAACATCAAGTATTAATTGAATGAGTTTATTTTTACAATAAATTTAATTTTTCCTATTATTATAAAATACCCCCTCACAGCAAACCTGCAGACCAAGCAAATTTTCATTTACCTGACAGGATTACTATTTATTTTCTATTTAAATAACATTAATTTTAATGAGTCATTAGGTTTGCTGCTACAGGGGAGGTAATAGGGGTTGTTTTTATTGAAATGTTGATAGCTTAGTATAAAATAAACAAAATTGCCAAGTTTGGTTTAAAAATATATCCACAAACAAGCGAACTACAACAGTTTATTTATTTTCCATTAGAATAACATGGGAATTTTAAATTTACATTTTTTTAAATTATCTCCTTAACCTTAAAGGATAAGAAGTCGGTGAAAAATTACTTTAATTTTTACGGAAAGTAAATAAAAGAAACGTAAATAAAAAGAACCTTATTTACTAGGCATATACTAAACTATTTAATATTTTAAGCTCTAGAAAGTGGTTTGGAAAGGAATTGTGAAATTCTTTGTTGATGAGGCCAAAATGGGAAAACCCAATTTTCTCCCCATAAAAATCCCCATAAACCCCTGTTCCCATAGTCCAATCATGCTGGTTCGCAAACTCGTTCGAATAAATTTAGGTTTACACGTTTGTACCAAATTACATCAAAATCGGATAATTTGTGCTCAAGTTATCACGCTAAACGGACACATATGTATATGAATTTGAAAGGATGGTGTTTTTGACTTCTGGGGACCTCAAAACAAAAATGTAAATTGGTCCCGGGTCTAAGTCTTACCATGAGACCTACGGTAATAGCTTATTCCCTATATGGGAAATTCGCTAAAAACCTGGTTGTAACTTAGAATGTATTCCTTTGACTTGCTGAAGGATATAAAAACAGTATACATATGTACAAAACATATAAAACATATATACAAACTTTGTAGGGGCTACGCAAAGGTTAATAGATATTTACTTGAACTTTAAATCATAAAACATGGTTTAAATCCTGACTTAATGTCAATGTATTACAATGTATTATGGGTTTATGGAGACTTTTGTGGGGAGAAAATTGGGTTTTCCCATTTTTGACCCCATCAACAAAGAATTTCACAATTTCTTTCCAAACCACTTTCTAGAGCTTAAAAGATTTAATAATTTAGTATAGGTATGCCTTGTTGTACGCCTAACGGTTAAGGAGATAATAAAAAAAAATTAAATTTAAAATTTCCATGTTATTCTAATGGAAAATAAATAAACTGTTGTAGATAAATAAACTTGTTTGTGGATATATTTAAACCAAATTTGGCAATTTTGTTTATTTCATACTAAGCTATCAACATTTTAATAAAAACAACCCCCATTACATCCCTGTTGCAGCAAACCTAATTATTAATTAAAATTAATGTTATTTAAATAGGAAATAAATCTGACAGTTTCAAGGACAAATTTTAGTAGAAATCCTGCCAGATAAATGGAAATTCGCTTGGTCTGCAGGTTTGCTGCGGCGGGGGTATTTTTTATTATGGGGAAAATTGAATTTATTGTAAAAATAAACTCATTCAATTAATACTTGATGTTTAGATAATAGTTTTAATTTTTATGTTTAAATATTAATTAATTTTGTGCACAAACATTTATTTTATTTCAGTCAGATAGCACTCCAAATCTGTTAATAATGTAGTTATATTGACAAAATAGTGGTTCCATTCTATTTGGCATGTAGAAATCCATTGAAAACGACACCCAACAAGTCATAAGTCAAAAAACATAAATTATTTAAAATTCCCCCTACTCCTCCTAGAAAAATAACAACTAAACATGTACCAATATGCTAAATCTCTTATGGAGGTGGTTCTATCGACCTAAATATGGTTACTATCGATTCACAGTGTATACAAACCTTAAAAACGACTTCCTAAATGACTTCAAATCATGAATAATGAATTATATCAAAATTCCCCCTCCCCACCCCCTAAAAACCTTTTTCCCCCCATCGGGACTGTTAGGGACTCATTGGATCTTGACTTTTATTGGTAAAACGAAGTTAAAACCAAAGTTTCATCCCTGAACTAATTTTTTTGTTTTTTTGGTGAATTTTAATCTATTTTGCCTGTACTAAAAGCAGACAAGACGACGAAATCCAATGTAGATTAGCAGCAGCTCAACGGTGCTATTGGAGTCTAACAAAACTATTTAGAAGTAGACTCCTGACCAGAAGAACTAAAATAAAGATGTATAAAGTAATAATACAACCAGTTCTACTATATGGAGCAGAAGTCTGGACACTTACAAAGCAAAATGAAAAGAAATTGATAGTTTTTGAAAATAAAATCTTACGTAGAGTGTTTGGTCCTATTAATGACAATGGTGAATGGCGGATAAGGAAGAACCAAGAATTAAGAAAACTTTATAATGACCCAGATATCATAGCAATGGTAAAGAGCAGAAGATTACGATGGCTGGGACATGTATATAGAAGAGATGATAACTGTATGATTAAGAAGGTATGGATGGGGCAACCAGAAGGACGACAGCCGCTGGGACGGCCCAGATTAAGATGGAATGACCAAGTGAGGCAGGACCTCAGGAGGTTAGGAGCGAGTTTGGAGGCAGCAGAAGATAGGCAGCAGTGGAGGAGCATTGTTGGCGAGGCCAAAAATCACTTGGGATTTGTGTGGCCACAGGAGTAAGTAAGTAAGTATTTTGATGTTCCCAGAGGCCAAAAACACCATTCGTTCAAATTTTTATATATATTATTTTTTATTATTATTTTTATATATATATATTTTTATATAGACTTATATATATATATATATACGTCCGTGAACGCGATAACTTGAGTAATTTTTGTCCGATTTTGATGAAATTTGGTTTAAAGGTGTAAAGCGGGATAAACTTGAATGAGTTCGCGAACCAGCATGATCGGCCCATGGGAACGGGGCTTTACGGGGGGTTTTATGGGGTAAAAATTGGTTTTTCTCACTTTTGACCCTCAAAACACAAAATTTCCCAATTTCTCTTAAGACCTTTTTAACCCTCCAAGTGTCCATAGTTTAGGCCTTAATGTCCACCTATTTTTGGCGCATTTGCAAGGTTTTATTAAAACGGACCTGAGAAGCTTAAAACAATGTTAATTCTAATGTTCTATATACCATTTTGTTTGGAAAATCATGGGCTTCAATATCATACATAAAACATAAGGAATATTTGTTTCAAAAAATTTATTTTGGTAAAAAAAAAAAATTATTTTGGAAAAATTGAAAAAAAAAATAAGTTTGCGCTCAATGAAATTGTATAAATTATAGGCCTATAAATATTTGAAAATAGCCACTTTGTTCTAAATTTTATGAGGATTACAAATATATAATAATATAAGGAAGTAGATTTGCAAATAAATAAGTTATGGGCAAAAAACAGATTTCAGTACATAGCGTTTAGCTAAGAATGCATAGCCTAACCATAGCTAGGAATCTGGCTGATAATTTACATCAATATCACTACCTACTTCTTCAGGATCATCAACCAGCACTTCAAAACCACTTAAATCTTCTTATAATGCACCACGTATATCACTACTTTTGATTTTTAACACTAAAACAATGATAAACGTAATATAACACATCAGTCATCGGTCCGAGGGTAACCTAGCTGTTTACAAATACACGCACGTCAGCTGTCTGCTACAATTACGATCGGCTCAGAGAACATACAGCGCTGAGACAGACCTCTGGAGAAAGCTTAGAATATTACGGAAAGAACGATACCTAACTCGATCCAATTCAATCCGATTCAGTCAGTCATAGAGCCTTCGCCGTAAACAATGTCTGCGTGTCGAAAAATCGACAAGTAACACTACACAAAGTGTGCTGCTTGTCGAATTTTCGTCAAGTAACACTGGGAGGGTTAAAGATCTTAAAAAAACAATTAATTTAGTATATAAAAGTATTTTTGTTCGGTTAATAGTAACAAAAAATTGTAAATTTAAAATTCCCATGTTATTCTTATGGAGAATATTGTCAAATGTTGTAGTTTGCTTGTTTATGGATATATTTTGTATTTTGATCAAATTTATTTATTTTGTACTAAGCTATCAATATTTTACAAAAAAACACACTTTATTAGTTTCCTTGTAGCAGCAAACCTAGGTACTGGTTAAACCTAATGTTATTAAAATATATTTAATCGAAATATCAATTAAGACAAATGGAAATTCGCTTAGTCGGTAGGTTTGCTGCGGCGGGGGTATATATATATATATATAGACTTATATATATATATATATACGTCCGTGAACGCGATAACTTGAGTAATTTTTGTCCGATTTTGATGAAATTTGGTTTAAAGGTGTAAAGCGGGATAAACTTGAATGAGTTCGCGAACCAGCACGATCGGACCATGGGAACGGGGCTTTACGGGGGGTTTTATGGGGTAAAAATTGGTTTTTCTCACTTTTGACCCTCAAAACACAAAATTTCCCAATTTCTCTTTAAAAGACCTTTTTAAAGAGCTTAAAAAAACAAATAATTTAGTATATAAAAGTGTTTTTGTTCGATTGTTAGTAACGGAAAAAATTAAAAAAATTTTAAATTTAAAATTCCCATGTTATTCTTATGGAGAATATTGTCAAATGTTGTAGTTTGCTTGTTTATGGATATATTTTGATCAAACTTGGCAAATTTTTTTTTGTACTAAGCTATCAATATTTTACTCAAAAACACACTTTATTAGTTTCCTTGTAGCAGCAAACCTAGGTACTCGTTAAACATAATGTTATTAAAATATATTTAACTGAAAATCAATTCAGACAAATGGAAATTCGCTTAGTCGGCAGGATTGCTGCGGCGGGGGTATTTTTCAGTCATGATAGGTCTATTTACAGGATCAATTTTGATCAAGTATTTTATACGCAGATGTATAGTATTTTAAGTAAGTAGTTAAGTAGTAACATTTCTGTTCATCACAATTTGGCAAACAGCAAAGGAGGTGGAGTTTGAATAGGATATTGCCCTAGTTGTCATCCCTGAAGAAGTTCCAAAAACTGAAGAACTTTTTTACCAAATATATCACAAAAATCTGTCTAAAACCTAACAGGGAAACTATCAAATTACGGTACTTTGGAATTAACCACAGGCTACTTATTTTAGAGGGATTTATTTCAATTTAATTATTTGTTATTTATTTATTATTTAATTTATTTTTTTAAATTATTTTTTATCCCGTAAACCAAAAATAACTACATAATTGGAAAGAACATACTTTAATTGACTTACTGTCCAAATTTGACACGATTATGATTAGCGCTTTGAGTTCTGTCTCCCAGAAGGCAGCGATGTCGGCAAGGATTGAGTTGAATGCGTCGCCGACGCTAGCTGCCACATGTACTCCGCCAAGTGGGTATACAGCACGCTGCGGCGGTTATGTTAGGTTAGGTTATCATATATATGTTTGTAGGACTTTCCTCGTTTTGTTATGAATCGGACAGTACAAGGGCCGCGTTAAGGGTCAGTGGCGCCCTGGGCAAACCCAAAAGCAGCGCCCCCCCCTTATATATATATAAAGGTTTTGACCACAGCAGTGTAGGGAGGGGAAGAGGGAATAAGGGGGGTTGATTCATCAGTTCGCCGAAATTCACTGCATGTGGGTTGGGGGTTGGGGTGAGTGCAATGAACTTGACAGTAGTTGCTATGCAAATGCCTTTTGCCCTGCGCCAATAGCTTAATGCACTACGCAGTGATTTGATTACTGTTCAGTACAGTACAGTGTGCAGTTCATTGTATTACACACATATTGAACGAGATTCCACTAAAGGAGTATGTTTTTTCCATGGTTCTACAATAGGCCTATGCATATATATATTTATATTTATACATTAGCATGTTTTTTACCAGTTTTGTTTCGGGAGGGAGTTTTCAATTCCGTATCAATGGAAATACTGGTTAATACATTCTTTAAAACTGCTTCTTGAGTTTGTTTTCTTTGAGCCAACCGCTTTCGGCTGCACTAGGTTTTTTATGCATTTTTTACTGTTTATAGGCCTACTTACTTTATCAACACTTCTCTATTTATTTATTACTGGTTCACTAACTGCAGTGTGAGTGTTAACACTGACTAGTGACTGTCACAGTTTAGGTTGTGTTGTGACTGATTTGACGACTGTGCAGCAGGCACAACACCAACACAAAATACTGACTACTGACTACTGAGGGAGGAGTACTACTGTACTGGCCTGGCGCCGCACGGTAGTTGGTAGTTGTGACTTGTGGGGATGGGGATGGGACTGGGAGGGAGAGGAGAGGCACGTCAACCGTAGGCCTGTAGACTACAGCTGGCCTACATGCTATTCCCGTAATTTGCTGACGTCACCCAAATTGCAAACAAAAAATCAGCTGATGTATTGCCATTTAAGTATATTTGTTTTGATTTGATTGTTATTGTTTTACAATTTTTCTAAATGGTAAAATGGTGTTTGCAATCTGAGTGACGTCAGCATATGATGGGAATAGCACACCTATGTATTTTCCTTCCACCATGCAGGCCTCCCTGCCTCTGATAGTATAGTGAGTGCGCCCGGTTCACACTGCTGCCTGCCTTTCCCTGACTAAACGAGGTATAACCTGAATGTCGAGTATTTTCAATTTTGTTGTATTTATTTACTTTTGCAATAAGGGAAAATCACTTAACTAGAAGTTGAAATCACCCATTTTATTTTTTAAATCCCGGCTGATAAAACCCTATTTTTCCTAGTGCGGGTGGTGGTTCAGGGCGCCCGGGGCGCCCCCCAACCACCGGCGCCCCTGGGCATATGCCCAGTCTGCCCGTTTATAAAAGTGGGCCTGGACAGTACAAGAAAAGTCATCACTCAGGACACTGACCCAGATACAAGGCGGTGACAGGTGATGCACGTGCTCCGATCAATGACCTGACCTTGGCCTACTTAGAGGGGAATTGGCGGGCGAAAGTATGACTCATCTGGTATCTTTTGATTCATAACGAAACGAGGAAAGTCCTACAAACATATTTATGATAACCCAACCTAACATAGCCGCCGCAGCGCGCTATATAAGGGTGGCCTCCGGATAATATAAAGTAAGCAAATGAAATGAAATGAAATATTCCTTTATTGTCACAGATGCATTTCAATTTTTCAGCATTGCTGGCGAAACAGGTGACATTGTCCATTATTAAAACTAGATTTACAATACATTCCTATAAACTAAATAAATGTAATAGAAAAATGTTTAACTGTTATTCAAATATTCAAAGAGAGTCAAACTTTTTTTCTAAGAAGTTCGTTATTGAATCTTGAAATATTGGTAATTTCTCTGAATTGGGTAGGTAGACTGTTGTAAAGCCTGAGACTCATATAATGGTGATCTTTCATACAGACAGAGGCGATGTCTTGGATATTTCAAATTATTTTTAAAAAGAGTAGGATATTGATGGATAAATTGATTGTTGCCGTATGATTGGTGGTTACTTTTAACGAATTTCTCTATAGGGAAGTAGATTACCGTAGGTCTCATGGTAAGACCTAGACCCGGGACCAATTTACTTTTTCATTTTGATGTCCCCATAGGCCAAAAACACCATTCGTTCAAATTTTTATATCTTACTAAATATTATAAATCAGCCCAGTCAATAAAGACAAATATATAGCTGATGTCGAAACAAATTAGCGACAGGCAAAACTATATACCAATCGTTAGTACCCAACTAGATATACATTTCCCCAAAAGTTGTATATGGGTTGTAGAGCGTTTTCTAACGAACACATACTTATATATAAGTCCAGGATTCTGATGTAAATGTGGGCGGTAGTGTAGCCTAAATAGACAATAGTCGGAGCGCTCGGCGGGCGACCCTGCAGAGCCGCGCCAACGTGACCGTCGAGTATTTATATATAAATAAATATGTACAAATGCGATTGCATGTTTGAGTTGATAGATTAATTTATATTATTTGGGACGCTATATTATCCTCATTTGCAATCCTTGCAATTAAATGCGACCCCTTACTGTTCTTCAATAAACTTAATAAGGTACCATAATTTTATTTTTAAGAAAACTATATCGTTCAAAACGAAATATCAACTCCTAACCCTTGACATGGTATTACAATATCCAACACCTATGGACCCGCCGTGTCCTGGTCTGGCAAAACAAGCAGTTTTGAATAAATTGTTAAATATTAAATTATCTCATATTAACAAAATTTATAGCATCAAGTACCACCCTCCCACCCTTTAAGAGATATAATCTTTACTCATCTTTGTCTTGGTCCTCTTCAATGGTTGTAGACGCGTTATGGCAAATTAGACCACTACTGATAATGGTACTAAAAATACCTGGGGGGAAGATTACAGTGCGACCTGTAAGATCTATTGTGTCCCCCAAACTAGTCTCCAGTCTTAGCCTAGAGAACCATCCCCAATCCTAACACCTTAATGAAGTTCAGCGTCAGGTCGAGTTCTAACTGCGGAAAATCTCTAACTGCTACTTGGTGCATTCCCAAGCTCTTGGCTCTCTTTCGTCAAACTACATCACATTCAACCAATATATGTTTGGGCGTTTCTTCCCTTGATTGATAGAATCGGCAGTCACTTTCCTGAACAATGTTCTTTTTTTCTCCCAGACGACCTCTGTGCCTACAATGTCCAGTTAGAAAACCTGTCAACATTCTCAAAGAGATCTTATTAAGGGGTGGGGTACTTTCTTTTGTGCCCTTTTTCTCCTTTCTAAGCGCCGGTTGGTCCTGAGCTGCTGATGCCTTCCTTTCCTCCTCTTTTTTCCTCGCTTCTTCAGGATCCATGCCCTGTTCTAAGAAGCGTAGGTACCAGCGAGTTCGTGCCCTTCTCTGCCCTACTCTACGAGGATCACCCTTTTCACCAGGATCTCCTGGTTTCGTGTAGTTCTTCAAAGGTCGGGGCATTTTACTTCCCTTTCCATGACTTGCGGTACTACCCCACGTTTGAGCTTCTCGCTAGGGATTTGAAGTCAACCTGGACTTCCTGGACTGAAGTCCCTGCATGTCCAGGTAAGGCTGATTACTTCAGGAGGGTGCATGGTTTCGTGAAGGTACCATTCAGACACCATTCTAAAGAGGCCTGGTGCTATCCACCCCTCAGCATGGTCCACCTAACACGTGGGGTTTCCTATAACAGAAGAAGGAAAAGGGACAGAAGTTGGGAGAAGAAGAGAGCAAAGATAAAAAGATGAAGACTGTTGGTCCATACTTGGGAAGAATAAGAAAAACAAGAAGTGAGAGGACAGACCCTGCTCAGTTGAAGAGTAGGGAGTCAGAGGGCCTGATTGCAAATACACTAAAAATTACCTTAGACCATTACAGTGCCCAACTTACAACACCCGCAATAGTTTCCGCATGTTTGCTTACATTATTAGGAAATTAACGTTAACCATTTGTTTGGCGCAATTGGTTTATGACTAGTTACTAGTCTTAGAGATTTAGTTTCTCCTTCGTTTTCTTTGATGGATTCTATTTCCAGCCCCATTTAGTTGACAAGAGCTTGACAATCCACCTTTTTACTTGTAGGTACACTCTTAGTACAAGCTTCACTGGTGGGAGACAGTATAGCCAGATCAAAATTGGATCTCTAAGAGGCTTTCTTTGTCATTATAGTAAATTTAAAATAAATAGCTTAATTTAAATTAGCGTACCTATCCAGCCCATAGATTCCTAACACAAATGTCTCTCCAACGGACGCATTTTGTCATTGAAAACTACTGCCTGACTCTTAGCAGCAGTAAAGACCTTAACACGTCCATTCCTTTCAATTTTCCTAAGCCGTAGAAAGATGAAGTGGTGTCACACCCAGTTATCACATGTACAAATAATAATCCATCTCTTATATCCACAAATAACCAATCATTTACTAGCTTTACCGATCATTTACTGGCTTTCAAACATTACACTATAGCACTACTAGGCCAACTAGGTTTAAAAAGATATATGTCTTTCCCTGGCGGAGCCAAAGCTACTAACGCGACTAGAAGGTCAGTTTTCGTACCAACAACAATAACTTTGTAGTTTTGATTTGATTTTCTTAAGGTGATGTTGACAATGTAGCCGGCGTCCTCTTCAGCAGTAAATGACTATGTAGTAACACCCATCCGTTTCATCTCCAACGATACGGCTTGCAGCATTCTTCTTTTATTCTTTATATTGCCCAAAAAGTTTTCTTTTGCAGTAGCACATCTCGTTGAATCAGTAATAATTAAAATCCATATTTAAAGCCCCTGAGCTGTGATGTAACTAAAAAATTGTATTTACCTTTTGTCTACAGCTCAATAAGTTGAAACTTCCGTTACGGCCGTTTCGGCATTAACATGCCATCATCAGACGTCTTCGGCTGAAGTAGCGTCGTCACAGTAGAAACTCGGCGGTAACGGAAGTTACAACTTATTGAGCTGTAGACAAAAGGTAAATACAATTTTTTAGTAATAATTATGATTTCTGATTATAAGTTTTCTGTGTAGCTCTTCTCAGTTGTTCTTTTTGTTTGGTTGTTGGAGATTCTGGGTATCAATAAAACGAACTGATATCATCCTTCTCAGGAAAATGTGCTTAACAAACTAAACTAAGTCTAGTTTTTAAATGGCAAGGAGGTGGTTCGTGATGCTATAAATTTCGTCAATATGAGATACAAATTAAGAATTTCAGACCGGGACACGGCGGGTCCATAGGTGGTGGATAATGTAATACCATGTCAAGGGTTTGGAGTGAAACTCTCCTGAACTAAAACTGGCAGCCTTGATTTCGTTTTCAACGATAAAATAAAATTATGGTACCTTATTAAGTTTATTGAAGAACAGTAAGGGGTCGCATTTAATTGCAAGGACTGCAAATGAGGATAATATAGCGTCCCAAATAATATAAATTAATCTATCAACTCAAACATGCAATTGCATTTGTACATATTTATTTATATATAAATACTCGACAGTCGCGTTGGCGCGGCTCTGCAGGGTCGCCCGCCGAGCGCTCCGACTATTGTCTATTTAGGCTACACTACCGCCCACATTTACATCAGAATCCTGGACTTAAATATATGTATGTGTTCGTTAGAAAACGCTCTACAACCCATATACAAACTATTTTTTGAATTCCTCGCAAATAAACAAAATACAGTAGAAAATCCAAAATAACAGTGTCAATATTAACACAATTTCACCAATTACACTAAAATTACGGAAAAACTGTTAGATTTACGGTAATCATGTATATGATATTTTTTGTAGGAAATTTAATTCTAAAGACAACAAGCTATTATTTAACCGAATTAGACAACTCGTACGTAAACTAGACGTGTTTTAGTAAAACCATGCAATTTTGACTTTGAGGGGGGAGTGGGGGGGAAAGCACCGGGGGGATTTTTCGGGACTTTTGGTGAAATGTATATCTAGTTGGGTACTAACGATTGGTATATAGTTTTTCCTGTCGCTAATTTGTTTCGACACAAAACCTTTATTGACTGGGCTAAAATGTGAAAGTTTGTGTGTTTGTTTGTTTGTTTGTGTGTTTAAAGTTCAATCACGCATAAACCACTGGACAGATTGGGCTGAAATTTGGCATGATGATATCTTACATTCTCGATTAACATATAGGCATATTCTTATCTCATAAATCCTTTCGGGCTCCGCCCCAGTGGCTCTTTAATTCCCCATGTTAACCTTATGAGTATTCATATTTAAAGGGAATTAAAGAATTTAGTCAGCTGTTTCAACTAAAAAAAGTTGGTTCTATGATATGGAAAAGCATTAAAAAGTTATAAGATTTACCAACAGGGTGCAGCACTATATTTTTTTTTCATTTATGAAAACAGCTAATTTGAACTAAGCAGTAAGCAGCAACAAAAAAACTGTGATTCGCAATGAGAACTGTCAAAGTAGGATTGTTTGCGTTTACAGTTATGTTTATGTTTTCATTTCATGAATAATTTGTGGTATTTTGCGAATTGTTGATAATTTATTTTTCTCTATTGTTTAGGTGAAGTGGTAGAACATTGTGGCTATGGTGGATGTGTAATACTATGTAAACCCGTGGGGCATAGCCAGGGAATATTTAGCATTGTAACGTCCCTAAGCCCAATAACTTTTCCACCCCCTAGTCTGGTTAAACTATATCTTTGATAAAAACGATAGGCCTATATCACAAATTATAATTATTATAATTTTAAAAATTTTAAATAATTATATAATATAATTATAATTATTTTGTACTCTACTTAATTATTCATAACCACATTACATACAGTTAAATACCCCCGCCGCAGCAAACCTGCAGACTAAGCGAATTTCCATTTGCCTAACTGGATTTACACTAAAATGTCTCCTTAAAAATATCACATTTATTCCCTCTTTAAATAGCATTAATTTAACGAGTACTCAAGATTTGCTGCAACAGGGAGGGTAAAAAAAAGTATTTTTCTTTTGTAAAATGTTAATAGTTTAGTATGAAATAAATGCATTTTCCAAATGTGATCAAAATATGCTCATAAACAAGCAAACAACAACATTTTACTTACTCTCCATAAGTATGACATGGGAATTTAAAATTTAAATTTTTTGGAATTTTCTCCGTAACCATTAGGCGCATAATAACGCTACAAATATTCTAAATTATTGGTTTTTTAAGCTCTACAAAATGGTTTGGAGAGAAATTGATAAATTTTATGTTTTTAGGGTCAAAAATGAGAAAAACAAATTTTTACCCATAAAACCCCCCATAAACCCCCGTTCCCATGGTCCGATCATGCTGGTTCACGAATTCGTTCGAATAATGTAGGTTTATATGTACCAAATTTCATCAAAATCATTTTAGCTCGAGTTATCGTCCTAACGGACACATATATATAAATTTATAAATATATACATATGAATTTGAACGGTTGGTGTTTTTGGCCTCTAGGGACCTCAAAACGAAAAAGTAAATTGGTCCCGGGTCCAAATCTTACCATGAGTACTAGACCAGGCCGTGGTTGGGGTCGAGTATGCAAAATTATTCGGACGCACTTTCTCTTTTGATTGTTGTCAAGGACACTTAGGACAGTAAGAAAACGCATGATGCCACGATCGGCGTTGGTCGAGTACCAATATGGCTGCCATCCAAAATGGCGGACCATCTGACTTGACCTTGATAGAGAAAAATTCAAATAACTCCATTGTTTTTCGACTGATTTTGATAATTCTTTTATAGTTGAAAAGAAGAAGAAATTTGCTTTAAGAGTCTCCATTAGACTTATAGTGATATCCCGTATTAAAACGTGATAAATTAGATTTTAATAAAGATTTTACTTTTAAAACGGATTAAATATACGTTGAGGTGATTATATTTGAGTTTTTACTGACGAAATATGTCCGAAATCAACCTTGTAGCTGTTTGGGTAACAAAAACGTAATTATTCTTTATCATTTAAAAACCAAAATCTAATAATTTGTAATTTAATAATCCATATAGTATTAATGTTATTAATTTACAACTAAACACAATTGGAGAACATACGTTTTTAAAAAGAGCTATACAAGAAATGTTTCATGTAACAATTGGGTAAACAGCTATCTTAGGATAATATCGACCCTGCTGAGTACAAATTTGCGTGTTGCCAAATCGAAATTTGAACCTGAAGTGCCATATCCAAGATGGCGGCCAGACCATGCTTGCCACATTACTCTTTTGTTATTTGGCCTAAAATATTAGTTTAAAAATCTGCATAGGGGTTTTCTCAGATGCCAAACACATTGAAATACTCAAAATCTACTTACATCAACTTTTAGGGGCATATATTCCAAGATGGCACCCAAGATGGAGTCCCAAAACTCTGTTTACGCATATGTCTCTTCCTAGTTGGCCTAAAATAATAGTTTTAACATCTGCATAGGGATTTTCTCAGATGCCAAACACATCGCAATACTCAAAATCTACTTACATAAACTTTTAGGGGCATATGTTCCAAGATGACACCCAAGATGGCGTCCTAAAACTCTGTTTTCGCATATCTCTCTTATTAGTTGGCTTAAAATTATAATTTAAACGTCTGCATAGGGGTTTTCTTGGAATGCCAAACACATTCCAATACTCAAAACTTAATTACAACAACCTTTGAGGTCATATTTTCGAAGATGGCACACGATATGGCCGCCAAAAAACTCTGTTTCCGTATATCTGCCTTGTTTGTTTGTTTGAAATTATTATTTAAACGTCCATAAAGGCTTTTCCTCTGATGCCAAATGGATTGAAACACTCATTATATACTTCCTACGATTGTGTAGGACCTAGGTTCCAACATCGGCCGCCAAAACTTCTGTCCTCGGAATTTCTTATGGAACACCCTATATTTAATGATGTTTTCGGATAGAACGGGCAATTTTAAAACTTTTTTATTCTTGACTTTTTTTCGATAAACCCACTCGTTTAGGAGTTATAGCCTATGGAAAAATGACTTCCGGTGTACATTTTACATCATGTAGCTCCTAAACAAGTGGGTTTATAGCGAAAATGCGAAAAGTAAAGAAGTCAAATAAGTCTTAAAATTGCATCCACATTCCATAAAGACCATAAAATACACAGTTTTCCACTTTTCAAGTTTGCCGCCATTTTGGAAAATGGCCGCCATTTTTGAAATAATAGAATTAATAGTTTTAACGAATTTAATGGTCTTTTTGGAATGTGGATGCAATTTTAAGACTTATTTGGCTAATTTACTTTTTGCATTTTCGCTATAAACCCACTTGTTTAGGAGCTACATGATGTAAAATGTACACCGGAAGTCATTCTTCTATAGGCTGTAACTAATAAAAACGAGTGGGTTTATCGAAAAAATGTCAAGAATAAAAAAGTTTTTAAATTGCCTGTTCTATCCGAAAACATCATAAAATATAGGGTGTTCCATAAGAAATTTCAAAGTTGGCCACCATTTTGGAAAATGGCGGCTGAATTTTGAAAAAATAAAATCATATTTTTAACTGCCACAAAAAATAAAGGAATGTCCCCCATTTAAAGTTTTCTCTAATTCTTACCGTTTCTGATATCCCAATGGTGGCCTCCTTGAGTTGATCACCCTGTATATATATATATATACATATATAAAAATTTGAACGAATGGTGTTTTTGGCCTCTGGGGACATCAAAATGAAAAAGTAAATCGGTCCCGGGTCTAGGTCTTACCGTGCCACCTACGGTAATAGCTACTTCCCTATAGGGAAATTCGCTAAAAAAAGCACAAACAATTTATTTTAAATTTTTAAAAATTAACATGGGCCTTATGGGTTGTCATGCTGGTGACAAAATAACAAGAAAACATACACAGAAATTCAAAACAAATGGAAGAAATTACAATCACGTGTTTTATTAAAAGCGTGAGGTTAAAATAGAGAAATCTGTAGGGTCGAGTTTTTGACCAATGGACGACCACTGTACAGTATTAAATATACATATTGTACTTAAATGTAGTTGATGATGTAACTAACGTATTGCTTGCCAAATTCTACCAGAAAGTGACAACACTCATATACTATTTAAAAAATCCAAATCTAAAGAAAAGTTTTTGGTTAGGATGCTGTAATGTTGTAAGATCACAAATAAAATGTAAAATCTCCTATTGCTATAACTAAAATTTTTACCAAATTTCCATACAGCTGTCAACATATAATTCGTAGTTAGATGTGTTTCTGGGACCATTATAATTTTATATTTTAGATTCTCAGAAGCAAAACAATATATTTGGTACCTATCTGTTATGCATGTGTGATATTTTTGATCAACAAAAGTATTGGAATACATCCTTGGGCTCACACAATTACTTGGAAACTAAAAATACCCCCGCCGCAGCAAACCTGCAGACTAAGCTAATTTCAACTTGTCTGATTATATTTCTACTAAAATATTTCCATAAATAAGACATAGGTTATTTATTCCCTTTTTAAATAACATTAGATTTAACGAGTGCTTAGGTTTGCTGCTACGGGGAAGGTAAAAAGTGTTTTTTGACCATATGTCAATAGTATAGGATGAAGTAAATTAATTTTGCATAATGTTATCAATATATATCCATAAACAAGTAAAGTAAAACAATTTTAATTTTCTCCATAAGGAATGACATGGGAATTTTAAATTACACTATTTTTGAATTTTTCTCTGTGACAGTTAGGCATACAACAGCGCTTCAATATACTAAATTATTTCTTTTTTAAGCTCTACAAAACGGTTTAGAAAGAAATTGCAAATTTTTTTGTTTTTAGGGTCAAAAATGGGAAAACCCCATTTTTACCCCATAAAACCCCCCATAAACCCCTGTTCCCATGGTCCGATTATGCTGGATCGCAAACTCGTTAGAATAAATGTAGGTTTACACGTTTGTACCAAATTTCATCAAAATCGGATCATTTTTGCTCGAGTTATCGCGCTAACGGACACACACATATATATATATACCTATATAAATATATATATATAAATATATATATATATAAATATTTATATATGTATGAATTTGAACGGATGGTGTTTTTGGCCTCTAGGGACCTCAAAACAAAACAATAATCGGTCCCGCGTCCAGGTCTTACCATGAGTACTACGGTAATAGCTTATTCCCTATATGGGAAATTCGCTAAAAGCAAATTTTATCAAACTGTGTCCTCCCTTATTGCAAACGCGAAGCTTGAGTATAACTGCAATAAGCATTTTATACTTATATTCCAACCCTGTACGAAGGACGGGTACTCTGCTATCATGTATATATATATATATGTCCATCCGGACGATAACTTGAGTAATTTTTGTCCGATTTTGATAAAATTTGGTTTGAAGGTGTAAGGCGGGATAAACTTGAATGAGTTTGTGAACCAGCATGATCGGACCATGGGAACGGGGTTTTATGGGGTAAAAATGGGGTTTTCTAATTTTTTATCTTTAAAACACAAAATTTATAAATTTTCTCCAGACCTTTTTAAAGAGCTTAAACAAACAAATAATTTAGTACGGTATATCAAAGTGTTTTCGTACGGTGATTGGTTACGGAGAAAATTAAAAAAAAATTGTTAATTTAAAATTGCCATGTTATTCTTATGGAGAATACCTATTATAAAATGTTTTAGTTGGCTTGTTTATGTATATATTTTTATCAAACTAGGCACATTTATTTATTTCATACTAAGCTATTGATGTTTTAATAAAAAAACCATTTATTAGTTTCCCTGTAGCAGCTAACATAGGTAATCGTTAAACATAAATGTTACTTTAATAGATTAATTGAAAATCAATCGAGGCAAATGGAAATTTGCTTAGTCTGCAGGTTTGCTGCAGTGGGGGTATTTAAAGAAACTATCATTTTGAATACATAAAGAGAAGGCATTGTTAATATGTCATATTTTTTGAAAATAGGTTTACAGGATGTTCTTTTTGGTGCAAAAGATAGGATTCTTAAAAACTTCTTTTGGGTTTTAGAAACTGTGTGTCAGCATATGCAGTTGAGCCCCATATAGTACAGGTAAAATAGGGTTTTATAAACAACAAAATTTGTACATTCATGAAATTTCACCTGTGAGTTACAAATAGTATGAGAAATGAAGATCCGATGAGTTCCCAAAATTTTGGATGTCCTAAGGCCCTTTTTGGGGCTCTTTTTGTTCCGAAGGGCCCTTGTTCCTGAATAATTTTGTTTTTACGTTTAAGGTCGAGTGAAGTGTGGTTTTCGATGGTTTTAGTTATTTTAAATCGATTGGGACTAGTTTTAAGTGTATTAAACCACTCCATACAGGGTGTTTCGAAATATTATTACTTTTTACGATATTTAAACATTTATTCATTAAGTGATAAAAGTAGTTACCCCCATGCTCTATATAAAAGGGGATTATTGAAAATAACTGTAATTCTTTACTATATAAGAGGGAAGGATCTCAAGGAGTAAGAGAAAATATTAAATACCCCCGTCACAGCAAACCTGCAGACCTAGTGAATTTCAGTTTTACTTACTTGATTTTCAATTAAATCTAAAATAGCATTGCGTTTAACGATTACCTAGGTTTGCTGCTACAAGGAGGCTAATAAAGTGTGTTTATAGTAAAATATTAATAGCCTAGTATAAAACAAATAAATTTGACAAGTTTGATCAAAATATATCTATTAACAAACAAAATCATTTTACACTATTCTACATAAGAATTACATGGGAATTTTAAATTTAGAATTTTAGAATTTTTATCCGTAACTTATAACCATACAAAAACACGTTAGTACTAAATAATTTGTTTTTAAGCTATTTAAAATGTTCTAGAGAAAAATTGGGAAACTTTGTGTTTTGAGGGTAAAGTAAATAAGAAAACCCAATTTTTACCCCATAAACCTCGTTCCCATTGTTCAGGACAAAAATGCATGTACCGACAATACTGCTCTCATATTGTCTTAGTGTTGTCCTGGTCGTCATAACCACGAAAGATAACTGTACTTGTATTGATTGAAAATAAGTTTGAGGAACTTAAGATACAAGTTGCAAACGTCAGTATGTATGAAAGGTGTTTTTGCACCACATTGTTCGTGCTTTAAGATTGGTGTTGCCTGTTCTGCAATATGCAAGGTTTAAGGTTTGTAAAGGGGAATCTTGCTTGAACACCAACTTGGACAAAATCAGTAAAGATGGACAAGTTGCTAAGAATAATAAAATTGTTAATGAGTCGTCTGAGAATAATTATTGTGATGATGAAATTGTAAAGAGAGATACTACATAAATTGTAGAAAAATAGCTTTAGTTAAGTACTTCATTTTAACATGCAATGTAAGGTTTTATACAAATACAATTGTTTTAATTTTAATTTTAATTTAATTCGCCTTGTCTGCAGGTTTGCTGTGACGGGGGTATTTAATATTTTCTCTTACTCCTTGAGATCCTTCCCTCTTATATAGTAAAGACTTACAGTTATTTTAATAATCCCCTTTTATATAGAGCATGGAGGTAACTAATTTTATCACTTTATGAATAAATGTTTAAAAATTGTAAAAAGTAATAATATTTCAAAACACCCTGTATGGAGTGGTTTAATACACTTAAAACTAGTCCCAATCGATTTAAAATAACTAAAACCATCGAAAACCACACCTCACTCGACCTTAAACGTAAAAACAAAATTATTCAGGAACAAGGGCCCTTCGGAACAAAAAGGGCCCCAAAAAGGGCCTTAGGACGCCCAAAATTTTGGGGACTCATCGCATCTTCATTTATCATATTATTAGTAACTCACAGATGAAATTTCATGAATGTACAAATTTTCTTGTTTATATGGAGTGTTTTTGTATTATTTTACCTGTACTAATAGTTCAAAGCCATACTGCATGATGGAATAAATCATTGCAAATTACTTTTTAGACTTCCTTTACTGTTGTGACTTTGAATTAGAGTTAATAATTGCACACATTTGAACAAAATCTTTTATTCAATGGGATACCGGTATTTATAAACTGAAAATTGTTAAGGTAAACATGGAACTACATTGTTTTATAATTAATAACAACAGCTGATCATAGAAAGTATAAAGGATACTACAATCTCATTTTGTAGCATACTGTAGTCTTTAAGGTAATCTGGTCTTTTGTATGGCGGAATAATGGAACTTGCATTGGAACTTGATTAGGTGTTTCTTTACATTCATGAAAACGAATCTTCTTTACTTCGGTTGCTGAAGTATGGGAACTTGCATTGGAACTTGATTAGATGTTTCTTCACATTCATGAAAAGGCTGCACTTTACTTTAGGTCCTGCACTCATTCGAATGAAAATATCGATTAATTGATTGTTTCATTCGATATATCGTTTGGTTAGTTAGGTAAGGTTAACCTAACCTAACTAACCATTGATATATCGTTTGGTTAGTTAGGTTAGGTTAACCTTACCTAACTAACCAAACGATATATCGAATGAAACGATCGATTAATCGATATATCGATCGATATTTTCATTCGAATGAGTGTAGGACCTAAAGTAAAGTGCAGCCCATGAAAACGAACCTTCTTTACTTAGGTTTTTCTGAGTTGTTCTAAATTACGTTTCAGTGTTCTTCCAAAATCTTATCTTACGATATAGAGTTCCTAGTCCTCTATAACTTCACCAGCAAATGTCTACACATATTTATTACTCTGTGAATATTACCTAACAAAAAAACTTTCGAAGCGTATCAAATCATTTTTTAATTTTACTTTTTTCTGATCAAAGTTTCCAAATGGTTGAATACTTACAAACGTATTACTCTGTTGTGCTGGAGTTAAGTTGAAGTTTGTGAGGTGTTTATGTCGGGTAGGGCACCTATCCTAAACTTACCTCCGATTTGCTCGGACAGCTCAGGAGTAGTCCAGGGTTCTAGCTGAGTCGCCGTCGCTTGCTAATCGCTTCTCGATCTTCGTATACGTTTTCTTCGTCGTCCTACACGCACCCGATACTATGGTTGTATGTCAGCACAACGACGCACTGACCAGGAATATATCGGCACTAAATACGATGCTTCTAGGAGAACGAAAATACGTGACCAGCTTCTAGGCCTAACAAAAGGTATCGCTTCTCGAATAAAAACTAAAAATAAAACTCTCGCAGTGAAATAAAATGTCGTCACACGCAATAATAAAATAACGAAATGAAATGAGTCAGTGCTAATATGCCAATGAACTTCTTGGCTTCGAAATATAACTAAATAAAAATACATTTAGATAAAATAAAATAAAACCACTTTCGATAAATAAACTAAAAAGTTTAGGCTACTGCGGCACCACACTCGCAGTGCCGGCCTGAGAAATACAATACGCTAATCTCTTACAACTAAGATGATCGTAAATAATATTAACTTTTACTCGCCAAAGTGAACGGGAAAATAAGACAAATAATGTAATGGTGTAATGCAGTACTTACGTTTGCCTCTAATTATCTCGATTTATATTATTGTCGCTTTTATCTATTTTGTCTCACACGTTGCGAGTCGAATCCACGACCTATGTATGCTCTCAGGTCTGCTGTACGATCTTGGGAGGGTGTTCGGCGAACAAGCGCTCGCCCTCGACTGCCCCAAGAACTGTCCACTGTCCGGCGGTCTAGGCTAATCCCCACCATGACTACGTCAGCACCCCGAGGTCGCGGTGGTCAAGTCACGAACTAGGAGACATGACCAGCTGCAGTGGACATGTCTGACATTGTTGTCAAGCGCGCTCAAGCCTTCGCGGCCTTTAAATAATTAAAACGAACCCCCCAATAAAATGTGACCATTACAAGTTGCTCTGAAATCTTTTTTGCAAGTGTGATTTGGCTCTCAGTGAATGCTTTCAGTAGTGCTGTAAATAATTGTTCTGCATCCATAATATACAAAATCAAAATTTAGAAAAGGTTCTGGTTTCAAAATTATTGTGACTTTGAATTAGAATTAATAATTTCACACATTTGAATAAACTCTTTTATTCAATGGGATGTTTATAAACATTAAATTGGAAAGGTTAACATAGAACTGCATTGTTTTAACTTATAATTAATAACAACAGCTGGTCATAGAAAGTATAAAGGATACTACTATCTGTGGCTATACATACAAGGTAAAGTAATTAACAAGGGCCAAAAGAACAAAAATTGAATAGATGTAAATTCAGGTCCAATATCGCAATGCTTAGACTGTGATTGTGTAACTTGTTGATTCCTTGATGGGAAAACAGTACAATGTGACTCTGTTGATTCCTTGGTGGAAAACAACAATCTTTAAACTGTAGAAATCGATAAAAAATGGACTTACAATAGATGCTGTGCACAATTAATGTGGCTGCGGAGGACCATGGAGAGGTAAATTCAGATCCAATATCCCAATGCTTAGACTGTGATTGTGTACCTTGTTGATTCCTTGATGGGAAAACAGCATAATAAGGAGTTATCATCAACATATGGTTTCTTAACACACGTGATTTATGTTATTGTTTTTTAATGTTTATGTTTGTGTTTATATATTTTTCATTCAGTTGAAATGGATGAATAAAATGGGTTGTACAATGTATATTCTCTTGTATCTTGTTTTATATAATTTAAGGACTTTGATAACTGGCGACGAGGATAAAAAACCAAAATGGAGTAAACTGACATTGCATCACATTTAAACAGTTATAAAAGGATTAGAACATCAATCAAGTCACAATTGACTAAGCTAACAAACAAGCTGAACAATCACGAAATTGATCCTAGGCAAGTTGACGAACGTCTAGAACTTCTGGACTCAACATCAGGGCTAGAGATATACAAGGGCTGGCTCACTCCTTTGATGTTAGCGGTCGCCACCTGATCCTACTTCCCCTCCCCCGCCCCTCCACAGTGACGTAGCGGAGATACATCGGCGCGAGGCGCGACGGTAGCCTAGCACGGCAGTGCATATGTCGCCCGGCATCTACGCGCATATTAATAATTGTGTTTATAATCATGTAGTTTTATAGTGTGATTTTTAAAACGGGTTTCGTTAACCCTCCAACTTGCAATGGTCGAACTCTGTAGTGGCAAGGCATTTTTGGCGATTTTGCAGTCATATTTTCGAAAATTCATATAAACTATAAACCAACAGATCAAACCTATGAACTGTATTTATTATTTCCAACTTGAAGTGTTCGTAATGAAATGAAGAATTTGAAAATGGCAACGAAATAAATATTAAAAATATTGTAGAAAATATTGTCAGTAGGTAGAAAAATTGCTGCATGAACCAAAAATGTTTCATAAGATATACAATTTGTTTGGAATTTATTTCCCTACATGGAAATGTAAAAAGATTCCAATTACCATTTATACAAAGTTATGACCCAATAACAATAAAATGACAAGTTTCACGATTTTGCACAACAAATTTCAAATAAAAACCAAATAAATGTATTATCAAAGAGATAAAGTAGGGCCTAAAAGTAAACATTTTTAGGCAATAATATTGGAGATCAAATGAAGTAAGAATTGTTTATGTATACTGATCATTTCAATAGATGTTTATGACTTTTTAATAACTGTTTAATTGTCTAGAAAAACATTTTGTTATTCACACGTATATATTATTTTAAAAACCCAAACCAACTATATAAAATGAATTAAACTTATTCCCCTACATGAATATTAAATATACATAGTTATAAAGGCAAATATACAAAAATAAATATTTTATAGTTTTTTCTATAAAATGCTGCTGTGCCTTTTTCATTTGGCGATTAAATCGTTTGTTAATTATGACGAAATGTTTCAAAAACGGGCTAAATGTAATGTCCCAGACCTCAAATTAAGTAAGTATATCCACATAAAACAGTTTATAAACTAAATAAGTACAATTTTTACAACTAATAAATACGATTAAAAGTGATAAAGTCAAACCCGCGATATTCGTTGTTGGTAAACAGTCAATGAAGTTCACAAAAACTGGCAAAAAAATAGTGTCTCAAGTTTCTAAAAGTAATGTCACATTACAGTCGAGGCACAATAAACATTTACAACGTATAATCACGATGTAAACTGATAAAGTAAAATCATACTAAAACTCGACTTTTTAGTTATTGGTCAACAGAGATTGAGGTTAGTTAGTCAGGCAACTTAATGTATTTTTGCAACTGTATGTTATTTTAATGTATTGAAATATGTAGGGCCTATAATAAAATGTAATTGATTAATTGAAATTCTTTTCCTTCCTGAAAAAAGTTACAAAATACTAAGTATAGGTAATGTATTTTTATACAACATCAATGTATTTTATATAACCTCAATGAATTCTAAAAGGTATGAATAAGTAATAAATAAATACAATTAATAATCCATACATTAAGATACATTCGAGCAATACGAACACAGATATTACACAATAAATTTAATGCATTGGATCAATAACTACAGTAATCTTAGCCATCGCTTTACATTCCACTCCCATCCTTAAATATCTACTAAAGTTAATTTTTTACTTATTAAAATTGATGTTATAATAATACGTAATCCTATTTGAAAATCAATTACTTTTATAAAGTACATTCATACCTAATAAAAAATGTCCAACATAGAGCTTAATAAACACTAAATGTGCGGTAATACCAGTGCTCACACAGGCAAAGACATACAATGCCGGGAGCCCGAGGTATCGCCGTGACGTCACAGCGGCGGAGTGGTGGGGAGCCACCTGGCATCACTTTCTGAGCTCGTGTGGCCTAGCCCTTGTATATCTCTAGCCCTGACTCAACATGGACTAAATTTCTTGAAGTTCAAGAGAAAGTAGAACTAATAATAAACGACACAGAACTGGATGAAGAAGTAAATTACAAGATGGACATTGAAGAAGTATTCATTAATTTGAAGATTATGTTGAGGCAGTTGAAACCTATTTCACTTTCGATTACAACTCAAGAAATTAATGGTAATGCAAGCAACTCTACTGGAAATACAGCTTCAACATCCCATATTTCTAGGTTGTGAAGACATTCGTTAGGCCTCGTATGAAAATTGTTATCACAAAAATGACTCGGCTGCAATATCTATTTTGCGTAGCATGTGTAATCTTTGGTCATATCAATACCCGGCTGAGTCTATTGTTAAGTTCTCAATATCTTCAGTCAACTGTAACAATTGTGGTATTTTTGTATGTAGCTGAGTGGAATGGCACTGAACGCAGGGAAGCATGGAGTGGCAACACTTACACTCACCACTCATGGCAGTTCAACCGACGCAACACCCAGCCGCAGCCACAGCCACAGCGTGTACTGCTTGTGGCGGAGGGGGGTGGGGGAGCTCAACAACCTCCTGTCAGCGTAATTTACACCAGGGACTTAGCACAACGCCACGACCATGTCATGCTGGAGGATGTTGACGGCACTGAGTATAGGGTATGCAATTTTATTTGTGTTTTTCTACTAGGCATTGCTAAAGCTTTTTGTAAGGAAACAGTCTAAGCCCTGGCCCACTCAGGTCTTGGATTGTTTAAAACTTTTTGGGAGGGGTATTTAAAAGGTCTCTTTAGTAATAGTAATAATAGTTGCTTGTATTTAGATTAAATTACTACTGTAACTAAATAATTAGCACGTCCCTGCACAAATGTAATTTTGATAAGAGGAATTTACATAGTACAACATACATTTTGCTTCATTTTAATGACATCCATATTAAAGTTAGCAAGAAAAATACGAGTGTTGTTCAGAAAGTAAGGAACGTTGCCGTCTGACGCGAAAGGCGCACACTTGCTAGTTCATACGTGTTCGCCAACTCAATGAGTGTCCAGCCATCACAGCGGGGTCGTCAATGCGCTTCCCGTTGTCACAAAATTAAAGTTTAAAAAGTCTGTTGCAATTTAAAATCCAACCAGTTGTGAGGTGTGGTCTGTAATGCGGGTTTTGCTGGTCATACGCTTACTTAAACTATAGAAATTTATCGTCAAGGGTGTGAAGTTTACGGAAACAACGTAATAAATTAAAGTTCCGTCTGGAAATGGTGCATTCAGTTTCAAAATGGCCAAACAAAAGTTAACAACTAAAATTCTATTTTTGCATGACACTGGCCGAACCCACTTGTCAAATTGCACACAATCTCATCCAATCATTCCAACGGGAAATGTTCTTTTAAAGCGCCCACTCTACAGCCCCCAACTGGCTCCGATTGACTTTAACTTGTTTTGTGTACCATAATTAAGACTTGGTTTGCAGCACAGGGCATTGATTAAGACGAGGACCTTCAATTGCATGTCACAGGGTGGCCGAGTTTGCAGGCGGTGGAATTCTATGACAAAGGAATTTCAAAACTCGCCCACCACTTTGATGAATGCCTCAATTTCGGCGGGTATGTGGAAAAGTACTATTTTGGTTGCTCTTTCAAACGTATATAATACAAGTTTTAACTTGAACAAACTTTTTATTTTATTTGAAAATGTTCCTTATCTTCTAAACAGCCCTCTTATAATTTAGTTACTTATAAAAGGCGATGAGTGAGTTTTCATTCACATTTTATTTTCTTAGGTCCTTGATCCATCTCAAATGACTCTTCCCGTTCGAGTAGAAGAGGATTTAGATGCAGAGTCTATTAGACGACACGAATTTGAACGTGGATCTGACCTTGGAAGAGTCCAAAGAAGAGACAACATAGCAGATTCAGAACTCCGAACTCGGGATCAGATGTTTATTAGAGATGGAAATGCAGAAATCTTGAGACTTGTGACAAGAGGTCGTGTTGAAGAAGAAGAACCGAGGTTGAACCAGCCAGATACAAGACCCTACACCATAGTGGAGGGCATGGAAGGTGCTGCAAAACAGGAGGAAGAAGGCAAAGAAATTATCATGCAACGTTTCATTGAAGACCAAAAGAAATCTACAGAGGATAATGAGAAAAAAATAAACGAAGAGGAAGAGCTTGATGGGATTGATATAAAGGGATCAGAAAAAGCAAAAAGAAACACAGAAAATGGACATTTTTTACAAAGTTTATTAGACAGAAACCAACAAAATTTTTCATCTTCTGAAATAAATAGACTAACAGTATTACAGAGAGATTTACTGTTGACAAGGTTTCTAGTTGAAGAACAAAGAAGAACTTTAAGTCAACTGCCAGTTCATGATGACACACAAAGTCTTCCAGGAATGGTCACAAGTTTGACAACTATGGCAACACAGACTGATGTAAATAGAGGGACACAAACAGAGGTACTTTACACTATGAGGCCACCGAGAAGAAAGGCCAAGAGTGATCTTGATGACAGTGAGGAAAGTGATACAGAAACAAGCATGGATTACCATAGCAAAATTATCAGAAAACATAAAAAGAATAGGAGAAGACTAATTAGAGACCTTGACATTCCAGAGAGAGGACGATCTTTGAGTAGGTGTGATATTAAAACTCCTATAATGGAAGAAACTGAAAGTGCAGTTGAAAACATTGCTGAAAATACTCAGTTTCAGTATGCCAAAGGTGCAGCTGGTCAAGGTGGATTTACAGCAACAAAATCAAGCATGCTTCGACTGCAATCAACAAGAAAAAAGATTAAAGAAGGAGTACGTTTAGAAGAATCAAATACATCACTATCAAAACATTTATTTTCATCAGAAAGTGCAAATGGAGTTCTAGCTAATGCAAGAATAAAAAGTGTAAGTGAACAAAATTTATTTTCTTTAAATACTGGAAAAGATTCTTTACAAAAATCAGGAACCAAATCACTACAATCTACACCAACAGCCAAGAGAAAAGATGAAAAAATAGTGCAACAGAAACTTAAAAGAGTGAGGCATGAAATGAGTTTTTTAGACGATGATGAATCAGATGAAGAAGTTTATGGTAGGTCAAAATCGAGTTTAAATACAAGAAATGCATGCACTAGTCCTATACAAACTTATGTCAAAAGAACATCATCATCAACAGAACGGTTAAGTTCAAGATCTGATAAAAGAGAAGATTCTTCTGGGAAATCCCAGTCAAGAAGTGTAGAAGGAAGGAAAACACCATCAAGATATATGGAATGGTATAAAACAAAAAAGGAGGAATGGGAAAGGAAAAAGACAGAGGAAAAAGAAAAAGAACGCCAAAGAGCAGTGAAACCAGTAAAACCAAATAGCCAAAGACTTTCAAGAAGAGATACTCAAACTCCTAAAGTTAATATATTCCAGGAAGGGACCTCTAGAAGATCTCCTGCCTTTAGATCACTAAGTGCATATAGAACCAAAAAAGAAATTTTAGCCAAACAAAATGCTATCAACACTTTGGTAGAAAGAACCAAGAAAAGAGAAAAGTCTTCAGATGAAAAAAAATTCAGTCCATCTCCAGAAAGAAAACTGAGTTTCAAAGACATCAAAGAAGAACAGAAACCCAAAGTGTTTGAAGATGATCGAGATTCAGGTATTGCAATGTTAGCTCCTGGAAGTCAAAATATGAAAAGGAAAAACCAAAATCTAATGGAGAAAAAGAGTGTATTTACCATTGTTTATGATGATATGCAAACTAAGCAACTAAGACTAGATAGTGCTTCACCTCCTTAGCATGAAAAACATTTGTAAGTGGAAACATTTTTCATTAATTTTAAAACGGAAACAATCACCATTATTGCTTATTTGTTTTTGATACCTTAATATTGTATTAAATGTCATATTATGGAATCCCCCTGCAGGGTGGCTAGTGAAACCACATTGAAAAATTCCCTGACTTTTCCCTGACGATTCCATGATTTTTTTTAACTTTCCCTGATCGACAAATTCAAAATTACAATTTTAATACTAACTAATTCTTCAAAAGGACTAATCTTTATCTGAAAAATAGCTTAAATATTTGTTTACATGAAAAAATACATAAAATCTATAGATAGGCCTTCAGGCTAGCTTATATTCAAACTTTGCTACTTGCCTTAGTAAAATTAAATAACTTCTTGATCAGCATTGTACGTGTTATTAAATTTACGGAAAGTAAATAAGATACGTCTTACAACACTTAAAACATATATTTACGCTTATACTGTTACTCACAAGACGGTAAATATACAAAAGATGGTAAGTGGTGATCGATTTCGATTGGACACTCCAATCATCATCAGACCCAATAGGCGAATGACATGGGCGGATGAATGACCCAACGTCATTCGCCTATTTTTTTTTTTTTTTTTTAAGGGAGAGGAGGTAAAAATGCTTTTACGCACACAGGTAGCCAGCCTGTAGTGTGAGACTCCTGAGCTTGTCAGACTACTCACTAAAAAACCCCCTCTACTCTGTTGGACACAGACCTGGGATTGTTTGTCACATTACTTCAGGTCAGGTCAACGTGTGACCTAAGCCCTCAGGGCTCGCGCCGTTTCTGGCATTCAATTTCTTTATGACCTAGACTGCATCTCGGTCAAGCTCTAGCTTCTTTGTGCGGAGAATATCCTGGACGAAATGTGACATACAGGTCCAATTGTCCTCACCCTCCGTCATCATCGGAATGACCGTGTCCACCAACGTCATTCGCCTATTGGGTCTGATGATGATTGGAGTGTCCAATCAAAATCGATCACCACTTACCGTCTTTTGTATATTTACCGTCTTGTATAAGCGTAAATATATGTTTTAAGTGTTATAAGACGTATCTTTATTTACTTTCCGTTAATAAAATTAAACTGAGTTTTTTGAAAGATGATACACAGTTTATAACAAAACTTAATTTGTACAAAAACACAACATTTATTTCTACAGAAATATTTCTTAGTTTTCACACACACAGCATACGTACTCTAACCAGATCAACCTTTCCTAACAATTATTATAATTATTATAAACATTTTAAAAATTTTTCCTGACTTATGACAAAATTCCCTGACTTTTCCAGATATTTAATATTCCCTTACATTTCCAGGTTTTCCAGGTCACTAGCCACCCTACCCTGGTTGTTGTTAGTCTTGTTTACAGCTAAACAAAATCATTACAACCTTAAGTTTTTGTAAAAATTTTAATTTTGCAACATTGTTATTAAACTTACTTATGAGATATGTTGCTCATGCTAATGGGAAAGAATGTTATTTAATAATACTACCTGTTACCCTCAGGCTTCACCCCGTTTGACTTCTTTATTTATTTTTTTATTATTTATTTTCTTTCTTTTATTCATAAGTATTAATAAAACTATTGATTGGTTAGGTTAAGCTGAAATAAACAAAACATAATACAGTAAAACAAACAAATAATCACAACTGATTTTAATAAGGTAATACATTGAAAGAATAACGAGCAAAAAAGTACAGCTGAGGTATTTTTAACATATTCAGGTATATAGAAAGATCCCTTTCGAAAAGAATTACCACCTTAAAGGGCAATCTATGAAATAATGGATAGTTTTGCGCAAGGTTTCTCGTCATGACGAAGATTTTAAGTATATGGTTTATGGGGGTGTGACTTTTAGTTTTCTCAAAAGTTCGGGTACTTTGGGATTTATATATGGATTATTATGCTAAGACATTTTAGTCCCCTAGGTGAGGAAATGTAAATATGTGTTTTGTTGCTACTTAGAGGTAAACTGTTAAGAACTCCATTTACAGTTTATTGTTGTATAAAGACAATGCAAGAAAATAAAACATAAATTTTACAATGAGACTTTTACACAATGTTTGTATGACAAGTTTGTACACAATTCAAGTCTTCTAACTAAAATCAAACTTCCTTTGACAATGATATTATAGCATACAGATAGATAAATTACATTAAGAAGCAAATTACTTTCTGTAGAGATTATTCATTTGTCATTTAAGGCAATGGCGGCTCACCATAAAGGTACATTTCAGTGGGAAAATATGGGCGGGTACGATGATGATAAGCACTTTTTATAATGTTATCTTCAAATCCGGAACGATAAGAAAAAATCCAAATAATAATTTATGTAAAATAAAATCATATCTTAACAGCTTGAAAAATTCTTCAAAAGAATTTGAAGGGCGCTCCTTTGTCAGATGCAGCCCAACAACATAAGAACAAGATTTGGGCAGCACCCACACCTCATCCTCACACCAGTGTTGTTCAAGCCAGTTCCGACTTCCCTTGGATCTGCTGTACCTCCATAACTGCTGGTTGCTACAGTACATCACGTGGCGAACAATAATCCAGGAAGTGATTTAAAAGCTAAGATATTTGTTTGAAGTTTGAATGCATAGTGTAAAAATAAAATACTACTATTCCTACTAAAGCTGTCAACTCTAAATTCTGCAGCGAAAAAACACATTTTGGTGCAGGGTTCTGGCTGCTTCTGAACATCCACCACTTTTAAGCGATTTCTAATTGTTGGTCATAGATGGCATATAAACCAATTGTTATTAGGTTGCCTTAAACAAAAAATACCCCCGCCACAGCAAACCTGCAGACTAAGGGAATTTCCATTTGCCTGATTGGATTTACACTAAAATGTCTAGTTAAAAATATAACATTGATTTCCTATTTAAATAGAATTAGTTTAACAAGTACTTAGGTTTGCTGCATCAGGGAGGGTAAAACTTTTTTTTTGTAAAATGTTAATATTTAGTAAGAAATAAAAGCATTTTCCAAATCTGATCAAAATATGTCCATAAACAAGCAAACTACTACAGTTTACTTGTTCTCCATAAGAATAACATGGGAATTTTAAATTTACATTTTTTAAATTTTCTCCGTAACCATTAGGCACATAACAACGCTTCAATATACTAAATTATTTGTTTTTTTAAGCTCTACAAAATGGTTTGGAAAGAAATTGCTAAAATTTATGTTTTTTGGGTCAAAAATGGGAAAAACCTATTTTTACCCCATAAAACCCCCCCGTAAACCCCCATTCCCATAGTCCGATCATGCTGGTTCGCGAATTCGTTCAAATAAATGTTGATTCAGACGTTTATACCAAATTTCATAAAAATTGGATCATTTTTGCTCGAGTTATTGAGCTAACGGACACACACACACATATATATATAAATATATATATAAGCAAAATAATAAAAACCAGAGTACCCTGAAATTCATTTTTTATTTAAACTGATACGTATTTCGGCACTAAGGCCATGATCACAGTATGAGTGTTATGACAGTATGTAAACAATTAAAATAAATAAATAGTTAATAACATATGTTTTGAATTCATAGTAAAGTTTTGATTAAATCTTTGTAAAAGTTTTGTGATCATGGCCTTAGTGCCGAAATATGTATCAGTTTAAATAAAAAATGAATTTCAGGGTACTCTGGTTTTTATTATTTTGCTTATTAATTGAAAAAGTAGCCCTAAAAAGTGAACAGAACTATCAAAATATATATATATAAATATATGTATATATATATATATAAATATATTATATATATATATATATATATATATATATAAATGCATTATTAAAAACTAAGTACCCTTTTTTTAATTCATTTTATTTAACAATGACTAGTTTCGACGATTATGTCATAGTCATGTTGTTTTTATATCTCTCAAATACAATAAACATTTTATCTAAATAATAAATACAATCATATGATTTCATAGGTTTTGATGACTTTAGATTTCTTCTGTTTTAAATGGTCTTTATACTATATATAATAATTTTCTCTCTTAATTTAACTGCAGGATTTTTTTTAAATATTATACTATATAATATCCTTATTATATATATAATATTATAATATAACTAGCTGACCCGGCGAACTTCGTATCGCCTAAGTTATAGGTTTCCCCTAAGACAGACCGATGGAAAGAAAGTACCGTTACGTTTAATTTTCAAGATGATCTCGTTCGCATCGCTCAATCACGTCCTGGTTGAAGTTCGTTCGCTACGCTCACTCACCTTTGGGTTGGAGCTCGTTCGCTGCGCTCACTTGCCTTCAGGATAGCTCCTTTGCTACGCTCACTCGCCTCTCTCGTTCGCATCGCTCAATCACGTCCTGGTTGAAGTTCGTTCGCTACGCTCACTCACCTTTGGGTTGGAGCTCGTTCGCTACGCTCACTCACCTTTAGGTTGGAGCTCGTTCGCTGCGCTCACTTGCCTTCAATCCTTGTAACTTTAATGCTATTGAACATCATAAAAAAGAACCAACTTGTTTAATTAAAACAGCTGTTAAGATTCATTAATTCCATTTCTCATAAGGTTAACATGGGAAACTCCAGAGCCACTGGGGCGGAGCCCTTTTAAGAATTTCGAAACGGGAAATAGTTTACGTCCGATTCGCATACCTACAGAATTTACACACCAAATTTCATAACGATCGGTGAAGTCGTTCCGGAGGAGTTTGCAGACAAACACTGTGACACGAGAATTTTATATATTAGATAGCTAATCATCCATGGCAACATAAATTGGCAACATTTCATTCATTAACACACAGACTTGTAAATATTCCTATGTCCACTGAAAACTTTAACAAAGAAAAAAATACTATTATATATTTGGCAGTGAAAAATGGATACAATCCATCTATAATTGAAAAAAATGATTAAGAAGAAATTTAAGAGAAAACTTCAAACACAAGGAACTACTTCAGGAACAGAAAACAAAAAGAGAAAAGAATTTATTTGTATACCGTACAATACCAAAATTAATGAAGCCCTAAGAAAAACTTTCAACCGTTTAAATGTAATAATCAGTTATAAAACAAAAAATAATGCTTTTCAAATAATCAATAACAAAATTTCAAAAGAAAATATAGCTAACCAAAATCAAGACAATATAAGAAAATCAAGTATTTATGAAATCAAATGTTCTAATTGTGATAAATCCTACATTGGGCAAACAAGTCGAACTTTTGAAAAACGGTTCAAAGAACATATTCAAGCATTAAGATCAGGAAACCGCACAACAATGAAATCTAATTTTGCAGAACATTTAATACAAACAGACCATGAATACAAAAGCATCCACGAAAATTTAAAAATCCTTGAATATGAAAAAGACAAATTAAAATTACATGTTAAAGAAGATTTTTACATTTACAAAAACTATAAACAACACCCAGAAAATTTACTAAACACAATGAACATTAACAAATCCAATCCAATATTTGAAAAAATCCTGCAGTTAAATTAAGAGAGAAAATTATAATAGTATAAAGACCATTTAAAACAGAAGAAATCTAAAGTCATCAAAACCTATGAAATCATATGATTGTATTTATTATTTAGATAAAATGTTTATTGTATTTGTTAGATATAAAAACAACATGACTATGACATAATCGTCGAAACTAGTCATTGTTAAATAAAATGAATTAAAAAAAGGGTACTTAGTTTTTAATAATGCATTTATATATATATATATATATATATATATATATATAATATATTTATATATATATATATACATATATTTATATATATATATTTTGATAGTTCTGTTCACTTTTTAGGGCTACTTCGCTACGCTCACTCACCTTTGGGTTGGAGCTCGTTCGCTGCGCTCACTTGCCTTCAGGATAGCTCCTTTGCTACGCTCACTCGCCTCTCTCGTTCGCATCGCTCAATCACGTCCTGGTTGAAGTTCGTTCGCTACGCTCACTCACCTTTGGGTTGGAGCTCGTTCGCTACGCTCACTCACCTTTAGGTTGGAGCTCGTTCGCTGCGCTCACTTGCCTTCAATCCTTGTAACTTTAATGCTATTGAACATCATAAAAAAGAACCAACTTGTTTAATTAAAACAGCTGTTAAGATTCATTAATTCCATTTCTCATAAGGTTAACATGGGAAACTCCAGAGCCACTGGGGCGGAGCCCTTTTAAGAATTTCGAAACGGGAAATAGTTTACGTCCGATTCGCATACCTACAGAATTTACACACCAAATTTCATAACGATCGGTGAAGTCGTTCCGGAGGAGTTTGCAGACAAACACTGTGACACGAGAATTTTATATATTAGATAGCTAATCATCCATGGCAACATAAATTGGCAACATTTCATTCATTAACACACAGACTTGTAAATATTCCTATGTCCACTGAAAACTTTAACAAAGAAAAAAATACTATTATATATTTGGCAGTGAAAAATGGATACAATCCATCTATAATTGAAAAAAATGATTAAGAAGAAATTTAAGAGAAAACTTCAAACACAAGGAACTACTTCAGGAACAGAAAACAAAAAGAGAAAAGAATTTATTTGTATACCGTACAATACCAAAATTAATGAAGCCCTAAGAAAAACTTTCAACCGTTTAAATGTAATAATCAGTTATAAAACAAAAAATAATGCTTTTCAAATAATCAATAACAAAATTTCAAAAGAAAATATAGCTAACCAAAATCAAGACAATATAAGAAAATCAAGTATTTATGAAATCAAATGTTCTAATTGTGATAAATCCTACATTGGGCAAACAAGTCGAACTTTTGAAAAACGGTTCAAAGAACATATTCAAGCATTAAGATCAGGAAACCGCACAACAATGAAATCTAATTTTGCAGAACATTTAATACAAACAGACCATGAATACAAAAGCATCCACGAAAATTTAAAAATCCTTGAATATGAAAAAGACAAATTAAAATTACATGTTAAAGAAGATTTTTACATTTACAAAAACTATAAACAACACCCAGAAAATTTACTAAACACAATGAACATTAACAAATCCAATCCAATATTTGAAAAAATCCTGCAGTTAAATTAAGAGAGAAAATTATTATATATAGTATAAAGACCATTTAAAACAGAAGAAATCTAAAGTCATCAAAACCTATGAAATCATATGATTGTATTTATTATTTAGATAAAATGTTTATTGTATTTGTTAGATATAAAAACAACATGACTATGACATAATCGTCGAAACTAGTCGTTGTTAAATAAAATGAATTAAAAAAAAGGGTACTTAGTTCTTAATAATGCATTTATATATCAAAATAGTAGCCCTAATCACTACAGTTTTCTTAATATATATATAAATATATATATATATATGAATCTGAACGGATGTTGTTTTTGGCCTCTAGGGACTTCACAACGAAAAAAAAAAATCGGTCTCGCGTCCAGGTCTTACCACGAGTACTACGGTAATAGCTTATTCCCTATATGGGAAATTCGCTAAAAGCAAATAATGCAATCAATATTATAAGCAATTTTAGTTGAGAGTTATGAATCAACTCATAATACTTTTATGATGTTTATATGTGATTAATTAAACCAATTACCTACCGTAATCATAATTGTTTTGTTTTTATATATTCAATATTGATATTAAAAAGTTAAATTGCTGTGTGTGTACAATTGTAAATTAAATTGTGTACTATACTCCGTTCACTAAATTCAGGCAGTTTTAGGAGAAGAAATCTAACCCTTTCATTTGTTCCTTCCTTTAACACGTTCGCTACTGCAATTGTACGAAATTTTTCATTCACATGGACCAGCGACGTGTATATGCGACAGCCGGTTTCTACCCATAGACTGCTGTTGCATATATGCGTCGGTTAGTCACATTAAAATAGACTGCTGTCGCATATTTGCATCGGGGTTCTAATGTTATTAAAATGCTTATATCTTTGTAACGGTCTATTTCAAGGCACTTAATTCCCTGCAGTGGTCTACAGAGATGTCTGACGCACAACTGTGTCGCTTGGTCTGTGGATATGATGATTGGTGACGTCATATGATAGTTGGAAAAACTGGTCTTTACTTTTCTGCATCACTGTATGTATGTATGCAGTACGTATGCTGCATTATCCTATGTATCTTTTATATTTGTTCAGTTATAAACTGTCCTTGAATAATCTGTTTTTTTTACTTACTTTCACCTCAAAACACAAACAAAAATGAACTGTCGCATATATGCGGCGTTTGGGCTATTTCAAGAAAACTATGATAATTTTCACTATTGTTTTCGCTGTAGACCGGGCGTTGCAAATATGCGACATTACAAAAGGTTATAAAAAATACAAAAAACAAGAATAAATTATTTAAAAACATGATTGTAGCATATTGCAATGTAAATGATCACTGTTTTACAGGTTTTTGTCTGTGTGTACTGTTAACCAAGTGCGGTCTATGTGTAAGATTCAAATGTATATATACCTCGGTCTGTGGCAATGACTGCGGCGTCGCATATATGCAACGCTCATTAGCGAACATGTTAAAGATAGATCAGTAGCTGGGATTTGCCATAAGCTGGGGTTGAATTTCAATCAGCTGCAACTTATACACTTCCCCTCAAACCGCTTGAACCCTAAAGTTGGAGTAACTCTGAAAACATGTCTATACTAAGTTTACTATTTGATGATTTGTGCTATGCATTTGTCACTTTTAAACAAGTTGAGATAGCTTTATTATGATAGAAATAAAATAATTTAAGGAAAATAACTAGGAATGAAGCATTAAAAAGGCCCGATATCAGTTCAGTTGTAGTCTTCTAATAGATTAAAACAATGGTTTGTTTACTAAAAAATAATGTTACCAGCTGTATGATACTATATGATTACTGACTGAAACGAATGTATACTGCCAATAATGCACATAAATATAAATCATGATGTAAATGTCTAACTACTAACGCCGAGCAATTTCAAAGGCAGATTTTTCCTTATTTATGCCTTTTGTTATCATTATAGATTTTTATAGATTTTTAATAAAAAATACTGTAGATTTTTTAAAAATAAAATTAAAGTTTTATATTATTAGTTGCTTTATATTCATTGGTTTATGTGTGTATAAATAAATATTTCTGAAAACGAACAATGTGTATCTTTGAATACCTCAAATCTATACTTGTTACAGCATGACAGGAACTAGTTCTTCTAAACGTCCCTGTTTGTTTATGTGAATGATACAAGAGGTAGGACTTGTATTTTTCTGATATGATGATGTGAATTCCTAAAATATTTAATCAAACTTACTTACCGTACTGTTTCTTTACTACAGTACAATCCTGCTAAAAAAACTCTAATTCTAATTTAGATTTTGAATGGAAGTAAAAACACAGCATATTAAAAAAAAGTAACATTGTACTGGACCTGAAAATCTGTTTCACTGATTAAATGATTTTACTTAATCAGATTTCCTATCAGATCAGATACTGTATGCGAGAGTAATAATTACTGAAGTTGACAGTTACTTACAACATGCTTAAAATGTAATGAGCTCTCTTAAGACTTTTAGCTACTATTAAAAACCCCCTATTTATACAAGGTATGTTTATTTCATAAATAAAACATGTTCTGTAAGTAGTACATTTATTCAATATCTAATTCAATAACTTTTGATAAAGATATAAAACCTTTACCAACACCAATAACCTTAAACCTACACCAATATTCTGTTAAATATTTATTAAGGCTCTGTAAATAAGATTTGTTGGAAATGCAGTTTCTTTGTCAAAAATGTATTATCGAAAGAGTAAGTTGATTAATGTACTTTGCTTGTGATGATAGGTTCAAATTTGACAAAATGGCTAAGATAGGTATTGGTCAGTTGTTGATAATTTATTTTTCTAGTTTTTTCCTGTTGATGAACAAAATATTATTAAATTTATTTTAAATAATGGTTTCTGTTTGAAATTAAATGGAAATCTTAGTTAAATAGAAATTCACTTTACTGTGACATTATTGTTTTTTAAGAATAAGAATAAGAATAAGTTTATTGTCTTTCAGGCTACATAAGCATTAACAAAGTCAAATTTACAGCAGAAATGCCAAGTCTCTATACTAATTAGGCCTAAGGGTAATATCACATATCATAGAAATATACAATTCATAGGAACTATACAAGAATAAAAAATTATACATAACAGATTTCAAACATTAAAATTCTATCTGTTTTAATAAGAAAAACTCACTAAGTGAATAGAAAGGATTTTTAGATAACCACTCATAAAATTTGTTCTTAAAAACTTTAACAGTATATTTCTTACTAAGATTAATTACTTTATTATATACCTTAAGGGATAGTACTACATGACTAGACAGTGATTTGCTGAGCCTATTGTACTCAATTGCTGCTTTATCCCTATTACGAGTGTTGAAACTGTGCATATCCCCAGTGAGTGTAACAAGATCCTGATTTTTTAGTATATAAGATACAAGTTCAAATGTAAAGGTTGATCCAACTGAATAAATAAAGGCCTGCAATGAGCACTTACATCTGACTTGGTCATAACTCTTTTTGTAAAAAACAATTTTATTCCTAAACTTTTAGATATTAATATTTTTTGTGTTGAGTTACATTTTGAAGCCTCAGCAGTTATTATTGAGAGCCATAAATTAATTATTGTGTCAATTTATCATTCTCCCTCTGGTGATGCTGATGTATTTTTAGATAAGTTAGATAAGATAAGCAAAAGTAAGAACTTAAAATACACTTGATCATAAGCCATTTTTTTCTAGGCATGATTTCTATACATCATGTAATATACTGTTATACTAACAGTCTTAACCGTTATCTAATAATTAATTTTAAAAAATTGTTCTTTAACACTATCAGTCGTTATTTACGGAAAAAACTATTTTTTTATTCGTTTTTACAACAAATTGTTGAGAAGCCCAACTTTCCTGAGGGAACCCAGCTACATTAAAAAATCACTTCGTTATAGAGGTTAAGTTGACTAAAAATCTTCATCGATTTTAGTTATTTGGACAGATTGAGCATGAACAAAATATGTAAAATGTTTTAAAAGTAAACAGCATTATTTAATCGTATTAATTTTTTCATGATTAATTTTTTACTGTATAATTTGAGAAAGTAAATCCAGTTAAATTACAGTAGTAGATTTTTTATTTTGACATAAAACCTTGCAAGCTTTACGCAAAAGATTTCCCTCGATCTAGGAGACTAGCCATAGATTTTGCTTGAAAAGTTTTCTACTACGGTATATTTTATTATTCTTAATATTATTTTTTTGTTTGATTTAAAAGTTTCATAGACTTTCTTTGACTTCAGTAGGATGCCTGGCAATGTCCTCTTCATAGTATTTATGATTCTATGCTTCACTAAATCACAACTTGCATTCATTCGTCATGTAAAGAGGTTGTTTTCCTGGCTCAGTGGAAGCTCTACACAGCAAAGTAAGTAAACATTTGAAACCTTCTCAGCATTTGTTTTACCAGTTAGGTGTTTCATCTGATCTTTGATGAACAAATTAGAATAAAACCCACAATATGTTGTGGCATTATTAGTGACTGGAAAGGTAAGCTATTGACATGACCTGCATGGACAGACTCTGGGATGTGAGGGGTCACCATAAGGGTTCATTTTATGATCCCTGATGACAGTTCCATTTAACACTTTCTAATGTCTTAGAATGGTTTCTTTCAAGATAATATAAACTTAGCAACACAGTACATTGTCTACTACTTCCTTCACCACTTCCTACGTCGTGGACCTGTTTAAGTTTGCCATTTATGAGATGGATCCATGAATGTGATTTACCAATGAATTGTTTAAAGACAAAATGTTATTTTGTTATAACCTTATTTAGCTACGTAAATCAAATCTGTTAAATACTGTACCTAAGAAAGTGTGTTTTATCCATGACTGTACAGCTCGTGACATCTAAGCTGGCACTTGGCCTAGCGCAGGCAGTGTTGGCGGGAGGAGGGTGGAGGTAGGGAAAATACCAGACTGCAAACATTTCCGCTGCCTCAAGGGGTTGACTCCCCTTGTATTATGTACATGAGCGCCTTATGGGTCGCAAGGACAGTTGATGCAACCCGCATGACGGGACATCATGTTTTTGAACTAGATACTAGTGGCGATCGGCCAAGTGCCAGCTTAGATGTCACGAGCTGTACCCATCCGATCAGGGATCGTTCCCAAATTGGGACTTAAATGTAAACCTAAGACTTTCTCTGTGGTATTTGATCAGTTGTCATCTTCCGAATGTTTTTCCCTTAGTACTGTGTTTAGGTCGTGGTTGATTTTAACATATGCCATGATTCTTTGTTTTGTTTACATTTACGTCGTTATTTTGTAACCATCATGGCAACCCATAAGACCAATGTTAAAATTTAAAAACATTGAGTTACTTTAAGATTACTGTATTTAGGCATTATCAAAAATTGAAATTGGTTACGTCCAAACCATCCAACATTTGACAAAACAACCTAGGTAAGTTTGGCTAAAATATGTTCAGCCGTTATTGAGATTAAAAGATTGCATTGAAGTTCATCCCAAAGAGCTTCGCTTCCCTCCGTTCAATGACAAATATTATAGATCAGACAGGCAATGGATGCTGCAACTAAAATTCATACGTTATAGTGGTCAGAGAGATACTCTATATATTTCCAAGCGGAGGATATGATTGTGATATTTTGTTCATCAATCCTATCTACCCCACTAACGTGCAATGTCCTGGGAAAAATAGAGAAAGAGCCGGCCTTTTGTATGTTATTGCAACAGGGACTTGTTTGCCAGTGGACTATACAGTACCACTGCGATGTACAATACAAATGGGGCTGATCGACTTCTGAGTCGGATCTTTGATTGACTGTCTGTTAAATTTAAAGTTTTTTGATTCTAATGGGAGTCTATCCTTGTGATCTTTAAAGTTTTCTCCTAGCCTTCGACCGTGGACAAAGCAACGTTTGTCTCTGAATCTCTCCTCTAAAATCACAATCAACCACTCGCACCGGATCTGTTCTTTTTTGATTGACCAACAATACAAGATACAATATAAGATACAATACAATATGATACAATACAAGATATTTAATATACATTAAATTTCAGCTGTGACTTATAACAAAAATTTACCATTAACTTAGAACGAGGTTAGCCCGTCCTACGTACGGGAGTAGTCAGTTAAAACGGCGTAGGCCTATAATTCAGAACAGCTAGTTTACACGTATAAAGACAAATTTTATTGCACCCTACAGTAGAAAGAGTAATTATCAATTTAGAAAAGTATAGGCAAACCTTCCATCGCATACCTACCTCTTCCATAATCAATATCACCACAATACAATTACTCATACTATACACAATTTCCAGTAGGTCTGAATTGAAACTCCCTAAAATAAAACGAAAACGTCCAATAAAATTCACAGTACACATAATTATAACGTTGGTGTCCTGACATCATTAAACTAATCGTCCACACACATCCTTTATGCCAATTTCACTGCATCAATTGCTAAATAAATAAGTGTAAACAAAGAAAAGTAAACACAACAACATATTAGTTTGTTTTGTAAACAGCTGAGTCAAAAATAATATTCATTTGAACAAAAGAACTGGTCACACGTTTAAGGAATTTAAAAAGTAAAAACGCTAGTAAAGCTAGTGACGTAATTAATTGTCCACGTTTATTATCCATTCCGTTATCAGTTCCAATATCCTTGATAATTAAACCACCCTCATTGAATCAATGTACATCGTAATTCCCCATATTCATTTATTTAAACTATAAAATATTCAGCGCCTTCAAACGTAACCATTAACTAAACAAACGCCAAACAACTTTTTTAGATTTCATAAAAGGATGGTTAGTCTAACTGCAGTATCCTAGGTCAATGATGACGTTGTGTTCAATCTATGTCATTCATCTGTATATCTTTGGATAACACCCGTCTGAGGTTGTGGTGGTAATTTAAAATCGTATTCCTGAGGATTCTTGATCTCCATCTTTATGACATCAATATTCCCGGGCCTAATCCAAACAAAGTTTAATCATTCAAAAACATTGATTGTAAACAAAAAGCTGCCAAGATTAATTAAAACATGTAAGTAAAAATTGGGATTTTCCTACCCTTTCCAAAAACGTTGAGCAGTCCAAAAAAGTTGAGCAGTAAAATAATTTGCATATCTTTTTTATTTAACTCGTGTACAGAGCCTCGACTTGTACTTATCGATGGTGTTACTTATCTCGGCGGTCTACTAATCTTAGAGCCTTATGCGATACTCTTCATAAGGCCGTTCGTAGGTTCGACCACACAAAACATTCACACCAAAGACGATTTTAACATATATTTTACTTGGAGGATTTGTCTAAACCGATCGATTTTCCGACAGCGGTTCGTTACGATATTCAGTTGATCAAAATTTCTAAATTTTTCGGAACTGGTATTCGTTTTAAATTAATTTAAAGCTAATTTCAACGTTTGACAATCAGTAAAATTTGACAATTGCTGTCGTATCGACGCACGTGCAGTTTATCCCAAATGTGATTTACCGAGCAGCGAATGAGTTTTTGGATGAAACTTCGTTGACACGACTTGACATCTGACCTCCAAGTGCTTGTTGCACGCTTCTCCTTTTAGCATTCAAACGTTTATCTATGTATCCCTCTGCGTTCGTCGTGATTAGACAATGTTGTCCGTTGTTTTGGTATGGATTTTGAGTGTTTCAATTCAAAATCGGCACACCACCAACAATAAAAATTGGTCCGTTGATGAAACTTGGTGAACACTTTTTGTCTGCCATATGAATGAATAAAAAAAAAGAGTCCATGAAAAAAGGTTTAAGTGGAAGGAGGTTTATTGGGAGAGGGGGGAGAAATATGAGTTTTCAAACTGAAAATTAAATTTTGACACAATATAGGCATGTCACACAGGTTTTTTGGTTTATTTTCGATGCAGAATCGAATAAAATTATGAGCCAGACAATATAACCTCCATATAAAGAGTTTTTGTCTTGATTACATCTTATATTCAATTATTTTCCCCTTTAAAATACCACACAAACCAGAAATAAAGTTTACGATGACATAATAATGTCATATTTTTTCCTCCTAGAAACCATATAACCATATTAAATACAATACTTAGCAAAAACCTTTGCAAACACAATATCTGACAATTTCGTTGACTTATTGATTGGCCACTATAAGATGTCAATTTTGTATAACATTTAAATGATACTTTTTAATGTAACAAAGGAAATTTTCCCAATCTTTCCCAAGATTGCCGACACAACTTCCTGTATCTAGTTGCATACTAATTATAGTATTATTGATACAGATAGAAACCCAAATTGGAGAAAGTACACACATTATGACACTGAAGACCAAGAGAAAACATAGCTTCATTTGTCAACTTAGGTGAACAATCAAGTATGTTAGAGTCGATAAAAGTTCTAGTACCTCTACCCTTTGCATTGTCAGTGAAATTTACTTGTCGGTTGTACGTTCCTTTTCCATGTCCATCAATTTGTTGGTTTTGAAAATCAGTTCTACTTTTAATTTGGCAAACTTTTGCCAAGTGTCCTTTTGTATCATAATTATTACATATTGCATTTCTAAATCTACACTGTTTCCTAAAATGTCTACCACCACAAGAATAGCATAAATAGTTTGATTTTGTAATTAGAACCTCTCCATTGCTCTCAATATCGGAAAATGAAATAAGATTTTTCTTTGCTGAGGTGGTGAAAACTTAACTTAATGTTCTAGCAAATTCAAGTACAGTATTGAAATCTGTGTACTAGTTCTGAAGTAAATTAGCTCTAATAGAATCTTCATTTATACCCATTATGAAGGATGTACCTAATGAGAGCATCTTGATAAAAGTCACTAGGAAAATCACAACTGCTGGCTAATTCTTTTAATTTACTTGCAAAGTTGGACAAAGATTCAACACCTTGCTTCAGTAAAAATAATTTGACTCTTTCGGCAACATCAAACTTTACTGGCTTGAAATGCTTTACCAAAAGTTAATAAAGTTGTTCATAAGTGAATTCACTAATTTCTTTTGGCTTGCAAATAGTTACCAATGTGTTAAGAACTGTGCTATCCAGGCAGTCAATGAATAAACATCTTTTAATACCATCATTTGTAATATTGCCTAAACATCAATGTCTCTTGAATTAGGGTTACATTTTTCACATCTAGGTTGTCTTACCAACATAGGATTATCAAGAGTTGCTGGTAATGTATCTTCAGAGATTGTAATTATTTAGACTGTGGAAATGAATAAACTATCTTGCACTCTAAGATTTTCATAAAATCATCCTCGTCACCAGTTTTATGTTTGAAGTAAATACATAAATTGTTAGGTAAATTAGTTTAATAAAAAAGAACTGAACTTATTCACAAGTCAAAAACTAGAATAAAATAACAAAACAAAAAACAAGTTAAAAGTCAGCTGCAACTTAAACAATGTAAACATAGCACAAACAAAAAGTTTTCACCCAGTTAAATCAGCGGACAAATTTTTTTGTTACTACATGCCTATTTTTCCTGTACTAAATGAGTACTTTAAGTGAGAATCTGATGGATTTAAGTCCTACAACTAAATTACGCGATATCAGGAATTTATTTCTAATATAGTGTATGTTTTATTGTAGTTATTAAGAAAGAAATCTGTTTTAGTTTTATTTCCAAACCCTTTTATAATCTATGTAAAAAAATTTTAGGAGGATGTACAATCGATTTACATGAGGACCTTTCTGACAGTTTTGAACCAGTATTTCTCACTTATGGGAAGCATGGAACGGAAATGGCAAAACCTTCACTAATAGAAAATCGAGGAGTAATACAACTTAAGGTAGGTACAGACCATTCAATTTTGGTGAATTAACAAATTGATGGTGTTTATATAATGTTGCTAACCAGCACTCCAACAACTATAATAAATGGTAACTGATTATGTTGACAGAAAGGCCAGGATATAATAATCGCATGTCCTGGAAAATTCAATAGACTGAACGTGGGGAATGACCTGAGGTACACAATATCACAGTGTGTGGAGGGGAGCAGACTGATGGTGGGGGGGAGGGAGATGAGAGCTTTGGACATACAGTGTGTCAGTCCAGTGACATCATCTGTGAGACTGACTGATAGACGATGTGGACAGACCAATGCAGCCATGGTGGAAATCGGCTATGAGGTAGGCCTTCAACAGCTAAGAGATTAATTCATTTGAGAAAATATTTGTTTATAATTGTAGTTTTTAAATTCCAGCTTTGAGATGTACTCTGGAACCCTTGAATGTAATCCAAGATGAATTTTAAAATTTGCTTTCAAAATAAAAAAAAGTTTGGCCTACACCACTGACTTAGTGGGAAAAAACACAACCTCTTTGTTTTATTGCAGTTTGATTGGATTGCGTACAGATGTTATTGCTGTATCGCTTTCTCAACTACTGTTGTATTCTAATCTTGCGAACACAATGTGTGGTTTTTAATGGTTCACACTTTTTATAGTTGGCACCAGGGTCCGGTCCTTAAGATGTCTGATTAATTTTGCTAATTATAAAAAGTATAATATAAAATCTATCTATAATATTAACACGAAACAGGGTTTTTTAAATTCATGAATCTGAATCAACCACTCGACGGATTTTCATGATTTTTGTGTTGAAAGAAAGATAATTTTGAGAACTAGGGAATGTCGAAGCCATAATTTTAGTTTAGGGTCCCAGTTATTTAGAAATTAAGTTTTAATTTTTGAAAGGTCTAGCAGCCGACGCTAAGATTCTAAACTAGCTTTTAGTGTAATATAATTTGTTTAACATAACAGCTGTAAACATTCAGCGTTTGTAACACAATTTCAGCATTTGGATAAAATTAAAAGACATACTAAGGGTTGACTTATTTATACTATGTGTAATGCTAATCATTGATACGTTCAATCCTTCGATAAGAGGATGACAGATTATTTAAATATACATAGGTAAAATACTAGGATGTTCAAAGGATTTTTTAAATAAATCTTTGTAATCTTCGGTTTGTTTTAGTGCAATATAATTTGCTTTTAACTAACAGCTGGTTAAATATAAAAATGCTCTGTAGAACTATGAGGTTATTTTATTTACTCTGATTTGTCATTGATTTTTAGGAAATAAGTAAGATTAGTAGACCACCGAGAAAAGTAACACCATCGATGTATACAAGTCGAGGCTCTGTACACGAGTCTTTAAAAATACCCCCGCCGCAGCAAACCTGCAGACTAAGCAAATTTCCATTTGCCTGATTGGATTTACACTAAATTGTCTCCTTAAAAATATCACATTTATTCCCTATTTAAATAGAATCAGTTTAACACATACTTAGGTTTGCTGCAACAGGGAGGGTAAAAGTGTTTCTTTATGTAAAATGTTAATAGTTAGTAAGAAATAAAAACATTTTCCAAATTTGGGCAAAATATGTTAATAAACAAGCAAACTACAACAGTTGACTTATTCTCCATAAGAATAACATGAGAATTTTAAATTTACAATTTTTTTGAATTTTCTCCGTAACCATTAGGCGCATTATAATGCTTCAATATACTAAATTATTTGTTTTTTTAAGCTCTACAAAATTCTTTGGAAAGAAATTGCAAAATTTTATGTTTTTTGGGTCAAAAATGAGAAAAACCCATTTTTACCCCATAAAAGCCCCCATAACTCCCGTTCCCATTGTCCGATCATGCTGGTTCGCGAACTTGTTCAAATAAACGTAGGTTTACACGTTTGTATCAAATTTCATCAAAATTGGATCATTTTTGCTCGAGTTATGGCGCTAACGGACACATATGAATTTGAACGGATGGTGTTTTTGGCCTCTAGGGACCTCGGAACGAAAAAAAAAAATCGGTCCCGGGTCCAGGTCATGAGTACTACGGTAATAGCTTATTCCCTATATGGGAAATTCGCTAAAAGGATATGCAAATTATTATACTGCTCAACTTTTTTAGGAAAGGGTAGGAAAATCCATTTTTTACACATTTTAATTCATCTTGGTTTGTTTACAATCAATGTTTTTGAATGATTAAACTTTGTTTGGATTAGGCCCGGGAATATTGATGTCATAAAGAAGGAGATCAAGAATCCTCAGGAATACAATTTTAAATTACCACCACAACCCAGACGGGTTTTATCCAAAGATATACAGCTATGAATGACATAGATTGAGCACAACGTCATCATTGACCTAGGATACTGCAATTAGACTAACCATCCTTTTATGAAATCTAAAAAGTTGTTTGGCGTGTGTTTAGTTGTGGTTACGTTTGGAGGCGCTGAATATTTTATAGTTTAAATAAATGAATATGGGGAATTACGGTGTACATTGAATTCAATGAGGGTGGTTTAATTATTAAGGATATTAGAACCGATAACGGAATGTATAATAAACATAGACAATTAATTACGTCACTAGCTTTACTAGCGTGTTTTACGTTTTAAATTCCTTCAACATGTGACCAGTTCTTTTATTTAAATGAATATTATTTTATTTTTGACTCAGCTGTTTACCAAAACAAATTACATGTTGTTGTTTTTACTTTTCTTTGTTTACACTTATTTATTTAGCAATTGATGCAGTGAAATTTATATAAAGGATATGTGTGGACGATTCGTTTAAGATGTCTGGACACCAATGTTATAATTATGTGTACTGTGAATTTTATTGGACGTTTTCGTTTTATTTTAGGGAGTTTCTATTTAGACCTACTGGAAATTGTGTATAGTATGAGTAATTGTATTGTGTTGATATTGATTGTGGAAGAGGCAGGTATGCGATGGAATTGGAAGGTGATATCGTTGACAAGGCCTGTACACTTTCTCAATTGATAATTACTATTTTTACTGTAGGATGATATAAAATTTGTCTTTATACGTGTAAGCTAGCTGTTCTGATTTATACACAGTTTTAACTGACTACTCCCGTACGTAGGACGGGCTAACACCTCGTATATATAAAATCCAATGTATGTTTGTTTGTTTGTTTGTTTATTTGTTTGTTTGTTTGTCCTTTATGGACTCCGAAACCACTCGACAGATTTTAATGAAACTTTCAGGCATTATTAAGCATTAACACCAAAGCTCTTGGTGATCTCTCATTTCTAAAGAAATGGTTAGATCAAAATGTGCTCTCACTTAATGTAACCAAGACTAAATTCCTTCCCATATCACTCAGTATCAGCACTGATTATAATATAGACAATTTGAAGTTTCATTGTTGCGGCAACCATAACAGCTTATCTTGTAATTGTGAGTACATTGAAAGGCTAGATTATTATAAATATTTGGGTGTTTATTTTGACTACCGAATGAAATGGACAGAGCATGTAGATTTCTTGAAGAAAAAGATTCGTAAATATATCTATGCTTTTAACGAATTGAGTGAAATTTTAGACGAGGATGACGTAAAGCGAGCTTATTTCGCTTATGTGCAATCTTTGATTTCTTTTGGAATTATTTGCTGGGGAGCATGCTATCACACCACCTTGGAACCCTTGAATGTAATTCAATGATCAATTTTGAAAGCTGCTTTTAGAAAAAATAAAAGGTACTCCACTGATGCTCTATTCCGTGAGACGGGAATATTACCGGTCAGACATCTTTTCATCCAGTTCCTTCTTAATCACACATTCAAAAACTCAAACACGATTCTTACAGCAGTCACACATCAGCACTTCACAAGATTAGAACACCACAATGTTAGAATATCTGTTCCTCAGCTACATAAATCAGTTCTAACTACCAACTGCTTTTATGTTTCTCAGATCCTCTGTCGAAATTTAATTCAAAAATATGATATTCAACACGTTTTTAGTTTACCCTCATTACAGAAATTCAAGAGTCATATTCTTGTTTTACTGCACTCCATTACCAAAGAAGAGGCCGAGACTTTGAATAGACCAAACCATACTTGACTCTGACTAAAAATCCTTGACCCTTTAACCACCCCCCCCCTCCACCCCCACCCTCCAAATGTATTTTTTTATTGAACTGGCTTTGGTTGTTGTCCCGACATTCTCAACCGCATTTCAGTTTTATTTTAAATAACTAAGAAAAAAAAATCTCTCATATTCAGTTTTTGCCCTTAAAATTTCGCAGACTGATAACAACCAGGCCTACGCACAGGCACCTGCCCATTTAGGCCTATACCATAAGTATGGCAGATTCATTAACAATTATAGTTGTACTACTATAGTTATCTTGCTCTTGCTCTCTGTTTTTATTTATCTGTATCTTTCTGTACAATATTGGGATAAATAAACGTATTTCATTATTCAAGGATGGTTTGTGTGAAGTTTGGTACGAATCTGTCAAAGGGCTCCGCCCCAGTGGCTCTGGAGTTCCCCATGTTAACCTTATGAGTACTCATATTTAAATGAAATTTAAAAGTCTTAACAGCTGACAACAATTTGATTCTGTGATGTTCAATAGCATTAAAAAGTAAATAGGTTTACCAACAAGGTGCAGCACTATTATTTTTTGAAATTTATGACACAGCTAATTTGCAACCAAAAGGTGAGTGAGCGTAGCGAATGAATTTCAACCAGAACGTGATTGAGCCATGCGAACGAGCTCATCTTGAAAATGAACGAGCATTTGACATAAAACCACATTAGGATAGGACGACGTCTGTCGGGCCAGCTAGTAATTAATAATACTGGGTGTCCCAGAAAGGAATGCACTTGTAAAACGAAGAAAACAGAAAAATGTCTTTATTTACAGCAATTTTCGCAAGAATACCTGTTTGTACACTTCAGTGAAATTACTTGTGAAAGATTACATCATCCAGATGTCGACTCCTCCGGCGCCGGCACTCCGCCAAACGAAACCTTAGCCTACATCTGCGAAAACTCAACGGCGGAGTTCTGGGGGATGGCTTCAATTTCCTCATGAATACTTTAATTCAGATGATCGAGGGCAGCAGGAGCGTTGTTGTACACCCGACCTTTTAGGTACCCCCACAAAAACATCTATTGGAGTTAGGTCTGGGCTTCTCAGAGGAAAGTTGATGTCACCAAATCTGGAAATGACTTTCCCATGAAACAGCTGCCTTATTGCACTCATGGCGTGTCCTGCTGTATGACACTTAGCTCTGTCCTGTTGAAACCACGATCTTTGCCTGTCAGCCCGAGGTAACGTCTACATCCTCCACAGCATCTCGAACACGCTCGATATTTTGTTCAGAACACACTTCTCTATGGTGACCAATGGGACGAGGGTTAATAGAGTTGATCCTGTAGCTTAAAATTTGCACACCCAGCATTTAATTATGTTCACTGATGGTGTTTGGTTGAGATAATTAAGTCTCTATTGAGCGCGGAAGTGTCAAACTGTTACATAAGAAAGCGTTTGGTAATAGTCGCGTGCACAGAAAGTAAGCTGCTCTCCGGTAAAGCAATCGATGGCAAATTATTTTCCACGGGCATGGCTACAAAGCCTTGATAAGCTCCTTATCTTATCTCTCTTGGACATTTGGCTTTCCCCAAAATAAAGTGCATTCCTTTCTGGGACACCCAGTATAAAATAAGATAATTCCTGATAAAATATTTAAAAATTAGATTTCTCAAGAGACATATGTATTTTGTACTACTAGCTGTGTGCCAGATTAGTGTGTAGCTGTGTATTCAGATCAACAGTTGGATTGCATATTAGGTTTGCATTTTTCCAGATATGCAGGCAAAAATATCATGGGAATACTCCTAACCTTCAAACCTTGAAAGCCACTTTCCACAGTCCATGAAGAGTTTTCTTACTTTTTATAGTTAAATAAATAAATACTCACTTTATTTTACAATATGAAACAAAATTATTATTCACAAAAACTATCACAACATTCCTAAATACACATTTTACTAATAGTTTATTTACACCATTTTAATTGTTCTATTGTTGTTTTAACAAGTTCACAACAGCTGTCCCTTTCCAGCATAGGCAGGCTTAACAAGCAATACCACTGCACCATAGTGTTAGGTACACAAATATGTTGAAAATGCCTGCCTTTTCTATTTATTTGTAATAGTCATACAGATGATATGAATGTTGTTTTTACTATCAGCTGTCTGTTTTATTGTCCAATATTGTTCCTTGTCATGAAAACATTAATGAGAAATACATTTGATTATTTTATAGTTTAAATTCGTTTTTCGTCGTAGTTTTGCTTAGATTATCCCTAAACACCTCCACTTGGGAGAATAATTCAAGAGGTTATGGGCCCAGCATCGTTTTAAGTACATAACAGTGTTGGGAAATCTAGTCTACTACGTACACGGTAAGAACAATTTATACTGCCGTATTTTTCTGTCTCAAGAGTATTATTTCTTTGGTTTATCTTTCGATCGAGTTCGTCCAGCTCTACAAATGGAATACGTGAAAGGTATAAAACCATTGAAAGGAGCAGAAGATTGGCCGACGTGGAAAGATCGAGTGTTGGACGTTCTAGAGTTGTTCGACGCGGTTGAGATCGTTGAAGGAAAGAGAGAAAAGCCTACCCTCTCTGAGCCTCCGACTAAAGCCGAAAAGGAAGAACTTCAGAAATTCAACAAATCCACGACTCAGGCAAAAATAGTTATTTCTCAGTGCGTTAGTGATGATCTACATCAACGTATTTCCGGAAGATTATCAGCTAAGGAAGCGTGGGACATTTTGATCGAGCAGTTTGATAACAAGGCAGAAGATCAGTTGTTTCGTCAGTGTTTGGATTTCTTCAGTATGGAATGGGATGATACCGAGGATGCCCCGACCGTGCTTTCAAGATTGAAGAATCAAAACCGCGAATTTGCAGCTGGCCTCAAAACGCGTAACATCCAAACAGTCGAAGATTTTCTTGAGCTCCTGTTTGTGTCAAAAGTGTTACACATTTTGCCGAAGCGTTTTGAATCGTTCAAGTCTAGCTACTTACTTATGAAGGCAAACGAGAGCAAGAAACTTGAAGATGTTTCATCTGCTTTGATCCTTCATGAGCGTAATGTTGCTCCTACTTCAAAAACTGGTGACACTCTTAGTGCCACAAACAGCGGTGGTCAGAAGAATAAGAAACCAAAAGGTGACACTTCGTGCAAATACTGTTCGGGGAAAGGTCATTGGATTCGCCAGTGTTCTAAATGGAAAGCTGACGGCAAGCCTGCGTATCCAGCTCGAGCTAACGGCATTAGCACTAGTTCAAAAACAAGTGACACTGATAAGAAGAGAACGAAGAGCTCGCAAGTTAACGTGACCGACAACCGAAGTGCGCTGATTTCCATCAGCAGTGACATGAATATCGTGACCACGAACGACCAGTGGTGGATCGACAATGGCGCTACGCGGCACATTACGTCGAATCTGAGTTGGTTCACGGAGTACAAACCTTTTCCTGCAAACTCGAACGCAACAGTAAAGGCGGCGGGAAAGGAAGTTATAAAAGCTCTTGGCAGTGGAGTCGTTGAAGTAGCGAACTATGAAAATGGAAAACTGGAAACGTTCACACTCAACGATGTCTGGTATGTTCCTGACGTTTCTAGGAACTTAGTGTCCATTCTCGCAGCTCATGATCGAAACCCTAATAGCAGGTTTGAATCGACTAATACCGATTGTAGGTTTACTATTAACGAACAAACTGTATTCAAAGGTACTCGAAACTGTGGTGGAACTTTGTATCGTGCCTCATTTCACACAGTTCAACCATCTGAGGTTTGCGCTAATGCAGCAGAAGACAATCGAATTCTGCAGTTATATCATGAGCGCTGGGGTCACATGGATAAACGCTACGTCCGATCAAAGCTCGAATCCGAAATGGGTATCAAAGTGCCAGCCAATTACGAGATCTGCGAACCGTGTCAGTTCGGAAAGGCACACCGTCTACCATTTGGAACACGAGAACGCCTCTCAGCCCCCGGTGAGTTGTTATCCGGAGATGTTTGCGGCCCGTTTGACCCATCCTTTGGAGGTCGCCGATACTTGATCGTCATAAAAGACCACTTTTCAAGGTACCGATACTGTTTTGTCGCAAGGGAAAAATCTGCTGTAAAGGAAGCGTTGCGTGAAGTGTTGGCTAAAGCACGCACAATTGGTCATCACGTCAAAGAGTTTCTCAGCGACAACGGTGGTGAGTTTGACAACGCTGAAGTTCGTCAAATTCTCAGAGAATATGGTGTTAACCAACGTCTGACAGCACCGTATACACCCGAACAAAATGGTGCTGTGGAGAGAGAGAACAGAACAATCGTTGAAATGGCCCGGACCTTCAAGTACGCCAATCCAAATGTGCGATCTGGGCGGAACTTGTCATCACTGCTGGCTACGTTTTGAACCGAGTGGGAAAGTCAGCAGTTGCCAACAAATCACCTTTTGAGCTCTGGTTTGGTCAAAAGCCGAGGATCAAACATCTGCGAGTGGTCAGCTCAAAGTGCTACGTCCATGTTCCTGTTCAGAGGAGGCGAAAAATCGACAAGAAAGCTGTGGTTGGTTACCTGGTTGGATACGATGGTGATGAACGATATCGAATCTACGTCCCAGAGAGAAGAGACATCGTAGTCTCTCGTGACGTCGTTTTTCACGAAATCGTCGGAAACTGTGACAAGAAAGTTGAATGGCCTATCAAGATTGATAAAACCAATGACATCGAAGAAGATTGGCAAGAAGTTGAAAAGACTATTGACGAGCCTAGTTCTCCAGTGAAGGGTAATAATGCGCCTATACCGACTGAAGACCCGTCAAGTAGCAGTGATAGTGAAGATGGAGAGTTATCCAACGATCCTGCAACTCGGCACTCGACTCGGGAAAGAAGGCAACCCGAGTGGCTAAACGATTACGTCTTGTCAAACTTTGCCGAAGTTCTTCTTGTTGACGATGAACCTAAGTCTTTCACTGAAGCCATCAGTTCAGAAAATAGTGCTGAATGGAAAACAGCAATGGACAAAGAAATGGGGTCCATGCATAAACACGGTGCATGGGAATTGACCGAACTCCCTCCGGGAAAGAAGACTATCAACAACAAGTGGGTCTACCGAATAAAGCGCAATCCTGATGGAAGTGTTGACAAATATCGAGCGAGATTGGTCATCAAAGGATGTGCGCAAAGACCTGGTATTGATTATGCCGAAACCTTCAGCCCGGTTGCTCGTCTGGAGGTCGTTCGATCAATATTGTCCATCGCAGCTGTTGAGAAGATGGTTCTACGGCAGTTTGACGTCTCAACTGCGTTCTTGTACGGAGACGTTGAAGAAGAGATTTTTATGAAGCAGCCTGAAGGATATGCAGATGGGACAAATTGTGTTTGTTGTCTCAAACGCAGCTTATACGGCCTGAAACAGGCACCTCGATGCTGGAATAAACGGTTTGACGACTTCATGAAAGGCTTAGGATTTCGACAGAGCCGTGAAGATCCCTGCGTCTACATTTGTCCTACCCCTGCTGGAAAAATCATCGTTGCACTCTATGTTGATGACGGTTTAGTCGCAGCGACTAGTCAGACTGAAATGGACTTATTTATTGGGCAACTTCGTTCACAATTTGAAATTGTTGCTAAAGAAGTGTCATACTTTCTCGGATTTGAAATTTCTCAAAGTGATGGTGATATATTTGTCTGCCAATCAGCATATATCAAGAAGATCATTTCTCGATCTAACATGGAAGGATGCAAGCCAGTACTTACTCCCATAGAGAAGCTCACTGCTCAAACACCAGGGAAAGCCTCCGATTTTCCATACCGATCGGCAGTTGGAGCCCTACTTTATGTTGCTCGTGGTACTCGTTTTGACATTGCATTTAGTGTAAGTGTTCTATCACGTCACTTAGAAAATCCTACACAAGATGATGTCACAAGAGCAAAGCGTGTTATACGCTATTTGACCGGCACTGTGGACCAGAAGCTAGTGTACCAATCAAAACCTAAAACACGTCTACTGGAGTGCTATAGTGACGCGGACTTTGCTGGTTGTCCAACTACAATGCGTTCAACAAGTGGAGTTATTATTAAATACGCGGGTGCAGCAATAACTTGGCTTAGTCGTCGTCAGGAGTTAGTTGCGGACTCAACTTGTGAAGCTGAAATCATTGCAGCTAATCTTGGTTCAAAAGAAACAATCTGGATTGCTCGTTTGTTCAAAGAACTTATAGGATTGTCTGCTGTTCCTATCCTGAAAGTTGACAACGAATCAGCAAGAAAACTCTGTGAAAACCCCGAGTTTCACTTTCGTACAAAACATATCCAGCGGAAGTACCTGTTCATTCGAGACAGGATAAATATAGGTATGCTGACTGTAAAGCACATCGGTTCAGAATATCAACTAGCAGATATACTGACGAAGCCTATACCTCGACCAAGACTTCAAGTTCTGCGAGAACATCTTGGACTATGCAAATAAGGGAAAGTGTTGAAAATGCCTGCCTTTTCTATTTATTTGTAATAGTCATACAGATGATATGAATGTTGTTTTTACTATCAGCTGTCTGTTTTATTGTCCAATATTGTTCCTTGTCATGAAAACATTAATGAGAAATACATTTGATTATTTTATAGTTTAAATTCGTTTTTCGTCGTAGTTTTGCTTAGATTATCCCTAAACACCTCCACTTGGGAGAATAATTCAAGAAAATAAACATTTTATTTTTATCTTAAACGAGCTGGTGGCCCGTCCTACGTACGGGAATCGAGTTGTCAACTAAAACGGAATAATTCAGAACATCTAGTTTACACGCATATAGACACAAATTCTGGCAGTTTTAATGGGGAAGATCACCTTATAAACAAATTTTAACATGACCACCTATTTATTCCATTCGAATATAGACCTAAAATATGGCGATATGCATTTTAAAACCGATAAGTTTACCATAAAACATTATTTGTGTCGATTTGAAAAATCTTGAAGTGAGATTGGCGACCGATTTGAGGTTGAGTAGAGTAGTTACATGCCACCTCCAATTGCATACTGCACTACTTATGTACTTACCGTACCTTATCTTACCTCCGTGACCACTGAAACTTTTATGAGGATTCTCTTCTATCATCTGCCTCTTAAAATTTAGATCCCAGTCCGAGGATACATTTCATAACTTGATATTTCCCGTCTGTCGGTGGTACTCCTTGGAATATACTTTTTAAAAGTTTATGCACAGCCTGCCCATCCAAGCTTTACCTACTTCTGGAAAGCATCTCTATATTTGGGTGTTAACACATTTCTCTTAGCTCTCTGTTCTTTTTTATTTCGACCTCTGGGCCGTTATCTTGAACTGGTCTGTATATTTTCTCTGCACTTTATTATCCAACCCAGCATTAAGGTCTTTTGGTTCTTTGGTCAGTGCTTAAGTTTCTGAATCATCAGCACTACGGGGATAGTTGGTATGGTATGAGTCGACTTTGGTTTCTGCTGCACCCTGCAGTTTATTTGACAGTTTTATAGAGACCTACTACACCGATTGACGTTTTCATTACTAACAAAAATGTTAGTATGCCGACGTACTCACATTCAAACATACAGCAAAAGAAGTATCAACACGTAAACCACTTATATCTTAAACAATTAAGCGATAAACTGCTGAAAAAATATGAGTTGAGTTTTGCAATGCATAAACTAAATACTTACATGGATTGCATTTACGACAAAACTTGATTAAACGCAAGCGTTTGAGATGTTTAGTTCAAAATAACAAATTTCCTGATAACGCAGATCCTTCGCGGAAGGGGAAAACTACCTATATTTTAAAGTGAAATAGTATGTAGGCAAACACCAACGAACAATATTTTTGTAAACAAACAACTCGCAACATAAACATTTCAATGACAGTTATAAACCAGCTGTTAGTTAAACCAGCATTGAAATACTTTAAACTGCTAGCGTCGGCTGCTAGACTTAAAAAAAATTAAAACCTTATTTCTAAAAACCTGAAACCCTAAACTAAAATTATGGCTTCGACATTCCCTAGTTCTCAAAATTATCTTTCTTTCAACACAAAAATCATGAAAATCCGTCAAGTGGTTGATTCAGAATCGTGAAATAAAAAAATCCCGTTTCGTTTTAATATTATAGATTTAACACTCCCCCTTAAGAATAAAATGTTTTATGCATTTCACAAAGCTAGATTCTTGTTAACCCATACTGCTAGCTTAGTTAATAATATTGTTTGTGTTTTACAAAGTAGAAAAACAATTTTAACATTTGAAAATACACTGTTTTTATTAGATAGTCTATTTATTGTCCATTTAATTTAATGAATAATATTTACATTATATTTACAGTACATTGTTTACCTCATCAACTTATTTCTAAGTTTCAACTCAAAATTAGGCTAAACTTTTAATGAGGATTTCTTTGAACTTTTGAAATTTAGGGTAAGTAAGAGATTTAGTGAAAATGTCACCCTACTGTTCATCAGACCCACAGTATTGGAGTGCAAACAGGCCTTCATGAAATTGTTCACTTATGAAGTAATAGCGTACATCAATGTGTTTGCTTCTGCGGTTCATTTGACCAGATTGAATCATTTTCATTGCGCTTTGATTGTCAATGTTGAGTGTTATTTTCACCGGCTTGTTAGTGTGCCGTGCGCGTCACTTTTATACATACATACTCAGCGCGCGAGCAATAACTTATTGGCCGAAGCGTATCAGCTGTCAACGGCAATAGAGGTAAAAACGACGAGGATACGTAAAATCTCTCTCGTTCGCCTTTTCCCCTCTTCTCGGACTTGACGTCGCCGACCCAGAAACCTCGCTGAAAACTCAAAACTAAACATAAGTATTAGTATCTAAGTATTGCATAAATTATCAGGGAATCCCAATTCAATCTTGAGATAGTTTAAGTTCAGTTAGGGGTTGCCGGGGAGAAATCAGGGGGCTTTAGGATGTAGGTTTTCTAACTTAAAATGTCGGTCTTCTCCTTAAGGAAGCCGACATCAGCTTGTCGAAACAAAATCTAAATTCACATGGTACTAATTGTTCAATAATTAAACTTATGTCCTGTCAATTCGATTAATTCATTGCTAGATTGCCTTACTTCTATCAGTTTCCATTTTACAGTGTTAGTTCATTAATTATTAATGTTGTAAATGCAATTCTTTCATAGTCAGGTAGTGGGTTAGTTATAAGGTTTACTTGTCATAAATTACTAAGGTCACAGCTCATCAAAAGCTGGCTTAAGGTGTTAACGGCAATGGGCACGATCAACCTCAGGGTAAAATCCTTTAAAATACAGTTAACAGTCCTTCTTAATTTCTCAACCTCATAGATATTGTTAATAAGTTTATATATTTCCTTGTCACAATCCTCATGCATCCATACCTCTCTTCCATTATCTTAGTCCACAGTCATCCTGAACCAATTTCAAGTAGTATCACCCAGTCACCAGATTCTTTACAGTAAATGTTACAAATTGGTAGCAGAGCGGGGTTCCGATCCACGGACCTCTGGGTTATGGGCCTTCATGAAATTGTTCACTTATGAAGTAATAGCGTACATCAATGTGTTTGCTTCTGCGGTTCATTTGACCAGATTGAATCATTTTCATTGCGCTTTGATTGTCAATGTTGAGTGTTATTTTCACCGGCTTGTTAGTAAGTTCACTAATTAGAGTTTTAAAATATTTTAGTTCCTTGCAGCATTCAGCAGCGGAAATATATTCTGCTTCAGCTGTTGAAAGTGCTACAATGGGCTGTTTTCTTGAGCTTCAAGTCACTGGTCCACCTGCAAACATTATTACATAACCACTTGTACTTTTTCTATAAGAGATATAATCTTTACTCATCTTTGTCTTGGTCCTCTTCAATGGTTGTAGACGCGTTATGGCAAATTAGACCACTACTGATAATGGTACTAAAAATACCTGGGGGGAAGATTACAGTGCGACCTGTAAGATCTATTGTGTCCCCCAAACTAGTCTCCAGTCTTAGCCTAGAGAACCATCCCCAATCCTAACACCTTAATGAAGTTCAGCGTCAGGTCGAGTTCTAACTGCGGAAAATCTCTAACTGCTACTTGGTGCATTCCCAAGCTCTTGGCTCTCTTTCGTCAAACTACATCACATTCAACCAATATATGTTTGGGCGTTTCTTCCCTTGATTGATAGAATCGGCAGTCACTTTCCTGAACAATGTTCTTTTTTTCTCCCAGACGACCTCTGTGCCTACAATGTCCAGTTAGAAAACCTGTCAACATTCTCAAAGAGATCTTATTAAGGGGTGGGGTACTTTCTTTTGTGCCCTTTTTCTCCTTTCTAAGCGCCGGTTGGTCCTGAGCTGCTGATGCCTTCCTTTCCTCCTCTTTTTTCCTCGCTTCTTCAGGATCCATGCCCTGTTCTAAGAAGCGTAGGTACCAGCGAGTTCGTGCCCTTCTCTGCCCTACTCTACGAGGATCACCCTTTTCACCAGGATCTCCTGGTTTCGTGTAGTTCTTCAAAGGTCGGGGCATTTTACTTCCCTTTCCATGACTTGCGGTACTACCCCACGTTTGAGCTTCTCGCTAGGGATTTGAAGTCAACCTGGACTTCCTGGACTGAAGTCCCTGCATGTCCAGGTAAGGCTGATTACTTCAGGAGGGTGCATGGTTTCGTGAAGGTACCATTCAGACACCATTCTAAAGAGGCCTGGTGCTATCCACCCCTCAGCATGGTCCACCTAACACGTGGGGTTTCCTATAACAGAAGAAGGAAAAGGGACAGAAGTTGGGAGAAGAAGAGAGCAAAGATAAAAAGATGAAGACTGTTGGTCCATACTTGGGAAGAATAAGAAAAACAAGAAGTGAGAGGACAGACCCTGCTCAGTTGAAGAGTAGGGAGTCAGAGGGCCTGATTGCAAATACACTAAAAATTACCTTAGACCATTACAGTGCCCAACTTACAACACCCGCAATAGTTTCCGCATGTTTGCTTACATTATTAGGAAATTAACGTTAACCATTTGTTTGGCGCAATTGGTTTATGACTAGTTACTAGTCTTAGAGATTTAGTTTCTCCTTCGTTTTCTTTGATGGATTCTATTTCCAGCCCCATTTAGTTGACAAGAGCTTGACAATCCACCTTTTTACTTGTAGGTACACTCTTAGTACAAGCTTCACTGGTGGGAGACAGTATAGCCAGATCAAAATTGGATCTCTAAGAGGCTTTCTTTGTCATTATAGTAAATTTAAAATAAATAGCTTAATTTAAATTAGCGTACCTATCCAGCCCATAGATTCCTAACACAAATGTCTCTCCAACGGACGCATTTTGTCATTGAAAACTACTGCCTGACTCTTAGCAGCAGTAAAGACCTTAACACGTCCATTCCTTTCAATTTTCCTAAGCCGTAGAAAGATGAAGTGGTGTCACACCCAGTTATCACATGTACAAATAATAATCCATCTCTTATATCCACAAATAACCAATCATTTACTAGCTTTACCGATCATTTACTGGCTTTCAAACATTACACTATAGCACTACTAGGCCAACTAGGTTTAAAAAGATATATGTCTTTCCCTGGCGGAGCCAAAGCTACTAACGCGACTAGAAGGTCAGTGTTCGTACCAACAACAATAACTTTGTAGTTTTGATTTGATTTTCTTAAGGTGATGTTGACAATGTAGCCGGCGTCCTCTTCAGCAGTAAATGACTATGTAGTAACACCCATCCGTTTCATCTCCAACGATACGGCTTGCAGCATTCTTCTTTTATTCTTTATATTGCCCAAAAAGTTTTCTTTTGCAGTAGCACATCTCGTTGAATCAGTAATAATTAAAATCCATATTTAAAGCCCCTGAGCTGTGATGTAACTAAAAAATTGTATTTACCTTTTGTCTACAGCTCAATAAGTTGAAACTTCCGTTACGGCCGTTTCGGCATTAACATGCCATCATCAGACGTCTTCGGCTGAAGTAGCGTCGTCACAGTAGAAACTCGGCGGTAACGGAAGTTACAACTTATTGAGCTGTAGACAAAAGGTAAATACAATTTTTTAGTAATAATTATGATTTCTGATTATAAGTTTTCTGTGTAGCTCTTCTCAGTTGTTCTTTTTGTTTGGTTGTTGGAGATTCTGGGTATCAATAAAACGAACTGATATCATCCTTCTCAGGAAAATGTGCTTAACAAACTAAACTAAGTCTAGTTTTTAAATGGCAAGGAGGTGGTTCGTGATGCTATAAATTTCGTCAATATGAGATACAAATTAAGAATTTCAGACCGGGACACGGCGGGTCCATAGGTGGTGGATAATGTAATACCATGTCAAGGGTTTGGAGTGAAACTCTCCTGAACTAAAACTGGCAGCCTTGATTTCGTTTTCAACGATAAAATAAAATTATGGTACCTTATTAAGTTTATTGAAGAACAGTAAGGGGTCGCATTTAATTGCAAGGACTGCAAATGAGGATAATATAGCGTCCCAAATAATATAAATTAATCTATCAACTCAAACATGCAATTGCATTTGTACATATTTATTTATATATAAGAGTGAAAATTTAAAAACGTACGTTTTCATGTCCCTGGCCTTTTACTTCGTAGATACTGGATTTGTAGTTTATTATTATGTGTTTTAATATTTTTTGGGACGGGGGCAACATGTTACACACATTTTTTTGGTTTTAAATAGGTTCTAGGTATTTTTTTCGTATTTTTAAAGTCTCAAAATTCACGACCATGACGTGTCCCTAGGGTACATTTTCCAACTTTCATGCTGTTTTTAGACTAATTATTCATGCCGAAATATATAAAGCCATATTTTTATGTCATCAATGGTTATTAAACTTACAAAAAAGGAGCATATTATAATTTTATTGTCATTGCAGACTGACTACCATGACAAAATAAGTCTGTCCCTCGATTTAGCGTCACGACCATTTGGGAAAAATTTTCAACTTTGGAGCACGACAGTGGCAAGCCTGGCGTCGATGGAGTCAGTTGGTTTTAGAGACTAGTTCGGGGTGTACGTCAGGATTATAGTGCCGGTCGTTTCGAGTTGAAAGGAGGAATTACAAGATTAGTAAAGGAAAGATTGTGTTTTTTGTAATTTTGGTGTGTCCATGACCGTACGTAGTCATTCGATGAAGTAGACATGGTGTTAATTTTTGTTTATAAGATATTTCAATTGCTAGATTAAACTAGAAGTCCACTTTGTATCCTCGAACATGAGGTGCAGGGCTACCGCCAGAACAGAGCCAAATAACCCGACCGTACCGCTTGTCCCTGACCATCACGTTTATGATTTCTATCATAAAAATTTCAAAAATTAAAATATCGTCATATTTCAATGTTTTATACACAAAAGAAGCACACCTCTATACAAACATAACGATTTTTCGGGTCTCAGGTAAGTTTTTTCGGAGTTATACAAACTTAAATAATTTTATTGGCTTTTTTCTATTTTTTGAGTTTTTTATATTTTTTTCTAGAAAGACCAAATATACCAAAAGTTCAGTGACCTTTTTATTGTATAATGGTCATAAAAGTAAATTAGTTTATAGCAAAACATAGTTATAAAAATAATATTAACTATTTTTAATATTCATTTAAACGTCCGTTATGGTCGTGACAGGATTTTGTGTTTTTCTACTAAAGATGCTCTTTAAAAAGAAAACTACCAAAGATATTGTGTTACCATGGACATTTTATGAAACTTCAAATGTTAATAAAATAAAAAAAATAATAAAAGTTTTGAAAAAGGGGGAAAAAAATTTGCAAAGTGCTTTTCCTGAAAACGTACGTTTTTAAATTTTCACTCATAAATACTCGACGGTCGCGTTGGCGCGGCTCTGCAGGGTCGCCCGCCGAGCGCTCCGACTATTGTCTATTTAGGCTACACTACCGCCCACATTTACATCAGAATCCTGGACTTATATCCTAAATGTTCGTAAATGTTCGTTAGAAAACGCTCTACAACCCATATACAAACTATTTTTTTAATTCCTCGCAAATAAACAAAATACAGTAGAAAATCCAAAATAACAGTGTCAATATTAACGCAATTTCACCAATTACACTAAAATTACGGAAAAACTGTTAGATTTACGGTAATCATGTATATGATATTTTTTGTAGGAAATTTAATTCTAAAGACAACAAGCTATTATTTAACCGAATTAGACAACTCGTACGTAAACTAGACGTGTTTTAGTAAAACCATGCAATTTTGACTTTGAGGGGGGGGGTGGGGGGGAAAGCACCGGGGGGATTTTTCGGGACTTTTGGGGAAATGTATATCTAGTTGGGTATTAACGATTGGTATATAGTTTTTCCTGTCGCTAATTTGTTTCGACACAAAACCTTTATTGACTGGGCTAATAAGCATTCAGCTCAATTTTGTCACTTTTAATTGAAGAGAAACTTATTCCATGGGTTTGTGTTCCTATCAGATATCTAAGGGTTCTCTTTACATTTTGGATATCATTTTTGTCAGGATTTTCCAAGTGTCTACTTTTATAACTGACTGAAAAACTCATATCAGGTCTGGTTTTGTTAGTGAGGTAAAGCAGACTTCCTACTGCTTCTCTGTAAGGAAAAGCTCCTTTAGTTGTATTTTCATGTGGAGTTTCAGTTGTATCTTTCAGGTTAATTGGTGTCTTTACTTCTTTGCAGTTCTTCATATTGAATCTTTCAAGAATTTGTTTTGCATACTTTTCTTGACTGATTAAAGTTCCGTCCCTGTTACGTTTGATCTCCATCCCAATATAAACTGTTGGATTTGGACTGATCGTCATCTCAAATTCATCTTCAAGTTGCTTTAGTAGGTTTGCAATTTTTCCTTCATTTTTACCAATCAAAATACCATCATCTACATGGATAGCTAAGTAGAGATCATTATCGGGATTCTTAAAAATACACTGATCTGACTTCAGTTGTGTCAATCCTTGACTTTTAAAAAATGAAGTAAATTTCTTGTTCCACAAGCATGGTGCCTGTTTTAAACCATACAATGATTTATTTAGTTTACAGACTTGACCTTGTTCTTCAAAACCTTCTGATATCAACATATACACGTCTTCTTCCATTAGACCATATAGAAATGCTGTTTTTATGTTTTATGTCAAATGTTTGTATATGCATGTTTTCTTGTGCTGCTATAGCAAGAAGTAATCTTAGCGAAGTACTGTCCACTACAGGACTAAATGTATCTTTGAAATCTATTTTCCCTTTTTGCTGACATCCTTTAACAAGTCTCGCCTTATAGGTTCCATCATCTTTGACTTTGAAAATCCATTGAGTTGTTAAAATTTGCTTTCCTAAAGTTTCTTTTCTGTCAACAATTTCCCAAGTTTCATTATTCTTCAGAGATTCTTTTTCATTATTTATTGCAATTTTCCATTTTTCTTTTTCATCTCCATTGATACATTCATTGTATGTCAAAAATGCATTAAGATGGTAGTCTTCATATCTGACGGGTCTTTTTATGTTGTTTCTTTGTCGAAGATTATATCTTTGGTTTCTTATTCCAGGTTCTTCCCCATCAGTATGTCCATTTTCTTCTTGATATATAGGTCTTCTGGTTCCTGTTCATGTTCTTCTTCGAGTTCAGGTATAGTCTTCTTCTTCTAGTTCTTCACTTTCATCTAGTACAGCTTCTTTTTTAACGTCTTGTCGATCATCGGTTTTAGGTTTAGTCAATTTCTTCATGCTCTCATTATTTATGTGTCCTAACTTTTTATGCCATATTTTCATTAATTCACTAGAATTTTCTTGATTTTTAGGTTCATTTTTATCACGGTCATCATTTCCGTTACAGTCGTCATTGCTTTTACCATTGTCTTCTTGTTGAATGTTGTTATTTACCACCTCACCTGACTGAATTGTGACATTGCTGGTATTATAGTATACTAGCTGTACCCGCGGGCTTTGCCCCGTTTAACTTGACAAGTATTCGCATGGCTCAATCACGTCCTGGTTGAAGTTCGTTCGCTACGCTCACTCACCTTTAGGTTGGAGATCGTTCGCTGCGCTCACTTGCCTTCAGGTTAGCTCGTTCGCTACGCCAACTCGCCTCCAGGTTGAAGTTCGTTCGCTACGCTCACTCACCTTTTGGTTGCAAATTAGCTGTTGTCATAGATAAAAAAATAATAGTGCTGCACCCTGTTGGTAATCCTTGTAACTTTAATGCTATTGAACATCATAGAACAGAACCAACTTGTTTAAATGAAACAGCTGTTAAGATTCATTAATTCCTTTTAAATATGAAAAATCATAAGGTTAACATGGGAAACTACAGAGCCACTGGGGCGGAGCCCGAAAGCCCGATCAGGATAAAAACTACTTAGTTTTCCTATTTAATACCCAAAGAATCGGTGTACCGAATTTCAGCCTCCTAGGTAAATGGGAAGTGGGAGAATTAGTGATGAGTGAGTGAGTGAGTGAGTGAGTGAGTGAGTGAGTCAGTGAGGGCTTTGCTTTTTATATATTTAGATTATTATAATAGAGGTATTATAGTATATTATTATAATAGAGAGACTATTCTCACTACAAATGCTGCTTCTTAAATTGACTACATACAATCCCTGACTATTTTTATTACCTTCAAGCATCATTTCCTCATTTTTAATGACTTTTACTTTATTTTGAGTGAAGACAACTGTGTGCCAACTTTTTCCGTAATGGCATTTACAGACATTAAATTATTTCTAAGTTCTGGTACGTAAGAGACATTAGAGTTCATTTTCCTACTACTGGATATTGAAAATTTTTAATAATAAAATAAACAGTTACCTTGTTCAATATCCTTTGGTGCTGTTTGATGACGACCGGTTTCGTGACGACAATCACATCATCAGGTCAATCCTCGTAGAACGATTCGTTAATACACAAAGTTTTTACGGAACACAAGACGAAAACACATTGTATTTACAGGATATTTACACACAGAAACCATCGCGATGCGTGCACGCTTATGTCGAGCCGGCCGCGACGTGTTTTCGTCTTGTGTTCCGTAAAAACTTTATGTATTAACGAATCGTTCTACGAGGATTGACCTGATGATGTGATTGTCGTCACGAAACCGGTCGTCATCAAACAGCACCAAAGGATATTGAACAAGGTAACTGTTTATTTTATTATTAAGAGACATTACTTAAAATACACTTGTCTGTTTCAATGCTACCAATACCTAGAGAAAACATTGACTGGTTTTTCTTAGCGACTGATATTGCCTGTTTGAACTCTTTTAGGTTACTTAAAATATTACTGCAGTTGGTCATATGGTTTGGTGTGCAACCACTGTCAACAACAAAAGCCTTGTTAACTTCTTTTACTTCATTTATATGCTTAGGCATACTGTTTCAAGGATTAGGCCTACCTCTTCCTCCTTAACCTTGGTCAGAAAAACTGTTTTATAGGTGCTTTTAGGATCTTTGTTATTGTTATTTTTACTAGACCTAAATCTAAAAAAACAATTCTTAGTATCATGGTTACTTTTCTTACAAATAGTGCACATCATTGGCCTATTTTCTTAAGAGTCTTCGGTAGTGGAAGCCATGTTGGATTTCTTCCCCATAAGAACAATGTTAACTTTGGGTCCAAATATCTCATCAGCAAATTGTCATATAACTACGGATAAGGAGTTAAATTTAAGGAATTGCGGTCCTCTAGAGATTGACATTTTTCATTTTACAATTTTTAATTTTTAATAATTGATTATTAATTAGCTTAAAATTAAGCTAATTATTGAAAGGAAATGAAAACAGATTTTCGAAATTCAAAAACCTCAGTCACGAGTCTATTATGTTAAAAATACAAATTATAAATTTCAAAGCTATATCTTAACAAATAACGCCGTTACGTGTCCACAAATGATGTAATGTTGTAACTGAAAGGCCACTGATCGGCGCGCGGTCTGGTGGCAAAGAGAACAACATATTCGGCGCGGAGTGATACAATACCATGTCCGGTGGCGGGGTTTTCGGTGTTTTTGAATAAGAATACTGAATGTCTCGTTTTAAGATCGTATCATTACAAATTGTATCATTTTTTTGATTTGATTGCACTTTCAAGAAATACATTTTCCATTTTTTTAATTCACAGGTACACATTTTGTGAAATACAGTAACATTACTGCATTTTTTAACAATAATATTGTACTCACTAACTTAAATAAATGTCAGGAGGTCGGTTATCAAACATACAATAAGCTTAAATAATGTTAATAATTACTAATTAACGTTAGTTAAAAACAGTAGTCAATATTTAGGTGCACTAAAATTAGACAATTTACTTTATTTATAAATTTTAATTACTTTACTGATCAAAAACGCAAACTGCAGAATGCATTTGCTATTTCATATTCGGATTTATTTAAATCTAACAAATCCAAACTCATTCGTAGTCCAAAAATCCCCCTCTTCCAAGTAAGGAACGGTACATCTCAAAACGAGAAAGTTGAAATTCTCAGAAGTCGTCTGAATGTTCGTCTACCTCTGCGCGCCTCACCCTTGCAGTGATTCAATGGTGTCAGTCTCCGACCAGCTTGTCGTGTGCCGAGTGCTTGAAACTGTGCAAATTTGACTAGTAGTGTAGTAATCTTCTTCTATAGAAATAAAATTACAGGTTTGTCTGTCCATTGCGTAGAATCATGCAGTAAGAAGAAATGCAGTAGAATCAAGGAAATACAGTAATCAACCGCAACTGCAGTGGATGATCGCAAGCGCAAGTGTTGCTACGATCCCGGAAGACATTTACGATTTCATTGAGATCGTTACATTGTTTTTCTGCTAATTTCTCTTTTAAAATATGTCAAATATTCAATCGCTGGACCATACTGCCAATAGGCCTATAGCCCATCTATTTCGACGACGATTCTTGATACTGGTACTTTTCCCTAAATTACATAGCATACATAATAAGGAAATTATGTAATAAGGAAAATTACAAACGTCCAAAACACAAATTTTATGCAATTTTCGTCTCTGTTCCTCCTATTGTGATATACCAATCATTGTTTAGGGAATACGTAATCTATTAAATAACAAACCGTTGTTTGGGTAAAGGTGGTGCAGTATTTCAAACTGTCGCCGATATGTTTACATCACGTTTACATTAAAAGTTGTTTACAAATAATGCAATAATGGGAAATAACTTAGATTTCCGAGTGAAAGTCCAAAACTAAAGAACCGGTGGTAGCGAGAATCATATTTAGGTACCAACACATATCACTATTTAAAAACCTAGTTAGCGTTGGTGTTGCACATTATTCCTTACAGTTATGACACATTTAATTGATGTCTTACTGTATAAGCTTTGAGTGTTCTGTATGGATTCTAAAATGTTAATATATACTATGAACATGTTGTTAACACGTTTGAGTGAAACCTTTTTAGCAAACAATCATGTTTACGCTTTACGTTGAATACTTATTTCATATAGTATGCAGTCATTTAGACACCATTTCAGGTAATCTTCGGTCTAAGCAAATTGTTATCACTGACAGCATTATTACTGCACGATAAGTAAATACGATATGATAGAATTTGATGTAATGTAATGCTATTTGATGAATGTAATGACTCTCATGATGAAACTAAGCTTTATAACAAAAAAGTGTCACGTTTTAAAACTTATTTTGCGTGCTATAGTTGGTAGATAATGGAAAATATGATTTCCAAGATATGTTTAGTCTATAGGATGTTTTAGCGAATTTCCCATACAGGGAATAAGCTATCGCCATGAGTCTCATGATAAACGCCGTTGTTCTAGCTGCGCTGCAATCCCATGGTTACTTGAAGCCTGGTCCTCTATAAAAAAAAGATAAAACACCGTATTATACAACATGTATATATTTTTATACACGTGTCTGTTGAAAAATTACGTTCACTCTAACGAGTTCGCGAAACAGCATGATCAGATTCGGTTAGCCTTACATTGAAGGTATGCATGCACAGATGTCAAGCATCGGCATACATTTATCTACAGCCCCACTCAGCTTATACGTAAACGAAATTTTCTCTCACGTGCCTATGGGAGCTTTGGTTATTTTTTTCCGAGTTCGTTTGGCTCTTCTACCCGACCGATTATCATGATTGAGGTCTGAAATTGAAGGTATGCACGCACAGATTTCACATCAAGCATCGGCATAATGATATTTATTTATTTATTTATGCTATTTATTTCAACGCTGCGGGGCAGCATGGGTCCTCTAATCATATTATGTATTTTAAATACCGTATTGGTTTTTAATTTAGCGAGTTCGTTTGTCTCTTCTACTCGACCGATTTTAATTATTGAGGTCTTATATTGAAGGTATGCACGCACAGATTTCACATCAAGATTCGGCATAATGATATTTATTTATTTATTTATGCTATTTATTTCAACGCTGCGGGGCAGCATGGGTCCTCTAATCTTATTATGTATTTTAAATATTGGTTTTTAATTTAGCGAGTTTGTTTGTCTCTTCTACTCGACCGATTTTAATTATTGAGGTTTTATATTGAAGGTATGCTCGCACAGATTGCACATAAAGCATCGGCAATATTTATTTACTGTATTACTCCACCAAAAACATAAATTTGTTTTTTATATTTACTTAAATTTAAGATGTATTTCACCACTTATAAGTTATTTAATCCTATATATTTTGGTCTAAGAACCTTCAGTTAAATATGGGCTTTAATTTAAGCTATTAGTTATTCAAATCGGACGAGTTTCAAGCAAACGCAAGGTGAACAACCAAAACAAAACTTATTTTACAAAGGTTTTTTCTATGATTAAAAATCAATAGCTCCAGTATTGTTTATGTTTTTTATGTTTTACACTCAAAATAACCCGAAATTATAGGCTTTAATTTGAGCTATTAATCTTTTGAAACAGTTTAGTTCAAGATATTAAATCAAAAATCATAAATTTGACTTAAATCAAAGGCTTACATTACAATCCAACTTATTTTTATAGTGAAGACCTATCGTCGGTCCTTTTGTCTCATAAATTAGGTTATTTCTCGGATATAATATTTTATTTTAAAGTTTTTTAACCCTCTATCTAGTGTTTGTCCAAAAAAATACACAAAAAGTTGACGTGCGAGATAGCAATGTTATTTTTTACATTTCGGACATGGCACAACACAATTAAATATTATAACCAGGAAACGGTCACAAACCGTAAAAAAAATATTTGCAATGGGGGAGGACACGGTTTGAGAACATTTGGTTCTTTTAATTTACGGTATGCTATAGTATAAACCATCTACCATATTCATAATAATGTTCTACTACTGCACCTAAACAGCAGAAAAAGTAAATTAGCAAATATTTGCTCAATAACACAAAATATTTATGTGTGCAATCATTTGTGTGCAATTTGAGCCCAGTAGGTTCTGTAGTTTTTGAGTTTACCTCATACAAACACACAGACAGACACACAGACACTAACTCATCTTAATAATAGTATAAATAAATAAAAAACTAAAAAAATATAAGTTGTTTGATTATTGGCTCTTTTAAAAGGATAAACATTCAAGGAACATTATTTGATTAAGTAACCTAACATCACTGAGTCTATGTTTTCAATCTTCATTGTACAATTCACTTCGTTTGTGGATAGGCCTATATAAAATAGGGAAGTAAGATTTAACTGTACAACTAGCTCAGGAAGCTCGTGAACCAGCAATAAGTTTGAAATAACCGGCCGTGCTTTCATCCATCCAGTGGCTCGCAAGTCGCTACCCCGGTCCCCAGGTCGGTCGGTAGCCCATCAATGGGACCCGTTAGGTTCGCCCCTGCCTCTCGTCGCACCCTGCAAAAGAGTAAGAGTGCCTTCTCCTACACGCCCTTCCATCGATTGAATAGACGCGGGAAAACTATTTGTGTGCTACGGCCCGCGCAACACCGGATATTGTTTTTGTAATAGGCCCTTTTGACAACAGTTTTGGAGCGCTGGAGTGGACTAAAACTTTCTCTTTTGGTATGGAAGACTCTTAACTTTATTTTTAAGATAACAGTTAGACTCATAATGGTTATATTCTTTTTACAAAAAGAGCAAAACTTTTTACTAGGACAATTCTTTTGAATGTGACCTATCTTTTGACAAGTAAAACATTTTACATTATTAGGCTTATTAAATTTAGTCATACCTTGTTCATATTGAGTAGAGCTAGCCTTAAAAACTGTACTTTCATTACCACTACTGCTGTCCATAGATTTCATCTTACTTTCCTCTTGAACGAGTCGAGCTTTCAGGTTTTCGAGTGTCCTTTCTGTAGCTGATGTCGAGTCCCATGCACTGTTGAAATGTCTGAAGCTTTCTGGTAGTATCGTCAGGATCTTCGTTATCACCATTGTGTCATCTATTTTCTGGTCGAGTTGGTTTAGTTTATAAGTTAGGTTCTGTATTAGGCAAAGGTTACTCATCATATCAATTTCTCTATTGTACTTGAAATTGTAAAAGTCCTGAAGTAATGCACATTTTTGGGTTTCAGTATCTTTTTGAAAAAGTCTTTTTAATGTTTTAAACATTTTGTGGGCGTTTTTACAAGTTAAAATATGAGGCTTAATTCGGTTATCAATTATTAGCAATATATAATGTTGGGCCTTGGCATCCTTTACCTTCCACTTTTTTATTTTTGATGCATCATCACCTTGTTTATCTAAGGTTTCAGTTCCGTCAACTACATCTATCAGTTCTCGTGCTCTGAACAATACACTAATCTCAAATTCCCACATAGCAAATGTTTCCGCGTTTTTAAGTCTTTAAATAGTGTTGTAATCATTTTCACTAGTCATCTATATAAATAAAATTAGAGTTTTGTCTGTACATTGCTTAGAATAATGAACTTTTTGGTTATTTTTACATTTCATAGGTCAGAGAAACCGAATCAAACCTTATCTCAATTTCTGTCTGTCTGTCTGTCTGTCTGTCTGTCTGTCTATCTGTCATTCTCTTGGTAACGCTAAAATACACACTTTATTACAACTACTCCTCAATAACTATAGCACTGTCCCGCCTGAAACTTATTTTCCAAATACTATACATATATGAGATGGTTTTAGACGTATTTCATCGAATATGAGACAGTTAGATATTTAACAGTAAACCCTTGAAAATCAAGTTTTTGTCGATTTTTGACGTGGAATTTCTGGAAGCCCATGTTAACCTTATGAGAAATGAAATTATTGAATCTTAACAGCTGTTTCAATTAAACAAGTTGGTTCTGTTCTGTGATGTTCAATAGCATTAAAGTTACAAGGATTACCAACAGGGTGCAGCACTAGCACTATTATTTCTTTTACATTTATGACAACAGCTAATTTGCAACCTGGAGGCGAGTGAGCGTAGCGAACGAGCTAACCTGAAGGCAAGTGAGCGTAGCGAACGAGCTAACCTGAAGGAAAGTGAGCGCAGCGAACGAGCTCCAACATACAGGTGAGTGAGCGTAGCGAACGAACTTCAACCAGGACGTGATTGAGCCATGCAAACGAGATCAGATAGTAAAAATAAAAGTAAGCCTACCGTTATAGGATCGACCGGCAGACACAGAGGTAATTTAACCTTTTATTGATTGTCATACCGATCCGGAACAACAAAAAACAACATAAAATGAAGCTATGTATAATAGTTTGGCCAGCATATCTTAAAATATGCAAACCAACTGCTGTTCGTTATATAAGAAGGTTTCAACTGAATATTATAAGATCCCCGTGCGTAGAACGGGTACACAGCTAGTTATTAATAAATGTTGACATACTCACATTAATAGACAACTTCAAACTTTGTTCTTACTTGGTTTTATTTTATGGCATGAGCAGTCCTGATTGTTATTTCTTAGTTTTATGGCATGAGCAGCCCTGATTGTTATTTCTTAGTTTTATGGCATGAGCAAACCTGGGCCCATAACCTGAAGAGTTTTCTTACTTTTTATAGTTAAATAAATAAATACTCACTTTATTTTACAATATGAAACAAAATTATTATTCACAAAAACTATCACAACATTCCTAAATACACATTTTACTAATAGTTTATTTACACCATTTTAATTGTTCTATTGTTGTTTAAACAAGTTCACAACAGCTGTCCCTTTCCAGCATAGGCAGGCTTAACAAGCAATACCACTGCACCATAGTGTTAGGTACACAAACAAACATTTTATTTTTATCTTACATTTAACAGTCCACACTGATTAAAAGTAGTCAAATACTACCTCACCATTATACACTTTATTTCGTAGACATTTCCATTAAAAGGTGTTTTTTATCTTTTCCGTGATACATAATAAAAAAAAGCACGGCTAATAAAGGCCGAGAAATAAGGGTACTTATGCGTTACAAACATTCATACATACACACGAAAAGACTGAATTGAAATTGGACATACGTGTTACAAACCATACATATACACGGAAATACAGAATAAAAGACTGAATTGAAGTTGGACATTAACTATGCTATAATCAAAGTAATGTACAGATAAAATTAGTACAGTATTTGAAATATTTTTTAGTATCCTCAAGCTGTATCATATCGTATTTACTTAGATCGTGCAGTGATTATGTCAGATGAAATAAAAATTTATATTTACTTAATCCCAAAGATGATCTGAAATTAAGTTGAAATGACTGCACACTATATAAAATGAAGTAATACAGTCAATTTCAAAACAAATTTGAGGTAATTTACAATATAAGGCTATGAAATATATTTATACATAAACGTCGTAAAGTGTAAACAATTCATATTAGACAAATATTTCACCCAAATGTGTTACAGTAGAACCTTGATAACAAGCTCTCATGGAGATTGTAAAATAAGACTTGTTACAGTAGACCCCCTCTTAACCGACCTCGCATTAACCGATAATCGGATTATCCGCCCTTGATCGTAAAATATTACAGTTTGTTTTAACCGACCTTGCTTTGAGAGCAGCTCGGTTTAACCGCCGCTTTCTCGGAATTTCGGCATTTCCTCTCCCACGCTGGGCTATGGGAACATTCGCTTATCTCCACAGGATGTGACTAACAATAAGTATTTTATAGCTATCCCAAACAATATTGCGTATTGTCAGTTTGTCATCATCGTTCGTCTTGCGAGCACGTCTAATTTTTTCTCTGTGCGGAAAGTTATACAGTAACATAGGAAAGTGCGTGGAAGTGTGTGTTTAGCTGTTTAGTTTATTTAATATTAATCGGACCGTGCTTCAGTTTAAATTAAAATGTAAAAATAGTCGTTTTAAAATACAGTAAAGTGTTTTTATCAAATACAGTACAGTAAACTAGGATTTCCAAACTACAAAATGGCATCGGTAAAACGAAAACGGAACGTTGTTACTGTGGAACAGAAACTAAGTGCATTGGACCGTCTTGACAAAGGTGCATCTGTGAAACAAATTAGTGACGAGCTGGGTGTTGGAATAACAACTGTCAAAGACTGGCGTCGTAACAGGAAATCTTTACAAGATTTCTGTACTCAAATAGAATCTGGCACGGCATTGGCGACTCGGCGTACATTAAAAAAACCAACAAATGATCTCGTAGATGACGCGTTGTGGTTGTGGTTCACACAAGAAAGGCGTAAAGGAACCCCATTAAGTGGCCCGATTTTAAAGGAAAAAGCAACCATGCTTCATTCTAAGATTGAAAACGGCGGCAGTTTCACTGCCAGTAACGGCTGGTTCGACAGGTGGCAAAAAAGACATGGCGTCCACTTTTTATCTGTTTGCGGTGAAAAGTTGTCGGCGGATCCTACTGGAGCTAGTGAATTTTCTACAAAATTCAAGGAGTATATTGAGGAGGAGGGTTTACATCCAGAACAAATTTATAACATGGATGAAACTGGATTGAATTTTAAACGTCTGCCGGATAAAACATTCGCCGCCAGCAATGAAAAATCGGCTGCCGGTTTCAAAATGAACAAAGAGTGGGTAACAGATGCCCTATGTTCCAATGCGCCTGGAACCCACAAACTACCTCCCTTAGTGATTGGCAAATATCAAAAGCCAAGAGCTTTCAAAAACATAAACGTAAATGCTCTTCCAGTTTGTTACAAAGCGCAGCGATCTGCTTGGATGGACGAGTATATTTTTAAGGACTGGTTTATCAACGAGTTTGTTCCCAGCGTGAAAAAACATTTGACTAGTCTGAAAATGCCAATAAAGGCAATTTTGCTTTTGGACAATGCTACCAGTCATGTAGAAGGCATCGAAAGCGAGGAAAACAGTGGAATAAAATGCTATTTTCTTCCTCCGAACGTTACCAGCATTGTCCAACCAATGGACCAAGGCGTAATCGAGAGTTTTAAGAGACGATACAAGAAGAAGTTACTTTCTGAAATTTTGAACAGGATGGAATTTCACAGTAAAGGACTTGTTGACGTCTTAAAAACAATCAATGTAAAGGACGTGATTTACATGGTGGCTAAGTCGTACGAAGAACTTCAAAGCACTACAATCGTAAAGTCATGGAGAAAACTGTGGCCTGAAGTAGAAGAAGCGGTACTAAACAACATGGACGTTAATCCATCAGCAGAAGTTCGCCAACAAGAGATCGACCCAAGTGAACAATTATTATTGGAGGATCTTCAAACATTGACAGGTGGTGATTACGTCATAGAAGCAGAAGATGTTCAACAATGGATTGCTCACGCTGACGACGAGCTGGGGAACGATATGATGACAGACGAAGAAATCGTTACGGCAGTCACCCGTCAAGATAACAATGCGGAGGAAGAAGATGAAATCGAAGATTTAGATCAGGAATCCAAAATTAGTCATTCCGAGGCAAGAAAGGCATTTACTCTAGCTGCAAGTTATATTGAACAACAAAAAGTATCAAGTGCTGCAGATGTGATGTTTATAAAAAAATGGCGAGACTATGCCTTCAAGCAGACACTGGACAATGAAAATCAGAAAAAAATCACTGACTTTTTCAAGTAAGCTTAAGTGATTAAAACTGTTCTTTTTTATCATTTGTATGATTGAAAATATTGTTTCATCTTTTAAGTTTGTGTGTTTTAATTCAATACTGTAAAATGGAGTTTATCAATCGTTTATTGTATTTTTTTATTACTGTAAAGTAGTGTGTGTGTTTCAATTCAATACAGTAATAGAGTGTGAAACATTTAAGGTGTTTTTTATTAAGTTTCCTGGTGGATCCTCTTCAGTGTGTCAAACCAAAGCAAATCAGCGAGATCGTCTGTACAAAGAACAATTGGTATGTAAACAAAATAGTTTTACTAGTTACGTAACGTGTCTGAAAACAGCTGCTATTTTTTGTAATATATTCCAGAATTATCTTATCGCTAGAGTAAACAAACAAACAACGCAACTTGTAGGGGCGGGAACAGGGGAGGGTTAACGACTCCTCGTCCAAGGTCAAGATTGTTTTTGTGACTCGAGCTTCCATTGAGAGGCTATAAATAAACATTCTGTCTCGTAACAAAATGTTGCTTGTATCTGTAATTCCGACTAAGAGCAGAGAGCTCTGTACTGTATTTTGAAAGCATCAATTAACAGAACGTACTTAAGTTATAACAGTACAGTAAAATATGTAACAGTTTTTATTGATTCTTGCCTACAACTATAATTTATTCTACTGAAAGTATTTGACTTAACCGTGTTATTTTGTTTATTACTGTACGAAAAAAGGAGATTAGTGTAGTTTATTTTATAAATAATGCAACTACTACTTCAAAATAATGATTATACAATACTAAATGAATATCACTTAATTTTATTGTGTTTTTAGGTATTACCCGTTTTAACCGACGTTTTGAGTTATCCGACCTAGGTCCGGTCCCGTTAGGGTCGGTTAAGAGGGGGTCTACTGTATCATGGTTGACTTCTTATCGAGGTTTGTAATAACATGTGATTAGGGGAAAAATAATTTTAAGGGGATTTGAAAATGACACTTGTTATCAAGGGCGACTTGTTATCAAGGGTCATCTTATCAAGGTTCCACTGTATAATTATCTTAGCATAAACTCACATTTGGAACCCAGACAGGAAATGCTAATCTCATAGAGCAAGATATCAATTAATTCAATTCAATTCAATTCAATTCAATTATTTAAGATGGGGACGCCACTATGTGCGTATTTTAACCCAAATATGAGTGAAGGATGAGTGTAGGATGAGTGGCGCGATCTTGTAGTCTTGTTAGCGACTAAGATAAATTTAATATGGCTGTAAGAAAGGTGCAATACCAACGATAACAAGTTGTAAATAGTGATGAGTTTGTACTTAAAAATTATTCACGCTACCACCAAGAACCAACGTCGAAATTTGGTTACGAACAAATTGGGTAGGCCTGCGTACCGATAGGAGATGGGTCCATAGGCTTATTGAAGGTATGGGCCAGCGCAATACTGGTGAATCGAAAGCGAAATCGACACATTAAGAAAGCATTTTAGCACGATCTGTGAACCTCTGTTACAGTCACAACATCATGTCATCACCCAATGTGACAGAAACATATATGATCACCGCAGTTGTAAATTTTTACTTTACAAAAATGACATCAAAACGCCGTTATAATTGATGGAAGCCTGGATTGTAGGCTGTTAAGTGAATATTTAGAAATGTAAGTTTCTCAGTCCTAAACACAACTGATTCACAGTCTTTTTCCCGGTTATCAAAATTCAAGCACAGTGAAATTTGAAACACGCAGAATCTCAATTTTCCCAATTTATCTTGATCTCAATTAATTGCATTATTCAAGTCACAATGTTATTGTCCTTGGTTTTGGATTGGCTCTCAAAACAAACGTGATCGGAAATAATAGTTCTTTCCCATGTATTGAACTATTTGTAAACAGCTTTTAATGTAAACATATCAGTGTTAGTTTAAAGAAAGTACCTTTATCCAAACAACTATTTGTTATTTCACAAAATTAATTCTATTTCCTAAGTAGGTAGGCAATGTTTTAATTGTATCATAAAGACTGCAAAACAAAACATGTGTTTTATTTAGATTATTATGATGAGTTGTAATAGTATATTTCGTACCTAGGGCCGAAAATGAGTAGTTTCTAAGTTCGAGACAAAGTGGAGAACTTAAATCGATCGAGAGCTGCAAAACCATTTTGGTCCGTGGTACGAACGCTATTTTTCACCACACTATATACCCTATTACCACTATAATAATGCACACTGATAGTCAACACAACTACAACTTTAAGGTTATGTGAAGAAATTATTTGAGGAATCAGCAAAAATAAAAATAAATAGTTGCTAGGCCATGGTGACAATAACACAATTCTATTGCAATGCTATGGATTTTGATTGTGTATTTAAAACGCATTCTTGTTTTAAGTAAGTAAGCGGACAGCTGATTTTGCGGCCCCGGGCTGTAAAAACCTCCTCGGTCCCCAAATTACGATGACAGCTGGCATGGCCAGCAAAACGTAACATTCAGCCACCAATTAACGTATGTAATACAGCCAAAAACATCATTAGTGTGGTGAAAACAAATATTATTATTGTTAGAGACTTCTTACAAAAGACATGTTTAAATAAAGTCTTATTTAATTTAGTTCATTCCTGATTAAATTATTGTCACAACTATCAACAGTCGTGATACATGGCGCAGCGTGATGTAAACCTACAGATCCAACAGGAAATTGAAAAGAACAGACTTCAAAGAAATCAAATCCATGTCAAGCCTCTAGACAAATTTTCCTTCAACCCCTATGATTGGAGTGCGTGGAAGAAACGATTTGAAAGGTACAGGTCAGTCAGCGATCTACATAAAGCACCTGGAAAAAGGCAAGTTGACATTCTTTGCTACTGTATGGGGGATAAGGATGAGGAAATATTAGATTCCTTTAATCTAAGCCCTGACGAGTTGGAAAATTATGAAGTGATTAGGGGAAAACCATTCCGTTCCCAAAACAAACATCATATATCAGCGTGCTAAATTTCTTAGACGAAAACAGGGATCCTCAGAGTCTGCTGAAAACTTCATCAAGGACTTACATACTCTTGCAAAACCATGCAACTGGGGAGATTTAAGGGATTCTCATGCAGCTTATCGTTGAAATGAATGATCAAAACCTTAGTGATCGCTTACAGTTACAAAGCTCACTAAAATTAGAAACTGCAGTTGATGCTCTTCGTAGTTCAGAGGCATTAGTTAGGCAAAAACTTGACCTAGCTGATCCCTCCGTTGATCGGGTAAAATTTAACACCACTCCCAAGAAGTCTTTCTGTAAGAAAACTGTTTCTGATAACCATGGAAAATACAATCCAGGAAACCAATGTAAATGGTGTGGGAATCCTCCATCCCATCGCCGAGGCTTGTGTCCTGCCAAAAATGTTCGGTGTAACAACTGTAAAGCAAACGGTCACTTTGCTAAAGTTTGTTCTAAGCAAAAGGTTAATGAAGTCAGTAGTGAACCTCAGTTTGTTAATATATTTGTTAATATGTACACATTCACCAAATTCTGAAGAGTTCATAGGTAAAATTACCGAAAACAGTGCTCTAAACCCCGAATCTTGGGAAATTCACCTCAGGTTTAATGATTCTGACATTATTAAGTTTAAAATCGATACTGGAGCAGACCTTTCAGTTTTGCCAGCTAATATCAAGCTAAACAAAAAAGTTCCATTGCAACACTTGTAAAGACTCTCAGGACCGGATGGGACTCAGTTAGCTGTAGGCGGGACGGTAAATGTAAGGTTGGACTATAAGAACAAATCTTGTTTCGAGCGTTTTTATGTAGCAGAAAAATATAAAACACCACTTCTAGGTAAAACAGCCATTGAAAAACTTAACCTTCTACAAGTTTTCCGAATTGTGCCTTCGACTTCGAGGATCTATAGGGAAAAGTTTCCATAGAAATTATGTCTCCAGGCATGGTGCCAAATCTCTTGGAAGTTTGAAATCTGGAGACAGTGTTTGGATATCTGACATAGGAAAACCTGGAATGGTTGTAAAAACAGTAACTGAGCCACGATCATATATTGTCAGGACTGATACAAAAGACCTAAGAAGAAACCATTTCCCTATGACTTAAAAAGTACACCCTCACCAGACAATGTGACAGAACGAAATTCAACAAGTGTCTGTACCAGAAGTCCAAAACTACGAGAGGACAACTCAAGGTACAAGACTAGACACGGGCGTGAAGTACATCCTCCAAGGAGACTCGTTCTTTAAGGAGAGGGATGTTTGATAAAGACTGCAAAATAAAACATGTGTTTTATTTAGATTATAATGATGAGTTGTAAACAAATATTAATATTGTTAGAGACTTCTTACAAAATACATGTTTAAATAAAATGATACTAATTTAGTTCATTCCTAATTATTATTGTCACGAAAACTATCGACGGTCGTGATACATTAATAGTTAAAGACATTCTCACCAATCCAGTGAATACAGTAAAATGGTTTCAATCTTGATCGGAAATCTAGCTTTCTCGGAGTAGGCTGCGTAAATTGTCATTTCACTGTCAAAGAAACAATGTTAGACAAACAGAAGGACAGAAATCGAGATAAGACTCGTTCAGCTCTCTTGGGCCTTGAAACATAAAAATAACCAAAAACTTGATGATACCACACAATGTACAGACTAAAATTTAATTTTATTTATGTATAAAATAGCCTACAGAATTGAGTTGAAAATTTATCACATTAAACCAAAACAATGATCAGATATAGTAAAATTTTGAAATAGTATTGGTGTTATTTTGTATCGTATTTACTTATCGACTTATCGTGGAGTGATTATGCTGTTGGTAATAAAACTTATATTTGCTTAGTCATAAAGATGACCCTAAATGATCGGGCCCAGTTTTGAATGACTGTATAGTATAAATTAAACGAATTACCATAAGTGATTTTGATTAAAAGTTGAGGTAAAGAACAATAGGCTATCTACTATTGATACCTAAACAAAAACAACGTAGGTAAAGCGAAAACAATTCATGAGTGTATGCTTGAAAAATGTTTCACTCAAATGTGTTAAAGTGTTCAGTTTCCTTAATAATCGTAAACGGTAGGAAAAAAACATTAAATTTTAACATGACTGTTAAGAATGATGCAGCACCAATGACAACTAAGATGTAAGTAGTGATATATGTTAAGTGTGTTTTAAAAGTGATTGTCGCTAACACTGGTTCTTGGGATAGGTACCGTTACCGTTACCGAGAATCAACGTCGAAATGTGGTATGGATAAATGGGTAGGCTTACGTACCCAATAGGAGATGGACCATAGACCTATTGGCGGTACAGCCCAGTAATGGCAGCGCAATATCAGTGAGTCAAAACCGAAAGGGACACAATGTAAAAGCGAGTATAGCACATCCATAAATCTTTGTTACGATGACAACGAAATCACAAAGATCACTGTAGTTTTATTTTTACTTGAAACAACAGCCATCAAAACGCCTTTAATGAGTAAAAACCACGATTGTAGGCTATAGGCACCAATGATAAAAAAATTTAAGTTTTCCAGTACTTGAACAATACAGATTAACAGTTTTTCCCCCCGGTTATCAAAACTGAAGTACAATTTCATACACATAGAATCTCCGGTTTCCGACCTGGATGATATTTGGTTTCTTTATTTTTATTAATGTAGTTACACCCTAAAACATTTTATCAATTGAATCCGTTAGGGTATGTAAGTCAATAGTTAATTAAGTTACTTACTTAGTTTTGGATTTGCTTACAAAACGATTGGAAATAGTTGCAGTATTTGTGAACAATGTTAGTAGACATATCAGTGACAGTTAGAAAATATAATCATTATCCATACAGCTGTTTGTTATTTCATAGACAAGATTCTCTAAACAGATGATTAGTATTTCATAAATGACGGATGTAGTAAACATTGGGAGAAAAAACTTACAAACAAATCACACAAAATTGGGGTTTTCAAGGTTTGTTATTTTATTTGCAAGTAGTGAGACCATATTTAATAGCCAAAGACACTCTCATCAAACCATTGAATACAGAAAATGATTTAATTACGGACACAATGACAGACAGACAGACAAAAAAACAGACAGAAATTGAGATGACTCGTATCGGCTTTCTTAGGCTATGAAACATTAAAATAAAATAAAAACTTCATGATTCCATGCAATGTACAGACAAAGCTGTAATTTTATTTATATAGAAGATTGTATAGCTAAGGTATATATATAATGTTTTGCTGTTTCAGATATTTGGCTGGCATCGTCTGATTTCCTCTTGCTACATTGCCAGTCGGCTCACTTCACTTTACTCCATCCACTTCCTCAATGGTTCCATACTTGCAGGAGCCAAACGCTCAAGTAATGGCCGCCCTTACTTCCAGCATGGCTCACACGTCTTGTACGAAGGGGTGAATCCTGAGCCACTTTATAGAAAGGTCTTTAGGCTTTGTTTTTACCGTTAGTCCTAATGAGTTTTTAAATATTAAATCCTCAATTTTATTTAGTTTGAAATTCAATAACTCAAAGTATTTAATTGGTCTGAAAATTGTATTTAAAAATCGTTCTACATTCAACATACTATACAAAGTAGAACAGTAGGTTACAAAAACTACAATTGACAAAATGATTTGTAGTAAATTAATACAGAAAAAAAACAAACACAAATTGTTAATCAATAGCTAGGCACCTAACATTTTACTTTTGAGGTACCATTTAGAGTCTATGGCAGCGGTTGCCAAACTTAGGCTTGTGACCCACCTTCCAGGAGCAATTTTGTTGGGTCGCGGTAAGAGAACAAACATTAACTTTGTTTTTATGACCCTTAATTTTCACTACACAAACAAACGAATATGAGCGTCCAAATGGTACTAATTGGGTTTCAATTGTGTCAATCAATTTGTTATTTCTGATTTTTACATGTTGAATTGAATAATTTTTGGATTTCTTTGGACGGAATAACACTCTAATATTGCGATCGCAGAAAATACAGTAGACTCTCTCTTATCCGGAATCCTCGGGACCGAGGCCAGTCCTGAAAACGGTTTTTCCGGTTAAACCGACGTCTCCAAAATCTTGTTAAAACGCAAATCTTATTTAAATGCATACTTTTTACAGTATTTGACTTAAATTTAGGAGAGCATTGTATTTAGACACGTAATCACTGGAGAAAGGTCATCGAAATACCTGTTGTAAAATGTAGTTTCCGGTAAAAAGCATTCAACCAATTGTTGTTGACTACTGCAAGGAAACGCAAATGTTTGTATACACATATAAACCAACAGTTGCCCCCAAAAATCAAATCCTGAAACTTAATATTAAAATTTTAACTCAAAACCTGTTTGATTAGTTAAGGTTACAAATAAATTAAGATAAGCTACTTAATAATAAAATTGTTTTCTATCAAATTGAAACTGAAAGAAGAGATTTGTTAATCATTCGCACTTATTTCTATATCTAGCCAGGGGGTATAATTCCGGGGGTAAAAATCCTGGCCATACATTTTGAGCTGACCTCATGAAGGGGGTAAAATTACGGTCCGTACACTCTAGGTTTTAATAATTTTACGTGTTCTGATTAAATTCACAACCGTAAAAATGTACGTTTAGTTCCACCTTTAATCCATCGAACTAAAGTTGTGCAATTGTTCTGCCAGAATTTTACCCCCTGGTTTGCGACGTCAGTTTTGCCCAGGGGGTAAAATTCGAGGGGGACAAAAATCTGCTACACCGTAAAATTAGCAGGTAGGCTTGGTAAAATTGTAAAGCATCAACTTCTTGTTAATGATTAAACACTTTTAGATGTTAAACACTGTTAATGATGGAAAACAATGTATATCGATTTGGTTCATGGACGGATATATCCGTTTTTAGCCCGGAAAGTAAACAAAGATTGACGGATATATCCGTCCAAAGCCCTGGAAGGTTTAATATTATTGAATAGGTGGGTCGTGAAAAAAAATCCAAGATGTAGGTGGGTCGCAAGATCAAAAGGTTTGGTAACTGGTGGACACTCACAGTAATAAATTGAATTCAACATTGCTAGGCACAAACAAAATAAAGAATACAAGATCAAATAAAAATCAAGAACATAACATTAAATTTAGTCAGTATCCATGCTACTCATCCACAGAAGGACAAAACAATCAATTAAACACGTTGACTGCGGCCTACTGCTAATAGCAGTAGCGCGGCACTGGCACTGCTCGCAGCCTACTGCTATATCAGTTGTTGGAATTCACTTATATTTTTGTTGAATTGTATTTAAGTTGGTAAAAGCTTTAAAAACGTTAAAACAGAGAGCTATTACTTTCAACACCTTTATTTACAATTGAACTCACAACAATAAGCATTTTAATCATAACTGAATCTTAGCAAGGAAATATAAAGTACAAAGAATAAAATATATAACAGCTGTTAGCTGATTCAAACTACATCACTTGCTGTATATAATACCATTGACTATATAACTGACAACTTCTAACATCCTCCCACCAAGTTCATGGAACATTTAATAAGTGAAATGAACTTCTCTATGGGTTGGAATGAACAACTTTTCATGATATTAAAAAGAGAAGTTATTAAGTTGCATTGTTTTTCCAAGTAATGATCTCAAGTTTAATTTGTATATCTCTTCGGAACACATATAAGTCTTCCTCGTCTGGTTTCTTTCGTGATTGACACAGGTTCTTAAAAGTCCTTTGCTGTCTTCAAATGGAATCAAAGTCTTGAGTTTTTTATCTGTCAAATTCTTCAAAGGATTCTGATTGAACAATTGATATCAATTTTTCTTCTGCCAATGTGTATTCTTCTAAAGTTAAGTCACAGTTTTTGATAGTCTTGTTCTTCATTAGAGTATTGTTTTTGAACCGATAAATCCATCCTATTGTTCTAACAGCTTTCTTGTATGTTAAACAATACATGTACAACCACTCTTTGCCTGTAACATTGTTAACAGCAGAAATAACAGTTCTTTTCTTTTGGCTGTTAATATCATCCTCATTGTATTGAGTTTCTTCTTGACAAGGCCAATTTTCTGGAGATGCTGTAATCCAGCTTGGGCCCTCCCACCATTTTGACTCAAGTAGTTTCTGAGCAGAGCATCCTCTTGAGGGAAGATCAGCTGGATTCTTGTTACCGGGAACAAATCTCCATTCATGCTGTGAAGTTAATCTCTTGATTTCTGACACTCGGTTGTTGACAAATACATTCCAATTATCTTCCCGTTTAATCCATGCTAAAACTGTTGTTGCGTCAGTCCAGAAATAAGTTGCTACATCATGTAACTTGTAGTCATCAACGATGGTCGAATACAACCTAGCAGATATAGAAGCCGCTAACAATTCAAGTCTAGGGATTGTCATCTTCTTAGACGATTTGGTAACTGGTGCTACCCTAGATTTTGCTGCAACTAGTTGTACCCTGACATAATCTTCCAACTCAATACACAAAAAAGCGACTGAAGCGTATGAATTCTGGCTGGCGTCTGAAAATATGTGGAGTGTCCAATTTGTCATGGTGTTTGTACCGGGTAACCATCTAGGTATCTTGATTTCACTGAGGAAGTGGATGTCTTTTAATCACTCCATGAAACCATCTTTTGTCTTTGGATCTACTTCTTCATCCCAACTTGTGCCTCTTTCCCATGTGTGTTGAAGTAGTAACTTTGGTATCAAGGTAACACAGCATGTAAAGCCGATTGGGTCAAAGATGCGATGTGCCGTACTCAAAATAATTCTCTTAGTGATCTTTTCAGTGTCAATATCTTGTAGGCTGGCAATATTAACTTCTAGTGTATCTGATTCTCTATCCCAGACCAGACCTAGAACGTTTGATTTCTGTAGAGACGATGAAAATGAGTTCTTGTCAGCAGTCAGCTCCCACCCTTGAAGTTCAAACTTTCTCTCGTACATAATCTTGGTTGCTACTTCAACAAACTGCTGCGCTTCTTCCCAGTTGTCTGCGCTGCACACACAGTTGTCAACATAAAAGCTGGAAGCTAGGGTTTCAACTAACTTCAAAGGCGTTTGCCTTGCTTAGTTTCCAGTAGTATTTCTTCCATTAGTAGTCTGATTGAAGCTTCCAATAAAAAAGGGCTCGAGGAAACTCCAAAAACAACTCGACAATGTCTGTAAACTATAAGTTGTCCTTCCTTCGTAGTCCACAAGAATCCCAAAAAGTCTCTGTTGGCTTGGTTCAAAGCAATTTGTAAAAATGCCTTGCGAATATCAGCTATTACACCAATTTTCTTCAGTCGAAATCGAGCCATTACTGAAGGAATCTTCTCGATAAGATTGGGTCCTTTTTCCAAACACTGATTTAAAGAAGGACCTTTATGTTCATGCACACTGGCATCGAACACAGGACGAATCGGAGTAGTACTGCCAACTTTTAAGACAGGGTGATGTGGTGGATAATGAGCAGGTCGGTGCATTTCTTCAGCTGGAACTTCTTCTATAATCTTTTCATTCAACCACCCAACAAATACTTCTTGGTATTTGTCGTATAGGTCTTCTTTCTTAAGTTTTTTCACTGTTGAAGATAGTCTTTTCTTAGCTAAATCATAGTTGTCTGGCAGCGGAGAGTGATCTGCCATCCAAGGGAGACAAACTTCAAAACGCCCTTCTTTGGTAATTTTTACTGTTTCAAGAAAGGTTTTCTGTGTTTCGGCTTCTAATTCCTGTCTTGAACATTTCTCGTAAGGATCTAGAATTCCTAACGTATCTAAAGTCCAAAGGTCACTAATTTTACCTGTAGTCAGCATAGAAGTTACTAAACTTGTTGCATGTTGCTTGTTATGCTGCTTGTTTGGAATTTTCCCCATCAATGTCCATCCGAGCTTTGTTTCTACTGCAACCAATTTACAGTCCAGAGCCTTGTGACCACCTGTCCATAAGTTTCCTGCTACATCTGCTCCTATTAGTACATCTATAGGACCATTAGAGTCAATATCACTGAAGGTAATGTTCTGCATAGCTAACTCTTCTATCCAGGGTCCTTGCATGACAGGTGAGATGTTTCCGCAGATCTTCTTCTGGTCTAGAACTTCGAAGTGGCATCTATACTTGTCATCTAATGAAGAAAGATGTAGTACATACAAATTATGATTAATTACTCCTGTACTGTTGCCCCCAAAAAGAGAATGTTGAATCTTTTCATTTTTGGTAGATACATAACCTAATTTGGCTGCTAAGCTGGATGAAACATAAGATCTTTGGGAAGCAGAATCAATCAGAGCTCTTGCACAGTAAACACCTTTGGGTCCCGTTACATTGACACGTAAAGTTTGCATCAACACATTACGGGTATTTAAGTTTGCAAGTGTTTCGTCTCTTTTAGGCTGAACACTGACATTTTCACGTTCTGCTAGCTCTCTACTAGGATTTGATTCATTAGGCTGCTTTTTAATTTGATCAATCTCATCACACATGATGACAAAGTGAGACTTTTTACAAACAATACACTTAGGCTTAGTCCTACATTTGTTTGCAGTATGTCCAGGTTTTAAGCAACAAAAACATGCTTTCTTACTATTTATAGATGCTTTTCTTTCTGACAAAGGCATTGATTGGGCTTTCATACAATCTTGACTTTTGTGAGAAAATGTACAAAATATACAACCTTGGCTATTTGATTTGTCACATTTTTCAGAAGTAAATAGCCCTGTAGCAGTAGCTGTATTAGGCCGACTTGATTTATTTACAAAGGGAGGAGTTGCCTTACTTTGCCTACTGTCATTCTTTTCTTTACTTGTGCGAGGTCGATGAGAAACCAAATCCAGACATAGCTAACTTAACCTTTTGCTCCCCTTCAATTTCCCCTTTTAGAAAATTAAGAAGATTTTCTAACAAGTCTTTAGACGTATTTTTCTCGTCCTTATGCCTACTGAATGTATTAGAACTAGATCTCTCCCACAATTTCAAAACATCTTCTGGCAAACAAGATGAAACTAGAGGTAAGAGGATAGGTGAACACGTGTCTGAGGACACCCCTATAGTGTTTCTAGGTTTCTTATATGACACTGCAGTTTGTCATATAATTCAGAAATGGAAAGCTTCTTGGTTGACGAAGCATGGTAAACTACAATTTTCAACATTTCCCTAATGTAATATTCAGTTAGCAAGTCATCCCGACCAAAACGACTTTTGAGACTTTTAATTACTTTGGGATACATTTCTCCAGTGGCTGGGTAACTTTCAACCACTTCTCTGGCTGCAGAGTTTGGAATTGTTGCCATAACTAAATACTGGATTTTGTCATTAGGATTTATTGATTCATCAGAATCTATTTTAGAAAACTGAGCCCAAAATGGTAACCAATCTTTAAGATCGCCCCCAAACTCTTTGAATTTGATCAAGGGAAGCTTGTATCCACTGTTGTTATGCATAGGGTAACCTAGGCCTACCTGAATTGATGAAGGCTGTGATTGACCACTTACAGAAACCTTATCTTCCTCCAGGCTTATCTGTAGGAGTTTCTCTACAGATTTCTTAACTATTTGAAAAGCTAATGAATAGTCCTTTTGGCTTTCCATCTCCTTGTCCATGTCATTGTCATTTACTTCAGTTGACAACATGAGTTCAAACACTTCTGAGTCATATGTTTTGCTATGGATTCATATTGAGTAGCTAAAACATCCATTAAAGCTTCAATCTTAGTTAAATCCCGATCTTCACTACTAATCATACCTTCAAGTTCAGTCCTTGTTTTAGTGAAGATTCTTCTGATGACTCCTCTACTTCGATTTAGTTTTGATATATCCATTTTTGCACTGGTTTTAATCGTGTCCACAGTCGCCAATAATGTTGGAATTCACTTCTATTTTTGTTGAATTCTATTTAAATTGGTAAAAGCTTTAAAAACGTTAAAACAGAGAGCTATTACTTTCAACACCTTTATTTACAATTGAACTCACAACAATAAGCATTTTAATCATAACTGAATCTTAGCAAGGAAATATAAAGTACAAAGAATAAAATATATAACAGCTGTTAGCTGATTCAAACTATATCACTTGCTGTATATAATACCATTAACTATATAACTGACAACTTCTAACATCAGTAGTGTGCTCGCCTGCCAAACATTGTGTCAGTATGAGCCCAGCACACGGCTGGGAACGTTGTGATTGTTGTCAGGCTGTAGCTTAGAATGCGAGCTTTATTTTGGTGCAGGTTGGTACTAAACATTCCCGTAAAATCCCGTCTGGCAATGCTTTTGTCCCGTTTTCGGGGATTTTCTCTATTCGAGCCATATTACAAAGACTCTGGTTATTAAACCAGGCAGTGCTGCTCCCTTGGGGTGTTTCAGTGAACTACGTCCACTTTCGGGGTAACGCAGAACAATCACCATTGCTCTTTTGTGATTCGTCTTACTGAGATATTTCAATGCCAATAGCGATCTCTGAGTCAGTAACGCGTCGGAGCTCCGCCCGCAGTTTTGGGAGCGCCATTGTTAAGATTTTCAGCAGTAAACGTGTTAAAAACAATAATGCAACATATTGTTTAAGAGAAACTTACATTTATTAGAGAATCAGTACTCTTTTACTTTTCTTACAATCTTGGCTTACTAAATTTAAAATAATTTTTTTACTTGTTATCATAAATTTATCATTTGTTTGTAGGGACCAAAACAACTACTTTAATGTTTGTACAAGTAGTGGACATTGTGATTAAGTGAATTCCCTATTGCCTAATTAAATTTCTAAACTAGTTAATAATAAGGAAATTTCAATTTTGGTTAACCCCAAAGTAAATCAAACAAGCTCAATTAATTGGGCAGTTTAGTTTATTGCTCACTTGAGACAAGGAACATGCAAAATGTTAGTTTTTCTTATGTAGGTATTGCAATTTTTAAAGCAATAACTGATAGAAATAATCTCTATTTGTATTAGTTTAAACTACTGTAATGTTGTTACAGCAAAACCAAGACCGAATTTTGACATTGTTGCTTGGGGAACTAAAGGCAAGATACATTCTCCGCAAAACTTTCCTGTCAAGAGGTCACCTGGCTCCTGACTGTGACTTTACTCTGGGAGCTTGGCAAGCTGCAACTTACTTCTATGTCAACTCCGCACCCCAGTGGCAGAGTATAAACTGTGGTAACTGGAGACGAGTGGAGAACCAGATACGAGCTCTTGCAATAATTGTGAGTTATATTACACACTGCATTATTGCGTTCCCTCACATTATCCAAATTGTGCAATACAATATGAATTTAAATTATTTTATCTTCCTCCTATTTACTAAATTAATATATGGGTAGTATTTTTAAAAAGTTCTGATTTTAACTTTTAGTGTTTAGTTCTTCTGAGATATCTTTAGTGACGTATGAGGGTTGTTTGTAAATTAAGGGCTTCCCAGCTTTCGAGACAATGGAGTAAGCTAGTTCAAATCTAACTAAAATTATTTTACTTCCTTGACAACTGTGCAACATTTAGTAGTGTTATGGCAGCTGATAACGATTGATGGGAAAATTGTCACTCTCGCCAAATATGCATTACTTTTTTTTTTAAATGTGTGCATCTTGAGAGATTAACCCATATTAAATTGCATTTCCATATGAGAGATGTCTTAGGAGAAAAGTGAACTTTGATAGAAAAAAACATGCAAAAGTACATTAAGTTTGGAGAAGGCAAGACAAGGCCGTCCGTGGGCATCCATTAGTCAAGAGCTCAACAGAGACTAACAACCTATGAGGGGTGTTTTATATTTAAAGAAAAGATTTTTAAATGTTTATTACTTGAAAATTGAAACCTATTATTTGACCAAGCATAATTTATATGGCATGAAGTAGAGCGAATGATGAAATTTCTCTGTCTATCAGTTGGTTGTCTTTTACTACTTTCCAACACAAAATATTGTTTACTTTCATTAAATTTTTTTTCATTAAAATTTGTTTAAACACTAAAAGGCTACGTCATAGAGGCTCATTAAAGAGAAAAGTCACAATAATAGTGAGGGAAGGAAAGAACTCAGAGCAAGTATTGCATTTGAACTAGCTTTTTGGAGACCTTACTTTACGTTAAGCCCTCACTTGCATGTAAATACAAAGCAGGTACAACAATAATATTGATCAGTGATGAAGGAATTCAGGAGGGTTTAAGATGATGTCTAAGAATGATGATGTTTAAGAATTTATACACCCTTAGCAAATTTGCTTACATTAACTTTAAAATACTAACACAACCATTATTTTTATGAAACGTCCTTACGAAAGCTCTAAAATTACTTGAAAATGGAATAATAGCTATTTACATTACAAGTGTAGTGAGAGCGTTTTTACATCACGCAGGTGAATGTTGTGCAGCGAGCGGAAGCGAGTTGCATAATTCTCCTATGTGATGTAAACAAGCTCTTGCGTAACGTGTAACGTACAAGATTTTACCTGACCCGACAATATACAGGAGGTTACGAACAATATTTTTCATTATCCATTTCACTCATCTTTTAACAGTAACGTTCATTTACAAACAAAAGCTAGGTTAGGAAAATTCTTCAAAGCATAACAATAAAATTCAAGCGCACAGCTGATTTCTAGCATTGGACATTGTTGGCTCCATATAGGCATATTTTTTAAGTCACTCAATTTTATTTAAATGGGTTTCATTACCTCTCCGAGTGAGTTTTTCAACTTTACATCACTCGTGAAGTAAAGAAGTTGTATACATCACGCTTGGAATGGAAGTTAACATGGCGGGTTAGGTAAACTATATAAACCACATTCAGGTGACAGCTGCCTTACCTCATTTAGCCAGGTGTTTTTAAACATTCAAATTTTAAATCCTGGTAAAAATGTTCAGTTATTAAAACTTGTATAGTAACTTATTATATTATTTATACCATACGTTTGGTTTTATGCACTAAAATCCCTGAAACTTGCTTATAACACCATCTTTATAATAAGATTAAAATCACTCTTTTTATACCAGTGATAAAAAGTCATTTCAATCTTTAAACATTTTCAGAGGGTTGATCAAATACAAATATGAACGGGAAATAATCCTAAGGCCGTTGACACACGGAAAGACTGTTTTTCAACTGAAATCGGCAACTAGTTGCCTGCGTCCTGACCAATGTAGTTAGGTGGGACAGTGCACACGGTGCGACCAGTTGAGGACCAGTCGTAAGCAACCGGGCCTGCCGGTTGGAAGGTGATTTCAGTCGCCTGGTTTGAACAACTTTTCGCATACAGTATTTGTATTGCGCTTTTCAAGGATTAGGCATACCAACTGTGATAGCTCTTCGTAAGTATTTTTTGACATCCTGTACAACGACTGAAATTTTGCGTCTGTTTCTTGTAATGCAGCAGCAGCTACAAAGAGCCTACATTGAATATTTGTTTTAACATAAGGATGTACCCAATACCTTCTACGTCTTCTACGCTTTCTTGATAGTCTATAAAACACCAGGGCTTCTTCATCACTACTACTCATTTCAAACACCATACTCAGTACACAGTATTGTTATAACAAAATTAGAACTCATACTCTGTCTCAACTCAACTACAATTATTTCAGTCGTGCCCGTGTGCGGATTAAACCAACGTAACTGCAATCGTAATCGCGTCACAAAACAGTTGGTTCAACTTTAGTTGGGTTTCAGTCTTCCCGTGTGTCGACCGACTAAGGGACTCAGTTTTGGCAATAGGTTTCTCTCTCCCAATTGTATTGTAATATTATTTAAGATATACCAGTGTATTGTAATATGATTTATGCACGAGATATATAGCTTGAACAAAGTTATTTATGAATTTGAAAGTATAATTTAATTATTATATCCATCCACTTTTCAGTATTACACAAATTTATGAATTATTTTCAGTTCACAAAGAATATCAACTTGAAAATGAAATATATGATATTTTTTCCAGGAAAAGATTGATTTCATCGTTACAACTGGCACATATGGAATATTAAAGCTCTTAGATGCCAATGGAACATACAAGAATATATTTATGGATCCAGAAAATAAAAAGTTGCCAGTGCCAAATTTCTTTTGGAAAATGGTTTACAACCCTTTAACAAGTGCTGGGATAGTGTTTATAATAAGTAACAATCCATTCCTTCGCCGATCACCCAAGTACGTTTGTAAAGACGTTTGTTACGCTCACGGCTGGACTCAGCCTTTTGAAACAAACAGTGGCCACAAAGGATACGTCTACTGCTGCAGTATATCACATTTTAGGAATGTCGTTGAATATGCTCCTGATTTCCACAGTAAATATATTTTAACATTTTTGGGGAAAAACATAACCAAAGATGAAACTAAAAGAAAAAGATCGATAGGAAGATGACATTTACAAATAAATCTCCTTAAAAGACTGAGTTCCCCTAGATCAACTGATACAACTATATCAAATTATTTTGCACAGCTGAAACTAACAAAAATCTCCTTTTTGCGTACAGATAAAAAAATATTGTCAGTTTATGAAATAACAATTAGCCCTAAAATATTTGAGTTGTGTGTTTAAATTAGTACTTCATGTTTAGATATACTTATTGGATAGGTTAGTACCCAAGTTTTTCCCCAACAGACAGTATTTTTTATATCTTACTTAAAAAACAAAAAAATGCATCACAATAATTTTCAATAAAAACAAACTTGAAAGAATTTAAACTGTGGGCTTTACTCATCACTAATTGCTTTCCAAGCTCCTTAAGTGATCTATATACAGGGTGTCCCGGAACTCTCTACCAATATTTTAGGGCATTGTTCCTGGGTAAGAAACATACCTAAATATCATATTTAAATTGTCCGGAAGTCCTTAGTTACTCACACAGCCGCCATTTTGTTTTATTCAGTTATTAATTTTTTTCTAAAGAACGGTTAAACATATGAAATTGAAACTTTGCACAAACATTTATGACAATTAGACAAAGCTACAAAAAAATTATGACGATTTTTCATATTCATAAAACAAAATGGCGGCCATTTAAAATTTTGTTTCTTAAATAACTCAAAAACCGTTGATTTTATAAAAATGTTAAATGGCCGCCATTTTGTTTTATGAATTTGAAAAATCGTCATAATTTTTTTGTAGCTTTGTCTAGTTGTCATAAATGTTTTCTGCAAAGTTTCAATTTCATATGTTTAACCGTTCTTTAGAAAAAAAATTAATAACAGAAAAAAACAAAATGGCGGCTGTGTGAGTAACTAAGGACTTCCGGACAATTTAAATATGATATTTAGGTATGTTTCTTACCCAGGAACAATGCCCTAAAATATTGGTAGAGAGTTCTGGGACACCCTGTATATAAAATCCAATGTATATTTGTATGTTTGTATATTTGTATGTTTGTCCTTTATGGACTCCAAAACCGCTCGACAGATTGTAATGAAACTTTCAGGCATTATTAAGCATTATTCAAGGATGGTTTGTGTGAAGTTTGGTGCAGATCCGTCAATAGGGCTCCGCCCTAGTGGCTCTGGAGTTTCCCATGTTAACCTTATGAGTACTCATATTTAAATGGAATTAAAGAATCTTAACAGCTGGTGCAACTTGTTGGTGCGGCCAAATCCCGCCTTGGGCATAAATGGCCATGGGAAGAAGAAGAAGATGTGACATAAAACCACAATAGGACAGGACGACGTCTGTCAGGCCAGCTAGTAATCCATATGTATAAAATCCAATGTATATTTGTTTGTTTGTCCTTTATGGACTCCGAAACTGCTCAACAGATTGTAATGAAACTTTTATGCATTATTAAGCATTATTCAAGGATGGTTTGTGTGAAGTTTGGTGCAGATCTGTCAAAAGGGCTCCGCCCCAGTGGCTCTGGAGTTTCCCATGTTAACCTTATGAGTACTCATATTTAAATTGAATTAAAAAATCTTAACAGCTGGTTCAACTAAACAATTTGATTCTGTGACGTTCAATAGCATTAAAAAGTTAATAGGTTTACCAGCAGCGTGCAGCACTATTATTTTTTTAAATTTATAACAACAGCTAATTTGCAACCAAAAGGTGAGTGAGCGTAGCGAATGAACTTCAACCTGGAGGCGAGTTAGCGTAGCGAACGAGCTCTAACCTAAAGGTGAGTAAGCGTAGCGAACAAACTTCAACCTGGATGTGATTGAGCCATGCAAACAAGCTCATCTTGAAAATGAACGAGCATTGACATAAAACCACATTAGGACAGGACGCGTCTGTCGGGCCAGCTAGTCTATATATATAAAATCCAATGTATGTTTGTTTGTTTGTTTGTCCTTTATGGACTCCGAAACCGCTCGACAGATTGTAATGAAACTTTTATGCATTATTAAGCATTATTCATGGATGGTTTGTGTGAAGTTTGGTGCAGATCCGTCAAAAGGGCTCCGCCCAGTGGCTCTGGAGTTTCCCATGTTAACCTTATGAGTACTCATATTTAAATGGAATTAATTAAAGAATCTTCACAGCTGGTTCAACTAAACAATTTGATTCTGTGATGCATTAAAAAGTTAATAGATTTACCGACAGGGTGCAGCACTATTTTTTTTTCAATTTATGACAACAGCTAATTTGCAACTAAAAGGTGAGTGAGCGTAGCGAACGAACTTCAACCAGGACGTGATTGAGCCATGCGAACGAGCTCATCTTGAAAATGTATGAGCATTTGACATAAAACCACATTAGGACAGGACGACGTCTGTCGGGCCAGTTAGTAGATTATAATACCTACCAAAGTGTAAGCAGACAAAATGTTAATTGGGACTAGTAAATTAAAACATTGTCAGAATGTTTTCTGCGTTAAAAAACTAAAGATAGCTTGGCAGTTGCAAAGTATTTTATATAGGATCTATCTGAGCATCAAACAGGCCTTGACACTAAGGGTGCGTTCACAAAGAAAGCTGGTTACAAGTAACTTACTTTCAGCGCTTGTTCCAAGCGCTTGAGAATGCTGTTGTGTGTTCACAACAAACGCTTGCATTTCAAGCTCAGGAGTGTAGTCTCCAGATCTGGGCTCTGGTTGAGACAATATCTTTCTCAAGTGATGAAGAGTTATTTTTGATTGAAAATGTAGAATAAAAAATTTGTAGAAGGAAAGTAGGTGTTCATGCAATTAACCGTGGAAGAGGTAGGTTTGGGGAATACTACCATTAGTCCAGGACCTGACTAGGGTTCTGTGTGCATGTCGTGTATATAGAATTTTGTTTTTGCATTTCAATATAGATGTCTTAGGAAGTGTTTTCCACTCGGGTGTCAAGTTCGCACCTGGTACGTTTTCGAGCTATGACGTCATCAAAATGGCGGCCATTGATTTTTTTAAATCGTATATTTCGCAAACTATTTGTCGGATCGGAATGAACTTTTTTTTGTTTGAAAGATAATTTTAAATGCTACCTGTTTTACATTTACACATTTGTTGTATGTTTAGTACATTCTTCGTAATTTTGCAAAAACCTGTATTTTTAAATATTTTTGAGTTATTTTTGTTTGTAACGTTTTATTGATACAATTGATCAAAAACCACCAATGAAAAAAGTTGTAGAACATTTAAAAATCTTTACAAAAATACCAAATTCGATATGTTTTACTCAAAAGTTTACGTCAAGAAACTAGATAAATCTCATAAAAACACCAATTTTGGCGCAAAAACGCCTATTAGTCCGGCATCTAGGGCAGTTCGCAAGTCTTATAAAGACAGTTTCACCATTCAATGTTGATGTATGTGTCTAAATAAGTGTTTTCAACTCGGGTGTCACGTCTGCACCCACTGCAGTTTCTGGTTATGACGTCATTAAAATGGCGGTGATGGTGATTTTCAATTAATCTATTAAATTTAATGTTAATTTAATAGATTAATTGCAAATCAATCCAAGCAAATGGAAATTCGCTTAGTCGACAACGCTGCACCGGGGGTATTTATATAGTGGAAACATTCCTATGGACTAATTACATTGATTTGTTGTGCTTTTATTTGCATAAAAGAGGGTAATGGTCTTATTTTAAGTAAAATAGCTGGTGAAATCGTAACATGTAGCAATTTTAAAGACATCATAACCGGAAACTGCAGTGGGTCCAGACGTGACACCCGAGTTAAAAACACTTCTTTAGACACATACATCAACATTGAATGGTAAAACTGTCTATATATGACTCGTACACAGCCATCGATGTCGGATTTATATGCGTTTTTGCGCAAAATTAGGTTGTTTTGTACGATTTTCTAGTTTCTTGACGTGATCTTTTGAGTAAAGCATATCGAATTTGGTATTTTTGTAAAGCTCTTTTAACGTGCTACAACTTTGCCTTTAAGTTATTTCATATATATTGTATCAATAAAACGTTATCGACAAAAATAACACAAAAATGTTAAAAAATATAGGGTTTTGCAAAATTACAAAAAATGTACTAAACGTAAAACAAAAGTGCAAATGTAAGAAAGATAGAATGTAAACTTATCTTTCAAACAAAAAAAAGTTCATTCCGATCCGATACATGGTATGTAATATATAGTTATTTTTAATATAGCCCTTTCCGCCATTTTAATGACGTCATAACCGGAAACTGCAGTGGGTGCAGACGTGACACCCGAGTTGAAAACACTTATTTAGACACATACATCAACATTGAATGGTGAAACTGTCTTTATAAGACTTGCGAACTGCCCTAGATGCCGGACTAATGGGCGTTTTTGCGCCAAAATTGGTGTTTTTATGAGATTTATTTAGTTTCTTGACGTAATCTTTTGAGTAAAACATATCGAATTTGGTATTTTTGTAAAGATTTTTAAATGTTCTACAACTTTTTTCATTGGTGGTTTTTGATAAATTGTATCAATAAAACGTTACAAACAAAAATAACTCAAAAATATTTAAAAATACAGGTTTTTGCAAAATTACGAAGAATGTACTAAACATACAACAAATGTGTAAATGTAAAACAGGTAGCATTTAAAATTATCTTTCAAACAAAAAAAAGTTCATTCCGATCCGACAAATAGTTTGCGAAATATACGATTTAAAAAAATCAATGGCCGCCATTTTGATGACGTCATAGCTCGAAAACGTACCAGGTGCGAACTTGACACCCGAGTGGAAAACACTTCCTAAGACATCTATATTGAAATGCAAAAGCAAAATTCTCTATACACGACATGCACACAGAACCCTAGTCAGGTCCTTGACTACATCTATTTCCTCAATTTAAATTGGACAAAGTGAGGTTTTTTTTTTAATATGAGAATGGAGTTAACCACGTTTAATTACAGTACAACCTCAAGAAAATTAAAAGTGTTTTAGTGAAGTTTTGGGGGAATTGGCATAAGCAACCTATCCGGATGCACCAAAAAGAATTTTGGACCAATAATAAAACCTAAAAAATACTCGAAGGGAGTTTTAAACACCCTATGTAGCTGATTTATTATGATGCAAATAATATTGTGAGATAATTAAAATGTTTTAATTTTCTAGGTAAATAAAGTAAAAGTATACAAGTTTCATCAAAAACATATCACTCAACACTTAATTAATATTGAATTAAATGTGTTAGTCTATCATCACATAAATGTTATATTTGTCCTATTTGTTACGTTATTGAACATTCTAGGAAAAACCACAATATGTGGGTAGCCTAATATATTTTTTTGAAAATTGGAAGCTCTAAATACTTGAGCTATCAACTCATCGACATCCATACTGCACTGTGGAGTAGGTTGTAACTGACTGGTTCGGCCAACAAGCGCCGGAAAACAAGTACGAAACGTTCTTGCGTTCTTGTCAGAGCTTGTAACAAGCGCTTGCTAGCCGGCACAAGCTTTGTCTGTGAACACACACGCTTGATAATATGTTGACTTTTCTCACGCCGGTTCGAGCTTGCAAGCGCTTGCCAACAAGCGCTTGTAACCAGCTTTCTTTGTGAACGCACCCTAATACTTGAATTCTCTTATGCCTCTTTCACACGAAGCGGCGCTGCGCCGGACAAGCGTGTTGTCTTCACACTAGTACGGTTTCGTGCGGCGCACGCCGTACGGCACTCCTAAATATTTATTATTTTCTGTTAAGTTGTGGCTCAGTAGTTACAACACAAGACATAAAAAGGATATTGTAACTTCAACCTATAAGCTGGAATTCTCCAAAAAAAAAAACCGACTTTTGCTGGATCACTAATTTTAAGGAAATTGCCTGCCTCTATAAAGGAGGAATCAAATTATATATTATTTAAATCTAAATTTAAAAAACATTTAATAGGAAAGGCGCCTTATACAATGGAGGAACTCATTGAATAAATATTCATACTTAAAATGTATTTATATCTAGGCTAGTTTAGTACTTTATACTTGACACTATTTTTGTACCCATGTACATGTAAGGAAAATAAAGATGTTTTGATTTGATTTGATTTAGTTGAGATGTGTATGTTAAGATGAACTTAAAAAAATACTTAAATAATAACACTTGTACGTCTTCACCCTCCAAAAGCAAATCCAAGAATGACAAAAGGCTGTCAACCTATTGTAAGTTGAGGCGGACTACCTGGCCAGACGGTGGAACAGACAATGGCTATGCTGACCCTACCAACCCTCCGAGTAAATCTCATTACCCTCGCCTCAGTGAATACTCCACTTAAAAGTTCAAATAATATGAATAGGCTAATTTAAAACATAATACATTAGTCATATCTGAAAATATTGTATTCTAGAAGTCTCAAAAAAATGTTTCATCTTGTATAAATTACTAAATTTTAAGTTGGCCGATTTGCATGGGATGAACATAAAAATATAGGTTTTGTGATAACTTATATACTATTTTCCGAAACAATATATAATTTCTTAATAACTGTTGCACCCTCTTGGTCAGGTAGATTGCCTAAATTGAGACAGCGTAGGCACAGACAATGGAATAAACCCAGACGTATCACTGCGCGATGCGTAGGGCCCCGTCACATCCTGCCTCTAGCGGAGAATCGAGGAAACACGCAGTCTCGCGGCTCGCGCTCGCCTCGCCAGTCGCCGGCATGGTCAGCGGTCGCTGGCTTGCAATTAATTGCAGCACTAGCAGTTCAACTCAACGCCAAATTCTCGTCTATCATTCCTCCTTCACAACTCGCGCGGTCCACCGATACCGTACTCCCTACGACTACCCGTGCATCCATCTGCCTGCGGACAGCATTTATTTTTCATTGTGTGATTATTTTAATCACATTTGCGACGAAGTTTAGCAATAAATTAAACATGGTGTTCAAAAAAGGTGGGGGACATATTTTACCTAGTGATTCCTTGGGTAAAAATAAAGAGAAAATCAAGAATATTATTTTCCAAAATCGCTTCGTTACCCAAATATCCACCATTTTGTATTTTTGACATACACTTTTTTATATTTTAATGTTTTTTTACTGATTTTTATGAAACTTGGTATGCATGTTAAGGTAAAAAAGACCCGTGTTAGAAAAAAGTTCATCTAGATTCAACCTACAATTTCAAAATGATGGCCATTAAAACATTTAAGCTTAAATTACTCAAAACTGGCTGTTTTTTTTTTTTTTTATATTTTAAGTACAATTGTAATCATCTATTATTTTAATTAGTATTATTTTAACTATCCTTTAGCATTTTTAATTATCTATCAAACGGTACCAAGTTCAAAAAGAACAAATAAAAATAGCTGAAATATTATAATTTTTAGTAGCAAAAGGGGCAAACCTGACTATCTTCTGCCTTATTCTACCCCGTTTCTGTAATAAAAGTTTTAGCAATAAATTTTATTCAGTCTATAGTACTGTAATAAAGAGGAGCGAAGCGAAGCTTGTTGGGATCGGCTTCAATACAAACTTCCATAGACACAAAACAAAAACACAAATCACTCAAAATGGCTTAACTTATTTTAGCCAAACTTTCCAAGATGCTTTGTTTCCACTAATAGGAAATCAGAAGATTTAAGACCAAACAATTAAAATTGTTGATAATCTATATAAATAAAATTACAGTTTTGTCTGTACATTGCGTAGAATCATGCAGTGTTTGGTTAATTTTACGTTTCATAGCCTGAGAAAGCCGAAACGAGTCTTCTCAATTTCTGTCTGTCTGTCTGTTTGTCTGTCATTGTGTCATTCTGTATGGACTCCAAAATGATATTTTTTACTATGAAAAAGATAAAACATTAAGTGACAGATTTTTTTTAACAAACCATCATGAATTTTTAAAGCTTTACGTTGTTAACGTATCAATTTTTTTGTGGCCTTTGTATTTATTTACTTATTTATATATTTGCCAACGGATTCACACGAATTTTACAGTTGGATTACAAGTTGTGAATTGCTCAATATGACTAAATAGCCTATAAATAAAACGAATATCAAAAGTAACAATAATAAGAATACAGTACATGCAAATACTTGGACAAAGAAAGAACTAAGAGCAACGAGAAGTAAATACACAAGTTGGTTGACTAACAATAATAATGAAAATATGTATACAATAAAAGTCACATTGACCAATCTAGGAAATAATAAAGATAACAATAACCATGATGTATATTTTCGTGAAAACAAAAATAATATGACAATGATAAATATTTGAAGTGAATAATTATTGTACATTATTACCCATCTAAATCTTCTTTTGTACTTCGTTTCATAATTTATGCCGTAATTTCAACATCATTTTGAGTCATTTTCGGACTAAGCAAAGCAAATATAAATTGTCATTCCATACGGCATTTTCACTGCACGATAAGTAGGCCTAAATACGATTATCATAAAATTTGACGACACTATCAAACATTTTAAATAATTATTTTGTAAATACTTTGCTTTGCTAAATATGCAAACCAACTCCTGTTCTGAATTAAAGGTTAAAGGTTTCAACTTACTAAAAGATCCCCGTACGTAGAACGGGAACACAGCTAGTGCCTGTATGATTTTAAAGAAACTCAACGTTTTTAAATTTTAACATTGGCCTTATAGGTTGCCATGATGGTTATAAAATAACGACGTATATGTAAACAAAACAAAGAATCATAGCATATGTTTAAAATCAAGTTAAAATATGACCTAAACACAGTACAAAGGATAAACATTCTGATGATAGGTTGACAGGTGATGACCACTGATCAATATGGTACGGACAGTCGTAAGTTTACATTTACGTCGCCATTTGGTAACTACCACTGATGGAATAGGTGCATTTTATGAATTTTTGTAACTCCAATCTGGGGCGAGAGAGGTGCCTTTTGTCACCAGCATCATATTTTTAAGCTCACATAGCTTAATCATTGAATGGCTTTATATAGGAAGGGCAGATCAAGGGCACGTATTTCACTACTCCTAATATCACATTTAGTTACAACCGCATTAGTTTTGATCTAGCATTTTATTCATCACGGTTTCCTAAAAAATAACACCCCCGCCGCAGCAAACCTGCCGACTTAAGTGAATTTCCAGTGGCCTGAATTGATTTTCAATTAAATGTATTGAATTAATATTAGGTTTTATGAGTACATAGGCTTGCTGCTACAGGGAGGGTAAAAAAGTGTATTTTTTTGTAAAATATTAATAACTTAGTACAAAATAAATAAATTTACCAAGTTTGATCAAAATATATCTATAAACAGGCAAACTACAACATTTTAAAATATTCTCCAAAAAATTAATTGCTACTTGATGTACATCCCCAAAATGGGGGATTTTGGGGAAAAATAAAAAGTTTCAGATGTTAAGCCCCATCGAGTGACGCCTCATTAAGAAGGTCGTGATAAAATAAAACTAATAACGCAAATTAGAGGTCTCTATCTTAACACAGTAAAATATGGCAGCCAATTGAATATAAAATTCCAAGTTATTCTGATTTCTAAAGATTTCAACCAGCTTCCTTTTTTACTGGATTGAGATTGAGACCTCTAGTTTGCGTTGTTAGTTTTCTTTTACCACGACCTTCAAAATGAGGGGTCCCTCGATGGGGCTTAACGTTTGAAATTTTTGATTTTCCCCCAAAATCCCCCATTTTGGGGATGTAGCACTTAGTAGCAATTAGGCTCAAAAAGTACTTCATAACATGTCATAAAGGTGTGTAGAGTTTATTTTTTCCTAGTGTGAACCGTTACAAAATTTACAGGGGGTCTCCAGACTTGAAAAACCGTAAGTTAAATTAAACTTCTGAGAATTTCAAATGGCTGCCATTTTGAACTGGATTAAGAAATTCCTGAGTTTCCCCCAAAATCCCCCATTTTTAGGATGTACACCAAGTAGTGGTTATGCCCAAAAAGTACTTCATAACATGCCATAAAGGTGTGCCGAGTTTGGTTTTTCTAGTATGGGCCGTTAAAAAATTAACAGGGGGTCTCCAGACTTTTTACTAACCCTGTACATATAGTCAATGGTAGGAACAGAAAGTGACACATTGGAAAAGCGAGTTTAGCATCATCCGTAAACATCTGTTACAATCACCCACTGCAGTGGTGATTTTTTACTTAACACTTTACACAACCGCCATTGAAGCGCCATCAATGACTGGAAACCTTGTTTCTAGGCTATTGGTGACGATCATTAATAAATTTAAGTTTCCCAGCCGTATACAACACTGATTCAAGGTCTTCTTTCTGGTTACCAAAACTCAAGAACAATTTTATACACAAAGAATCTCTGATTCCTGACCTGGATGATGCCTAGTTATTTAATTTCATTTACATTGCACTTGCGATTAATTAAATCCGTTATGTAAGTAAAACGTTTTTAATCTCACTTGGTTGGGATTTGCTTTCAAAACGTGATCGAAAATGGTTGCGGTATTTGTAAACATCATATTTGTAAACATATCAGTGACAGCTAGAAAAAATAATCTTGATCTGAACAGCTGTTCGTTATTTCATAGATGATTAATCTTCTATATACATAAAATTAAAGATATACTTAATAAATTAATATAATAAAGATATAAAGTTTAAAATACCCGTATTTTGAAACAGAAACATATTTTCAATGATAATTTCTTCTTAAATACATTATAACGTATTAAAACTGTATACCAAGTTTCATAAACATACCTTAAATATCTTCAAGAAGAACTGGTAATATTGGAATTAATATAAATTTGAGATAAAAACTTCACCAATAAATTCAAAAATATCGGTGAAGTTTTTATTTCAAATTTATATCTTTAATAGTTTTCGATCCCCCACTCCTACCCTGTTAAAGGGGTTAAAAAATATTGTTGATGTAAAAAAATTGTGGAACCTATGTTAACAATTAAATCGACAAACAGAATATTTCTATCATTTCGGTTTTACAAATACAGATTTGTTTTTATATTTTTGAAATTGGTGCTTTTTCACATACATTAAATCGCATTTTGAAATACCTGTCATTTTGGCTAGGGGTGAGATATCCACCAAGGGTTTGCGTCATTATGTTTCTTTTGATAAATCCTTCAAAATGAGGGGTCACTCAATAGGGGTTGCTATTTGAAAACAATAAGTCACCCCCACCCCTGCCTACCCTGTTAGGGGGGTTAACAATATTTTTGATGTAAAAAAACGGAACCCTTGTTAACATTCAATGCCACAAACATAATATTTTAATCTATTTCGGTTTAAAAAATACAGATCTACCTATTTCAAGACTTTATTTACACACTTTATATGAATTTGAACGGTTGGTGATTTTTGACTCTAGGGACCTCAAAACGAAAAATAAATCGGTCCCAGGTCCAGGTCTTACGATAAGTACTACGGTAATAGTTTATTCTATGTATGGGAAATTCGCTAAAACACAGCAATTTTGAAACAGGATCATATTTTTTAATGATTATTTTTCCACATTATTTATTTACACTTTATTTACACACTTTATATGAATTTGAACGGTTGGTGATTTTTGACTCTAGGGACCTCAAAACGAAAAATAAATCGGTCCCAGGTCCAGGTCTTACGATAAGTACTACGGTAATAGTTTATTCTATGTATGGGAAATTCGCTAAAACACAGCAATTTTGAAACAGGATCATATTTTTTAATGATTATTTTTCCTTAAATACATTATGACGTATTAAAACTGTATACCAAGTTTCATAAAGATATCTTAAATAGTTTTCGAGAAATATCTCATTAAAAGCGCGATAAGTATTTGCGTTCATTCAAATTTAAATAGAATCCCACGGCGCCACTCGAGGAGGAAACGCTTCGCGTCTTCCGCTACAGTGGCGCGGCAATACAGCCGCATCATGAAACAGCGCCTAGCGCAGATCCAGCTGACCGTCTGCATTAAAGTATTATATTGTCTGTGGCGTAGGGGTTGGGCCATGCGGCACGCGTATGAAAGCTTCCATAAGAACCAATAGCCCTTCACCGAGTTGTCCGGCGTGGATGCCGCGCGGCGCTGTTGTCCGGCTAAAGGTGCATCCGGCGGTAACTCGCGCGCCGGACATAGTGTGAAAGGACTCATATACTCCCATAGCCCTACGCCGGATCCGGCGGGCGCCGCGTCGTGTGAAAGAGGCGTAAGGCACTAACTGTAAAACTATTTTTAGTTAGACTAATATAACAATAATGATACAATCTCAGGGGTTAGAGGGGTAACAATATTTTAGATTGTCTTAGGCCCTCTTCGGCATTTTTAGGGGGGGGGGGGTGGGTTTAACATCATCGGTACGAAGAAGAATGGGCCTCCTTTGGGGGCTTCCTCGCTGCAACCAAATTTTTAAATATGCATCTATGAACAGTTTAACATCAAGAGGGAACTTTGAAGGAGGGGGGCTTAAGATGGGATTGGTCAATATTAATTTTTACATTTATTTATACCCATGACCACTCACTCTATTATACACCTCCCCTGTAACAGCTGATCTAAGTATTCATGAAATTAAATAATATTTAAATTGGGAATATATCTTTCAATATTTCGGACAGTAAAAAAAATCTGCGTCTAGAAAAAGTTTCTAACTTTATCTGTTGATTAACGGCCATAACCAACCCACTCTCATAATTTTAACCAGTCCCTAGTCTGCTTGTCACCGCATGTTTATTCTTCATAATCTTAAAAACCACCCAAAAAAAGTTAAAAAACTACCTTTTTGTTTGGAAATCCGTCATTTAATTTTTTTTTGTGGGTAACAATTTTAAAATGTCATTTTTCTCTAAAAGTTGGGAGCATTAAAAGTACAAATATATGCCCAAAAAGGTTATTTTATAAATTAAAATACGCAAGAAATCCGAGAAATTTTACAATTTTTGTAAGTAGGGCGTTTTTTGAAGATTAAGTAGTGTGATTTTAGAAAAACACCTAATGGTGTCTTGTAGAAAATATAATTCCTGACAAACAATTTTCTTTGTACAGCCGTTTAAAACAAAACATCTTTTTAAAAAATGGGAAATCTAAGACCTTTTATTAGGGGATTGAAATTTGAAAATGTAACTTTTTAACTTTTTTAAATTTTCTGAGTGGCTTGGGACCAAGACGGACCCTTCAAAAAAATTTCTGATCTCCAGCTATTCTAAAAGTGGGTAAACATTTGTATACCTGATCAGACAGTTGATATACCTATATAGTTGATTGAATTTTGCAAAAAAAGCTTATAAATTGCAAATATTTGTCAATGAGCCAACATTCATGGGATATGAGGGGATTTGACCGATAAAAAATCCATAAAATAACTCTATATTAGTTATCGCACTATAGGCATCTAGGGTTTTATATATAACTAGGTGAAACCCTTCGAAATCGACGGTTACTTTCAAGGCTGCTAATTTATCTAACTGCGATAATTAAAGTATTATATTATACAAATTTTGAGCATTTAGCATTTTTTAATAAGTAGGCTAATAAGTTTAAAAACAATAATGATAGGTACCTTATAAATATGGATGATCATTTAATGAATAAAATATTTCCCATACCGTACGTAATAGGAGTTATTGGTGGATCTTTTGTGGTAAACACTTCTACGATTTCATCAGTGTAATGCAGATTAAATCTATGTTTTAATTTGAGAAAATATCTGTTTGTTGATAAGGCACGTTCTTACTTCAAAGGGAGGTCCATCCTTAAGCTGTGTAAGTTTTATTTGTTCCTTTGTCACGTCGGTCATCATACCGTCTAATGAATAACCCTCTAGAATAGTTTTAAAAATTGGTCGTGGGGTTACTGTTAACACGTTGACTGCGTGTGCCGACCGCCAGCGCTCCCAGGTGGCGCGCGCCGACTAAAGTCGGCACCATACCAACAGAAATATATTGAGTCAGTGTGAGCTTAGCCTCAGACGGAGACGTTATAATCGTTGCCAGCCTGCCAGCTTAGAATGCGAGCTTTACTTTGGTGTAGGTTGGTACTAAAACTTCCCGTAAAATCCTGTCTGGCAATGCTTTTGTCCCGGTTTCAGGTATTTTTTCTCTTCAACCCACATTACAAAGACACTGGATACGGATTCATGCAGTGCTGCTACCTTTGGGTGTTTCAGTGAACTACATCCACTCTCGGGGTAACGCAGCATAGTCACCACTGCTCTTTTGTGATTCGTCAGACTGAAATATTTGAATGCCAATTGCGTTCGCTGATTCGGTTGCGCGCCGGGGCTTCGCCCGCCACTGGGGAGCGCCTGTAAAGTCGGCGCGCGCAGTCAACGTGTTAAAGCTGGAATTTCTTGACATGCAGATGTTAGTTGTCTCAGCCTTATCAATTCCTTAAAGTTGTTAATATATACTCTCTTCGGAATATTAGGCTGTGGTTTCCTAAGACGCAGCACACTTGTCTTATGGAGTTTCGTGTAAGCGGTTTCCAAGGCTGCGTATCTAATGCGTGCGCACCAATAGCTGCATTTTTGATCGACTGCTTTCAGAGCAGTCGAATCTGAGTTACGCTGTGTTTTAGACATGTGTTGTGCAATGGATTCGGAAGTAAATGTTGTCCAGAAGGCAAAATTCTCCAACAACAAAAAATTCATTGAATTTGTCTCTTGTAATGACATATTATGGAAGTACGTTGGTCATACAATTAAAATTTTTATAGTATTACATTTCATATAATTTGTTATGTAGTGTTCATTTACCAATAATACCCATAGAACGTAATTGTTTACATTTTGATCAGCTGTATAAATGTTCGGGAAGGGTGGGGGTGGGGCGGCAGCGGAGTGCGGGAAGAGCCATAGTCTGTCTCACTCACACAGCTCGGTATCTCTCTCTCGCACCAATGTTACAAGGAGGTCGTTTTCTAACCGGCCGCCTTTAGTAATCTCTCCCGTGAACCAACCATGCCACCAAAAATGTGTATTGTACGCAGTCTAGGAAACCACTCACGACGGCTGCGTTTTGGGACCTGGATAAAAGCCGCAGCGCATCTATTACGCGTCTAGGAAACCACAGCCTTAGGTGTAGTGGAATAGGAATATACTTGTAGTGAAGCTGGATTTTATTCTTGAACTGTTAGAGGCCTCGTTCATATGGTTGTGCGGATTCATTCAACAAATTATGTAAATCATAAAAATGCTGCATTTCCAAAAATAAAATACTGTAAATTGGCTGTATTGGTGTCAATCAACGTATGGTATCTTATAAAGGATGATGAGATCTATTTTAAAAGGAACATGACGTTTCTGTCATGACAGTAGCTGCTTAAATAATAATTACTCTTTTTGCAATTTTTTACAGTCGAAGTAATGTTATTTTTAAAAAATCTCATGAGCAAGTGGACCACGGTCCGTAATAGGCCACTGCAAATCATCTGTCAAGATAGGCATTATTTTTTTTTAGTGGCTCTGGCTTGAACTTTTTGTAGTACCGAGTTTGATCATTTTTTTTACTTTGGGAATTTACTTTGTTCTTCTTTTGATGGCTCATCTAAAGACCGAGACCTTTCTTTGGACACCTCTACCGAGTTTCTACGCCCAGCCATTCTTTCAAATTAGTGGAGACAAAGTTTCCAATTAAATATTTAGATTCTCCATGTTAATCTTATCGGAGAAAATCCAACTTTGATGAAGATCCTGCCCAAACTAATAAAGATTTCAAAACGTGCAAACCACTTTGCATAACTACAGATCAGGGCAATTTTTTTGACACTTAAATAATCAAAATCAGTTCAAAAATGAGGGAGGAGTTCTGTTCACAAAAATCGGCTTAGTATAGATAGTATTCTTAAGGAGAGATGAGAACACTTAATTACTACAAACACTTTATTTAGGTAAAATTAAAGAATGGTATGAAAAATACAATTTACAAAAGTGTTGACTCACTGCTACCAACATACCTAACTTAAGTTTAATTATCCTAAAAGGAACATAAGAATTTAAAAACAAATGTCAGATTGAATATCATTGTTTCAATTAATTAGTAATTGTAGTAATCAATTTACATTAAAAACTAGCTTTTTCTGATTTTTTAAACACCTAGTGGTTGAACAAATGAGGAATGGTATGGTAGAATAAAAGAATTACAACAATACACATGGTCAACATCGACTTTACCAACTGATAAAACCTTATTTCACTCAAAAGTCTGTTTTTATACTCGTTAAAAAGTTCTTTATGTCCATATCACATTAACTTACAAACAGCTTCTCATATACAGTATAACACTCAAATTATAAAAATCATAAACAATATCGGCTTGAAGGTAAGTTGATGTGAGCCTCTCAGCAACAGTCATTTACAGTCATTACTCAGTCAGAGAAGCTATTTCTGTAAAAATAAAATACATAGTATTAGAAATTATTAGTGATGGTCGGATCCGGATATCGGACTAGGGTCATTCATTCCATGCCAAATCAACCAATTTGACCATTATGTTAGGAACTTGACCTCTCAGATTTGCTTGATTTTTTGTATGCAAGTTCTACTAACCAAGACTAGTAAAAATATAAATTTTTAGATTTTTCTGACTTTTGGTTTCTGAGTTACAAAGCCTTAAAAATCCTAAAATCAACGTTTTTGAGCCGCGTTTTGAAATCGTTAATATTGTATAACTCAAAAACCATTCCACCTAGAGAGTTCAAATTTGTGGCATTCTTTTTAATTTGAAATGCCCTTTAATTCAAAGTGTTAAGGTATAAATAGGTACAGGTAGTGTTAAGGTACAAATCACATACTTTTTTATGAAAAAAATTCAAGGGGACGTATTTTAGTAATTTCAAAAAACGTTTTTGATTTTTTTTCAAAATTTTTGACATTTGTTAAACATAGGCATGTGACATATCAAAATAAAGAACATTTCAAATTAAAAAGAATGCCACAAATTTGAACTCTCTAATAGTTTTTGAGTTATACAATATTAACGATTTCAAAACGCGGCTCGAAAACGTTGATTTTCGGATTTTTAAAGCTTTGTAAATCAAAAACCAAAAGTCAGAAAAATCTAAAAATTTATATTTTTACTAGGTTAGTAGAACCTGCATACAAAAAATCAAGCAAATCTAAGAAGTCAAGGCCCAGACCATGGGTTGATTTGGAATGGAATGACCCACTACCGGATCCGCCGAATCCGAGCTAGAACCGGCACCGGATCGGATAAAAAAAATTCCGGATCTTGGGCTGGATCCGGTTTTGATGGATCCGATTTTTTCCGATTTCTCCTGATTTTTTTTACTAACACAAAGTTGTCTGTATCCATGTGTCAATAACCTCCATAGTTAGGCCGTCACAGTACTGTATATTACGACGCCAATAACCTCTATGGTTGTGCAATGTCACAGTACTGTATATAACGACATCAATAACCTGTATGGCTGGGCAATGTCACAGTACTGTATATTACGACGTCAATAACCTGTATGGTTGGGCAATGTCACAGTACTGTATATTAAGACGTCAATAACCTGTATGGTTAGGCAATGTCACAATATTGTATATTACGACGTCAATAACCTATATGGTTGGGCAATGTCACAGTACTGTATATAACGACATCAATAACCTGTATGGTTGGGCAATATCACAGTACTGTATATTACGACGTCAATAACCTGTATGGTTGGGCAATGTCACAGTACTGTATAAATTATTAAGACGTCAATAACCTGTATGGTTAGGCTATGTCACAATATTGTATATTACGACGTCAATAACCTATATGGTTGGGCAATGTCACAGTACTGTATATTACGACGTCAATAACCTCTATGGTTGTGCAATGTCACAGTACTGTATATTACGACGACAATAACCTCTATGGTTGTGCAATGAGCTTACTCCCACCACACTCAGACGACCTGTCGCTGAACAATGCGCTGCAGAAAATAGATCAGATTTTTTGCCGCATCCTGTGCAATTGAAATAAATATAGAAATTCCTAAAAGTTGGTAGCCCTGATACCCCCCAACCAATGCCATGGCCGCCGCACAGACATGCGGCACCCGCTGTCGAACGCAGCATGCCGCAGAGTATGAAAGGAGCCTGGGGAGAGTGACGTGGTCAAATTAAAATTAAAAACTGTTGGCAAGAGATGGCCTTAAAAAACTGCTTACTTTGTACAAGTTATGTTAAGGTTAGCAGAGGTTTTATGAGCATGTTGTGTCGACAATCACGTAAAACGTAATATTTATTACAATTTATTTTGTTAAAGGGAGTCTCATAATCCTATCTTAGGCCTGGTAATATAATTTTATATAATATAATACAGGGTGTCCCGTAACTCTCTGGACATATATATATATATATATATATATATAGTTATAGGCTAGTGTTATTCCTTAGGTCAAGACAAACACATTTCACCGTTGGAACATGGGTCTATGGTGCCTAGTTTTCCGTCTGTCTGGATTTATGTATTTTTACAAAAATAACTTCTAAATGGTTTGAGATACAGCGTTGAGATTTATTATAAATTTTTCATGTTTATCTTATTAACCCTCCGAGTGTCCCTAGTTTTGGCCTTAATGTTTGCCTACTTTTTGCGCATTTGCAAGGAATGTTTTATTAAAACGGATATGAGAAGCTTAAAAACAATGTTAATTATACTGTTCTATACCATTTTGTTTGGAAAATCATGGGCTTCAGTATTATACATAAAACATAAGGAACATTTGTTTCAAAAAATTTTTTTAGGTTAAAAAAATATTTTGGAAAATTTTCAAAAAAACAAGTTTGCGCTCAATGAAATTGTATAAATTATAGGCTTATAAATATTTGGAAATAGCCACTTTGTTCTAAATTTTATGAGGATTACAAATATATAATAATATAAGGAAGTAGATTTGTAAATAAATAAGTTATGGGCAAAAAACAGATTTCAGTACATAGCGTTTAGCTAAGAATCCATAGCCTAACCATAGCTAGGAATCTGGCTGATAATTTACATCAATATCACTACCTACTTCTTCAGGATCATCAACCAGCACTTCAAAACCACTTAAATCTTCTTATAATGCACCACGTATATCACTACTTTTGATTTTTAACACTAAAACAATGATAAACGTAATAAAACACATCAGTCATCGGTGTGAGGTTAACCAAGCTGTTTACAAATACGCACGTCAGCTGTCTGCTACAATTATGATCGGCTCCAGAAAAAAAAGCGTTTAGAGACAGACCTCGGGAGAAAGCTTAGAATCTGCCAAATAAAACGATACCTAACTCGATCCAGTTCAATCCGATTTTGTCAGTCATAGAGCCTTCACCGTAAACAGTGTTTGTGAGTCGAAAAATTGACACAAAACACTACACAAAGTGTGTTATGTGTCGATTTTTCGACACGTAACACTCGGAGGGTTAAGACCAATCTTTGTTTAGAATTATACTAAAAAATTATTAACCGTTTTAAAATTAGCCATTTAAGCCATTTAAAATATTTGATGCAAAATTTCACAAAAACCGTAAACTTAACAAAAAAATTGTAAGAGACAAAAAAGTTTGTAAATTTTATGTAATTTTTTATGATAGTCCTTATTTGTCCAAATAATCCTTATTTGTTAAGATTGGATAAATAATAACTGAGAAATGCCTTCTTTTCCAAATGCATGACCGCTTTTCTCCATTTAAACAAGGCTAATACTCCTTTTATATTGTCTAAATAGCTTTACAATATATGTTATACGTCAATCAGGTGTTTAAAAACATAAAAGCTGATTCAATCATTTGTTTATGTTATTTATGGTTAACAGATTTATGAATTTAAAAAAAGGAAAGGCCCAATACACACATATATGAAACATTATTTCAAAAGATAGGTCACTAACGGCAAGGTGCAAACTTGGTTGGTTAAATCGGACTAGTTTTGGGAGTCAGGCCTAGCCTACAAACTTCAGCAAAGTTATACCAACTAAAAACTGGTAAAGTAATGTACGAAAACCTAAATAGTTTATTACAAAGCTCACCCAAACCAAACGACGAAGATTTTATTATGTATCCGACCCACTTCACATTAGCTTGAAGAACTTCAGCTTCACGAATATTGTCTACCAAACGAAACAATTTTTCAACAAGTCGACAAAGACACTTCACGAACGAAAAACAAAAACCACCAGTCGAGTTGAGAATTCAAGACGGAATCTCCGCCTTTCTTCTTCACCAACTTCACAATTTGAGACCTAGAAAAAATCGCTCGCTCATTGGCTAGCAGAACCAAAGTAAGCTGAGACCCGTGCCGGCAAAGGCAGGCGCATGACAGCTTCAAAAAGCTTTATAGCCGTGTAACCACTCAGAAGGTGGCTCAGCCACCTTTTTTCTCCCCTAGCCTGTCCAGACGTAAACGAACGAACAACCAACTAAACTGACACCAACGTCGTCTGCCGTCCTGGATTCAGAGGTTCAGAGGTTATGTATGAGTTTAGTGTGACGGCTAGGCTTCTCCAACAGCCAATATTTGGCTGTTTAATTCTTGTGGAATAACAATTACGAATATTTTACCCCCCCTACACATTTACTGTAGCCCGTCACACAGTGTCCTCTGTCTAGTGTCTACACTCTAGAGTAGTGATGGGATAACCGAATGGATTCCATGGACTGAATAATCAATCAGTTATTTTTAGCGTCAATCGGTTATTTTTAGTTTAATGAATCACAAAATCAATTTTAGTCATCATTTACTGTCCCTAACCACAACTAATTTTTATCTTATGAGAAACTGAATAACATTTTAGTCATTTAGCGACAATTGGTAATTTTTAGTCGAACCAATCGCTGAATCAATTTTAGTTATTATTCACTATTCCAAACAACAAATACAGTAATTTTACCTGAAGTGATGATAAACCGAATAACATTTAGTCAATAGGCCTACCCAGTAACCACCTCTTTAAACTGTTTTTGACTTCCGACCTGTCTGCTCTATTTATAAAAGTAATATGTTAGTGTAACAATTTTAGGGTTAAAAAATATCAGTTTGTAATAATTTATAGGGATAATATCAAAAAGGTAAAATAAAAAATCGTAAAATAAATTTAACTGATAAAACTTTTAGTTAAATCACCAAATCGCTCGGTAAGACTAATTTAACCAAATCAGGATAAAATAAACGAATTAGTCTGTTTAGCATAAATAACCGATTGATTCGGTTATTTTCATTCGGTGATTTCCACCACTACTCTACAGTACAGTGCCGCCATTGCTTGCTACACAAACGCGCAACGCGAACGCAGACAAATACTTATTGCGGTCAAGGTTAAGTCGGTACCGGCAATATGAGCTGGTTGATTCTTGAAGTGGTACCAACATAACATTTTACAGCGTTTAGATTTTCTAGCAGAGTTGCTATGGCAGTGATGCATTTGGATGTTTTCAGTCTATTTCAGACTATTTCGTTTTGTAAAGCAAGAGCGGTTCCCTGATTCCGTTTACTTATCAGACTTGAAAACGATAAATAACTGAGATCACACGATAATTTTGAGCCGGCATGAACTACGTCGGTTGTCTGATTCAGAATAATTCTAACATGGATGATACAACAACAAAACATTGACAATGGCAACTTCCTTAAAAATATGAGTTTTTACATGGAATCGGTATCAAGAATTGTGAGTAATATTTCAGAACTGGTATAGAATCGAGAAATTCTGTTATCGGCCTTTCTCTATTTAAAATAAAATTAATATTCGACTAGGACTAGGACGTAATTAAAGCCATGACCTTGAGTTTTGAGGCTCAAGTTTTGCTTTGTTCCAGCTATGCGTATACCGACACTGATGCTACCCTGCTACACGCTTCACGTTATTACAGAGCTGGCGGCGAGTCGGCGTATTTTGTCGGGTCGTAAATATACATACACTAGGTATAATTTTTTTGGGTAAATTGGCTCAAAATTGTTATGATTATAAAATTCCTTGTAAATAAACTAACATAATGATAATAGTTTAAATTCATAGAAAATCCCTGAATAAAACCATTTTCACACATATTTCCGGGTTTTCTCACAGCGGTTAAAATCCACGCATAATTTTCCTGGAATTCCAGGTCGCTGACAACCCTGTTCACAGCAATCACAGCAAGGCAGAATTGTGACAATTCTCTATGATCGAGATCTTTTTACTTGATGCAAATAAAAACAAATTGCAAAAATAACTATTGGTGATCATGCTTGCTAGCCTAGGCCTGAACAATTTCCCTAACTCATAAAAAATTGCAGACATCATTTTATAGATATTGTTTATTACTTATCAAAAGTCACATAAATACCAGTTTTCTAGCAATACAAGTCGTCTGACAACATACTCTAAGGCAAAGACTATTTTCTTTGGCCCAAATAATTTTAGATTTGTAATGCAACTTTTACATTTATATTTATGTTCCAACACTTACCTCATCTTCTGTTTTAGCTTTCTTGCTTTTGGGTTTTGAATTTGTAGCCTGCTGCAATTTCCTTTTTTTCTCGTCAATCTGCAATATATTTAAAAAATATTAACATAAAAGTACGGTATCCCAGTACTCAAATTATAGAAAATGCCTGTTTTGTTGCATACCTAAAGAATAGATGAATTTTATTTATTTTCAAAAATGGTTTGTAATGAGAGAAATTTAACCTTTGAGGTCTTGACTTAAATGGCACGATTCCTTTACTCCGCACAAAGATTTAGCCGGCGGCTAAGAGCTTAGAACGGTAAGGAGGAGTCCCTACCCTTTAATTAGCCATTCACCCAACACTTTTGTATTTCACTTAGAGTACACCATATTTGTAATCTGCATCAAATAACATGAAGATTAGTCCAAAACACAAAATAATTGCGAAGATATTAAGTATAGGCCACACTTTGTTTAAAAAAAAGACAGTTTTCAGAACAAGATAGGCCTACATATTTAAGATTATTTACAAAACACTTACACTACTGTTAAGTTAATATTTATAATTTGTACATAAAATGTTAAACCAGATTCTCGCAGGAACGTTTCAAACTAATGATGGGTCGATTTCAGAAATTTTCTAATTCCGATTCTGATTCTTTCAAATTGATTTTAATTCTCAATTCCAATTCTATTATGTTGAAAATACTTTACGTAGTTATTTAATTATTTTTAACTTGTGTTGTGTCTGTCTCTACAGTACCAAAATTTATTAATTCTCAATACGGATACCTACTTTTTTTTTACTTTAAGTAAAGTTAAAAAAATTTAGAACTAAATTTTCTGAATGAATTAATTATACTACAACCCCTGTCTTTGTGTCCTTTCACAAAGAATTTTTGCGGTAATGGGGTGTTTTCTCAAGTAAAAAAAAATTACAGCCATAAAAAGTTCTAAAAAGCCAATTTAAGTCTGAACCCTTATAAACACATGAAATAAAAATATAGATGGTACACCATATAAATATATTATAGTAAAAAAAAATTTTAATTATTGCTACAGATGGAATAGGTTTAAAAACTGTACCAGAAAAATAATGTACAGTCTCAGGGTGTCCACAAGGCCAACCAGAAAAAATCATGAGTAAAAAAAAATCCAGGTAGTTCAGGTCGTACTTTTCATACTAAAATTTCCAACGTGTATTGCGCCAACTCCCGCAATGCTTTGTTACTTGATACTTAACTAGTAATACTGTTGTTTTTTATATTTTTCAAAGTTGAACTATATTATACTAACTGACATCTCCATGTTTCCTATGCCGAAGAGTTGTTTTTAATAAGTTAGGCCTTATTAATTTCTTTTATATACTGATGTTTTTGTTAATGTTTTCAATAAAATTAAAAATTAAATAATTAAAATAGGCCTATATTTTTAAAATTTTTTTTGTCTATTTTTTGCCAAGTTCTTAAAACTTGTAAATATTTCTGAACTTAAAAAGTAGATATTAATTTTTTTATAACTTTTCATTAAATCTCGTCCCAAAAAAAATCTTGTCACGCGGTAATTAAAAAAATCTTGTCTCAAAGTGAAAAATCTAGTCTCGTCCATCACTATTAACAGTGAAAGTTGCATAAGCCCCATTTTCAAATTTTAACCCCCACAAAAATCCAAAATGGCGGACCTCTGAAAACGACAAAACACGTTTTTTTGGACGCGTTGCAGAAAGTCAACAGTCCCGGAAGGTCAAATAATTTATACCTGTGCCGCTAGGTCAAAAACTACAATGTTTGCAGTGTCTGTAGATCAAAAATCCCAGTAAGTCAAATAGTACAGTCCGAACTAAAAACGTGGTCTATGTTAAAACAATTGACTTATTGGGAATTTGACCTGAAAACATCTAGTGGCATACACGCTTTAAGGAAAATGGTCCACTGGTGTAATCTAAAAACCATGAAATCTATTTACTTCGCCCTAATTCATTCTCATATTGCCTACAGTATTAGTATATATGGATCGACAACAATAAAGAACATGGACAAAATTCTCATTCAACAAAAACGTGCATTGAGAATAATGTTTCATCTGAAACGAAAAGTTTCAGTGAAACATATTTTCAAGGATTTAAAAATATTTACAGTTATCGGCTTATACATTTATGAAACAATAAAATTTACACTACTCAACAATAAAATTTCAATTGGCAACACAACCCATTCGTATAACACAAGAGCTCATCGTTTAGTTGAACAACACAAATTGGAATTTTTTAAAAAGAAAACCACTTACATGGGCAATTTATGTTTTCATAACCTCCCTCAAAATATTAAATCAGAGAAAAACCATAAAAGGTTGTTAAAATTACTTAAAGAATATCTAATTAAATCTGCTTTTTACTCTCTCCAAGACTTTATCTCATAGCAACTTTATTTTTCTTGTAAATATATGATTTTTTAACTCTCTCTCTCTCTCTGTCTCTATCCTCTTGTAGTTTTTGTAACTAATGTTTATTTTGTATCTTAAACATAATTTTTATTTAAAGGTTTCTTCTATGTATATATTGTAAATACTGTATGATGTGGGAAACTCAGTTACATGTGACGTAGTATGAAACTATTTTATATTATTTTACCTTATGTTGTAAAGTCCCGGATACGATTTAATCACTGGCAGGATTCTGAAAGAATTGCCACGAAAAGGAATATTATTGCTGACCTTCATATTTAACGCAATATTACGGCTAGAATATTTTCCAGTTCAATTGAAGATAGCTCAACTTGTGGTAATTCCAAAACCAGGCAAACCACCAAATGAGGTCTCGTCCTACAGACCCATAAGTTTGCTTCCTGTTGTATCCAAATTATTTGAAAAACTAATCTTAAGAAGATTGAACCCAATTATAGAAGACTTAAATTTGATTCCTGAGCATCAGTTTGGCTTCCGGAAAGGACACTCTACAGTTGAACAAACCCACAGACTAGTAGACATCATTAAAAATTCATTTGAAACAAAAAAGTACTGTTCTGCTGCATTTCTGGATGTACAACAGGCATTCGATAAAGTGTGGCACACTGGACTTCTGTATAAACTTAAATCCTTGCTCCCCCATTCTTTTTACAGTTTGTTAAAATCTTACTTAAATGAACGATTCTTCCAGATTAAATTTCAAGAAATTTTAACCGACTTGAAGCCTATTCAATCTGGAGTACCCCAAGGCAGTGTTCTTGGACCTGTTTTATATCTACTATATACCTCCGACATCCCCGTGGGCCAAAATATTACGGTTGCTACGTTTGCGGATGATACTGCATTTCTCTCCATTCACGAAAATCCTCAAGATGCTTCAAATCAATTGCAAGTTACATTGAATGATTTCGAACTGTGGCTAAAAAAATGGAGAACTAAAGTTAATGAAACAAAATCTTTACATATAACATTCACGCTGAGACAAGAAAACTGCCCTCCAGTTACTTTGAACAATATAGCGTTGACAGAAGTGGACAGCGTTAAGTATTTAGGATTCCATATGGATAAACGATTAACTTGGAAAACACATATTTGGTGTAAAAGACAACAAATGGACTTGAAGGTTCGTAAACTCAACTGGCTTCTAGGCAAAAAATCTAAGCTTTCGTTGACCAATAAACTCACACTTTACAAAGTTATGATCAAACCTATTTGGACGTACGGGATACAGCTTTGGGGAACGGCAAGTAAATCCAACTTAGCAATTATTCAAAGATTTCAGTCAAAGGCGCTACGAAGAATAGTTGATGCTCCGTGGTTTGTTTCGAATCGAACAATCCATGAAGATTTCAGAATACCTACAGTAATTGAAGAAATAACAAGAATTAGCAAGAACTATCAAGAAAAACTCGAAACCCACCCGAACAATATAGCCGTTAATTTGCTGGACAATAGTGATTTTCCCAACAGACTGAAAATTGTGAAAGTTCTAGAACTCCCATACCGATTTGTATAGTTTTAGTTATGACATGACTATTTAATTTTGCAAGATCTTTCACAGGGAAGATTCTTGGTCAAGACACTTATTTATATTATCCCTTTTACTAATTGTTCAAAGTATTGAACAGATTGTAAAATAAAATTAAGTTAAAAAAAAAAAAAAAAATGTTGTATGACCTTATGTTATATTTACCTTATGTGTGACTCTATTCTTTGTAAATGTTACAAGAAACAGAATAAAGATGATATTGAATTGAATTGAATTGAATTGACCTAATGCAACAGCAGTTTTAATATAACGAAATAAGATAAAATATATGTTCAGTTTCGCTGAGTCAACAGTCCCGGAAGGTCAAAAGTATAATCTGTTAAAAACAACGATAGTCCCCTCGACGCATGACTTCAATAATTTCGCGTTTTGGTGTACTTAAAGTTGTGCTAAAATTTTGAAAATTGGCACAGAGCTTCTTGGTTAGTCCTACTCGATGACTATTTTGTTGGAACTTTAAACTATTTACCGATCTAATTAATAAAAATTGATATGTATGGTGAAATAGTTTTAAATCGTGATTTCTAACATGAAAAAGTTAGCATGCGAGATTTTGTTTTGTTTTTGGGTTAGAGAGGTTTTGTCTGTGGCAAAGTTGTAGCCAAAAGTGTGATGCGTAAAATATATTTTTTTTAAATTTTTTACAATCAATGGTTCAATAGATAACTTGGGTTGAAGAGGACGGCAAATTTAGCATTTCGCAACGCATGGAAAGAACTACATCGTACGATGCGACTGCAGAGTGGACTTTTAATTTACAGTTCTAAGGACAAGAAAAAGATGAATATATAGATCACCAGTACATCCATATTATTTATAAAACATCTTTCTATATTACCAGCTTAAATTTTTCATATTATTGACAATTATATAACAAACAATATTATTGAAATTAAATGAGATGTAGTTGTGCCGTGGTCTATATATCAGAGAAAAGAGGATTTTTATTTTAACTGTTGATTTTCTACAAAAATAAATAAAATCTAACAAAAAACCACTAAGTGGTCACTTTCCCCGCCAAGTCAGCAATCCAAAAAAGATAATAAATCATTACTTTTTCCACCAAGAAAAACAATGTATGTATGTAAGTTTGGCAACTTGGCGGCAGACTTTTGCTTGGTTTTTTTCATTAAAGTTACGTTCGTGGATAATTTCACAAATCAACTTCTCTAATTAATTAGTCCACCTAAGTATAATAATTTCGAGGTAATCAGTAAATACAAAACCATCACTATTATGATTTTATGAAATGTGGCACAAATAAGGTCAAATTTTGTAAAATAAGCTCTCACCTAGCTATGTACTAATGGGAGAGATACTTGCTCAATGAAACTAGTTTTATGGCATTTTTAAAGTGATCGAGCAAAAGTCTGCCGCCAAGTTGCCAAACTTACATACATTACATTGTTTTTCTTGGCGGAAAAAGTAATGATTTATTATCTTTTTTGGATTGCTGACTTGGCGGGGAAAGTGTTACCACTTAGTGGTTTTTTGTTAGATTTTATTTATTTTTGTAGAAAATCAACAGTTAAAATAAAAATCCTCTTTTCTCTGATACATAGACCACGGCACAACTACATCTCATTTAATTTCAATAATATTGTTTGTGTAGAGCTAAATTCTACATTTTTGGTCTTATCTGCTTTAAACCGATTGAAAACTTTTTGACACACGTACCAAAATTACTATTTAACAAACCCCCTGGGCTTAAACTCAGTTTCAAATTTCATCAATGGTCATCGTGAACAACATAAAATGCGTTGGTGTTACATAAGTGTTCTGATAATTAAACCCGTATATCTAAAGACTAGTGTAAATTGAGCCCTTATTATAGAAGTAAAAATGTAATCAAACAGATTAGGTTTGTTAGAAATGGCATAAGGCAAAACAAATATTGAAAAACTCATTTATCCTAAATTTATATCACTTTTTAATTGCTTGTTTAACATACGTAGAGTGATTTTCCCGATTAATTTATTTGTTTTAGTGTATCAAAACATAAAACAAACCTTAGTACTAGTACTAAGTTTCATGTTCCTAGGTTTCATGTGTTTTGATAAGTAGTATTAAACTGTTAAAATTACGAGCTGCTCAGCTGTACCAGTGTACTATCGGTACACTGCATTTTTCAATGGAAAGTATCGGGGAATATCACTGCTCTAAGTAATTTTATATAGTACGTACTTCAAATCATTCGGTATACCTGAAAAAATACTTTATTCAAGTTTTAAAATAATTTTTCAGCTGTTCCTATGAATTTATCTAACATAAATTAATTGAGATTTAATTGCAGCTGGTCCTTCTTTTGTTTTGATTTTAATCCCATGTTATTTAAATGGGCCAAAATCGTACTTTGAGGGCTTGCCAAGGGTTTATGGGTCAACGCAACGACTTGAGACCCTCAAAAGGCACATCTACACGTTAAGGGCTTTCAAACAACATAAAAAACATTCAAATTGAGCCAGTGGTTTGGGCTGTAGGTCCGTCAACATTCAAGGAGAAGAAGGAGAACACGGAAAATTTGTGAATTTTCAAACTAGTTTTTCTTGGCTCAAACACAACCGTTTTTTAAATTCTTTTTTTTTATTTTGTTGAGAATGAGTGCCCCTATCCAGTGGATGAATAATTTTGTTAATAGCTTTTGTTTCTTCAGAGCTATAGACAAGTAAAAAAGCCACTTTGTCACGTCATGTATATATACACTGCAGCAGCTGTGTACCGCTGGGGGACTTGGCGGGGCGGAACGCTGCCGCGTTCCTTAAAACATCTTTCTATATTACCGGCTTACATTTTTCATTTATATTAATAAGAATACATCATAAACAGGGTGTTAAAAATAAGCGGAGAGATACTTTACCTAGTAATTCCTTGGGTCAAAATAAACAGAAAATCAAGGATAACATTTTTTCCAAAATCGTTTCGTTAACCAGATATCCGCCATTTTGTATTTTTTACATACACATATTTATCTTTACACTTTTCCAACCGATGTTTATGAAACTTGGTATGTATGTTAAAGTAGACCCATGTTATAAAAAAAAATTCATCTCGATTCACCCTAAAATTTCAAAATTTAACACTTAACTACAATATAATATACTTTACTACACCTCAATATTTACGTATCTGATCACCATAAATCTTAAATAAAATAAAACCATAGACTAAAACTTTCTAATTTTTGTTGTTTGTAAAATAATCTAAATCTGTTGATTTAAGATTTGTACAAATGGGTTTTCATACAAGAACGGTTTATCGCAAGAATAAATAGTTTAACCTTTACATGTATAAATCACTGAAAAAACACACTTTTAAAACGTTATATTTCAACAACACTGGATTATAGGCAATTTTTAATTAGGTACTTGGTTTTGAGTTTGGAAACCTAAACTATATTAAAATATTGCAATCCAGCTGTCCGTTTCCGAGAGATAGAAGTATGTAACAAAATATGTTCCATTAACTGAATAACAAGAGTTGCCAGCATATTTCCTACCCAGTCAAAAGAATTAGAGAAAACTTTAAATGGGGAACATTCCTATATTTTTTGTGGCAGTTAAAAATATGATTTTAGTATTTTGAAATTCAGCCGCCATTTTCCAAAATGGCGGCCAACTTTGAATTTTCTTGTGAAACACCCTATATTAGCGAATTTCCCTATAGGGAAGTAGCTATTACCGTAGGTGTCACGGTAAGACCTAGACCCGGGACCGATTTACTTTTTCATTTTGATGTCCCCAGAGTCCAAAAACACCATTCGTTCAAATTTTTATATATGTATATATATATAGACTTATATATATATATATATATGTCCGTGAACGCGATAACTTGAGTAATTTTTGTCAGATTTTGATGAAATTTGGTTTAAAGGTGTAAAGCGGGATAAACTTGAATGAGTTCGCGAACCAGCACGATCGGACCATGAGAACGGGGCTTTACGGGGTTTTATGGGGTAAAAATTGGTTTTTTCACTTTTGACCCTCAAAACACAAAATTTTCCGATTTCTCTTTAGACCTTTTTAAAGATCTTAAAAAAAACAAATAATTTAGTATATAAAAGTATTTTTGTTCGATTATTGGTAACGGAGAAAATTAAAGAAATTGTAAATTTAAAATTCCCATGTTTTTCTTATGGAGAATATTGTCAAATGTTGTAGTTTGCTTGTTTATGGATATATTTTGATCAAACTTGGCAAATTTATTTATTTTGTACTAAGCTATCAATATTTTACTCAAAAACACACTTTATTAGTTTCCTTGTAGCAGCAAACCTAGGTACTCGTTAAACCTAATGTTATTAAAATATATTTAACTGAAAATCAATTCAGACAAATGGAAATTCGCTTAGTCGGCAGGTTTGCTGCGGCGGGAGTATTTTATCATGTTTTCGGATACAATATGCAATTTAAAAAAAAAATTGATCCTCAACATTTTTTCGATAAACCCACTCGTTTAGGAGTTACAGCCTATGGAAAAATGACTTTCGGGGTACATTTTACATCATGTAGCGCCTAAACAAGTAGGTTTATAGCGAAAATGAAAGGAGTAAAAAAGTCTTAAGATTGCATCCACATTCCAAAAAGACCATAATTTTTTTTTTAATTTTAATTATATTATTTCAATAATGGCTGTCATTTTCTAAAAGGGCGGCAAACTTGAAAAGTGGAAAACTGTTTATTTTATAGTCTTTATGGAATGTAGATGCAATTCTCTGACTAATTTACTTCTTGCAATTTTGCTCTAAACTTACTCGTTTAGGAGCTACATGATGTAAAATGTACACCGGAAGTCATTTTTCCATAGGCTGTAACTCCTAAACGAGTGGGTTTATCGAAAAAGTGTCAAGGATAAAATTTTTTTTAAATTGCATATTCTATCCGAAAGCATGATAAAATATGGGTGTTCCAGAATAAATTTCAAAAGTTGGCCGCCATTTTGGAAAATGGTGGCTGAATTTCAAAAAAACTAAAATCATATTTTTAACTGCCACAAAAAATAAAGGAATGTCCCCGTTTAAATTTTTCCCTAATACTTAGCGTTTCCGATCCGATACCCCAATGGTGGCCTCCTTGAGTTGATCACACTGTATAATATATGAATTTGAACCGATGGTGTTTTTGGCCTCTAGGGACCTCAAAACGAAAAATTAAATCGGTCCCGGGTCCAGGTGTTACCATGAGTACTACCGTAACAGGGTCTTACGCCCTTATTCCCTATATAGTAGCTTATTCCCTATATGCGAAATTCGCTAAAAACCTAATAGTTCTATAGAATAACTAGCTGTACCCGCGGGCTTTGCCCCGTTTAACTTATTAATTTTCAAGATGAGCTCGTTCGCATGGCTCAATCACGTCCTGGTTGAAGTTCGCTCGCTACGCTCACTCACCTTTAGGTTGGGGCTCGTTCGCTGCGCTCACTTGCCTTGGGGTTAGCTCGTTCGCTACGTTAACTCGCCTCCAGGTTGAAGGTCGTTCGCTACGCTCATTCACCTTTTGGTTGCAAATTAGCTGTTGTCATAAATTGTTTAATTGACACAGCTTTTAAGATTCATTAATTCCTTTTAAATATGAAAAATCATAAGGTTAACATGGGAAACTCCAGAGCCACTGGGGCGGAGCCCGAATGCCCGATCATAATAAAAACTACTTAGTTTTCCTATTTAATGCCCAAAGAATCGGTGTATCGAATTTCAGCCTCCTAGGTAAATGGGAAGTGGGAGAATTAGTGATGATGAGTGAGTGAGAGTGAGTGTGTCAGTGAGGGCTTTGCCTTTTATAAGTATACATAGTACATTCAACCAGCTGTTAGTTAAAACAAATTATATTGGACTAAAACAAATCGATGATTACAAAGAATGCTTTAAAAAATAATTTGAACATCCTACTACTGTATTTTACTATGCATATTTAATTCATCTGCCATCCTTGTACCGAAGAATTGAATGTATCAATGGTCAGCATTACACATAGTGTAAATAAGTCAACCATAAGTATGTATTTGAATTTTTTTCCAAATGCTGAAAGTTACAGCTGTTATGTTAAGCAAATTATATTGTACTAAAAGCTAGCTAGAAGCATTGACTATTGGAGAAGGTTAGCATCGGCTGCTAGACTTTTTAAAAACTAAAACTTAATTTCTTAAAATCTGGGACCTTAATTTAAAATTATGGCTTTGACATTCCCTAGTTCTCAAAATTATCTTTCTTTCAATACAAAAATAATGAAAATACGTCGACTGGTTGATTCAGAATCGTGAAAAAACCCCATTTACGTTTTAATAATGTATATGATAGTTTGGACAGGTTTCAACCCTTCCGAGGCGTAATAGATTTACACAGTTTATGTGTAGACTACATTATAACTCATAAAATAGTTCTAAAATTAAATGGATCTCCTTGCACAAACGTATATAATAACCAGAAATTTTCAGATCGTCCTTGCGTGTATTTCATGCCACAAATTTTGACGAAAGGCTTTTCATTACATCAACTATACCTATTTACAGTGTTGACCAAACAGTTGGCAAGAAGCATTAATAGATAAGCTATGTACCAAATATGATAATTTTAGCTCTATTCTAATTATGACAAAACACGAAGTAACTAAAAGCGAGTTTTGTTGGTGTAGTAAGCGTTGCAGGAGGTCTACTTTACACTGAATCGACGTTCACTTTTATTGCTTTTGATCTTCCGGCACTGTTGACTCAGCGAAACTGAACTTGTATTTTACCGTATTTCGTTATATTAAAACTGCTGTTGCATTAGGTCAAATTCCCAATAAGTCAATTGCTTTAACATAGACCACGTTTTTAGCTCGGACTGTATTATTTGACTTACTGGGACTTTTGATCTACAGACACTGCAAACATTGTAGTTTTTGACCTAGCGGCACAGGTTTAAATTTTTTGATCTTCCGGGACTGTTGACTTCCAGCAACATTCCCTGTTTTTTTCAAACGGATGTAGCTCGAAAACGGTAAGAGCTAGAAAAGATTTGAAAGAATTTTCATGAACGGGAATTAAATTTTCTACAAAACCCTCTTAAGCGTTTTCCGGAAAATCGCACTCCTTCAGCTTCAAAAAACGCCCTACTTTCAAAATTTGGTAAATTTCTTTCAAATTTTTACCGGTTTTTGCTATTTTTTCGTACTTAAATATTTCCTTTTTGGAAATTTAATTATTGCTTTGTATTCTCCTTCCTTTACTTTAAATTTTACTCATTACATATTTTTTCGTAACTTTACTCCTTGACCCCAAAAACTTACTTTTAATGTCAAAATTTGAAAGTTTTTACGAGCCCCATTTTATTCTTATAGAAAATAACATTGAAATTTAATGACTTTGTTATGGTCATCTGAATCGTTAACAAACGTACTAGAGACTTGTAATTTGGTAGTATTGTTGTATGGGATCCTAATTTAAGAGTGAAATTTGCAAAAGTCACATTTTAAAATTTTAACCTACCCAAAAATCCAAAATGGCGGACATCTAAAAACGACAAAACACGTTTTTTTCAAACAGCTATAGCTCGGAAACGGTAAGAGCTAGAAACGATTTGAAAGAATTTTTATGGTCAGGAATTAAATTTTCTACAAAACCCTTTTAGACGTTTTCCGAAAATAGCACTCCTTCAGCTTAAAAAAACGCTCTACTTTCAAAATTTGGTAAATTTCCTTAAAATTTATACTGGTTTTCGCTATTTTTTCATACTTAATTAATTCCTTTTGGAAAATATTTTTATTGCTTTGTATTCTCCTTACTTTACTTTACATTTTACTAATACATGTTTTTTCGTAACTTTACTCCTTGACCCCCAAATATTAATTTTAATGTCAAAATTTGAAAGTTTTTACGAGCAACATGTTATTCTTATGGAGGAAAACATCCCGACTATGGTGGCCGACTTTGGTGTGCTCATCTGAAAGGTTTAGAAACGTGATGGAGACTTGAAATTTGGCACTAGCGTAGTATGGGATCTTAAATTAACGGTGAAATTCGCAAAATTCCCATTTTAAAATTTTAACCACCCCAAAAATCCAAAATTGGGGACCTCTCTCCTTTTAAGTATTTTATTGGTTTTCGCGACGTTTTCCTACCTTTGCGATTTGTTTTTGCAATTATTATTAATGCTTTGTATTTTCCTTAGTTTACCCTTAATTTTACACTATACATGATTTTTCGTAACTTTACTCCTTAACCCCTAAAAACTTAAGTTTAATGTCAAAATGTGAAATATTTTTACGAGCTCCATTACATTTACAAAGTTTTAAAAGGACTCTTTACATGTTATATGGGCACAAGGGTATTGACACTGTACACACTTTACTGTATTAGAGCTAACACCAAGGTGAATATGAAATGAACCATATAAAAATGCCCCACCCCCTTCCAAAATCGATTTATCCCCTTATATCTTTCCTATAGTCACTACAGGTGCATCGGTCTCAATCACGTTTACCCATTTTTAGATTACTGGAGATACTGAAATTTTGCCCGATTGTTGGTCTTGCACCCTTTTCGGAAATTGACATTTGAAAATAATAATAACCCCCTTCCAAAATATTGACTTCCCCAATGTCATTCCTACAAGTGCATCGGTCGAAATCACGTTTACCCACTTCTACATAAACTGGAGATCAGAATTTTGGCACGATTGTAGGTCTTTAGGTCTTGCGTCTTGAAAAGTGACGTTTTACAACAACAACCCCCCCCCCCCCAAATATAAAATTTCCTGTCCTCCAAACAAACTAGACAATTTTTAATTTTCCTATAATAACCCTTTTTAAGAATTTTCCCAAGTTATTCTTATGGGAAATAACTTTTTAAGCTTCTGACAGTTGTTTTTATTTGTATTGCCTTTTTGACTTCTTTACGCTTCTTGGTCTTTGCCTTTCACTCCCCCCTCCCCCCAAGTCTTGAATTTCCCCCTTTTATTTTTATAGGGAATAGGTTTGAAAGTGGCTGTTAGATATTTGTTACTAGAGATTTCAAATTTGCCAAGGATGTAGTAAGTAATCTAATAAGTCAACACCCCACAATGGGGGACTGGGGCTAGACTCTAATCTACTAATGACGACTAACTAAGAAATTGTTATTACTTTAATATTGAACTATTACGACCCCAATTATCCTTATTTTATCACTTCGTTTGACCAATAACTCACTTGTAAAAATACCTTAACATTTAATAATCTTACAGCATTTAAAAAGATATTTTTATTTATTTAGTTATTAGAAGGGGGTTTGAATTGGAGCTCGGACTCAACTTATAAACCTCCTCTAATATAAACATGAAATTGCTTTCATTTAACGTTATATCGTCAGTTTCACTTCCTGCTTTGTTACAACTAAACTTATCTACTGATCTTGTTTTTATCATCTTTAGACAAGATTGTTTATAAGGGGTTCTTTAAGGTGGAGCTTGAAATTAACTTCCCAACCTCCTCTAATGTATTCGTGAAATTTTATTAGGCCTATGTAATATTGACTGTTTCACTGCCCGCTTTGTTTCAACTTTGTTACAACTCTAATCTACTAATGACGACTAACAACTAGGGAACAAAGGCGAGTCTATCCTATAGCCACCAGATTCATCGGTCTAAATCACGTTTACTCACTTCTAGGTTAGCTGAAGATCTGTTTTTTTTTTTTTTTGCAATATTTTAGGTGTGGTGCCCTTTTCGAAAAGTTACATTTTACAATGATAACAATGTATATGATTGTATGTCCACAATGAACATAGTAGCCTAACATACCCTTTCAAAACAAGTGAATAAAAACTGATTAGCTTAGTTGACTAGGTACTTGTTCTAATGCTACTTGTTAAAATGCTATTTTCGCCCAACTTTGATGTTACATCTTCTAAACTAGTTGAGTCTCAGTGATCAAACTTATACATCATAATTACAACAACTAGCCAACAAGTACTTATGACAAAAATTTCATTGATTTTGGTTCAATCCCTTTTGTGATATAAGATCTTGAAAATGTCGGAAATTGGATAATTTACCATATTTATAGACCTATAAAGAAAAAAGGATAAGACTTCCATAACCCAAACTTGAGATTTAGACCGTCTCATATGCCAACGTCAAAATACAAAAAATATTTAAGGTGAGTAAATACATTTCTTATGAAAATATTGCAGAGAAAATTGCATTTTCGCCACTGAAATCTTTTTTTTACGTTTTAGCATTTTACATGCTATACACCATATTTATGTAATTTATTAAAAGTCAATTTTAAGCCCATTTCTTGCTGAATAATTTGGTTTTGAATTTGCCCAGATATCTTAAAAAATAAAATAGCTATTAAATTATTTAGTAGGCCTAAACGTCAATTTTCATAAAAAACGCGCGTTACGCAAAAAAAAATGGCCACCAAAAAAGATTTTGAGAAAAAAAATTTCTTGACACTTGCATGTCAATTATATTGATACAGTTAACATTTTATGAAAGTTTCATAAAAATTAAAAATGTTGAGCAACAATGCTTGTATGACTTGAAATGGATTGACCCAGGGTCAAAAATGAGAAAAACCAATTTTTACCCCATAAAACCCCCCATTAACCCCTGGTCCCATAGTCTGATCATGCTTGTTCGCGAACTCGTTCAAATTAACGTAGGTTTACACGTTTGTACCAAATTTCATCAAAATCGGATGAATTTTGCTTGAGTTATCGCGCTAACGGACACATATATAAATAGTAAAATGAACCTCATTTAAATAGGAGAAATACCACTTTTGTTGTAAAAGCCTAAAAGACTAGATATGCAGGGTGTCTCACGAGAGGTGTCTCAAATCGATTACGGAAAAACGGCTTAACGTACAAGGATGAAATAAAGTTATTTCCCGCTAAATCGACCCCAAGGAATAACGTAAAAATATTTTTAACTTTTTCCCAATACAGGGTGTGCCAAAAACTGAGGGTCACTAGTTCGAATCTCGGAATTTTCAAATGTAAACATATGTCATGTTATACATCATTTTAAAGGTATTTGATAGACAAACATTTTAGCGAAAACAGAAAGTAGTTATCTTTTTCCGTTTCAAAATGGCGGCAGTTTTTTTGGAAAAGATCTATATTTTTTTAATACTCTGTGTTTCCTATACCAATGCAGTTATCCCTTCTCCGGTTGAATTTTCTTACTCGTTATGAAATTAGCTTTACTTTGATATGCTACAAGTAACGGTTTTTTTAAATTATAAAAATTCCCAAAAAAATTATTTTTGAAAATTTGCAAATGCTAATTTTTCAAAAATTTCAAATAGCAACATATGTTAAGTGGCACATAATTTTATAGGTTTTTTAATTCCTAAACACTTTGTAATTTACACTTACTTCGTATCTCTTTTAGTTTTTGCGTAAATAACAAAAAACCTAATTTTCCTATATCAAATGCATGTTATTTGGGTTTAACACTAAAGGCCCAATTTGATGAAGTGTTAAACCACGTCAAACCCAAATAACATGCATTTGATATAGGAAAATTAGGTTTTTTGTTATTTACGCAAAAAGTAAACGAGATACGAAGTAAGTGTAAATTACAAAGTTGTTAGGAATTAAAAAATCTATAAAATGATGTGCCACTTGACATATGTTGCTACTTGAAATTTTTGAAAAATGAGCATTTGGAAATTTTCAAAAATAATTTTTATTTTTTATTTTTATAATTTCAAAAAACCGTTACTTGTAGCATATCAAAGTAAAGCTAATTTCATAACGAGTAAGAAAATTTAACCGGAGAAGGGATAAATACATTGGTATAGGAAACACAGAATATTAAAAAAATATAGATTTTTTCCAAAAAAACTGCCGCCATTTTGAAACGGAAAAAGATAACTACTTTCTGTTTTCACTAAAATGTTTGTCTATCAAATACCTTTAAAATGATGTATAACATGACATATGTTTACATTTGAAAATTCCGAGATTCCAACTAGTGACCCTCAGTTTTCGGCACACCCTGTATTGGGAAAAAGTTAAAAATATTTTTACGTTATTCCTTGGGGTCGATTTAGCGGGAAATAATTTTATTTCATCCTTGTACATTAAGCCGTTTTTCCGTAATCGATTTGAGACACCTCTCTTGAGACACCCTGTATATATGAATTTGAACGGATGGTGAATTTGGCCTCAGGGACCTCAAAACAAAAAAGTAAATCGGTCCCGGGTCCAGGTCTTACCATGAGTACTACGGTTATAGCTTATTCCCTATAGGGGAAATTTGCTAAAAGCTACCATTATAATCTAACAGGATGTCTACCAGTTGATCAAACTAAATTGAACAGTGACTTGAGAGGGGCGGGGGGCAACATTAAAAGACACCATCTTTGGTATCAATAAGACAATACTTTTCAGTGACTTGAACATGAGAGATAGTTGGGCATTGAATATTTTGTGCCATAATAATTTTAATTTCACTCTCTGAATTTAACATGTTTGCACTAGGCCTATGTTCATGTTTGCACTATGAATTTAATCATTGCCTGCAGCAAAGTGTAAAACAAAAGGCAGGTTTGGAAAACTTTATTTTAGTTAGGCCTGGTTTTTCCTGTGACTTTTGAAATCTTAAAATGAAAATCTGTTAGGCCTACTTTTCAATAACTTTCAAGACAGGTAGACACCCTCCCTAGAGATAAGTAGGAATGGTAGCTTTAATGTCAAAAGTAGACAATAAAAAACTTACACTGTTTCTTTCTGGAATGTCTTCAAGATCATCCATATCTTCCTCGTCGAGTTCATCTTCTAGCTCGTCGTCTTCATCATCTTCCCCTACCATCTCTCCAGCTGTCAAAAAAAAAACAAAAAACATATTTTACCTATATGTAAAAACATTTGCATCCCTTTGTAAAGTTTAAGTTAAGAATTAATTGTGCAATACAATTGTTACACTTTAAGGTTTTAGTGAATTGAAAAATGTTTCATAGGTAAATCATGTACCTATCTGATTTTATGATTACTAAACTATAATTCTAAAGTACTTTGGTTGTGACCAATAGAAACCAATACGGTAAAACTATCAACCTCCAGTCAACGCTCTAAATTTTTTTTTTTCAAAATGTTCGTTATTTAGTGCTGATTCCAAAAATGATATTAATTTTTTGTGGAAAAGTCCCGTTTTCCCGGGAAATGGGAAAAACGGGAAAAAACATTTTTTGCTCAAAACCCATGTTGTGGGTACTCAAATTGTGAGAATTGCACGACAAATTCAACGGTATACTGCTCAATGCGATACGACCACTAATAACCTCAAAAACTGTCGCCGAACACTGCATATGCGCCGTCCGTGAGTGCGGAACATTTACCTCCGCACCTACCCACCCCCATCAACCCCCACTCCAAGTCTCACAGTCGCGCGGCGCAGTCTCTCTCGTCAGTTCAGGTCGGGGGGTATATAGGCCTACGGACGTGTCACTGTGTAGTCATTGAGTCATTGTTTAGTGTTTAGTATAGTTGTTTTGTTAGTGTTAGTTGTTAGTGTTAGTGTTCATGGCTGTGAATATTGGGTGCGTTTTACCACCAAGACCAGTTTATACGCAAGAAGGGGCTGTACAAAGCAAGGTGAAGTGCTGTAGTGGTCAGCCAAAACACAGGGTGAGCTTACTATAAACTACACAAAACTAAGAGCAAGTCGAGTCCTGTAAAGTAAACGGAACTTTTGATAATAACCTCGCTGCCAGCAAACCTGCAGATTCAGCGAATTTCCATGTCCCTGATTGAATCTTCATTAGAATACTGTACATTATTTCCTTTATAATGTCAGATTTACTCCATAACAGTCAAAATAAAAAAAAAGCAAACTAGGCCTACGGCAGTGTACTTTTTCTCTATGGGAATACATGGGCATTCTAAATCAAGTTTTTTTGGAATTTTCTCTGTAACCATTCGCAACCATCTGTACAACGCTTAAAAATATACAAAATTATTTATTTTTGAAGCTCTATAAAATGGTTTGCAATGGTGTGGAAACTCCCACTTGAAATTAAATTGTATATAGCCTACAGTACAAATGAATCGTGTTTGTAATAGCCCCTACATCAATTTTCAAATTGTTTCGTTGTTATAGAGTTTTTGGTCCCTATTTAAAAAATTGTTTTTTAAAACACTTTTATATTTTTGTAACTAGCAGTTACCCGGCGCACGTTGCTGCGCTTAACAACTATTATTTTAAATGGTAATTTATTCTTTACAATGAATAATAAAAGTGTATACCACAGGCCCCCAAGTGGTTTTTGACCCCAAAAAAGTAGGAAAAGTAGGACTTATTTTAAATATAAAAAAATCTTACTTTTTTGCTGATACAATAATATTAAAAACCAAATAATACTAGCATACTCAATATTTTATCAAATACAGTAGACTCCCTCTTATCCGGACTCCTCGGGACCGAGGATAGTCCGGATATCTGGGTTTCCGGTTAAACCGACGTCTGTAAAAACTCATTAAAACAGACTGTTTACTGCGATATTCAACGTAAATTTAGGAGAGCATTGTATTTAGACACGTGATCACTGGTCTCAAATCTTTCTCACGAGAACAGTCGTTTCAGTACTGCCCACTTCCTGCCGATCTAGTCCGGTTAAACCAATGTGCTGATAAAAATTGTCCGGTTAAGGATATGTAATTTCCGCCGAGTGTAGTCCGGTTAAACCGATGTCCAGTTAAAAGGTGTCCGGATAAGAGGGAGTCTACTTTAGAATAGAGTATGTTATACATACATAGGCCTAATTAAAATAATCTATACTATTATATAAAAATCTAATGGTGTCTGACTGTATGTGTGTTACTAATAGGTGCAAAAATTACTGAACCAACTGGGCTAAAAGTTTACAAAACTATAGTTACCATACCAAGGACCATTATAGGACTATTTATATTTCGATACTGACCGTAGGCTTTGCCCCTTTGGCTTTAAAAGTTCTGAGGTGAAGATTTTAAAGTAAATATTGATTGGTCTTCATGGCTGCGATGAGAACACTAACAATGTTTGATGTTTGTTTACATTTGCTTTGACATTTAAATGTAAACAAGAAGAACTGCTAAACTGCATATTTCACAATTTCAGACAGCTGATACAAAGAAATTAAATATATGTAATATCTTCCATAACTATGAGGTAGGTTTATTTTAGGGATGGACGAGATTGAATTTTTAGTGAGACGAGATTTTTTATTTCTCATAAAATTTCGAGACGAGATCGAGACGGGATTTCCCTTTTCGTACACAACGGGAAATGCACGTTCAAAATTTTTACCTGATTTTGTAACATTGTTAGATGACTGTTTAAATACAAAAATAATGATAAAGGCAAGAATATTTACAATCTTTTATTAAAAAACATCAGCATAACATTTTTTTATTAATCACACCTAACTTATTAAAAATGCCTACGATTAGGAAACATAGTGATATCAGTTAGGGTAGAGTTCAACTTATCCTAAAATAAAATAAATCATAAAATAAAAGCAATATTAATTTTTATAAAATAGTTACTTGTTTTGACTTTTTATAGTAATAAAACATTCCTCACACTGCTTACACTTAACAAAACTTCTCAAATGTTATTAAAGTAATATTATTAAAATAATTAGAGTAATATTTACATTTATAGAATTAATTAAATAAGAACGCCTTCGCAAAGGAAACGCAACTACAACACGCTCCTGTATTGCGGGTATTGCATTGACTTTCTGCAGGCGTTTTTAATTTTTTTTAATTTTTTTTTATTCTCGTCTCGATAAAAATCTCAGCCAAAAAGAAATCTCGTCTCGTGTAACGAGATTTAAAATTTCCCGAAATATCGAGACTTGACCATCCCTAGTTTATTTTAATCTAACCTTTTATCATGGATTATTTATTCTAAAACTATGTCAATGATTATATTAAAAAATATTCTATAACCGTTGCTGTATCAACTCCCCGTTTCAACTCCGGCTCTGCTTTGGATTTTTTTAAGGCGTCTAAGCTATGAAAATAATGTTATTGATATGATTTCATGGAAACAGTATGAAAATAAAAATATGTATAGATGTTTTATATGAATTTGGAGGATACTTTAAATAAATTCTAACTGCTTAACGTGTTAGATTAACTTAACGTAACTTGCACATCACATTGTTTTAGCGAATTTCCCTATAGGGAAGTAGCTATTACCGTAGGTCTCATGGTAAGACTTAGGCCCGGGACCGATTTACTTTTTCATTTTGATGTCCCCAGAGGCCAAAAACACCATTCGTTCAAATTTATATATATATATAATATATATATATATATATATATATATATATGTGTCCATGAACACGATAACTTGAGTAATTTTTATCCGATTTTGATGAAATTTGGTTTGAAGGTGTAAGGCGGGATAAACTTGAATGAGTTCGCGATCCAGCATGATCTGACTATGGGAACAGGGTTTTATGGGGTAAAAATTGGTTTTTCTCATTTTTTGACCCTCAAAACACAAAATTTCCCAATTTTTCTCTAAACCTTCTTAAAGAGCTTAAAAAAACAAACAATTCAGTATATCAAAGTGTTCTTGTACGTTTATTGGTTACGGAGAAAACTAAAAAAATGGTAAATTTAAAATTCCCATGTTATTCTTATGGAGAATATTGTAAAATGTTGTAGTTTGCTTGTTTATGGATATATTTTGATCAAACTTGGCAAATTTTTTTATTTTATAGTAAGCTACGGTATCAATATTTTACTAAAAACACACTTTATTAGTTTCCTTGTAGCAGCAAACCTAGGTACTCGTTAAACCTAATGTTATTTAAATAGATCAATTGAAAATCAATTCAGCCAAATGGAAATTCGCTTAGACGGCAGGTTTGCTGCGGCGGGGGTATTTTATATGTATATTTAGGTAAATTAAGTTATTGTGTTTTGCTGAACCTATGCTTAAATTAAACTAAAGAATATCATCAATAACTTAATTGTAAGTAGTTGATTTTTGTTTTTTTAAATCTGTTGTATATGTGTAACTAAAATTAATTATCAAATGGTAATACAAAATACTATTATTTTATCTTAACATAGCTTTCAGTTCACATTTATTTTATTTTATAGATTTATTATTTGCGTTTTGCTACACCACTGATTAAATTAAACCAAGGAAAATATCATAAAACTAAGCAGTAGCCTACACCGTGCTGTTTTGTTTCTAAAATCAATGAAACATCTGTTACTATGTTTACTTGATGGTAATTGTGAAAATGTAAAGGCAATGGACGATGGAACTGATTAAAAGAACTCGTTTATCTATTAAGTTGATATTTTTGTAGAGTAGAATCAGAGATTTAATGAAACATATAGGCTACTGTATTTGCTGTTAAATTTTGTAGTCCTTGATGCTTTAATAATCATATTAGTTTTATCTGCTGTCTTAAATGCTAAATTATTATTATTTTTTTTTTTTTTATAGTACCTATAGGTATAGTTTCTTTAATATTTCAAAAGACTGTATTGATAAGGCACAGCAATATTTCTGAAGTTTATAACAGCTTAGGCTACTTAGTTTTGCTAATGATTTATTGTGAGTGAAGAAACTGGAGATGAAAGGATTTGTGATTTAAGAAGAGTGAAATTAAAAAAAAAATGTTTATTTAAATTGAATAATTAGTAGAAACTTCAAAATTGAAATTTAAAATGTCAATACAGTAATAAATAAAAAGATATGTAATTAAGGGACATGAAATGGTGGTATCCACTACTTACCAGATTTAAAAGTCATAACTTAAACGTTTATATTAAGATATATAAAAGTTAATTTTGTTTCTTAAAGCGTTGGCGGATGTGTAACTATTATATGCAACAGATGTAAAGGTAAAAATGTTTCCTCTTTTGTCCTCTTCCCGTTGCAAAGCACGGGTACAACAGCTAGTATTATATATAAATTTTAAAATTTTAATAAATATTAATTATTATTATTAAAAAAAACCCCAACCGTAAGGCCAGATAAAGTTTTAGCTGAGATTGTCCACCTAATATTCAGAAGTAAAGCACAAGAGAAATGAAAATGTTAAGGAGTCATTATTACAGTCATCATTACAAAATATTTATATTCAGAAGTAAAGCACAAGAGAAATGAAAATGTTAAGGAGTCATTATTACAGTCATCATTACAAAATATTTAGGACAAGCAGCATTAAATATAATTAAAGGATTAAAATAAATATGTTTCCCAATCCCAAAGGTTAACCAGCCCTAATTTGTGTTTAAAATGGTGCTGTAAATGAGAAATTTGTTTTGTTTTTTTTTAATATTTCAGAGCTAAAATTAATATAAAAGTAAAATAAAAATTGTTGCGTAAAAAACATGCCCAAAGCATCAAAAAGCTTCAGAAGCATGAATGATTATTTAAGTATACAGTACAGCAGTGGCTTAACAACAGAGGGCCCGGCCCGTAATGCGGGGTGGCCTGGTAGTCGAGAGTTCCCGCGAACCGGTGCGCGGGAAACAGCGAGCGGAAACCTGCGAGCAGAGAGGCCCGCGAGACAAGTGGAGCCAAAATAATTGGAGTTCATTCTTATTGCAATTTATTATTAGCCATTTAATAATCGTATTAAACAAGTAATAACTTTAATAAAATTCTAAAAATATGTTACAAAAGTATTTTGAATTATAGTTGGATTAAGAGCTATCTTGCAAGTAGTAGGAATGTTTGAATTGTAATGAGTAAAAACTATTTGAACCAGTGAGACTTGGGGGGACATTTAAGCTTGAACTTAAGTCTTTCTTTATTTTGGATACAGTTATGTTAAAAATTGTGTTTAGGCTAATCATAGAATCAATGGACCAAGTGCTAAAGTTGAATACTTTAAAACTAGTATCCCACGGCTCCTCAGTTTATTCATTGGGGAATCTAAGCACTGATAATAATCACAATTTTAATTTTCTATCACAATAGTACTGTATTGCCATGTCTTTGAAAAAAATGAGGTCAGCTCAAAATGTACGACCCGGAATTTTACCCCTGGAATTTCACCCCCTGGCCAGATATATAAATTAGTGAGAATGGTTAATTATCTTCATTAAATAAATATATATATGCATACATATGAATTTTAACGGATGGTATTTTTTGCCTGAGGACCCCAAAACGAAAAAGTAAATCGGTCCCAGGTCCAGATCTTACCATGAGACCTAAGGTAATAACTTACTGTCGGGGAAAAAAGTTTAGACACTCGAGTTTGGAGCTCTACAGAAAAGTAACCAACTAACTTAGAAAAACATGTAGTATATATAAATTTTTGTTGTTTTATTCTACGTATCCCTGTGAAAACAAAATTTTTTTAGCTTGTTTAGGAAATTTTTTATGACAGTCGGAAGGTAAAAACTGCCTGTTTTTAGAGTACCAAAAACCATCTTATAACTTTGAAAATTCGCACAACGTAAACTAAACGGCAGAACTTTATCAAACTTTAATACAATATGGACACATGTATAATGAATTAATTTGTGTAGTTTCAGAATTTTCACTCTACCCAAAAAGTTTTTGTTGTAACTTTTGTAAATCAACTTTTTCTCAAGAACGGCAAACGCTAGAAAAAAAAATAAAAGCTTGTTTCGAAGGTGGTTGTTTTTGTATTTGAAATATTGATACTGCTCAACCAAATTGTTACGCATATTATTTATATAAATTAACAAAAAACTGGATGATCTCGCGCCTGCAAGGGGTGCAAACGCCATCGTCCGCTCAGGAATCCATTGCAGTGTTGCCACGATGGACCTTGACCGAGCGTAAGGTGATTCACGCAGTGTGTGTCACTGACTGACTCACAGGAAATATCATGTTTTGCATTCTTCCAAAGAGTCGAAAGTATTACCACCCCAAATATAGGTGCTAAATCTAAATTGTCAGATTCGGAATATGCAATGATTGTCAGTGCTATATGTTTTTTTTAGAAGTGTGGGAGTGACGTTGGAGGTCCAAAGCCCTCATTAGAAAAGGTGATGGGAAATGGTTAATAATTAATAATAACTGCTGTTCAGTTTTGACTCAACACATGGTGTCTACTAAACCTGGTTTGAAAAATTCAAGGAGTTTTCCAGGAGAATTCAAGACAAATTCCTGAATTTTAAGAGCTACTATCGGAACCCGTTCAACTAATCGCAACCCGCTAATAATAATTTATTATTACTATTATGATTATTTTAATTTAAAACAAAACTTTTCCAAAGAAAATATTTTATACAACATAATAAAACAGTATAACTAGTAGGTAAGGCGACACCAGCTATCATCTCCTGCGATCGTGGGAATCCCGGTGAGCATATCTTGCAGTCTCGTCAACACAGGCAATCGATCGCGGCAAAATAGGTTTGCATATTTTATGATTTCAGCGACACCGATAATCGTCTCCCGCGATCGCGGCAATACCCGTGAGCATATCCTGCGGTTTCGGCAACACCGATAATCATCTCCCACGATCGCGGCAATACCCGTGAGCATATCCTGCGGTTTCGGCGACACCGATAATCGTCTCCCATGATCGCGGCAATACCCGTGAGCATATCCTGCGGTTTCGGCAACGCCGATAATCGTCTCCCGCGATCGCGGCAATACCCGTGAGCATATCCTGCGGTTTCGGCAACACCGATAATCGTCTCCCACGATCGCGGCAATACCCGTGAGCATATCCTGCGGTTTCGGCGACACCGATAATCGTCTCCCGCGATCGCGGCAATACCCGTGAGCATATCCTGCGGTTTCGGCAACACCGATAATCGTCTCCCGCGATCGCGGCAATACCCGTGAGCATATCCTGCGGTTTCGCCGACACCGATAATCGTCTCCCGCGATCGTGCCAATACCCGTGACCATATCTCGCGGTTTCGGCAACACCGATAATCGTCTCCCACGATCGTGCCAATACCCGTGACCATATCTCGCGGTTTCGGCGACACCGATAATCGTCTCCCACGATCGCGGCAATACCCGTGAGAATATCTTGCGGTTTCGGCGACACCGATTATCGTCTCCCGCGATCGTGCCAATACCCGTGACCATATCTCGCGGTTTCGGCAACACCGAAAATCGTCTCCCACGATCGCGGCAATACCCGTGAGAATATCTTGCGGTATCGGCGACACCGATAATCGTCTCCCGCGATCATGCCAATACCCGTGACCATATCTCGCGGTTTCGGCAACACCGATAATCGTCTCCCACGATCGCGGCAATACCCGTGAGCATATCCTGCGGTTTCGGCGACACCGATAATCGTCTCCCGCGATCGTGCCAATACCCGTGAGGATATCTTGCCGTTTCGGCGACACCGATAATTGTCTCCCGCGATTTCGGCAACAAAAGCGGCAGTGTTTGGTTAGCCGACGATTCCGATGACCGGGCTGTGGATTCCCGGAGGTTTGGGTGGATTCCTGGAGTTTTCCAGGACATTTCAAGGTAAGATACAATTCCCGGAGTTTTCCCGGTTTTCCCGAATTTCCCGGAGAGTAGACACCATGCAACAGTTTGCAGCCCATCTCTGCTCAGTGTCCAGGTGTTCAATTTGGCAACACTGTACGGGGTATGCGCCCAGTCAGAGCCGGTGGCGGTCTGGAAGTGCCGTATTCGGCCTCTGCACTATCCAAATTAAATGTTAACTTATATAAATAATATGCGTAACAATTTGGTTGAGCAGTATCAATATTACAAATACAAAACCAATCACCTCCAAAACAAGCTTTTAAATCTTTTTCTAGCGTTTGCCGTTTTTGAGAAAAAGTTAATTTACAAAAGTTACAACAAAAACGTTTTGGGTAGAGTAAAAATTCTGAAACTACACAAATTAATTCATTATATATGTGTCTATATTGTATTGAGCCGTGACTATTTCCACCGGGCGAATGTCACGACTCATGATCAATGGTTCAAGTGTTTTTTTATAGTAGGCTAGTTCAGTGTTTCGTTGTCACTTTCACGACCCCGAACAAGGCTGTGAGTCTTGTTTTTCTTACTCTTTCCGCCAGCAACTCATAGGTTCAGCGACGTCAGAGCCGTTTGCCTCGCAGAGGATTTTCAGAACAAATTTATCCTTTAACATCTGTTTCTATGCTTTATTTTTTGCAAAGCAGTTTTGTTAATTGTTCTTTACTTTTGTTCTGCTACGCAATGGTGTAAATTTATCGTGCCACGCGCGCCTTTTGGGGCCCGTGAGGAGGACTATGCACTGGACCGTTTCGACCTTGGCGGAGGAAATTTGTAACTCATGGCTGCCTCGTAGACCTTGGCCCCCTCTCCGCCCTGCTTGGTTCCCCCTCCGGTGCTGAACTTCTAGACCTGGCCCAAAACCCAACCGCACTACCGCAAGTTACCCACTGTCGTTATGTTTTTTGATTTTATTTATAAAAAAAAAAGCAACCCAAGAGACTATTTGAAATTATTATTGTTATAGGCCTATACATAGTTTATTAATTGTTATTCTTTTTAAATTTTAATTCTTTAGGCTACTTGTTGATCTTTTTAAATTTTATAATTTTATTAAATATTCTATTGAATTCTAATTTGGGGCCCCTCAAGTTTCTATAGTTACCAGATAAAATGAATTTATTATAAGAGTCATTATATATATCATTGTTGTAATTTGTTAATTTAAAAGTTTTTTTGAAAGGTAAAAGCTAGTAAGATTTATTTTTGAAATTTAGCCTATTTGAAAATGATTAATGAAATAATTGTAAGTTAGTAGGGTAAACGGGTATCAAAATTTTTTTAAAGTTTAATTGAGAGTATTTAATTCATGTATTATTGTTAATTATTGTTGTTGTGTTATTCTTTTAAATGGTTAATTACAGCTCGTTTCTCTCAAATGGCGTGTTGTTCTTGAGCCTCCATCCATGGTTCTCATTTTGTTAAGTAAAGTTTTGTGAGCCGCACCTCGGGCCTGCGCATGGATCACGCTTCCTTTTCGTTAGTCTGGGTGCAGGCGCGAGGGCATGGTTCATCTGGTAGCAGAGCGTGGTTAGTGGGTTGCGTCCTGGGTGCCTTGTCGTGAAACTTGGTTTCACGACTCGGATACTTAGAGATGCGATCGCTGTCCGCGTTCTGTTTTTTGTTTTGTTTTGAAGAGCCGTGGATGGATTGGTTTCTTGGAAATGTTCTGGCCTGGCAGTTTTGGAAAAAGGTCTTGTTGTTGTTGTGGTGGGGCGTAAACACATTTTATTAGGAGCTCGCCCTTTGGCCGAGGCACCGGGTGGAATCGGTGGTAATGACTTGCATCCTTCGGGAGCAAGAGTGTCAAAAGCATGGTCATGTGTCAAAAAAAAAAAAAAAAAAAAAAAAAAAAAATGTGTACAACTTATCACACAAGTGTTAGGTGTTGTCTAGTGTATGTTTGTGTGTGTGTACGTTCGTGGGTCATTTGTTGTTGTTTTTTCTTGCGGTACTTGCGGTATGAATGGGCAGGTTCTTCTTTTGGGCCCCATCAGGTGCGTAGGCATCAACGTCCAGAAGCCTTAGGAATTAAATTTCTGTGTTTGTTTTGTGAAAAAATTTTTGTTGTCTGTTTTGAGTCAAGTACTGGTTGAGACTCGGTATGGCGTCAATTGTGCCGGAATATTTGAGGAAGCCGGAGCTGGTGTACGAGGTGCGGTCCCGGGGGGAGACTCCTGGAACTGATGTACGCACTTTGCGTACACAGTTCAGACAAATTTCTAGCATGCCTCAAGCTTGGGTTGAGTCGCTCAGTTTGGATGAGGAACTGGAGGCATGTAAAGAGAGGATGGAAGAGCTAAGTGGGGAAATTGATAGTTGGAGTAGTTTGCCTATGGGCTCAGCTAAGGGTTCGGCTATCACACAGCTGACGCACTGGCGTAAGCGTCTGCTCTTGGTTTCAGGGCAACCTGAAATCCAAGATGAGGACAAGAGCTGGGTGGAAGCCAGAATTCTTGAGCTGGAAGGAATTTTGGAGAGTATTAAGGCAGGAAAGTCTGTCAAAGAGAAAGTCGAAATTTTTGAAGACAACCGTTCTTTGGAAATTTCAAACGAAGTGCCAAAGTCTGTTGTTGAAGTTGTGGCTCCAGTGGGTACCCCCCAGGCTCCGCCTACGCCAAGTACACTGCTCCAGTTGCCTGCAAATGTTCAAATGTCAAATGCAAATGTCACACCGTCCCCCTCTCACACGTCCACCTTGGCTGCGGCTACGCTGAATGTCCAGTCCCCATCTCCCTTTCCTTCTCAAGTTCATAGTTCCCCTTCCATCTCTAACTCCTTTGGCAAACTTCCCCATCCCCTTGCCTCTGTCCTGAGTGGTTTCCGGCCGGTGGACGGGTTAGATGTAAATGGTCTTTGTTTTTTTCTGGAGAGTGTTTTGCGCATGCGTGAATACCCTGGCATGTCAGACGCAACTTTGATGGAACTCATTGCTCCATACTGTCTGAAACCGTTGGGGGACAGATTGCTTGATTGTTTGCGCAGAGGCGTCACCTTTGATGTTTTTCATAAAGAAGTTTTGGAGCTTTTCATGCCCCGTCGGGTCATGGAGAAGCTGAAAGTTGAGAGAGTTTTTCGTCCTCAGCAGCCAGCCGAGCCTCTCAGCCAGTACGTGGGGGACATTCGCACGGTGGAAAGGGTCTTGCGTTTGGGGATCAGTGAGCTTGAGCTCATTGACATTGTGCTTCAGGGGTTGAAGCCTGAGGAACGCTCCCGTCTGGTTTTTGCACCACGGCCTTCATCTTTTGCGGATCTGGACAGACTTTCCATCCTTTCGAGATCTGTCCAGGACGCTGATTTTCAGAGAGACCAAGCGGCGGGGCATCTTCCCCTAGCTGGTCATCATGCTGTCGTAGCACCCGTGGGGTTGGGTCCTGAACCGCCGCAGTGGCAGAGGCAACCTGTTGTTTGTTTTGGTTGTGGGCAACCAGGTCACATTCGGCGGCATTGCCGTCAAGGTGGAAATTTTGGACGTGGTCCAAAAAACTAGTTTGCTCACAGGAGGAAAAATTGCCCAATCCTTCCTGTGAGGTTGTTGGTGATAATGTAAAGGGCAATAATTTGAATGTTTTTTCAAGTAAGTCAAATTCTAAGTTAAAGTCAGTTAATGTTTCTGTTGCCTCCCCTTCTGGGAGTGTTGTGCCTGTGACCGAGCCTCTGCTGCGGGGGATTGCGGGCCTTGCTACCATGGGCGTGAAAGCGGCGCGCTCAACTTGCCCACGTCTCAACATCTTCATAGGTTCCACGGTGCAGAAGGCCCTAGTGGATTCTGGGTCAGCCCGTTGCCTCATTTCCTTGTCCCTTTTTGAAAAACTTGAATCGTCTGGGCTTATCAAGGGATGCATTGCACGACGTCCAAGTGCCACGACGTCCAATAATATTTATTCAGTGCCACGACGTCCAAAACATAATTTTTGAGTTGTTGCACGACGTCCAAGTGCCACGACGTCCAAAAGTACAGTAACTGCCAAAAATATAGTCTTTCTACAAGCTTTGGACGTCGTGGCACTTGGACGTCGTGAAACAGCGCACTATAGAATTGTAAAAAAGTAACATTTGCACGACATCCAAAGTCGCTGCCAGTTGCACGACGTCCAAGTGCCACGACGTCCAATAAATATTTGACTGTTGCACGACGTCCAATATAGCTCAGCGCTGTTGCACGACGTCCAAGCTCCTTCATGATGACCGGTTACGATGACCGGCTACTTGCCGAATAGTGTTCTCTCGTGTAAAATGCTTATGGAACCTTTACTAGTTATATATACATGGGTATATGTTCTTGTTCAGAAATATATATACTATGAATATTTGTACCATTAATTGAAACATCACAAAGTAAAAAAATAAATAAATAAATAAAAAAAATAAACAAGGCAACAGTTGGAAAACTATAAGGTTTACATGGTTTGAAAAATGATGACATTTTGTTAACAACCGATAAACTTCATTATGTTTGGAGTAAGCTTTTAAATACTCATTTTTCCAAGACAAGATGAATGTACATTGATCAACATGATCTTTGAAAACTATTTTTTATACCCTCATTTTAATTTTTACTAGTATAAAGAATAGAATGCCTTTTTCGAACTGTTTTTAGGCTTCAATTAAATGTTCTTATGTCGCAAATATGTTTATTAATAGTATTCACTTAACACTGACTTAATTTTATTTCAATAAATTTTGTGTTTGTGTTTGCTACACCACTGCAACCAACAAAAAAACCAAAATTTAAATTTATTTAATTTAAATTGCAACCAATGAGAATATCATATAAATAAGTTGTACACATCAGGGTTCTTTTGTTTCCCCAACTCTAAAATACAACGCACATGAATTGGAAATGTTATAGGTTTTAATAGTACTGTAGCAAATCGAATATCAATAAAGTTAACGTATAACAATAAATTTACATATTCTTAGATTATAATTGAATGTGTTTACGAAGGAACACCACAGCCTCAAAATTCAACAGTACAGTATATTTTCTCAAGATTTATTGTTTTCATGTAGCACAGTTTATGTTGCCCATGTTTCCAACTAGCGTGGGAGCGGAAGTCCTGATAAAGGCTGGTTCTCGGAAAAGTAATAAACTTGTAGTTTGAATGAAACATTTTTTTTATTTTGTACAGGATTCATGGGATCCTCAGCATAAAGTACAAACCACATACAAACTGCAAAATGTGTGTCGAAGGTCTGATTAGACCTTCCGAGATTTAGACCTTCAGCAACTGATCCGTTTTTTACCTTCCTTTAATTTATTCTTTTTCATGTTGTTCTTCATGTAAAATACATCGACTAGAGGGCCGCTCATGCTCTTGACAAATAAATTAACATTTTCGCACAAATACAAATCAATATCGTCATTAGACAAGAATTAAAAAATAAAATTTATAAACAAAACTTACCACGGCATATTCTTGAACAAGTATGCCTACAAACCTAAGATAAGCATGTTTGTTATTATTATACTTAACTAACCTACAAATGCTATGACTTAGGGCATACCTGCTTTCCTAGATAAAATATCCGAACTAATTGCGAGTGCAACGTGAACTTAGAAAAAGACTAGTAAGAATTTACAACTGTGAATTTCTCAGAATTTATTGACAGTTCAGACGAACCTATGGCCACAGACTACGGAAACCTACAGTATTATTGTATTAGTATACTGTATTTGTATTATTGTGTTACTGGCAGAGTACCCGTCCTTCGTACGGGCTGGGCATATAAGTATAAATGCTTATTGCAGTTATGGGAGAGGACACGATTTAAAAAAAATTGGTCTTTTAATTTATACGGTATCCTATAGTGTAGCACACATCTACCGTAGTCCTGATGTTCTACCACTGCACCTAAACCATGGAAAAAAGTAAAGTTCTCATTGTGTACCACAACTTTTGTTTTTTTGCTAGTTGGTTCAAATTAGCTGTGGTCATTAATGCAAACAAACAATATAATAGTGCTGCACCCTGTTAGGCAAGCCTTATAACTTTTTAATGCTGTTTAATATCATAGAACCAACTTGTACAATTGAAACGGCTGACAAAATTCTTTAATTTCTTTAAATATGAATACTCATAAGGTTAACATGAGAAAGTCCAGAGCCAGAGCCACCGGGGCGGAGACTGAAAGAATTTTTGAGGTAAGAATATGTTAATCGGGGATGTCATCTATCATCATACCAAATTTCAACCTTGTCGGTTTAGTATTTTTCGCGTTTGCTTGTCACAAACATCCATCCATCCATCCATCCATACATCCATCCATACATCCATCCATCCATACATCCATCCATCCATACATCCATACATCCATGGTTTGCACTGTTAACATAAAGCTATCACAATAGTTCCAAACCGACAAATAGAAAAATAGGAAAATATAAATAAATATGGAAAATAGGGTAATTTTCTAACATATTTTAGTGAAATTATATAATCAGGCAAATGGAAATTCAGTCTACAGATTTGCTGTGGCAGGGGGATTATATTACGGTTTACACAAAAATAAATCAAAACATAAACCTCATAACACTCAGGAAAAGGGCCTAGGTTGATAGGGCAACGATTATAGAATCTTAATTATTTCCTATATCCATGATGAATGATTTCTTTTAAAACGAATTATTCCCAGTAAAATATTATTAGAGCATTTCACAAAAATAGAACAGACTCAGTATAATAGATCATAAACATAAACAAATGAAGTAACTGAAAGAATTATATACTAATTAAATTACATTAACATATGGTTTGACAGCTACATTTAAGTAATGTAAAATAATGTTTACATTCGGGCTAGTAACATCATTTTTTTAAATTTATAATCCTTACCCTCTCTGTTCTCATATTCTTGCATTATTTAATATGTTTGAACCAGCTGTGTGGAATTGTGAAATCAAAATTCATTTGACATTTAGTTCTGGTTGTTAACATTTTTAAATTTAAATTAGGTGAACCGACATATTGGCCCTCTGATCGTAAAAAAAATACCAGACCTTCTTGATTTTTTCGTTACGAAAGGTGTATCCCGAGATTGTGGGACAATCGAGCAATCTCCGGACCTTTCCTCAGACCACTCACCTGTAATTTTAACGATCGCTTCAACTGTTATATTCAAACCTATTCCACCACATTTATGTAACAAAAATACAGATTGGAATTATTCTCGTGAATTAATGAATTAAAATTTAAAGATTTCTGTGTGTTTGAAGAGCGAAGAAGATTTGAATCTTGCTGTTGAACATTTCAACAAAACAGTTCAAGACTCCGCTTGGAGAGCAACTCCAGACCAAAATAAACTTAATATAAAATCAGGAATAAGCTATCCAATTGACATTAAAAGGAAAATTGCCGAAAACGCCGACTCCGTAGAATATGGCAAAACTCTAGAGATCAGACGGATAAAAGAAATCCAAACAGGGCCACTCAACAACTAAAAAGGTTACTGTTTAAATTAAACAATGACAGATTTCAAGATTTCACATCAAACCTTTCTCCATCTGAAGCTAGTGACTACTCCAGCTTTGGAAAGTTACAAAAAACTTAAAACGTCCACAAATTTGCATTCCACCTATTCTAAAAGAAGATGGTTCTTGGGCCAAAAACAACATCGAGAAAGCAGATGTCTTTGCTTCATACTTTAAAGAAGTGTTCAAACCATATACAGTAATATAAATTCAAACGTTGAACAAGAAATTTTGGAATTCCTCGATTCTCCAAATAAACTTGATTTACCGATCAAATTGTTTACACCATCCGAAGTAGCTAAAGTAATAAAAGACGATTTAAACGGCAAAAAAGCCCCCGGTTATGATCTGATAACAGGTAAAGTGTTGAAAGAGCTGCCTAGAAAAGGAATAGTATTCCTTACAGTACTTTTTAATGCAGTTTTACGCCTCGAATACTTCCCAATACAGTGGAAGGTTTCACAAATTGTTGTTATTCCGAAACCTGGTAAACCTTTAAAAAAAGCATCCTCGTATCAGCCTATATCTCTTTTTCCCGTGGTTTCAAAAGTTTTTGAAAAACTTTTTTTTAAAAAGACTGCAAATTATAATTGACGAAAAAGAATTGTTGCCTTCCCATCAGTTTGGATTCCGCCGAAAGCATTCCACCATTGAGCAAGTGCATAGAATAGTGAATGTTATCAAGGAAGATCTTGAAAATAAACGTTTTGTTCATCTGCTTTTTGGACGTAGCCCAGGCGTTTGATAAAGTCTGGCACACAGGACTATTGTTCAAAATTAAAACTTTGCTGCCCCATACACACTATGGAGTGTCGAAATCGTATGTGTCCAAACGCTTTTGTCAAATTAAATATCAAGATGTAGTTACAGATGTGCATGAAATTGAATCAGGTGTACCACAAGGCAGTGTTCTTGGACCTATTTTGTATATTTTGTTCACGTATGACCTTCCAAGTACTCAGGGTATTACAGTTGCAACATTTGCAGACGACACTGCTTTTTGGTCATCAAATCAGGATCCTATTCTAGCATCATCAAACCTTCAGGCTGCATTAGACGATTTGTCTCAGTGACTACACAATTGGAAAATTAAAGTAAATGAAACAAAATCCGTTCAAGTTACATTTACCATGTCTACAAGAACTTGTCCCCCAGTAACATTGAATAATGTAATGCTTCCACAATCCAACAAAGTTAAGTACCTTGGTATGCATCTCGACAGACGGCTTACATGGCATTCACACATTTGAAACAAACGACTTCATTTAAATTTAAAAACAAACAAACTAAATTGGCTTATTGGTCGAAACTCAAAATTATCTGTTGAAAATAAATTATTTTTATACAAAATTATATTGAAACCTATTTGGACCTACGGTATCCAACTCTGGGGAACCACTTCAAACTCGAACATAGAAATAGTTCAACGATTTCAATCTAAAACACTAAGAAAGATTTTACAAGCACCTTGGTTTGTCACAAATAAAGTTATTCATCAAGATACAAAATTACCCTATGTTAGAGAAGAAATAAAAAAACGAAGTGAAAAATATCAAAGAAAATTAGAAATCCATCAAAATTTCCTGGCAGTTAACCTCCTCGATAATAGTGAAGCTACATAGGCTCAAAAGAGTTAATCCAATAGATCTTCCAAATCGTTTTTAGTTCAATTTTTTAAAATTTTTTGTATGTTAGTGCACTTAATGAGGGGATCCAACCCCTGTTAAAAGGGTCATGAAATTTACTTATTGTTCTAGTATAGAATAGATTGTAAATAAATACTTGTAAAAAAAATAACAATTTTGTAGGTTTTCTCTTGTTACCATCGATACCATCAATCAATATTTTAAAATCTCTTACCTCAAATTTTCGAAAGCCCACGGGGCAGAACCCTAGGACAATAACGAAGAGGGAATAGTTGTATAATATATAACTTCGGAGCTGTAGCTTCATTTGCGTGCAATTTGAGCCCAATCGGTTCCGTACTTTTTGAGATTATCTCATACAAACACACAGACACACATACACAAAACACACATACGCACAGACACCACCTCTTCTTTATAATAGTACTAGCTGTACCCGCGGGCTTTGCCCCGTTTTACTTCATAAGTGAGCTCGTTCGCATGGCTCAATCACATCCTGGTTGAAGTTCGTTCGCTACGCTCACTCACCTTTTAGGTTAGAGCTCGTTCGCTGCGCTCACTTGCCTTCAGGTTAGCTCGTTCGCTACGCTAAGTCGCCTCCAGGTTGAAGTTTGTTCGCTACGCTCACTCACCTTTTGGTTGCAAATTAGCTGTTGTCATAAATTAAAAAAAATAATTGTGCTGCACCCTGTTGGTAATACTTGTAACTTTAATGCTATTGCATTCATCATAGAACAGAACCAACTTGTTTAATTGAAACAGCTGTTAAGATTCATTAATTCCATTTAAATATGAGTACTCATAAGGTTAACATGGGAAACTCCAGAGCCACTGGGGCGGAGCCCGAGAGTCCGATCAGAATAAAAACAACTTAGTTTTCCTATTTAATGCCTAAAGAATCAGTGTACCAAATTTCAGCCTCCTAGGTAAATAGGAAGTGGGAGAATTAGTGATGAGTGAGTGAGTGAGTGTGTCAGTCAGTGAGGGCTTTGCCTTTTATATATATAGATGGATAGATAGATTACTATTATAGTATTATATATTGTCTGTGCTATGGCTAAAATACGTTTTTATTACTGCATCAGCTGGAGACACTCTCTGAATATCTGCTTCAACCATTTGTTGTCAAACATTGATCTCGTAAAATAGTGAAATTATTTTTGTATACACTAATAGAGCAAGGTTTGTACTAAAAGAAAACCTTCTTTTAGTTTAAAAAATACATGTTTCACAGGATACAATTTTAACCAATGTAGAAACACCATTATAGCTTAAAAAGTTGATAAGTGATAGTTCACATGATATTTAGCACATTTTACGGATAAACCTTTTTTGAATTAGTCATATTATAAGTGTATGAAAATTCATATATCTGTGTATCAATATCTACTTATCTCATTTCTGTTCAATGGAAGTTATGCAATTTCAATGATACCGGTACTTAAATGGGAAGTCTTACAGCTGTTATAAAACTGTGCATACATTTTATCTTACGAGTAAATTCGCTACCAATTGATATAGTACGACAACTCTATTCTACTGCAGTACTTAGAATTCTACCACTACTCACATTAAACCTACCATATTTACTTTTGGACTAGTGATTAATTTATTGTATTAATCATACAATATAGTGAATAGTGTAGTCATTTATTTATCTCGTTTCTATGACATTACTCTATTTTGTAGAAATAAATTATGCAATCATAACATCAGAAATACTGCATTATTACATTTTACGGTGACATAGTATTTATTTTACATATAAAAAATTTAAGCTAATGCAATAATTAGTTCAATTAGAACCATTGAATATTGAATAATTTAAACATTAATCGAAGACGAAGCGATTGACAACTTTCAAACAGTTGACTAGGCCTAGTTGCCTTCAATAATTGCAATGCGAACTGTATGCACTGTGGTCGGCAAACAAAGTTCACAGTGTGCAGGCACTTTGGACGTCGTGGCACTTGGACGTCGTGCAACTGGCAGAGGCTTTGGACGTGGTGCAAATGATACTTTTTTACAATTCTACAGTGCGCTGTTTCACGACGTCCAAGTACCACGACGTCCAAAGCTTGTAGAAAGACTATATTTTTGTCAGTTACTGTACTTTTGGACGTCGTGGTACTTGGACGTCGTGCAACAACTCAAAAATTATGTTTTGGACGTCGTGGCACTGAAAAAATATTATTGGACGTCGTGGCACTTGGACGTCGTGCAACACTCCCTTATCAAGCAAGTTGAGCGAAAAACCCCTATCTGCTGGACTGCGTCAAATTCACCCCTTCCCATCATCTATGAAGCCCGTTTCAAGTTCAAAATTGAACATTTTTCTTGGGTTTGGAGTTTTTGGGTGGCTAAGGACCTTTGTTTCCCTGTCATTTTGGGAGCGGATTTTATCAAGCACACTGGCCTAATTTTGGATTTAGGCAGAGGTCAGTGTTTTTTCCGATTTGCGAGACGGGTATTAATATCTTTTGCTGATGAAATTGGTGGTGGTGCTGCGGTAGTCGAGCCTGAGATACCCAGCAAGCCAACAATTGATCCGTTAGGGCATCTGACTACTTGCGAGGCTGAAGCCATCAGAACCTTGTGTTCTCGTTTCCCAGATGTGCTGACGCCAAAGCTTGGAGTCACTAACCTGTTAGAGTACGAGATTCGTCTAACAGATACCCGTCCCGTTCGCTCTCACCCATACAAATTAGCTCCACCCAAAATGGAAACTCTCAGAAAAATCATTGACGAACTTCTGGAAAATGGTGTCATTGAACCTTCCCGTTCGAGCTACGCTAGTCCAGCTTTTCTCGTCCCAAAACCCAATGGCAAGTCCCGAATGGTTTTGGACTATCGCAAATTGAATGCGCAAATTGAAATCGACTCTGTGCCTCTCCCCGATTTGCATTCTGCTTTTGATTGGTTCGGTAAGGCCAAGTATTTTTCTGTTTTTGATCTGAATCAGGCCTATCATCAGATTCCTTTGAAACCTGAGTCTCGACCTCTCACTGCTTTCTGCGTTCCGTGGAATTTGTATCAGTTCACAAGAGTTCCGATGGGTCTTGCTGTGGGGGCCCAGACTCTCACCAGACTCCTTGATTCCATCTTTCATGATGTCAAGTTCAAGTTTGTGTTCAATTACCTCGACGATCTCTTGGTGTACAGTGAGAGCTTCGAAGATCACCTGATTCATCTTGAAGAAGTCATGAGTAGATTGAATAGGGCTGGCCTTACCGTGAATCCTGACAAGGTTAGTTTTGCAAAGCCGGAAATTTCGTTCCTTGGTCATCTTATCTCTCATAGAGGCGTCTGCATCGACCCCGCTAGAACCCAGGCTATCAGGGAGTTTCCTCCTCCCAGAGATGTCAAGGGTATTGCTAGGTTCATCGGCATGGTAGGTTTTTACCGACGCTTCATACCCAATGTTGCTGAATTGGCGGCTCCTCTCAATGAGCTTCGGAAGAAGGGCGCCAAGTTTGTCTGGGGTGAAGCGCAGCAGACGTCTTTTGACCTTCTCAAGGAGGCTATCATGCAGCCCCCTGTTTTGGCGATGCCGGATTTCAATCAAAACTTTGTCTTGCAAACAGATGCTTCCTCCGTCGCAATTGCGGCTGTGTTGTCACAAGAGGTGGATGGTGTTAGGCAGCCAATTGCGTACGTCAGAGCCGTTTGCCTCGCAGAGGATTTTCAGAACAAATTTATCCTTTAACATCTGTTTCTATGCTTTATTTTTTGCAAAGCAGTTTTGTTAATTGTTCTTTACTTTTGTTCTGCTACGCAATGGTGTAAATTTATCGTGCCACGCGCGCCTTTTGGGGCCCGTGAGGAGGACTATGCACTGGACCGTTTCGACCTTGGCGGAGGAAATTTGTAACTCATGGCTGCCTCGTAGACCTTGGCCCCCTCTCCGCCCTGCTTGGTTCCCCCTCCGGTGCTGAACTTCTAGACCTGGCCCAAAACCCAACCGCACTACCGCAAGTTACCCACTGTCGTTATGTTTTTTGATTTTATTTATAAAAAAAAAAGCAACCCAAGAGACTATTTGAAATTATTTTTGTTATAGGCCTATACATAGTTTATTAATTGTTATTCTTTTTAAATTTTAATTCTTTAGGCTACTTGTTGATCTTTTTAAATTTTATAATTTTATTAAATATTCTATTGAATTCTAATTTGGGGCCCCTCAAGTTTCTATAGTTACCAGATAAAATGAATTTATTATAAGAGTCATTATATATATCATTGTTGTAATTTGTTAATTTAAAAGTTTTTTTGAAAGGTAAAAGCTAGTAAGATTTATTTTTGAAATTTAGCCTATTTGAAAATGATTAATGAAATAATTGTAAGTTAGTAGGGTAAACGGGTATCAAAATTTTTTTAAAGTTTAATTGAGAGTATTTAATTCATGTATTATTGTTAATTATTGTTGTTGTGTTATTCTTTTAAATGGTTAATTACAGCTCGTTTCTCTCAAATGGCGTGTTGTTCTTGAGCCTCCATCCATGGTTCTCATTTTGTTAAGTAAAGTTTTGTGAGCCGCTCCTCGGGCCTGCGCATGGATCACGCTTCCTTTTCGTTAGTCTGGGTGCAGGCGCGAGGGCATGGTTCAGTATTAAAGTTTGATAAAGTTCTGACGTTTAGTTTACATTGTGCGAATTTTCAAAGTCATAAGATGGTTTTTGATACTCTAAAAACAGGGAGTTTTTACCTTCCGACTGTCATAAAAAATTTCCTAAACGAGCTAAAATGTTTTTGTTTTCACAGGAATACGTAGAATAAAACAACGAAAATTTATATATACTACGTGTTTTTCTAAGTTAGTTGGTCACTTTTCTGTAGAGCTCCAAACTCGAGTGTCTAAACTTTTTTCCCCGACAGTAGTCCCCAAATGGGAAATTCGCTAAAACAATTCTAAATACCAAGATACCATTTTTTAAATTGTTTTACCAAGTTTTCTGAATGGATTTGTTATACTACACCAACCCCTGTCTTTATGTCTCTCTATTATTTACTAGCTGTGTGCCCGTTCTACGCACGGGGATCTTTGTTTAATCAGTTATAACCTTCTTATATTAAGCACAGCAGTTGGTTTGCATACTTTCAGATAGATATAAGATGACCCGAAATTCTGTCAAAATGCTAAGTGAATCAGCTTGCTATATGAAATTAAGTACTATAGACGATTTAGAATGGTAATTTATAGTAAAAATTACCAAATAGGCCACGAACCATTGATACATAAACAACGTTTAAAGCGTTTGAACAATTCATGATGGTTTGCTGAATAAATGCTTCACTAAAATGCGTTATCGTTTTCTTAGCATTAAACTAACATTTTGGAATCCAGACAGAAAAAGCAAAACTTATACAGTTAAGACATCAATTAAATTGAATACGCCTGTAATAAATAAGGTGCAACACCAACGATAGCTAATTTGTAAATTAAAGTGATGTGTTGGTACGTAAAAATTATTCTTGCTGCTACCAACGGTTCGGAGGAAAAGAACCAGTACCAAAAACCAACGTTTACAGTTAAGAACTATACATCCGACCAATTATATGCGTTAATCAAGGTTATTGATCTCTTGGTTTTGGATTTTCTCGTAAAAAGTTATCGGCAATAAAGTTTTCCCATTAATTGTTTTATTTGTAAACAACTCTTACTGTAGACTTATCGGTGTCAGTTAGAAAGAAAAGAAAAAAAACATTAGAAGGAAATGTGACAAAAATCACACAACGTTGGGTTTTTGGACGTTTGTAATTTTATTTCTTAAGTAGGTAGGCCGTGTATTATAGGGAAAAGTACCAGTATCAAGGATCGTTGTCAAAAAGGTTGTTACAAATGATTGGATAGGCGTACGTACCCAAGAGAGGGGCTATGGGCCTATTGGCTGTAAGGTCCAGTGATTGCATCACACGGTGAGGAACTATTGAACTATAGTCAATGGTAGGAACAGAAAGTGACACATTGGAAAATCGAGTTTAGCATCATGCGTAAACCTCTGTTACCATCACCCACTGCAGTTGTGATTTTTTACTTTACACTTTATACACAACAGCCATTGAAGTGCCGTCAATGAGTGGAACCTTGTTTCTAAGCTAATGGCAACAATCACTAATAAATTTAAGTTTTCCAGCCTTATACAACACTGATTCAATGTCTTCTTTCTGGTTATCAAAACTCAAGAACAATTTTATACACAAAGAATCTCTGATTCCTGACCTGGATGATGCCTAGTTATTTAATTTAATTTACGGTTACACTATATTATTCCACTTGCAATTAATTAAATCCTTTATGGAAGAAACAAGTTTTTAATCTCACTTGGATGGGATTTGCCTTCAAAACGTGATCAGAAATGGTTGCGGTATTTGTAAACAACATTTAACATATCAGTTAACATATCATTGACAGCTAGAAAAATAGTCTTGATCCGAACAGCTGTTCGTTATTTTATAGATGATTATGTGATAAAAATTGGACGAAAACTTTACAAAAACCGCACAAAACTGCATTTTTGAACGTCCGTAATTTTATCTACAAATTAGTGAGGCCATATTTTAATGGCTAAAGACATTCTCGCCAATCCAGTGAATACATTAAAATGATTTGGATCTTGATAAGATACTCTCGTTTTCCAGGACAAGATTGTGTAAAATGCCATCTTGTGTGTTACAGACAGAGAGAAAGACAGACAGAAATTTAGATGAGTCTTGTTTCGGCTTCTTTAATGTATAAAACGTAAAAATAACCTAAAAATTTATGATTCTGAACAAAGTACAGACAAAACTCTAATATTATTTAAATAGATTTTTCATTAAATAAATATATATATGCATATATATGAATTTGAATGGATGGTATTTTTGGCCTCTGAGGACCTCAAAACAAAAAAGGAAATCTGTCCCGGGTCCAGGTCTTACCATGAGACCTCAGGTAATAGCTTAGTCCCCATATGGGAAATTCGCTAAAACAATTCTAAATACCAAGATACCATTTTTTAAATTGTTTTACCAAGTTTTCTGAATGGATTTGTTATACTACACCAACCCCTGTCTTTAGGTCTCTCTATTATTTATTTTTCAGGTAGGCTAATAGGGTGTTTTTCTAGTAAAAAAATGTATGCAGCAATTACACATTCTAACTTGTCAATTTTCAAGTTTAAACCCTTCTTATCAAATCAAATAACTAACATATTTAAGGTACTATAGAGGTGTGCCAGCCTGGTATTTTCAGTCCAGCAAAACTCAAAGTAATATTGTGTGATTATCGTCGTATTGTGAGATCATTGTGAAATCCAAAATATATTTCTAAAAAACTGAAACATCGTCACTGTTTTTCACAGTTGCAGCAAGATCATGAACATCACTCAAGGCCGTGTGGACATCATCATGAACGTCCGCGGTCACGGAAACGTCTTTGTCGTTGTCCGCGATCGTGACAAAATCATGAACTTTTCTTGCGGCCCTGCAGACGTCATCATCGTCTCCCGGGATTGCGGCAAAAGAATCTCCAGCGGCCATGTAAACATCATCATTGGCTCCAGTGGTCACGGAAACGTCATCGTCGTCTTGCAAGATCATGAACATCTTCCCCGGCCGTATGGACATCATTTCATTGTCTTCCATGATGGCGGCAAGATCATGAAAATCTCCCGCGGCCGGGTGGACAACATCATTGACTCCCGCGGTTACGGAAACAATCTTTATCGTCTTAGGTGATGGCGGCAAAATCATGAAAGTCGTGAATTACCGACCCATCACTATTTGTAACTTACAGAAACAATATAGGCCTATATACATTTCAAAATAACTTATTCCCTATTATGAAAAATTTCCTAAAAGAATATTTTTTATATAGCCTAATGACATAGACATACTTTTATGCAATTCAATCACAACAAAGCAATCTCAACAAGAAATAACTACCTACATGTCCACTAGTAATTTGCAGTTTATTTTAGCTCAGAATTCTCCATTAAGGTAAAAAAATATTTATTACATATACCCAGGTGTGGCTCTTAACACGTTGGGTGCTGATGACGGGAATTCCCGCCATTGCTTAACATTGAAATAAATGCAATTTTCATGTTCAAACGTGTCAAAGGCACTTTAAGTGTTAATAATTTCTGCACTACTTGTCCTGACTCTTGTTTAATGAAGATCACATAGGCCTATAAGTTACTAATAGGCAGCCTACATAATTCAAATTGATTTCCTACACGGATTTTTTTCCCTTTAGAGAAATTAATTATATTTAAGACAGATATTAACTCACATCCAACAGAGTGATTGCCAAGCAGATGGACAGGGCCGTTTCCTTGTATTAACTTGAATGTGACGGGGGGGTCAGGGAACAAAAGGTCCAAGACAGCCTGAGACTGAGATCCACCCTTCAGAACTGCGATTGGAAACTTGATGTCTGATTTATAACCCATGGCTTCGGCTTGAACAACGTTAACTTCACCATCTGTGCATTTGGGTCCCAGAACAGCCTAAAAAACCAACATTTAACAAATTTCAAGTCATATTTTACAGATTAGTAGGGGTGGGCGAGTACTCGACCTTCGAGTAATTACTCGAGTTTTTTCAAATACTCGACCTCGAGTCGAGTAGTAATTACTACTCGAAAATTCGAGTCGAGTATTTATAAATAGTGCCACTTCACGATTTTCTACACCCATATTTAATAAATTGTATTTTGTTTTGTGTTGGTGCCTTATTTAATCCCCATTCCTACAAAAAACAACTATCAAACCTCATATAGGTTAGACCAGCGTAAACCAAATGTTCAACAAACACCCATCGTCATTTGGCAGAGCTAGCAAGAGGACTATTAACTAACAACAGACTTTCACTTTCCTACAACAGTCAACAATACGTCTCGATAACGATACAGCAAGTTGAAATAGCATTGAATGAATCTATCGAATTGCAATAGTCGATAGTCAACAAGGGAGTCTCGTGACTAGTATAACAATGGCAGACGATTCTTGAAGACAATATAAAGTACAGTATCAGATTTAGTTTGAACTGCCATAAAAATATTTTATACCAAAATATAGAAATGACAAAATATTTAATACCAAAATATAGAAATACAACAAATAAAAATAACCTGTTGTAGCATAATATTTTTTCACATAAATCGGTATTGGTGTTTAGTTTTACAAACCGATAAGTTACACTGCAAGGAACATCGATGCATCTGAATGACGCAATCTCATTGGGTCTTGGCAGAAAGAAAAGATCAGTTCCACTTTAAACTCTGTGTTGTCAGATGGACGATAATTGTTGTACTTTTACAGCTGTGGTATTGGCGTAAACAAACTATAAGTATAGTTTATTTTCTATTCAGTTTACATAAACATGATTAAAATTAGTCAAACTATTATTTTTTTTTACGAAATAAAAGCTATAGCAATTTTATAATAATTTTACCGACATTCACCATAATGGTGTAATGATAAATATGGCAACGTCAGCCCTGCAAAACAGCTGTTTGATGGGAAAACAAAGCAGAAGCAGAATGAGCAGACTGACTAGAAAGAGAGAGAGAGAGAGAGAGAGAGAGAGAGAGAGAGAGAGAGAGAGAGAGAGAGAGAGAGCAGATATGGTGACAGCTGGCGTAACAACAAAACAATGGATTGGAGTGATTGAAGTTATGTCAATGTCAGTTTTGAATGTTTTTACTTTAACGTGAATTTGTAACTTAAAATAAAATTGATTTTGTTAGTGGAAGTTTAATAGAAAGTAAAATAAACTCTGTAAATAAATTCTGTTTGTAATTTTGATTGTGCAATTTTCAATCTGGTGACAGAAACATGACAGCGACAGTTTGAATTGTAACTTAACCTAGAAATGGGAGTTTATAAAGAAAGGCCAAATAGGCTATACCGGGCTACAAAGAAATGTGTTTTATTTTAACCCTCGAGCTGGCAGTCTTTTTATGCTGTGGTGGCAAGGGTTTTTAATGGGTCGCGCAACATGTTTTATAACACATTTTTTAAACAGTAAATAAGTTTGTAAATACCAATACGAAAATAGTGAAATAGAGTGTTGCATAGCTGTTTACATTATATATCTTTTTTTTCAGCAAAAAACAAGGAATAATGTATTATATAAATTTTATATATGAAATTTTGATTTACAAAAAAAAATTGTATATTTACTTAGCAGAATTTTTTTATATTTATATGCATATATATATTCCGTTCTATAACTCAAACCATTGAACTCAAAATAATTTTTCAAAATATACAAATTGTGCACAATTTCATGAGGAAAAGAATGATATATAATACATGTACCTTGTTCCTAAAAAAAAAATACTTATAACGGTTTTTATTACTATATACACATTCGTTGTACAACCTACACGAATACTTGAAGCAAAAGGGGTCATCTCCATCTGACATAAAGTCCTTACCGCTGTACAGTTCCGAATGGAGGACGTAAGAGGTTTCGCTGTCACAAATTTCGAATTTTTTTTATGCCAAACCTGTTGTGCCTCTTGTTAGGCATACATTGTACAGTAGACCCCCTCTTAACCGACCTCGTATTAACCGATAATCAAGTTATCCGCCTTCGATCGTGAAATAATTCAGTTTGTTTTAACCGACCTTGCTTTGAGAGCAGTTCGGTTTAACCGCCGCTTTCTAGGAATCTCGGCATTTCCGCTCCCACGCTGGGCGATGAGAACTGAACCATACGCTTATCTCTACAGGATATGACTAAGAATAGGTTATTTTGTATTGATCACAAAAAATATAGCATAGCCTATTGTCAGTTTGTCATCATCGTTCGTTATCGTAGCTTGACCACATCTGATCTGATATGTTATCTGTGCGGCAAATTTATAACATCATAAAGTGCGTTACGATTTTGAGAACTGATTATCTTATCGCTGGAGTAAACAAACAACGCAACTTGTAGGGAGGGCAGGGTAGGGGGGTTAACAACTCTAAGGTCAAGAGTTTTTTGCCTCGCTCGAGCCTACAGTGAGGGGTTATAAATAAACATCCTGTCCCTTGTAACAAAATGGTTGCTTGTATGGTGTCGTGCTCCGAGCGCCGACTGGCGCGAGCGCCGCGGCTTAATTAGTGGTGCGAGCGCCGAAGCCATAAATCTTGTAAGGGTCTGCTCAATGAAGCAGATGTGACGAGGGTTAACATGATAATCTGTGGTACTTCTTATACCAACTCCCACAATGGAGATGGTTGCTACTCTAAAATTACTGTCAGATGAAATAAAATCCCTAGATGCAGCCGAAGTTTAAACGTTACCGGTCACAAGAGAAGCTGATGAATGCTAGCAAGTGATTGACAGGGAAATTATTAATCAATTTAGTTTCTTTATTTTATCGATACAAATCAAATTATTTATACAAATCGCTACAAAATCAACAAAAAACATCTGCAAGCATCTCAATAGTAGATAAGAGGGTAAACTTTTATGCTATTGTTATTAGATGTAAGAACGCTCTTAAAAAAACAGGCTTCAAAAGCTCGCATATATGGGCGCAGATGAGTCATGGCGACATGGATAATTTGACATGTTTAAGTGTACACTTGATTTATCCGGTTCGTTAACTAGATGTCAAAACTGTCAAAACATAGTCAGGTAGTCCACGCGGCGCTCGGGCCACTCGGCGCTCGCGCCACGTAACCGCTTGTATCTATAATTTCGACAAAAGGTTATGTAGGCTACTGTATTACGATGGATTCGGAGAGCATCAATTAATACATTACAGTACCAAACTTATTAAAATAGGAATTTTATTGACTGTTGCCTTGTTGCTTAGTACTGTAATACATTCCACTGAAAGTAGGCCTATTAGACTTAACCGTGTTTTGTGTTTATTTGTGACTTTTCCATCAATACGAAAAAGGAGATAAGAGTAGTTTATTTTATAAATAATGCAAGTATGACTTAAAAATATTGATTATATAATTCCAAAAATGAATAGCATCTCATTATGTTATAATTTTAGGGATTGCCCGTTTTAACCGACCTTTTGAGTTATCCGACGTAGGTCCGGTCCCATTAGGGTCGGTTAAGAGGGGGTCTACTGTATATAAATACATCTGTTCTTCATCCCTACCATGCTTTCATCTATGCAGATAGGCTGTTTTGGCAAAAAAAATTGCTTAAACTTACCATTTAATTCGTCTATATATAATTTTGTGCCAAGGGTCGAAATCAGGTTGTCCGCGAGGAATCGCTGGTTCACAGTTGCAATGCAGCATAGAACTGATGAGCTGGAATCTTTTCAATGACATCGTCTCAGGAAAGAAAGGTGTTCTTTGAGTTTTAGAAGTGTCCCAATAGGATTCAATATTTTGCTTATGAATTAGACCCACATTCAGCATAATTGCAATGAACTTTTTCATTTCTTTCACTGTGACGTCAAACCAAGATCTCAATCGACTGTGCCTACGCATCCTTCCTGAATCATTAGCATTTTCAATGTTTATTGCAGCATACTTATTAGTTTCACGTACAATCATCCTCCATATAGTCTGAGTAAAAAATAAAAATAAATAAGCTAAAGGTGGAGAGTTACGCGGGGGACAGTTCTGAATTCCAGTGCATCCCTCCCTTACCAAAAAGTCTGCAACCTTTTCTTCTTCTGGGGGGTAAACCAACACCCATCTTGGGTCATTAGAAATTGGTAAAGGCCTAGGAATATTAGGCAACATATTGTCAGCAGGCACAGCAGGTTCATTAGGCCTAGGCCCAGGCACAATAGGTGAGTCAGGCCTAACTGGCTCTTCATTTCTTACCTGAGGTTTGAAATCTGTATCATGTTCCCTAGTCCAATCTGATATTTCCTCCTCATTGGGCACATAGTCATCCGAGCTACCAGAAGAAGAGTCGGTTAAGCTATGTTCATCATCACTAGAAGTTAGGGGATTGTCACTTGGAGTATTTTCGTCAGGTTCACTATCACTAGTCTCCTCGCCACTTAGAATTGGGTCATAGTTCAACTCTCGTAATTCACTAGATCGGTCACGGTAGTTACGATCAGACATCTTGAAGTGAAATAAACTCAAATTTCAATAAAAAATTAAACTTATAACACCGAAACTAACCAAACACAACGCGAAATAAACAACAACAACAACAGAACAGACGCCGGTAACAAGCGATTGCGTCATCATGACATTATGACAATGTCGTCAGCTGATGCGTTATTTTCATAGAGTTTTAAGTTTTCCCAAAGGCAACCAAATAGTTTAAATGCACATCAATCGATAGATTATTAATTTCTGAACCGAATAAATACTATATTAAGTGATATTTGTTTCATTTTCGTGCTAAAATCGGCGATTTCCGTGACGTTGTAAATCGTTCGGCCGTGGCGTAAATCGCCCGATATCGGGCGCATGCCAGCTCGAGGGTTAAATTAAGTGTTTAATGTGGGATTTTATTTAGAGATAATAGCCCTACTATGTTTTTGTTTGATATTTTCAGTCTGTCAGAGACGAGTGACTTGATCATTTTTATAAATGTACTGAGTGAAGAGGATAGCCCTAGTACCCATAACCTTCAAACTTAAGAGAGATGAAGTGCTTATCTAAGTGATTATTTTAAAATACCTAATTGAATATTGATGTTTTTAACTTGTGATACAATATGTAGTTTGATATTAGTTTTCTGTTTTATAAATAAATTTATTTTTATAAATTCTGTTTCTTATTTGAATTGAAATTATTCTTAAAGTTACCTTATTAAGTTAGTTAAGTTAGTTAGGTTGATTATCATGTTAGTGAGGAGGAATTAAAGGCAAGAAAAAAAAACACACAATAACAAGTAATGTGTAGGCCTAGGCCTAAATAATTGAATGCTGCAGTCAACAAGTAGTCTAGGCCAAATTTTTTATTAGGCCTAAGGTAGGAGGTACTAATAATTAGTAACCATATAACTTAGAAAATTTTGTATAAGTACTAAAACTACCTATTTAGGCCTAGGCAGGGTTTAGGCTAGGATGAAATTTGTTTCAGCAAAATTCTGCAAACTCTCTGCAAAGACAAAAACTAAGTTAACTGTAGAAAAAATATTATTCAATAACTTAAGCATTTAAAACAAAAAATTCCAGTAGGCTAATATTACATTTGTTTGAACATTACATCTTTCAATTTTATTTGTAGAAAATTTGCCATAGGCCTAGCCTGCAAAACAATGTAAACTTAGCATTTATTTTCAGTTGTGAATAGCAAGATGCTAAAAATACTACCGCAGCTTAAACCCAGGGCCTAGGCCTACTTAACGCGCAACTACTCGACTCGACTTTTTACTCAAATACTCGACTCGATTCGAATTGAAAAATCACTACTCGCCCACCCCTACAGATTAGCTACATTTCTCACTAAATTTAGGGCCGATCTTTTGACATTGAAATTTAGAGAGATCGTTTGACCTCTAAACCTCTGTCCAGCATTCTCATTTTTCACTACATTAGTTTACTACCAGGGACTTTGTTAACCACTGTAACTCTGCAATTTAAAATGTAGGTAGGCCTATATATAGAAATGTAGGCGACTTGACCCTTTTCTTAATTGAATCTTACTAGTGAAAATGACATGTTCATTGCAGATTATCTAGGAGATAATGCAAGCCAGTCTAACATTGGGGCGTCTTTTTTTAAACCTATAAATAATTTTGAACTTATGTCAAGATCTTTATTTTTCAAAGATTAGTTGTTTAGCAAAAAAAAAAAACTAAACAAATTCAATTTAGCCACGTGAAAATCTAGTTCCATCACAAAGGAGGGGTTTGTTCAATAAGATAGATTTTAATTTAAATTACCATTAAGCTTTTAATTAAAATCTTAAGTTATATTCAATGCTTACCTGTTTGACAACAAGTGTGTGCTCTCCTCGTAGAGCGTGTGAATCATTGGCATCAGGGCCTCCAGGAGACTTCATGTCTGGATCCCATATTTCTGATGAGTGGTCTTTGCTTAAAGTCAGACCTGTGAAATAACAATTACTGTATTGTGAAATCCTTGAAACATCACTAATTCATTTTTCTAAAAACAGTGATATTTCAGACCTTTCAAATATACCTGTCCTAATGGGTAGGCTATACATTCATTACGTCCGCACGGGTGAGTACTTACTACGACTATCCGCAGTACTATCCTGATAATTAGACCAATTCGTAAATTACAAGGAAAAATGTGGTTCGGATTCCACTATAAACTGTAGGTCCCTTAGTTGCCATTAGCTGTATGGGCTATTAATTAACAGCTGTGTCTAAGGAACATGTCGGCCTTAGTCACTAACAAGACTACAAGATCGCGCCACTCATCCTACACTCATCCTTCACTCATATTTGGGTTAAAATACGCACATAGTGGCGTCCCCATCTTAAATAATTGATAATTGATTAGTAATTCCAGGTAGGCCTAGTTGGTCAAACTTTTCATGCCAAACTTTTCAAGGTGTTTTCGCACCAACTCCCGCAATGCTGTTTGTTAACATGTACAAAATTTAGTAAAACAGACCTTACAACTTAAGGTATGGTAAACTATACGTAAAATTCTCTCAAAGCAGGCAAGTCTTCAAAAAATTCTGCTTAGCATAATATGATAATACAGTGTAGTTCTATGTAGGATTAAGTTAAGTTAATTTCTGCCTGTGTTGCCAAATCTGGCCAAGATTGAGAAAATGTTGATTGGTAGGGTTCAAACCAGAACTGTTGGTTCACCAGATGACATTACCAAGCAAACAGAAAAAGTACTGATACATATGATAACTTAGGCTATGACCGTACATAGAATCTGGCCAAGATTGTGAAAATGTTGATTGGTAGGGTTCAACCAGAACTGTTGGTTCACCAAATTACATTACCAAGCAAACAGAAAAAGTACTGATACATATGATAACTTAGGCTATCTATGTAATAAATCTTATTAGGTAGGGTCTATCCATATCAAGTGATCCAACAGGGGTTGCTTGACCATTTTTAAAATAAATAATATTTTTATCCTAGATACCTTTATCAATTCCGGGTTCAAAAGTGATTTGAAATATTTTTTATCTATTTTGTTACTCCTACGGCGGCCATTTTTGTTTTGCGGAACACGCAAATTTTTGCTCATGTAAGGGTTTGCGTTAACTTGCACAACTCGGTAACCATGAACACTAGAGTGATGAAACAAAAAGCATTTTAATCTGGAAGAAACAGCCTAAATATTATGTTCAGTACATATTTATTGAAATGTGTATCAAAAACAGTTTTAAACCCATCTCAACATTTCATAAGAAAACGGAAAAATTTCAACTTTTGAAGGCGTATTACCATTGGAACGAATAAAATCTCAGACTTCATTTTTTTTGTGTGTGTAGCAACTCAGTAGAACGGTTTGTATTTCAAATATCAACCATGAGACTTAATTCCTTTAAAAGTTATAATTTTTCAAAAACTGAAATTTTTTGAAAAATTCAAATTTTGAGTCTCAATATCTTTGTTGGGACAAAGTTTAAAAATCAGAAATTTTTACCAAAAACCCCTCTTATGGTTGTTATACTGCTGTATGAATTTCATCTTTGAGATTTACTTTTAAGCTAAGTTACAGTATCATGAAAATCGCAAAAACCCCATAAGCTCGGCCAACGCGGCTAGTACTGTAGGTAGCTTAACCCTCCCAGTGTTACTTGACGAAAATTCGACAAGCAGCACACTTTGTGTAGTGTTACTTGTCGATTTTTCGACACGCAGACATCGTTTACGGCGAAGGCTCTATGACTGACTGAATCGGATTGAACTGGATCGAGTTAGGTATCGTTCTTTCCGTAATATTCTAAGCTTTCTCCAGAGGTCTGTCTCTAAGCGCTATTCATTTTAGTTCCGAAAATATTGTAGCAGACAGCTGACGTGCGTGTATTTGTAAACAGCTAGGTTCCCCCGGACCGATGACTGATGTGTTTTATTACGTTTATCATTGTTTTAGTGTTAAAAATCAAAAGTAGTGATATACGTGGTGCATTATAAGAAGATTTAAGTGGTTTTGAAGTGCTGGTTGATGATCCTGAAGAAGTAGGTAGTGATATTGATGTAAATTATCAGCCAGATTCCTAGCTATGGTTAGGCTATGCATTCTTAGCTAAACGCTATGTACTGAAATCAGTTTTTTGCCCATAACTTATTTATTTGCAAATATACTTCCTTATATTATTATATATTTGTAATCCTCATAAAATTTAGAACAAAGTGGCTATTTTCAAATATTTATAGGCCTATAATTTATACAATTTCATTGAGCGCGAACTTATTTTTTTTTTGAAAATTTTCGAAATTATATTTTTTTTACCTAAAAATTTTTTTTTTTAGAAATGTTCCTTATGTTTTATATATAATATTGAAGCCCATGATTTTCCAAACAAAATGGTATATAGAACATTAGAATTAACTTTGTTTTAAGCTTCTCAGATCCGTTTTAATAAAACCTTGCAAATGCGCCAAAAATAGGTGGACATTAAGGCCTAAACTATGGACACTTGGAGGGTTAAAAATTAATTTATAGGTGTAGGTAATTATTTTATTTAATGTAAACTTACCTGACTTACTTTAAAGTAATGTAGCCTATAGCCTTTACTTGCAAATTTCTTGTCTTATGTGAAATTTAAAAAAAAACTTTTTATCAGATTATTTTCATTCAGGTTTACACCTTTTTTCAATAGGCCTAAATATTTTGAACTCATTTATTAATTTTTTGAACCACTTTCATTTTAATAAAGAATATTAGAAATTTCACATACAAAAGCTGTTTGAAAGACAAGTTCTTAAAGTATACAACTTTTTTACTTGTTAGTGTTTTTTGTTCTACTTTGATCATGCTAATTAGGAAGTTTGGACGTTTCTTCATTTAGTTTGGGTTTGTCCTTCCAGTGGTTTTTGTCAGTTAAAAGAGATTTAATTTTCTTAAAACTTTGTTTATGGGCACCCAAGCTTGGTCTTTCTAATTTGTTTTAAAGGCGGTTGGTTGTTGGTCCTGCTGGATCTTTATTTTGATAACTGATGTCAATCACCTCTGCCACCCACCACTGTCATACACAAATGCAATAGAGTCTTTGGTATGAAGTGTAATTTTTACAGCTTTCAGTTGCTAGTGAGGTTACGAAGCACCTAACATTACTACTGTCCGGTACAGGAATAAAACAATGGAAGCTTCTTGTTCCAGTAATCTTTAAACATTTCTCAAATCGGTCCAGGAGTTTGTTGTAGTGGTGTTCAGTGATTTCTTCATCTGTTATAAAAATGAATTATTTTGTTAAGAAAACTGTGTTTTGTGACTCATTTACAACTTCCTGTAGGTACTGGAGACTGTATCAGTTCCCACAGAATATGAGTTATTTTTTTCAAAATACCACAATAAACACTTTATTGATTTGTGTTATACAGGTTACGGTACATTAAATCTAACTGGAAAATAAATTTTAAGACCTCAATATAAATAGAATTAACTAAGTTTTATTTAAGTTAAATGATGAATAAAACTTAAAATTTAGCAGGATTTTATTTATTTTTAGTACCGTAGCGGTATATATAGGCCTAATTTGTACTTTGGGTAGTACAAAGTTTAAGTTAAAAATCTGTTTTGGATTTTTGAAATGTACATTAAGATAAGTTTACATTAAATAAAATAATTACCTACACCTATAAATTAATCTTTAAGCTCCCTACAGTACTAGCCACGTTGGCCGAGCTTATGGTTTTTTTGTGATTTTCATGATACTGTAACTTAGCTTAAAAGTAAATCTCAAAGATGAAATTCATACAGCAGTATAACAACCATAAGAGGGGTTTTTGGTAAAAATTTCAGATTTTTAAACTTTGTCCCAACAAAGATAGGCCTATTGAGACTCAAAATTTGAATTTTTCAAAAAATTTCAGTTTTTGAAAATTATAACTTTTAAAGGAATTAAGTCTCATGGTTGATATTTGAAATACAAACAGTTCTACTGAGTTGCTACCCACACAAAAAAAATCAAGTCTGAGATTTTATTCGTTCCAATGGTAAGAGATAAAAAAAAATTAAAATCACTTTTGAACCCAGAATTGATAGAGGTATCTAGGATAAAATTATTATTTATTTTAAAAATGGTCAAGCAACCAATTATTTTATTTCTGGATCACTTGATATGGATTGACCCGGTAATAATAATGGTAAGTTAAATAACTAACTGCTATGATGTTTGTAAACAAAGCTTGAAAATTATGCTCATGGCTAGCTCGGGGCTTATGGTTATGATCGAAGGCCATCTACAATGATATCATTTAAAGATTATTCATGGCGGCTAGGCTTAAAATGCAACTCCAAATTTACAATACAAAAATATAATTTTATTTTATGAAAACCCAAAACTGATAATGAAAGAAAATACCCCCACCACAGCAAACCTGCAGACTAGGTGAATTTCCATTTGCCTGATTGGATTTACACTAAAATGTCTCATTTATTCCCTACTAGCAGTCATACCCGTGCTTCACAACGGGAAGAGAACGCTAAAGAGAAAAATTATGTTCCATAGATTTGCTGTATGAAGATAAACTTTTAGTGATCCACTAAAAAGTATTTAACTGGCTACTCCGTTTCCCAAACATTATTTTTTGGGAAATAAACCATACAAACACAATAGATTTTTGTTAAAAAAATAGGAAAAAAGAAATTCAATAAGGTAATTAACTACGCTCTTAAAAAATAAAACGCCTTATTCCCACAATATCAACAATCTATATATTAATTTGAAACTGTTTTTCTTTGTCATAGCTAAATTGAGAGAACGGCTGGGCGTAGAAACTCGGTAGAGGAGTCTAAAGAAAGGTCTTGGTCTGTAGATGAGCCATCAAAAGAGAAACGTGGTAAATTCCCTTGGGGCTCTGCCCCAGTGGCCATTGAATTCCCATCCCAAGTTATTCTTATGGAGAAAAAACTGGGTTTTTGTCCCAGCTAATTTGAGAGAACGGCTGGGCGTAGAAACTTGGTAGGGTCTTTAAATAAAGGACTTGGTCTGTAGATGAGCCATCAAAAGAGGAAAGAGGTAAATTCCATTGGGGCACTGCCCCAGAAGCCTTTAAAGTTGCCTCTTCAGATTTGTTTACATTACGACCATATGCATAATTCTAAACTACTTTTTTTAATGCAACAGCTGTTAGTATTTAAATTGTGATTTTTTGAATTTGTCAAACTGAAGTACAGTATTTGCAATGGATGTTTCTGATTTTAAAATTGATTTTCTTCTGCATCGTGTCATGTTTTGCAATATAATGTTCTATTACCAAATCAGTGGACAATCCTAATATCACAGTAACATTTCAAATTATTTCTTATGGAGTTAACTTATATCTATTGTATGGGTTGGTTTCTGCCTTTTTTACCACTTCTTGGAGATTGTACGTAGGTGATATTCTTTGGCATATTGCATCTGTGTAGACGAAACTTGGATTGGGGTAAATAATACAATGGAAAAGAGCGAGAAATCCTGGACAATTTGATACAGGCTAAAAATAAAACTGAATTAGAACACTGTGCTACATTTCTTGAGCAATCATTGAAATAACCGATTTGCAAACAATGGAAACATAGAAAAAGTCATAGAACACAACCAAGTAGAAGAAATAGAAATAATGTTGTTTTTTTTTCATTAAAAACACGAAAAAAGATCAGCTTTTTGAAAAAAGATAAGATATTTACAAAAGATTTTGATTATATCTAACTGTTGTGTAGATCGTGAGTATTTCCATAATCTTTGAGTCGCCTGTAGGCCCTAATGCTTCGCAATTGCTCGAATTCGAGCAACAGGTACACTAGTTATTTATTAAATTAAAAACATAAACATGAACCTCTAAAATGCTGCTTGGTTAAAATTAGCTGTTGTCATCAATTTAAACAATTAATAGTGCTGCACCCTGTTGGTAAACCTTAATAACTTTTTAATGCTATTGAACATCACAGAATCAAATTGTTTAGTTGAAACAACTGTTGAGATTATTTGATTCCATTTAAATATGAGTCCTCATAAGGTTAACATGGAAAACTTCAGAGGCACTGGGAGCCCTTTTGACGGATCTGCACCAAACTTCACACAAACCATCCTTGAAGAAAGCTTAATAATTCCTGAAAGTTTCATTGCATCTATCGAGTGGTTTTGGAGTCCATAACATTCAAATATATATAGGCTACAAACTTCCTCTTTCATAAATATAGATTTAAATAGCATTTAGCTAGAGTACACTTAGGTTTGCTGCAATAGGGAGGGTAAAAAGGAGTTTTTACTGTTTATTTGTAAAATTTTAATACTTTAGTATGAAATGAATGCATTTTCCAAATATGATAAAAATATGCTCATAAACAAGCAAACTAGGCCTACAACAGTTAAAAATTTTCTCCATAAGAATAACATGGGAATTTTAACCCTAGGAGTGGCAAATCAACAAAAAATGTTGATTTCAAAACGTGTTACTGGAGTGGCGGGCAACAAAATTTTTCAATTAGCATAACGTTTTTCCCATTGCATGTTACACACAGTTATAGCATAGACTAAGCAACACAAGTAGACTCCTCATCCCATTGTAAATTTTGAAGCTTGTTTTTCATGTCTAGTTCATGTACGTCCACACTGATCGCTGGGGTAGACCACATTTTGTTTCTATTATTTTAGGGTTATTTTCATGATTTGTGCTTTACTATTTGGTTATATAACTAGGGGACCAGTTATTCTTTATGATTAAATCGTTTTATATGATTAAATGAGGTTTTAAATGACTGAAATAACAAGAAACAAATTGCAAACAAAACATAACCTCTACAGTTGGACGTACAGAACAAACAATAAAATTGGCTTTAGCTGTTCCATAAGGATGATAAATCTACTAAGGGAGTATGATTTATCCATGGTTATAGTTAGTGAAATGACATAACTCTTATACCAATGGAAAGATGAGATTCTGAAGTTTCATTTTATTATAAGAATGAACCTTATAACATAAGTATCGATCCAATCATGAGTCACATTTGAATGAAAATAATGTACGAACTCGCAACCGCCATGTTTTGTTGTGAAATTGTAAAAGATGAGTAATTTCAAAAAATCACAGCAGACATAATTTTTGTTTCTAGCAAAGACAAGTGATACCACTGCAACAAGGAGGAAGTAAACTTTCATTTTGTATAAAGTATAATGTCAATACATTCCAACAGCTGATAAAAAATTATTGTAAATAGCCAATTTTTACGTGAGACTAGTGTGGCACAATTTGAAAAATACAAGAACGTTGTATAGGCTATATGCTCTTATAGACTAAGAGAAGTATAGTTCAATGTTGTCAGGCTAGTCACACAAATAGAAGCTTTGGATTTTTCAATGCTGAAAGAACAAAACACTTGTCATCGTCTAAATTAAAATGGCGGCGTCGTCGTGAGTTTTTGCTTGATAACAAGACGAAAAGTGAGTTTTATCCGTATTTAACAGTTTAATGTGCGCTTTAGTATTTGGTGTAATATTTATGCATTATTTCGCATAAATATGTACACACTAGTGGCTTGTCTAGGGACATAAGTCCCTAAAAAGCTCAATAATATAAAACAAATCATCTAATATTTAAACAAACTAAGAAATATATTATCTATGTGTCAGAATATATATCCCTGTAAGCCATATCTTTTGTGGAAAAAACAGTTTATTGTTTGTCTTTGTTAGCCTTTGTTGAGGTTATTTTCAATAAATCATTCGAATCCCTAGATAGGTTTAACCCTGCTAAAGGCAGCAAACATATAATTGTTTGTGAATAAATACTGGTTCATTAGGGTAGCTTTGGTCTTGGGAGTGATAAAAAAAGACCTCCCTGATTTGAATTTTGGAAATTGTCTTCGTCAAAAATACGAAAAGGTAAATAAAGGTGTGTTGAGGTAAGCTTCGTTTTTGGCCAAACCCGCTAAATTAGCATCCCTACCCAGTACGGTATATATTTATAAGTTTATATTATAACAGTAGTGAAAAGTAAAGGCATTCCATTGACCAAACTTAACCCTAGATTTTTCTGATCAACATAAAAAACAACAATTAGTCTAAGTGTATGTGGTGGTATTCCTCTTAAAGGTGAGATTGACGTTACATATTCTACCAAATTAGGCCTAATCATCGGCTGATTCTTAACTCTTTTGCGAGCAACAGACAGGACCTGAAAATCTCCAAACAATATTGTTTTTCCTCCCATTGGAACTTGTCATAGTACTTACTTAATTAACAAATATATATTTCCTGTACGAACCTATTCCATCTTTATTCCGAGATTACTTTCTAAGAGTAGCCATTGAGGTTATTCCACTTCATACAAAATATTGATTAAACACTACAATAAATATCAAATTTAAAATAAAGAAAGTTTTTTTTAACTTTATTTAATTTACAATCTGTTCATGTTATATATGCTGTGTTGGTTTAACCTATAGTCAATGGTTAAACTTACTGGTTTTAAATTACCAGCTGTGGTCAATGTTAATATTGTATGCTTACTAATAATTAAAACACATGTTATTAATTTAAAGGAGAGATTGTAAACTAATGTGTTGAGTTTTATGTCGGCTTATAAAGAAGATGTTAGTCAAAATGGTTCAAATAAATTATTGTCACTACTTTCACTAAGTACTCTTGTTTTTGTCAGTTTATTCGTAACATTGTGGCGTCCAACGTGTTGGCATTGGTGGAAGTAATTTATTTGTTGGAAAAGTGTAGATTTTATTTGAACCATGGAGGCCTTGTTAAAAAGAAGGAAAGTTTTGAGAAGTACATTTAGTAGAACAATATCAAAGTTTAATGAAGTATGTCAAGAAGAATTTGATAGAGCTAATGCTCTTTATGGCGTAATAGAACAAAGGTATAATGAGTTACATGAAATTGATAAAGAAGTATTCAATTTAATGCTTGAAGAAAGTACTGAAGAAGAAATTGAAGCCGAACTTGCAAAACAGGATGAATATAAGGAGACTTTTGAATCAATCAAATACAAGTTGAGAGTAAGTAACAGACTAGAAGATGAAGCTCGTTCTCTCAGCGATGCTGTAAGTAACAACAGTACTTTAGTACCTAAGCAAAACAAAGAACATAGTTTGTCTCTGATGCAGTTTTACGACAAATTAGAATGTCAACTACGAGCCTTGGAAAGCTTAGAGGTAACAACAGATAAATGTGCTTGTGTTTTGTTGCCTTTAGTAGAGTCCTGCTTACCAGATGATCTTCTTAGAGCTTGGCAGAGATGCAGTTTGTCTTCAGATGGAGAGAATAAAGAATCATCAGAAACAGAAGAGCAGACATTGAAGAGATTGCGGCAGTTCATCAAATCAGAAGTTGAAGGTGAAGAAAGAATTGTTTTGGCTAAGACTGGTTACGGTACGAGTAAGAGGGTAAGCCCTAGAAGTAATATTGATAAAACATCAAACAATATGCCTTCAGCATCTAGCTTGACTAACAGGTCAAAAGAGTTAAATTGTATATTCTGTTCAGAAGCTCACAAAAGTGCAGATTGCCTTCAGGCAAAGAAAATGGATTTCAGTAAAAAAAGACAAATTGTTTTGGATAAAAAAGCTTGTTTTACATGTCTATTTCAGGGACATACATCTAAATTCTGTAGAAGGCCTTTAAAATGTAGTATTTGTTACCGCAAACACCCTACTTTGATGTGTAATAAGGATCAAGGATTGCAAGAACAATCAAAAAAGTGCACCGGTAATGAGGTCAAAGATCTATCTAACTTAGGACAACAAACAAAATCACAGATTTATCTGCAGACATTGAGGGTCAATCTGATCCATGAAGGTTTGATTCGTCCTGTTAGAGCCTTAATTGATACAGGTTCGATGAGATCTTATATTCTTGAGTCCACAGCATCTGAAATTGGTATGTATCCCGAGGGACAAGAGAGTTTAACTCATTCACTTTTTGGAGGTGTTAAGACGGATGTTGTTTCACATAACACGTTTAAAATCATTCTTGCCAATAGGAATAATGAATATAAGTGTAGGTTCAAGGTTTTAGATCAACCTCTTATAAGTGAAAATATCCCTAGTATTAGGAGAGGTCCAGAACTTAAGGAAATAGAAGCTGCTAACATTGTTCTTTCGGATGTGGCTGAATCAGATGCAAAAATTGAAGTATTAATTGGTGCAGATGTTGCTGGTAAGTTGTTCACAGGTAACAAAGTTCAGCTGAATAGTGGACTTGTAGCAATGGAAACCTTTCTAGGCTGGACATTAATGGGTCGCTTATCTAGTGTTGTGGAAACTGATAACAGTAAGACAGAATGCAATACATCATGTGTTAGTATGTTTTCTTTTAGTGATCCTTCTGAGGATATTTCGATGTTCAGGAAAATAGAGACACTTGGTATTACTGATCCCGTTGAACAAGAGTCAAAAGAAGAGCTGCACGAGATGACACCAGAACATTTTAAGAATACGGTGAAGAGTGATAACAAAGAAGTTCATCATGAAGTGTGTTTGGTTGAGGATTGTAACATACATCCTAATAACTTGGAACTGTCAAAGAAACTACTTCAATCAAGAACCGATAAGACCACAAATTGTGGTCATTTCAATAAGTATCAACAAGTTTTTAGAAGTTGGCAGAATGAAGGATTCATCGAATCAGTTCCCAGTAACGAGGTAGATCACATCAAGCAGCTCATACCACATAGAACAGTTCTCAAGGACAGTGCGACTACACCAGTGAGACCCGTATTTGGTGCTTCAGCACACGTTAAAGGGTGGGTGGGAGTCCAACAATCAACATGCTCCGAAGAGAGTTTTGAAGAAAACTAGTTTGAACTATGAAGAAATGTCAAGTAAATTAAGCGAATTTGAAAGTGTTTTCAATGTTCAACCACTTACTAACATGTCAGATGATCTGAATGAATTGAGTCCCATTACTCCATCAATGTTTTTGAAAGATATAAGCGATGTGAGACAACCCGACTTAGACGCTATTGAGGAGATCAATTTACCGAAGAAAGCTGTATACAGAAAGAAAATAAGAGAAGGACTGAAGTCAAGATTCAGAATCGAGTATCTTGGTAAATTATCACACCATAATAATGTCAAAAGTTGCCGAGAACCTGAAGTGGGGGAAATAGTACTCATAGGTAATGACTTTGACAAGCGGATAAACTGGGTGATTGCCAGAATCATAGAAGTAATGAAAGGAAGAGATGGAATTGTACGCACAGTAAGATTGAAGACACCAACCAATGAATTGATTCGCTCAGTACAACGTTTATACCCATTGGAAATAAACTCTAATGAAGAGAGAAAAGTAGTTACAAGAAGAAGTACACGATCCAAAGTACAAGTTAATCAACCATAAGTTAATTAACTTGGGTGGGAGGATGTTATATATGCTGTGTTGGTTTAACCTATAGTCAATGGTTAAACTTACTGGTTTTAAATTACCAGCTGTGGTCAATGTTAATATTGTATGCTTACTAATAATTAAAACACATGTTATTAATTTAAAGGAGAGATTGTAAACTAATGTGTTGAGTTTTATGTTGGCTTATAAAGAAGATGTTAGTCAAAATGGTTCAAATAAATTATTGTCACTACTTTCACTAAGTACTCTTGTTTTTGTCAGTTTATTCGTAACAGTTCAAGTTGAACAATAAGCAAATGATATAAATAGTAATACAAAAATAACTTGAAGAACATGAGCTGTTAGTCAAAATGGTTCAAATAAATTATTGTCACTACTTTCACTAAGTACTCTTGTTTTTGTCAGTTTATTCGTAACAGTTCAAGTTGAACAATAAGCAAATGATATAAATAGTAATACAAAAATAACTTGAAGAACATGAGCTAGTGATTGACCACCGTCAACACTAGTTATTTAATCAATGTGGTTATTTAGAGTTAAACGTTAAAAATATACAAATTTGAAAAGTAGCACAGTTAAATAATTTCCACATTCTATAACGTAACTAAAAAGTCCTATTTATAATCTTAGGGTAACGTTATCCCTGGTTTTATATAGTAGGTACATTGCAGAATTGACTGGCAAATAAGTAATCCAAATGTTAACATTGCGTACTGGCTTGATGATAAATCACGGTCAGCTGTATTGAAGTAAACAAAAATCTGCAATAAATGGCTTCTAAAGCTATTCTTATGGAGAAAATTTTACGTTATATCTCATTTTCTGGTATCTTTATGGGAATTCTGCTATTTTTCCCGAGTCCCTGGGGTCAAGACCTTTAATTTAAGACCCCTCCCACTTTTCTGCGACTTTCCAGACGTCCACAATTTTCTGGTAAAAATTTTGTCTTACAGAATTATATAGGCCTATAAGGATTTGTGATCAAAAATCTATATATATATATAATACGTGAAGCCGTTTTTTGTTAACGCAACTCCTCCCTTATTTGTAGACCAATTTTAACCCTCCGAGTGTCATGCGTCGCTGCAGCGACGCGTAACGCACTTTGTATAGTGTCGTGCGTCGCTACAGCGACTCGCGAACACTGTTTACGGCGAAGGCTCTATGACTAACTGAATCGGACTGTACTGGATTGAGTTAGGTATCGTTCTTTCCGTAATATTCTAAGCTTTCTCCAGAGGTCTGTCTCTAAGCACTATTCATTTTAGTTCCGAAAATATTGTAGCAGACAGCTGACTGAGCTGACGTGCGTGTATTTGTAAACAGCTAGGTTACCCTCGGACCGATGACTGATGTGTTTTATTACATTTATCATTGTTTTAGTGTTAAAAATCAAAAGTAGTGATATACGTGGTGCATTATAAGAAGATTTAAGTGGTTTTGAAGTGCTGGTTGATGATCCTGAAGAAGTAGGTAGTGATATTGATGTAAATTATCAGCCAGATTCCTAGCTATGGTTGGGCTATGCATTCTTAGCTAAGGGTCAATCCATTTAAAATCACCCAGGTCATGTTGCTCAACATTTTTTATTTGCCTAATTTTTTTATTATGGGTTCCCTATGGGTAGACAATCACAAAACACCATTTGAAAAAAATTTACAAACCATAGTTTTTTTTTGGCGGCCATTTTAAAATGGCGGTTTTGCCGATTTTAGTAAAATACAAGGTTTGCGGAAAGTTTAATTGCCAAGCTATTTTTTAAGATATCAGAAAAATTCAAAAACCATTGTCTTCAGCATAAAATGAACTTCAAGTTAACATTATATTAATGTTTCTTTTATGTAAAATAGTCAATCAAACTTGTTCTGCAAAATATCGGATGAAACTCATCAATCGTCAATCTTTAAGACCTTAAAGATTTATGAAGGGAAAGAGACTCAGTACTAAAACTTTATTTCTGTGTTGAATACTAATGTAACTACCTGCTGAAGAAGTTTTACCCCTGAGAATGCTCTCCTTTTTTTTCTATAGCTTTTTAAAAATGGCCGAAAGCCGTAAAATGTCAATTTTCGGGGGTTAATAACTAAAATGGGACTGAATGAAAACAAGTGAAAACCTCACATAATGTTCTTTATACAAATAAGAATATCTCACAAAAAAATTATGACTGAGACCTAACTACATTTAGAGTTATACAGCATTGAATTTCAGATAAAAACGCTACCCTCTTTCTAGCACGAGCGGTGCCAAGATAGCAGTTGAAATACAATTGACATTGTTCAAGTTATTTTTAAACCATCATATGAGTTTACAAAACATAATCAAACATTTTTAATATTGAATAAAAATATTTAGTGAGAATAATAAGTTAAGAATTATAATTCTTCAACTTAACTTACCGTTAACATTGTTGTACTTCACTTGCGTATAGTTTACTAGTATAGACACAATAATGTTTTTCTGTACATTTAGATTTAAAACATTGGTTTCAATTACTTGTTAACTGCAATTTTCATCAGTAAATTAAATAAAGATGATATTTCATTACATAGTTTATCATCTATGTTATGTGTCCTACCAGACACAGTTGTTAGTTCTAGTGGAGTCACCTTTCGCACTATTTTCTTAGCAGGCACCCAGGCAGTGTCATTTTTGGAAAGTTGGAATGCAGTTTTGGGTCCAGGAGGGTGAAAGAAATGCACCAATACATCATTATTGACTTCACTTTTGTCTTCGATTTTACCAAGCCACCACTTGTCATCATAGATACAGGCAACATAGTCATTACTCGTAAAAGATGATACATTTGTGAAAAGTATCGAAGTTTGATGATCGTCAAAGTTTGAACCTGCAGAAGTAACAAAACATCTAATTTGATTGTCACTGATGGGGACGTATCTGTGATAGCTTCTTGTTCCTTTCACTGGTAAACAGCATTCGAATCTCTCAGTAAGTTTTGTTTCCATTTGCTTGATTTCAGCTGAAGAAACAAATATATATTGAACTCCTGTAATATTCTCTCGGCAATATTTGAACATATCTTCTGGGGTCAGGATATGTTCAGTGTAAGGTCTTTGAAGTGAAGCTCGTGTAACTTCTCGTTTAGTGGTTCCACCAATACCATCGCAAGAATTCTTCCCATGTGATGAGGCAAAGAAATTCCATTCTGCTTTTAAACCAAAATCATTTTCGTGTTGGCAGACATTGATGAAGTTTTTCTTGTTCTTGTACTGGCTGCTTGCCCCATCGCTGAAGTAAATTACCATTTCAACATTAGGTATTATCTTCTTTATCTCCCTGATTAGATGATGTTGAAATGTGTGCACAGTCGTGGTATTGTGATCAAGACTGTCACTGATTACACAAATAGATTTGCAACTTAATTTGCCTTGTTTTATATAGTAGATTACAAAGGGATGGAGAGTTGCTTGAGTATTAGTCCAGTGAAAACTTTGAATTTCATCCTGTACGGTAAATGTATAGTTTTCAGCAAAGTCACCGATAACCAAACAACGAGTTTCTGTCAGGTTTTCTTTTGTCATCTTGAAATGTTGAGCTTGAGCTTTTGAGATAAAGTGATGGGATTTTAAAAGCACAAGCTTATCAACAAGAGAATTTAAAAATTCCTCGCTGGGCATTACCTGTGTTATCAGCTCAGCTCTATCGGTTTGTACCCACTGTTTAAAAACTACTTCGTCAGGCAAGGTGTCAAGTTCATTTTTTTAAGGCATCAAGTAGGGTATTTGGTCCAGGACATTTTTCACAGGAGTCGAGCATACATTTTTCATTCTCAATGTCACAAACCATGAATGATATAAGGTCTTTATAATTGGCATTCAGCTTTGCTCCTTCGATCATAAGCTTTGCGTTTTGGTGGTGCTTACAAACACACACACTATGTGTACCTGATGAACCTGGAAGTACGCACCACTTTGGTCGCAGAGCGCAAAACATAGAGCGACCAATCTTGTGATCAGGGTTTTTCTGTTTATAGAGGCTGTAGAGCTCATTCAGTGAGAAAAGAATTAACCTTTTCTGCTTATGCACCCTAACATTGTCAATTATAGTAGAAACACTCTCTTTCTTACCAGGACATAAGCGACTATGTTCATCATCCTCGTAAAATTCTTTTACACAATTTTTTACAACTTCGCTTATTTTTTTCCCTCCTTTTCTTTTTGATAGATGTGGTAAGATACCTTGGTCCTTTGTCATCTGCCTTGTTAACTTAACCATATATTCAGAAGCACCAAATTCATCAATTATCTTTTGTTTCGACCATGATCTTGGCAAGAGACTAATTATCTTAATTTTATCATCTTTACTAGAAACCTTGAATTTTTCTTTCAGTTTGGTTATTAATATTTCATACTCACTTTGTATATTTTCTGTAGTACTTTGTCTTGGGGCTTCTAAATCTTCATGGAAAGATTCTTCCAATTTCCTCTTAACTGCACTTGCAATTTTATCAGTTTTTTTTTTTGTAAAGCTGACAGTCGCTGTTCTGTGTTAAGCTTACTTATTTTACACAATGGAGATAATTCCAAAGTTTCACAAATTGATTCAACTTTATACAGAGGGTTATCCTCAACTAATTCAAAAGGCTGAGGATGAAATTCAGGGTCATTTTCAACAAGATCCACCTCTTCTTCAACAGGTTTCTCAACAAATATTTTTGATGCACATGTTGGACAAAGAGCTTGTCCAGGAATCAGGTCGATGTCTACATTTTTATTCTTGGAAAGGTGATCCATAAGTATTTTACGCAAACCATTTTTAACTGGTTTTTTGTGGCAACCAAATGGATCACAACATTTTTTCCCAAAAATGTGGTTGTATTTGTCTAAATATTTATCTTTATGGTAGTGACAAATATTAGTAATTTCTTTAGAGATTCTTAATTTTAGCAAACATTGTTCTTCATCTGGCAAGTCACTCACCCTAATTAATTCTTGAGGCACTTCTTTCTTGTAATGTTGTTTATGACACTGTTCACTTATTAGTTCACCCACAAAACAACTCATATTTAATGTTATTAATGATAAGGCGAATCACTATAGAGCATTGGCAATCCAAATTTTTAACAACACTGACAGAACATGATCACTAGTCAAAGAACTATCAACAACTGAGCTCCACCTATGTCTAAGCAATGAATGTGAGGGTGGGGGTTTCATGTCACAACTTGCAGAGACATGTTGGTACAGGAAGGCTGTATAGACTGTTTAAGTTGTCTAGACCTTACAATCCCTGCAAAACTCATTGACTTGTTGGAACATGATATTAATTATAAAATATTATTGAGTTAATAAAGTATTATTAGTTAGGCCTACTAACCTATATTTTTTACATAATGTTTTTATAAAATGTATTTAAATTATATTTTGGAACATAAATTAACATTTATAATTATTTTTACAGTAAAACAGATAGGCCTATAATGTTTATTTTTCCTTAAAATAGGTTATATGTGCTAAGTGCTATTTTATGGTTATGAGTATTGTTTGATTGGAGAGGAACACCGTGTTTTTTATGGTTTTAAATAATTTTTATTTTAAATCATAATTTTACATTAATATGATGAATATAATGTTTTAAGTGTTAAATATAAGTTAATTGTCAAAGTAATGACTTCTTGACTTCTTAAAAAAGCAGTCGTTCGCAAAGTTGGCAATGCACGCGCGAGGAAAAAGGTAGCATTTTTATCTGAAATTCAATGCTGTATATCTCTAAATGTATTTAAGTCTCAGTCATAATTTTTTTGTTGGATGTTCATATTTGTATAAAGAACATTTTGTAAGGTTTTCACTTGTTTTCATTCAGTCCCTTTTTAGTTATTACCCCCCAAAAATTGACATTTTACGGCTTTTGGCCATTTTTGAAAAGGTATAGAAAAAAAAGGAGAGCATTCTCAGGGCTAAAACTTCTTCAGCAGGTAGTTACATTAGTATTCAACACAGAAATAAAGTTTTAGTACTGAGTCTCTTTCCCTTCATAAATCTTTAAGGTCTTAAAGATTGACGATTGATGAGTTTCATCCGATATTTTGCAGAACAAGTTTGACTGACTATTTTACATAAAAGAAACATTAATATAATGTTAACTTGAAGTTCATTTTATGCTGAAGACAATGGTTTTTGAATTTTTCTGATATCTTAAAAAATAGCTTGGCAATTAAACTTTCCGCAAACCTTGTATTTTACTAAAATCGGCAAAACCGCCATTTTAAAATGGCCGCCAAAAAAAACTATGGCTTGTACATTTTTTTCAAATGGTGTTTTGTGATTGTCTACCTATAGGGAACCCATAATAAAAAAATTAGGCAAATAAAAAATGTTGAGCAACAAATTTTATTTTTATTGGGTGATTTGAAATGGATTGACCCCTAAACGCTATGTACTGAAATCTGTTTTTTGCCCATAACTTATTTATTTGCAAATCTACTTCCTTATATTATTATATATTTGTAATCCTCATAAAATTTAGAACAAAGTGGCTATTTTCAAATATTTATAGGCCTATAATTTATACAATTTCATTGAGCGCAAACTTATTTTTTTTTTTAATTTTCGAAATTATACATTTTTTTTACCTAAAAAATTTTTTTTTTAAAAATCTTCCTTATGTTTTATATATAATATTGAAGCCCAAGATTTTCCAAACAAAATGGTATATAGAACAGTATAATTAACATTGTTTTTAAGCTTCTCAGATCAGTTTTAATAAAATCTTGCAAATGAGCAAAAAATAGGCTGACATTAAGGCCAAAACACGTGACACTCGGAGGGTTAACGTTTAAGGTGTCAAAAGATTCGTCTCAATATGTAGTTTTGCAATAAGGTTTTAGAATTTAAAAAATCCTACTCTTAAGGGCGTAAGACCTTCTCAAAGGTCGGGTTTTACCCTTAAGAAATACATAGAACAAATTTAAAAACAAAAAACAGCTGTTTATAAAAAAGGGAGTAAATATTAATGTTTGTAATTTTCAGTAGGTAGGTTAAGACGAAGTTAAACAGTTTATCAGTTTTGTTGGAAGAACAGAAAATGCCTCAAGTTCAAAGAAGAAATATTGAAAACAGGAGGAGGAGACAATTAATAATAAGATATCTTAAATGCGTATGAGGAGAGTAGAAAAAGAACCATCCATCCAGATACAAATTCACTTGGTGAAATGAATAATATTTGCCAGTTCTGCAGTCAACTTACTTTGGAAGTGAAAAAATATACGTAGCACATAGTGTTGTCACGGTGGTAAAGTTAACTTGCCTAATGTCAGATCAAATGAATGCATACAAGAAATGTATACTTCTGACACTGACAGATCGAGATATTTCAAAAAATTTAGTACAAACTATATTTATGCCTTGACTTTGATAAGTTCAAGTAGTAAGATAATACCAAATCTTGGCGGACATAATGTTTTTATTGTAAACTTGTATTACTCGCTCTACTTCAATTGAGAAAAATCGCAAAATGGATTGTTTACTTCTAGGTTATATTGCCATGCCAGTTGCTCTGACAAACTTATACAGTTTTTTTACTGAATTCGCCAACACAATCCAGACATTTCAAGTCAAAAATAAGAAGTTTCAAAAACCCATTTACTATTGAAATTTTTAGTGGCAATATTGGACCAAACATAAGTGAAGGAATTAGTGTTTATGTATTCAACGATCGAGTAGTTACGGTCAAGTTTGTTTATTTTTATGATCCAGGAAAGGCAAATAATATACGCTGTTCAAAAAGATAAAATGAAAATTGCCATCAAAATCTTATAGCTACAAGAGTTCTTGAACCTATTTTGACAAATGAATCCATACTTTCAAAACTTTAGGACAGGTATTAAGAGAAACTAAACTCCACAGAACAATGAGAGAACGTTCTGATGCGGGGCATATACTTTGACTGACAGATTACACGTTAAAATATGTTAACCAACTTTCAATGGTGTTGCTGCTTTAGCCTATTCAAAGCAGATTATGACCGTGCAATTGGTATTTCAGAGTTTGTAGGTAAAAAAATGGAGCACATGAAATGGTTGATATCACCCCACTTTTCAGGATTCTCTACGGAGGAAATTTGTTTGATTAGGGGGATGTCTCAAACCAAATAAATAAAATGACCCAACTCAAATTACTTTACACAGGTTATCAGGAAGGCAACAGTTTTCTTCAATTCTCAATAGGCCTACTGGAAAAACATTTTTGCAGCATGTTAACTTGAATTGTAACAGATCATTTACCATTCATTAGAAGTTATCAGTTAAAACTGAGAGCAGAAATAATGTAGGTGAGCCTTGACGACGCAAATCGAGATATTTAAAATTAGTTTCTAACAAGTGTTTAAACAACTTTAAGATGTAACTAGAATTACTCGAATTTAAGCATAGCGTTTTCCTCGACTTTATGTTTCATACTATGCGGCTCATTGAGCCGCACGGGTTCTCTAGTAGGATAAAAAGTCAGTAAATTTGTGTGGCCTATAACAGCTGATCAGTTGTTTTATTTACATTTTTGCTCATGTGAAAACAAGCTATTCTATTACCGGTACTTATATTTGTTATTTTTATTTAGAATAATATTATTTGCTTTAAAAAGTATGGTTTTATGATATTGATTTATTAAACACCTCTGAACTAGAAGATTTCACAGTTGATCAACCGACAAATGAACCCGATGAAGAATCAGGTAGGTCTACATGACCTTAACTTGCTACTCGAGATCCACGGGTTAGGGTTTACCCTCCCGAACCAGAAATTGACGTAAGAACAGAGTTTAGAGCAAGGCAAACAGAGCCTAAGGACTTATATCCCAGAAATAGTCCTCCACTAGATTATCTTTCCCTATTTTTGACCGCTCCTTTTTGGCAATTGTTAGCCAGAGAAACTAACTTTTAAGCGAAAGAGTTATCGCTGCAAAGCATGATACACTGAGAACAAAATCATGTTTGAGGAAATGGACAATATGTCACTGTTAACGAATTGAAAAAATCTTTGCAATTCGAATAAACATGGGCCTAACAGTGAAAAATAATGTCAGACTGAGACACTACTGGGACACAAGGAGCTGACAATGCTGTCCATTTTATGGCAAGCAAATTACAGTTATTGGTTCTTTTTTGCACACGACCTCAGCTCGAGATGTTCCTAGAGAAGACCCTATTCCTAACCATGATCCGTGGTTGAAAGTGAGATCGCTCTTAAGCCGCGTTTACACCGGAGTTTGAAACACGAGTTGCAAACAGATATTGCAAACATCTCCAAAACCGCACATTTTTAGACGAAACATTTCGCTGTTGCAAACAGTTTTTCAGTGTTTGCAACAGAAATTTTTGTTTCCACTTGAAGTCGGTAAAGATCAAAGGGAGTTGCAAACTCTCTGTTTGCAACACTAGTTTCGGTCACTATGAGCCGTTGAAACACGAAACAGAAACATTTCTCCGCCATCCCCTACGCTACCACCTCCACTCTCACTCACGTGATCACTCGCACCACCCTGTGTCCTTATTCAGTGTTAAGTTAATCGGGAAAATGCTGTTTGACTGTCAATAAATTAACACTAACCTCAAATGACAAGGTCATCTAATTTAAAAATAACAATAACGTCTCATGTGAATTAAAAGGGTTATAATTAACTCCTTGCAATCTTTAAAAAAGTATAATAATTTTAATTTGATGATTTATACAATGACCGATGTTCACCCAGCATCGTCTCGGCCTACGTTTCTTTGACAACACGACACACGCCGCCGCGGCTAAAATGTCATCCTCGACACTTGACATCCGCGGAAGGACTGATCCGAAGAACCAGAACGAGGCGAGTCATAATCAAGGTCGAAGTTATTTCAAACAATTTCATGAAACATGGAAACAAATCATGAAATAAAAATTGCAAACATTTATTTGAAACTACTGTTTGCAACTGCTGTTTGCAATAAAAGTTTGCAACTTTTTGTTTGAAACTCCGGTGTAAACGCGGCTTTATACCATGTCAATTCAAGGTTTAAGAGACACTTCATTGCTTCGCAAGATGTCTGTATAGACAAAAGTCTTACAGGGTGTCTACTACATTCTGGATAAAAAAATCATGGACAATTCCCGTACATTTAAGGACACTTTGTCGTAACCTTGGTCGGTGTGGTTACTGAATAATTTTCCTGATTTGTCAAACTGTATTAATCTTGTTCTTAACTGTAGTTGTACCAGAGAGAAAAGTAAATATTAATAGACAAGAGTTAAATTTCAAAATAGAAATTTATTGAAAGTAAACAAACGTATACTTTAGTTTAAGCTTTAAATAGTGTAACAGAGAAATGCAATCATTGTCTTTTGCCTGTTAGGTACCTGACAAATAAGAATCTCCCCTTGCGAAAGTAGGCCTAACTTAAACAGTTTCCATCTCACTAAGTTTAGTTTTTTTACTGTTTTTGACAAAAACTTTGATTTCTTATTAAAAGTAGGCCTACCAGTAATAAATGTACTACGTTCGAGCAACTGTTCAGCAAGTGGAATTTTCGTATATAGAAATTGTCCGTGTATAGATGGTGACCTTTGTCTAATAGGTTTCCTTTTGTCATCACCTCCATCACCACTCGTTCAGTGAACAATTTATCTGAATTGTCAGGATCTGCAGGTAGGTAGTCTTTGCTACTATAGATTTCAATATATGTAATGCATAACTTGTGTTACTGTCGCATACTTTGAACTTTTTTATAGGTACCGTACTGCTTGTGCTTCTTATTGGATAAATATTATATAAAAGCGCAGCGATTCTTCCAACCTATAACAGGGTGTCACCAACCAGGAAAACCGGGAATTGAACTTAATTTTTTACTGGCCATGAAATGTACAGGAATTGTCCTTAAATGTCAGACTATGTTCTTCAATTTTTAATGGGCCATAATTTTATTGCTAGTTGGTTAGGAGCACATAAAAAGAAATCAGATGTTTGTTTACATTTTCATAATTTATAAATAGAGTAATTATGCCCCATTAGCTGTCTTAAACCCATTAATATTTTATCACACCGATCAAGTGTCAAGTCAAGTACTTCCAAGAACTGTTGACTCAGTAGCTAGCTCATAAAAGTTGTATCACTTTTATTCCTTTACAACTTCTTTATTTATTACTAGGGTACGGTAATTATTATTAGATCAACCTATTTTATCATGAAAATAGTTTTGTATAGGCCTAATGGCTGTTAAATTTCACTTGTTACTTGTACTTTCATCTTGAAGATTCTTATTTTGTAAGTTAAACCCTTTTTTATGGATATTTTATCTTTCAATTGACAAAACCACAAGCATTGTTGTTTGCATACATTTTTTATCACTAGTCCCTACTTGGTTTCAAATTATGTCATTGCATTTTCTGTATTGTATATCTGTCTTATATTGTTGGCGGTTCAGGTTTCAATGTTTTTTGTATCCCATATTTATTGTGTTATATGCTATGAGCAATCTAAGAAAGCTTGATGACTTTCGCCTCTTTACTCCCAATAACCGTTTTTTAGGGAAACGGAGGTGGACTCGCCCACCAAGGACTCAATGTTAACAGGTCTTGACAAAAGTACTGATCTAGGCCTAGGACTAGTGAGGGTGCTTTGTTTAGTGATGGCCTATCTACAGGCCCAACTCTCAAAACTGTTTTTGTTAATGCACGGCACAATGTCTTAGGACAAAATTTAATATGGTAGCCTACAAATGTTTGTTGGTGAAAACAAAACCCAGATACTGTGTCTGTCGGAACATTGGTTGGCTGAAAATGAGCTTGACTTTAATCATGAAATAGGACATTTACGTCTTGAGTGCGCAATGTCGGACCTTACACATTCATGGGGGTGTAGCAATCTATGCTGAACCTGAATTAAAGGCTGTACCTATTGATCTTAAAACTTTTAATGTGGAATTTGACCTGGAGGTTGTTGGCTTGCGGCTTTCTCACCCTATTAACAGTGCTAGGCCTGCTCTAGTTCTACCGGTCTATAGATCAGACAATGGTGACTTTGAAAATTTTTTAACCTTCCTGGAAGACTGTTTGAATTTTATTAAGTTATGCGTTTTTATCATGACTCATATTTATATGTCGGTGGTGATTTTAATGTCCCTCTCAACCGTAACACCCCACAACAGAGGCAACTCACGTATCTCATGAGGAGTTACAGACTAGCCTAGGCCTATATTGGAAGTGTCTCGAGCCAACAAGAGGACCCAACTGTCTTGATTCCGTTGCATCTAACCGCTGTGACTGGGAGGCTAGAGCTTGTGTTGTTGACCCATTGGTGGCGGATCATTTAGCTGTGGTACCTACTGGATGTTGTTGGCTGCTCGGTGAGTATCACTTCTATTCTACCTTGGCTTAACGATTATGAGTTTAAGTTCCGTAAACTCGACTAAGATAGCTTTAAATAGGCCTATGTAGCTGCTTCATTGGCTAAAGAAAATTGGAATGGCATTGATGGCAACCAATATACAATAGGCCTATGTTAAGTTATATCATACTTTACAACAATTCTATAGGAACAATGTGATTTTAACCCTAGCAGTGGCCAATGTTAGAAGTGGGGAATGGCCAACCCATTTTGGCGATTTTGCAGACCTTTTTTTGAAAATTCGTAAAAATTCAACCGTACAAGTAAACCTAGCCAACCTCATATTCATTTTGTTCGGAAAGAACAGGAGAATCTAGAAATAGTAATATCATAATGATTTAGATAGTGTACTTTATCGGTTAAGTGAAAAAAATAAAAAAATTTGAATTTGTTTTTTTGAAATTTCAAAAGCGGCCTCGTTATTTTTTTTTCTACGGATTTTTATGGGAAATTCATTATATACATTTTGTAGACAATCTAATTCCCTACATAGAAATATATAACATGTTAGGAAAATATTTTTTTTTATAAGTTTTTGGGGCGAAATATAATGACAAACGGAGAACCGAAAAAATTGAAAACCGTACAGTGTTAGTTTATGTTGTAAAAAGTTGTATAATATATGTGTATACTAATAATGATATATACATGTTTGTAAAGCTAATGAAGTAAGGAATCAAAAAAAGTCATAAAGTTTATGGTAAAAATAATTTTTTACCTATAAACATACGCATTTAAAATAATGTTTTTATATTTTAGCGATTTCTCGAGAAAAAAAATTCACAGTATTTAGTATAGGCCTACAACTTTTGTACCAAATTTTTTTACTTCAAACCAACATAATAATCTTGTAGTGTATTCAATTACCTACATAAAAATTTATAAACATGTTAGAAATATTTTTTTTTTGTAGGTAGGACCTACGTAATATGGACATAATAACCGCAAAACCACAAATAAGTGTAAACTATAGCCTACAGTGTTTGTGTTGTGAAACATTATGTAGGCTGATGATATGTAGCCTACATATTTGTAAAGCTAATGAAGTAAGGAATCCAAAAAAGTCATAAGTATGATGGTAAAAAGTTATTTTCACCTATGATTATGTATCAATTTGAGAACGTTTTGAATTTTTTGCGCATTTCGAGAAAATGGAGTGTACAGTATTTAGTAGCCTATAAAAATTTTTTACCCAATTTTTTACACCCAAACCAATATAAACATGTTGTAGTGTATTCATTTACCTTTATAAAAATGTATAACACCTTGGGTAAATCATTATATAGCATATATAGCACCTCTCGAATGTCAGAATCGTCATTTTTGGACATGATGCTAACAAAATACAGTATTTAGTATAGGCTATAACTTTTTTAGAAAGTTTTTTACCCCCAAACCATTATAAACATGTTGTAGTGTATTCATTTACCTTTATAAAAATGTATAACACCTTGGGTATATAATTATATAGCATATATAGCATGGCGAACTAAGGTCCGTTTCGTACAATAATCTCTGAATGTCAGAATCGTCATTTTAGGACATGATGCTAACAAAATACAACCTTTTATGAACACTATTTCACACAATTCAGTAATATTTAATGCATGAAGATTACTGTTATCCACACACACAAACTTCACTAACACTAACACTACGAACTAATAACGTATTTAGTAATAAATCGTGGATAACACGAGAACGAACACTAGGGCCTATTACCGGCAACAACACAAACAAACAATGGCGAATACAAGACAGCTGACAGACTGTAGCAGTAACGACTCACTTCCGTCGTCTACATGCGAGCATACAGAAATAACCCTGAGTGCAGGGCTGCCACTCTCTGAATCTATATTTCTTCCTCTTCAAAATGACATACTATATGACTAGTAATAATAAATTACACTGTATGTAATTCGTATTTTCCACATCGTCACCTGACAACCATTGGCCATTTGTTAAAAATTTCGAAAACAGCTGTTTTCATAAAATCGTACCGGTTGTGCAATCAATATTTTGTTCTAAATATTACTACCACAATGAAGATAAAATCAATGGCTATTCAGTGGTACCACCCGCAACATCCCACGACGAAAATTATCCGAGCAGGGTAATGCCAAACAAGACGTGTTTTGCCAGTTCCCAAGTGTCGGCTGCAAAAGTCGTGCCGCGCCAAAAATTCATTTGATTACTAATTGCCGTGACATTGTTAAATACCTGCTACAGGGTTTGTTTATGTAATAAAATGTAAGTTCAGAATGTGGTCTTTCGAATGGTATATATATTATTTTCATCTGAGTTGATTATACATGTTTTATTTACCGCCAAAAAAATGTCGGCCCACATCGTCACCAGACGACTATGGCCATTCTAAGCATCAACGTCAGATCGTCACCAGACGACGATCGGCCACTGCTAGGGTTAATAAAAACTTGCAAAAAGACCAAAAATGGCCCGGCACTCCACAGTACATAGGCTAGGTCTAGGCTACATGGCAGCCGGAAGGTTAATTTTTTTTCTTTTTTTAGGCCTAAAACTTATATTTGAATATCATTTCAATATTCAAATATTTGAAATATCAACAACGCGATATTATGTACTTTTTTGATGTCTACTTACAGTATTTTTCACGCTGAATCCAAAAATGCAATCAGTTTTTGTCGGAGAGATTCCTAAATGATCGTAAAACGAAGGTCAACATTACGAATCTAAGGTTAATTGAGGTATACTGATGGCAATATGGCGTGGTCTGGACGGGTCCGTATGTGGACTGAGTACTGACTGAGTGAGGAGGAGAGCAAACAGCTGTTTGTATTCGACGTAATGTGGAATGAAATCAATTCATTTCGAAACCAGATATAATCAGTTCTTATTAAGGCATGTGAGGAAGGTAGGTCGGGTTTTATGCGGATTCGTGACTGTATTAAGTGTTTTGAAGTGAGGTTAGATTAGGAAGGTAAAGGTTAGGTTATAATGAACCGACTCATTAATTTATGCTACTTCCAAACTGTTTTTGCACAATTAAATAGTGGTTGAAACACAATGAAACAACGATATTTTTATTTCATTGTGTTTCACCCACTAGCCTATTTCAATTGTGCAAAAACAGTCTGGAAGTTGCATAAATTAATGAGTCGGTTCATTATAACCTAACCTTTAACTTACCTAATCTAACATCACTTCAAAGGACTTAATACAGTCACGAATCCGCATAAAGTCCGACCTATCTTCCTCGCATGCCTTTTCTGACATAAAATGTGATTTAAACATTACTATTAAGGTTGGGTTGGGTTGGGTTAGGTTAGGTTCGATTAGATTAGATTATGTAACTTCATTTATTAGTTGCTGATACATAAAATTATGCACTGTGGCACGTTTTCACTTTTAGACACAATGGGATTATGTACTATGGGATTATGAACTACTAGGTGAAACCCGTCGAAATCGACGGTTATTTTCAAGGATTACGCTAATTCATCTAACTGCGATAAATTGAGTGGAATTGTACATATTTTGAGCATTTAGCATTGTTTTAAGATTAATAAGTGTAAAAACAGTAATGATAGTTACCAAATATGGTTGATCATTCAATGAATAAAATATCTCCCATACTGTACGTCATCGGAGTTATTAGTATATTATCTGGTATCTCATCGTTTGGATTAAACTTTAAATAGTATTAAAATCGTATTGGTGGATCTTTTGTAATCATACACATTCACAAACACTTCCGTGATTTCATCAGTGTATTGCAGATTAGTCTATGATTTTATTTGAAAAAATATCTGTTTGTTGGGAAGACACGTTCTAACTTCAAAGGGAGATATCCATTACAGTGTAAGTACTTCTGTGCTATTGAATAACCCTCTATCCCGGTTTGAGAAATTTGTTGTGGGGTTACTGTTAAAGCTGGAATTCCTTGACATGGGGGATGTCAGTTAGTTGTCTCAGCTATATCAATTATATAAAGTTGTCATTATAATCTCTCTACGAAATGTGAGGTGTAGTGGAATATACTTGAAGTGAAGTTGGCTTTTATTCTTAAACTGTTAGGGGCCTCCTCATTTATATGCGGCTTCATTGACAACAAATAATGCAAATGACATAGCAATGGGACATTTCAAAAAAGCAAAAATACTGTAAATTTGCTGTTACGTAAATATTGACGTTTACATGCATTGTTAATCAACGTATCTTATAAAGGATGATGACCTTTCTGTCATGACAGTAGCTGCTTAAATATTATTTACTCATTGGGCCATATTTACAGCCAAAATGTTGTGTTATTTTCAATAACATATGGGTAAGTTACATAGATTTTTTTTTGCTGCTGATCAGTGCAATTTAAGAATATATATTTTGGAGATAAATTAAATGGTTTTTGTTGCAGAGTAGCGCTAGTAAACATGCACAACCCTTTTCGTTAGTCTAATAACATTCAAATGCTCTCTAAGAATTCAAGTTCTTATTTGTATAGGTACATATCTATATTATGTTTTCACTAAGCTGAATGAATACATCGAAGTAACCTCTCTGAAATGTCTGCAGTATATTGCAGTTTTCCAGCTTAATGAATTTATTTATCATGCAAATATTTCTACATAAATATTGTAAAATGTTTTATCCAGTTGCTGTAAACTACTATTAAATTAACAAAATATGGAAACGGCTCAAATAGGCACCGTGCCCTTCTGCACTTGTAGGCTATTATTTTGTATTGTATTACGCAATTTAATATTTTTCCAATGATTGAAAACATGTATGACAATAATCTCATGAACCTATGATGATCTGCCTAGAACAATATGATAAAAATAAAGACAAAAATTGTGAAAAGGGCAGTCCCCAACCCGTAAAATAGATTATAAGGTCAATAAGAAATAATTTTAAGAGTTACTGTGATAAAAGGATTTTTAATGATTTCGTCATGGTATATATTGCAAAACATAACATGATACAGAAAAAATTAATTTTAAAATCAGAAAATAACATTGCAAATGCTTCTTTTGGACAATTCAGTAACTCCCAATTAATGTGTCTTGTTTAAAATACAATTTACAAATGAACAGCTGTTTCATTAAAAAGTATTATCCACATGGCCAAAATGTAAACAAATCTGTAGAGGGATCTTTAAAGGCTTCTGGGGCAGAGCCCTAAGGGAATTTACTTCGTTTTTCTTTTGATAACCCATCTACAGACCAAGAACTTTCTTTTGACACCCCTACCAAGTTTCTACGCCCAGCCGTTCTCTCAAATTAGTGGAGAAAAAGTTTCCAATTAAATTTTTAGATGCCCCCATTTTATTCTTATGGGAGAAAATCCAACTTTGATGGAAGATCCTGCCCAAACTAATAAAGATATCAAAAAACGAAAAACACTTTGCAAAACTACAGATCAGGGCAATTCTTTTGACATTTTAATCATCAAAATCGGTCCAAAAATGAGGGAGAAGTTCTGTTCACAAAAATCGGCTTAGCGTATTACTTACGGTATATATATATAGATGGCACGTTCATTAACAGACGTTGAGGCATTAGTCAATGGTTCAGGATTGGAATGAGGACGATGATCATGTCGGCAGTGGCCTTGCTTCTATTACTGATATTTTACGTGAATAAATTTTATTTTGTTCTATAATTTATGTTGATGTGATTAATAGTTTATGTATCGTAGTTGAGTTATTGTATTTTCTAAACACCACCAAAGTCCATTTTCTTTTAAAAATCTAGTTACCGGTATTGCATATTGTAACTATGATTTTGCTCTCATGGCGTCGTGTGTGGTTTTGTCTGTTAGTATCGAATGTAAACAACTGACAGCTGTTTCCACTCCACAATCCTTCCTCCCCTTTAAGTGTTAGTCGCCACTAGAACTTGGACTCGTCCATACCACAAATATGTGAATATTACAACAAAACTGAAGCTTAATATTAATTATTTGACTGTACGGTCATTTAGGAATCTCTCCGACAAAAACTGATTGCATTTTTGGATTCAGCGTGAAAAATACTGTAAGCAGACATAAAAAAAGTACATAATATCGCGTTGTAGACATAGGGTAGAGTGGGGGAATTGGGACCCGGGGGTAATTGGGAGCTATTTTTTAAAATTTTTAAATTTTGTATTATTTATTTTTTTAACAAAATTGTAAATACGTTAAAGTTTAGGCATTCTAAAGGGGTTTCATCAAAAATTATTGGATAATTGTAATCTTGTGTTTAATGTATAAAAAAAAATAAAAAAAATTAAGCCGTGTTTTTTCCCGAATGTTAAACATATGGCAAAACTTCAGCGTGGTAGTATTTCGAGCTATTTTTTATATATTATATGAATTAATAACCATACCAAAATGTATTTTTTGACACATTTAAGGTTTAAGCAATAGTTTGTTAGGGCTTTAAAATTTTTAAAATATTATAAATTAATTTTATAAATTTAAAAAAAAATGGGTCCCAATTACCCCGGTGTGGGGAAATGGGACCCATATTTTTCTATCCCACATATAATTAATATTAATATTATAATTAATCCCACATATAATTAATCAATAATTAAATGTGGCTGCAGTGGTGATTATCATGTATTATGTGTAAAAACAGAATTTTGAAGTAGGTCCCAATTACCCCAGCATGGAGTAATAGGGAACCAGTCTCATCGCGTGGTTACATCGGTTTGGAATCACAGATGTACAGAAAGGTGAAAAATTTATTTTACAACCACTTGATAAAAAAATAGGGCCTAAAAGAGTGAGCTAAGCCCATAATTGGCCTGTTTTAACTTATAATTGGACTGATAACAACCATTTATTAGAAATTATTTCGGCTGAAAAAGCAAAATTCCGGAAAGTTTGCATATGACCAGAGAAGAAGTTCGACATGGGAAGAAGTTTTTCCCATTTTATTTAGAAAAAAGTGTAATGTTTTGGAAAAAATAGTTTGAACCGTTCTGTCCTAAAAAAAAAATTTTTTCAATAAAAGTATGTTGCATTTTGTTTATTATGTTTTCATTTTCAGAACCCTATTACCCCCACAAATTAATATTAGGTGCTTATGGGTTTATAAGCATAGGTTATATCGTTTATAAGCAATTACCCCATGTGGGGTAATTGGGTTCCAAATTAATATTTATTTTTTTTTTTCATAGTAAAATGTATTTAAAAAAATGAAAAACAATGTGATAAGAAGACAAATTACAGTTGGAAACCTTGTGCAGGCTCATATTTTGATTTTTTCTGTCAATAAAAATATAATTGAAAAAAATAAAAACATGGGTCCCAATTCCCCCACTCTACCCTAACTTACCAAATAATTACCGACAATTTAATTTAGAGTAAAATTATATTTAGGCCTATTATAGTTACTATGATTTTTATATAGGCCTATGACATGAATTTTTCTTTATAAGTCCGCAAAACCGCCAAAAAATGGTGAAGGGTCAAAATAGGCCTAGAGAACCGTGGGAGGGATAAGTTAAATCTCTTCACTTAAGTTTATGTACCGTACCTATAAGTTAGCATACAGAAATATGATACTTGATTCTATAAAATAAGATAAAAAAAGCTATCTCAAAACCGTTCTAAAATTTCGAAACACAGGTCTTAACCTAGGCTAACCCCTAAACCCCATGTTCCCGCCTAATTTTATACTTAAGAGGCTGGTTTAAGTATCAGGTAAATTAAACTGAGTCATCTTTGTTTACTGTGATTGCATCACGTTGAATCAGACAAAATAATAAAAGGTTTGCGTTATTAAGACATTAACGCGGTCACAAATTGTCAACCGCCTCAATTTACAAAGAAACCAGTGAGTAGACCAAGGGACTCTTCTCCACCTAGGCCTACGCCTCACATTAAATAATGTAAAGCCTCTATTAACAATAACATTGATAAGAATAGTGTGAAAATAATAATTTACCCCAAAAATAATCCTCAGTCATGTTGATTTTCTGTACTTCAATGGATAACTACGATCTTCAAATTCAGGGACCGGCCTCTAATATTGTAGATGTAATGGCGAAGAACTTGGAAGCAAGGAAGGATAAGGAAGGAAGGAGAGACTGGACTGGGGTGGGGAGAGAGAGTGGATTTGAGAGAGAGTGATTGAGAGGAGTAGAGCAGAGATAAACTTTGATGGTATTGGCTCTTACTGACTAGAGTGACTAGTGGGTTGGATAGTTCTTCTTCCCGTTTCCTGAAATATTTTTCCCCCCTATAATCCAGTACCATGGTGGAAGGAAAAAACGTTTTTTCCTTCCACCATGATCCAGTACAGTATAAACATTGAATTTAAACAAATCCTATACTCTAATACGAGCAATGTTTGCTTGTATGTATGTATGTATGCTTGCTTGCACAAAGATCTCGAAAACGGTTCCGACGATTTTCTTCAAATGTTGTAAATAGTTTAATTCTGGCCTAAAAACGAGTTTACTGCAGTTAGAACTGCCAACAAAAATCTAATTACGTAGAAAAATGAAATTGAAAATGACATTTTTTTAACATTAGTCTTATGGGTTGCTAGGTAACCTTGTTGGCTGAATTAAATAACAAGGAAAAAGTAAACAAAAGACTTGAAGTTGTAGCATGTGTTCATAATAAGCCAACTACCCACAGTATACTAGCAAATTACAAATACAGTACAAAAAAAACATCATTTAGCAAAGATTATACTGAAGATTACTCGATACATTGTAGTCAAGGGTAGCAGTGAGAAGTCTGGGATCTGTTTATGACGATTAGATAAGGGTATGGGCAATCCTAAAATGCTATGGAAAGGGAGGGAATCAGGTCCGTGACGTAGGAAGTGGTGAAGGAAGTAGTCAAGGCGAGTAGTCCGGAGCGTGGGAACTGTTCATGACGATTAGATAAGGGTATGGGCAATCCTAAAATGCTATGGGAAGGGAGGGAAACAGGTCCGTGACGAAGGAAGGTGTTAAGGAAGTAGTCAAGGCGAGCAGTCCGGAGTGTGGGGACTGTTTATTACGATAAGATCAGGGTATCTGCAATCCTAAAATGCTATGGGAAGGGAGGGAAACAGGAAGTGGTGAAGGAAGTAGTCAAGGCGAGCTGTCCGGAGTGTGAGAACTGTTTATGACGATTAGATTAAGGTATCTGCAATCCTAAAATGCTATGGGAAGGAAGGAAAACAGGTCCACGACGTAGGAAGGTGTTAAGGAAGTAGTCAAGGCGAGCTGTCCAGAGTGTGGGAACTGTTTATGACGATTAGATAAAGGTATGGGCAATCCTAAAATGCTATGGGAAGGGAGGGAAACAGGTCCGTGACGTAGGAAGTGGTGAAGGAAGTAGTCAAGGCGAGCTGTCCGGAGTGTGGGAACTGTTTATGACGATTAGATTAAGGTTTCTACAATCCTAAAATGCTATGGGAAGGGAGGAAAACAGGTCCGCAACGTAGGAAGTGGTGAAGGAAGTAGTCAAGGCGAGTAGTCCGGAGCGTGGGAACTGTTTATGACGATTAGATAAGGGTATGGGCAATCCTAAAATGCTATGGGAAGGGAGGGAAACAGGTCCGTGACGAAGGAAGTGGTGAAGGAAGTAGTCAAGGTGAGCTGTCTGGAGCGTGGGAACTGTTTATGATGATTGGATTAAGGTATTTGCAATCCAAAAATGCTATGGAAAGGGAGGAAAACAGGTCGGCGACGTAGGAAGTGGTGAAGGAAGTAGTCAAGGCGAGTAGCCGGAATTTTGGAACTGTTTATGATGATTAGATTAAAGTATTTGCAATCCAAAAATGCTATGGAAAGGGGGGAAAACAGGTCCGCGACGTAGGAAGTGGTGAAGGAAGTAGTCAAGGCGAGTAGTCCGGAGTGTGGGAACTGTTTATGACGATTAGATTAAGGTTTCTACAATCCTAAAATGCTATGGGAAGGGAGGAAAACAGGTCCGCGACGTAGGAAGTGGTGAAGGATGTAGTCAAAGGCGAGCTGTCCGGAGTGTGGGAACTGTTTATGACGATTAGATTAAGGTATCTATAATCCTAAAATGCTATGGGAAGGGAGGAAAACAGGTCCGCGACGTAGGAAGTGGCGAAGGAAGTAGTCAAGGCGAGCTGTCCGTAGTGTGGGAACTGTTTATGACGATTAGATTAAGGTATCTGCAATTCTGAAATGCTATGGGAAGGGAGGGAAACAGGTCAATGACGTAGGAAATGGTGTAGGACGTAGTAAAGACGAGCTGTCCGGAGTGTGGGAACTGTTAATAACGATTAGATTAAGGTATCTACAATCCTAAGTGCTATGGAAATGGAGGGAAACAGGTCCATGACGTAGGAATTGGTGTAGGACGTAGTAAAGGCGAGCCGTGTGGAGTTTGGGAATGGATCTATGTGTCTCCAATACAGTACTAAGACTGCTTTTTCAGAGTGGACTAATGATTTTCCCCGAGCAAAGCTCGGTCCCCAGGTACTTTCTTAAATAAAATCAATAGATGTAACCAGATGATCTTTGGCTATTAGTATCCAATAGTCAAAGCTATAATGTAACCTACGGTATCACCATGGTGGTGTCTTGTCTTTCCACCATGCGGTACCAACATGTCAACATTTAACTATCGATATATAAATACTACTGAGTACTGGATCGCTCTTCGCTGGCTGAGGCTCGGCACGGCCACGGCCACCTCGCCAAAACGAAAATAAATCCATGGTCATATATTGGTGTAGACAAGAAATCCACATGGTGCTTTTTGGTGCTTGCGCTGTAAGCCATTGTTTGTAGAATCTAATATATTTACTGTAATACCCAAGTAGCAAAAATCGTTGGCAAATCGTTGGCCCAACGTTTCTGTCGATCGTTGGCCAACGGCATGTTTTTGGCACTCAGTCTTACGGTTGGCCAACCAACAAATTTTTGCGGAAGGGCCAACCATCCCATTGGGCCTATTTTGGTGCTTGCGCTGTAAGCCATTGTTTGTAGAATCTAATATATTTACTGTAATACCCAAGTAGCAAAATCGTTGGTAAATCGTTGGCCCAACGTTTCTGTCGATCGTTGGCCAACGGCATGTTTTTGGCACTCGGTCTTTTATTTATTTATTCATACCAACGGTCAAACCAATACATAAATATGACAAAGCATTATGACTTAATTTAAAAATAGACATTTTTGAAACAAATTAAGCCAGTTTGAAGTAATCAATAAATAGATTAACAATAGACAACAAAAAGATTAAGATATAACAAGATGAAGGACATAAAAAGATATAAGAAAAGGATTTAAGACATAACAAGATATAAAATGTAACAAGATATAGATAACAAGATATAGATATAACGATGTGACAAGCAACAACAGTATAAATAGGAAATGAATATACAAAATATAATAAATAACAATATAAATAGATATGTAACAATAAAGCATAACACGGACAAGAAAAAAAATTATTCAATGTATGAGGAATGCATGCTGCTAACAAGTTTTTTTCTTGGACGTTTCATTGTTCATGCTGAACAGATCCAATTGACCAGGTAGGTTGTTTGCCAGACGTTGCAGACGAGGAAGTGCACTGTGGTACATGTACTGTGTTGAGTACTGCCGCCTCGCAAACAGCTGGGTATGGCGAAGGCTACGTGAAGTGCGGAAGTCTAGTTCCAAGAGCAGGTCGGGAGCATCACTGGAGGATGTGACCAACTTCTTCAAGAACAAGACATCATTAACCTCACGTCTGGTAGAAAGAGGCAACAGGTTCAACTGGAGTTGCAGATCATGAACAGGAACAGCACGGTATTGCATCCCCAAACGTAGACCAACCAGGCGAACAAAACGGCTTTGAGTGTTTTCCAGCCTGGCAATCTGACCAGACTGGTACGGATTCCAAACTGTGGAAGAAAATTCAAGTATGGGTCTGACAAGATGGATATAAAGAGTTACCAGTGCCGATACTGAAAATCTGTCATGACTGACCCTGGTGATGAAATTGAGTGCTGAGTTGGCCTTCTTGCAAATATAGTTAATGTGCTCTTGAGGATTGAGGTCAGGAGAGAGTATGATGCCTAAGTCTTTGACCTTTGAAGAACGTTGAAGCTGCTGATCTGCAAGTTTATACAGATGAATAATAGGATTATTAGATCTGGTGAATGTTACCACCGAGCACTTTGAGACATTCAAAGACATTTCATTCATCTGGCACCATACTGACAGTAAATCAATACTATTCTGTAGAGCCTCGCAGTCACTCACATGAGAAATCTCTCTGAAGATCTTGGCATCATCAGCAAAAAGCAGTACATTTGAACCCAAATGCTGAACCAAATCATTGATGAATATGGTGAACAAGGCCGGGCCCAGAAGCGATCCCTGAGGAACCCCGGAAATAGCAGGAAACGGTTGAGACAAAGAGCCAGCCACTCGCACCTGAAGAAACCGATCCTGGAGGTAGCTCTCTAACCACATTAAGAGGGGTCCATTTATTCCAATGGCTCTAAGTTTAGCGGTGGGGCACACGGGAGGGACTAAGGCTAATATATCTTGTACAGCGTTCGCCACTAGAACCGCTAAGTTGAAAAAAATTATTTTTTTTTTATTTTTAGTTATAAAATTAAATGTTTAATTATAAAATATTGTTTTAAAATTATAAAATAAATTTTTAATTTTTAAAATAAAACTGTCATAACATAACCTAACTAACCAGACTTGCTGATAATATAAAAACTGTATCAGATAAAAATCTAATTAATGATTACTTATAATTTTTAATTAATTATAAAATTAATTTTAAAATTTAGTATCATAAAATTAAACTGTCATAACCTAACCTAACCAACCAAACTTGCTGATATGAAAAATTTATTGACAAAAAATTAATACTACCAGCGGGATTCGAACCCGGGACCTCCTGAACACCAAATCGGAACGCTACTAAGTATGCCACGAACGCCGCTGAAACACAACGTTTCGTTACGGTAGTCGTGTTGCCTCAAGAGTAGACATTAGCCACTAGAGATATGACGTCACTACACCTTTAGCCTTAGTCCCTCCCGTGTGCCCATTCCCTAAGTTTAGCAACCAAATGTTTGTGGCTAACTCGGTCAAAGGCCTTGGAGAAATCCGTGTACACAGCGTCAATCTGGTGGGAATTTAAGAAGGCTGTAGTAACATTACTCTGGAAGGACAAGAGGTTCGTAGTGGTTGAGCGTCCCTTCATAAAACCATGTTGTTCTGCATTAATCACACTCTTCAGAGCGAATGACAATCTCTTCAGCACAAGCGATTCAAAAATCTTTGCCAATGTGGACTGAATAACAATAGGGCGATAGTTCTTGACATCAGCAGGAGATCCGGACTTAAAAATTGGTGTTACATAACCATTCTTAAGATTTGAGGGAAAGACACCAGCAGCCATGAGCGAGTTGAAATATATGGTGATATGAGGTGATAAAACACTGCTACAGAACCTCAAGACCAGTGGTGATATGTCGTCGGGTCCAGCACCTTTGCTTGTATCAAGTGAATTCAGCTCATCCTCCACCTCCGAACAGCTAACATAACATGACGAGATTGAGGTGATTGCATTTAGCTCATAATCTGGTGGGGTAGATGACGGAGACTTATAAACGGAGGCGACAAATTTGGCAAAAAGATTGGAGATATCCTGGTGACAATCAGCAACTTCAACATCCAACTTCATTCTTGACGGCAGGGAGGGCAGTTTCTTGGTAGAATTCACATAACTCCAGAAGGCACGAATATTGGCTTTTATAGATGAATCAACAGTCTCGATGTAAGCTGAGTAGCATTGGTCTTACGGTTGGCCAACCAACAAATTTTTGCGGAAGGGCCAATTAACCATCCCATTGGGCCTAAACATAAAAAAACACAAAATAATAAAGATTTTGTATGAAAAGCATAATTATGAGTTGAGTAAATTGATTAAATAGTTCATAAAAAAGAGATAAAATTATTTGGCCGGAACGGGTCTCGAACCCGGTACCTTCACCTTGTGAGCCTCACGCCTTACCTTTTGAGCTAAATTTGCTTGTTGATTATGAGTGTTTTCAAGTGGTGAAAGAGTAGCCGACAGGTACAATGCTGTCACAATACTTAAAATATTTTTGATGCTACAGTATAATATGATTCTGTTAATCTGTTTAGGGCTCAAGTAGTTGAATTGTTTTTCTGGTAGTTGGAGAGGATACTAGTATTTGAATATAGATTATTTAATTACCATTAGATTAGTAGGCTACTGTTATAATTGATGGTTATATAATTAATTGATCGTTTCCCTATAAATATTAAAAATTTGCTTAAATAAGTTAAAGAATATTGTTAAAAAAAATTAATTACCGTATAGTGTATATAATAATTATTATATGTTAAGCAGGTGTTCTCCACTGTATCTAGTATCACAACATCATCTGACTACATTTATTATAGATCCAAATTTTTACAATATTTGTCTTATATTCTGCTGCCATAACATTTATGTACCTTTAAATAAATCAATTCGTTAAAATTCGTTTTAGAATGTTTTATACTTAAACCCAACGAAGGCCCAACGATTCTTTCCTTTGTAGGGCCAACGAATACCAGTTTCCGTTGGGCCAACGTTGGCATATCCCTTGCATTTGCCTGTCCACATAGACTAACCGCCCGTGCGTGGAACGTTTACAGCAAAGCAAGGCGGCACAGTCCAAAGGTGAACTGTACTGATAAATTTGAGTGGCAGTGACCAGGATCCGAACCCACGACATCGCTGCCTTGGGCCCGAAGTCCGCGACCCTAGTGGAAAAGACATATCAATAGAAATCAATAGAAAAAATCTATTGATATCACTAGATGCTTAGTGATATCAATAGACAATCGATAGTGAATGTTCATGGATATCATTACAAGTAAATACAAACAAATAGACATCACTGAAAACTTAGTCAATACATATCACTAGACATCTATAAACATAAAATATATCAATATAGATCATTAGAGCAAATAAATCGTTCATTGATATCAATAGAGAATATTTTTTAAATATGTTAGATGTAAATATAAATCAATATACATCAATACGGGTAAATAAAACTCAAAATATCTCTAAAATGTATCACATATGAGCATTATGGATTATACAAAATATCAATGTAAAGTGGTTAAATAAACAGTAATAAAAATGTTATTTTTTGAAAAAAAGGAAAAACTCTAGTTTTAGGTCATAGACGTTAGCTGAGGTACCTAAAACTCAATATAATTTAAAAATATATCATTTTAAAATTGTTGTAAGACAGTTACAACTTGTACTGTATTAAATCTTATTTTTTAAACTGCCAAAAACTGATTGCTAAACAATTTTAAAATTGTTGTAAAACAGTTTACAACTTGTATTAAAACTAATTTTCTTAAACTTCAAAAAACTGATTGTAACACAATTTTAAAATTGTTGTAAAACAGTTACAGCTCGTATTGAAACTTATTTTTTTCAACTGCAAAAAACTTATTGTTAAACATTTTTTAAATTGTTTCAATCTTATATCAACATTGTTGTAATGAAGTTTAAATCAAAATGTTTTAAAATTGTTATACAACAATTGTAATACAGCTTTCGACAACTTTTAACAAATTTTTTTCTTATTGGGTTATTGTTAGGGATAAAAATCACTCACAAATTCATTATTGAATTCCTTATTCCTAGAAATCAATAAAAATAAATTGTATTGACACTATTCACATCACCCAAGTAGCAAGAAAACAGTTTGAACTGGTAATAAAACAGTTTTGAAACATGTTAAAGCATATAGGTGCATGCTTGAAATGACTCAAATGATATTGAACAATCTTTTTCAAGTTAAATTATGAGGCCTAACACAGCTTCTCGCATTCAAAATGGCTATCATTACTTAGTCAGACATGATTCGTCCGTGGCGTAATGGCTTAGACAACCGGCTACCATTCTGTAGTCCCCGGTTCAAATCACGGGAACTTCAAGAGCTTTTTGCCAAAAATTTTATTACTTTTTCATTTTTATTTTATTTTTAGTGCATAGTAGATGTGATTCAATGTGTTCAATGTTCTAAATGAAACAAATTAAAAATTGTTTTTACAAGCTACAAATTATGTTCAATTAAGCTAATGACTCGGATCCTATTTACTTGTATTGATATGTATTGATGTGTATTGGCCCAAATACCTATAGATATCAATACGTATCATTATACAATTTTTGTATTGATCTATTCCACTAATGGACGCTACCGACGGAGCCACCGACTCACTAATTCACTTTATTCGGGTTGAAATTTTCATTAACAAAGGCACTCATGTCTTTTCCACGAAACACTTAGAAATAAGGACATTAAGGCGTTACCAACAGACACACACACAAATAAAAAATTGAATTAGGGGATCACAAACAAAATAATTATTTGAAAGTTTTGATAGTGTCATCAAATTTTATGATAATCGTGTTTAGGCCTAATCAAACTGTAAAATTGGTGTGTAAATCCGTTGGCAAATATATAAATAAGTAAATAAATACACAGTCCACAAAACATTGATACGTTATCAACCCCAAGCTTTAAAAATTCATGATGGTTTACTAAAAAAATCTTTCACTAATTCTTTATCATCTTTATACATAAACTAACATTTTGGAGTCCAGACAGAAAATGCAAAAATTATACAGTAAGACATCAATTAAATTTAATAAGAAATAAGGTGCAGCACTAACGATAACTATAGTTGTAAATAGTGATGTTTTTGTACGTAAAAATGATTCTTAATTCTACCACCGGTTCTAAGGAAAAGTAGCAGTACCAAAAACCAACGTTTACATTTAAGAAAAGAACTATTATAGTACTTACAACCATTTTAAACTGTCCTTCTAATCAAACTGTATTATAGGTGTTAATCCGTGGGCAAATAAATAAATACACAGGCCACAAAACATGTAACATGTAACGTTAACAATGTAAAGCTTTAAAACACTCACTATGGTTTGCTAAAAAATTAATGACAGTTTGAAGAAACCACCTTTATCCAAACAAAGGTTTCTTATTTAAAAGATTACGTAATCTCTAAACGATAATCGGCATATATCTAGCAAATATTCGGAGGAAATGTGACAAAAAACGCACAAATCTGGGGTTTTGGACGTTTGTGTTTTACTTCTTAAGTAGGAAAAGTACCGATATCGTTGTCGAAATGTAAGTACTGTAAGTAGAAACCAAAGTGACACATTGGAAAAGCGAGTTTAGCTACATCTGTATGTTAAACCTCTGTTACGATCACAGCGAAATCAGAAAGATTTTCCAAGATCGCAGCAACATCCACGACCACCCACTGCAGTTGTGATTTTTTACTTTGCACTTTACACAACTGTCCTTGAAGCGCCATCAATGATTTGGAAACCTTTTTTGTAAGCTATTGGTGACGATGATAAAAAAATGCAAGTTTCGCAACACTATACAACACTGATTCGCAGTATTTTCCCCGGTTATCAAAACTCAAGAACAATCGTTGCACTTGCGATTAATTAAACCGGATAAGTAAGGCACACGTTTTTAATCTCACTTGGTTTGGATGTGCTAACAAAACTTGATCGGAAATGGTTGCGGTATTTGTAAACAACTTTTAATGTAAACATCAGTGACAGCTATAGAAGTGAGAACTAATCCAAACAGCTGATCATTATTTCATAAAAGTAATAGTAAACATTGGGATAAAATTTGACAAAAATCGAACAAAGTTGGGTTTTTGATGGTTCGTTATTTTGTTTTCAAAGAAGCAAGGCCATGTTTTTATAGCCAAAGACACTCTCACCATTCCAGTTAATACAGAACAATGATTAGAACCTTGATCGGTACTCTAGTTTTCTAGGAGTAGGCCGCGTAAAATGACATTTTGCTGGCGTTACAGACGGAACCACAGAATGGACAAACAGACAGAAATTGAGATAAGACATTTTCGGCTTTCTTAGGCTATGAAACGTAAAATAACCAAAAACTGCATGATTCTAAGCAATGTACAGATAAAACTGTAATTTTATTTATATAGATTTTGGTATATTTTTCCCTTTGAACACATGTTCTTGTTCAATTCAATTGTATGTAAATTATTGTTTACATTCATATTATTTTGTTCTTTTTATAAAATTCTTCATTACACTTAAACTATATAAACTAAATTTTATACTGAGCTAGGTATGCGTACACTGGCTATGTAGTCCGCAACTAAACCAATATTAGTTTTACCTCAGAGTAAATAAAACAATACAACCGTACCGCTTGTCCCTGACCATCACGTTTATGATTTCTATCATAAAAATTTCAAAAATTAAAATATCATCATATTTCAATGTTTTATACACAAAAGAAGCACACCTTTATACAAACATAACGATTTTTCGGGTCTCAGGTAAGTTTTTTCGGAGTTATACAAACTTAAAAAGATTTTATTGGCTTTTTTTCAATTTTTTGAGTTTTTTATTTTTTTCTGGAAAGACCAAATATACCAAAAGTTTAGTGACCTTAATATTGTATAATGGTCATAAAAGTAAATTAATTTATAGCGAAACATAGTTATAAAAAAAATATTAACTATTTTTAATATTCATTTAAACGTCCGTTATGGTCGTGACAAGATTGATAAATTTTGACTCTCACACGTGAGTGACATGAGTACAAGTCCATCACGTCAACAGTGCGGAACGAAATGTACCCCGCCGCTCGTGTCGCCGCCGGGAAACCGCGACCGCGAATGTGACCGGTTAGTGATTGGAAAATATATTGTAAATATGTACATTGTAACAGTAGTGTTTAAGAAGATACTCTATGAAGATGCCGCACTGAGTGGCGAAATGCGCATCGAGTGTTAATCGAGTGTTAATCGAGTGTTAACTACAAGACCTTCAGGCAAAATAGGTAAATAATTACTGTATCAGGCCAATTTGAAATCCGCATTGCCTGCAGGTTTGCTGCAGCGGGGGTATTTTATTAACTTTTTTTATTTTCATTTGAAGCCTTTGAATACATACTGAAGAAGTCCATAAAAAAATATTTCACCAGTAATTAACGCAGGCTACCCTTATGTAATTTAAATAAAACAGTTTTTAAATTTAACAGTTTTTCTTTATTTTCCGGAATACGCTGTAATTTAAAAGAGGCAAAGAACTGAATTCTTAATCTGGTAGGTAATACCATGGTAATACCAACAAAAAAAGTATAAGTCATAAATTCCCACGGGGGGGGGAGGGTTTCATATTGGTGGCTCATGGTCTATAAGCTATGATCGTACGCAACTTCGATCTAGATTCAACCAAGACTTCTCATCCCATTGTAAATTTTGAAGCACGTTTTTCGTGTCTAGTTCATGTACGTGACACAAAGGCGCTAGTGTCGATGAAACTTTGTTTCCATTATTTTAGGGTTAATTTCTTGATTTGTGCTTTACTGTTTGGTTTTATAACTAGGGGACAAGTTATTGTTTATGATTAGATCGTATTATTTGGTTAAACGAGGTTTTAAATGGAAACAAATTGTAAACAAAACACGACCTCTACATAAACCGTACATGAACTAACAATAAAATTGTCTTAAGCTGTTCCATAAGGATGAGAAATCTACTAAGGGAGTATGTTAGCGAATTTCCCTATAGGGAAGTAGCTATTACCGTAGGTGGCACGGTAAGACCTAGACCCGGGACCGATTTACTTTTTCATTTTGATGTCCCCAGAGGCCAAAAACACCATTTGTTCAAATTTATATATATGTATATATACGTCCGTGAACGCGATAACTTGAGTAATTTTTGTCCGATTTTGATGAAATTTGGTTTAAAGGTGTAAAGCGGGATAAACTTGAATGAGTTCGCGAACCAGCATGATCGGACCATGGGAACGGGGCTTTACGGGGGGTTTTATGGGGTAAAAATTGGTTTTTCTCACTTTTTACCCTCAAAACACAAATTTTCCCAATTTCTCTTTAGATCTTTTTAAAGAGCTTAAAAAAACAATTAATTTAGTATATTAAAAGTATTTTTGTTCGGTTAATAGTAACGGAGAAAATTTAAAATTCCCATGTTATTCTTATGGAGAATATTGTCAAATGTTGTAGTTTGCTTGTTTATGGATATATTTTGTATTTTGATCAAATTTATTTATTTTGTACTAAGCTATCAATATTTTACAAAAAAACACACTTTATTAGTTTCCTTGTAGCAGCAAACCTAGGTACTCGTTAAACCTAATGTTATTAAAATATATTTAATTGAAAATCAATTAAGACAAATGGAAATTCGCTTAGACGGCAGGTTTGCTGCGGCGGGGGTATTTTATCTATGATTCAACTAAGGGCGTATGTTTTATCTATGGTTTTATATGGTTTTGTGTTGGTTAGTCTATGGTTTTATCTATGATTCAACGTCGACAGAGCCAAACATGATAATATTGTCCACGTTATAATTTTAGCTCAGTGTGTCCACGTCACTGAGCTAAAATTATAACTGGAGGTAGCACTGTCATGGCAGAAGTCTGTCAAGAGCGTGTCGCTGATTTTGTTAGGTTGGTATAGCAGCAGTGTGTCCACAGGGGTACCACTTTTTGGTACTAAATTTCCCTGAAAAATGTACAAGATTCCCTACTGTAGGTACAAGATCTCACAAAAGATAGAGTAATGCTATTTTTTGGCTCTCTGTCTGTGTTATACAAGAGAATAACGTTTTTTTAGTGTGGCCTTGGAATAACCAAAGTTTTTTTGACGTTTTTATCCTTGTTGTGGTGGCACCTTGACACGCTCCCATAGAAATACAACCATAAATTAATCAGGTCTCCTCTCGCCTTCACTTTTTAACATAAAACTTATAGTTGTAATTTTTTGATAGAGAGGAACGCCCTTTTGATAAATTTGACTTTAATCTCAGAAGTGAACACCTACTAGAGTTATATTCTGACTTTAAATGCAGAATTCTGACTTTTTTCATAACACAAGTAGACTTCTCATCACATTGTAAATTTTGAAGCTCGTTTTTCGTGTCTAGTTCATGTCCGGTGACACTGACCGCTAGTATCGTCGAAATTCCGTTTCTATTATTTTATTTTAGGGTTGATTTCATTATTTGCGCTATACCATAGATAAAACATACTCCCTTAGTAGATTTCTCATTCTAATGGAACAGCTGAAGACAATTTTATTGTTAGTTCTGTACGGTTTATGTAGAGGTCGTGTTTTGTTTACAATTTGTTTCCCGTTAATACAGTCATTTAAAACCTCGTTTAACCAAATAATACGATATAATCATAAACAATACATTGTCCCCTAGTTATTTAACCAAACAGTAAAGCACAAATCAAGAAATTAACCCTAAAATAATAGAAACAAAATTTCGTCGACACTAGCGCCCAGTGTGGCGTACATGAACTAGATATGAAAAACAAGCTTCAAAATTTACAATGGGATGAGAAGTCTACTTGTGTTGGTTAGTCTATGGCTATACTGTGTGACTATATAACTAGGAGACAAGCTATTGTTTATGATAAGATAATTTTTTTTTAATTGTTAAACGAAGTTTTAAAAGAAACTAACTGGAATGACAAGAAAAAATTATAAACAAAACATCACCTCTATACAGTTCACCGGGCAGAAATAACAATAAAATTGGCTTCAGCTGTTCCATAAGAATGAAAAATCCACTAAGGATGGTAGTACATTATTGCTCATTCATTTATTTTATTTAAGCCGGTAATTAATTTATTTTTATAAAATTACATAGTATGGTCTTTACAATTCAACCAAGAGATGAAAATCCGGAGTTACCAACTGTTATTTATAAACTTTAAAATCCCCCAAACTGCATGTATTTTTCAATTTTTATAAAAACAGATTTTGAGGGAAAATGTACAAGATTCAGTGAACAATGTACTAGGGTACAAGAAAATATCAAAATGTACTAGATCTTGTACAATTGTACAAGCTGTGGACACACTGTATAGCAGTGAGTTTTTTTAACCAATGACATGGCTTCTATAACTAGGTCTGTATAGCAGTGAGTTTTTTCATCCAATAACATGGCTTCTTTATAACTCACACCTCACGCAAACATGGCGGCTGGCGACACGCATCTTTGACATTCAGTGCTACCTCCAGTTAGAATTATAGCTCAGTGGTCCACGTCTTGTCGGCTAGTCTGTGGTCTATGGTTTGAGTCAGAAGCAGAAGATGTGTCATGTCGTCATCGTCATGTCAATCTTTTTCATTTCATGTCGTTCGTGTCGTCTGTTAAAGTCAGTAAACCTTCAACCGCGTTACAGTATTCTATTAATTATTGTTGACTATTTGTATTAAATTATTATTTAGCATCTGATGGTGACAGACAAGCATTAACTTGGTAATTACTTAGGCTAACTTACTTAAACAATATTCTTAATTTACTGTTTTGTAGGCAAAAAGCCTACTATGGGAGCACAAGTTAAGGAAATTAGTAAGCTTATCTGTGCTTTGTTAGCCCTTCAATTGGTAGGGCTAAGTTTAAATGCTGGCGTTTTAAATGAAAACTCTGTTAGTAAAAGGAAGTTCACTAATGAATGGCAAGAAATTGGGGAAGGTAAGTTCATTGTTTCTAGTAATTAATTTCAAAATACTTTGTTTTTGATAAATATTTACCATGTGAAATAGGAAGGTTTTTGGTAAAAATAAATCAAGCATTAGTTTAGGGGAGAAGATAATACAATATAGGGGTTAAAATGCTCACATATCTCTAATAGGGTTGCCTTATGGTACTGTTTAACCCTCCTAGTGTTATGTGTCGAAAAATCACATAACACACTTTGTGTAGTGTTTTGTGTCGATTTTTCGACTCACAAACACTGTTTACGGCGAAGGCTCTATGACTGACAAAATCGGATTGAACTGGATCGAGTTAGGTATCGTTTTATTTGGCATATTCTAAGCTTTCTCCCGAAGTCTGTCAGAGCGCTTGTCTAAGCGCTTTTTTTTCTCAAGCCGATCATAATTGTAGTAGACAGCTGACGTGCGTATTTGTAAACAGCTTGGTTAACCTCGCACCGATGACTGATGTGTTTTATTACGTTTATCATTGTTTTAGTGTTAAAAATCAAAAGTAGTGATATACGTGGTGCATTATAAGAAGATTAAAGTGATTTTGAAGGGCTGGTTGATGATCCTGAAGAAGTAGGTACTAGTGATATTGATATAAATTATCAGCCAGATTCCTAGCTATGGTTAGGCTATGCATTCTTAGCTAAACGCTATGTACTGAAATCTGTTTTTTGCCCATAACTTATTTATTTGCAAATCTGCTTCCTTATATTATTATATATTTGTAATCCTCATAAAATTTAGAACAAAGTGGCAATTTTCAAATATTTATAGGCCTATAATTTATGCAATTTCATTGAGCGCAAACTTATTTTTTTTTTAAATTTTCCAAAATATTTTTTTTTTACCTAAAAAGTTTTTGAAACAAATGTTCCTTATGTTTTATGTATAACATTGAAGCCCATGATTTTCCAAACAAAATGGTATATAGAACAGTATAATTAACATTGTTTTTAAGCTTCTCAGATCCGTTTTAATAAAACCTTGCAAATGCGCAAAAAATAGGCAAACATTAAGGCCAAAACTAGGGACACTCGGAGGGTCAAGAGATTTTAGCTGGCCGCCCCCACTAAAGCTACATTTCCATTAAGTTACTACAAGTCGCAGGCACATGTCGAGGCACAAATAGCGCATAATTTTTCATGCCGTTTTCATTCATGGGGCACAAGTTTCGCGACTACGACTGGAAGACAGTTTCAGTTAATAAATGGGTACACTTCCATATCTGTTGGCACAAACAACCGAATGAAAATATCGATCGATATATCGATTATTCGATATATATCGTTTGGTTAGTTAGGTAAGGTTAACCTAACCTACCTAACCAAACGATATATCAAACTAAACAATATTACTCATTCAGTTGTTTGTGCCAACAGATATGGAAGTGTATCCGCTCTCTTAGTGATGTGATAAGTTTCGGTATTTGATTTCGATTGGGCTATATCGTGTTCTAGAAATCACCATGGATGACATAGCAACCTTCGCTTATTTAATACAAAGACGGCCTGGATGTTAGATTTTTTGGTAAAAATTTAGAACCCAGACCACAGCTTAAAAACACTTCCTGAAGTGTGAAATTGTGTAAAAAGTGTATAAAATAAAGTTTTGGAGGATAGTAATTGGGGGAAAAGCAATTCCAGTCCCAAATATTGACTGAAATTTAATAAAACCGACCCTAACAACAGTTCCTCCAAAACCTCAATATACACCAATTTTACACAATTCCACACTTGGTATTTATTGCGACGAACGTGACCATGGGAACCTATATAGATTTATATATCACTAGAAACTAGATTTTTAGCTGAAAATAATGGTGCCAAAATTTTTCTGCGCTCTCAAATATTAACGGAGTTACGGCTGTTTTAAGTTTTATTTACCGGTACTTTGTTTTTTTGACCTAACCTATTTATAAGCCTATGAAATGTTCTCTCCAGATACTTGATATATTACGTTAATTGTAAGTAATTAAAGTAGAAGACTCACTTTTTATCAGGAAATAACAGTGCAAAAATGTCTCCGAGGCCACGAATATTAACTAAGGTAACTTAAGATAATTTGTCGTTTTGATTTCCTTTATCTACCTTCTATTCTAGTCTGCTACTGCTTGCCGCATTATTACGGAATTTTGGAACGGACTAACTAACTGTTACTTGTAGAACTATACTAAACCTGAAATGAAAATATGAAATTGAAGGGAAGAGAATAAAAATAAGTCAGTCAAAAGTACATGTGCTACAAACATCTAAGAAACAACACGGCACTGACTAACTTATTTCAGAATGATTTTATTTAGGCATGTGTGGAAGGCAAGTCGGGCTTATGCGGATTCGTGACTGTATTAAGTGTTTTGAAGTTAGGTTAGATTAGGAAGGTAAAGTGTAGGTTATAGTGAACTGAGTTGATAATTTATATTACACACAGGCAGTTGTTGTGCAATTAAAATAGTGTGTCAAACACAATGAAATAACGATTTCAAAAATGCTGCAAGCTTTTTTCTTCCCTTAAAAAATGACACTTTACTCAGACAAGAAAACTGCTGCTCATGTATCCTTACAGCTTCTAATATTCTCTTGAGCCACACTGCTTCCCCTACAGCCAAACTTGCAGCAATCTGCAGCAATCAACTCAAATTCTGTAGTTGACAAAGCTACACGTTTTTGCCGTTTACTACACCAGAACACTGGACCGACCAAGAGTCTTTATTTCCTCATCCATTGCCTTGACCCATTGATGAGAAGCCTTGCATGTCACCGCTTCCTTGCACTTAGTAGGTTCTGCAACACATGTCAGAAGAGCACAATCAGCAAGTTTCACAGGAGGCTTCAATTTTGATCTGTCTCTGAAACTGTATCTCTGTCCTTCTTCTTCGAGTGAACTTGCAGTTGTTGAATAGTTGGTTTCACACACTCGGAACATGCACAAAACATTCTGTTCCAAAGCCTTGAAGATGTTTCACGTAAGCTTTCTTCCCACACCATGCTTCATAAGGCGTTGTCCCCTCAACTGATAATGGGCCCGTTCGATATAGAACATACACAGCTGTCATGATTGCCTTGCCCTACAAGTTCTCTGGTAAATTTGCAGCATGCAACATCGTTCTGGCTGATTCGACTAATGTCCTATTTTCCTTTTCAGAAGCACCATTTTGCTGTGGCGTGTATGGCATTGTTGTTCGGTGATACATGCCATGCTCTTCAGATATTTTCTTAACTTCACTGTTGACAAACTCTTTTCCATTATCAGTCAGCAGTTCCCTGACAGAAAGTCCAATATTTTTAACTTCAGCAAAGAAATGCTTCAAGTGACTTTTCTTTAAGAATATAAATTGACCTACATACTTGGAAAACTCATCCTTGAAGTCGACAAAATAACGATTGCCACCAAACCAACTGATGAAACAGGCATTGGGCTACTTGGACCTTGGACATCAGCATTTATGCAATCACCAGGTTGATCAACACGTTCTTTGCGAGTACCAAAACTCATCTAATGCATTTTGCCAACAATACAAGCGTCACATATCTCAGACTTAGTACCTGAATTTGAGAATTCAATACCATTGCTCTTCAGGTTTGTCAAAACACAACGCTTATTTTGATGCCCTAATCTCTCATGCCACCAGTGCCGGATTTACCAATCGTAAGCAGAAGGCGGCCGCAGAGGATTGGGAAAAACATTTTTTTAGATAAAAATAATTTATTTTGAGCCACCAGTTTGCCGCTATGACAGGTGACCATAATGATGACTCCGCGGACCGAAGGAGATGTTCACGATTTTGCCGCGGCCGCTGGTGACGGTGATGTGTCCTCATGATCCCAGCCCATGGGAGACGTTCAAGAATTAGTCGCTGTCACGAGTTGTCAATAATGATGTCCCCGTGATTGCGGCCCGCGGGAGATGTTCACGATTTTGCCGCGGTTGCAAGTGTCGATGATGGTGTCCCCAAGATTGCGGACCACGGTAGATGTTCATGATTTCAACTTGGCTGCGAGTGTTTATGATGATGTCTACCGTGATTGCGGCCCACGGGAGATGTTTACGACTTTGCCGCAGTCACGGATACCTATGATGGCTTTGCCTAGGTTTAGGAGAGATGTCCACCATTTCATCCACGACCACAGGTGTCGATGATGATGTCCCCTTGATGCATAGGAGATATTCACGATTACTTCCGCAATCGCAAGGAATTTCCTCCACAGGAGGAGGGCCGCTCAAGTAATTTGGCCTAGGGCCGCAAGTACCCTAAATCTGGCACTGCATGCCACAGTTGTTAATCATCTTTCAAAGCAACTTGAGCTTCAGCTTCTTTAATAGGATTAACTTTCATATTCGTAATGAAAAGTCCATTCTTTCTATGTGATTGAGCAACCAAAACATCATTCTTGAAGAAATTGCATTTGTCCTAGCTGAAAGTAGAAATTATACCTTCGTCCAACGTAGAGGAAATAGAAAATAAGTTCTTGCCTACTTCAGGAACATACCAAACATCTTCCAAATGGTTTCTCTGGCATTTTCCTTCCACAATCATCTCTACAGTTATGTTTCCCTTGCCGAGTGCTTCCATGGTTTGACCATTTCCAACTCCAACATGCTTAATTGTTGAAAATGCCTCATACGTCACAAACCATGATCTGTTCATTGTCATGCGCTGCGTAGCTCCAGAATCCGCAATCCAATTACATTCTTCGATGCATTCTTGTGAGAGACCAAAATTTCCAACAAAAGCAATTCCAGGTTTTAGTGACTGTTTGGCATTAGGACAATCCCTCTTCATGTGACCAAGCTGGTTACACGTAAAGCATTTAGGTCTCCATTTCTTTTTCTTATTTTCAGCTCCAACATCACTGGTAGTTATGCTTGATGTTGATTTCACACGGTTAGAGTTAGGTTGTGAGAGAAGGTTTATGTTTTGAACCAGTGTAAAATGGAAGCATTAGACTCCTTTACACTTCCACCTTCTCGCTCCTTCATTCTCATTTCAACCATACACAGTCTCTCTATCAATAATGACAGTGTCCTCTGATCCTTCGGTACAGACTCCCAAGCGTTAATGAATTCACTGTATTCACAGGGCAAGGTAATCAGCACCCTATTTAGGAATAATGATTCAGGAAGCTTAACTTTATCTTCTTTCCATGTTTCGTCCTGTAGCTCAACCCAAAGTTTTCCAGCTTTGCTATGCAGTGGCGGTTCTAGGACCTTGTCAAGGGGGAGGCTTGGGGGTGTGGAGCACCCCACAACATAGCAGGGGGGTCGGGGGGTCCTCCCCTGGATAAATTTGGAATTATCAAAGCCGTTTGGTGGTTGTTTAAAGCCATTTTTAACACCTAAAACCGTGCCCAATCGTCCATAAACTCCCATTTCACCTGTTGTTTGTCATGAGAAACTAGACATTTTAAAATAAATTAAACTATGACGTTTGCATTCATGAATTTCAAAACACACTGTAGACTACGGCCATATCCTCCTAAAAGCCGTTGGGTGACTTTCTACAACCAGTTTTAACGTCTAGAACTGTGTGCAAAACCTCCGATTTCCCCATTTATTTGTCATGAATAAGTAGAAATTTTTAAAACTAACTATGACGATTGCATTTATAAATCTCAAAACATATTGTAGGCTACGGCCATATTTCCCTAAAAGCTGTTTACTAACTTTCTAAAGCCATTATTAATGTCTATATCTGTGTCCAATTGTCCAATAACCTCCCATTTCACCTGTTATTTTTCTCTTTGTCATGAGCAAGTAGACATTTTAAAAATCAAACTATGACGAACTTGCATTCATGAATTTCAAAACATAGACCTATTGTAGATTACGAAGCCATATCGCCTAAAAGCAGTTTGGTGACTTTATAAAGCCATTTCTAACGTCTAGAACTATGCCAAATTGTCCTAAAACCTTCCATTTCACCTGTTATATGTCATGAAAGCAAGTAGACACTTTTTTAACCTTATACGTTTTTCTCCATTTCATAGATCTGTCACAATTGTATAGTATCGAATTCAGTAACAGCATTTGACTATATAAACTTTAACACTAGTGTTTATAAGGGTGTTTTTTTAAAAAACTTGCATCTTTATTTATGTAAAAACCGCAATAGATAGAAATATGCAGTTTGCGGGAATCATCTATTGACGTAGGGGGCCCAATTGTTTTGAATTCAACGTTACATTCACATCCCCCCCCTTTCCCCCCCTTCCCCCAACTTAATTTTTTTAAATAGCAAGGTACCCCTTGTGACATATCAAATGAAAGAGCATAAAAAAAGAAAATGTTTGATGAAAAAAAATTAAAAATCGGTTCATAAATTTGCGAGATATTTCCACCCCCCCTCCCCGGAACTTATTTTTTTTTTATAGCAAGGTACCCCTTGTGACATATCAAATGAAAGAGCATGAAAAAAGAAAACTTTTGGTGAAAAAGATTTTTAAATCGGCTCATGAATCTGTGAGATAATCCCCCCCCTTTTCTCCTACCCATAACATGTTTTTTAATAGCAAGGTCCCCGCCCTTGTGACATATCAAATGAAAAATAAATTTCACCAAACATTTTCTTTTTTCATGCTCTTTCATTTGATATGTTACAAGGGGTACTTTGCTATTAAAAAAAAATTAAGTTCCGGGGAGGGAGGGTGGAAATATCTCGCAAATTTATGAACCGATTTTTAATTTTTTTTCATCAAACATTTTCTTTTTTTTATGCTCTTTCATTTGATATGTCACAAGGGGTACCTTGCTATTTAAAAAAATTAAGTTGGGGGCAGGGGGGGAAAGGGGGGGAATGTGAATGTAACGATGAATTCAAAACGATTGGGCCCCCTACGTCAATAGATGATTCCCGCAAACTGCATATTTCTATCTATTGCGGTTTTTACATAAATAAAGATGCAAGTTTTTAAAAAAACACCCTGTATATTCAATGGTAATAGTCTAATGGTGCTACCGCTGAGATTGCTGATTGATGCCCATGTAAAGTTAGTGGCTAGCAGACAATTTGACAACTAACAATGGAACATCAGAAATCAGCTGTTTCCCCACCCTCGCTAGCGCTCGGCGCTCGCCTTTGCCCTAGCGTGTCAACAGCTGACTGTTGTAAAAATTGGATGATGCGTACAACTTTCCATAGCGTAATATTGTTTTATTAGCTGTGCTATATTGTCCACAAAGTTTATCTATGTGGAAATTAATACTACTCCTGTCATCGCTTATTAAGTTTAATAAAAACTACATTGATGTCCGTTTTATGACATTGTGTTAAGGACAAAATGTACGTTTAAATTTATTTTTCCAGGGTCCAAAGGGGGGACTTTAGCCCTTTTAGCCCCCCCCCCCTTGGAACCGCTACTGTTGCTATGTGTTTTGCTACACTGTCATGTGAGTCCTTTTCCTTAATTTCAAAGAATTCATTAAACAGACGGCCTTGTCTCTGTTCAGTTCTCTGTTCAAAACTAGGCTACTCAAAAGTTCCCCCCACATATCCTGTGCAGTTGGACACATATTTATAAGCTGTTTTACTTGACTGCTAACAGATGAAACGATAATATTCTTCGCTTGAAATTCTTTCTTTTCAAGTACACCAACCTATTTGTCCATCTTTTAAGCATCTTCATCTTCACCTGGTTTCTCAGGGTATACAAGCTTTCCTTCAACAGCTTCCATTACCCAATGAACTCGAAACTGTTTGACTACTTGAAATTTCCAATCTATCCAATTGGATTGACCCTCCAGTTTATCAACTACATACACTTTAGACATTTACATGGTAGACAAAACACTTAAAGACAACTGAACAAGATTTTTCAAAAAGACTAATAACAATCGATCACAGGTTCTTTTCTTTCACATATATCCTACTAACAAATCCATAAACACAGTTATTTGCGAGTCTGGGCCACCATAACCTGCTGTAATAAACTGATTTTAATAGTAGGATAAAATAAATATAAGACACTGTTAAAGAACCATTTTAATAGACTGTTAGTTTACACAACAACTTAAACAAACAAACATTACAATAATCAGAATTACATATACAGCTGTTACAGGACTGAGTAAATAATTTTTTATCTCAACAATTAGTAAAGCGTAAAATCCAATCTAGACATCTAACCAAAATTTTGTACTTGGAAAACCGCCTGTAGTACCAATTGCCCAATTACTTTTGCTTTTACACTCAGTATTTGTCATTAAAGATGAGACTTTTTCCAGCATTTATTTCTTCTTCATTGCTGGGTGTAATTTTGGTGGGCCATAGTTCTTTTGGTTGGTTTAACCATTTGGGACCCTCCCACCAACGCACTGATAATAGTTTCTTGGCGCTACAACCTCTTGATGGTAAATCCGCTGGATTTAGCTGACCAGGAACGAATCTCCATTGGTTTCCATCGCATATACTTCTGATTTCATTGACTCGGTTTCGTACAAAAACAGTCCAATTCTCATTCCTTTTTATCCATGCCAAGTAAGTGGAAGAGTCACTCCAAAATGTGGTTTCAGCATTCTTGAACATATCCGTGCTCTTCACTGTAGATGAATAAAACCTAGCACTTATCGTGGCACACAAAAGTTCCAGTCTAGGTATGGACATTTTTTTTATCGTGCGACTCTTGACTTCGCTTGAATCAACTGAACATTCAAACCAAAAGATGTTCATGATCTTGTTGCTAACTAAAAACCAATGTAGAATTTTGATTTTGATGTCCTTTAAAAAAACAAATTCTTTCTGCCAATTAATAATATCTTTCCGAATATCCCCCCCCCCCAATTTCCTCATCACATTTGATTTTAGATTTCCACAGTTTTTAAAGACTAAGTTTGGGAGCAAGAGTAACTGGACTGAAAAATACCTATGGGATGAAACACTTTTTGAGCTAGAGATAGTATATTACGTTTCGTAACAGTCTGTAAAGGCTCACCAATATCTAAACTAACACCAAGAGTGTCATTTTCCTCATTCAATTCCAATCCTAAAACTTTAGTGACACAGGGTTTTAGATTTTGATTGTTGGACTCCCACCCTCTGAAACAAAATGAACCATCAGCCATAATTTCTGTTCCTTTATCAATAAACCAACTTAATTCTTCTTCTTAATCTACACTTGTGTCACAATTGCCACATGCAGACTCTGGCTTAGTGTGTTAATAACATCTATTTTGTTTTCAAATTTAGCTTTAGACCGTTCAAGATGATGAGTTATAACTGCACTTAGTAGGAAAGGACTACTTGTCAAACCAAATACTACTCTACAATGTCTCAGCACTTGTAAATCCCCTTTGTCATCCACCCACAAGAATCCCAAATAATTCCTGTCATATTCAATATCATCAGAACATTCAGATCATCGAAATATCCTCAGAAGGATCACTAAAAGAAAACATACTAACACATGATGTATTGCATTCTTTCTTACTGTTATCAGTTTCCATAACACTAGATAAGCGACCCAATAATGTCCAGCCTAGGAAAGTTTCCTTTGCGACAAGCCCACTATTCAGCTGAACTTTGTTACCTGTAAACAACTTAAGGCCTTTTCACACTGGTGTACTAGACGTTCTGTTTTAAGAAATCGCTGCCCATGTTATCATATGAGCTCATTCACACCACGAGTTCAGGACGTCCTGAACGTCCGCGATGGTTTTGTATGAATCGGCTAGCGCATGCACACTGCGCAGTAGACACTTCAAAACAACGCCAACACCAGAAATTTCTCCTTCTTGTAGTTCGTCGAACTCAAGAAAATCTGTTTTAGCCTCACAACCACTGCTACAGCCGCAACAACTGGGGTTGTTCGAGTTGCAGCAAACAAACATCTTTGCAGCATCAGAGTGGAGCTACAATAGTACTTTGGACTCTACTCTAATATCAAAGAACTACCATCACGTAATAAAGAGTCATCCTTGTCACAAACCGGATACTTGTGCCGAAACGCCAGTGAAGGTGTTACTTGTCTGACTGCAAATGAACAAGTAGACGCTTTGGAAGTTTCTGTGCGGGAGCCCAAGGTATCGCTCTGACGTCACAGCGGCGACGTGGTGGGGAGCCACCTGGCATCACTTTCTAAGCTCGCGTGGCCTAGCCCTTGTATATCTGTAGCCCTGGGCAGTACCACCGTGGTGATACATCCAACCTTGGACAAATGAACACTAAAAGTTTACATTGTCTTGGCTTACATTTTAAGCATGAAAAGACCGGCCGAGACAGTTCAATTTTTACTCTTTGTTGCCAAAAATGAAAGCTTCTTTTTTTTTGCAGAAATCACCATACTTTCAGGAACTTATTTGGAAACTCCCAATCAGAAAACAGGGATGTGAGATTTATATCCCTAAATTAATTGAATACAATTCGTCAATTAAATTCCGCCTTTGCCATGGTCAGCCCTCAAGCTCATTTAGATGAGAGGATCTACAATTTCAAGATCCATGATACGTTTTGCCACCGAGGAAGTCCTCTAAGTCCTCAAGAAGGTCATGATCCTGAATACCCACAGATGTATAAGTATGACGTTGGCCCTGGAACCTAGCAGAGCATCAACACATTTCAAACAAAAAACACAATTAAAAAATATGCGGGAAATAGGGTCACTATGCTAACCCATTTACCCAATCTTTTAAGACTTTGGACGAAATTTGTAGGGGCGAGAGCTCCAAGTAGTCAAGTAAAATTCTTATGTACTGTACATAATAAGAGACAAAAAAAGTGACTTCCCTCGCTACAATGATGCTACCTGTTAGATGTCGCAGCTATTTTTTAAAGCTGAAAACAGAGCACCACCTGGTCAAATAAATCAGTTTTTTTTAAAAATAACTTCTTGATCAGAATTGTATGTGTTATTAAATTTACGGAAAGTAAATAAAGATACATCTTATAACACTTATAACATATATTTTCACCACACTATGATGTTTTTGGCTGTATTACATACGTTAATTGGTGGCTGAAAGTTACGTTTTGCTGGCCATGCCAGCTGTCGCCAATTTGGGGACCGAGCAGGTTTTTACAGGCCGGGGCCGCAAAATCAGCTGTCCGCTTACTTAATTAAATCATGAATGCGTTTTAAATACACAATCAAAATGCATAGCATTGCAATATAGAATTGTGTTATTGTCACCGTTGCCTAACAACTATTTATTTATATTTTTGCTGATTCCTCAAATTATTTCTTCACATAACCTTAAAGTTGTAGTTGTGTTGACGATCAGTGTGCATTATTATAGTGGTGAATAGTGGTAATAGGGTATAGTGTGGTGAAAAATAGCGTTCGTACCACGGACCGAAATGGTTTTGCAGCTCTCGATCGATTTAAGTTCTCGACTTCGTCTCGAACTTAAAAACTATCTCGAGCCGGCAAAACCTCATTTTCGGCCCTAGGTACGAAATATACTGTTACGCTTATACTGTTACTCACAAGACGGTAAACATACAAAAGATGGTAAGTGGTGATCGATTTCGATTGGACACTCCAATCATCATCAGACCCAATAGGCGAATCTATCTACATTCGCCTATTGGGTCTGATGATGATTAAAGTGTCCAATCGAAATCGATCACCAATTACCATCTTTTGTATATTTACCGTCTTGTGAGTAACAGTATAAGCGTAAATATATGTTTTAAGTGTTATAAGACGTATCTTTATTTACTTTCCGTTTTTTTTTTTTAACTAATGATGTTAAACGAGTATTCATTCTAGATTCGTCATTAGATCCACTTCCTTGCCCTCTCACGTTCCCATCCGGAGACTTTGGTTTGGGCCCCTAATTTAAACACGCATAAAAAAATAATTTTTCCTTTAATAAATTAAAGAAATAATTTAACAATGCTATATAACGTGTCATACTGGTTGGCGTTAAGAGATATATTTAGCTTACTACATTAGGTCTGAAAAGCTTACTTTACAGTGTGTGGTTGTCATCTACTTGCTCATAGTGTACCCGCCTACTGTACATAAGAGATAACCAGCAAAGCAGCATGAGAGCGGATCTATATTTTAATACTGTAGATTATTTATTTAATTTTTTACAACATAATAAATTTCAAATGTCTATAATCAGTCATAGAAATTACTTTAGAGTTACTCTTTCATTGAGCTCTTGCTGTTTATGTTTTGGTCTTTATTCTCTTATTACAAGTAGGTAGCAGTTTTGCTCGATTTCGAGCATTGGGTTATCTCCTAGTATTTAATAATCTTGTCTTGTACCTCTCCTAAAAAGTAATTTTAACTTTTAGATGAAGCTATTCCACCAGGCCTTCATATAAGAATAAATTTATCCACTGGTAAAAAAGAAGCTAAACTACTTGATAATGAAGATACAAAGGAGGAAAAAACATCAATTGCTGTTGTTGAGGAAAATGTAGAAACAAATACTGTTGGCCTAGATGAATTAAAACTGGAGGAAAGATTAAAGGATATACCATCTGAAGCAACACCTACGACTCCTGAGGTTTGTTCAATCATCTAAGATTTACCTACCATACTTAGTTATGTTTATTTTAAGTTGCTATTTATAAGTTACATTAGTTATGCAATGTTTGAGTTGATTGATGTCCTTGACTTTTCTGCAGGGACCAAATAGAAATATTCATTAGTAAACTGCTGACTGTCTTCTGGTATTATAAAAAGAATAAATTGCCCACTGTAAAATTTACTCAAAACATTGAGAGAAACATTTAATATAAACATTAAAAATAATCAAGCTTTACAAAACGCAAGTCTTCAGAATTTACCATTAAACTATGAAACTTCTTGCAGTATCTAAAATCAACTCAAAATCTACTTATTTAATACGCAAGCAGGTTTTTTGTGACAATTACTCTTCCGAAACTACTGAACCAATTGACATGTTTTTGGTGTCATTGGAAAGAGCGTAACGTGAAGTTGTGCAGTAAACTTTCTTTTTAGGGAAATAATTAGAGAGTGAGGCCTTGGGGCCCTTTTAAGTTTTGTTTTTCTCCATAAGATTAACATGGGAAACAAACATTGCTATGAAACACCAGCTGTTGTCAGAAATTAAAAGTGAGAAAAAGAACATTTGTTTATTGTAAACAGTCAATAAGTTTGTTAATTTAACAGTTTGCGACAAAACATTTACTCACTCGGTTGAAATGAAATATTTAATATTTGAATTTGGGTTGGCGTAAATATTACAATGGAAAAAAGCAAAAGAGTCTGGATAATTTGATATACTAAAAACTAAAAAGAAAACTGAATCGACACTGTGCTGCATTTCTTAGTAATCATTGAAAGAGCCGATTTGCAAACCATGGAAACATAGGAAAGTCATAGAACACCACCAAGGAAAAGAAATAAAAATAATGTTTTTTTTTTTAATTTATAATCGTTATTATGGACAACCGTTAATATGTTGTGTTATTGATTTAATCATTACTATGTGAACCTGTGAGAATTCGCACGATTAATAAATTAGGATATTATAGCAACGTCGTTAGAAGTTGCGTCGTTGTATCGACGTTGGTCTTGAGCTCGATCGTTGGCTATATACATTCTAAGTTCTTTTTGCTGTTCAGTTGGGGTATTTTGCGGGACGGAGCTCATCATACTGAAAACTTGCGCGTATGGGTTAATATCAAGTTGAGTCAGTGCTGCAAGAGCCATTAGCTTTGTTTAGCATTCCTTCTTGAACAGCGGTTTCGAAGTCCGTAGGTATAAATTTGGGCATATGTGGGATGCTCCCCTTCTGACGGTTGAAAGGTGACAATTGGGTGATAAATTGTGTCGTGCACCTTATACATGAAAGGCCCTCCGCCGTTATGTTCTTCAATTTTAGCTCGAGTGCTGACCATTGCGAGCGCAGAGTTGTACGATCTAATGTTCTCTTTGTTTGTAGTTTCTGCTCAAATGATTTGCTCCATTAAGTAGGCTTTTAATATAATAGATTTCTTGGTATGGTGGTAGATTCACTTTTCCTTTATGGCAGCAGGATGAAAATCCTTCACCTCGTCCTCTTTGTTCTTCTTTAAAATGTAGCGCACCACATTTATGACATTTTAATGCCACCTCGCCAAGTGAATGCTGCTGAATTCTTGTTCTTGTCAGAGTAATTTTGTAAATACACGTTGCCACTAACTTTTCCAGCTCTTCGTCTGGGCTCCTTCCGTTTTGCATCACATATTATGGCTGTCCAGCTGGTAACCCGGAGTTTGTGGGTAAAAAAATGGAGCACATAAAATGGTTGATACTGTATCATCCCACTTTTCAGGATTCTCTACGGAGAAAATTTGTTTTATTAGGGGGATGTCTCAAATCAAAGAAATAAAATAACCCAACTTAAATTACTTAACACAGGTTATCAGTAAGGCAACAGTTTTCTTCAATTCTCAATGCTTGAAAAACTTTGTAGCATGATGTTAAATTGAATTGAAGCAGATCATTTAGCATTCATTAGAAGTTAAGTTATCAGTTAAAACTGAGAAATAATGTAGGTGAACCTTGACAACGCAAATACAGATATTTAAAATTAGTTTCTAACAAGTTTTTAAACAACTCTTGAGATGTAACTAGAATTACTCGAATTTAAGCATGACGTTTTCCTCGGCGTTATATTTCATACTAAGCGGCTCATTGAGCCGCACGGGTTCTCTAGTTACTTTTTAATACTTTTAATACTTTTCAATGAAATGGTGACCATACATATTAGGTATTTTAAGCCAAGTATGAATAGAGATGAGTGTAGGATGAGTGGCGGGATCTTGTAGTCTTGTTAGTGACTAAGGCCGACATATTCCTTAGACACAGCTGTGAATTAATAGCCCATACAGCTAATGGCAACTAAGGGACCTACAGCTTATAGTGGAATCCGAACCACATTTTTGCCTTTGGTATATACGAATTGGTCTAATTATCAGGATAGTACTGCGGATAGTCGTAGTAAGTACTCACCCGTGCGGACGTTAATTCACACCAGGGAGTATTGCATCCACAGTGCATGCCTATAAATATCCACAATTTGTGACCTCCTAGTAGTTGGATTACAAGACGACGCCACCCGTTCCAGTCAATAATCAACGAACTGCTTACTAATATTGTAAAGTTCAATTTAGATTTTTGAAAGTTGTGATATTATAATGTGATATATTCATAGACGTCGAACTGTTTACTCCATGAATGAAAGAAAGCCATATACAGTTTTAACAAATTTCCCATATAGGGAATAAGCTATTACCGTGGTACTCATGGTAAGACCTGGACCCGGGACCGATTTAATTTTTCGTTTGAGGTCCTTAGAGGCCAAAAACACCATCCATTCAAATTCATATATTATCCATGATATATAGGGTGTCCCACGAAGGGGTTTAAACGTTTGATTTTATATTACCCGCCCATTCATGCACCGAACTTTTTGAAACTTTACACAGTTTACAAGGTAGGTTTTAAAAATATTCTGGAAAAATTTCAACTCCCTAACCTTAGAAGAAACAAAATGGCGGCATATTGAAAAAGTTACTTTAAAACATTAAAAAAGGTATTTTTGGTTTTATAAAATATTTTTATTGTTACTTTCCAGGGCAATATGACTTTAAAAAAAGAAAAAATTAGAACATAGCCAAATGGAAAACTAAAAATTAATTAAATAACTAATAAATAATAATAATAAATAAATAACTAATAATAAATCATGAAAGTAGTTTTTATAGAAAGCACATTGGTAAATTTGTCAATAAGCCGCCATTTTGTTTCTACTAAGGTTAGGGAGTTGAAATTTTTCCAGAATATTTTTAGCACCTACTTTGTAAGCTGTGTAAAGTTTAAAAAGGTTTGGTGCATGAATGGGCACGTAATATAAAATCAAACGTTTAAACCCCTTCGTGGGACACCCGGTATATATACTATTATAAAGAAGAGGTGGTGTCTGTGTGTTTGTATGAGATAATCTCAAAATCTACTGAACCGACTGGGCTCAAATTGCACACAAATGAAGCTACAGCTCCGAGGATACATATACAACTATTCCCGCTTCGATATTGTCCTAGGGCTTTGCCCCGTGGGCTTTCAAAAATTTGAGGTGAGAGATTTAAAAGTAAATATTGATTGATGGTATCCATGGTAACAAAGAACAAACCTACAAAGTTTAAAAATGTAAACAAGTAGAACTAACTTAACTGTTAGTCCGGCAGAATTTACCCGAACCTGGTTTTGTCCTATTAAGTTTTTTTTATTGTTGATATGTGATATCTAGGGTTAGTAGACCCTAAAACCACCGGGTACTTTTTTGGTACCCTTGGGCAACAGCAGCCATCTTGGAAAATGGCGGGAAACGTAAATTACAGTGTAAGCTTTTACTTAAACCAATATAATTAAAAATCTATTTAAGCTAGAGCAATGCAAGCTATTTTCAAACGTTTTTGGTTAAATTCACTACTCAAAAATACCATATATTAAATATATATATTTTTTTCAAGGTCAGTATTACTTTTCAAAGTTTATAATTTATAAAAACATAATGACATATTTCTTTTTATTTTAATTTTGCGCATTAATTACTCAAAATATGACTATAATATGCATTATAAAGATTGTAGACCTTTAAATTTGGCATCGAATACATCTATTGGATGCTTTGTTGGATCAAGGGTAACGTCAGAACAAAGCGTTAGAAAATTAATTATTTATTGATTTTCAATGAAAAATAAGGATATTTTATATGTTTAGTAAAATTGTAACATCTTTCCTGAGACCATCTGGTACTTCTCACTGGCCGTCTTTGGTATTAAAATGTTTGTAAAATTACCAAAATTTCATATGAACTATTACCTATTTATATTTAAGGACTTTAAGGCCGATCTATTCATCTCCACTCCAAAGAAACAATATTTTTTCAAAAAGGAAAGTAAAAATTTTGATCAACCCATTGATTTATTATTATTAGATGTTGTATATAATTGCAATAAAAACACTCAGTAAACAACTGGCTTCTATTTGACATGAAGATCACTAAAATTGAACGAGTCGGAGGTGAATTACAAGACTTCAACCAACAAAGACTTAAATGTTTGTATAATTTTCTTTGAATAAAAGATTGTTACTTCGAGTACTGATTGTGGAATGTTATATTTTTCGATAATAATATACTCAGCCATCTACTAGCTTTCATTTGAGATATCGGTCATTCAAATCTATCGGGTGTGAGGGGATTTATAGAACTTTATTAACTAACTAACATTTGAGTTTTTCCAAGATGTGTCTTTAATTAAAGATATTATCTCCGGTTATAATTACGATACATGAAATGTTATAAACTAGAATTACTCAGTGAGTTACTGGCTTTAATTTAAGCCATTGACTATTAAAATCGGTTTAGTCGAATATGAGTTGTGGACCCCCAAACCTCAAAAAAATTAGATATTTTTACATCTTTAGTTAATGATTGTGTTTTGAGTTATTTTTACGTGATATTGTATGTTTTGAATACTCAGTGAATTAATGCGGTTCTTTTGAGCTATTATTTATTGAAATCTGACGTTTTTGGGGCGAGTTATAAGCTTAATTGTAGAATAAAAGTGGTTTTTTCTTAACTTTCTTCTGTATTTAAAGACATATTTTTTAGCTGCTATGTATGCTATGTTTTTCGTTCTGGTCTAAAAACACCATGTCAACTTAGAACTTTCATTTGAGACAATTTTCATTTGAATACATAGAGTCTAAGGTGAGTTGTAGACCTCTAACTAGTTTCAGGTTTTTTTTAATTTTCAAGGACTGTCTTTGATTAAATAAAAGACTGAGAGAACAGTACGCTACAGAAGATAGATAGGTTTTTTGCTGCACCCTATACAAACGTTTAACGATCAAGAGAATGAGCATTTTCAGTTTTAAGTGTATTGAAAAAAACGAATCATTTGCTGAATTCACATTCGACAATGTTTAACAATGCAATGTTTAACAATGATTCATCTATAACTCAAGCTCTAAATGAGCTGTGTTATTCATTTTGGCGAAGAAAACCTCAGTAAACTATGGGTAAACTCAGATATGAACCTAATCTGGTTTATTCCTATCAAGTTGTTTTATTGTTGCGTTTGATATACACCAGTGAACAGAATTGAAAAGATGTACTTGCGTGAGCTCAGGGTTACATTGCACAGTATTTTGCCATTTTGTGGATATAATACCTGTTTAAATGGAAAAAGACAAACTGAAGACGACAGTGAAAACTACGACAATGTAGAATAATGAGTTAATATCCCCGCTGCAGCAAACCTGCCGACATTTTCCATTTGCCTGGATAGATTTGCAATTAATCTATTAAAATAACATTTATGTTGAATGAGTACCTAGGTTTGCTGCTACAGGGAATCATTCAATTTTATCCCACCTTACACCTTCAAACCAAATTTTATCTAAATCGGACGAAAATTACTCAAGTTATCGTCTTCACGGACATCATGGCCTCTGGGGACATCAAAATGAAAAAGTAAATCGGTCCAGGGCCAAGTTCTTACCATGAGACTAATAGCTACTTTTCTATAGAGAAATTCACTAATAGTCACTAAGGTTACTGAAACGTTATTAACAAGTTTTTCCATGTAGGCCTATTATGTAAGTTACAATTTTACACAAATAAAATATTTATGTTACAATACAAAATAGTAAAAGTAAACTATGTTGGAATTGATTTTTTTTAACATATTTTCAATTTAACGCAAATACTATAGTCCTTGCCACCCTAAGTTGAGGCTGCCCAAGGCCGCACTAGATATACGCCGTGCGGCCTTTGGCTGCCTCAACTTAGGGTGGCGAGGACTATAACAAGCATAGCAAAGCATAGCTTACTAGGCAAACGGAGACCGGGCCCCAGGGAACTGGGGTAGGGGCTACGTCCCTGAGGGTATACCCGTTCCTTTTTTTATTTATTTATTTTTTATTTTAAAAAAAAAGAGGTTGGCGGCCTCTTTTAACCTTGCATTTGCCCGTCCACATAGACTAAGCGCCCGTGCGTGGATCGTTTGCAGCAAAGCAAGGAGTGAGCCGGTACAGTACAAAGGTGAACTGTACTGATAAAATGTTATCGGCAGTGACCAGGATCCGAACCCACGACATCACTGCCTTGGGCCCGAAGTCCGCGACGCTACCGACTGAGCCACCGACTCACTATATTCCTGGTTATTCCAGGCCGTCCCTTGCCGTACGATGGCGCTGGCAAACATTTTTATGGCTTTTTCAACCTCAGGTAGCATGGAGGGCTTGCTTGGCAAGCAGTCAGAGGAGAATGCGTTTAAGAGGGGAGGGTGTGTGTCAAGGTCACTCCCTCTGACGGTAGAAAATATATCGTTGGCACCTTCGCTGGTTAAGGGAGCGACTGTCTCCCCTCCACCGGTGCCAGCATTCAAGTCTGGTGAAGGGCTGTTGGAGGAACACCTTACAACAACGTTGCAGTCGGAGAGCTCAGGGATGGTGCTTCTGCGTCAGAAATACCTTGACGCAGAGAGTAGCATCGAAACCCGGCTTCGAGACATGGAGGAGACCATTAAAGCTATGCTGGACACCTTTCGGACCCAGAAAGCTGTTAACCAAGTGGTCAAAAATGGCATGGCCAAGCTAGAAGATGACCTTGGATTCGTTTTTGCCTGCCGGTTGGTAAGCAAGGCGGCCATGTAGAAGATTGTGGAGAAGGTAGTGTCTATGCCCGACGACAGGGCGCTGCCTTCCAAGAAACGCAGAAGGCCATCCACTACGGAAAGCCCTCCAAAAAAGGAAGAGGCTGTTCAGACCACAAGGGCCAAAGTTAAGGCTAAGGCGACCCAGACAGACCTTTTGTCTGCCGGGCCCAGGTCTTCCCCAGATGTAGCTGCTTTCCCAACAAAGCGTCTGCAACCTCAGCAACCCGTGACCCCTCTTAGGGGAAGCTCCCGTAAGGGATCAGTCGTTGAGACACCATCTGGGGCTGCATGGGAAAAGCGTCTTACCCGAAAGGAGAAGAGGCAGCAGAGGCGGGCGTAGGTCACCTCCAAGAAAAATGTGGCGGTAAGGGCGCAAACAACAAACGTTGCCCAAATTGGGCCCGGTTTGGCCCCCGCTCTTAAAAGGTCGCGGCCAAAAAAGCCCAGGACGGAGGCAATCTTGGTTAAGCCCTCAGGGGGGAGATCATTCGCTGAAGTCTTGGATATAATAAAGGCTAAAGCTAAGCCAGAGCAGACTGATATGGTTGTGCGGTCGATTAGGCAAACCCGGGGCGGGGACGTCCTCCTTGAACTGGGTAAGTCAAAGGACAAATCCGCTTTTGCTGCTGAACTAAAGGCAGCCGTGGAAGGCCAGGGCACCGTCCATGCACTCGAGCCTAAAACGTCAGTTGAGGTTCGGGACATAGATGGTGTGTCGACAGAGAGTGAGGTGGTTGAGGCCCTAAAGGAAGCAGTCCCCGAGCTTCCCGGAACATCGGCTGTTCTTAGGGTGTGGCTCACAAAACCAAATAGAAACCAGCAGCGGATGGCGGTCGCCGAAATGGCAGACGCACACGCTAGTAAGGTGTTGGCACTCCAGCATATGAGGGTCGGTTGGGTCAACTGCAGGCTCAGACGGACGGTGGAAGTAACCATGTGTTTTAGGTGCCTCGGTTTCGGTCATTCTTCCCGAAATTGCAAGGGGCCCGACCGAGGCAAGCACTGCCTCCGGTGCGGAGGGGTGGGTCACGCTCGTAGGGACTGCCAAGTCGAATCTTGCTTTCTTTGTAAGGAAACTGCGCTCCAGCAAGCAAAAGCCCACCCACGAAAATACGAATACTCCAATGTAATCTTGGGCGATCCAGGACAGCTGACGCGCTTCTCAGTCAGCTTGCCCTCGAACACGGTGTCGACGCCCTCTTGGTCAGCGAGCAGTACCAGTACCGGAATAGGGTCCCGCCCTTTTCGTTCCCCGATAGTCTTGGTACTGCTGCTTTCTGGGTGCGTAATACAGCTCAAGTTCAAGTGCGGGGTCATGGAAAGGGCTGTGGATTTGTTTGGGTTCGGTGCAAGGACGTCACCTACTACAGTGTCTACCTCACCCCTAACGAGGCTATCCATGACTTCCGCGAGAAGATAGACCGCTTGGAAGAGAGCGTGCACGACACCACAGGGCATGTAGTCGTGGCTGGTGATTTCAATGCTAGGGCCGTCGAGTGGGGACTGACCCTCACTAATTCCCGGGGGAAGTACATCCTGGACTTTGCTGCCAGGGCCGGAGGGCAACACGCCAACGTTTCGGCGACCCTGGATGAGGGGAACGATCCCAGACATAACCCTCGCATCTGAGTCTCTTCTGCCAAGGATCACAGCCTGGAGAGTCTTGGAGGATTATATGGCCAGCGACCATCAATACATTATTTTCGATGTCTTAGATCGCCTCCCGAGACAAGTTGCTGCATCTCGGGAAGTGCCCGTTCGGTGGAACACCAAAAAACTGGACGTGGCTAAATTCACCGAGGCCATCCTGCGGGGAGTGCCAGCGGTGCCTGCCGCACCTGGCATGGCTCATGCAGAGGATATAGTTACATCGATGATGGGGCTGATTGCCTCGGCTTGTGATGAGTCAATGCCCCGCAAGAGACTCCGTTGCGATAGGAGACCCGTATACTGGTGGACTGCAGGGATCGCGGATTTGCGCCGAGCTGCTTTGAGAGCTAGACGACTCGCTACCAGGGCCAGGGCACCCTTGGATAGACGCCGTAAGCTGGAGAGCTATAAGGTGGCGAGGAAGTCTCTCAGCCGGGCCATCAACCAGAGCAAACACAATTGCTGGAAAACACTAAGGGATGATGTTGATTCCGACCCGTGGTGCCTGGGTTACAAACTAGTAACCCAAAAACTCACCACTCGCTCTCCACCTTCCGTCATGGAGGGGGCCGCTATGGAGAGGGTTGTCAAATCCCTTTTTCCGGATCATATTCTGCGCCCACTGCGTGAGTTTGAGATGATGGACGATGTCCCACTCTTCACTCATGAGGAGCTGGAGACTGCCGTTTTATCCCTAAAAAACAACAAGGCTCCTGGACCTGATGGGGGTACCTGGCGAGGCTCTTAAGAAGGTTTTTTCAATCAATCCCCTCATTCTTCTGAGCATGTACAACGCCTGCCTGGCAGAGGGGGTATTTCCGTTGTGCTGGAAAAAGCTAGGCTCGTGCTCGTAGGGAAGGGGAAAGGAGACCCAGAATTGCCGTCCTCTTACAGACCCCTTTGCATGTTGGATACGGCTGGGAAAGTCCTAGAGAAGTTGATCCGTTCCCGACTGAATTCAGCCGTGGTTGCTGCGGGGGACCTGAGCCCTCGCCAATACGGCTTCAGGAAGGGGCGATCAACGGTCGACGATATTGAGGAGGTGAAGCAAGCCGTGATGAGAGCTGAGGATTTTAATCACTACTCTCGTAGGGTTGTGCTGCTCGTTACCCTCGATGTGCAAAACGCATTTAATTCTGCAAGATGGTGCGATATGCTGGATGCTCTGGAGAAAAACTTCCACGTCCCGGCATACCTCATGCGCATTATAGAGGATTACCTCCGGTTCCGCCTCCTCATGTATGATACTACAGAAGGCCCGCGGACGATGAGTGTCACTTCTGGTACTGCCCAAGGTTCCATACCCGGCCCGGACCTCTGGAACGTTGCCTACGACAGCCTCCTTAGGTCTGAAATGCCTGAAGAAACCGTTTTAGTTGGGTACGCAGATGACATTGCAGCTTTAATAGCTGCTCATAGTGTTGAGCTGGCCCAGCTAAAATTAAACCGAGTCATGCGAACTATAAACGCATGGATGGCAGATCACGGTCTCTCATTCGCGCTGAACAAAACTGAGATCGTGATTCTGACCAAAAAGCGGATTGACACCATTGTGCCGTTGAGGGAGGGGACGTCGAACTCCAGTCCGTTCGTGCCGCCAAGTATCTTGGTGTCATGGTGGACTCTAAGCTTAGCTGGCGGGACCAGATATTCTGAACGGCGGACAAGGCCGCTAAGGTGATCGGTCTGTGCTCCTGTATGGTGTGGAGGTGTGGGCAGACGCGCTCAATAAGGAGGTGTATAGGATGCGGCTTGCCAGAGTGCAGCGTCAGGCAGCACTCAGGGTAGCATCCGCCTACCGAACAGTGTCTGAACCTGCCATCTTGGTGGTTGCTGGAGTAATCCCCGTCAAACTTTTGGCGGCAGAGAGGAAAGCGATTTATCAGCGGCGTGGAGAGGACCATGTAAAAATGGAGGAGTGCAACCGCACCTACCAGCTCTGGCAGGAGAGCTGGGAACAGGAGTCGCGGGGACGCTGGACCAGGAGACTGATTCAGCAAGTCCAACCATGGGTTGACCGACGGTATGGTGAGGTGGACTATTACCTTACCCAGTTTCTGACAGGTCACGGGTTTTTTCGATCGTACCTGTTCAGGATGGGCAAAGCCGTGTCACCCGATTGCATCTACTGCCCAGGCACTCCCGACGACGCGGAGCACACCTTCTTCCGCTGCCAGCGTTGGGAAGGTTCCCGCCTGGAGGCTGAACAATATGTAGGGCAGTTGTTGGTGGACACGGTCATTCCGATGATGACGGAGGGTGAGGACAATTGGACCTGTATGTCACATTTCGTCCAGGATATTCTCCGCACAAAGAAGCTAGAGCTTGACCGAGATGCAGTCTAGGTCATAAAGAAATTGAATGCCAGAAACGGCGCGAGCCCTGAGGGCTTAGGTCACACGTTGACCTGACCTGAAGTACAACAAACAATCCCAGGTCTGTGTTTTTTTAGTGAGTAGTCTGACAAGCTCAGGAGTCTCACACTGCAGGCTGGCTACCTGTGTGCGTAAAAGCATTTTTACCTCCTCTCCCTAAAAAAAAAAAAAAAACAGGGAGGGTAAAGAAGTGTTTTTTTTTTTTTTAATGTTAATAGTTTAGCATGAAATAAATGCATTTTCCAAATTTGATCAAAATATGTTCATAAACAAGCAATATACAACATTTAAATTATTCTCCATTAGAATAATATAGGAATTTTAAATTCACAATATTTTGGAATTTTCTCTGAAACCATTTGGTGCATAGTAACGCTTCAATATACTATAGTGGAATAGATGGATCCTGTGGTTTTGTAAAACTTTTAACAGGTCAACTCACGTTCAATACTTACAAAACAATAACAATAAATGTAAAAGTGATAGAAAGAAAGTTCTCTTTGTAGTTAAATAAGCCCTTCTAGTAAATCTTCATGTTAAAAAAAAAAATAGTAGTAGCCAGCTGTTTAACAAAATAGTGACAGAAAAATCAACTTTCCAGATTGCTGGTTGGTTAAAAACTGCTAATAACAGTTAAGTTAATGGTTTATTGTTGGTTCCAACTTGTCAATCAATTAATTATTTAAGATGGGGACGCCACTATGTGCGTATTTTGACCCAAATATGAGTGAAGGATGATTATCAAATCCATGATTTGACACTTAGTTTTTAACTCTTGTTGAATTTGTGCCAACTTGCAGAATGTTGTCAAACCTTTTTTCTACTATAGGAAGAAGAACGGAGTCAGTTTCTGGGTGACCAATACTTATTTCCTTAAAGCCAGTCGATGTTTCTCTTCGTTAAAAACATAATATACTGTTCTGTTGTCAATATTCTGTAGAGTTCCATCTGATGGAATTGGAAAACAATTGGAAAACTTATTTAAAAAATGTAAAGGTTCAAACAGCAAAATTAAATACCATCTCACGCCATTAAAAATATATTATCTCTTTTCATGGTGTAATATAAAAAATCTATGATAATAATCAAAAAGTTAACTCAGGAAAAAAATATCATAAACTAGTTTATATGCCTGTATTTCACAACGAGGTGATAATACAGAAGCAAATATTGTGGGTCTTATAATCAACTTTAAAACAAGTTACAATAAAGTTTAAAACAGTTTCTAGAATTTTATGGCGATAGAAAGAATAATTTGATAGTGCATGAAAATAATCTTTAACTATCAATAATAATGTGTTCATTATGAAAAAATTAAATTTTTTTTCTCATTAGCTCTTGTATAACAATTCAGGTTGAAATATGTACATTGTACAGTACATAGATTTTTGATACTATAATATTGGCCTAGTAAGAAAACTTAATTATTTTTAATAAAACTATGCCTCAAGTAATTTATAGATTTCGCAAAAACCTATATTGTTGAACTCCATTGTTTGGTATTTATTTTCAGGAAATACAAAAAGTTAAGAAAACATTCCGGCCTTATGATGAACTCAAGAAGGATTTTGAAAAACTTAAAATGTCTGTCAAGACAGATTTAGAAGTAATGGATGAATTATTTGTGAAGTATCAGAAGGTAAGTTTCAAGATAACTAGATAACTTGTTTATTTTACCTGTGAAGGTTTAGACCAAAGGTCCACTCCACCTCACAGGCTACAAAAACACACATACAAATTTACATTTTGTGAGTAATAGCCTAATACATTATGTGAGTAGATCGAATATAACAAAACTTCTACTTATAAACTAAAATAATTTTCAACTAAAGATACAATTTAACAAAACTTGTTCCTAAAAACTAAACATCATTTTCAACTTTTATACAAACAAAAATGTTCTTATGGCATAAACATAACTTTTAACAAGTTAACATGATACTTACAATTCGGTAAACTTAAGTTTGAAAATAAACTAAACATAATGAATAAAAATTTTTATTACAAGTGTAATTAAAGTCTTAAAACTACCAAAATAATAGGCCTACAACATCAATATCTATCTAAGTTTCATTTTATATTTTCTTAATAATACTGCATCTCTTTCATCGTTATTCTGGCGTACTTCTTTTTCCATAAAGTTGATTAATGAAATTGAAGTGACGGGAAAAGATCTATTGTACATAACGGTTCTATGAATTGGTAATTTTAATGTTATATCAGTATAGCGAGTATTTCTCATATGTACATTACTCATTCTAAAATAAGTCTCATACAAATATTCTAGTTTTTTATGTTTATGAACTTTTACAGATAGCTTTAAAACATTTATTTTAATTCTCTCCTTTATTTTTAAAAGTCCAAGATATTTATAGGTGTATTTAAGGTGTTACATGTTGATCCCAAGCTAAGCTATAAATGTAACGAATGCACGCGTTTTGTGCCTGTAAATATGTGGTTTCCATGGACACTAAATTAAAATACCTAGCTCATTAAAATAAAAGGGCAAACTGAATTATTAAACTCAACACTTTTAATTGAACCAACTAAAGAAGACATAGATTAGACTATTATTGTTTTTAACAACACATTTAACAATTTAACCATCTGGTATTCATCATTGAAGTATAACATTAAAAACAGACATGTGGCAAATATTAAATTGCACTCAACACCCCTCCTCAATTTAATAATTTTACATTTGACACAATTAACAAACAAACAATCCTAACATCTTTCTCAAGAAATGAGAAACGAATGAATAGCTTGATTCCATGCTAATGGTGCCTGTTTCAAGCCATATAGTGCCTTTTGCAATTTGCAAACGGAGCCAGGTGTTCCTTTAACTCCTTCAGGAATGGACATATATATTTCCTCCTTCAGCTCCCCATGAAGAAAAGCATTGTTGACGTCTAATTGTTCAAGAATTAATCCACGTTCATTTGCTACAGCCAGCAACACCCTAACTGTTGCAAGACAAACCATTGGAGCATATGTTTCTTCATAGTCAAAACCCTTCTTCGGTGAACATCCTTTGATAACAAGTCTTGCCTTGTATCTTTCAATATTTCCGTCCATGTCTTTCTTCAATTTGAAAACCCATTTACTGGAGATAGCTTTCCTTCCAGGTGGTAGTTCAGTGTAAGTCCAAGTTTTGTTTTCCTTTATAGAGTTAAGTTCTTCCTTTACAGCTTGATACCAATGATCCTTATCATCACGTGCTGCAATATCCTTGTAACTTTGCGGTACATCATCGACAAAGGATTCAGCATTCAGAGCAAGAACTGCATAATCCTGTAAGTATCTTGGCACATTCCTCTTTCTGGTAGAGTGTCTTATTGTTTCTTCTTCACTTACATGATCTTCAATTACTTCTTCCTCTTCTTCAAGATCTGGTATAGAAATTCTTTGATTTTCATCAGACAATGATCTGGGTTCTTCTTTGTTCTTGTCTTCCTTTTTACTTGATCTGGATTCATGTACATGATCGGGAATCCAGTCTTCAATTGGTGTGCTCTCAAAATTAAATTTTTCCTCATAAAACACAACATTTCTTCCAGTGATTATTTTTCCTTCTTCAGGACACCACAGTCTATAACCATTAGGACAATATCCAGTAAAGTAACACTTCAAGCACTTGCTGTCAAATTTACTTGATATTAATTCCTTAGGTAACAGCAAATATGCTGCACAGCCAAAAACTCTTAACTTACTAAGATTAGGCTTCTTATTGTACCATAAAGCAGCAGGGATCTTTCCTCCTAAAGCTGATGTCGGACTTCGGTTGATTAGATATACGGCAGTTCGAACAGCTCCTGACCAAAATGTCTTACCTAATTCACAATTAAGTATTAAACAACGAGCCCTTTCAACAATAGTCCTGTTCATTCGTTCTGAGACACCGTTCTGTTGAGGAGTATATATCATTGTGAACTCATACTGAATTCCTTGCTCCTCAAAAAACTGCCTCAACTCATTTGACATGTATTCACGACCATTGTCACAACGAAATCTGCTAATCTTTAGATTGAAATGAGATGTAGCCAAAGCATGATACATCTTGACATATCTTGTGACTTCCGTCTTCGATTCTAGAGCATAGGCCACCGTGAAATGAGTAAAGTCGTCAATAAAAGTGATGATATATTTCTTACCGTCAAATGAAACTGGTGAGATTGGACCACACAAATCACTGTAAATCAACTCAAGAGGTCTGGTGGCACGTCTCCTGTTCTGATTGTAAGGAGATTGTGATTGTTTCCCTTCAACACACTTTGAACACTTTTCTATGGGTAATGTTGAAGTATTTAACTCCATCCCATCTACCTGTGACCTGAGACTTTTAATACAACTATAGCTCAAATGACCAAGCCTGTCATGCCACAGCTTCATTTCTGTTTCAGTTGAAGACGCTGACAAAGCTTTGTGTTGCAAAAAATTTAACATATATAACTGAGAATTGTTTCTTTTTGCAACCGCAAAAGTTTGATTATCTTTCTTAATCAAGCCAAATGAATTTTGAAAGATAACACAAAAACCATTCATTTCCAATTTTCTTACTGAAAGTAAATTGTAACTAATTCCAGGTACAGATAAAACATCTTTGATTGTTATTTTAATTTCCTTCCCTTCCACAACACTAGTGACATACAATTCCCCTTTCCATTTTGCTTCAAGATAAGTTCCAGACTTGGCTACTTTGATTTTAATAGGTTGTTCTAATTTCTTAAAGTTAGAGAGACATACCTCATTGCTGTTAACCAGATGTTCTGTTGCTCCAGAGTCTAATATCCAATTTATGGTATCTGCTGAACAGTCTTCACTTGATGTTCCAAAACAAAATGCATCTTCCTGTTTGGTGTCGACCACGTTCGCAGAATTATTTTTCTTTGCTGGGTTCAGTGGTAATTTGACTCTGCAGTTAGCTCGTTTGTGTCCAAGCTTTCCGCATCTGTGACAAGTGAAATTGAACGAGTTGCAAGAAGTTCCTTGATTTCCTGGAAAATATTTCTTTTTCCCTTGTTGAGACTGGAAGGCAGTAGGGTGTGATGTACAATCAAATTCAATTTTTCCAACGTCCCTCCTCTTTGTCTCCTCTTCCAGCAGTCTGACCTTCACAAAGCTTAGAGATAAGTCCTTCATTGATAGAGTCTCTATGGCCGTGACAACGGCGTCATATTCTTTGGGCATGGTCAGTAGTAGATGACAAACAATGTCAGATTCCTCGACAGTTGCTCCTGTAGAACGTAACTCTCTTATCACTTTGTCAAATTTCAGAAAGTGACTATTTAAAACGTCATTCTTCGCATCAAACTTCATTGTTAGTAACTGCTTCCTTAGTAGAAGTTGGTTAGCAATACCTTTCCTTTCAAATGTGTTGCAGAGAGATTGCCATAGTTCATAGTTGCCATGTCTTTTGCATATTCCAAATGGCTGTCAGCAATACGTTGTATAATCTGTGAATTGCACTTCCGATCGTGTTTTGCTAATTCCACCACCCTTGCTTCATTCCTCTCTCGTTGTTCATCTGTGTCTTCTTCCAGTAATTCAACTTTGGTAACATAAGATTCCTTTACGAAAGAAAGACAATAATTCTAATTCCTCCAGCAGAGTTTCAATTCTAAATTTCCAATTGCTGAAATTGGTTCCATCAAACAATGGTATTCGATACTTTTCATGTTCAGTTGCCATATTAATTAAATTTGATTAGCCAGGTAAAAAAAATATTAACAAATTCCGTATTTAAACAGCCCTGGGCCCATAACCTGTAAATATGTGGTTTCCCTGGACACTAAATTAAAATACCTAGCTCATTAAAATAAAAGGGCAAACTGAATTATTAAACTCAACACTTTTAATTGAACCAACTAAAGAAGACATAGATTAGACTATTATTGTTTTTAACAACACATTTAACAATTTAACCATCTGGTATTCATCATTGAAGTATAACATTAAAAACAGACATATGGCAAATATTAAATTGCACTCAACAGTGCCTTTTGTAACTTATTTGTTAATTCATTATTAAGTTTGCAATAGGCTACATTTGCATAATCAAATATTGGTAAATTAAAGATGTCACCATCAGTTTCTTTATATGTGTAGGCAGATTAAAACACAATCTTTTAAACTTATATAAACATTGAAATACCTTTCTATAAACAGAATCAACTTGTATACACCACGATAAATCATTTCACATCCTTAAACCTAGATTAACAATGTTTGTTTCTAAATTTAATTGAACATTATTTATTAGCAAAGGTGTCAAGTTATTTGCTTGTACTAGAGGTAACATATGTGATGACTCAAACAATATAGGCTTAAGCTTAGATATATTAAGTTGCAGTCCATGACTTGTGCACCATTGATGTAATGTTGTCAGATCTGCATTCATTGAACGTACTGCATCATCAACGGAATTAATATTACAATCTATATAAAGTTAGGCCTACATATCTTCTGCGTAGATCATGTAATTACAAAAAATAAGAGAACTACCAATTTTATTAATATAAAGTGGAAAAAAGTATAGCTGACAATGTGGATCCTTGAGGAACTCCTACACTATTAGAACGCCACTCTGAAAAGTTTCCTGCTTGAGTTTTTAACACTTTGCTGTCTATCGCTTAAATAATCCATAAACCAGATAAGAACAGACTTTTCAAAATTATATGATTCTAAAATATAAATCAACAACCAACAACCAACAAAATGATTAACAGAACCAAAAGCACGGCTGAAATCAAGTAACATTACAAGCATACTTTTTTATTATCTAAAGTACGTCTAATATCATCTGTGATCTTGACTATTGCAGTTTGAGTGCTGAAATGAAATCGATAACCCGATTGATATTTATCTAAAATATGATTCAAGAGAGAGGTGTTTGGCCGAAGCCCAGCGGTCCCTCCACCACCCCTGGTTTAAGTCAGAGACTTGAAATATCTTCGGATTCCTCTTCCTGCTGTCAGCTTCAATCCATGTCCTTCCAGGCACATTCTGTGCCTAACCAACACCTCTCCCCTCACCTAGTACCCTCTGTACTAGGGTCATCGGATTTTTTTTTTTTTTCTTTCTTCCAATCTTCCTAATTCTTATCTTTCTTTCCTAACATTTTTCTTTTCAAATTCCAGCCTGTCTTCTTGCATTTTCAAATTCATGCTTTTTCTTCCCTATCCTTCGGCACATTCTGGCAAACTCCAGCGCAGATTCTTTTGTTCTCAAGAAGTTGATCTTCTCCCAATCCCATGTCGTTTGTTGGAGGAATTCCCTCATGTCGCTTCTTTCTTCTTCATAGAATGGGCACTCCATCAGTACGTGCTGCGATGTTTCCAGCTCTCCGCAATGAGTGCAATGATCATCATCGACAAGGTTGAAACTTTTCAGCTTTGCCTTGAAGTTGCCGTGCCCGCTGACGAACTGTGTCGTGTAGTGATCGGTTTCCCAATGGACTTTCTTTCTGAACCTCACATCCGGAACGAACGCAAAGGTTTCCCTTCCTTTTGTGCTAGACTCCCACCGTCTCTGCCAGTCAACGAGTGTTTCTTCTCTTCGGATCCTCATGCTATCCTTGATGTCGATACCTTCTTCTTTGTCCCTTCTTCTCTTAATCCTTTCTTCAACCATCAAGTCAAGCGGGATGACCCCGGCAATCACTCGGACAGCTTCGTGGGATATCGTGCTGTAGCCCTTGATCACACCCAACAACAGTTTTCTCTGCAGACTCATCAACTTAGACTTCTCACCTTGTCCCCTCATTCGTTGGCCCCACATCTCACAGCCGTACAGCATCATTGGTTCAAGCGCACCGATGTACAATCTTCTCAAGTTCTCGCATCTCATGCCGTTGTTTGCCTTGGCCAGTCCTTTTAACTTTCCGAATGCCTTCATAGTCTTGTCGATTACTTGCTCATAATGTCCTGCAAATTTCAATCCACTTCTTACTGCGACTCCTAAGTACTTTGTCTCATTTGAACACCGAATTGTCACGTCTCCCATGTCGACACGGATGAATCTTTCAACCAACCTTCCTTTCAGGAGCACCATCACTGTCTTTTCCCTCGAAAAAGTCATCTTCCTGTCTTCCCCCCACCTAGTGACCAGTTCCAAGGCTCTTGATGCCTTCCTCATGAGATCAGGGCTTGTGTTCGACTTCACCAAAAGCAGTCCGTCATCCGCATAGGCTCTCGCGGAGATACCTTCCTCGAAAGGCAGCCGCAAAAACCCATCGAACAGGATGTTCCACAACAGAGGGCCCACCACAGACCCTTGGGGGCATCCTTTAGTGATGTTCTTGTTCACCTCTCCGTTGCCAGCTCTTAGTGTCACGGTTCTGCCTCGGAAGTAGTCCCTTACCAATCGGTAGATGTTGTTCGGACATCTCCATCTCCTCAAAACTCTCAGAATCTCTGGCAACCAGGCGGAGTCGAAGGCTCCAGAAATATCCAGGAACAAGCCTACTACGTACTTTTCATCTGTCTCTTCTACTTCTCTTCTCATATCCAGAAGTGCGTCTACAGTTCCGACACTTTCCGTGAATCCATATTGCAGTGGATTTGCCCTATTTTCCCTATCCATCCATTCTTTCATCCTTTTCACTATAATTCTTTCGCCTAACTTTCCTAAGACAGGTAAGAGGGTTACTGGCCTGTACGATTTTACCTTACTTGGGTCCTTTTCCTCGCTCTTTAGAAAAACTTTGACGATTCCTTTTTTCCACACATCAGGATACCTGCCTTCTCTCAGCATCTTGTTGTACAGGTTCAACAGCGTCCCCTTGATTCTTCCAAACATTCTCTTTACTACTTCGTTCTTTATTCCATCCATTCCCGGCGCTTTCCTATCCTTCAGCAGTGCAACGCATGCATTTAGCTCTCCTTCAGTGAAATCTTCCTCATCTGTTCCAGTGCTTTCATCAGTCATCCTACTTCTGATTCTTGATTGTTCCTCTGTATCCTCCTCTTCCCTATCATCTGGCAGCAATCCTTGTATCATTCTCTCTAGGGTCTCTTGCACTGTCTCCGTCATTGTGCCGTCTTCTTTTTCCAGGCTAACCAGCACAGTATCCTTTTTCAGCTTCTCTGCAGCAATCTTATAGACCTTTCCCCACGGGTCGCCCTCTTCCTCCGCAATTAGCTTTTCCTACATCTTCTTCTTTTGCTTCCTGATTCCCCAAACGTAATCTGTTCTTGATCTAACAAACGCTCTCCTATCATCTTCCCTTCCTGTCCTATTCCAGATCCTACTTTTCCTTCTCATCTTCAATCGCAATTCATTTAGCCCCTCTGTCCACCAGTACACCTTCTTTGTTCCTACTTTCGCTTTTGGAAACTGCTCCTCCATCAGATTGCACGTCATTTCCGTAATCTTTTCCGCGTGAACTTCCGCTGTAGCCATTTCAACATCCATCGCTTGTATACCTCTTTGTAAGGCTTCATCAAATCTTGCCCAATTTACATTCCTTAAGCAGTATGACCCTTGTCTCTGTTCATTCTCATGTCTCCGATTAATTTGATCCCTTCGCAATTTCATTGTTATAAGCCTATGATCACTTAGCGTCTCTTCATGAACCATCCAATCCTCTATTCTTCCTGTAAGATCCCTCGTCGTAATCGTCACATCAATGTTCGATTTTCCTCCCTGCGTGTTCTCAAAAGTCGCCCATCTACTAAAATTGTTCACCACGTGCAGATCCCAAGCAATTACAACATCTTCCACCTTCGACCCTCTCTCATCCGTTGAACCACTGAGCCACAATCCCGATTTTGCATTTAAATCCCCTCCGCAAACAACTTCTTTATTTCCTTTCTTCCTTATTATATCAGCTAACCATGCCAAGTGACCTTCAATGGGTTCCGACGGCCTACAATAAAGACTGATCACGTGCATTGACTTTCCATTCTGCTCTAACCTAACACTAACACACGTTCCACTTGTTTCCTGAGCAACCATTATGGCGCCAATGGTATCATTCATCACAATAACTGCACTCCAAATATCTTCTCTTCCGCTCCTGTCATGAAATACTCTGCAACCAGCTATCTTCACCTTTCTCCCTACCGCGTATGGCTCTTGGACAAGATGACGCTGTTCAAACTAAGATATAAATTTGGACTTCCTTGTGTGAGCAAAATAGTCGCCTAAAGAGCAACAGAAGAATCTAAGTTTTGTTATAAAATTAGTTTAATCGACGTTTGCAGACAGTTTTATATAATTGTTTTTAAGGGAACCCAAAATCTATTGGAAATTATAAATTAATTTGATTTGAATATTTTGCCTCCTACAATTGAAACACCATGCCCATATTGGTCCTCTGGTCCTGTTAATAAAATTTTGGTAAGGTTTTATTTTATCATTTGAAACTATATCATTGCACAAGCATTTTCAAGGACTCGCTGCAGTTTTGCGTACTCTTGCAACTACTTATTCTAAAATTCGAGAATCAGTTTGGTGACAAATTAAAAATAATGTGTCGATACATTATAAAAATTCAACTGTTAAATATCATAGTTTTTTAGGGTGAGACTGGAAATTTATACTAGGCCTATATTATAGTTTTGTATTCATAGTAGAACATTATAGACTTTAAGTAAACCAACAGAAAAAAGTATTGTTTAGAATTTTCAAGTTCATTTTAGAACAAAATGATTTCCCCGCCTCTCAGTTAACTGAGATTTTCAAGAAGTAGAAACAAATTAAACAAATAATAAATTAGGTAAAATATAACACATTGTGTTTTTAAAAAAACATTACACAAATCAAACTTCACTTATGCCAATATATTTCCAACCATACTAGGAATTTCCTAAAATTGATATTGTATGTTGAAATAGGTTTATCTATTGTAAGAAAGGGATCTATTGTAACAATGGAGGGGTCAGGAGTCTCGGAGCTGGAGGACCCATGCTCCTCCAGCTCCGAGACTCCTGACCCCTCCATCTTCTTCATTAGCCCTTCTCATTGGTTGATTACCGATAGGGAGTGTGGCTTATAGGTTAACGATGTTTCTTGGAAGTCTGCCCTACCGGTCATCGCCTAGCTCACGTCAGCTGGCTACTGTTCTTACACCCCCTTCTTACATTCCCCTTTCTTACACTATATATATATATAAAATAAAAGTATGTTTGTTTGTCCTTTATGGACTCCAAAACTGCTCGACAGATTGTAATGAAACTTTCAGGCATTACAGTATTAAGCATTATTCAGAGGATGGTTTAAGTGAAGTTTGGTGCAGATCCGTCAATAGGGCTCTGCCCCAGTGGCTCTGGAGTGTCCCATGTTAACCTTATGAGTACTCATATTTAAATGGAATTAAAGAATCTTAACAGCTGGTTCCGGTTACCATAGGTTCCGGCGCAAACCGTTTGAAGCGCCTTGTAGTTACGGCGTACGCGCTACGTAAACTATAGCAGTGTGCACCGGAACCAATGGTAACCATGGTAACAGCAGCACTGCTGACAGTCTATATTTAATTCTTTTTGTCTATGGTTCAACTAAACAATTTGATTCTGTGATGTCCAATAGCATTAAAAAGTTAATAGGTTTACCAACAGGGTGCAGCACTATTATTTTTTTAAATTTATGACAACAGCTAATTTGCAACCTAAAGGTGAGTGAGCGTAGCGAACGAGCTAACCCGAAGGCAAGTGAGCGCAGCAAACGAGCTCCAACCTAAAGGTGAGTGAGCATAGCGAACGAACTTCCAACCAGTACGCGATTGAGCCATGCGAACGAGCTCATCTTGAAAAGGAACGAGCATATGACATAAAACCACATTAGGACAGGAACGTCTGTCGGGCCAGCTAGTTATTAATAAAGTTGAGAATACTAAAGGTTCTATAAAACAAAACATTAAATAGTAAAAATACATTTACATTTAAAGTAACAGATAGATTGGCAAAATTGTAAAACAATTGTATAATATCAAACGATATAAAATTATTTACAGTATCACAGTTATAACTTTTAAACTACTCTTGTTATGACTCAAAGTTAACTTCTTTAGGACCTTTCATTTTATTTTCATTGTTGATGTTAGCCTCCGGATTACGTTGAATATAAAAATTGGTTTAAATACCTGCTTCTTGTAATCCAAATTGTTGCTGTTATGACGCAACTAGTTTTGACTTGTCACGAAGTCATCTTCGGGCGTCCAGAGGATGTCAAATCACTTCATCAAAAGGTCGTCAATACACACATACGTTCATACATGAACATGGTCACGGTTATGAACAAAAACACAGACACGAACATTGAAACGAAAAAAGTACGATTTAACGAGTAAAAGCTAAAAATGGTAACACCGGTGAGGATTATGCGTCACGGCCGGATGGATGTAGCGTCTAGACTGCCGGTCAACGTGGTCGGTTGGCGCTGTGACGTCATTCCTTTGTTCTTGTTATCAGTCAGCTGTCCCCATTCTGGACGCCCGAAGATGATTTCGTGACAATTTGAAACTAGTTGCGTCATAACAGCAACAATTTGGATTTCAAGAAGCAGGTATTTACACTAATTTTCATTTTATGCTTTTGTTAGTGGGGACTGGTTAAAACACCACAGTAGGTTTTGCAAATATGATTGGGAGATGATATATAATCTGAACTATAGTTTATGCATGTTGATAATAATATGTATTTTAATTGAAGTACTTTTATTGATTCAGTTATATGTTTACCTCTCTATAACATTTGAACTTGGATTGAAACATTAGATGTCTTTGGAATACTCTGAGAGTGAGAAAAAAAACATTACTTTCAGCAATGATGCATCAAAATCTACCTTTACTGTGTGATTCAAAAATGTCATTGTAAAATATTTGGTCAACGTGACTAGATTTTTTAATAAAATATAAATATCAGCACCAAATAGTTTGTAAGATAAAAAATTGTAGCATAGGGCAATTTATATAGTGTTCTAAACTAAAACATTGTTATTGTTTCAATGTAAAAATGCAATTGATACAAAGTAACTACGTTACCAATTTATGTTTGTAAATAAAAATATAAATTTTAAATGGTGGCATAAAACAATTTAAATAATTATTTACTACACAAATTATTTTTAATGTAAAACATCGTTCACCACTAGGAGCAAAAGTATATTATTTTTGGTACCGGTACCTAAATTGTTTTATATTACGTGGCTGTACAGTATTATTAGTTTATTAGTTGCTTGGTGCACTGTTCTACACACTGCTCAAGCGCTACAACTCATTAAGTGGCATCCTGTCCACACACTGTTGATATGTACCGAATTGCGGCATGGTGCCACTATTAAAAACTATAGAGTGTAGGCTGGCGCGAGAATTGGCAACGCAGCATTAAGGAAGTTGTAGCTCCAGTGGACAACGCGAGGCGCGCTAGCTGCTGGCATGGTTTCGTGTTCCACAATTCTTCGTGTGCCTGCGCTACTTAAACACAAATCGACGAGATGAAAAATACTCAATTGTGGCATGTGATGTTTAAACGACGTAATAATGCCGGAAAACCCTAAAAATGATCAAATTAGCTGTGGCACCCTGAAAAAGGTGCCACAATTTTTCGAGGTGCCACAGTACTGCCGTGTGCCTGTGAAGGATGCAACTATTCGGTGAATACAGACACACGCACACACACACACACACACACACACACACACACACACACACACACACTGACATAACTTCGACAACCACTTTTTTGGTTCCAGGGGGACCCAAAATGAATATATCCACTCAAAACTCAAACTCAAAAATTTTGACAAAAACAATACTTTCTCCATATACTATGGTATAGGGGGAGAAAGTAAAAAATTATAGTGCTGCACCCTGTTGGTAAATCTTATAAATTTTTAATGCTTTTGTATATAATAGAACCAACTTTTTTAGTTGAAACAGCTGACTAAATTCTTTAATTCCCTTTAAATATGAACGAGCTGTTGGCCCGTCCTACGTACGGCAATCGAGTAGTCAATTAAAACGGAATAGTTCAGAACATCTAGTTTACAAGTACAGTGACAAATTCTGGCAGTTTTAATGGGGGCCAACTGCCACCAAAACAACCTAATTAACAATTAATTGTTATTTTTTAGTTGCTGACCTTATTAACAAATGTCACGTGACTACCTATTTCTTCCATCCGATTATAGACCTAAAATATAGCGATATGCATTTAAATTTGATAATTTTACCATAAAATAGCAGTTGCGTTGATTTGAAAAGACTTGAAGTGAGATTGGAGACCGATTCACACACACTGGTATTGAGTAGAGTTGCTACAATTGCATATACCACTTATAGGCCTATATGTACTTACCGCACCTTTACCTCCGTGACCACAGACTGAGAGGATTCTGGCCACCCATTCTCTTCCTTCCCCTGTTTCTTCTAATTTAGATCCCGGTCTGAGGATGTATTTCATAACTTGGTCTTTCCACTTAATTCTTGGTCTTCCAAGTGGTCTTTTATCTTGTGGTACTATGGAATCCTCCGTTATCTTGAACTGGTCTGTATATTTTGTCTGCACTTTTCAATACTACGGGGAGAGTTATGGTATGGTATGAGTCGACTTTGGTTTCTACTGCACCTTGCAGCTCATTGGACAGTTTAAAAGAGACCTACTACACCAATTGACGCTTTCATTACTAACCAAAATTATAGTATGACTCACATACATTCGGACATACAGAAAAAGAAGTATCAACACGTAAACCACTTATATCTTAAACGATTAAGCAATAAATTTCTGAAAAAATATTTCCCAAATATGAGATGAAATTTCCATGACATAAACTAAATAACTTACTTACACAGTTTGCATTTACGACAAAACTTGATTAAACTGTTTGAGATGTATAGATCAAAATAACACATTTCCTGATAAAGCAGATCCTTCACGGTAGAAAAAAAACTAAATTTTTAAGTGAAATAGTATGTAGGCCAACACCGAAGAACAATATTTTTGTATACAAACAACTTGTAACATAAACATTTCAATGACAGTTTATAACCAGCTGTTAGTTTAACCAGCACTGAAAATACTTTGAATTGCCAGCGTCGGCTGCTACACTTTTTAAAAATTGAAACTTAATTTCTAAAAAACTGAAACCCTAAATTAAAATTATGGCTTCAACATTCTCTAGTTCTCAAAATTATCTTTCTTTCAACACAAAAATCATGAAAATCGGTCAAGTGGTTGATTCAAAATCGTGGTTTAAAAACCCTAATGAGCTCACCTTTAGTTACATAATCAGTCAGTTGAGTATAATAACTCAAATTGTCTTTTTCTTTTTTTTTTGTAGGGATTTATTGATAAACTTTAATCAGAGTTTTAAAAAACAACACACTGTTGTTACATCAAACAAGTGTTGAAATGGGTGACAGCTAGCATGCACGTGAGGTACGCCGCCGCTATCTTGCCAGTAGAGAGTGGGGGAAGCGAGACCGAAAACAGCGCCCGCTACGCCACTGAGAGCGCAATCCAGTAGATCTTTACATCGTTGGTTATTAGTTGGTTAGGGCTTAAACGAGATATTCCGGGCCGATAAGCAATTCTTTATTAAAAATATGTATTTACCTTCGTCTACAGCTCAAACTGTTGTAACTTGAGTAACGGCCGTTTTGGCATTACATTTTACAATTAACGAAAACACAACGAACAGGCCTGTCGCACACACGGTACCGGTTGACATTGCCGCGATCCGAACTGGATGCCGACTAGAGGTTAATCCTGCATCGTTCTTTGCGTAGTGGTGTTATCAGCTGACCTTTGTACTCCTGCCTTTTGTCTCTTGTCCTGGTCTAGAATACTATTGAATATGATGTGTGATTTATATTGTAGTTTGTCATTTAATATTGTGTCATCAAAATTATTTTCTGTATAGGCTTTGTAAATTTCGTATTCTTCTAATATGTGTCCAATTTATTTCCTTTCTTGCTTGTGTGGAATATATCGAGGCCAGTGTTCAGATCATACATGTCATGATTTTTGTCAACCAGGTGTTGAGCAAATGATGATTTTTGTTTGTCGGCTCTTGGACACGGGTGGTGTTCTTTGTACCTGGTTCCGAATGTCCGTCCAGTTTTTCCTATGTAAAAGCTCAAGCAACAAGTACATTTAATTTTATACACACCTGACTTCTCACTTTTGTCGATTACACGATCAGAAACGTTTAATTTATTAATAATACCCCCGCCGCAGCAAACCTGCAGACTAAGCGAATTTCCATTTGACTGATTGGATTTACACTGAAATGTCTACTTAAATATAACATTTATTTCCGATTTAAATAGAATTAGTTTAAAAAGTACTTAGGTTTGCTGCATCAGGGAGGGTAAAACTGTTTTTTTTTTGTAAAATGTTAATAGTTAGTAAGAAATAAAAAATTTTCCAAATTTGATCAAAATATGTTCATAAACAAGCAAACTACAACAGTTTACTTATTCTCCATAAGAATAACATGGGTATTTTAAATTTACAATTTTTGAAATTTTCTCCGTTACCATTAGGCGCATAACAACGCTTCAATATACTAAATTATTTGTTTTTTTAAGCTCTACAAAATGGTTTGGAAAGAAATTGCAAAATTTTATGTTTTTTGAGTCAAAAATGGGAAATACCTATTTTTACCCCATAAAACCCCCCATAAACCCCCGTTCCCATGGTCCGATCATGCTGGATCGCGAACTCGTTCGAATAAACGTATGTTTACACGTTTGTACCAAATTTCATCAAAATCGGATCATTTTTGCTCGAGTTATCGTGCTAACGGACACGTATATATATATATATATATATAAAAATATATAAATATATAAATATAGGTATAAATATATAAATATATATATATATATATATGAATTTGAACGAATGGTGTTTTTAGCCTCTAGGGACCTCAAAACGAAAAAAAAATCAGTCCCGCGTCCAGGTCTTACCATGAGTACTACGGTAATAGCTTATTCCCTATATGGGAAATTCGCTAAAAAGGTTAAATACCTGTAGTACTGTCAGTGGTCCTGGAATTTAAATTTAAATTCCAGGATCACTGACAGTACTACACACACATTATTAAGTAAGATGAAAAACAAAAAGTCTGGAGACGTCCAACCACAAAAGAAGAAGTATGTTTTGTTTTAATATCATAGATACTCATAATGTTAACATGGGGAACTACAGAGCCACTGGGGCGGAGCCCGAAAGGATTTTGGAGATAAGAATATGCCTATATGTTAATCGGGAATGTGAGCTATTATCATGCCAAATTTCAGCCCAATTCGTCCAGTGGTTTATGCGTGATTGAACTTCAAACAAACAAACAAACATACAAACTTTCACATTTATAATATTAGTAAGATAAGTCAACTGTTGTAGTTTGCTTGTTTATGAACATATTTTGATCGAATTTGGAAAATACATTCCTAGTTCTTACTAAACTATTAATATTTTACAACAAAAACACTTTTTTACCCTCCCTGTTGCAGCAAACCTAAGTACTCGTTAAACTAATTCTATTTAAATAGGTAATAAATGTGATATATTTAAAGAGGCATTTTAGTTTAAATCCAATGAGGCAAATTGAAATTCGCTTAGTCTACAGGTTTGCTGTGGCGGGGGTATTATAACTTTGACACTACCATCATATTCTCCATTAAATTCTAGGCCTATGTAAGAATAGACAGCTTTTGGTGACCCCAAAAAGCTTCAGAGTTGCTATTTAAATTGATTAGAACTAAGACATTTTTATTTTCCCAAAAAAGGTTAGAAATAAGCCTACAGACACTTTTTTGAGAAAAATACTAGAGATTAGCGACTGGCTACAAAAACTGCTCTAAAATCTAAGCTTTTAAAAAATATGATTAGGCATTTTATTTGCCTTCTTTTTAGTACAGCTATTCCAGTTATAAATATGGAAAACAAGGTTTCACTCGAACTCCATTAAATGCAAACAACGGTAAAACCGTGTAGAATGTCACTTAATTATCTAGCAATGAGATTAATAAATATTTTAGTTTTAGATTATCTAAAAAACTTACAAAATAACTTAGGGGCAAGGAAAAGTATGTTATTTTCTACTAAGATTACTGAAAGGTACTGTTACTGAAAAGTGTTGTCCAGTATCTGATTACAGCCTACCTTATCATGAGATAAGATTCTATTGACAGATCCAGTGGATACATTTTTTATAGATTTTAGTAATTAACTCGTTGTTAGTTGTCGGAAGATGTCCTATTCAAATCAGGAATATTCGGAAATGCATTTTATATATGGTTTCTGCAATGGAAATGCAAGTGCGGCTCAAAGGAAGTACACAATTTGCTACCCTGGTAGGCGCATTCTCAGTACACACGTGTTTGCGCGGCTGCATCAGCGATTAGTAGAACGTGGATCCGTACACAAACAACGTAGTGAGGTTTTGCACATAAACAAACTCCACCCTTACCATTTCACAAAAGTTCAAGGCCTTGAACCCAATGATCATGGTGCTAGAGTAGATTTCTGTCGCTACCTCCTGAATTCTGACATTGAACAATACCACTTTTTCACAAAGATTTTCTGGACAGAGGAAGCTCTTTTTACAAGTCACTGTGTATTCAATTTTCACAATATGCATATGTGGAGCACTGAAAACCCGCAGGCAACTAGAGAATAATGTCCTTTGAAAAAAGATTTACTATAAACGTTTGGGCAGAGCTGTGATTGGTGATCGCTTCTTAGGTCTCCATATTTATATTTTTCAGGGAAGTTTGAGTGGAGAGATGTACCTTGACTTTTTGCAACACGATCTGCCTCAAATTTTGGATGTGATTGATCCTGTGCTCTGCGAAGATATCATTTATCAACAAGACAGAGCACCTCCTCATTTTACGAATGACGTTTGAGATTGGCTGAGTGCTAACTATCCCACTTGGATAGGCTGAGGAGGTCCAGTGCCCTGGCCCACAAGATCTCCTGATCTAAACCCCATGGATTTCCAGGGTTGCCACCAGCTATGAAAACCTTGAAAAGCTTGAATTATGCATGAATTCTTGTGACCTTGAAAAAAGGCATGGATTATGCATGGATTTCTCTAATGGACCATGAATTTTCAAAATCAGGAACAATTATTCAACCAGTACCATTACATTTTCCAAATAACAAATATTTCATATTTAAAAACAGTTCATAGAAGCGAACACCATGAAAATACTGTGTGGAGATGATTATTTAACATGTTCCACGATCAGAAACAATTGCTTTAGCTTAGTTCGTTCCAAGTCATCCAAAGCTGCTGAAGTCAGCTGAGACTTCCTGAGGACTGTATATGGTTCGAAAAATCATTAGTAGGCCAACCCCTGCGTATGAAAAAGGGGAATGGGGACTTAAATCACAAAAACATAAGTTTTAGACCATGCACGGAATTGAAACGGGGAGCGGAATAGAACCAAATTTCCAACTCTGACGCCTGATTTTTTTAGCTTTTTGGATAAAATCATCATATCTTATTACGTTGTGGAATAAGATAAACCAGAATGCACATTTTATGACAATTATGTAGGGGGATAAAACAGGACTTTTTTGGTTGGGTGAGTGGGATTTTTGTTCTATTCTGGTGGAAAGACTGAATTAGACCTAGACTTAATATATTTTACAATTCTTCTCCAATATCTCATATAGAATAGCTAGACCTGTATTGTTTTCAACTTGTTTTCAATGTTTATAAATCACTCTAAAAAAGTTGTGTCTTCTACATTACATTAAGTAGCCTATGAAAGGTTATTGAAAAGTAACACACAAAGAATCTGCCTCTTTAATGTCAGTTTATGAAATCAGCAAAACTAAATTGTGTTGAAATTGTATAAGCGCATCAACCATGAATTTGTTTAAATCTACCAATGAAAACAATGAATTCTGCATGAATTTGATCATCCGACTATGGTGGCAACCCTGATTTCTTTGTGTGGGGATACATGAAGTCTGAAGTCTACGCAACTCCAGTCAATAGCGAAGAAGAACTTCTAATCAAGATCCAAATCACAGCATAGGCAGTAAGGGATAAGCTAAGCCATAAAGTGACTGTTGGAGCAATGCGGAAGAGACCTAGAGCCTCCATCAGAGAGAATGGAGGACATTTTGAAAATAAATTAAAATGAACTTGCATTTTAGTTGGTTATCAATCCAATACTTGGAATTTGATTTGAACTTGTCTAAATACAAACTTTGTTTCAGACTCATGCTGTTTCTATAATAATAAAAACTATCATGTGTGTCTTTTTGGTTTGTTATGTTTTTGTTATCCTTAAACCATGTTTTCCACAGTTATAATTGGAATAGCTGTACTTAAAAGGAAGCAAATAAAATACCTAATCATATTTTTTAAAAGCTAAGAGAGCAGTTTTTTTAGCCATTTGCTAATCCTCTTGTATTTTTATAAAAAAGTGTCTGTAGGCTTATTTTTAAATTTTTTGGGAAAATCAAAATATCTTAGTTCTAATCAATTTAATAGCAATTCTGAAGCTTTGGGCTCACCAAAAGCTGTCTATTTTTACATAGAATTGAATGGAGAATACAATAAAAGGGGAGCGTTTCATAAACTCCAAATTTCACAAACTCCAACGCTTAAAATATTAAATAAACAGAGTGGTTCATAACCTCCAATTTTCATAAGCTCCAAATCTATAACATTCAAATAATCACTGTTTCACAATGTCCAAATTTCACAAACTCCAACGATAAGATACCAAATAAACAGTGCGGTTCATAATTTCCAAATTTCATAACCTCCAACGGTACAGTCTGGGCCAGAAGTCTCTACAGTGGTTGCCACAGTCAGATAGCAGGCACCGTTCGCCAGCGCTCAACTACTGATAATACGTGCATTTTATGATTGAAGACCACTCAGCTGTGTGACTCAAATATGTGTTAGCACACAATGTGCAAATCAAATTTACATTTTTACATTTTTAATACCTTTAATTCAAGCTTTCAGCTGAGTTTCTTAACTGTTCCGTCTCTCAATTAAAAAGCCAATTATTACATTACAAATATCGTAAGAGATTTTTTTACCGATGAAAAATTTTAAAACATATAAATATGTTTTATAAGTATATTTTCTAATAGCTGTTAAAATTTCATAATGATTACATCAGTTGTTTTTTTGTTATGTGTAAAAATAGCCCTTTGTTAGGAAAGTGCCGAAAACCTTGTACTTTATTCATTCTACCCACTAAAAGGATGAGTTTAAACTACATAAAAAGGTAGAAACTAACATACATAAACGCAGAAATACATTTTTATAAGTAGGATTTAACTTATACATCATATTGTAGGTATACTGGTCACGTTTCAATAAAAGCTCATACTCGAGTATTTACACTTTTTTACTCGACAGCAGTCTCGTTTTCTCTTTGCAACTGTGGCTAGTTCAATAATGTTAAAGTTTTGACAAGGTGATAATTTATATTTTGATTGCCTTTTCAGTGGAGAGCTAAGCATTGTATACCTTTTATTTACCAATAAAAATGCGTAATCACAAACAGTGGAGTCTTTGACCGTCGTATAAAATATTAAGGTATGAAGTTGTTGTTGTTGTAACGATTATTGCATATTCTATTTAAAAATAGTGTTCAATGTAAATAATTCAACAAGTTATTAGATAGGTACCTTTTAAAGTTTTTAGATTCTATTTAGCAAATTTCCCTATAAGAAAGTACAGTAGCTATTACCGTAGGTGGCATAGTAAGACCTAGGTCCGGGACCGATTTACTTTTTGATTTTGATGTCCCCAGAGGCCAAAAACACAATTCGTTAAAATTGTTATATTTGTATATATATGTGTACAGCTGTCCGTGTGAAAGCATGCATTTTCTAAATTTAAACCGACGACAGTCAGGGATTGCCCTGGTGTCTTAAAATGGTTATTGCGAAAGCAAGACAAAAAGGAAATTTTAGTTTCTTAAATTCAGAGGGTAATTCGGATGAAATCATCATTATTCTTTGGATTATGACTATTTCTCCTTTAAACTTACCACTGATAACTTTTGCTTCAATCATTTTTTGTGTCATTTTTAGCGAATTTCCTTATAGGGAAATAAGCTATTACCGTAGATGGCATGGTAAGACCTAGACCCGGGATGGATTTACTCTTTCATTTTGATGTCCCCAGAGGCCAAAAACACCATTCGTTAAAATTTTTATATATGTATATATTCAATTCAATTCAAACAATTTTAATTAATGCAATTTTTTTATTAAATACATAATCCCTTGTGACATGCAAAGCACGCTCGGGATGAAAAACATATTTTTCTTAATACATTTCATTTTCTTGTTTCTGGCAGAAAAAAGCTCATTTTTCCTTTTTGTCACTTAAACAGAACAGTGAGTAGACATTTCCTATTGCAACAGTTTTAATCATATAAATAACACTTAGACAAATTAGAATAATTTAATAAGAACACGGTTTTTAGAAAGACAATAAACTCTACATGCAAATATAAATATTGATTTATCTAAAACAAAGCTAAAAATAAGTTACAGATTAGTTATGCTATATTATGATTGATAGAAAACAACAAAGCTTTTGACTTTATCACAGACCTTTTATCATTATAAACTTCATTACCGAACATTTTTACAAACGCATTAAAAAATTTTGGACCAAGACAACAAAACTGATGTCTACTAGTTTCCTTTCTGCTAACAAGTAATATTGTGCTGATCGAGATATTCTATTGACAGGTTTCATTTTAAACATGTACGGAAACGGATATTAAAAAACAAACATAATCAAAGAGTTTACGTGCAATTGATTGAAGGTTAAAAGCTCTTCATGTTCAAAAAGATAACTTACTCTATCATATTTTTTTTTTGGTAGGATAAGTACCCCCATAATGTACTATTCCATATCTCATCACACTTTCAAATCAGGAGATGTATACCTTTTTTAAATGCTCACTCTTAATGTTGTCTCTTAAGTGATATAAAGCATAATTTATTTTCCTTAATTTAATTGAAAGTTGTTTTACATGCTGCTCCCACTTTAAATGATGATCAACAAACAATCCTAGATATTTAACATATTCTACTACTTCAATACAACTGCAAGAACAATTATACAAACAAGGGTGTTTACGGTACAATAAATTAAATTCATTTTGTAAATTTTCTCGTGATTGATTATAATGTTTTGAGTGAAGTGCTTGATTTGCAATTTGACAACCCTCAAGGAGTGGTTTTGGGCCCCATTTTTTTTATATATATAAACGACTTGCTGGAGCTTGATTTATGTTCAAAAATATTTGCCTATGCTAATGACACAGCTCTTGTGTGCTCAGCTTTCAATAAAAGGTCGCTGAAACTAAAAATAAGAAAAGATTTAGACAAGATATCAAATTGGCTAATTGAAAACAGATTGTTAATAAACTCCTTAAAATAGAATTGTTTATTTTTCGATGTTTATATATAACTTGTAACGAGTTATTTTTCCCAGGGGGGTATATTTTCGTTATTTGGGCCGCGCGTCTGTTGAGGTAAGCAAGCGGCGACGGCGAACCTGGCTAGCGCTCTTTGACCCGGCTTATCAGTTCGGATAAGCTTGGGTATCCCGGGACTACTGGACATACTGGTGAGACGTCCAGTGGTGTACGTAGAGAGGAGTGCTGTGGTGACATCGGTGTCGTGTGAGGTTGGTGCTCAAGGAGTGAGTGTCGGCATTCAAGTTGGGTAGTGAAACAGTGACCCACTTGGGGTGAGTGGACGACGTTTTATTATATTTTGGTTTAAGAGAGTTAGAGAGTTAGAGTGGTAACCGTGCTGGTCAAAGCCTGACGGTAGTTAGGATTTATTTACAGGTATCAGGAATAAAAAGTGTATTCCTGACGGTTCTGGGCAGGTGCCAGAGCGCAAATAATATAATTTAATTGACTGTAGTAGATATTATTTTGCGTTGTACCTAGAGTTAGTTATATTACTAATAACTCTGAGGCCCGACAAACCTTAGGCTGCACGATTTAGCGTGCGTAGTTGGAAGCACGAGGCCAGTAGGCTAGTAGCTAATATTATTAGCCGATTAACAGAAGCCCAGCTAAGTAACATAAAGTTGGTAGTAGCAGTAGCAGTAGTAGGGTTGTTATTGTTTATTCATTTTATTATTTTAATTTAACCTGAACAGCTTGTTTGGTAGTCCAACACGTTATCTTGGTAGCTTGGATAGCGGAGTACCGGCTATCAGATAATATATTTATCTAGTGTTTGGAACGTATTTAATATTTATTTATCTGCTACTAAGTAGCTCAATATTTTAATAGTGCAATCGCCATTTAGTTTCGCTTGTTTGGCTTGGTATTTATTGAGACCAGCTGATAGTGGTGTAGCCACTCTACCTATAGTGTACTTGTATATTATTATGTGGTACGATTATTGAGTGAACTGTTTGATTCTTAGCTTGGGCATTAGAGTTGTGTATTGGATTATAGTGGCCTAGTAGACCCCGCCTAGTGATAACACGCGTTGTGGTTTTTATTGGCAAGTCGTCGTGTAACTCACCGTGTTTTAGGCACTCTGGGCTTAACTATTGGATAGTTAGGACGAAGCCCGAGTTGCGTAGTCAGCAACGACCCCCTAGGAGTGTGGAGAATCGGCGTGGGCCTGGTAGTGATTATTGCACGTTTGTTTTGGTGACTTGTTTTTGACTTGTTCACAGTGCCCGTGTATGAGCCAGTCCTATACCGGTTAGACCCGGCTTTTGGCCTAGTGGTTTCCCTGACCTTATCGCAGACCCTGGAACTTTACCCAGCCATTGTAGGCTGAGCTATCCCCGGCAAACGGTTGCGACTGGACTGCACTTTTAATATTTATTTTTCCAGTGCAGAAAAGTATCGTCGCAAACTAACGATGTACGGAGGGATAATGCTACTTGATATGATTCAGTGATATCACTACCGACCGTCCCCCCTCCGCGCCACTTCCGGCGTTCGAGGCCGGGTAGCACTGGTAGCAGTTCCTCACTCCGTATTTACTCGAGCCGTGCGTCGATTTTAGGATAAGTAAAAACAGTCGATGATGCGTAGAACCATTGCAATAATTAAATGCTGCTAAGTTTCATCGTAGGTGAACGCATTGCTTAGAATCTGTTTTAAATTACACAAGAAATGACAATATGTATACATGTACTATGATCTGCTAATATTTTTAATGGTTACGTAACACTAAACATTACGTCAAGTTATTTATAGGCCTACTGTGAATTTATATTTATTCTGTGATTTACCTTTCGGGTTTTGGACGACTTTTAACTCGATGTATAAAAAGTATATGTAACATAGTTACTACTCGGTGTAACATATTATGTTTTTCCGAGGGAAATATATTCTTCAATAACCACTAACGATTACAAATGATAAAATTGTAAGTAGAACCTTTGTTTTAGTAGGGTGATCCTTAATCCGAGTAGTTTTTGCGTGGACTAAATAAGATCGATATACGGTTTACTGTTAGTTTTTTATATGTCAAAGAGTCGTTTTCACCAAAATTGTTACTGTTAACACGCATAGATTTTTTACTAAACTCTGTACTACATTAACATTTCACTTCATGACGGTTACCCCTATTGTATTAAAAATACTAAACGGCCCAATCCATCCCATGTATTCCATCCCATGTATTACATATATTATTGGTATTATACAACATACGAAAGGTGACAGTGGATTGGGCCGTTTAGTATTTTTATTACAATAGGGGTAACCGTCATGAAGTGAAATGTTAATGTAGTACAGAGTTTAGTAAAAAATCTATGCGTGTTAACAGTAACAGTATTATTTATAAATGTATTTAAACATTATTTTTTAATGTTTTGGTGTAAATTTTATATTTTTGAAATGTTTTAGTTTTCCTGCAAAGTGATCTGAAGGAAAGTGGTAATTGAGTTTATGTTTTGAGTATGGAATATTCGTCTCTACGGCCACCAGAACAATCAAGTTGTACAGATAATTAATTGCTAATGAGAGGAAAACATATACACAATTTAACATAGGTGATGAATCTTACTCAAGGTGAGTGTTTGATGTTCAGCAGTACCAAAATTTACTTTCTCGAGATGGCGAGTACGCTGGATACGTTGAACTACAATTTAAATTTTGTATTATTGAAAAATGAGGTAATTGAGTTTAAGTTTAAGTATGGAACGTGTAATAATACCCATAGTAGGGGCCGTAAACCGTTTGTTCTGATCAAAATCATTTATTCTCTACGGCCACCAGAACAATAATGGGGAAATCCACTTGCAAGTTTGCTGATAATTGCTAATGAGTGGGAAACATGCAAACATTTTATCGTAGGTGATGAATCTTACTCAAGTTCAGTGTTAGACGTCCAGCAGTACCAAAATTTACCTTTCGAGATGGCGAGTACTGGATACGTGGAACTACAATTTATCAGTAAACTATACCCAAATAATTTTTTTTTTTGTACACAGGGAAGTTGCTTACACAGGGTGTGAAAAGTACAAAAAGAAAGAGAAAAGGTAAAAAATCATTAACTGTGCGTAAAGAGACAACCAGATTGAAAAAAACACGTAGAGGAACCATCAAACTAAAAAAAAGTAAATTGCAGTTAAACGTGCTCTGGAAGTCCCTACAAAAAACACTGACTCTTTTGAATTGGGTCGTTAAATTAGATTTGTCACTACTGAAAATCTATGAATTTCGAGTCAGAATAGACTAACAGGGACACAAATATACTCTCCTGATGTTGTCACAATGGGAAGGTAAAATTAGCTCCTTATCAACATTCTGAGTTAATGGAACATCTTATCAACGGAGCTACATACATCGACTATAAAGAAAATATTAAGTATCAAAAGAAACCAAAAACTTTCAAAAAACGATTTGAATAATACATTTGCAATGGTGAGTTATAAGTCTCACTTAGATGAATCAACATCATTCTGGTAGTCTATTTAATCTTAAGATCTGGGACTACTACTTTTACCATCTGATTGGACCGTTAATACCCTCTAACATTGTACCAAAGTATGCTCAACTTTATATACGACGTAAACACAGCTGTTGCTCACAGAATAGGTCAAAGATGCGACCAAGTGCTGATGCGTGATTTAAGTGACTAACTTTATTCCACACAACAAATATAATGAACAGAAATCAGGGAATGTAGGAGTATACATAAACAAATTATCTCCATAGAATAAGTAGCTTATTAGGTTATCAGCATTGCGCAGTTCGTACATTATTTATTTTTCAAATGAAACTCAAATTAAAATAAAACATTCATTTCGTTAAACTAATAAAATGGGTTTGATTAACATAAAATAGTTTATATAGGCCAACTATCAGTTCTATTTTATGTAAAAAAATAAGCTGCCCCTAAATAAAATACAAAGATAACCAGTATTTGTTAATTATTATGTCTCTTATTGCTGACAATATTCCCGTGGCAGAGCACGGGTGGTTAACTAGTATATTTTAAAATCAGTAAATAGTATTGCAAATACTTCTTTTGGACAGTTCAATAACTCCCAATAAACGTGTGTTGTTTAAAATACAATTTAAGAATTAACAGCTGTTTAATTCAAAAGTATTATCCACATCATGAAAATGTAAACAAATCTGTGGAGGAAGCTTTAAGGGCTTCTGGGGCAGAGCCCTAACGGGATTCACTTCGTTTTTTCTTTTGGTAACTCATCTAGAGACCAAGACCTTTCTTTTTACACCTCTACCAAGTTTCTACGACTACTAGTAGTCGTTCTCTCAAATTAGCGGAGACAAAGTTTCCAATTAAATATTTAGATTCCTCCATGTTAATCCTATGGAAGAAAATCCAACTTTGATGGAAGATCCTGCCCAAACTAATAAAGATTTCAAATAATGACAAAGACTTTGCAAAACTACAGATCAGGGCCATTCTTTTGGCACTTTAATCATCGAAATCGGTCCAAAAATGAGGGAGGAGGTCTGTTTACAAAAATCGGCTTAGCGTATTATATATATAGATTTCCGTAGTGGTTAATTATTCATGAGATTTACTTTCTGGAGAGAATTTGTAGAATAGTGTTTTATTAACTGTAAGGGTTTCTGTAATATTATTTATAATATGTTACCTTAAATTATCACTTACATTTCATTACACAGTTTAACTTTAACTAGTCTGAATCTCAATTTTTCAGTGAATATAAATTAAAATGTATGCAGCACTTAGCTCGAAATGATTAGGGGTTTAGGTTGGATAAGAAAAAGTACAGTCCAGCAAAAACTTCGCACCACGGCCTTGCTGGCGTTGCAGTCAAGAGGGAAGCTATCGTCAAGAGGAAACACCATACTTTGCAAAAAAAATATATAGGCCTATTTTTGTTTTGGTCAGAGAGGTTCTGCCTGTGGCTAAATTGTAGCCAATAGTTTAATGCATAAAATAGCCTGTATTTTTTTATTTTTTACAAACAATGTTTCTGTAGATTGCTTAAACAGGTAGGGCAATTTAGCATTTTGCAACGTGTAGAAAGAAACTACAATCGTACGCGTGCCGTATGGACTAATGTTTAATTACCTAAAGACAAAATAAAAATTAATTTATCTTTTACTGACTTAAAAAAAAACTGCAAAATCGGCATGTAAACTGCGAACTCAATTAGGCCTTTTACCATTACTAACTTTAACAACAAAACCAAGATACCAGAAAACGCCAAATAAAATTTTAACACAAATCACTAATTTCACTAATTAATTATGGATTCAATATTAAATGGAAAACTCCTGCTTTGTTTTTATTTCAAAAACATTATAATTAGATGATATATTCTAAACGTTTCTGTAAACATTTGACGCTTACTTTAGTGTTTAATCAATATTTTGTTTAAAGTGGAATGACCTCAACGGCTACTCTGGAACTAACCTGAGAATTAAACTAAAAAAGTTCGTAGAGACAATATATTTTTTCACTAAAGCAATTACTATGACAAGTTCCAGTGAGCGGGGTTTATTAATTTTGTTTGGAGAAGGTTTTAACTAGGTACATTCTGTTTCTCAAAGGAAAAGGGTTTAAAATCATATAGACTAGCATGCATAGTATGAATAAAGTACAGGGAAAACCTATAACAGTAATATTTTGAGGTAGTTTCCTTTTCTTTATATGCTTGTCAATGCTGGAGAAACGTAATTTCGTGATTGGTTTCGACAAATGGGTAATCAAACCCTAGCCATGCACTGCAGTGGCAAAAATGTTAGACGTGAGCCGTTGATTAGCTTTTTCAAATATAGATGAATATAAACTCGTTAAATGTTTTAAAATGAAATCATAATATATCCATTGAATATAACATGTAATACTATCTAACAACTAAATGGCTAAAGAGGATGAAGAAGCAAATAAATAGGTATTGTAATGTGGTCTCAACCATGGTCTCAACTGTGAACCCGCTGAACGTTTTAAATAGGCCTATTTCGATAGAATGTAAAGTCAATCGCACTTTTAGCAAGAATTCCACCACATAAACTTAGAATAAGAGTAGTTTCTATTTTCGTTTATATTATTTTGACCAGAACCAAATCTAGGATAAAGTTTAGTCAATGGGATGCATTTACACTAATTTAGTTTACCTTAACGAAAGGAGACTAAAAGTAGAAATAATAACTGGGCCAGGTCGCTAATTCAGTGGGTTTTACCAAGAACTTAAATTATCTCCACATCTTTATATGCCTTTTCATATTTCACGAAGACAATTTCCGAAATTACAATAGGGGAAGCATTTGTATCAAAGAATTTTGTTAACTATAGACTACCGGTAAGCATTAAAATGCACAAACATACGCCTGTAAATTAAGTTACCATTCTTCGTAATGTAATGACATATTTGATGTAATACAGTATAATGATAATTAAATGCTAGAAACTCAGTTTCTATATCCCGTAAACTGATGCTGAGCCGGCCAAACTCCTAGCGCCAATGCCGCGCCAAGCGATTTTATGCCTATTTTTAATCGCTTAAAAATGATACAAGCAGGCTCCGTATCAAAAAAAGCTTCAAATAAAAAAAAAAATTCATACTTTGATCTAAAACTTTTCCGCAGGAATTTTTTTCCTGACCAAAAAATAAAAAAGTTCCTCGCTTACTACATTTTTCATGTTTTTTATGGTGTTAAAAAACAATCATCTGTTTTAATTTGCCTAAATAAATTATAAAAATTATGTTAAGGTAAAAACTAGCTACATAGTAATGAGCACTGGTTTTTCCAGAAAAATAATATATCAATTTGAAATTTGTATGTTAACAAATAAGTGTAGCAGAGCAGGTTGAGTGAATGTATGTTTGTGTAAAACAGAGAGGTTCATTCGGCCCGTCCGCCTCGGTATCCCGCCAATTCGATTGACTTATGGCAGAGACTGTACCGTTGGAGCTTATGAAACTTGGAGGTTATGAACCGCTCTGTTTATTTGATATTTAAAAGTTGGAGTTTGTGAAATTTGGACATTGTGAAACTGTGCTTATTTGAAAGTTATAGTTTTGGAGTTTATGAAGTTTGGAGGTTATGAAACACACTGTTTATTTAATATTTTAGACGTTGGAGTTTGTGAAATTTGGACATTATGAACCTCACCCAATAAAAGTGTCAAAGTTATAAAAATGTATGAAAATACTAGAGGAATTTTAAAATGTTGTGGAAATGTACAGGTTTATCTAAATAAATCAAAATAACGTTTCTGCAAGTGGGTGTATAGAATATATCTTTTTAAATTGTGGATTTGAGTCACACTTGTGTTGCTCTACCACCCGAAAAAATCTTTAAGGCTAGGTCCAGACCACCCTGAACAGTAAAACCTAGAGGTAATTCCCTAACCAGTCACAAAATAGTTAGTAATCAGACGTTGATTAGGCCCTTTTTTTAATAGAACATGTAAATCCAATCATAACTTTAAGAGGAATACCACCACATTAGTCATAAGTCATTTATTCAGCCAAATCAACCAAATACAATTAGTGTTAGCTATGTCAAAATAAACTAAAATAAACTGGAGTAAAACTTAACTTAAGAAAGACATTAACTTACACTAGGCTAATAGTAGTGTTTTTAAGTGTTGATCAGAAACAAATATAGGGTTGAGTTTGGTCAATGGGATGCCGTTTTTATTAGCTCGCTTTCTTGTCCGGTACAAATTTTGCAATCGATTTTATACTAAGTTCCCAATGAGCCAGAGACTTGAAACTTGAAACATAGCTCACAAATGGATGACAATGCAATATTATATCATTTAATTTTCATATTTCCATTGGGCTACGCCCCATGGGCTTGTTTTTATAAACTCGCTTTCTTGCAAATTTTGATACTTCCCGATGATCTAGAGACTTGAAACTTGAAACATAGCTCACAAATGGATGACAATGCAATATTATATCATTCAATTTTCATATTTCAAACGGGATACGCCCCGTGGTGAAATGATTAGGGAATTTTAGAGAGAAGAGAATAGTTTTAGGCTTGACTAGCTGTGAAAGTAGTCAGTTGTAATCTTCTTATATTAAGAACAGCAGTTGGTTTGCATATTCTTAGATATGCTGGCAAAACTATTATATATAAACCTTCGCAAATACAGTATCTGACTGTTTCAAGCCAAAACACATGCTTCGCAATTAAATGTCACCCGGATCGTGTTAGTCCATATGTTAAATCCAATGATTAAACTAAAAAAGCTTTATAGGCCTAGATCTATGAGGCATAGCCCTAAGGTAGGCCTATAGTTGAAAGTTACTTTCCACAATGGTTCAAAGTAGGCCTATTTAAAAGTACTACCTCAACCTCACCATTTAACACTTTATTTGGGTTGACATTTTAATTATCAAGGTGCTCTTGTCCTTTTCGTGACACTGAGAAATAAGGACATAAATGCGTTACCAACAGACATACACACAAAAATACAGAACTTAATTAGGGACTTTGCTACATTTTAAGCATAACAAAGTACAGTACATATAAAATTAGTATTTGAAATTTGTATTAATGTCATCAAATTTTATCATACCAATCTATATTTACTTAGACCGAAGATGAACCAAAATGCTGTCGAAATGGCGTCATACTATATGAAATGAGGTACTATGGACAATTTAGATTGGTAATCTTCTTCTATATAAATAAAATTAGAGTTTTGTCTGTACTTTGCTCAGAATTATATACTTTTAGGTTATTTTTACGTTTTATACATTAAAGAAGCAGAAACGAGTCTTATCTCTATTTCTGTCTGTCTGTCTTTCCCTTTGTCTGTAACACTCAAGATGGCATTTTACGCAATCTTCTCCGTGAAAACCAGAGTACCTATCAAGATCCAAGTCATTTTAATGTATTCACTGGATTGGCGAGAGTGTCTTTAGTGATTTAAATATAGCCTCACTACTTTGTAAATAAAATTATGGACGTTCAAAAATGCAGTTTTGTGCGATTTTGGTCAAATTTTCGTTCAATTTTTATCACATAATCGTCTATGAAATAACGAACAGCTGTTCGGATCAAGATTATTTTTTCTAGCTGTCAATGATATGTTTGTTTACAAATACCGCAACCATTTCGAATCACGTTTTGAAAGCAAATCCCAACCAAGTGAGAATAAACAAGTTTTTCTTACATAACGGATTTAATTAATCGCAAGTGCAATAATATAGTCTAATAGTGTAACCGTAAATGAAATTAAATAACTAGACATCGTCCAAATCGGAACCAGAAATTCTCTGAGTATAAAATGTTTCTTGAGTTTTGACAACCAGAAAGAAGACCTTGAATCAGTGTTGTATAGGGCTGGACACTGAAATGATCGTCGCCAATAGCTTACAAAAAAGGTTTCCACTCATTGACTTGACGGCGCTTCAATGGCAGTTGTGTAAAGTGTAAAGTAAAAAATCACAACTGCAGTGGGTGATTGTAACAGAGGTTTAACAGAGGAAGTGCTAAACTCGCTTTTCCAATGTGTCACTTTCTGTTTCTACTCACCATGTGATGCAATCGCTGGACCATACAGCCAATAGGCCCATAGCTCATATCTTGGGTACGTAAGCCTACATATTTATTCATAACAACCTTTTTACCGACGATCCTTGATACCGGTACTTTTCCATAGTTAAGAAATATAATTACAAATGACCAAAACCCCAACATTGTGTGATTTTCGTCACATTTCCTTCTAATGTTAATAGATATACTAATCATTGTTTAGAGAATGCGTAATCTATTAAATAACAAAAAGTTGTTTGGGTAAGGTTGTTTTTTTTTTCAAACTGACACCGATAAGTTTACGCTATAACTTTTTACGAGAAAATCCAAAAGCAAGAGATCAATAACCTCGGGACTAGATATTAATGTATTTAATTGGTTGGATGTACTATAGTTCTTAGGTAGGTTCTTACGTAGGTACTGGTTCTTTTCCTTAGAACCGTTGGTAGCTGCTAGAATCATTTTTACGTAGGTACCAACACATCACTGTAGTTTACAAATTAGTTATCGTTGGTGTTGCACCTTATTTATTAGAGCCGTCCGTATTCAATTTAAGTGATGTCTTAACTCTGTATAAGTTTTGCTTTTTCTGTCTGGATTCCAAATCTTAGCTTACCCGGTATGCTAAGAAAATGATAACCTATTTGAGTAAAACATTTGTTGGGCAAACCATCATGAATTGTTTACGCCTTTATATTGTTTATGTATCAATAGTTCGTGGCCTTTTTTGGATTGTTGTGTGTATGTCTGTTGGTAACGCATTAATGTCCTTATTTCTCAGTGTTTCACGGAATGGACAAGAGCACCTTTGATACTGAAAATGTCAACCGGAATAAAGTGTTAAATGGTGAGGTTGAGGTAGAACTTTAAATACGTTTAAGTTAACCGATGTGGAAAGTAACTTTCAATTATAGGCCTACGCTTCATGGATCTATAAAACATTTTTTAGTTTAATCATTGGACATATGGACCATAACGATCCGGGTGACATTTAATTGCGAAGCATGTGTTTTGGCTCGAACTGTCAGATACTGTTTTTGCGAAGGTTTATATATAATAGTTTTGCCAGCATATCTGCAAATATGAAAAACTAACTGCTGTTCTTAATCTTAATATAAGAAGGTTTCAACTGACTACTACTACTATAAGATACCCGTGCGTAGAACGGGCACACAGCTAGTCTATAATAAAAATTACCAAAATAGGCCACAAACTCTTGATACATAACCAACGTAAATCATAAACAATTCATGATGGTTTGTTAAACAAATGTTTTACTTAAATGAGTTATCATTTTCTTATCATAAACTAAAATTTTGAATCCAGACAGAAAAAGCAAAACTTATACAGTTAAGACATCAATTAAATTGAGTACGGCTATAATACGACTGTATAAATAAGGTGAACACCAACGATAACTAATTTGTAAATTACAGTGATGTGTTGGTACGTAAAAATGATTCTTGCTGCTACCAATGGTTCTAAGGAAAAGAACCAGTACCAAAAACCAACGTTTACAGTTAAGAATTATACGTCCCCCAGTTATTGATTTCTTGGTTTTGGATTTTCTCGTAAAAGGTTATTGGCAATCAAAGTTATTTCCCATTCATTGCTTTATTCGTAAACAACTTTTAATGTAAAATTATTGGTGTCAGTTTGAAAAAAAAAAAACAACCTCATACAAACAACTGTTTGTTATCTAATAGATTATGTAGGCCTATTCTCTAAACAATGATTCGTATATCTTTTAACATTATAATGAAATGTGACAAAAATGACACAACACTGGGTTTTTGGACGTTTGTAATTTTATTTCTTAAGTAGGGAGACCGTGTATTCTAGGGAAAATTACCGGTATCAAGGATCGTCGTCGAAAAGGTTGTTATGAATAATTGGGTAGGCGTAAGTACCCAAGAGATGGGCTATGGGCCTATTGGCTGTATGGTCCGGCGATTGCATCATACGGTGAGTAGGAACAGAAGGCGACCCATCGGAAAAGCAAGTCTAGCATATAATCCATAAACCGTAAACCTCTGTTACAATCACCCACTCAGTTTACTTTACACTTTACACAACCACCATTGAAGCGCCGTCAATGAGTGGAATCCTTGTTAGTAAGCTATTGGCGACGATCATTAACAAATTCAAGTTTCCCAGCCCTATACAACACTGATTCAAGGTCTTCTTTCTGGTTATCAAAACTCAAGAACAATTTTAAACACAACGAATCTCTGGTTCCTGACCTGGATGATGCCTAGTTATTAATTATTTCATTTACGGTTACACTATATTATTCCACTTGCGATTAATTAAATCCGTTGTGTAAGACAACGTTTTTAATGTCACTTGGATGGGATTTACCTTCAAAACGTGATCGGAAATGGTTGCGGTATTTGTAAACAACATTTGTAAACATATCAGTGACAGCTATACAAAATAATCTTGATCCGAACAGCTGTTCGTTATTTCATAGATCATTATGTGATAAAAATTGGACGAAAACTTGACAAAAATCGCACAAAACTGCATTTTTGAACGTCTGTAATTTTATTTACTAAGTAGTGAGGCCATATTTTAATGGCTAAAGACACTCTCGCTAATCCAGTGAATACATTAAAATGACTTGGATCTTGATAGGTACTCTCGTTTTCCTGGAGAAGATTGCGTAAAATGCCATCTTGAGTGTTACAGAAAGACAGACAGACAGAAATTTAGATGAGGCTTGTTTCGGCTTCTTTAATGTATAAAACGTAAAAATAACCTACAAATTTATGATTCTGAGCAATGTACGGACAAAACTCAAATTTTATTTATATAGATGTATAATGGAAAAGGATAGAGATTTACCTTGAATAGTTATATCTTTCTAATCTTGATTCTAGTCTTGAGTTTAATAGTGTTGAAGAAAGAGAAAATCCTTTTTAACTTTTAAGATATACTTACATAATCTAGAGAAAATCACCACTAAATAAAAGTAAAAAGATTGAGGACAAAACTTAGATGTATTTCTTGACCATTTTGAACAATATTTAAAAACAACAATAATCAATGACATGTAGTAAAAAATTGTAAACCCCAAAAACATGTGTTGGAGACAGACTAAAATAAAATTAACCATAGAATACTAAACACCGTTGTACCGATTCGTTGTATAAACAACGAACCTGTAGCAGACGCAAACAATAGTCAGCTGATCAATTACCCAGAATTCCATCAAAAAGTAGTAGGGATGGACTAGCCGCCAGCAACGACTGTACCAGTGTGTTCTGATCCAATTCATTTCGTGGTGTTGGTCGGATAAATTTTCATTTCCTCGTAATCGTTTAGCCTATATCCCGAAGGGATATAATTGCAAGGCGGTTGGAAATTAGAATCAGTTTTGATCGTCAAACCAGTGTCAAAAAGTTTGGTACTGGTCATCTCAAACAATAAATTAAATATCACTCTTCCGTTGACAGTTTCGATATCAGTGTGAAACCACACCGTATCTTCCCTTTTGATAAATCTGTTCAACATTTTCAATCAAACGATTCATAACTGATTGTGTCACTCAAGGTCATTTTAAGTAAATAAACCACAACCAGCAACTCTGTAAATTGATATCATTTATATTCATTGTCATTAATTCTGTCCAATAAATCAAATTGTTACTCATTTTCTAGTTCTCTATAGCCTTGGTAATTCATCGTTATTAATATTATTCAAACATTGAAATAAAGGTAATCCAGTAAAACAATAGGCCACTACAAAAGATTCACCTTTTAAGTGCAACACTAAATATCAGTGAATTGGATTCGAACCTGGAAACATGTGATTATTTGACATGAACTAACAGAATATAACAGGAAAATTTACAATGTGCGACTCACTGAATTCTAAGATATAATAATAAATAACACAATTACTTACAAATTCGGACGTCCACAACAATCACAAACACAATTTGAAGGATAGGGATGAGGAATTGTAACTAGCCGGTATTCTAATTCAAAACGCGATCAATTTGAATTTGTTTGACGAACGTGAAATTTTCAATGGCGGGCTGCGTTGGCCGGTAAAACAAACTTTTTGACACTGGTTTGACGATCAAAACTGATTCTAATTTCCAACCGCGTTGCAATTATATCCCTTCGGGATATAGGCTAAACGATTACGAGGAAATGAAAATTTATCCGACCAACACCACGAAATGAATTTAATTTGCACGAACGAACGAAAAGGTTTCCGACTAGTCACGAGAGAGGATCAGAACACACTGGTACAGTCGTTGCTGGCGGCTAGTCCATCCCTACTACTTTTTGATGGAATTCTGGGTAATTGATCAGCTGACTATTGTTTGCGTCTGCTACAGGTTCGTTGTTTATACGACGAATCGGTACACCGTGGGCTTCCACATTTTCCATGTTTACATTTTGAAAGAGTGTAAACATATCAATTAATATTTAGTCAGCTGTAAATACTTAAATTTGACAGTTCGAAGAGCAGAGGTTAAGAGGTACAGGTTCTGCTCCAGATATATTCTAAAAATATAAAACAAGCATTTTAAAGTAAAGATAAAACATCTGATTAGAGATAATAAGGTTTTGGTTTGTTGTATTAATAGTCAAAGGTTATATATTAACAGGCCATATAAAATATATTTAACATATTTACACATTAAAGACTAAAAAGTTGAAAATAATTTAAAAATAAAAAACTTTTTTAAAACAAAACGTTTTTAAACGCATTCAAAAGTAGAAAATAATTTATAAATATGTTGAGAGTATAAATCCTTGTAAGATTTAAAACAAAAAACGTTGGGTGCATGCAATTAATTGATAATAATACATTAGTTTAATAGGTGAAGGTAAATTGTAAATTATCTATTGCATGCACCCCACGTTTTTCGTTTTAAATCTTACAAGTATTTATACTCTCAACATATTTATAAATTATTTTCTACTTTTTAGTGCGTTTAAAAACGTTTTGTTTTAAAAAAGTTTTTATTTATAAATTATTTTACACTAATTTTGTTAAACCTTTACAAAAGGGGATGAAATTAGAAATAATAACTGTTTTGGGGTGCTAATTTAATGGTTTTGACCAAGAACTAAGTTTATCTCAACCCATCTTTATTTGCCTTTTCATACTTGACAAAGACAATTTCCAATATTTCAATCGGGGAAGCCTTTTTATGGTCACTAGCCAAAAGACCAAAGCTATCTTAGTAAACCAATATTTATTCACAAACATGTTTGCTGCCTTTAGCAGCGTTAAACCTCTGGAGTCATTCAAATTATTTATTGAAAATAACATCAACAATAGCAAACAAAGACAAACAACAAACTGTATTTTACACAAAAGATATGGTGTACAGGGATATTTACACTGACACATAGATAATTTGATTCTGAGTTTGTTTAAATATTACAATAATTTGTTTTATATTTGAGCTTTTTAGGAACTTGAGTCCCTACAAGCCCCTAGTTTAATTTAATCTCTTAATAAACTAATCGGTCTGAAAGCTAGTAATACTAAATCAATAAATAGAGTTACCTTCGTCAATCAGCTCATAGTAGTTGTAACATTGTTACGGCCGTTTCAGCTGCCATCATCAGACGTTCAGCCTTAGTGGCGTCGTTAATATACAAAAACACAAACTGTCACATCACACGCGACGTACACATACATAAACATAAACATAAACGGGGGTTTTTGACTAAACAGGCCTGTTGATTACACATATCCGCACAAGAGCAAGTAGCTGACTGGAGTCATTCTTGCGGTGTTGTGTCAGCGGCGGCATTATCATTTGTACTTTGCCCTCTTGGTCTTGAATCCTTCCTCTGATTTAAAATACTATTGAAAATTACGTGGGATTTGAATTGTAGTTTGTCATTTAAAATAAGTTCGCTATTGTCATTTTTTGTATGTGCTTTGTAAATTTCAAATTCTTCCAGGGTGTCCAATTTATTGCCTAAGGCTGAACGTCTGATGATGGCATGGATATGCTGAAACGGCCGTAACAATGTTACAACTACTATGAGCTGATTGACGAAGGTAACTTTATTTATTGATTTAGTCAAAAGATCAGCTCAGGGGCTAAAAAATATGGATTTTAATAGCTAGTAATATCTCCTAATAGACAAAATACGCTTTAACTGCCTCCCAAAACAGATTAGAAGCCATGATGTAAACTTTATGGTATTCTATTCTGTATGTTTTTCTAAAGACCTACTTGTCCATAATGTATGCTAGTGAGTATGTCAAATGTGATTGTCAGATAATGGAGAAACGCAAAGAACAAACCATGGAAGAGTTGGGTAACCTGAACATACTATCACCTCTGGAGGAGAGCCACTTGGCCATTCTGACAGACTTGGAATACATGGTGCATCAGGTGGACAATGCCAAGGAGTTCATCCTCAGTGGTGGGTAAGTTTGGCGATTACAGTTCACTCTCTCTCTATGCAATACTGCGATTGAATTTATTGTTATAGGAGTCTTTCTTCTTTCCTGCCGCTCATTTTAGTCTAATTCTGTGGTCCTAACAGTGAATCATAGTGCTTTGTTTGAAGTTCATTTTTGGTAATAAACTTTTAAGAACGAATAGTAGTGATTATTGGGAAGACTATGTACATTATTTTTCTTTCTTTGATTAATTAATTGTCAATTTTACTTATTTATCTGATGCTTATTTTATTTAAGTTCATGTAATATTAGTAAGCTTAATTAATTGAATTTAGGATATTGATAACAATATTCCCGCCTTCGAGACACAACTGTATACGGGAAGTAATATGATAACTGAAATATTGTTTATCCAATCTATATACTTAACCAGTTAAGGAAGCAATTATTTTGGTCTCTGCAGGACTGGTGGCAGCAATTAATTTATACTAGTGGTCGTCCAGTGGTCGAAAACTCAACCAAAAATATGTAATGTACCCGCATTGAATATTGGATACTGAAGTAGACATTCCATCTTTATGGACCAGTTGTTGCAATTTTTTTATTAAAAACATGTAGTTGTGTGAACCAGTCACAGTATGCCGATTCGTGTCTAAAATTATATTTTCTATCTTATTTTTTGTTGCTGACAAAGTTGATGGGTCATAACAGTTACGGTAGTTGCTATAGCTCTTAATAAGTCATTCTGGTAAAAATCATTGTGAATTTGAGAGAAATTAGTCATTTAGGTCAGCGCAATCTGTTGGTGGCCCACATCAACTACGACAAATTTAATTAAAACTGGCGACAACTTTAACATAGGAATGGAATGTTTAGTTGTAAGTCAAAGGTACAGGCTTCTCTATTTTCACCCCACGCTGTAAATAAAACCTGTTATTGTAATTTCTTCCATTTGTTTTTATTTTCTGTTTATATTTCGTTGTTATTTCGTCACCAGCATATGGTAACCCATAAAGCCCATGTTAATTTTGTTTAAATTTCTAATTCATTTTTTGTGCTTATATTTATATATTGAGCCTATTTTAGTTTTTAAAGAGATTCTGTACATCAACAGAAAACCCTCTTTCTAACAGTATCCGTAAAAACGGTGCCCTCTAGCGGTAAAATGTACTTATACAAAAATGAAGAGCATTAAATTTCCAACCATAATATCCATTACATCAAGTTCCTAAAATCAACACTTAATGAGATACATGGGTCATAAGAAAAAAAAAAAAACATTCAGAGAAACTAGTATTATTGTGGTAAAGACTATTGCAAATTTTGACTTAAAAAACAAATTTTGATATAATTTTGATATTGGGTCGACCCAATAACAATGGCAATAACAGTTCCTTTGTTTGGTCCCTCAGCTTCCAGTTCGGCCCGACTTCCTCTCCCCTCAATTTTTTTTAACAGCTGTACTGCATAGACGAGTATTTAGCAAATTTTTATCAGTTTATATAACTTGATGTAGTATTTAAAACAATCACTTTACCACAATAATACTAGTTTCTCTGAATGTTTTTTTTTTTCTTATGACCCATGTATTTCGTTAAGTGTTGATTTTAGGAACACAATGTAATGGACATTATGGTTGGAAATTTAATGCTCTTCGTTTTTGTATAAGTACATTTTACCACTAGAGGGCACCGTTTTCGAGATATTTACAGAAAACCTAAAAATTGTGCATCTACACCCCCCCTCCCCCCCATAGCTCACACCCCATCAGTCAGGACTTTTAGTATGTTGTTCAAGAGGTTATCCCCTACAACTGTGCAAAAATCCGGGACTACACCATTTTTTCCCACTCATTCAGCTTCGTTGACTGGACTATGAAAATAAAACATGTGATTGGAATTTCTTCCATTTGTTTTGATTTTCTGTTTATATTGCGTTGTTATTTCGTCACCAGGTTGGCAACCCATAAGGTCCATGTTAATTTTTTTAAGATTTAAATTCATTTGTTGTACTTAATTTTGAGCATATTTTAATTTACAAAGAGATTCTGCACATCTACAGGGAAATACCTTTCCAACAGTATTCATAGATTTTCTCTGTGATGCATACGAGCTGAGGAAAAAGGTTTTAAAGAAACATGCTTGCATATTAATATATAGACTAGACGTCATCCAGTGGTCGAAAACTCGGCCAAAAATATGTAATGTTCAGACCTCTCTATTTTCACACTACACTGAAAATAAAACATGTGATTGAAATTTCTTCCATTTGTTTTTATTTAGTTTTATATTGCGTTGTTATTTCGTCACCAGCATGGCAACCCATAAGATCCATGTTAATTTTTTAAAGATTTAAATTAATTTGTTGTGCTTATTTTTAAGCCTATTTTAATTTACAAAGGGATTCTCCACATCTACAGGAAAATTTTGTTCCAATAGTATTCATAGATTTTCCCTGTGATGCACACGAGCTGAGGAAAAAGGTTTTAAAGAAACATGCTTGCCTATTAATATAGATAGATAGATTATAACACAGGGTTTTGGTCAAAACTCTATAACTTCATTAATTTGTAATATAGGCTTAACTGATTAATTTTTCAACTAACTCTCCGTTTTGATCAAATGTCTTATCCGCTGGCTTATCCGGTGCGCACAAATTCTTCACTAAATTGTACGTTTTCAAACCCATATATAACCGTTAACAAAGTAGAGACGTTTTTCTCGTTCTTAATGTCACTAGCGTCAATAAAAATCAATAACCTCTCTATATATGAGGACCACGTTTCTTCAGCAGCATCAAAGGCATTCATAGAACCGTTAAAGACCTGCCATTTTATACTCGTTAAAAAGTCAGTCAATAAAAACTGATGAAACTCCTGAAATATAAATTAATTTACGACTCACCGAATGTCTCGTTACACTGCAAACTCTTACCTCCCATTACTGTCCTATTAATATCCAGTTTGCACTTTTTCACTCTCACTGCACAGTTCACACACAGTTCCTTGAAGACGCGGTCACAACAGTCCTTCCACTGTTGGTCGCACAATTAATTGTTCACACGCGCCAGCCCTTCCGCTTGCTGGTAACAATCTTCTGCACACACGCGAGAGCCCTTCCTCTTGCCGGTTACGTGAATTCTCACTGCCTCGTTACCAAATTGGAATGTCCGTGGTTTAATAATGAAGATGGAATTAAATAACAATACATTTTACAGTTAAAATGCCGTGGCCGATACGGACGGGACTAACACGGGTGTTGGTTACATCACGGGAGCTGCTCGAAGACTGTGAGGAAAAGCCGGGAAAATAGGAGCGTGGTCAGGCTGTGTTCTGATTGGCTGGTTGAGGGTGGCGTGATGATCGGACCACGGCAACGGTTTATTTACTCAAACACTGCCATCATGATACATACATTATAATGGTCATACTCAGCAGAGTATACTTTATGAAATACACTACAAAAACATATAGGCCCGGTTTCCCCAACTCATTTAAACTTAGTTTTAAGTTAAACGGCGATTTAAACTTAGTTTAACTTTGATTTGTGTTTCCCCAAATTTAAACTAGGTATTAATCTAAGTTCAAACTAAACCACCTCTCGACTTGGTTTAACTACTGGGGATAAAATAAACTGAGTTCAAATTAGTAAGTTACAACAGTAACATAACCTCAAATAAAAAAAAGTAGGTGTTAAAACAATAATAATTGAAGCAACTAAAAATAATTCATTTGGACGAAAATAGGCTTGGTTTAGGGTTAGCTTAGAGAGGGCCTATTATAATAAGGGACAGAATTGACCATTTCAATAAATGGAATGAATCTGAATTTGACAACAACTTATAATAACTTGATAACATAACCTTAAACAGTGATGTTATTCTAGCTGCATTCGCACATTGCTGTCTGCTCTACTGAGTTGTAGCGTAGGGTTGTGGTGGTTGTAGGAAACACTAGCCCAAAGCCCACCGAAGATTCCTTACAAATACACATTCAGGATTGCCAACCGCTCGAATTGCCGTTTATCTTAAACGAAGCCAGTAAAATGTTGGAGAAACTGAACACACATTTTAAACGGAGTTTAAAAATAAACTAGTTTATTATAAACGTAGTTTACACCATTTTGGGGAAACCGGGCCATAGGGTAATGTAATTAGAACAGCTGGAATGCATCTTTAATTGAAGTAAAAAAATAAAAATATCAAATAGACATAATAATATATACAGGGTTGTAGTAAAGTCCGAAGACGGTTAAATATTTAAAAAAATAATGAGCTACAATACTTGGTACAAAGTTACAGAGCATAAAACTGTATCTTAACACATATTCAGTGACCCAATAACTCTTCAGGGGGACGGCCTACAAGGAGTCGTAAGAAAATCTTAAATGGAAGCATAGGTCAATATGCACATCAAATGAAAGGTCTTTTTTTAGTAGAATACAATGCCGCAAACCGCACTTCAGAAGGTTGATCCTGCGCAAAATGGCAGCCGTTCAAAGATTTCTTGAATCTGCCATTTTGAATCTTTGAACGACTGCCATTTTTTACTCAGGCGTTCTTTTGAGCTTGAATTTACGGCATTGTAATCTACTAGTGAAGACCTTTAATTTGATGTGCATATCCAGGGCTACAGATATACAAGGGCTGGCTCACTCCTTTGATGTTAGCGGTCGCCGCGTGATCCTACTTCCCCTCCCCCGCCCCTCCTCAGTGACGTAGCGCTGGTACATCGGCACGAGCGGCGACGGTAGCCTAGCACGGCAGTGCATATGTCTCCCGGCATCTACGCGCATATTAATAATTGTGTTTATAATAACTAGAGGTCGTCCAGTGGTTGAAACTCGACCAAAAATGTATGTATATTTTCTTAATTTTAATCACATAATGCATGTCTAAAATTATATTTTCTATCTTATTTTTTGTTCTTGACAAAGTTGATAGGTCATAACAGTTGCCATAAATCATAATGAGTCATTCCATAAGTTTGACATGGTAAAAACATTGTATATTTGACAAAAAATAAAGTCATTTAGATCAGTGCAATCTATTGGTGGCTTACATCAACTACGACAAATTTAATTTAAAAACTGGTGACAACTTTAACATGGGGAAGAATGTCTAGTTGTTAGTCAAAGGTACAGGCTTCTCTATTTTCATCCAACTCTGTAAATAAAACGTGATTGTAATAAATTTCTTCCATTTGCTTTGATTTTATGTTTATATTTTGTTGTTATTTTCGTCACCAACATGGCAACCCATAAAGCTCATGCTAATTTTTTTTCAATTTCAAATTCATTTTTCGTGCTTATTTTGAGCCTATTTTAGTTTTTAAAGGGATTCTGCACATCTACAGGAAAATATCGTTCTAACAGTGTGAGTAGATTTTACCTGCGATGCACACGAGCTGAGAAAAAATGTTCCAAAGAAACATGCTTGCCTATTAACATATAGATAGATAGATGTAGTTTTATAATGTGATTTTTTAAGCGGATTTCGTTAACCCTCCAACTGGCAATAGGTGAACTGTGAAGTGGCAAAACATTTTTGGCGACTTTGCAGTCATATACTCAAAATTTCATATAAACTAAACCAACAGACCAAACCTATAGGCCCGTATACTTGAAGTTTTCGTAATGAAATGAAGAATTTGAAAATGACAACAAAATAAATATTTAAAATATTGTAGGGAATATTGGCATTAGGTAGGAAAAAAATGTTTTTTAAATTTTAAAAGTAAAACTTTGCTGCATGAACCAAAAATGTTTCCTGTAAACTTTAAGATAAACAAATTGTTTGGAATTTATTTTCCTACATGGAAATGTAAAAAGATTCCAATTAGGCCTACCATTTATTTGTACAAAGCTATGGTCCAAAAACAATAAAATTAAAAGTTTCACGATATTGCACAACAAATTTTAAACAAAAACCAAATAAATGTATTATCAAGAGATAGAGTAAAAGTATACATTTTTGTAGAGGCAATAATATTGGAGATCGAATGAAGTAAGAGTTGTTCATGGAAATGATCATTTGAATAAAGATTTATGACTTTTAATAAATCCTTATATTTTTCTATAAAAACATTTTGTTATTGACACATGTATATTATTTTTCAAACACATAAAACCCACATACCAACTATATAAAGTGAAAGTAAACTTCCCCTACATGAATATATACGGTTATTAAGGCAAATATAAATAAATAAATATTTTATAGTTTTTTCGATAAAATGCTGCTATGTGCCTTTTTTATGTGGCGATCGGTTAGTTTATTATGACGGATGAAATGTATCAAAAACGGGCTAAATGTAATGTCCCAGACCACAAATTTAGTAAGTATATCCACATAAAACAGTCTACAAACTAAATATGTACAAATTTACAACTAATAAATATGGTAAAATCACATCCACGACATTCGTTGTTGGTAAACAGTTAATAAAGTTCACAAAAACCGGCTAAAATAGTGTCTCAAGTTTAAAAAAGTAATGTCGCATTTCAGACAAAGCAGTAGAATAAATAATATCCAAACTAAACATTTACAAATTTACAACTTTATGATGTAAACTGATAAAGTAGAATCACACCAAAACTCGACTTGTTGAACTAGTTGGTCAACAGAGATTGAGGTTAGTTAGTCAGACAACTTTATTTCAATGTATTGAAAATGTATAATAAAATGCAATAGATAAATTTAAATTCTTTTCCTTCTTACAAAAGTTACAAAATACTCAGTATAATTTATTTTTATACAACTTCAATGTATTTTATATAACCGCAAAGAATTCAATAAGTACAGTATTCTTAACCATCGCTTTACAGTCCACTCCCATCCTTAAATATCTACTAAAGTTACTTTATTTATTTATTAGAATTGGTATTATACGTAATCCTATTTGAAAATCAATTACTTTTATTAAATACAGTAATACCTAATACAAAATTTGCAACATAGTGCTTATTCGACACTAAATGTGCGGCAATACCAGCGCAAAGCTATACGGTACCGGGAGCCCGAGGTACCGCTGTGACGTCACAGCGGCGGAGTGGTGGGGAGCCACCTGGCATCACTTTCTGAGCTCGCGTGGCCTAGCCCTTGTATATCTGTAGCCCTGGTGCATATCGACCTATGCTTATGTTAACAATTTTCTTCCGATTCCTAGGGCTGTGCCCCCTGAGGAGTAAGCGTATAATAGCAATGCAAATTAAATGAATCTTTGAACAACTGTCATTCTTGGCTCGGTTGTCCGTTTGAGTTCAAATTTGCGGCTTTATATTCTGTTAGTAAAGACCTTTAATTTGATGTACTTATCAACCTATGCTTCTATTTAAGATTTCCTTCTGACTCCTTGCGGGACGTCCCCATGATATCACAGAAAACTGATATTTCCTAAAAAAAAGTAGATTTTTAGGCGTGGTGTTGATGTACCAAATCTTATTGATTTATCTGTTGTCGTTTAGAAAATATTTAACTGTCTTCGGACTTTATTACAACCCTGTATAACAGATTATATAGAATAGATATATAAATAGATAAATTAATGATGATGCTTGATGACAAACATATGTGCTTGCATAGCTTTATTTTAAGACCAAAATTATGGAAATCGGGCGGGTAGAAGAGCCAAATTAACTAAAAAAAACCAATTTAACTCCTATAAGAAATGGATAGGGACGCATTTTCTGCATAACTCGAAATACACGTCAAAATGAATGCCGAAGCTTGATGGCAAATCTGACCTTTAGTTTAAGGCCAAAATACTCATGGTAAGACCTGGACCCGGGACTGATTTAATTTTTCATTTTGAGGTCCCTAGAGGCCTAAAACACCATATGTTCAAATTCATATATATATATATATATATATATATATATATATATACTAGCAGAGTACCCGTCCTTCGTACTGGGTTGGCATATAAGTATAAAATCCTTATTGCAGTTATACTCAAGCTTTGCGTTTGCAATGAGGGAGGGCACAGTTTGATAAAATTTGCTTCTTTAAATTTACAGTATTCTATATAGTGTTACACATCTACCATAACCATAATGTTCTACCACTTCACTTTAACAATAGAGAAAAATAAATTATCAAAAATTTGCAAAATATCACAAATTATTCATGAAATTAAAAACATAAACACAACTGTAAACAATCCTACTTTGACAGTTAGTTCTCATTGCGTATCACCTTAGACAAATCCTTTTTGACAAATTTCTTTTTGTCTATGGTATCACAGTTTTTTATTGCTGCTTAAATCTAATTAGCTGTTTTCATAAATGCAAAATAATATAGTGCTGCACCCTGTTGGTAAATCTTATAACTTTTAAATGCTTTTGCATATCATAGAACCAACTTTTTAAATTGAAACAGCTGACTGAATTCTTTAATAATTTCATTTAAACATAAATACTCATAAGCTTAACATGGGGAACTACAGAGCCACTGGGGCGGAGCCCAAAAGGATTTTTGAGAGAAGAATATGCCTATATGTTAATCGGGAATGTGAGCTATCAAGTATCAACATGCCAAATTTCAGCCCAATCCATCCAGTAGTTAATGCGTGATTGAACTTTAAACAAACAATCAAACCAACAAACAATCAAACAAACACACAAACTTTCACATTTATAATATTAGTAAGATATATATATATATATATACAGGGTTAGTAAAAAGTGTGGAGACCCCCTGTTATTTTTTTAACGGCCCATACTAGAAAAACTAAACTCGGCACACCTTTATGGAATGTTATGAAGTACTTTTTGGGCATAACCGTCACTTGGTGTACATCCCCAAAATGGGGGATTTTGGGGGAAACTCAAAAATTTCAAATACAAAGACCTATCGAGTGACCACTCATTTTACAGGTCCTGGTAAAAGAAAACCAAAAACGCAAACTAGAGGTCTTTATCTCAATCCAGTAAAAAATGGCAGCCAATTGAAATTCCCAGAAGTTGAATTTAACTTGCAGCTTTCCAAGTCTGGAGACCCCCTGTACATTTTGTAGCGGCTCACACTAGGAAAACTAAACTCTACACACCTTTTTGGCATGTTAAGAAGTACTTTTTAAGCCTAATAGCCACTTGCTAACCAAACCCAAAATGGGGGATTTTGGGGGAAACTCAAAGATTTCAAACACAAAGACCCATCGAGTGACCCCTCATTTTGAAGGTCCTGGTAAAAGAAAACCAAAAACGCAAACTAGAGGTCTTTATCTCAATCCAGTAAAAAATGGCAGCCAATTGAAATTCTCAGAAGTTGAATTTAACTTGCAGCTTTCCAAGTCTGGAGACCCCCTGTACATTTTGTAGCGGCTCACACTAGGAAAACTAAACTCTACACACCTTTTTGGCATGTTATGAAGTACTTTATAAGCCTAATAGCCACTTGCTTACCAAACCCAAAATGGGGGATTTTGGGGGAAACTCAAAAGTTTTTAACGATAAGCCCCATCAAGTGACCCCTCATTTTGAAAGTCCTGGTAAAATAAAACCAACAACGCAAACTAGAGGTTTCTATCTCAATCCAGTAAAAAATGGAAGGTGATTGAAATCTTTAAAATCGGAAATAACTTGCAATTTTATATTGAATTGGCTGCCATATTTTACTGTGTTAAGATAGAGACCTATTGTTTGTGTTGTTAGTTTTCTTTTATTATGGCCTTCAAAATGAGGGGTCACTCGATGGGGCTTATCATTAAAAAAATTTGAGTTTCCCCCAAAATCCCCCATATTGGGTTTGGGAACTTATGAGAATTTCAATCGGCTGCCATTTTGTACTGAACTAAGATAGAGACCTCTAGTTTGCGTTGTTGGTTTTCTTTTATTATGGCCTTCAAAATGAGGGGTCACTCGATGGTTCTTTGTATTTGAAATTTTTCAGTTTCCCCCAAAATCCCCCATTTTGGGGATGAACACCAAGTGGCGGTTATGCCCAAAAAGTACTTCATAACATGCCATAATGGTGTGCCGAGTTTAGTTTTTCTAGTATGGGCCGTTAAAAAAATAACAGGGGGTTGCCTGTGTACAGGGTTAGTAAAAAGTGTGGAGACCCCCTGTTATTTTTTTAACGGCCCATACTAGAAAAACTAAACTCGGCACACCATTATGGCATGTTATGAAGTACTTTTTGGGCATAACCGCCACTTGGTGTTCATCCCCAAAATGGGGGATTTTGGGGGAAACTAAAAAATTTCAAATACAAAGACCCATCGAGGGACCCCTCATTTTAAAGGTCATAATAAAATAAAACGAACAACGCAAACTATAGGTATCTATCTTAACACAGTAAAATATGGCAGCCAATTGAATATAAAATTGAAAGTTATTTCCGATTTCTAAAGATTTCAATCAGCTTCCATTTTTTACTGGATTGAGATAGAAACCCTTAGTTTTCGTTGTTAGTTTTCTTTTACCAGGACCTTCAAAATGAGGGGTCACTCGATGGGGCTTATAGTTTAAAACTTTTGAGTTTCCCCCAAAATCCCCCATTTTGGGTTTGGTAAGCAAGTGGCTATTAGGCTTAAAAAGTACTTCATAACATGCCAAAAAGGTGTGTAGAGTTTAGTTATCCTATAGTGAGCCGCTACAAAATTTACAGCGGGTCTCCAACTTGGAAAGCTGTAAGTTAAATTTAACTTCTGAGAATTTCAATCAACTGCCATTTTTTACTTGATTGAGATAAAGACCTCTAGTTTGCGTTGTTGGTTTTCTTTTACCAGGACCTTCAAAATGAGGGGTCACTCGATGGGTCTTTGTGTTTGAAATCTTTGAGTTTCCCCCAAAATCCCCCATTTTGAGGATGTACACCAAGTGACAGTTATGCCCAAAAAGTACTTCATAACATGTCATAAAGGTGTGCCGTGTTTAGTTTTTCTAGTATGGGCCGTTAAAAAAATAACAGGGGGTCTCCACACTTTTTACTAACTCTGTATATATATATATATATATATATATATATACTAGCTGTAACCCGTGGTCTTTGCCCCGTTTAACTTCTTAATTTTCAAGATGATCTCGTTCGCATGGCTCAATCACGTCCTGGTTGAAATATATATGTGTGTGTGTTTGTTAGCGCGATAACTCAAGCAAAAATGATCTGATTTTGATGAAATTTTGCACAAACATAAACCTACGTTTATTAAAACAGGTTCGCGATCCAGCATAATCGGACCACGGGAACGGGGGTTTATGGGGTATAAATGGGTTTACCCCATTTTTGACCCCCTAAAAACAAAAGATTTTGCAATTTCTTTCTAATCCGTTTTGTAGAGCTTAAAATACCCCCGCCGCAGCAAACCTGCCGACTAATCGAATTTCCATTTGACTGAATTGATTTTCAGTTAAATATATTTTAATAACATTAGGTTTAACGAGTACCTAGGTTTGCTGCTACAAGGAAACTAATAAAGTGTGTTTTTGAGTAAAATATTGATAGCTTAGTGGGGGGTAAACTTCGATATGGTGGACTGTATAAAAAATGAAGGATGTGAGATATATTATGTTAAGATCAGCTTTAGAGACACACTGTGAGCACAAAATAATAAACTTTTAAATAGGAAGAAATGTGATTTGGTACCTTCCTTTTTACTGAAGTGATGTCTAGTAGACCGTTGACGCACTTGATGTTTGCTGGCCAGCTTTCGCGTACGCGACCGGTAGTTGCACCAAGAACAGTTTGAATATACAGTTTTTAACTATTCAGTTCACTTTTTTGTTAGGTGTGTCACAAATAAATACATAAGATAAACATACGATAATATAAGTTCAATTTATATGCCACAAATAGAGTAGGGGAATATTATAATACAAAACTAGGGAAAATGGCGAGAACATGATGCCGGGTTGAAGAGTACATGAGGAATGGGGGGAATTGCCAGACATCACGTGACAGGGCAAGGGTCAGAACAAAATATGAATGAAGTCTGGATTCACCTAGGTTGCGTAGATGCTTGAATACGGAACATGCCGCCCGCCTTGAACCATACATGGTTCAACAGATTCATAAATTGATTCATTGACTCATAAATGGGCACAAGTAATACAATGTAGATATATATACACAATAGATAATGATGACACACCTAATTATAAGATATGATAAATATGATAATTATAAATATAAATAAACATGAAATAGGACATTGAATAGAAATATTTTGTGATTAGGGGAGCGGGTACACCTTGGTAGCAGGGCGACAGAAGATTCCTCTCGAAGTCTTGATGGAGACAACTCGAACGATGCCATCTGCTCCAGGTGATGTCTTCACAATGCGACCAAGAGGCCAGAGAAGTGGTGGTGTTTTTGGGTCATGGATAATGACTAAATCGCCTACTTCAAGATTCTTGTTTGGCTTTATCCACTTTTTCCTTTGTTGAAGCTGGTGCAAATACTCTTGGTGCCACCTTCTCCAGAAGCGTTGATGTAGAGCCTGAACTGTTTGCCAATGCTTTAGTCGATTGTCAGGAATATCGGATACATTTACTTCAGGTACTGCAACAAGAGATGTCCCGATGAGAAAATGACCTGGGGTGAGTGCTGTGATGTCAGATGGATCTGCTGATAGAGCTGTTAGTGGACGAGAGTTCAATACTGCTTCCACCTGCGTGACAAGAGTTATCAGCTCCATTAGTGTTAGAATTTGATCTCCAATTACTCTCTTGAGATGGTACTTTGAGCTCTTTATGGCACTCTCCCAAAGGCCTCCTTGGTGAGGCGCGGCTGGTGGTTGGAAATGAAAATTAATTGAATGATCGAGGGCGAAGTTAGTGAGAGCATCTTGAGTATTCCTTTCATCAATGAAATTCTGGAAGGTCTTATTCAGTTGCTTGGAGGCACCGACATAGTTCGTTCCACAATCAGAGTATAGGTGAGCACAAAGTCCACGACGAGAAACAAATCTTTTAAGAGCAGCAATGAATGAGTCCACTGAGAGATCAGTTACAACTTCCAAGTGCACCGCTTTTGTGGTAAAGCAAACAAATAGGCAGAGGTATGACTTAAGCTTTTGAGAATTCCTAGTGGTGTGTACTTTCACTTCAAAGTGACCGCTATAATCCATGCCAGTATGATAGAATGGTCTTACAGGCCGTAGTCGAGTTTCGGGTAAGTCTCCCATAAGTGGAGGTTGATTTGTAGGTTTCAACTTAAAACATCTTTGACATTTAAAGATTACAGATCTGATTACACTACGAGCAGATAATATCCATACTTCTTGAGTGAGGATCGATTGCAGCAACTGAGGGCCTGCGTGTAAATATTTTAGATGATAGTGCATGACCAACAGTTTTACAACATTATGAGATTTAGGTAACAGGATTGGGTATTTGGCATCTTGAGTAAGGTTTGAATGTTTCAACCTACCGCCTACTCTTACCAAACCGTTATCGTCAATGTAAGGTGATAACCGAGCCAGTCTTAAGCTGCACTGAGTGCCCTTTGTCAGAGCTGTGATGTCATCCTTGAAAGATGAAATTTGAATGAGTTTGAAGAGATTCATTTTAGCAGAAGAGATCTCTTTATAACTAAGTTGTCCAGCTAGTCGGGCGTTCCCACAAATATTATGGATGAATCGTAGAACATAAGCAGTGACATTTACAAGTTTTCTAAAGCATGAGAATTTTTCAAGTAAATCAAATCTGTAATTTTCTAACTTTTCAACGTTAACTAGGACATTCAAGGGATTTGGTTTGACTTCAAGAGTGTCTTGATCAGTGATTAAACTGAATTCGGGCTTTGGCCAAAGATCTGATGACAAGTATAACCATTCAGGTCCCTTCCACCACAATTGGTGGCTTAAGAGTTGAGATGGGGAGAGTCCTCGGGTTGCACAATCTGCTGGGTTGTCTAGGGACTTGACGTAATGCCATGATTCAGGAGAGATTAATTCTTGTAGTTCTGAGACACGGTTGGCCACATAGACTTTTAAGCGATAGGGGTGAGTGCGTATCCATGTAAGAACAATGGTAGAGTCACACCAAGCATACATCGAGTCAATCTTAATGTGGGACGAAAGAAGATTTGAACAGTATTGCAGGAGCTTTCCAAGTAGGTGAGCACCGCACAGTTCGAGACGAGGCAGAGATACTCTTTTTAGTGGGGCGACTTTAGATTTGGCCATTATCAGATTAATTTTAACATCATTCGATAAGTTGATCACACGGAGGTAGACTACTGCAGCATATCCTTTCTCCGAAGCATCGCTGAAACCATGAAGTTCTGCAAGCTTATGAGTTGAGGTAAAGATGTAACGTGGGATCCTTAGGTTTTGGATCACGGGTAGTTCTTCTAAAAAGGAAATCCATTTTGTTCTTATCTCATCTTGAATTGGATCATCCCATTTTAGACCTGTGGTCCAAAGATATTGAATGAGTGTTTTAGCCCAAAATATTACAGGTGTGAGAAATCCTGGGAGATCATAGAGTTTAGCGATTGTTGAGAGAATCATTCTCTTGGTTAGCAAGTGGCCTACTTCAACATTCTTTACTTTGTATGAGAGCATGTCTGTCTCTGGGGTCCATCTTAAACCCAATACACTGTAGAAGGCCTCACTACCATCAGTCAACTCCACTGGTGATTCTTTGTGTTCGACTGGAATCTGATCCAAGAGTTGGGGTGCATTACTGATCCACTTACGGAGTTCAAAACCGCCTTTAGACAGCAATGTTTTCAGTTCATTTTGAGCTGACATAGCTTTATCGAGATCTTCAGCTCCAGCTATAATATCATCATAGAAGATAGACTTGGTCAAGATATCAGAAGCTTGTGGGTATGGTTGACCTTCGTCCAAAACTAGCTGGTGCAAGGTTTTGATTGCAATAAAAGGAGAACAATTAAGCCCATATGTAACTGTATTGAGTTTGTACGTTTGGAGTGGGTCATCTGGACTAGCGCGCCAGTATATCATTTGATAACTTTTGTCCTTATCAGAAACCAAGATCTGACGATACATTTGACGTATGTCACAGGTGAATACAATTTTATGACATCTAAAATACAATAAAACATCACTGATATCATTTTGAAGTTTGGGACCAGGCATGAGAATGTCGTTCAATGATATGCCATTAGTAGTTTTAGCGCTGCCGTCAAAAACAACACGTATTTTTGAATTCGGGGGATTCTCCTTGAAGACACCGTGGTGAGGCAAATAATAGTATTCAGAGGTAGGAGGTTCTTTACAAATAGTCATATGACCTGATTCAATGTAGTCATCCATAAATTCAGAATAGAGCCTTTGTAACTCGGGTTGATTAGAGAATTTCCTTTCCATCGAGCTAAGTCTCAATTGTGCTTTGGTACAAGATTCACCAAGAGGGGAATGATTTGGTTTCTTGGGCAGCTCGATTATGTAACGACCTGAGTCATCACGTCTATGGGTGTTTTCAAAATGTTGTAAACAGAGGGTATCTTCCTCAGTCTGAGCCTTGATCCGTATTGGGGGTTCTTCTAGCGTCCAGAATTTTTGAAGTGAATTATGAAGATCCAAATCATGAGTTGTCAAGAGTGAGATGGGAAATGTGTTTGAGTTTCCTGCTACAGAGGCTACAGGAGCGAGGCCCATCACAACAAAACCAAAAATGGTTCCAAGAGCTTGAGGTAAATTTTGTCCTAATCTATGCTGTTCGCCTGTGAGGGTTAGGGCAAATAAGTCTGCACCGATAAGTAAATCTATCTCTCCAGGCTGATCGAAACAGGGATCGGCTAGGATAAAATGTTTCAAAGATTCCTTAACCTGGTGTGAAACTGGTATCTGAGGCAGGGGTGATGTGATACTACTCAAAACCATACAAGGATGGTTTTTAGCCAAAGGATTTCCATTGATCGCAGACATGTTGACATGTACGATACCTCTAGAATTAATAACTGCACCAGAGATTCCTTTTATTTCATCATGGAGTCGAGTACGTGGGGCGTTGATGAGTTGAATAGCTTTCTCTGATATAAGGGTAAGTTGGGCAGCGGAGTCGAGCACAGCACGGAGTACAGTATGTTGACCATGTTGTGAAGAGACATGAACTAAACATGTACCAAGAAGGATTGTGGTTTTAGTTGGATTGAGTTGACTAGACAATCCTACAAAAGCGTTAACGTTTGTAGAAGCAGTAGGATTAATAGTTGTTGTATTCTTTGAAGATGAATTAGGTGTGTAGGTCTTATTTTGAGGAGACAGCTTAGTTTGATAGCTTGACTGTGACTGAAGTGAACTACGTGTGGGCTCATGCAATAGAGTATGGTGATGTTTGGAGCAAATCTGACACACTTTACTTGAGGGGCAGTTGAAAGTGTTATGAAGATAACCGAGGCAGTTTGTACAAATCCTATTCTTGCGAATAAACTCAGATCTTTCACTCACACTTCTAGCTAGGAAATTTTGACACTTGTATATGTTGTGATCTGCAGCTTGACAAAATCTACAAGAGTTGGTTGTGGCGACAAGAGCAGTTTTTGTATGGTTGGTGAAATGTGGCTTACTTTCACGTGTAAACTTATTAGGCCTAGTTATGTTTGTAGGACACTTTAGGCCAGTGGAATACTTTGAGGTAGATGGTGAACTGAGACAAATACTAGCACCTTCTAAACGCTTGAATTCCATTTCAAGAAAGGTCATTAAATCATTAACAAGAGGGATCTCATTGTTTAAGGCGCGAGAGTCTTCAAAAGATTTTCTAATATCAGCTGGGATCTTCTTTAAAAGTGTTAAGACTAACAGGGTGTTTTCAGTTGTAATGTCATGATTTAAGTTTTTCAAAGCTTGAGTATTTTCCTTATATACAGTGAGAAATGATTGCAAGCTCTTAAGCGAACCACTAGTAATGGGCGATAAATCCAGAATTTTTGTAACAAGCTGAGTGACAATACGTCTCTTGTTTTCATAGCGATCCTTGAGAAGTCGAAGGGCTACCACATAGTTTTCAGGAGTAATATTAAGACTCTTAACCAAGTCTAAGGGCTCACCACTCAGGGCACTAAGCAAATACTGAAACTTATTCACTGGGGAGACAGAATTATTCGCATTGACAGAGGCTTCAAAAATATTATAGAAACTAACCCACTCTTCATAGTTACCACTAAATTTAGGCAACTCAAATTTAGGCAGGCGCAGAGAAGCTGGAGGTGGAGTAGGTGTTACAACAGGTTCAACTGGCAAAAGAACTTTAATGTCACTTATAAGGGCTACATACAAGTCAGAAAGTTCATCATGCATTGAAAATGATTCCTCCTCATCACAATCAGAAGCAGGGTCATCAGTCACAACTCTATTAAATAAAGTTTTAAAGTCAGTAAATAGATCTCTGACCTCCTCATTATAATTGTGTAAACGCTGTATATTAGCAGGAGTCAATTCTTGACCTTCAGTTCGAGGAAGTTGGTTTGACAAATATTTATTTATTTTCTGAAACCTGTTTTTAACAAGTTTTGCTTTTCTTTGTAGGGTAGTGAATCTCATCATGAACAAACAAATTAAATAACACACAACAAGAATAGATGAGTTTTCATAAAATAGCCCAAAATCTTAAATTAATAATGATCTCATAAATCTAGGCCTACTGAAGTGCATAAATCAATTTGCAATTCAACTTCAATAGTAAAGTGAAGTCAATTATCAATTTGTTATTATCACCAATAATCTCTGTTGACAATAATATTTACAATAATGAATAAAGAGAGCATAGCAATAACAATAATTACCAGTTTTCTCCAGTTCAGGACCCTTTTCAATTAGTATTTGATTAAATAAATAATGTCTTCATTTTTCAACAACATAAACAAACTTGCAGGTTATGTTGATATGTTTCAATTCAATATCGGGTTATATTTAAACAAACAGCTGATGTAGATGAACAGAGTTTTGATGAGTTGAGTTTTCAGTTTAATAGCAGACAGGTGATTGGTTCGTCCTCAGTTCCACCGTTTCACTAATCTTGCAGGTTATTGGTTGCCATGTAGCGCAGAGCGATCTGTTGGCGAAGTTGAGAACTACCAACTACCAAGGTGTATCGCAAAGGACAGAACGTTGTTGCAAAATGGCGGACAATGGGATAGAATATTTCAGGGAAATAACTACTAACTTTGCAGTTTTATTTTTACACCCAAATAATAAGGCTGAATTGATTGTGAGACCTTATTATTTAAAAGGATTTTATGGATGAGATGTGAATAAATATTCAATCCTGAAAAATGTTCTAAGCTTGATTTATTTCAAGACAAACTAGGTAGGCCTAACTTGACGTGATTTAGGTGGCAGTGACAAAATTGAACATGAAAATAATTGTCTGGTATGAAACAGGAATGGACATTAAAATTGTTCGTAATAATGTTTCACAAGACAAAATATTACCAGTTAGGGATGTGACACTGATCATAAACATTCATTTGAGAAATAAATTATTGTACTGAATCAATTATATTTTAATTGGCAAATGTAGTCCGGGTCGACAGGACCAGCGAATGGGGGGTAAACTTCGATATGGTGGACTGTATAAAAAATGAAGGATGTGAGATATATTATGTTAAGATCAGCTTTAGAGACACACTGTGAGCACAAAATAATAAACTTTTAAATAGGAAGAAATGTGATTTGGTACCTTCCTTTTTACTGAAGTGATGTCTAGTAGACCGTTGACGCACTTGATGTTTGCTGGCCAGCTTTCGCGTACGCGACCGGTAGTTGCACCAAGAACAGTTTGAATATACAGTTTTTAACTATTCAGTTCACTTTTTTGTTAGGTGTGTCACAAATAAATACATAAGATAAACATACGATAATATAAGTTCAATTTATATGCCACAAATAGAGTAGGGGAATATTATAATACAAAACTAGGGAAAATGGCGAGAACATGATGCCGGGTTGAAGAGTACATGAGGAATGGGGGGAATTGCCAGACATCACGTGACAGGGCAAGGGTCAGAACAAAATATGAATGAAGTCTGGATTCACCTAGGTTGCGTAGATGCTTGAATACGGAACACTTAGTAAAAAATAAATAAATTTGCCAAGTTTGATCAGATTATATCCATAAACAAGCAAACTACAACATTTGACAATATTCTCCATAAAGAATAACATGGGAATTTTAAATTTACAATTTTTTTAAATTTTCTTCGTTACTAATAATCGAACAAAAATACTTTTATATACTAAATTATTTGTTTTTTTAAGCTCTTTAAAAAGGTCTAAAGAGAAATCGGGAAATTTTGTGTTTTGAGGGTCAAAAGTGAGAAAAACCAATTTTTACCCCATAAAACCCCCTGGAAAGCCCTGTTCCCATGGTCCGATCGTGCTGGTTCGCAAACTCATTCAAGTTTATCCCGCTTTACACCTTTAAACCAAATTTCATCAAAATCTGACAAAAATTACTCAAGTTCACGCGTTCACGGACCTGTATATATATATATATATATATAAGTCTATATATATACATATATAAAAATTTGAACGAATGGTGTTTTAGGCCTCTGGGGACATCAAAATGAAAAAGTAAATCGGTCCCGGGTCTAGGTCTTACCGTGCCACCTACGGTAATAGCTACTTCCCTATAGGGAAATTCGCTAAAAAAGAAATTATTTAGTATATTGAAGCGCTGTTGTATGCCTAACAATCACAGAGAAAATTCAAAAATAGTGTAATTTAAAATTTCTATGTTATTCTTATGGAGAAAATGAAAATTATTGTAGTTTTATTGTTTATGGATATATATATTGATAAAATTTGACAGATTTATTTATTTCATCCTATACTATTGACGTATGGCCAAAAAACACTTTTTACCTTCCCCGTAGCAGCAAACCTAAGCACTTGTTAAGTCTAATGTTATTTAAATATTGGAAATAAATATGTCTTATTTATAGAAATATAGTAAGATATAATATTAGTAAGATTTGAGTAAAGATTTTATCAGACAAGTTGAAATTCGCTTAGTCTGCAGGTTTGCTGCGGCGGGGGTATTTCTTTGATCAAATGTTGTTGTTAACAATTTGCATTTGTGTTTAAAGAGTGTTCCTTATGTTAAGTGTGTGGTTCTAATGTTATCTGCTTAATCTGTACCATTAATATTAGTGAGTAAAGTGTTGTATGTATTTCATAACCCTTATTTTACTAGAGACCATTGTATTTAACCACAAAGGGCTCTGTTGCTAGTCTATAAGTATAAAAGAGGATGTTTGTATATATATATATACAGTGTGTAAATTAAGTATTGAAACAAATCTGTATTTTTAAAACCGAAATAGATAGAAATATTCTGTTCGTGGCAAGAATTGTTAACAAAGGTCCCGCAATTTTTTACATCAAAAATATTTTTTAACCCCCCTTACAGGGTAGGGGGTAGAGGGTGACTTATTTTTTTTAATAGCAACCCCTATTGAGTGACCCCTCATTTTGAAGGGTTTGTCAAAAGAAACACAATGACGCAATTCCGAGGTGAATATCTCACCCCTAGCCAAAATGGCGGATATTCCAAAATGGGTGCTTTTTCACAAATATAAAATTTTGGAATGGCTGCCATTTAGGCTAGGGGTGAAATATCTACCTCGGATTTGCGTCATTGTTTTTCTTTTAACAAACCCTTCAAAATGAGGGGTCACTCAATAGGGGTTGTTATTCAAAAAAATAAGTCACCCCAACGCCCTACCCTGTTAAAGGGGTTGAAAAAGTATTGTTGATGTAAACATTTGCGGAACCTATGTTAACAATCAATTCCACAAACAGAATATTTCTATCTATTTCGGTTTAAAAAATACAGATTTCTTTCTATTATTTGTGAAATTGGTGCTTTTTCCCATACAGAAAATCAAATTTTGGAATGCCTGCTATTTTGGCTAGGGGTGAGATACAGTGGCGTTGCTTGGTTAAATTCTAGGGGGGGGGGAGAAGCCTCAAATTTCCCAACTGCTTAACATAGATTTCCCAACTATTTTTTATAAAAAAAAATCAATTTCTGTACTATTTTTAAAAATCTACAAATTATTATACTACACTGCAGTCACACTCAATTCAGTATTTATTAACTTGCATTAACAAAACATAGCTAGTTTTACATGTATACAAAATTACTCAATTCAAAAAACGTCTAAAACTTCTACCAATTCATAATGAAGTTTTATGACTTCAAAAACTTGAATAAGTATTGTTTCAAATCAAAAAAACTTTACAAACCATTGTGGTAGCAGTGTAAAATTTTAGGGATATAAAATAAGCCTAGTACAAATTAGTATAGAAAAACAATATTTTATTACAAAATAATGAAATTACAATACTTTTAGAAGTTGATATTAAGATCAACACTTTAACTTTCATAAAACTTACAACTAGGCCTAAACAAGTTTGTAATGATGAAATATTATTATCAGTGTTGTGAATAATATTATTCTAGTCTAGAAAAGAATAAACCTAAAATAAGACTTGTATAAAATAAAAACGTTCAACTTGGTTGATAATAAACTTATACATACAATAAAAATGTTAACCTTCATCTTCATCAAACTAGAACTTGGACAAAAATCAAACTCAAACGTGAAAGTCAAACATCAAATTTTAGGTTATGTTTTGTCTATTGTCTATGTAGATCTGTTTCAGAGTGATTAGTTGATTCATTTTTGTAAATTTTTAATTAGGAATGATAAATCACTTTTGTAGATTTTTTAGATAATATTCAGAGAATAAATATTTCATTTAGGTTATTAAAAATTAGAGTTTTAAAGGCAATACCGATATACAAAACCTATCTTTAATGTTATTTTAATCTACCTATTAGCAAGTACTCCTGTCAGTAAGCCTGCTCCAAATACTACAAAAAAAGGTATAAAATATAGTTTATTTGACTGACATGAAAAATATTTTTGAACTTCTTGTAAACACTAACAAACAACATAATTGAACTGAAGAGCTACGCCGCTTGCACTTTCAAAATTCAAACTCGCAGTCTCGCAGACGAACCATTCAGAAAATCATCAACACAGGACAGGATCAAGGTAGCCAACATACGTCCAATAAGGAACAAAATTTCTCGTAAACGAAATTCCAACAAACTATACCGCTAATTGATTAACGATTTCTTAAAATAAGGCGTGTTTAGCCATGGTTTAGCCTAGTTTAATCAAAGTTAAATTAAATCAAAGAAACATCAAGTTTATTCGTCCAAGTCAAAGAAATTTTGATCTTTGATGGATTTTCGCAAATATTTTTAAATTTGATTTAGTTTAAAAATATATTTTTCTTGTATCTGATTTCCCAACTGTCCCAACTCGTGGCAAGGAAATTCCCAACTTTTCTCTTTCCAGGATTCTAGGGGGGGGAGGCTCCCCCCCCTACCCCCCCCAAGACGACGCCCCTGGTGAGATATTCACCTCGAATTTGTGTCATTGAGTTTCTTTTGACAAACCCTTCAAAATGAGGGGCAACTCAATAGGGGTTGCTATTTGAAAAAAATTAGTCACCCCCTACCCACTACCCTGTTAGGGGGGTAAAAAAATATTTTTGATGTAAAAAGTTGCAGAACCTTTGTTTACAATTATTGCAAGAAACAGAATATTTATATCTGTTTCGGTTTTAAAAATACAGATTTGTTTCAATACTTAATTTACACACTGTATATATATTTGTTTGGCAGTGATAAACTCAGACACCGCTGAACCGATTGCCACGAAACTTGGTACATACGTGTAGAATTTCATGGAATAGGTTTATACACCATCAATTTCGTGATCCGTCCAATCGGCTCCGTCCCAGTGCTCTGGAGTTTCCCATGTTAACCTTATGAGAAATGGAATTAATGAATCTTAACAGCTGTTTCAATTAAAGAAGTTGGTTCTGTTCTATGATGTTCAATAGCATTAAAGTTACAAGGATTACCAACAGGGTGCAGCACTATTATTTCTTTTACATTTGAATGAATGAATGAATGAATGAATGAATAAAGTGCTTTATTTTAAAATAAACATTCCTCTCATACACATAATCAAACACTTAAGGGGAGATCCCACTGAAAATTGTCAAAAATTTCAAAAATTTCGGATTTTTATTTTTTGTACCTATTTTTTATTAAAATCTTCCTATATAAGAAAAACACAACGATTTGATGTAAATTTACATATTTTTATGGAGTAAAAAATATTTAAAGTTGAATGTGCACTCGAATTTTTGGTGAAATAAACATCACTTCGGTGTTTTTCTTGTATAATCACGGATTGTACATATGCCTGAAAAAGATTTTTATGTAAGTATATTGACCAAAAATGTTCTTAAAAGTAACACTAGCAGTACTTGTAAACAATAAAAACTTAAATAGTGAACTAGGAGCTTTTATTTTGGCTAAAATGTAACAAAAACCATTGATTTTAGAAAACGCGTGATTCCCGAAAGTAGAGAAAACCGTGAGTTGGTTTACTAAAAATGCTAAGGCTCAAAAGGTATTAGAGATACAGCAGTGAAACTTTGTATGCTTACTCTTTACATATACAGGGACAAAGTTATGAATGGGCTTTCAATTATCTAAAGAAACTTTTATTATTTTAATTTTTTTGTAATATTGCTAACATTTTATTGTTATTTTCTTAATTTGAAAACTTGTAGAAATAATATCTGAAGAGATAATTTCAAACTAATACATAACTTTGTTTGCAGTAATATACTCTATCAAATGACACTTCAATCATCTATCTACTACTTATAGTTAAAAAGCCTAAGCGGTTCTTGTGAAAGGCTGCAAATTCGGTTAAAATGGTGGGGGGGGGGGGGAGGGGGTGGTTTACAAGTGGTCAAAAAATAGTTATTTTGTTTCAAGTAGAGTAATTTTACATAATAAAAATTAAAATATCTCAAAATAATACACAGTTAAGAATTTAGAATTTTCAGTGGGACCTCCCCTTAATAAACAATGGTCTACGACCATCTGTTTGGTTGGCACACCTGGAAAACACATTTATGAAAATGAAGTTGAAACAAAATACACTTAATAACATACACAAATTTACATACAATTTTACATCCATTTTTAAACTAAACTAAAAAAAAACCTTTTTCATAATATTGTTTACATAACTTGTATTATTTTACTTTTAAAATTATTAGGTTTTAAATGGTTTACGCATAATGAAATCTATAAAAATTACTATGAATATTCAAGAAGACAGGCTGACAATTGGACATATTTATTGTTTTGCTATAATTTATAAATTAGAAAGAGAATAAAATAATTTTGAATTTGGAAAAAAAACTTCACTTGATTTATTCGTAATTAAATTCTCTAATTAACTCCCACCTCCTTCTCCACGCCTCCCTCATAAAGTTTGCTAATTTACATTCAATCCCTACCATTTATGTATTCTATGTGTTCTTCCCAATGCATGCTTCGTTTTCCAAACCAATACTCCCTGATTGCACCTAAAATTGGGCAAATAGAAACAAAATGAATAACTGTTTCAAATTCACGCAAATTGCACAAACTACAAAAATGATTTTTATTCGTTATCCATGGTTTGTGATTCAAATCAACCAGCTCTGCTCGGGCCTTAATGACCCATGAGATAAGACTTATATTGATGTTATCAGTGAGAAAACTCCTGGGCCCTAGGTCAAGGTCAACGGCAAGCAGTTGTTGGTGATATTGCGATGTACGCGCTCTGCCAACCATATCAATTCTCCAGCTATCTCTTTCCGCCTCAATTATCTTCACTAATCCCTCAAAAACATCTGCTGACTCGAAATTTATATCCAAACCGTGTTTTCGCCCTAGACATTTCCACTCTTTGGCCCAAAAAATACCTTTTCCAATTACAGATTTAGCAATAATTTTAGGTAAGCGTGATTCTGGCAAATTAAAAACCTTAAAAATGTATGTTGCGTTAATTTGTAGATTAAAGAAATATAACTTTTCAAAACATGTTTCTGAGTAAACAATATAGTTGGGAGTGTTATGTGGCAATCTAAACATCCTTTTAATAAACGTTTTCTGAGCATTTTCTAACTGAGAAATTTCTGAAAACCCCCAAACTTGTGCGCCGTAACACAAAATAGCTCTGAGAATAGATTCGAAACATAATATCTTAATCTACAGCGGGACTTTGTTGTTGTCTACTAGCCTTTGCCATACTGAATTAATTGCATAATTAGTTAGCCTCTTCTTCTCTATGTAATGGTTTTCCCATGACAATGTCGTTGTAAACAACATTCCCAAATATTTATAACTATCTACCACTTCAACTTGTTTGCCCTTATACCACCATCTATCATGTCCCGATAATCTACCACCTTTCCTAAAAACCATTATTTTGGATTTAGATAGATTTACTGTAAGGTTCCAAATTGCACTGTAACACTCCAAGTTTTTAATCGTCATTTGTAACACTGTTGCTGTGGGGGCCAACAATACGATGTCGTCTGCATACATCAAAACATTTACTCTCTTTCCACCGAAATTACAGCCACCTTCCAGCGCCTCTGGCAAATCATTTATGAATAAGCTGAACAGGAGAGGACTTCCTATACACCCTTGTCTTAAACCTGTCTTTGTCTCAAACTCATCTGAAATGCCGCCCTTACACCAAACCGCTGCAGATGTGTTACAATAATAACTCCTCAAAACATCTAAAACGTGCGTTGATACGCCGATTGATGAAAGTTTTAATATTAGTGATCTTCTATCAATAGTGTCGAACGCACTTGAAAAATCCACAAAAAATGCATACAACTTGCCACCTTTCTCCGCTAAACGTAGTTTGATCATCGATGCTAAATTAAAAATATTATCTATAGTGGAATAGTTTTGTCTGAAACCCGCCTGGAACTCCGATAAGATGTGGTTTTCATTGACCCAATTTTGAAGTCTATTATTTAGCATTCCTATAAATATTTTACCAATACAATTTATAAAGGACAATCCTCTATAATTTTGAACTGAATTAATATCACCCTTTTTAAACAATGGAAAAATTATCGATTTCTTAAAGCTTTCTGGTATGACCTTATTCCGAAAAATGTCATTATAAATATTAAGTAGTTTAGTCAAAAACAGGTCTGGGGCATTCTTATAAAACTCATAGGGGACTCTATCTAGGCCCGGTGCTTTATTATTTTTCAAGCTGGACAAAACAACTTTTAATTCTAGGAAATTAAAGTCTTTATCAAGATAATCATCGGCAATAAAAGGTTCTGCAAACGAGATAGTACTCTCCACCAGAGGATTTAGTAATTTTTTTAAGTGTGTAACCCATTCTTCAGGTTTTATATTTCCTACTCGGTTTATGTTTTTTTTACACTTAAAAGAGTTTATTGCTCGCCAACACGTTTTGGAATCTTTAGAAACAGTAAGAGTTGAGATTAAAGAATAGTTGTATTCGTTCTTCTTTTCTGTACATAGCTGTTTATATTTCCTCTGCTCCTCATTTCTTTTACATTTATGACAACAGCTAATTTGCAACCAAAAGGTGAGTGAGCGTAGCGAACGAACGTCAACCTGGAGGCGAGTTAGCGTAGCGAACGAGCTAACCTGAAGGCAAGTGAGCGCAGCGAACGAGCTCCAACCCAAAGGTGAGTGAGCGTAGCGAACGAGCTCCAACCTAAAGGTGAGTGAGCGTAGCGAACAAACTTCAACCAGGACGTGATTGAGCCATGCGAACGAGATCATCTTGAAAATTAAGAAGTTAAACAGTTACAGCTAGTCTAGTATAAAACAGAAACCCCAATTTGCAAAAAAAACTCTAAACCCCAATTTTGAAACCCCTTAACATTGTCTTACTTAATAAATTTTGCTCGTATCGTAATAATATACTCCCCAGCAGGAGCCTGTCCTCGAGTACACCACACTACACAATTGACCGCCTTGATCAAGTACACTTGCCTACTTAAAACAACAGCCTTCTGTAGGTCAGCACAATAAGTTATTGTTTAACAACACTTCCAGCCTACTCACACAAAATTGCCATTTATTGCTCAAAACAGCATTGCTACACCATCAGCAATCTGCACATACTTTCTTCGATTAGCCTGTCAATAACCTTTAAAAGTAAGCAGTGGGAAAAATCACAAATGCTGCAATAACTTTTGAACCCTAAATAATTTTTACAGCAATGGGGTTTGTACTGTTTTATTTGGAGCTGACAGGACTATAACATACTAAACTTTGAACAACATCTTTTTTTTTATCAGATTTTTCTGTTATTTTGTAGGTTTTTATAGAGAAATTGTTATAGCTCAGTTATAGCTTAAATCAGAAATTTTAAAAATTAATAAAAACACGTGGAGATACCGTAGATTAGTACCCAGATACCAAAATTCATCAAAATCAGACCACAGGTGAGGCCTGAAGATCTATACACATCTACACACATACAAACACACACACTTAGAATATCACTTTTTTGGGTCCAAGGGGACCCAAAACGGATACAGTATACCCACCCAAAACGTAAACTCAAGAATTTTGACGAATACATTACTTTCTCCATACACTGTGTATATGGGGAAATATATATATATTTCTAAAGCTGTTAGAATTTAATAATAAATAATAAAAAATAATAAGATTAATAACAACAATTAAAATTAAGTTTTGAAACTGATGGAACTTAAAAATATTGATCAATTGATCTTTTACTATAGTCTGTAAAAGTTGACTGGTGATTGTCATACAGTACAATCAATTTCAAAACGAATTGCATTCAAGAATGTAGGCACGTAACACCAGTTGTCATAATAACACCTGCAACCTGGTTTTTAATAATAGTTACGTCAAACCTTAAAACGTTAGATAGGTAGTGCAGTTGACTCATTTGTACACCATACATATTGGCTTGGCCTGTGGGAAATAGGTTTTGGCTGTAAACAAATCAGCTATTATATTTTGGATTAATCAATTTATGACCTTTAATATAATTAATTGATATAAAATTACATTCCCTAAATACAACTATTAAAACAGATTAATATTCATAATTGTTCATCGAGTAGTTGTTGCAATTTGCTGAATGAACTCAGCTCACTGTAGTATTATATTTTAAATAAATAAAACATATAATATAAAACTCCTATTCAGCCAAAAGCTAAGAGAAGAAACAAAGAATTAAAAATGCCTGAAGCGGCACCACGACCATAGCAAAGGCCCTTGACTTTAAAGTTTTATCGAAAACTGACTCACAGTCATTATCCTAATGCAACTGTTGGGGTATTTAAAAAGGCAATGTCTGTTGGTGTTTCCAAAAACCAAGCCTTAAATAGCAACCATTAATTATCCACTTAGCTCGGCTATTCTAAACTGTCCCTCCTGTTTGTTTCGGTTAAGTGGTGTTTCTTGTAGTTTCAGTAGTTCAAATTTAAAAAAATCTATATTATTAATACACTATATGAAACTTTGTGAACAATAAGGCTTTTTTTGTTTTAAGATTTAACCCCACATATTATATACTAAAATGTTCGTCTAGGTGTGTAGCTTTGCAAACTGGCCTTACATTTTTTTAAGTCTATGGGCTCTGCCCCAGTGGCTTTTAAATTTCCCATGTTATCCTTATGAAGAACATATTCGTTTACATTATGATCAGCTGGATAATTTAATTGCTGTTAATATTTTAGTTGCAATTTAAGGAAACGTGTGCTACAAAAATTTACTGACTTGGTTGGAATGAAATATTTACTATTTGAATTTGGGTTGGTGTAAATATTACAATGGAAAAAAGCGAGAAAGCTTGGACAGTTTGATATATACAAAAAATAAAACTGAATAACACTGTGCTGCATTTCTTGACCAATCATTGAAAGAGCCGATTTGCAAACTATGGAAACATCGGAAAGTCATAGAACACCACCAAGTAGAAGAAATAGAAATAACAAGGTTAAACCCGTCGAAATCGTTGGTTGCTTTAAAGGCTTAGGCTAATTCATCTAACTGCGATAAATAGAGTGAAATTAGGGCCTATAAACAAATTGGGCATTTAGCATTGTTTAATGAGTAATAAATAAGTGTAAAAACAATAATGTCTATTGCGTTAGTTACAAAATATGGTTTATCATTCAATGAATAACATATTTCCTATACAGTACGGCATAGGAGTTATTGTTACTATAACTGGTTTCTCTTCTTTTGGAGGAATATATGAAGAATGCTTATGGAGGAACCTTAGTATTAAAATCATATTGGTGGATCTTTTGGTGGTAAATACTTCTACGATTTCATCAGTGTTTTGCTGATACAATCTATGTTTTTTTTTCTTTTGAAAAATATATGTTAGTTGAGAAGGCACGTTCTTAATTCAAACGGAGGCCCACCCTAAAGCTGTAAGTTTTATTTTTTCCTTCATCACGTCGGTCATCATACTTCTGTGCAAATAAATAACCCTCTAGCATAATTTTGATAAAATGGTCGCAGAGTTACTGTTAAATCTGGAATTGCATGACATGCGGATGTCAGTTGTCTCAGCCTTATCAATTACATAATTTTTTCAATATAATCTCTCTTTGGAATGTTAGGTGTATTGGAATATACTTGTAGTGAACCTGGCTTTTATTCTTGAACTTTTAGGAGCCTTGTTCATATGTTCGTGCTGCTTCTATGGCAACAAATAATGCAAATGGCAAAGCAATGCTGCATTTCCAAAAAGCAAATACTGTCTGTTATGTGAAGAGCAAGGTTTACATGCATTGTTGTTGATCAACAAATCTTATAAAGGATGATGAGATCTAGTTTAAAGGAAACATGACCTTCCTGTGACAGCAGCTGCCTAAATGGCAATTACTCTTGGTGCCAACTTTTTTACAGTCAAAGTGCAGTGTTATTTTCAAAAATATCACTTAAGAGCAAGTTAAGTGGACCACGATTCGTAATAGGCCACTGAAAATCATCTGTCAAGATATAGGTATTATTTTGGGTATGGTTTCTGTGTTTGGATATTATTAGACACGATAAGAGCACAATAAAATTTCTTCTGCAGATGAATACCCTGTTGGTTAAGAGAAATATAAGCTGAATTAATAAATGTCACAATCCAAGCCCATTAAAATGGCTCTGGCCTGAACTTTCTGGTAGTATCGAGTTTGAGCATTTTTTTTATGTTACTATCTGGGTAAGTTACATTGTATTTTTAGGCTGCTGTTCGGTGCACTTTGAGACATTTTTTTGAGATAAATTAAATGGTTTTCGTTGCTGAGTAGCGCTAGTAAACATGCACATCCCTTTTCGTTGGATTAATAGCATTCAAGGGCTCTATATTATGTTTTCACTAAGCTGAATGAATACATCGAAGTAACCTCTCTGAAAAGTTGGCAGTAAATTGCAATTTTGCAGATTTATGACTTTACATAAAAATACCCCCGCCGCAGGAAACCTGCCGACTAAGCGAATTTCCATTTGTCTGAATTGTTTTTCATTAAATATATAACATAAGGTTTAACGAGTACCTAGGTTTGCTGCTATAAGGAAACTAATAAAGTGCGTTTTTTAGTCAAATATTAATAGCTTAGTGTAAAATAAATTAATTTGCCAAGTTTGATCAAAATATATCCATAAACAAGCAAACTACAACATTTTACAACATTCTCCATAAGAATAACATGGGAATTTTAAATTTATAATTTTTTTAATTTTCTCCGTTATCAATAATCGAACAAAAATTCTTTGATATACTAAATTATTTGTTTTTTTAAGCAAAAAAAGGTCTAAAGAGAAATTGGGAAATTTTGTGTTTTTAGGGTCAAAAGTGAGAAAACCCAATTTTGACCCCATAAAACCCCCTGTAAAACCGCGTTCCCATTGTCCGATCGTGCTGGTTTGCAAACTCATTCAAGTTTATCCCGCTTTAGACCTTTAAACCAAATTTCATCAAAATCGGACAAAAATTACTCAATTTATCGCGTTCACGGACACATATATATACATATAAATCTATATACAGGGTGTCCGGTGATAAGTGTTAAATAAAATTTTGCATTAAACTACATGGTAATGGTGACAGAATGTCGCAAATTTGAGGTTCCCAACTTCAACAGTTAGAGAATAACAAATAAATTAAGATTTTTCAAAAATTATTGTAGTTGTTATGAAAAAGGTTATTTTACTCTGTTAAAAATGCACTTACCGTCAACTTCAATGACATTTTCAGAATCCTCACAAAATTTTAAATAAATATAACACATAATCGTTGGGGTACGTAAAAATATTCTATTTAAAATTCTTCGTTAAACAAATTATTTTTATATCGACGAAAATGTAAATAACATTCAGCAGTTTATTTCTCGGTTGTTGAGTTCCGGAGAGGTTATCAAATATGACTAAAAACTTCGTTATTTAAAGGGCTTTACAATGGTGTATAATAGTTTTTACCGAATTTCAAATTTCCTAATGTAATTCGATCATTATTGTGAAAAAACATGGTAGGGCAAAGAAAATCTATTGTGAAGAATAATACATTTAAGTGCAGGCAACAAATAATTTGTATTTCTTTCTCGCATGCAACGCTTTGTTTATAACTACCCAGCTAAGAAAAGAAACATAGTAGTAAAATGTGTTTGTGATAAAGTTACGGTTATCGTATAATTGTCATATAAGATTTAAATTATCTCCCGGAATTTCTATTTTGTTGAATGGATTTAGTCAATAGATTCATTTTAAAAAATAGTTGTTTAGCCTCCGGATTACTGTATTATACTTAAAATGGTTTAAAATACCTGCATATAGTAATCCTTTGTTGCTGATTTAGGCAACTAGTTTCGGTTCTTGTTTTGAACCATCTTCAGGCCTCAAGGTGTCAAGTGATCACTTCATTCGAAGGTCGTTAACAGAGTTCAATAAATAAAACATATACAAAACACGATACACGGGACGGACACACATTACAAAAAACACGAAAAACACGAAGGGACATTGACAATCGATCGTGACCGGGCTGAGGTAAAGTCTAGACTGGTGGTCAAAGTGGTTTATGACGTTGTCACTGTCTTCTTATCACCGGTGCGTGTTCATTCATTCATTGTTCCCTCCAGTATCCTTATAGCTGTGTTGTAAATATAGTTGGATTGGAAGGAGAGTTTATCGTTCAAAACATTTTGATGGTCAGCTTTAATTGCTCTGTATATTTCAAACTCTTCCAATGTGTTTCTGGTTAGACGGTCCTGCGAGAAATGTAAAACTTCCATATTACTATTGATGTCTGAATAATTGTGGTTGTGTAATACTAGATGTTCTGCAAAATTTGATGTTTGGGGAGCTGTTGTTTTTCTGGGCATATGTTCCTTAAATCTCTTCTTAAACGAGCGTGAAGTCTGGCCAATGTAGTAGTTCGTGCAGTCATTACAATTTATTTTGTAGACTCCAGACTTATCGTAGATGGATGAATTAATTTCTGTTTTATCTTTCAATAGAGATCCAAGTTTATTGTTAGTCTTGAACGATACAGTGAATTTATTTTTGTCCATGATATTTTTAAATGTGTTACTGATATGTGAACCATAAATTGCTGAAATATACATTTTCTTTTCTGTGGATTTAATTTGAGGTTTATTTAAATGTTTAAAAATCAGTTTGTCCACTAGACTGGAGTGAAAGCCATTTGCGACTGCTATGTGTTTTATCGTGTTTATTTCTTCATTATAATCAGTCTGATTCATTGGTATTGATAACAATCTATGGATAAAACTGTTGTAGGCGGCGATTTTTTGAGAGTGTGGGTGGTGTGAATCGGCATTTATGGTCTGGTCGGTGCAAGTAGGCTTCCTGTAAATTTTAAATTCGAAATGATCATTTTGTTTTTTAATTGTAAGGTCCAGAAAATTTAACGTTTTGTTTTTTTCCTCCTCTAATGTGAAATCAATATTCTTGTGCATTTTGCACAAATAACTGTTTAATAGAGAAAGTTGTCTGCTATTCCCGTTGAAGAGCATAATGGTGTCATCAACATATCTATAATAGAATAAAATTTTATCTCTGTGACGGTTTGCATCTGTAAATAGATTGTTGTTCTCTATATGGTTCAAGAATATTTCAGCTAGGATACTGGAGAGTGGGGATCCCATTGCCAAGCCTTCTTTTTGTATGTAAAAATTATTTTCAAATCTAAAATAATTTTGTTTTAATACAATTTTTGTCAATTTGATAACTTCTTCTATTGCTTCTGGGGAAAGTTTGGAGTTTTTTTGTAAATTCTTATGTAGGATGGATATAGTTTCCTGCACAGGTACATTAGTATACAAATTTACAATATCGAATGATACTAATTTAGGGTTGCCTTTTATAACTTTGGTTTTCAATTTTTCGACAAGCTCTAAGCTATTTTTAATACTATGATTGTTTTCCAGTACGGTTTCATTTCTGATTATTCTGTCTAACTTTTTTGCGATTTTGTATGCTGGAGATGGCATAAAATTGACTAAGGGCCTGATTGGCACATCAGGTTTATGTATTTTTGGTAGACCTCTCAGAATAGGTGCTTGTGGGTTTGTCACTTTTAAATACGTGATTTCATTTTTAGTTAGTAAATGATTGCTCGTTGAGATCGCTTTATTTATTTCTTTTGAATTATCTAGAGTTGGATCTTTATTTAAGAGTACGATGTTATTTTTAGTAAAAAATTGTGACACTTTGTTGACATAATCATCTTTGTACAATATAACTATTGAGCTGCCCTTATCTGCTTTCGTTATCAGCGCGTTGTGTTCTGCAAGTTTACTCCTGACACTTTTCAATGCATGTCTCAAAGAGCTAAATTTCCCGTTGTTTCTGTTAATTCCTGAAAAGTTTTTCCACACTTTCTTTGCTTTATTCCCTATCAAAACTCTGACATTTTCACGTATTTCATCCGTTTTTATACTTTTTACTGACGCCTCTGTGTTTAAAAGCTCTGTAAAAATACTTGATTTTTTGTTGCTGGGGAAATTAAAATTTAAACCTCTGTTCAGAAGATTAATTTCTTCATCAGTAAATTCAATCTTTGTGTTGTTAACAACTCGTTTGTAGAAAACATGGTTGCACTTTACAATATCTTGTTTATGTTGTTTCTCCATTAGGTTATTTATTTTCTGACTTTGAATGATTTTTTTCTTTAAGATTTTTCTACTCACCTGTTGCTCAATTTCTAGCATAACGTTATCTAATTGTGTAGCATGTAAGTTATTTAAAAGTTCCAAATGTTTTTTGAACATTAATTTATTCAATCTACTTTTTTTAGAATATAATCCCTTTATTTCGTTTTTAATCCATTGACATTCTGCTGTTTTTTTAGCTTTCAAGGCTGATCTTGTTTTTGTATTTACTTTGACTCTAACGTAGTTAGGGATGAGGTTGTTGTTCAAACATGTTTTGTTAAATTTAATGTTCTCTGTGGTTTTATAAAGTTTTATTTTGACATCCTTGTATTGATAGGCTAATTTTGTTTGCTCAACTTCCAACTTCATGTGTTTGTGATAAAGTTACGGTTATCGTATAATTTTCATATAAGATTTAAATTATCTCCCGGAATTTATATTTTGTTGAATGGATTTAGTCAATAGATTCAGGTATTTTACTGATAACAATACTTTATCCAAGCGATAAGAAAACAAAGCGAACCAGTAGTCATATTTTAAAACGATCTATCAGTCACATGTGGACAGTGATCGAAAAAACATGGTAGGGCAAAGAAAATCTATTGTGAAGAATAATACATTTAAGTGCAGGCAACAAATAATTTGTATTTCTTTCTCGCATGCAACGCTTTGTTTATAACTACCCAGCTAAGAAAAGAAACATAGTAGTAAAATGTGTTTGTGATAAAGTTACGGTTATCGTATAATTTTCATATAAGATTTAAATTATCTCCCGGAATTTATATTTTGTTGAATGGATTTAGTCAATAGATTCAGGTATTTTACTGATAACAATACTTTATCCAAGCGATAAGAAAACAAAGCGAACCAGTAGTCATATTTTAAAACGATCTATCAGTCACATGTGGACAGTGATCGGTCAACTATGTCTTTTTCGATTCGGGAGTATGTTGAAATGCATTTTATTTATGGTTTGTGTAACGGCAATGCGTCGGCTGCTCAGAGAGAGTACCAGAATCGGTATCCTGATCGCACCACCCCCAGTACTCAGGTGTTTACTAGAGTGCATCAACGTTTGCTGGAAACAGGATCGGTTGGGAAGAAGAAGAAAGAAGTAGGACCTGTGCATGATGTTGCAGCTGAAGAGGGTGCAATTCAGAGAGTTATGGATAATCCTACTACTAGTGTTAGGCAGCTTGCCCTTGAAACTAGTATGTCCCGGTGGAAAGTACATAAAGTGTTGAAGGACAATAACTTCCATCCGTATCATTTTACAAAGGTCCAAGGATTGGAGCCTCGTGACTTCGAATCCAGAAAGGAGTTCTGCCGCTGGCTTCTTCAACGTGATATTGTTGAATATCACTTCCTTAAAAAAATACTATGGACTGACGAATCCCGTTTTACCAGAGAAGGTGTGATAAATATTCACAATATGCATCTTTGGAATAATGAAAATCCAAAAGCCTCCAGAGAAGCTTCTTTTCAAAAAAGGTTTGGGATAAACGTGTGGGCAGGTGTGATTGGAGATCGGTTAATTGGTCCTCATATCTTCGAAGGAAATCTGAACGGTGATTTATATCTAGATTTTCTTCAGCACTCTCTACCTCAGTTGTTGGATGAAATTGATCCTCAACAAAGAGCTGAAATCATATTTCAGCAGGATGGTGCTCCACCACATTTTACTGAAAGCGTTCGGTTGTGGCTATCCCAAAACTACCCGACATGGATTGGACGTGGAGGAAGTGTGACATGGCCTCCTCGATCTCCAGACTTGAGCCCGTTAGATTTTTTTGTTTGGGGTTACATGAAAAGTCTAGTTTACTCAACTGTTGTAAACTCTGAAGTTGAGTTACGGGAGAGAATCTTTGAGGCTGCTGGGAAAGTAAGGGAAAAATTGACGTATGAGGTCACAGTTGGCGCAATCCGCAAAAGAGCTAGGGCCTGCTTGCGGGAAAACGGTGGGCACTTTACACCCAAACTGTGATTTGTGCTTCGGACAAAGTGTGTCATTGATTTGTTTAATGGGTTAACTATCATTTCATATTTAAATTGTAGTGTGTATTATGTTTTTTACTAATGTGTTGTGTTTTTTAATTACAAATTTTCCAAAGTCTTCAAAAAAACTCTTTAGTTTGATGGAAGTGTAGTCTGGTCAATCATAAATTATACATACCCTCATCATCAGTGGTCAGCTCATAAAATAGTAAGTAAAATTTTATTAGTTTTTACAATATCTGTTTTGGCTTGACCGTGATTTTTCACAATAGTGCGTAAAATTCACCATGGATTTGACAGTAGGTAAATGTTGTTATACATCATTGTAAAGCCCTTTAAATGAGGAAGTTTTTAGTCATATTTGATAACCTCTCCGGAACTCAACAACCGAGAAATAAACTGCTGAATGTTATTTACATTTTCGTCGATATAAAAATAATTTGTTTAACAAAGAATTTTAAATAGAATATTTTTACGTACCCCAACGATTATGTGTTATATTTATTTAAAATTTTGTGAGGATTCTGAAAATGTCATTGAAGTTGACGGTAAGTGCATTTTTAACAGAGTAAAATAACCTTTTTCATAACAACTACAATAATTTTTGAAAAATCTTAATTTATTTGTTATTCTCTAACTGTTGAAGTTGGGAACCTCAAATTTGCGACATTCTGTCACCATTACCATGTAGTTTAATGCAAAATTGTATTTAACACTTATCACCGGACACCCTGTATATATATATATATATAAATAAAGATTAAACATTAATAAACTTAGTACCCAAGTAAAATTATTTATTAAAATATTTACTGACTTGGTTGAAATGAAATATTTACTATTTGAATTTGGGTTGGTGTAAATATTACAATGGAAAAAAGCGAGAAAGCTTGGACAGTTTGATATATACAAACTGATATATACTCTGTAATGATTGCCTTCAAATTTTCGGTTACAAATGATCTCCAGTTAGTCATCGATAATAGCTCTAAATCGTAGCTATTATACATCAATGGTTACAGTTGGACTGTTTGAGTGTGTGGGCGATTCTAGTATCTCGCTCTCAAAGTATTGACATTTTACGGTTATACCGTAATTAAAACATTTAATCACCCGTAATTCATCCAAATGATATGAAAGAGGAATGGTATATTTCAGTACAAGAAAGATTAATTGGAGTAGTTTTTTTATTGTTTTTTGTGTCTCAATATTTGTATTTGTATTGCTGAAAGAATTTGTCTGAGTACATTCTATGGAAACATTACTTGAAACTGCCCAGTTACTAAACAACTCGAGAATGTTGGGTGTGACTACCAACGCCTCTTTGCACGACGTTTCTTCTTAACAGCCTGCAACAATATATCATACCAGCTACACATCCGACTTGTACAGTATCGTTTCCATATTGGAACGGTCCAAATGTCAGTCACATTGGGCGTTCTATACGCTCGTGTAGTCAATGTTCTCGCGTTCAATACGCTGCTGATTGTCGGCTTCATGTAGTCCTAGACATTTTTGCGCGTACTGTCGGTGGCGTTTCATACGCTCGTGTAGTCCGGCCCTTATGGGAGAAAACCCAAGCTGATCTTGTTTTTTGGTGTTTTCTACAAATGTGTCCCACTCATAGAAGCATTAGGTTATCCATAATATGTCATTGTGACCACTTTTGCCTATATTTTATCATATTATTTAAGACAGATCATCATAGGTTCATGAGATTAATTTCATACATGTTTTCAATTATTCAATACAAAATAATACAAGTGCAGAAGGGCACGTTGCCCATATGAGCTGTGTCCATATTTTGTTAAATTAATAGTGGTTTACAGCAACTGGATAAAATTTTTAATAATTTTTTTTATGTAAAGTCATAAATCTCCAAAATTGCAATTTAATGCAAACTTTTCAGAGAGGTTACTTTGATGTATTCATTCAGCTTAGTGAAAACATAATATAGAGCCCTTGAATGTTATTAAACCAACGAAAAGGGTTGTGCATGTTTACTAGCGCTACTCAGCAACAAAAACCATTAAATTTATCCCCAAAAAAGGTCTCAAAGTGCATTGAACAGCAGCCTAAAAATATTTCGAGCAACAGTTACTCTAGTACTTGCTTATTTATGGACAAACATTGAAGCAGGTGCTGTGTTCAGTATTCTTTTGCAACTATTGGCTGCTATGCATATGGTTTTTGCAATCTTGCTTTTCTAGAGTTGATATTTTATCACAAGTAATTTTCATTCATTATTTTAAACAAATATTTTCTGATTATATATCATTATGGTAGGAACAGGAAGAAAGTTTTATATGTATTGTTGGTTCAATTGTATTACCTTTGCAGTTGGTACAGATAAATATAATTTGGGTTGACTGTTAGCTACAGGATGAGAGTTTGATTGAAGGATTGTTTTATAGACTGCCGATGATAGTGTATCCATCCCTCAACTCGAGCTCGTCCGTGATTCGGTCTGAGTCTGCTCGGCTACTGGGAGCTGCCGTCCAGAACAACGCTGTTTGTCAAATTAAGGTAGAGTACAGCTGTAATAGAATAAAACTTGAGTAATGAGTTCTTGTTCTTAGGCCTACCCAGTAATAATGAGCTTGTCATGATATCTACAGTATATATAAAGCCAAAAGTACCCGCATGAACTTTTGAGAAAACTACAAGTCACACCCCCATAAACCGTATACTTAAAATGTTCGTCATGACGAGAAACCTTGCGTAAAACTATCCATTATTTCTTAAATTGCCCTATAAGGTCGTAATTGCTTTCCAAAGGGAACTTTCCATATACCTAATGTTAAAAATACCTCAGCTGTATTCATTTGTATGTTATTCTTTCAATTTATTACCTTATTAAAATCAAAATCAGGTGAGATTATTTTTGTTTGTATTACTATACTCTGTTTTGTTTATTTCAGCTTAACCTAACCAATCAATATTTTTATTAACCCTCCGAGTGTTATGTGTCGTAAAAGCGACTCATAACACATCCGCTGTAGTGTCATGTGTCGCTTTTGCGACTCACAAACACTGTTTACGGCGACGGCTCTGCGACTGACTGAATCAGATTGAACTGGATCGAGTTAGGTATCGTTTTTTTCAGCAGATTCAGAGCTTTCTCCTGATGTCTGTTTCTATACGCTTTTTATTTTAGTTCTGAAAATATTGTAGCAGACAGCTGACGTGTGTATTTGTAAACAGCTTGGTTAACCTCGCACCGATGACTGATGTGTTTTATTAAGTTTATCATTGTTTTAGTGTTAAAAATCAAAAGTAGTGATATACGTGGTGCATTATAAGAAGATTTAAGTGATTTTGAAGGGCTGGTTGATGATCCTGAAGAAGTAGGTAGTGATATTGATGTAAATTATCAGCCAGATTCCTAGCTATGGTTAGGCTATTCATTCTTAGCTAAACGCTATGTACAGAAATCTGTTTTTTGCCCATAACTTATTTATTTGCAAACCTACTTCCTTAAATTATTACATTTTTGGAATCCTCATAAAATTTTGAACAAAGTGGCTATTTAAAAATATTTGTTGAACTATAAATTATAACAATTTATTGAGAGCAAACATAATTTTTTTTCATTTATTTAATAATTGTTGAGAATTGTTAACCCCACAAAAATTGTTGAACATTTTTTTTGTAATGTTTTATATGTTACATTGAAGCCCATAATTTTCTAAACAAAATTATATATAAAACAGTATACTTTACATTGTTTTTAAGTTTCTAAGAAACATTTTAATAAAACCCTGCGATTGCGCATTAAATGGGCGAACATTAAGACCAAAACTAGAGACACTTGGAGGGTTAATACTTATGAAGTCAAACGGGGTGAAGCCCGTGGGTAGATAAAATAGATAAAATAGATGGGTAAAAATAGTTTTAAATTTTTTGTTTGAGTGGACTGTATTTGCTTTGATTACATAAAATAAATATCACTTAATTTCCATAGTAACACTTTCTTCTTTGATGATTTAATTTACTAGCATGCATCTTCATTCAGTTCATTCTGGCTTCCTTCTAATCATGAGACCTTCTATGGAGGACCAAACCCCCTCACCACCGCGCTGTGCCGGGACAGCGGAATTAAAATCAGAATGGAACATCCAAACTGTTCGAACGACACGAATTGAAGACATCGATGTTCGTGGTGTAGTGGATAGCGTACTTGACTGATATTCATGAGGTATCGAGATCGAATCCCTCCGGTCACACTAACTTTTTATTAGTAAACCTCCATTTTATTTTTATCTTATATCTTTTTAGCGAATTTCCCATATAGGGAATAAGCTATTACCGTAGTACTCATGGTAAGACCTGGACCCGGGACTGATTTTTTTTTTCGTTTTGAGGTCCCTAGAGGCTAAAAACACCATTCGTTCAAATTCATATATATATATATATATATTAATAAATAATATGTAAAATAACATGAGTACCCTTTTTTTATATTCTTTTTTATTTAATAAATCACAACATGTTTCGTCTCTAAGGACATTTTCAAGTGTGTTAACCTAATTTCAAACAAAAATATTATATATATATATTTATATATTTATACCTATATTTATATATTTATACCTATATTTATATATTTATATATCTATATATATATATATATATATATACGTGTCCGTTAGCACGATAACTCGAGCAAAAATGATCCGATTTTGATGAAATTTGGTATAAACGTGTAAGTAAACCTACGTTTATTCGAATGAGTTCGCGAACCAGCATAATCGGACCATGGGAACGGGGGTTTATGGGGGGTTTTATGGGGTAAAAATGGGGTTTTCCCATTTTTTTCCCTGAAAACAAAAAAATTTGCAATTACTTTTTAAACCATTTTGTAGAACTTAAAAAAATAAGTAATTTAGTTTATTGAAGCGCTGTTGTATGCCTAACAGTCACGGAGACAATTCAAAAATAGTGTAATTTTAAATTCCCATGTTATTATTATGGAGAAAATGAAAACTGTTGTAGTTTACTTGTTTATGGATATATGTTGATAAAATTTGGCAAATTTATTTATTTTATCCTATACTATTGACGTATGGCCAAAAAACACTTTTTACCTTCCCCTTAGCAGCAAACCTAAGCACTCGTTAAATCTAATGTTATTTAAATTGGGAATAGCCTAAATATGTCTTATTCATGGAAATATTTTAGTAATAATGTAATCAGACAAGTTGAAATTCGCTTAGTCTGCAGGTTTGCTGCGGCGGGGGTATTTATATTATCAGCAAGTTTGGTTGTTTAGGTTGTTATGACAGTTTCATTTCATAATTAAAAATTATAAAATTAGTTTAATAATAAAAAAAATGAATTTTATAATAAAAACAATGTATTTTATAATTTAAAAATTAATTTTATAATTTTTCTTAAGTTTTCGTGAGGGGCTCTCCCACAATCCCCCACTCCTTCGCAAAACAGGTTCTCAATGCTTTCTAAACAGGACGCACATTCTGAGTCATGGCGCGGTGGTGGGGGGTTTGTCCTGCAGAGAAAGTCTCGTTTCTAATCTTCATCACAGTCACATGTTTTGTTTTTAAATAATTTTTAATTGTTGTACATTTATTTGGAGTTAGTTAATAAACTGCTTGCATTAACAGTGTTGCCAATCTTAATAATCAGCGAGCTGCGTAGGGGTTAGAGCGAGGGACTTCAGTCCCTGAGGTCCCAGGTTCCATCCCCGCCAAGTCACCAATGGATTTTATCTAAGTGATAATGCCACAACCCCTAGGTCTAGTCTGAAGTAATGTGAAAATAATCCCAGGCTCGTGCCTAGCGTCCTAGGACAACAAAAAAATTCTCAATAAAGAAATATTATTTAAGATATAATGTGATATAATATAATTTGATGTAATAACATATGATAATTTTTAATATTGAAATGAATTGTAATTTAAACTTTAACAAAAGTTCCCCGAAAGGTCCCCGTTGCTCAAAATCGAGCAGTTGCTAAGTATTACAGATGTTATTTCAAAAGGAATAGAAGTCATAATTTCTAATGACTTTAAAAGATTCGACTCAAAGATTATGGAAATACTCAAGATGTACATAACAGATCGATATAATCAACATTTCTTGTAAATATCTTATCATTTTTCAAAAACTTAACTTATCTTGTTTTTTATTGTTTTCTGCAAATGGCCTTACTCATAGCCGCATTAGGTTATCTATAATAACAATTATAAATTCTAAAAAAACATTATTTCTATTTCTTCTCCTTGGTTGTGTTCTATGACTTTCCTATGTTTCCATAGTTTGCAAATCGGCTCTTTCAATGATTACTAAGAAATGCAGCACAGTGTTAATTCAGTTTTCTTTTTAGTATATCAATTTATCCAGGCTCTCTCACTTGTTTTCATTGAAATTTTTATGCCAACCCAAATTCAAATAGTAAATATTTCATTTCAACCAAGTCAGTAAATGTATGTAGCAAACTGTTAAATTAGCAAACTTATTGACTGTTTACAAAATTAACATATTTTCTTCTTCTCACTTTTAATTTCCGACAACAGCTGGAGTTTCATAAAAAACTTTTTGTTTCCTATGTTAATCTTATGGAGAAATACAAAACTTTAAAGGGCCCCAGGGCCTCACTCTCTAATTATTTCCCTAAAAAGAAAGTTTCCTGCACAACTTCACGTTACGCTCTAATAATAAACTAAATTAAATAAGTATAGAAAATAATAAACTGTTAACATAAACATTGGTTAATGAATTTTTATTGACTTGTTTGGAATAATTGAAATATGATTGAAATAAAGAAAACTAATAAATATTTAACATCTCGGCCCCCTTGAACTCTTTAGTTCTACAATATATGGTAACAAATTAAACTCAAAAACAGAACTAAAAGCAATGCAACTTTGAGAACAAAAAATCTATAAATAACTGTTAAGTAAAACTAAAAGAATGAAAAACATAAAGGGTTTTGAAGCTTACCTTAATCTACAGGAAGAGGGGAAAGCTTCACTATAGGGCGAGTGATTAGTCCTGATCTTTTGTACACTTCAGCCACTCTGACTAATAAGGAGTTGTCATCAACATATGATTTCTTAACACACATGGTTTATGTTATTGTTTCTAATGTTTGTGTTTTTATATTTTTCATTCAGTTAAAATAGTTGAATAAAATGGGTTGTACATTCTCTTGTATCTTGTTATTATATAACTAGCTGTGTGCCCGTTCTACGCACGGGGATCTTATTGTAGTCAGTTATTGAAACCTTTTTATTAAGAACAGAATTTGGTTTGCATATTTTCAGATATGCTGGCAAAACTATTATACAGTATATAAACCTTCGCAAATACAGTAACTGACAGTTTCAAGCCAAAACAAATGCTTCGAAATTAAATGTAACCTGGGTCGTGTTGGTCCATATGTTAAATCCAATGATTAAACTAAAAAATGCTTTATAGATCTATGAGGCATAGCCCTAATGTAGGCCTATAATTGAAAGTTACCTTCCACAATGGTTAAAAGTATTTAAGGTACTACTTCAACCTCCGAATTTAACACTTTATTCGTGTTGACATTTTCATTATAAAGGTACTTTTGTCCTTTCCGTGAAACACTGAGAAATAAGGACATTAATGCTTTACTAACAGACATACACACAAAAATACAGAACTTAATTAGGGGGTTTGCTACGCTTTAAGCATAACAAAGTACTTGTAAAATTAGTATCTAAAATATTTTGTTAATGTCATCAAATTTCATCATAACAATGTATATTTGCTTGGACCGATGATGACCCGAAATGACGGCTTACTATATGAAATGAAGACGACTGGTCCAGGGTGGTCCAGCCACCCTGGTATAGACGATTGGTAATTTATAGTAAATATTACCAAAATAGGCCACTAACTATTGATACATAAACAACGTAAAGCGTTTAAACAATTCATTATGGTTAGTTGAATAAATGTTTTACTAAAGTGCGTTATCGTTTTCTTAACATAAACTAACATTTTGGAATCAAGAAAGAAAAAGCAAAAATTGTACAGTTAAGACATCAATTAAATTGAATACGCCTGTAATAATAAATAAGGTGCAACACCAACGATAACTAATTTGTAAAGTACAGTGATGTGTTGGTACTTAAAAATGATTCTTGCTACTACCAACAGTACCAACGGTTCTAAGGAATAGAACCGGTACCAAAAACCAACGTTCACAGTTGAGAACTATAGTACAGCCGACCAATTATATGAGTTAATCAAGTCCCGAGGTTATTGATCTCTTGGTTTTTGATTTTCTCGTAAAACGTTTTAAAACGGCAATCAAAGTTATTTCCCAATAATTGCTTTATTTGTAAACAACTTTTAATGTAAACTTATCTGTGTCAGTTTTTAAAAAAAACAACCTCATACAAACAACTTTTTGTTATTTAATAGATTAGGCCCTACGTACCTATTCTCTAAACAATGATTGGTAAAGGCTATCTAATAACATTAGAAGGAAATGTGACAAAAATCACACAACGTTGGGTTTTTGGACGTTTGTAATTTTATTTCTTAAGTAGGTAGGCCGTGTATTCTAGGGAAAAGTACCGGTATCAAGGATCGTCGTCGAACAGTTTGTTATGAATAATTGGGTAGGCGTACGTACCCAAGAGCATGGCTGTATGGTCCAGCGATTGCATCACACGGTGAGTAGGTACTATTGACTATATATATATATAGTCAATGGTAGGAACAGAAAATAACACATTGTTACAATCAACCACTGCAGTTGTGATTTTTTACTTACCACTTTACACAACCGCCATTGAAGCGCCGTGTCAATGAGTGGAAACCATATTTCTAAGCCATTGGCGACGATCATTATTAAATTTAAAGTTTCCCAGCCGTATACAACACTGATTCAAGGTCTTCTTTCTGGTTATCAAAACTCAAGAACAATTTATACACAAAGAATCTCTGGTTCCTGAACTGGATGATGCCTAGTTATTTAATTTCATTTACACGGTTACACTATTACACTATATTATTGCACTTTCGATTAATTAAATCCGTTATGTAAGAAAAACGTTTTTAATCACTTGGGATTTACATTCAAAACGTGATTGAAAAAGGTTGCGGTATTTGTAAACAACATTTGTAAACATATCAGTGACAGCTAGGAAAAATAATCTTGATCCGAACAGCTGTTCGTTATTTCATAGATGATTATGCAATAAAAATTGGACGAAAACTTGACATAAATCGCACAAAACTACATTTTTGAACGTTCGTAATATTATTTACAAAGTAGTGAGGCCATATTTTAATGGCTAAAGACAATCTCGCTAATCCAGTGAATACATTAAAATGACTTGGATCTTGATAGGTACTCTCGTTTTCCAGGAGAAGATAGCGTAAAATGCCATCTTGAGTGTTACAGACAAAGGGAAAGACAGACAGACAGACAGACAGACAGACAGACAGACAGACAGAAATTGAGATAAGACTCGTTTCTGCTTATTTAATGTATAAGACGTAAAAATAACCTAAAATATATATAATTCTGAGCAATGTACAGACAAAACTATAATTTTATTTATATAGATTTAAGGACTTGATAACTGGCGACGAGGAAAACCAAAATGGAGTCAACTAACATTACAAGTTACAAAAGGATTAGAAAATCAATCAAGGCACAATTTACTAAATTAACAAACAAGCTGAACAATCAGGAAATTGATCCTGGGCAAGTTGACGAACGTCTAGAACTTCTGGACTCAACATGGACTAAATTTCTTGAAGTACAAGAGAACATAGAACTAATAATAAACGACACAGACCTGGATGAAGAAGTAAATTACAAGATGGACATTGAAGAAGTATTCATTAAGTTGAAGATTATGTTGAGGCAGTTGAAACCTATTTCACTTTCGAATTCAACTCAAGAATTCAATGGTAATGCAAGCAACTCTACTGGCAATATAGCTTCAACATTCCATATTTCATTTGTACCTTTCAGTGAAGATGAATCTTTTGACAATTTTACAAAAAGACTTGAAGTATTTATGCACCTGAAACACATATCAGACGAAACTACAAAGACATTCACCCTACTTAATGCCCTACCTCCCACGTTACATCAAAAGCTCTACAACATTTGTACACCTGAAACGCCACTTCAGAAAGATTATGATGACCTTATAGCTTTACTAAAGCAATACTTGGATCCTCAACCAAGCGTTTGGGCACGGCAACATAATTTTATAGTACGAGAGCAAATGGTAGGTGAGTCCGTTACATATTTTACAGTTGAACTAAAGAAACTTGTTACTCCTTGTGAATTCAAATGTTCTTGTGGAAAATCTACAGCTGAAACTATGCTACGTTTACAGTTCATCAGGGGATTGCGAGACGCTGAGATAAGAACGAAACTACTACAAGTAGAATCAGACAAGACCTTCCAGGAAGTCATAAATACTGCTAAGATAATGGAACTTTCTAAAACTGAAAATACAATGATAACATCTTCAAAACATAAAGCCGAAATTAATCAAGTGATCTCAAATACTACTAATAAACAATTCAATACAAACAGCAAAATGAGAATTAAATCTATAGGACACAACAACAGTTCATTCACATTCCAATCACTTAAGGGGAAGTGTTACAGATGCGGTGACGAAAAGCATAAAGCTAACAAATGTAAATTTACTGAACACTGGTGTAGAAAATGTGGAAAGATGGGTCACATCGCTCGAGTGTGTCTGAGCGAGAATTCCATGGCAAAATTTAAGAACTTGAGAAACACATGTCAAGCTGATGTCTTAATTGAAGAAGATGAGTCTTATGAAATGAACTTAATAACTTCAAAAAACTCAGATAAGTTTAATTTGAAGGTGAACATTGAGGGAAATGAAATTACAATGGAACTAGATACTGGGGCCGCATTGAGCACCATATCTTACAAGGATTACATGAATCTAGGATTGAACAAATCCATTCACAAAACGAAAGTGGAACTTCGTACTTATACTGGGGAGGTTTTCGAGCCTGTTGGATATGTATTTGTGAAATGCACATACAAAAATCACGATTTCATTGGTAAACTATACGTGATCAACCGGAATGTCGATCCTATCTTTGGACGTGATTGGATAAGGGAAGTTAAACTAGATTGGGCTGACCTTAGGAGTATTACAAGTTCTCACATGCATGCAGATATCGATAGACTGATTGAGAATTACAAGGATGTATTTGATCAAAATATTGGTGTTATTCCCGAGGTAGAAGGTCATATACAACTACTTGAAGATGCCAAACCGGTTTACATGAAACCTCGTTTAGTGCCATATGCTTTAAGACCTAAAGTTGAAGAAGAACTGGACAGATTGGAAAAAATAGGAATCATCTCGAAGGTCGAACAAAGTGATTGGGGAACTCCAATTGTTCCAGTTGTGAAACCCAGCGGCAAGATCAGAATCTGTGCAGATTTCAAAGTGACCTTAAATAAACAAATTAAGGACATCAAATACCCTATTCCACGTATAGAGGACATTTTTGCAAAAATGAGTGGTGGTAAGTACTTTTGTACACTAGACATTAGTAACGCTTATTTACACATGGCAATGGACCAAGAAAGTGCGCTACTTCAAACAATCAGTACACATAAAGGACAATATAAGGTAAATCAACTCATGTTCGGAATCAAGACGGCTCCGGCTCTATGGCAAGGGTTTATGGACAAAATACTTTCTGGAATTGATGGAGTTCAGTGTTTTTTTGACGATATTATTATTCAAGGTTCGACTGAGTCTGAGGCCCTAACAAGGCTAGAAAGTGTTTTGAAAGTCATCAGGAGACACAACCTCAAACTAAATAAAGACAAATGTAAGTTTTTTCAAACACAAATCGATTACCTTGGACATACTATAGATCAAAATGGTCTACACAAGAACAAGGACAAAGTGGAAGCAATCTTAAAATCACCAAAACCGTCAAATGTGTCAGAGCTACGAACATTCCTGGGCTTGACTAATTACTACCAGAAATTTATTCCCAATTTGAACACAATCTTGAATCCACTACACAATCTATTAAAGGCACACACTAAGTTCGTTTGGACCAGAGAATGTGATAAATGCGTTGAAAAAGTTAAGGCTGAGATAGCTAGTGACCGGGTCATTGCTCATTTTGATGAAAATGAAACCTTAGTGCTAGCCACGGATGCTTCTCCAGTCGGATTAGGAATTGTTCTTTCTCACCGCTACAAAGATGGTACTGAACGACCAATTTCATTCGCTTCTCGATCTCTCACTGCAAGTGAGAAAAAGTACAGTCAGATAGACAAAGAGGCACTGGCGATTTACTGGGGATTGAAGAAGTTCTACCAGTATTGTTATGGCAGAAAGTTTATCCTTGTAACCGATCATAAACCACTTGTTTCAATTTTTGACCCATACAGAACCTTACCTACTATGACTGCCACACGTATTTTCAATTACGCTCACTTCCTCTCTGGCTTTGATTATACTATTGAATATAGGAACACCAAATCACATGGTAATGCAGACTACATGTCTCGCTTTCCTAATGAGCATCCACCGACAAATCAAATCGATCAACACGAAGCCTTTTTCATTAATCAAATTGAATCAATGCCTGTAACACATGAAAATATTGCAAATGAAACATCAAACGACAATGAGCTAAAACCTCTTTTGAAAGCACTTCAAGATGGCACGGATTTAGAACATATTGGCTTGAAGAATAATGAGTATTCACTTCATGATGGCTGCATTTTTCGTGGTTCCAGAGTAGTAATTCCTGAAAAACTACAAGGAAAAGTACTCAATGAACTTCATCTAGGACACTTAGGAGTTGTGAAAATGAAAAATCTTGCAAGAAGTTTTTGTTACTGGAAACACATTGACCGTAACATAGAAGATCTAGCAAAGTCTTGTCGTCCATGCTGTTTGAAGCAGAATCTTCCTGAAAAAGTAGATGTCCATCCTTGGCTGGTTCCATCAGGACCTTGGCAACGAATACACATCGACTTCGCAGGCCCAATTTATGGGCAATACCTTTTTGTTATCGTTGATGCCTATTCAAAGTGGGTTGAAGTCATACCAACCAAAACTACAACATCTAATTGGTGCATTCAACAGCTCAGGAAACTCTTCTCCACCTTTGGTTACCCGTTCACGTTAGTCTCTGACAATGGCCCTAACTTCACATCATCTATTTTCAACCAATTTCTACAAGCTTGTGGCGTCACACACAAATTCTCTGCCCCCTATCACCCTGCAACCAACGGACAGGCAGAGAGATTTGTTCAGACTGTAAAGAAACAGTTAATAGCAATGGAGAATGATGGAGGAGATTTGCACTTCAAAATAAATCACATCCTAATGTCACTAAGGAATGCCACAAATGCTACAGGGTCCTCGGCATATGAACTTATGTTTGGGAGACGAATAAGGACAAGGCTGGATCTTATGAAGAAACCCCAAGATCACACAGAAATGCCCGACGGATGTACTAAAATCAAAAGAGAGTTTCGGGTGGGGGACAGGGTTCAGGTGCGCAATTTCGGAAAAGACGGAAAGTGGATATTTGGAAACATAAGAAGGAGAGAAGGATTGGTGCATTATCAAATCGAGATGGACAATGGGCAGGTTTGGAGAAGGCACATTAACCACATTCGGCCGTGTAAATTTGAGGGGGAGGATTAATAAGGAGTTGTCATCAACATATGATTTCTTAACACACATGGTTTATGTTATTGTTTCTAATGTTTATGTTTGTGTTTTTATATTTTTCATTCAGTTAAAATAGTTGAATAAAATGGGTTGTACATTCTCTTGTATCTTGTTATTATATAATTTAAGGACTTGATACTGACTATGTTGTCTTTGCCTGAGAATACTTTGGTGATACGGCCAAGTTTCCAATGCAGAGGTGGGTGATTGTCTTCATGTATCAAAACTAAGTCGTTCACTTCTAAGTTCTTGTGAGACTTTGTCCATTTAGTGCGCTGCTGCAATGTGTATATATATTCTTTGTGCCATCTCTTCCATATTCGTTGGGTGAAGGACTTGACTAGTTGCCATCTCTTTAAGCGGTTTGTTGGTATATCAGCTACATCAGTTTCAGGTAATGTTACTAAGGGTTCGCCGACAAGAAAGTGTCCCGGTGTAAGAGCTTCAAGTTTACCAGGCTCAAAAAAAAAGTGGTGTCAGAGGTCTGCTATTTAGTATAGCTTCTACTTGGCAGAGTAAGGTTGTGAATTCTTCATAGCTCAATAGACTATCCCCAATTGTAGCCGGGGGGGATTGAAGATGGTGTATTTATGGGGTTTAACACATTCACTGCGCTACGAGATCCCGAGTCCTCGTATCGTACCTAGCCCGTAGTGCGGGACCCATAATTTGGCTTCTTTCCAAAAATTACGACATCGATATTTCAGTGTACAGTTATCGTAAAGAAATAAAAACTTGTACATATATAATGCATTTTTCTTGGTGTATCAACTATTAAATATAAAATGAACGAGATAAAAGATCACGTAACGCACTGAAGTAATAAACTTTTACTCTATTAAGATACGAGACCCCTGGGTCTCGTATCAAAAATAGTTGTTCCAAGCACTACATGAGGCTAATGGGGTGATTAGTAACCATGGTAACCTTTGTCGAATGCTTGGATGAAAGAAGGAAACCAAAGAAATAATTCAAGAATAAAGAGAAAGAATAATGGCGTTTTTATGCCGTTATTTTTAATGAGTTATCTAATGTTTTATAGGTTTACATATTTATCGTTTTCAACTACGGGAACATAAATCTTGTTTAACTATCGACGTGTTTCTCTTCTAAAACAGCACTAACGGATGCGTATTAAAGGTCACTGGTAAATGACCTAAAATATCACGATTGTGCAATGTTGTATTTTGATATAAAACAGCAAATCATTTACATTAATTCAAATATTTCTCCTGGTCCCTACTAAATCATACAAAAATCAATGCTAAATAATCGTCAAACCGGACAAGCAATTTCCGATAAACAACTTTGTATCGTTGGTTTTTGTTTTGCGATTGGGATCCCTTTCCCAGCCCTTTAGGGAAGTGGTGAAAGTCTAAATATAGCTTCAAGGTTGTACCCATCCCTTCACCACGCCCACTTGACTCACTGTTGGCACACACTTTTTTTTTTTTTTTTTTTTTTTTGGGGGGGGCTGGGGTAATGGCATACCCCTAGCTACTTCGGCCTGGAGACCTTTTGTAGCACCCTTTAATTCAATCTGACAGCCCTAGGCTCCTCAAGTAGCCCAGGAGCTGAAAGACACCCAGCTTCCTTATCTCTGTTGGTTCCAGGAATAACCTCCCCAGAGATGTAAGCCTTCTATGGGCCAACGCTGGACAGTCCAGCCATAAGTGTTCTGAGGTTTCTACCTCGTTCTCACAGAACCTGCAGAGGTCTGTCTGTGACCTCCCTATGGTCCTGAGATGTTTCCTGATAGGACCGTGCCCTGTTAACACTCCTACTAGCAGACTAATGTCCCCTTTCTTAAGGCTCAGCAAGTCTTTCCAGCCTTTATCAGCGGGGTCGATTAGTAATTTGGACGTCCTCATGCCTGGGTGGTTCAACCAGGCCTGAGCCTTTTGAACCTTGACCCAGTCTTGGACTTTGGCTACTCCTGAGCTTATGGGGGTACCACAGTAGGGTTCTGGTCCTGACAGTTGGTCTTCCGCACCCTTCCTGGCCAATGCATCGACTTTTTCGTTCCCCTCATGCCCCGAATGTCCAGGAACCCAAGATAATTTGACTTGGTTTCGCTCTGCTAACTTTTTGAGGGTGTTTTTACACCCTTTTACTGTTCGTGACTGTGTCACACATGACCCCAGCGCCTTCAATGCTGCCTGGCTGTCAGAGAGAATAAGGATTTTACCCTTTCTTAGATTCTTGCTAATAATATTATTAGCACAACATTCAATCGCCAGGACCTCTGATTGAAAAACTGTTGTTGTTCTGCCCAAGGCCAGAGATATTTTGGTTTTTTTTGGCACGCACTTATTTCGGGGTCATAGCCCAACCCCAAAATTATAACGAAATAAATACAGTAATTTGTAAACATATTTCATTTTTATTTTATTTAGCCTGAAATCAGCCGTAAGGAAACGCATTCATATAAAAAGTGATAAAAGAAAGATAAAATATATTTTTTATAACGGTTACGATTATAAGGAATTCGTAAATAAACTGATAACATATATTTTTTCTTAATTATTGTTATTGTAGGAAAAGAATAAATACAAATAAATAATGAACTATTACAGCTGTGCGGTACGAGATCTCGGGGTCTCGTACAATGACGTCATATTTACTTCCTGGACTGGCTGAAGATTGTCAACATTGTACTGGTTCATATAAACAAACACTCAGCGCTCTCTCGCCTTTCTTTACGAGGTTATGATGCGCAAAAGATTACTGCGCAACGTAATCTCGGGGTCTCGTATCACACCTGGGTAATCATAGCGGACGAGACCTATAGATCTCGTAACGCACCATTGGAATAATCCTGGAAAATATACAACACAGTGAACGTTTTAATGGGGTTAAATGGTATAATATGGTGTGGGATATTGGTGGGAGTGCGGGGAATCAGGAGGGAATAAACAGGGTAATGCTAATAGGTTAGGAATAGCTGTGTCTGGACCAAACTTAATTTAAGCGTGCTGAATCTGCTACGGTACCAATAAAATTAGGAAGATTGCTGGGGACCAGAGGGACGGAGACCTTTTACCCAGATCAGAACACTTGCCTAGCCAGCTTTGATTTACACTAATTTGACTAACTATTTAACTGCAGACCTATCCTTCCAACTATGAACTGAACATGGATAATTACTTACTAATATTGATGAGTGAATGAAATGATATGTAAATTGAATACTGAATGTGAAATACATCTATTAATTTGTTTGAAAATTGCTAAGCTACATTCTGGGAACATGTGATTTGGTTTTCAGGTTTGAGAAGGTTGGCTGCAGAAGGCAGCAACCCGACTAAGTTGTGATTTCCTACATTTCAATGGTCGGGTGAGCCAGAAAGGCTCCCCGCTTGTTTCCTGACTTAGCCAACCATAATTTGAACTTATATTCTACATAACTATACTTAATCAGTTTCGGGTCGCCGGTGCTAGAAATTTGGGTGTTATTTCAAGATGCCGAAGTTGAAGAAGAGAGATGAGCAAAGACGGGAGGACAAGAGTAGGAAGGTGGGGATAGAGTGTTGATGCAGTCGCGACAGGCTACGAGTTGGCCATGCAGCCCGGCTTCGCGAAATGCACATACTATATATAAAATATAGCGTGCCGCTATGCGTCACACAATGACTCTACGAAGATGGTTCTTTACGCTTTGAATCGCTTGTTCCCAAAGACCTCCAAAATGGACTGCATTAGGAGGAATTGTTACGAATAAACTTACAAAAAACAATGAGTACTCAGTGAAAGTATGCAATAACAACATTTTATTTGAACCATTTAACTAACATCTTTAAAAGGCAACACACACTCAACTCTACTCTTGTTTACATTCTCTCATAAAAATTAATTAACATGTGTTTAATTATTATCAAGCATTTCTAATACACATTAATATTAACATTTGCTAACAGCTGGCAATTTAAAACCAGTATATGTTAAACTATAGATTAAAAGAAGTAACCAACTCAGCATAATAACATCCTCCCACCCAAGTTAATTAACTTATGGTTGATTAACTTGTACTTTGGATCGTGTACTTCTTCTTGTAACTACTTTTCTCTCTTCATTAGAGTTTATTTCCAATGGGTATAAACGTTGTACTGGGCGAATCAATTCATTGGTTGGTGTCTTCAATCTTACTGTGCGTACAATTCCATCTCTTCCTTTCATTACTTCAGATTCATCCGCTTGTCAAAGTCATTACCTATGAGTACAATTTCCCCCACTTCAGATTCTCTGTAACTTTTGACATTATTATGGTGTGATAATTTACCAAGATACTCGATTCTGAATCTTGACTTTAGTCCTTCTCTTATTTTCTTTCTGTATACAGCTTTCTTCGGTAAATTGATCTCCTCAATAGCGTCTAAGTCGGGCTGTCTCACATCGCTTATATCTTTCAAAAACATTGATGGAGTAATGGGACTCAACTCATTCAGATCATCTGACATGTAAGTGAGCGGTCGAGCATTGATAACACTTTCACATTCGCATAATGTAGTTGACATTTCTTCATAGTTCAGACTAGTTTTCTTAAAAACTCTCTTCAATAGATCCTTTAGTGATCTTATAAGTCTTTCATAGAACCCACCCCACCATGGTGAATTTGGTGGAATGAATTTCCACTCAATTCTAGAAACTTCCTGTATGATTTCCCAATCCAGCTTCTTAAACAGACTTTCAGTTCCAGTGAAATTCGTACCGTTGTCTGAAAATATCGTATGTGGTCTGCCCCTTCTGCTTATGAAACGTCTCAATGCCTGTAAGAATGCATCTGTAGACGGTGCCAGGGTAAGTTCAAAATGAACTGCTCTCACAATAGCACAAGTAAAAATACAAATATATGCTTTGAGGTTTCCTTTAAGATAAACTGGACCTGTCATATCTATCCTGCAAACTTCAAAAGCTACAGGATCACGAAGTCGGTCGAGTGGTAAAGTCGCAGTTGGAGCTTCAAATCTTTTGGATGAAAACCTTCGACAAATCACACAATGTTTTATTACTGTCCTCAACGTCCTCCTTCCTCCTAAAATCCAAAACCTTTCTCTTAAAATGCTCAGCAACCCTTGTACTCCAACATGACAAGAATCTTCATGGACGCTCAGCAGTGCAGAATTCACAGATAGTCAAAGGGCCACAAATATTTTGCTGTCTACAGTTAATAGTAAAGCGCAAAATCCAAGCTAGACATCTCACCAAAATTTTGTACTTGGAAAACCGCCTGTAGTACCAATTACTTTCACTTTTACACTCATTATTTGTCATTGAAGATGATGCTACTTTACATTTTTCAGCATTTATTTCTTCTTCATTGCTGGATGTAACTTCGGTAGGCCATAGTTCTTTTGGTTGGTTTAACCATTTGGGACCCTCCCACCAACGCACTGATAATAGTTTCTTGGCGCTACAACCTCTTGATGGTAAATCCGCTGAATTTAGCTGACCAGGAACGAATCTCCATTGGTTTCCATCGTATATACTTCTGATTTCATTGACTTGGTTTTGTACAAAAACAGTCCAATTCTCATTCCTTTTTATCCATGCCAAGTAAGTGGAAGAGTCACTCCAAAATGTGGTTTCAGCATTCCTTAACATATCCGTGCTTTTCACTATAGATGAATAAAGCCTAGCACTTACCGTAGCACCCAAAAGTTCCAGTCTAGGTATGGACATATTTTTTATACATTTTTTATACATAGGACTTTTGAAGACTGAAGAGATTTGAAAATGGGGTTTTAACCCCGAAACTAGTCATCCAAGACAATAGAGGATTGATTGACGACAGGTTAGTAACCTCATTTTATGACATATTTTTTATCGGTGGAACTCTTGACTTCGCTTGAATCAACTGAACATTTACACCGAAAGATCCTTCCACTCTGAAAAAAGGTGCTGTGGCATATGCGTCCTGACTCGCATCACAAAACATATGAATAGTCAAGTTCGTGATCTGGTTGCTACCTAACAACCAACGTGGAGTTTTGATGTCCTTTAAAAAAGCTAATTCTTTCTGCCAATCAACAATATCTTTCCGAATATCTCCCCCAATTTCCTCATCCCATTTGATTTTAGATTTCCACAGTTTTTGAAGACTAAGTTTGGGAGTAAGAAAAAACCTATGGAATCAAACACTTTTTGAGCTAGAGATAGTATATTACGTTTTGTAACAGTCTGTAAAAGCTCACCAATATCTAAACTAACACCAAGAGTGTCATGTTCCTTATTCTATTCCAAACCTAAAACTTTGGAGACACAGGGTTGTAGATCTTGATTGTTTGACTCCCACCCTCTCAAACAAAATGAACCATTAGCCATAATTTCTGTTCCTTTCTGTTCCTTTCTCAATAAACCGACTTAATTCTTCTTCTGAATCTACACTTGTGACACAATTGTCCACATACAGACTCTGGCTTAATGTGTTAATAACATCTGTTTCGTTTTAAAATTTTGCTTTAGACCGTTCAAGATGATAAGTTATAACTGCACTAAGTACGAGGCATGTTTTTAAAGTAAGTACCGTTTTAAAATTTATCCGTTCCAGCGCTGCAATTGGCATTTTGGACATTTGCGCTGTATATGTGCATCAATTGGCAAGCCCTAGCCGGAAATTCGACAACAATCAGCGTGTTTACATCCAGTATCGAGCATTCAAAATGGTGCCGCCAATTGATACTGCCGCCGACTGTGAAGTGCGTGCTTTAATTAGATTTTTAAGTGCTAAAGGTGTGAAAGCCATTGAAATTTATTGACAGATTAGTGAGGTGTATGGCGAGAACATTATGAGTGACGGAATGGTATGCAAGTGGGTAAGGGCATCTAAAGACGGCCCCACCAACGTCCATAATGAGAAACGCACTGGGCAGCGTCACTGTCCCCAGTACCACGGCCTCCTTTAGTACCCAGTGCGTTTCTCATGATGGACGTAGGTAGGGCCGTCTTTAGATACCCTTACCCACTTGCATACCATTCCGTCACTCATAATGTTCTCGCCATACACCTCACTAATCTGTCGATAAATTTCAATGGCTTTCACACCTTTAGCACTTAAAAATCTAATTACAGCGCAAACTTCACAGTCGGCGGCAGTCTCAATTGGGGGCACCATTTTGAATGCTCGAAACCGGATGTAAAAACGGCCGATTGTTGTCGAATTTCCGGCTAGGGCTTGCCAATTGATGCACATACACAGCGCAAATGTCCAAAATGCCAATCGCAGCGCTGGAACGGAGAAATTTGAAAACGGTACTTACTTAAAAAACATGCTTCGTAGAAAAGGACTACTTGTCAACCCAAATACTACTCAACAATGTCTCAGCACTTGTAAATCCCCTTTGTCATCCACCCACAAGAATCCCAAATAGTTCCTGTCATTTTCATGGATACTTATTTGCAATAAATGCTTGCTTAATGTCCGATATCACTCAACTTACTCAACAAAGTACACAAAATTTACTCAATAAACTTGTGTTAAATTAGCATTTAGAACTTTTAAAAACCCTGCATGCTTCACAACAAAACAATGTTATGGCTGAAATCGAGCAACAAATATCACGAAAAATCTTGTCCAAGAAGGAAACCCAATCTAAGAAACTCCACGCTCTAATTGAAAAACAACATCAAAGAGATATAATTGTATGCAACCACACATTTTATAAGAGAGTTTTAAACAGAACCAAAATTGCATTTAGTGAAGACGAGTTATCATTACTTAACAAAGGCCTAAATTTCAACTTCCCTAACAATAAGAAATCCAGCCTTTTTTCAGAATTGCTAAATATAGAAGCATCTATAAAAAGTGTCAAATCAGAGGAAATACGAGACTCCACACGCATCTTAATAGGGAATAAAGCAAAAGTCATCCTAAAAAACCAACAACATTCAAAGAAACAACATTTAAAATATAAACCCTTGCAGCGAACCTTATCTAGCATCAAGAACAAACTTGCCGAACACAAAGCTCTGATAACAAAAGCAGATAAGGGCAGTTCGATCGTCATCCTGTATATTGACGATTACGTAGCAAAAGTTACCGACTTCATGAACAATAATAATATTGAAACTTTGAGTGAAGATCCCACACTCCTTAACACTAAAGAAATTAACAAAGCTATCACCAATAGTAAACATATAATCACACCCAATGAAAAAATAGCATTGAAAGTCCCGAATCCACGTGCCCCCATATTCCGTGGTCTACCAAAAATCCACAAACCCAATATCCCTATCAGGCCTCTAGTTAACTTTAAACCAAGCCCAGCCTACAAACTTGCTAAGAAACTGGATAGTATAATTCGAAACCACGTAATTTTGGAAAATAACCACAGTTTAAAAAATAGTTTGGAATTGATTGAGAAGATAAAGTCACACAAAATCAATGGTAACCAGAGATTAGCATCGTTTGATATAGTTAATTTGTACACAAATGTACCTATAGAGGAAACTTTGGCAATATTACAACAAAACCTAACACGAAATTCCAACCTACCTCCCGAGTCCATTGGTGAACTATTGTCACTGACACAGTTGGTATTAAAACAAAACTATTTTCAATTTCAAAATGGTTTCTATATCCAAAAAGAAGGATTAGCCATGGGCTCCCCACTCTCCAGCATCTTGGCAGAAATATTCTTAAACCATTTTGAGAATGAATATCTATTTTCAGCTAAAAACCGCTACAAAGATAAAATAGTGTTTTACCACAGATATGTGGATGACACAATTGTTCTATTCAACGGCAATAGCAGACAACTTTCATTGTTGAACAACTATCTGTGCAACATCCATAAAAATATGAAATTCACTTTTGAAGAAGAGACTAATAGCAGCCTGAACTTTCTAGATATAACCATAACAAAACAGGGCCCAGCATTCACTTTCAAAATATACCGCAAACCCACCATCACAGACCAAACCATCCACGTTGATTCTCATCACCCACATTCACAAAAGATAGCTGCATACAATAGCTTTGTAAACAGATTAATATCAGTGCCAATGAACCCAACTTACTACAATGAAGAAATAAATATTCTTAAACACATTGCTGTCGCTAATTCTAATTGATAAACTGATTCTTAAACATAAACAAAAAACCTCCAAAATTAAAGAGAAGAAAACATACATTTCAACAGAATTTGGTACATCTCTTAGTAGTAAATTTAAAAACATCATGGCCAAAAACAACGTCACTGTGTCCTTCAAAACAGTTAACAAACTTGGATCTTTGTTGAAAGAGCAGCCTCAGACGACAACTCCTGTTTTTGACAAGACTGGCGTCTATAAGATCAGTTGCGACGACTGCCCTAAGTATTATATTGGCCAGACAGCTCGCTCTTTCAAGAAAAGATTTAAAGAACATCTCCCAAAGAAGACAACATCCGCTCAAACATCAACCTTTGCCGAACACCTGGTTTCTGATAATCACAACTACACTAATATTGACAGCAACATGTCCGTACTGCATATATCTAACGACCATTTTAACAAAAATACACTTGAAGAGTTTGAAATATACCGAGCTGTGAAATTTGACAAACATAATATTTTAAATGACAACCTATCCTTCCAATCTAATTATATTTACGACACGGCCATTAAGGTACTTGAAAGAGAGTCGGGGATGAATGGGGACAGCTGACTGATAACAAGAACAAAGGAATGACGTCACAGCGCCAACCGACCTTGTTGACCGGCAGTCTAGACGCTACATCCATCAGGCCGTGACGCATAATCCTCACCGGTGTTACCATTTTTAGCTTTTACTCGTTAAATCGTACTTTTTTCGTTTCAATGTTCGTGTCTGTGTTTTTGTTCGTAACCGTGACCATGTTCGTGTATGAACGTATGTGTGTATTGACGACCTTCTGATGAAGTGATTTGACATCCCCTGGACGCCCGAAGATGACTTCGTGATAAGTCGAAACTAGTTGCGTCATAACAGCAACAATTTGGATTACAAGAAGCAGGTATTTACTTGGTTTTAAACTCCCCAAACAAACTTGGCTGAAACAGTTTTGCCGCGGACTAATGATTTACAAATGTAAAACGGTCATCAATTCCCGACGTAATTATGTCACACACTTCCTTTGCGATAACGCGTTTTTGATCGTCGTGTCTTCTCCGCTTTTTGCTCGATTCGGGCTCACTATCTCTCGGTTGATCTAACATGGTCGAGTTTCTTACGCGATCTACCACAGTTTTGAAATCGCCTACAAACTTAAACGCCTTGACGCAATCAAATGTTGTTTGCTGCAGTTGGTTGTACAGAATGTCACTGTGGGGCAGTATTTGATTGAAAAAGTCCAGCCAGAAAATAAAGTCTTCGTCTTTTAGAATACTTCTTAGGCCAACAGCTTTATTTATTGTGGCATAGTCATTAGTGTCATCGTTGAGTATGTAACTTAAACATTCCTCCAACTCTCTTTGATAATTAAAAATTGTGCTTACGATTCTGGATTTAAAATTCCACCGAGTACCTGAGCTTTTTGGAATGCGACGTTTTACTATCTCATCGAGTACTGCAGTTCTCTTTGTTGACTGGGAAAAGAATGATGAAAACCACTCGATATTACTGAAGAATATCTTAACCTGCTTATTTTGTGTAGAACTGCGTTCAATGATTAAGTTTAATTGATTTGCATAACAGTGGAAAAAATTTGCATTCTTATATTTAGATTTTACACGCGCTTGTACTCCCGTGTGTTGGCCACTCATCACGGAAGCCCCATCGTAGCTCTGGGCAATGACTTTATCAGGCGTTTTGTCGAGGTTTAATTGCTCTAATACTTCAAAAATTGTTTCGCTAACTGATTCTGCATCATGGCCTTTTGGTCTAATAAAAGTGATAAATCGCTCGTGAATCGTGCCATTCAGCTCGTACCTAATAACAAATACTAGTTGGGACAAAGTGGCACAGTCTGTTGTTTCGTCGGCTTCAATAGCAACATAGTCGGTTTGTGTCAATTCGTCACGAATCATTTGCAGACAAACGTAATATATTGAGTCCAATAACTCGTTCTGTATGGTTTTAGACAGACCCAAAAACACTCGGTTATTTGTTTGATTTATATGCTGTTGCAATGTTAGATCCAGCTCCACCATAAGGTTAACCATAACCACGAAATATGCCAGGGTTTTTTGAATTTTCACGTTCATCATGTCCTCGTAATGCTAATTCAAACGCTCCACAAAATTTAATTGCATCAATTAGCTTACTTAGAATGTATCGATTTTTCGAAACATCTTCATTTTGTTTTTGTATCTTTAACCTACAGGCATTGTCCAATTGGCACCTAATTTTAACTTTACCTAAAACAGCATATTCTATCGACGTATTTATGTGTTTTTCACTTGTTTTGTGTTTTTTTACTTTATCCAGTAGATGTTTAAGGTCTGAAATGCCGTCTACAGTCCATGCACGATCTTGAACCCCCATGACCAAACAAGTGTAGCAGAAAAATGAATTTTTAATTGAACAACCACATAGCCAATCTGCATGATTGTACATATGTGGCGAAAATTTTCGTGTGAAGCTATTCTTATTCTTTGAACTGTTTTGAACCTGGTTGATGTTCATGAAAGGTCTAGGAGGTCCTAATTTTTTCAAATAAATTCTGTGGTCAATATTTTTGATTCCTTCATTGATAATCAGGCTAACTTCGTTAGTGACGTTAGCCGTCGACGACAACGAAATGCCGCCGTCCATTATTATTTAGGCCTACAACCCACGGCAAATTTACCTGTAATATTAAGACTAAGAATAAGTCACTATAACTAAAATTGTCCAAGTCACTTTACCTATGGTTAGTTTACTTAGTTTTAGGGTTAATTAGGTTAGCCTATACTAAAACTACAGACGTAACTTAAGTTATTGATCCAAAAATGCCAACTAACTAACTAACTAACTCAATCAATTAAGAATAATTTATTAAATATAACTATTAATAATTTATACTTAGCTCTTTCAATCTTCAACAAACTACCGCTGCCTTCCTTAGGCATCCATCACTATCACTATCACTAAACACTATTTATCACAAAACAACAGGTCATTTGGCACTAAACTTTAACTGAACTGTGGTCATGGACATGGAAAGAAGTGAGGTTAGTTTGTTTATGGTAGTGTGGATGATGGCTCCAGTGCTGCCAACATAGATCTTCCTATCCTAATCGTGTGTGATGCAGAATTATCCAGTTTAGGGTGGCTGCCCTGATTTATGAATGCGCGCGCAGCTTTGGACTCTGCCCCAGAGTCCCTATTGTAAAGCATTGGAATGACGTCATGTCACCCTCAGCGCTGTTAGGTGTTTCTACCATAAGACTACATGCATTGTGTTTGGGACGGAGGTGGCCGCCGTCCGCAATCCACATTATGAAAGCGACTATCGCAAAACATCCATTACTGGATTCAAAATTTAAAACTATTTCATTTCATATTGTTATCATATTGATTAAAGTACTCGTAAGTAATTGTAACTTAATTTAACTTACGATATATTACTTTTTTATACATACTTATACATACTTTTTATACATACTTTTTTATTACATAAATACAAAAAATATTGATTTCTGAATTGTTGGGAGGGCGGCGTCTGAGAGTCCTTATGGGCTAGCCGCCACTGCTTTACATCATCAGGAGAAAGATTTGAAGCTGTTGGTACTACTTCTGAAGCCCAGAAATTTTGAACAGAACTATGTGAATCAAAATCTGAAATTGTGAGGAGATTCACTGTTGTGTTGGTACTAGGGCGCGTATTGTCAAACTGGACAGGAGCATGACCTAATAAAACATAACCAAAGATGGTGTTAAGAGCAATAGACAATAATCCAAGCCTTGGCTATACTGACAGTGTTTGCTTAATTTCTTCAACCGGGTGAAATATTCTGTGAAGGACTCACTTTCATTCAGGACGCTCTTTCAAATTCCAAACGGGCAGCAAAAATAGTTTGTTTTGGACCATAAAGTGTAAAGAATGCAGTCTTAATTTCATCATATGAATAAGAATCAATGTTCTTCGGGATGAAATAATTTTGCATCTTCTGGAGTGGTTCACTTCCTACATAAGCCAGTAGTAAGTATTTCTCGCTTCCTTACTACGCTCATCTGTACCCCCGGCCCCTTTCATCTGACAATCACGTTGAAAATGTTCAACATACTCTTCCGCTGTTTCTTCACAATTGTATTTCTCAAAGATAAACTTCTCCATTTTCCTTTCCAACTCACTGTGAGACTCTTCATCAACTTCCCTATCACTCTTCTGCTTCCTTCTAGACATCCTCGTTGGCAGTGTAGTATAATCACAAAAAATGAAACAAACTAGTTAAAGAACATTTTAATCTTAATGCCATCTCCACACGAACTCAAATCATCACAACAAAAGCATAAACAAACATAAACCATATGTTTTCAACAAGACAATAAAATAAAGACTATTAAACATGTGATCCAATATCACAGGGGGGAACAATTGCATGGGATGAGGTGTGTGACCAATTATCAAAACATCCTCCCATCCCGACACACTCTATTCACAAGCACTCGGCAAATCACTCATTATGTCATCATTTAGCCACTTCCTCTTGCTCCACTCCTTAGCTAAATTAGTCTTTTTAACCTAAATATACTTATGCTTAGGCTACGTTTACATTCAGACAGTGCATGATTATTCTCTTTTGTTATTTCTCTTTCTCGAGCGAAAGAAGAGTTTCACTCAAAGCAGTGTTTTCCTGCTTAAGGTTATTCAAGGCTACCTGCAGTGATTTAAGGTGGTTTGAGAGAGTTGAAACTTTACTTTCCAATTCATATCTCTCTACTGTCAAAACAAAGACCTTCTGATTTTTCATTTAAATTTACGTTATCACAAAGGAAATTCTCAGTCAGTGAATTTGGTCATTTTAAAGTTTCTAAGTTTAATTTATATTACTGATATTAATAACTATTAAATAAAGTATTTTTTTTATTTATTCAATTTTACTAACTAATCATGAATAGGGAAATTCGCTAAAAATACTGGATAGTGGATATAAAGGGGAGTAAGGGAGATGTCTGGAAAGTGTAGATAGATAGAGGATAGGATTCTATTGGTAGGGGTTCTACAAAACCTGAAACATAAAAAAAGGCATATTGTGTATGTTGTTTTTATCTCATTTTTTGAATTCATATAATTGTATTAGTATGATTATAACAATGATTAGCCTACACTCAGTTGTTGTGCTATTTATATAAACATTGTTCAGACACTTTACTGACAGTGTTATCTCTAGACTCAGCTGCTAGTGTTTGCTCCACTGCAGTAAAGCATGACAGTGCATGTATTGCAGACTTTAGAGAGTGGTGCTCTAGACACTTTACTGAGAATGTTGGCCATAGATTCAGTTGCTAGTGTATGCTCCACTGCAGTAATCTACCTAAGACTGTGTATGTATTGCAGGCTCGAGAGAGTGGTGCTCTAGACACTTTACTGAGAGTGTTGGCCATAGATTCAGCTGCTAGTGTTTGCTCCACTGCAGTAATCAACCTATGACTGTGTATGTATTGCAGGCTCTAGAGAGTGGTGCTCTAGACACTTTACTGAGAGTGTTGGCCATAGATTCAGTTGCTAGTGTTTGCTCCACTGCAGTAATCAACCTAAGACTGTGTATGTATTGCAGGCTCTAGAGAGTGGTGCTCTAGACACTTTACTGAGAGTGTTGGCCATAGATTCAGCTGCTAGTGTTTGCTCCACTGCAGTAATCAACCTAAGACTGTGTATGTATTGCAGGCTCTAGAGAGTGGTGCTCTAGACACTTTACTAAAAGTGTTGGCCATAGATTCAGTTGCTAGTGTTTGCTCCACTGCAGTAATCAACCTAAGACTGTGTATGTATTGCAGGCTCTAGAGAGTGGTGCTCTAGACACTTTACTGAGAATATTGGCCCTAGATTCAGCTGCTAGTGTTTGCTCCACTGCAGTAATCAACCTAAGACTGTGTATGTATTGCAGGCTCTAGAGAGTGGTGCTCTAGATACTTTACTGAGAGTGTTGGCCATAGATTCAGTTGCTAGTGTTTGCTCCACTGCAGTAATCAACCTAAGACTGTCTATGTATTGCAGGCTCGAGAGAGTGGTGCTCTAGACACTTTACTGAGAGTGTTGGCCCTAGATTCAGCTGCTAGTGTTTGCTACGCTGCAGTAATCGTCCTAAGACTATGCATGTATTGCAGACTTTAGAGAGTGGTGCTCTAGACACTTTACTGAGAGTGTTGGGCATAGATTCAGTTGCTAGTGTATGCTCCACTGCAGTAATCGTCCTAAGACTCTGTATGTATTGCAGGCTCTAGAGAGTGGTGCTCTAGACACTTTACTGAGAGTGTTGGCCCTAGACTCAGCTGCTAGTGTTTGCTCCACTGCAGTAATCGTCCTAAGACTATGCATGTATTGCAGACTTTAGAGAGTGGTGCTCTAGACACTTTACTGAGAGTGTTGGGCATAGATTCAGTTGCTAGTGTATGCTCCACTGCAGTAATCAACCTAAGACTGTGTATGTATTGCAGGCTCTAGAGAGTGGTGCTCTAGACACTTTACTGAGAGTGTTGGCCCTAGACTCAGCTGCTAGTGTTTGCTCCACTGCAGTAATCGTCCTAAGACTATGCATGTATTGCAGACTTTAGAGAGTGGTGCTCTAGACACTTTACTGAGAGTGTTGGGCATAGATTCAGTTGCTAGTGTATGCTCCACTGCAGTAATCAACCTAAGACTGTGTATGTATTGCAGGCTCTAGAGAGTGGTGCTCTAGACACTTTACTGAGAGTGTTGGCCCTAGACTCAGCTGCTAGTGTTTGCTCCACTGCAGTAATCGTCCTAAAACTATGCATGTATTGCAGGCTCTAGAGAGTGGTACTCTAGACACTTACCGAGAGTTTTAGCCCTAGACTCAGCTGCTTGTGTTTTCTCCGCTGCAGTAATCATCCTAAGACTATGCATGTATTGCAGGCTCTAGAGAGTGGTGCTCTAGACATTTACCGAGAGTTTTAGCCCTAGACTCAGCTGCTTGTGTTTGCTCCGCTGCAGTAATCAACCTAAGACTGTGTATGTATTGCAGGCTCTAGAGAGTGGTGCTCTAGACACTTACCGAGAGTTTTAGCCCTAGACTCAGCTGCTAGTGTTTGCTCCGCTGCAGTAATCAACCTAAGACTATGTATGTATTACAGGCTCTAGAGAGTGGTGCTCTAGACACATTACTGAGAGTGTTGGCGTTAGACTCAGCTGCTAGTGTTTGCTCCGCTGCAGTAATCAACCTAAGACTATGTATGTATTACAGGCTCTAGAGAGTGGTGCTCTAGACACATTACTGAGAGTGTTGGCCTTAGACTCAGCTGCTAGTGTTTGCTCCGCTGCAGTAATCAACCTAAGACTATGTATGTATTACAGGCTCTAGAGAGTGGTGCTCTAGACACATTACTGAGAGTGTTGGCTTTAGACTCAGCTGCTAGCGTACGCTCCACTGCTGTGTATGCTCTGAGTTGTCTGATCAGACGGTTTCCTCTGGCCCAGAGTCAGTTTGTTGATCTTGGTGGTTTGGCTGTACTTGCCTCTCTTTTTGACGGTGACTCAGGCGAACAGCTCAAATTACAGGTATTTATTTTTATGGTAAAATTAATGATTCAGAGATTTTGCCTAACCTTTTGCTTGGTTTTGAGTTGTCTGGATATCTGACAAATCAGTCGGATACAGTTTATTTTAGATATCACTATTTTTAAAATATCCAATTTTTTCAAATAGACTTTGTATTTTCATGTTTTAGTCTCAAAACAAAATCATTATAATCATCATTAGTTTCCCAGGGATGTTTTAATCTCAAAAGCGAAATCATTATAATCATCATTAGTTTCCCAGGGATGTTTTAATCTCAAAAGCGAAATCATTATAACCATCATTAGTTCCCCAGGACATAATTACACGTCTCCGTAAAAAAAATCAAATCAACAAACAAAAATACTGTAATGACAATAGATATACTACTTCACATTTTATACTACATTTCAAAGGATTCAAAACAAGAGGGTTATTAAAATGCACTATGAGACATATGAAAAGAGTAAGGTTGAGCTAAATACCAACAATCAAAGTAATGCTAAACACCTTTAACCTTCCATTATTATTTTTTTCTCATGTTTTATTTTTGCCTAGCTTAAAATATTCGTGAACTTGAAGACGTAAATGTATACCAAATTCTAGTTTATTACTTGATACCACCGATACTTGGACATTGGTATTGGTATCGAGATCGATTGTCAAAAGTCGATTACAAATCCGATTCCCGACTCGTCTAGGAAGATAATGCAATCGGAAAATTACTGCTATTGACTTGATTGCGCAAGAAGACAGCAATAATTTCTAAACAATCGTGGGGAATGTTCACGATTTTGCCACAATGGCAGGAGATTATAATAATGTCTACATGACTGCGGAAGATGATCGCTATATTACCTAGAGTTTAGCTTGACTGAAAAAATCAGGCTGGCACACCTCTGGTGAAATTAAATTTTATTATTTATGTTTTAGCGAATTTACATATAGGGAAGTAGCTATTACCGTAGGTCTCATGGTAAGACCTAGGCCCAGGACCGATTTACTTTTTCATTTTGATGTCCCCAGAGGCCAAAAACACCATTTGTTCAAATGTTTATATATGTATATATATATATATATTATATATCTATATATATAAAAGGCAAAGCCCTCACTGACTGACTCACTCATCACTAATTCTCCCACTTCCCATTTACCTAGGAGGCTGAAATTTGGTACACTGATTCTTTAGGCATTAAATAGACAAACTAAGTTGTTTTTATTCTGATCGGACTCTCGGGCTCCACCCCAGTGGCTCTGGAGTTTCCCATGTTAACCATATGAGTACTCATATTTAAATAGAATTAATGAATCTTAACAACAGCTGTTTCAATTAAACAAGTTGGTTCTGTTCTATGATGTTCAATAGCGTTTAAGTTACAAGGATTACCAACAGGGTGCAGCACTATTATTTCTTTTACATTTATGACAACAGCTAATTTGCAACCAAAAGGTGCTACACACCATAAAGCTTTCTATAGACTTTCATTAACTTAGGCCTACAAAATTCCTTTGGCTAATAAGTTAGCCCACATTGAACCCAAAGTCATTTGTTTCCTAATAAAGATAATTCCTAATTTATGTTTTATTTCTGTCTAATGAGGTAAGTCTTTATCTTAATCTTATAATAGGCCTATATGAATTATTGAATAAAGAGATTTGGTATGTTACAATATAAAATTTATTAATGAAATACAACATAAGTTATTGGTTGAATTAGCTACAGGGTAAGTTAACAATGGTAAATTTTCAAAATGGTGGGGTTTCCAAAGTGGATGATATTATTCTAGGCTTATATTGGGTTGGTTTCTTCTGAAGTACTAATTAATATTTAAATAGGCTATGAGCTCTTAATCTCAGGGAGGGGTGGTCGTGCCGGTTCGAATGATATATTAGGCTTCTTTAAAATGCAAATAATTTAATTTAGTTATTGTTCTGAAATAAGTTAAGCTAGGTTCATGATGCTATTAATATAGGTAATAATGTTAATGTCCAAAGAAAGATTCCAAATGGTTTCACTGAATTTAATGAAATAAAATAGAATTTGAAGATTAAATTTTGAATAAAAGTTCAATTTGAAATATATATATATCTTGATGAGTTGAGTTAATTGGGCCTAGTAGGCTATACTGATTAAATGTCCAATGAAGATTAAATTTGTCCTTAGTTAAATAAGATGGATGATGGTTACCAAATTTGGAGTGTCTGTCTTCTTATAAATTAGTACTCTTCAATGCACTTGTCCAATACTTTTGGATGATGAGAAATTTAAATTTTCTCTTAATTTGTCTCTTAATTTCTCTTAATTGTCACTAAAGATGTTATTACTATATTGCAATTTTCTTACAATTGTATATTATTCTAAATAAATGATTATTGTTGGTTTTTGATGAGTACTTAATAGGTATGGAGAGAATTTGCATAAATATTATATTGTAACACAAAATAGGATGATGTTTCTGTGGGGTGATGGGATACTATATAACATTGAACAAAATTGGATAAAATAACACATTAACAAGGGGAACAAATTAAATAACTGATAACACATTATCAGGGGCATTAACAGACATTGTGAGAGAAAATATACAAAATAAAAGAGAAATTAATGTTAATGATGAATGAATGACATGTAATATTACAAAGGTGAGTGAGCGCAGCGAACGAACTTCAACCTGGAGGCGAGTTAGCGTAGCGAACGAGCTAACCAGAAGGCAAGTGAGCGCAGTGAACGAGCTCCCACTTAAAAGTGAGTGAGCGTAGCGAACGAACTTCAACCAGGACGTGATTGAGCCATGCGAACGAGCTCACTTATAATGTTAAACGGGGCAAAGCCCGCGGGTACAGCTAGTCTATATATAAAAGGCAAAGCCCTCACTGACTGACTCACTCACTCACTCACTCACTCATCACTAATTCTCCCACTTCCCATTTACCTAGGAGGCTGAAATTCGGTACACCGATTCTTTGGGCATTAAATAGGAAAACTAAGTAGTTTTTATTCTGATCGGGCTTTCGGGCTCCGCCCCAGTGGCTCTAGAGTTTCCCATGTAACCTTATGATTTTTCATATTTAAAAGGAATTTCTTAACAGCTGTTTCAATTAAACAAGTTGGTTCTGTTCTATGATGTTCAATAGCATTAAAGTAACAAGTATTACCAACAGGGTGCAGCACTATTATTTTTTTAAATTTTTGACTACAGCCAATTTGCAACCAAAAGGTGAGTGAGCGTAGCGAACGAACTTCAACCTGGAAGCGAGTTAGCATAGCGAACGAGCTCCAACCTAAAGGTGAGTGAGCATAGCGAACAAACTTCAACCAGGACGTGATTGAGCCATGCGAACGAGCTCACTTGTGAAGTTAAACGGGGCAAAGCCCGCGGGTACAGCTAGTATATCTATATAGAGATAGGCCCCCTTTTTTCGTTGGGGGATTGTTAGAAATTACCTCGGAAAAAATCTGTTATTGAGTAATATAATACAATAATAAGAAGTTAGTAAAATGCAATGCACTGTATTCTAATGTAACTGAATTGTTTTTGGTACAAAATAAATATTAGGGGAGGGGGGTTGATCTGGTGAGGGGGTTAAATTATATACACTTTTCCTAAATTGTTCTTTGGTTTTCAAACAAAGCCTAGTAACTGTGAAAGATGTCAAGTCCATTGCCAAAATCAAAGACAGTGGTTCATGAACTGTTGGGGGATGGGGGTGGGTTAAATTATTTGTTGAGGGGGGTACGTATAAAAAAATGCTAAATTCCTTTAATATATGGATTTATTAAATAGGGGGTTTTGAGTTATAGAAGTTGAAAAGAACGTGTTAGCCTATGTCATTTTCAAATGTCCATCATTTTGTTTTTTTTTTATTTTTTTTTTTTTGTGGGGGGGTCAATAATGTCTTTTAGACATTTCCTTGATAATTTAAGGCCACGTTGTACTTAATTGTAAAATTTAATGTCTCTAGTACGTTTCTGATCCGATTTTGATCCGTATACCAAAGTCAGCATAAGAATAAAATGATTCGATGTTTCGGGGGGGGGGGGGGGGGGTTATCATTGTAAAATGTCACTTTTCGACAAGGGCACAACAACCACAGCTTACCAAATTGCAGATCTCCAGCTAATCTAGAAGTGGGTAAACGTGATTTAGACTGATTAATCTGTGGTTGCTATAGGATAGATATAAGGGGGGAAATCGATTTTGGAGGGGGGGAATTTTTTAATGGTCCTTTTTATATTAATACCTTGGTGTTAGATCTAATACAATAAACTGTGTATAGTTTCAATACTCTTGCGCTCATAGAATAGGTAAAGAATCTGTTATAACCTTGTAAAAGTAGTAAAATATATCAAATATTGACATTAAATTTAAATTTTGGGGGTCAAGGAGTAAAGTTACGCAAACATGTGTACTGACTAAAATTTAAAGTAAACTAAGGAGAATACGAAGCATTAATAATATCATTAAAAAAAATTACTTTGGTAGGGAAAAAAAAAAGCAAATACTGGTAAAAATTTGAAATATATTTTAAAAAATTTGAAAGTAGGGCGTTTTTAGGGTCAAAGGGGTGAAATTTTTGGAAAAACCAGAAAGGGTTTTGTAGAAAATTGAATTCCTGACCGTGAACATTCATTCAAATCTTGGCTAGCTCTTATTGTTTTTTAGTTATAGCCATTAAAAGAACGTGTTTTGACGTTTTTAGATGTCCGCCTTTTTGGATTTTTGGGGGGGTTAAAATTTGAAAATGGGACTTTTGCAAATTTCCCCATTAACTTAGGATCCCATACTACAATACTCAATTACCACCGAATTTCAAGTCTCTAGCTCGTTTCTAAACAATTCAGATGACCAAACCAAAGTCATAAAATGTCAACGTTATTCTCCATAAGAATAAGATGGGGATCGTAAAAACTTTAAAATGTTGACATTAAACCTTAGTTTTGCCCAAGGAGTAAAGTTACAAAAAAACATGTAAAGAGTAAAATTCAAAGTAAACTAAGGAGGATACAAAGCATTAATAATATTTGCAAAAAAGAATTATTTAGGTATGAAAAAATCCTTCCGATCCGACACGTCACGACAACATTGCTCTCTGGGGCATTCTTGTCGGATATCGGATCCGTCATTTCTCCACTCTGCGTGCACCAGGCCTAGATTTAGTCACTGTCTAGCTTTATGTGTGATCACAATTTGTGGAACAGATATGGAACATGTGATCACAAGCGTGTGATGTTTTTGTACAATTATTGGTTACGCAGATAATTCAAAAAATTTTTATTTTAAAATTCCCATGTTATTCAAATTCTCTTTATTCATTCACAGTACAAGTTTTTATACAATGAATAGCGTCAAATAAATATTAAGATGAATTATGCTTTACTTATCGCTAAAACAATCATTATCTTTTCAAAACAAATTTTAAGCTTAAGAATAATAAACAAAACAAAATTAAATCAAATCATCTTTCTAAACTATCATTTATGATTTCTCTTGAATTCCAAAATTCATCCAAAGAATACAAAGACAATGAAAGGAGATAATTTTTCAATCTTTTTTTAAAAACGTCAAAACGTTTTTCCTCTATTATAACTTTAGGTAAATTAAATAAGAATTTTATGCCAATGAAACTACATTTCTTCTCAAAAAACTTTAATTTATGTCGTTCAACCTGCCTAGTATGCCTTAATTTATAGTGTCGAATATTTGTACTATTAGTTTGGAGGTTTAATTTTTTTACATGTAATATAGTTTCATAAATATACAAGTCATAGACTGTCATAACACCTAATTTAGAAAAAAATGGTTTCATTGATTGGCGTTTATTTTTAATTTTGAAAATAATTCGGAGTGCTTTTTTTTGATGATGAAGAATTTTATCCAAATTTTTCTGGGTAGTTCCTCCATAAATTGCTATACCATAGGATATGTGAGAATTTATTAATGCAAAGTATATGGTTTTTAAAGTATCAATATCACACACCCTTGACATTTGTCGCAGGGCGTATCTACCTTTTGACATTTTATCAATTACATGCTCAACATGCTTATCCCAATTTAGGTTTTGATCCAATATCAATCCGAGAAATTTTGTGTACTCCACTTGACTCAAGTTTGAATTATCAAGGTAAATATTCGGGTTCAATTTACATCTTGATTGTTTTGTGGAGAATGATACAAAATTTGATTTACTGTAATTTATTAGGAGATTTTTGCTACTTGAGAAATCATTAATTGATAAAAGATTTAGAAAAGATTTCAGTTCGACTTCCTCTTGGGAATTGCCTGTAACTGTGATGTTGGTGTCATCAGCATAAAGACACACTGAACTTCCTCCATCGACAGCTAGTGGGAACCCCCTCATATAACAAAGAAATAAAAGAGGGCCCAAAATAGATCACTGGGGGACACCATATTTAATATTTTTGTATTCAGAGTAAACATTTTTAGTATAAGAGTATTTATTATTTGGATGGCAGAAATTATGCTGTATTTGGACACATTGTTGCCTTCCTTGCAAGTATGAACTGAACCACTTAAGCTCTTTATTATTTATATTTAAGCCGTGAAGAATTTCTATCAATTTCTTATGTGAAACAGAGTCAAATGCTTTTGAAAAGTCGAGAAAAATTCCAATTACCTTCTCATTTCTGTCAATGGAGTCAATTATTGATTCAATAAAATCGATACCAGCAGTTATCGTAGATTTTCCCTGTCGGAAGCCATGTTGCTCGGGATCCAACAATTTGTTTGATTCAAGTAAGGTTAAAAGCTGGTTATATACTACTTTTTCATAAATTTTTGAAAACACAGGCAATAACGAGATTGGTCTTTAACTTGTGGGATCATATTCGTCCCCCTTTTTATAGACCGGTACTATTTTGGCAACTTTTAATTTATGAGGAAAGATACCACAAATTAAAGAGGAATTTATGATATGAGTTAATGGTTTTGATATAAGAGGATAAGCATGTTTAACAATGGTAACTGGTATGTCATCCATCCCTGTTGAGAATTTATTATCTAATGACTTAACTATCTTTTCTATTAGCCTTTCATCGACTTCTCTAAATTTGAAGCTGCAGGTTGGTTGGGGTGGTTTTCTAAGGTTAGATTCAATACTTGTAGTATTTTTATTAATGTTTGGAAGAACAAGGTCATCAACCACATTAATAAAAAAGTTGTTCAGAATATTACCTACGTAAGTTGGGTTTGATTCGATTTTATCGTTGAACAAAATTTTCAAATTTTTACCAGGCTTTGTCTTAGTATTTACTTCAGAATTAATAATTTTCCAAATTGATTTGGATTTATTTGTGGATTTTGTTATTTTGTCATTGAAGTATTGTTTTTTATTGTCTATCAGCTGAATTTTTAATTCTTTTTTTAATTGTTTGATTTTATTTTTTAGAGGCTCAGACTTAAGTGTTCTATATTGTTTTTCTAAGTTCACTAAATTTTCTTTCTTCATTTTAATGTCATTGGAAATCCATGAATTAGAAGTAGTAGTTTTTTCTACTTGGAACATTTTAGGGAAACTAGTTTCAAAGGCATGTACAAAAATCGAAATAAAAACATCATACTTAGTTTCTACAGTGGCTTGATATACTTCAGACCAATCTTCTTTAGCTAATAGTGTTAAAAATAAATTTATATTAGTCTCAGAAAAGCTCCTCCTAAACACTTTATTTATACTCTTAATTTTACTTTTTATTCCATATACCTCAAATAATTGGCCATCATGGTCAGAAATACATGTTAAAATACCATATGCTATGGTTTTTTTGCATTCAATATTAGTAATGAAATTATCTATAGCAGTTTCTGATTCGGATGTTATTCTTGTGGGAAAGTCTACTTTATACTCCAAATTATGTGATTTTAAGATATTCTTAAATAAATAATATGTTTTATCTTTGTTTAGAACATTAATATTAAAGTCTCCAGCTATGACAATATTTTTAAATTTACTACTCAATATGCTACACATCAAATCAAATTTTTCTAAAAATATTTCAGTTAAACAGTGAATTGGAGATCTATATAAACATACTAAAATAAAAGAAAATTGATTTTCAGTAATTAAAGATAAACAACACTCAAATTCTTTTTCCTCTATAAGACCCTGGATTGCTTTTATTTTTATACTTTTACTTTTAATAGCTTTGCTTACTAATATTAGCACCCCTCCTCCCATTGAATTTTTTCTTGAAAAGTAAGAGCATTTGTTATAGTTTACAATGTTAAGAGACATAATTTCTGATTCAATCATTTTATGTTCTGATAGTGCTACTAAATCTGGCTGAATTTCTTCCAAATTTATCTTTAATATATTAAGGCGAGATGAGAGGTGTTGAACATTTTGATGCAGAATTTTCAGAGGTTGAGATTCAATGCGGTTTTTTTTCTTTGTAATACCCGATTTATAATTATTATGGTTAGTTTTGTTTATAGAAACATGACTGTTATATTTAGCAAGCTGCTTAAGATTATGATTTGCAAAAGAATAATCTTGATTATCAAGGACTTGATGTGTAACATTTACATTATTAATATCTGCAAAGTTATTTTTACATGCTGAAACATTTTCGTTGTCGCAATTACTTAGTTTTAACTTAATGTTAAGGTTGGGGTGCACACTTCACTATCACTATAATGCCCATGATTTTTCACACTTTCACTAGTCACAGGTACTTCCTCCCTTCTGCTCGACATCTGCTGGTCGTTGGCGAGTGGGTTGGTGACCTCCTGGACATCCTGAGTAGTCTGTGGTGTTGGCATAGGCTGAGACGAGCTGGTCAGAGGTTGATCGGAACATAGAGGTTCAGGTGCTGCTTGGTCTTTTAGATATTTAGATAAAATGCTGAGCTTCAGGTTAGCATTAAACTCATCATACTCAAGACCATTCCAAAGAGAACGAGATGACTTTTGGTGATAAGTTACAATATCCACAGAGGCTCCAGTAAGATGGCAAAAGTTAATAATGTTAGATGTAAAGACTTCTATGGATATTTTATCACGAACACACCCCATGACAGAGCAAATCAATTTTTCAAAACCTCTTTGCTTGAAGTCGCTGATCAAGTCCTGGAATGCTGTGTTGTAGTCAGGAACTGTAGGTTTGCTGTTGTATTTATCCTTGGTGATAAGTGCATAGACTCCGGCTCCATCTGGGACTTGTTGGTATGCAAGGTGGTTTGTAACTTGGTCAGATGGAAGGGGTTTCCCAAACTGCTGCTTAAAAGTCACTGCTACTCCCGCGGTCATTTGCCTATCAGCTCCAAAATCACCCGATATGCAATGAGCGAACGCAGTTTTTTCTTGATTTTTACAATTATTGATTTCATTTTTCATATTTGTTTCAATTATTCTGATAGGGGGTTGAAATGATTTGTACTGGTATTCCATATCTTGGGTTTTCCACCTAGTAATGGCTTTCAGAAATATTCGGGCTATTTCAGTTGTACCAAGAGTGTTTAGATGTAATCCGTGAGTAGTATAATGAATCCTCTTCAGATGGTTAAGGTTAATTAAAACTACTTGTTTGACTCTTAAAACAAGTTCTCTTATATAGCTATTTGCCATTTTTATTTCTTGGTTTTCTTTGTGGTGCAGGCTCTTATCATATCTTGTCGGGATCGTACACAAGAATACTGGTTTTTTTTCACTTAGTATTTTTAGTTTGTTTTCTAAGTTTTTATAAATAGCTTTGAAATCCCCATTTAAGCTGTCATTAGTACCTCCAAGAAGCAGCACTGGGTTGTTATCACTATTTATGCTTGCTGAGTCTAGAACTTGTATTAGAGTCGTGTTTGGTCTTACATAACCAAATGCATTTACTTTTCCTTCACTAAGCTCATCGACTTTCCAGGCCATATTTTTCCCTTGGCTGTCAGTGCAGATGGTAACTCTTGTTTTTATATGATTTGATATATGTGGCATTCTTGCAATATTTTTCAGTTTTGAAGTAGTCGTTCTCTTATTTTTTTTCATATGGACATGATGATGTTCCTCATTATAAGTAAGACTATCATTTGCTTCATCCAGTACTGTGAAACGGTTGCTTAGTATAATGCTAGGTTTTCTGGTAGAGGTTTTCTGGCTATTATGCTGCTGAGGTTGAATCACCAATGAGCTGCCTGGTTTTCTGTGCTTCACTCTTGTCCAGTGTGCATTACACTCTTTGATTTTATCACTTTCGGGGCATTCGATTGTACTTTTAGGTAAAATAGTTGTAGTTGACATTAAAAAACATATATCATCGTTTGTCAGGAATACACTGTTTTTTAGGATGTATGCTAATTGAGATCTAATGGTTATAAGTTCATTCTGGTTCACAGTCAGCAGTTTAGAAAGTAGGTTTTCATTTATTGAGCCATTAATTAGTAGTCCATCTTCAAATGTGAGAAACCCCGCAAACAAGCACACATACACACCACAATCATATGTGTTGACTTGTTTGGGCCCATTAATGCAGACGAAATCGTAGCCTGGTGCCTTCAGATAAGCTGATATCTTACTTGCAACAACTTTGGCATCATTGATGTTGTGGTTATCCAGCGAGTCATAATAGTGAAACCTGTTATTATCCATTGTGTACACAAGGGTACTCCAATGTGAGCCGCTCACACCATCAAGCTGCTTTGAGTCATTAATAGGCATTATGACGGTTTCAAAATCCTTTATTTTTAATGAATCCAAAAAATGCAAATAGTCATCTAAGTTCTTGATAGCATGGCATATAAGAGGATTGATAATAAAACATGACTTTTCTTTAGATGATAAGAAACGATTATTTAATAGGTCAAAATACTTTTGAAGGGTTGTATCCGAAAGCCATTGAGTGCTAAGAAGCTCATCCGTTGTGATCATGGCATTATAGCTGTTGTCTGTCTGAGTCTGTTCACAATTAGTTGTTTTTCCAATGACTTTCGATGGTTCATTGTTGACTGATATATCATGTGTTTCATTTAAGGATATAGAGGTAAATGAAGATCCATGTGATTCTTGACTTCCTGGTTCATTCAAACTTGAGGATGATGAATTATTACTGTTTAATTCAATTTTAGTCTCATAAAAATCTTCCAACTTAAATGGAAGGTTCTTTTCTGTGATATAGTTTTTTAATTCTTTTTTTGAGCGAAAAACTTTACCTCCAGGGGACCTAATGTAGATATCAGTTTTCCCTTTACTGAGTCCACTTTTTCGAATTTTTTCTTTTCTTAACCAGCCACGAGGTAAACAGTTTTCATTCATTTTAGATTCATTATAATTTACCATTTTAATAATAAATGGCAAATTAAAAAGTCACTGTGGTATTAAATGGATCCTTATGAGGACTGTAGTAATTAATGTAGGGAAAAAACTTGTATTATAACAATTAAATTGTTTATTTATTTGAAGAAAATATATTGATATAATAATAAATAATTATAACTTTTATTGTAATCACAAATGTTTTTTTCTTGAGAAAATTATTCAAAACTCCCAATTGAAGGATAATATTTTCTGAGCAACAGATTAGAGCAGCAAATCTATCTCTTATCACTTGGGGTCAAAACTCCAGGCAGTGAAGTTGAATGAAACAACTGCAAGGTGACGTCACAGTTAGAAGTCAGAATTATTTCCTGAAAATCCTTGTCCACCTGAGTGTAGTGATATCTGTGGTTTGCAGTGGTGGTGCTAGTTATAACTTAAATAGTTCTTCTTATTTTGGGTATTTTAACACTTTAATAAAGAGTCTAATGTAAAAAGTGCAGTTTGAAAAAGATAATATGGTGTTACATTAAATACCAATAACCTTTAAGTTGAGATTTATTGTCATCAATCTATAAAAAACTATCCCTATTCCAAACAGAGTCTTGTAAGTAAATACTTTTATTTACTAGAATGTTTCATACTTTTAGGTAACATAAAAACTTATTTGTGTATTAATTTAAGTCTATAAAAATTAACAATATAAACTCACTAGTTATACCATTCAGTGCAAAACTTGCCAAAAAATTGAATTTAAAGTAGGAGCACTTTTCATAACAAACTATATGTCAGCCATTTTTATACTTTATACTTTATTTACTTTTACTTTTATTTACTTTTATACTTTATTTTTATACTTTTACTTATGGAGAATATTATAAAACATTGTAGTTTGCTTTCTGATGGATATATTTTGATCAAACTTGGTAAATTTATTTATTTTATACTAAGTTATTATTATTTTACTAAAAACCACATGTTTTTACCCTCCCTGTAGCAGCAAGCATAGGTACTCATAAAACCTAATGTTAATTAAATACATTTCATGAAAAATAAATTCAGGTAAATAGAAATTCGCTTAGTCGGCAGGTTTGCTGCGGCGGAGATATTGTTGTTTATGTTTTTGTTTTGTATTGTTCTTTTTGCTAATTTCGCTCCGCAAGTAATTGTAACTGGTATTATCAAGGTGTTACTCACCGGTCAGAAGAATACTGCTGCTGTCCTCAGTTGACTCCTTATTTGACGACAGTTACTGATAGGCTATTGGGCTTTTGGTAATATGTGGCCAGTTCATATCATGTATAACATCCCTCCTTACATAAAATAAACTTGAGACTCCTGGTAAGATTTTTGTTTCGTTGTAAATTAAATGCTGTCATAACCAATTTCTTCTTTCACAAATTAACACAAAATTCTCCCTTCAAAATAAACTTCTTCTTTCAAAAAATTAAAACTCTTTCTTCACACAGAAAACAAAATAAAAATTCTTCTCGTAAATAATAAAATACTCTTCTTACAGGCCTATAGAATGTGTCTTCATAATAAAAACAGAACAAACTAAACAAATAAAAATTACTTCGTAGGCCTGTAGTACATGTCTTGCTTAGTGTTTGTATCGTTCTGGGGTCTTGACGTGACGTCCAGAACGTGTCACTCGTCTGTTAGGTGTATTAGTTTCCATATCGAGTGGTCTCATATCTCGGTCATGTAAAGTGTTGTCTACGATTGGAGCTGATTTCTTAGTGGGACTGTCAACTTGGGTCCTGTTGTCGTCTGCTACTCGGTCAGGTTCATTGTGTGTTAGGGCCGCCTTTGGTGCATTTAAGAATTCTCTGTTTCTTCTATACAACTTTCCACTAATATCTACCACGTACGACCTTGGTGATTTCTTCTCAACTATCTTTCCTGGAGACCACTTGGGATCACATTTTGTCGATTGCTTCACGTAAACTTCTTGGCCTATGTCTAAATCAGGCAATGTCTTGGAAGTTCTATCGTAATAAAATTTATATTTTCTCTTCTTTAGGCTAAGTTGGTCTTGGACTGAGCACTCTGCCCTTGGTACTAACAAGTTCTTCACTACTGGTATAAGCGTTCTTGTGCGACGAGACATCAAGCGTTGAACAAGGACTTGAGTTGACTCCTTCTGTGGGAGTGTTGCGCCACTCTAATAAAGCCATCCATAGATCTTCTGAATTTCTTTCAGTCTTCTTAATTAAGTATTTTGCTATCTTTACAGCTGATTCAGCCTTGCCATTACCTCTCGGGTGATATGGCGACGATGTGACGTGATTAAACTCCCATTCTTTTGCAAATCTGTGAAAGTTAGCTGTTTGAAACTGAGCTTGTGAATTGTCAGTCACCACTGTTAAGGGGCAGCCGTGACGACTGAAGTTTTTCTTCGCAATTTCTACCGTAGTGGCTGATGTCAGATCAGGTAGTTTGTCCAATTCAAAGAAATCTGAGTAATAGTCTACTGTGACTAGATAATTGTCATTTTTGTGGTGAAATATGTCAAGCGCTACTCTCTTCCACGGTAGATCAGGGATTCTATGGGTCTGCATAGGTAAATGAGCAGGAGCGGGTGATAATTCCAAACAGGCCGAACACTCTTGAACTGTCAATTTAATGTCCTCCGACATATGTGGCCAAAATAACGTGAGCCTTGCCTTTCTGAGACTGGCATCAATGCCTTGATGACTCGAGTGTATCCTGTTTAACATCTCTCTTCGCAGGGATTTTGGCACTACTAAGCGTTCACCCCTAAAAATGAGTCCATCTTGAATACTAATTTCATCTCTGTATGTCCAATATTGTTTCACTTCATTTGGAAGGGCGTCTTTTGCCATTGGCCATCCATCTTGTATGATTTTTTTCATTGCAACAAGCTCTTTGTCCTGGTTGGTGTGCTTTTTTATCTGATCAAGTCGATCTTTGGTGACATTTAAATGCTCCGTGGACGATATTTCTTCCAATCTGTTAAACATATTTTCCTCCTCTTGTATTTGGTGTACTTGCCATGATTCTAGGTCCTTTTCATAATTTCTCGTCATAGTTTGCGCAGCTCGTGACAGGGTGTCTGCTATATACATCTTGCTTCCTTTCTTGTAAACGAGGTCAACGTTGTACTTTTGTAGTTTAAGCATCATACATTGTAATCGCTTGGGTGCTGACAGAACAGACTTTTTGAAGATGTTCAGCAGAGGCTGGTGATCTGTCTCCACCGCTTGTTATGTCTTCTTTGCCACATATATACTGTCGAAAACGATTGCAAGCGAATAGGATGCTCAGGCATTCTTTTTCTATTTGAGCGTAGCGTCTCTCTGTTTGGCTCATTGTCCTAGATGCATAGGCCACTGGTTGGCCTAATTGGATTAAAGCACATCCAAGACCTGTGTCACTGGCGTCACATTGTAGCGTTACCGGTTTAGTGACATCATAATATCGTAATACCGGAGTTTTTGATAGCATATCTTTTAGATCCTCAAAGGCATTCTTATGGGTAACATCCCATGTCCATGGCACGTCTTTTTGTGTCAGTTGTCATAAGACTTCACACCGATCGGATAACGTAGGGACAAACTTAGCCAGATAGGTTACAAGTCCTAGAAATCTCTGCAGATCGGTCACATTTTTAGGTTGAGGTATCTTCTGAATGGCTAAAATTTTTGTATTGTCTGGTTTTAGACCGTTTTGAGTTAGTACATGACCCATATAGGCTAATTCTTTTTCTCGCAGTTTGAGCTTTTGTTTGTTTAACTTCAAGTTCGTTTGCCGAGCTCGTTCAAGTAAATGCTTCAGCTTTATATCATGGTCCATGACCGCTTCATCGTATGTGTCACCACACCCGTAGACCAGAATGTCATCTGCTATGACGTTGACGCCTTCTAAGCCGGATAATACTTCGTTGAGCCGTCTCTGAAATTCCTCTGCTGCCGGTGCTAAGCCAAACGGTAGGCGCAACCAACGGTAACGACCTTCAGGAGTCCAAAATGTGGTTAAGAAGCTCGATGGTTCATCTAACTCAACTTGCCAATAGCCATCTTTGGCATCTAAACTAGTAAATACTTTAGCTTTGGCTAAATTTGGTAGAATTTCTTCAATCGTTGGAATTTGGTAATGTGATCGTTTTAGAGCCATATTCAGGTCTTTAGGGTCAATACAAATGCGTATCTTATCGTTACGAGTCACAACAACCATACTGCTTATCCACTCTGATGGTTCTGCTACTTTTGTGATTACATTTTTTTCTTCCAATTCTAACAATTTAAGTTTTACTTTTTGTTTGAGTGCTATTGGTACTCTGCGAGGAGCATGTTTTATGGGAACAACATTACTATCTAATTCTAGATGGTATTTTCCTGGGAGTTTGCCTAGGCCTTCGAAAACATCATTAAACTCACTAAGAATGTCCGCTCTGTCCCAAGGCTTCATCGTTTCTTGCACGGAGCACAGATTCGCTTTAACTTCTATTAGGCCTAGTTTCGCACAAGATTCAGCTGAAATTAAGGGTTTTTGATAAGGGGACTTAACTATTTGAAAGACTAAGTTGTAAACCTTGTTGTCAATACCACATTGCAAGACTTGTTGCCCTACAGGTTCAATGACTTTGCCATCATAGCATTTGAGTTTGATTTGACTTGGCCTGACATGAGGGCTGTGATCACAAATTAGTTTATTGTAATCCTCAACGTTAATCACATTACTGGAAGATCCAGTGTCTAACTGACATTTAAAAGTCCTAAATTTACCGTTACAACTTAGTTGTAACTCAGTGAACCATTGCTTCTTCGGTTGATTATGTACAGTAGGCCTACAAGGAATGCTACTACTGACTTGGAAAAGTGAAAACAAAGAATCTTCGCTATCATCATTACTTGATGGTTGTGATTCCTCACCAATAAAATGCAGTTGCTTGCGGTTATATTTAGATTTAGGCTTACTAGAGGTCTGCTGTCTGTTTGCGTTTGGTTTGAAATTAGCTCTGTTAAATTTACCTTGTTTGCATACAATAGAGAAATGGTTAAGTTTACCACAATTTTGACACGTCTTGCCAAATGCCGGACATAGAGATTTTTTCCATTGATGAAGGTTTCCGCAATAGATACAAGTCTTAGGTTTAGAATAACTTGAGTTGGTCCTACCTTGTGAGTAGACAGGCGATGTTTTATTCAATACCTCATCTTTGGTCTCGTTTTGGGTAATAATCCTCTTCAATTGTTTATTTGTAGCTTCATGCGCTTTACAAGTGTCAATGGCCGAGGTTAACGTAAGCTTAGAATCTCCCAGTAGCTTTTTGCGAAGGCTGACATCTGAAACACCTAAAACTAGACGATCACGTATGAGCTCAGACTCCAAGTTCTCATATTTGCATGAGGATGCTAGATGACGCAGCCTACAAACATATTGATCAATGCTTTCATACGCTTCTTGGTTGGCCGAGCCAAATATGAATCTTTCATACACAGCGTTTTTGTCAGGTTGAAAATAGGCATCCAAAGCCTCTAAAATTCCTTGGGCAGAACTTTTTTGGTCATTATCTATGTCTAGCCTAGTAAAGATCTTTAAACAATCTTTGCCTATGATTGATAAGAGTGTGGCTACTTGCACCTCACGTGGTTTTTTATCTAAACCTGTAGCAATCGAATAGTTTTCATATTGCAATTTAAAATATATCCAATTTTCTACAACATTGTCACCTTTCACATCCACTTGTGAAGGTGGAGGTAGGCCTAGTACATTTTTACCTCAGGCTCTGCTGATTGTCCATCTTTTCCTGGTGGCATTGTTTAGAGATAATATTAAAGTAAATTTGAATACCATGTATACTTCTATCATGAAAATCTTGAGTAAAGTAAGTTATTTTTCTTGATGACTGTACGGGCTATAGCTACGACAATCTTACCGGCTAATCGGTTGATAATGAATAACTGCACATATTTACAAGGTATATTACTTTAAACTGGATTAAAACAATAAAAATAACTTCTGGACTGAAAATAAACTAATATTAGACACTTCCGACAGTTAAAAATGTGAAAATTTGTATTTTTGCAAAACTTTGCAAACTTTTGCAGGTTTATGGTCACCGACGCGCACTGAATAATGGCGATGACGCTTGGTTTCTTTTCAGTCTCTTCTTCTTCTATAAACAGGCTTGGGGCACCACCGCTGCCACCATGTTACTCACCGGTCAGAAGAATACTGCTGCTGTCCTCAGTTGACTCCTTAGTTGACGACAGTTACTGATAGGCTATTGGGCTTTTGGTAATATGTGGCCAGTTCATATCATGTATAACACAAGGTGGTTCTAGCAAGGTCCTGGAGAAGGACCATTGTAATATCTCATACTAACAGAGATCGTCATAAATGTTATGGACTTTTTTGTTATTTGCTCTTGTCTCCCTAACTACTGCTTGTGAACAGTATGTGATCACATGTTCCATCACAACTGGCACTGTTGGAGTGGTGGTGTATTCTGATTTAGAATATAACATTTTTGAAGATTGGTTTCTTGATACTGGAGCATCAGAACATCTATGTTGTAATGAGGAATTGTTTGAAAGTTTTAAATTGCTCAAAGAAGACCGCTTTGTAATTTTTGGTGATGGAAAAATGTCCAAAGCTGAAGGTATTGGTGATATTAATTTGAAGTCAGTAATAAGTAATGAAGAGAAAATCTCTGTAACTCTAAAAGATGTGTTATATGTACCGGAAATGAAAGTTAATCTTTTCTCTGTGAGCTCAACACTAGATTAGGGATATTTTATGAACACAAATAAAAATGAAGCTAAAATCATGAACAAAGACAATGAAGTTTCTGCTGTGGCTAAACGTTATGGAAAACTGTATAAGATGCAATTTTCAGTTGACAGTAAGTCTGTACCTGCTTATGTACAGTTAAGTGAAGATAACAGTCTAAAGTTATGGCATAAAAAAATGGCTCATCAAAATTGTCGTCAAGTAAAAGAAATGCTGGAGGCAAGTAACGTTAAGGTTATAAATAAACCTAATGAAGAATTCTTTTGTGAACCATGTGTCCTTGCTAAACAGAAATGCTCAAGTTTTAAGACTAGTCCAAACAAGTCAACAGAAATTGGACAGATAATTCATGCAGATCTTTGCGGTCATATGGAAGAAAATTCTATTGGTGGTTCCAAGTATTTTTTGTTGCTAAAAGATGATTTTTCACACTATCGGTTTGTTTACTTTCTAAAGACAAAAGATGAAGTATTTGGCAAATTAAAACAGTTAATTCGTCATGTTAAAAATCAAATAGGAAAAACATTCAAAGTGCTACGAACGGATTGTGGAACTGAGTTTTTAAATAGAGAAGTTGAAGATATGTTGTCAAGTTTAGGTATCAAGCATGAGAAGTCAGCTCCCTATTGTCCTGAACAAAATGGTTCTATTGAAAGAGAAATGCAAACCATTCTGCTAGGGCTATGATGTCAGCAAAAGGACTAAATAAGAAGTTTTGGGCAGAGGCAGTCAACACAGCCGTATATGTCCTAAACCGAGTTGGGAAGAGTAGTCTAAAGGACAGTACACCATATCAGTTGTGGATGGGCAGTAAAGAATAATTAATTATTAAAACTCATTTTAAGTAAACTAAATCAATACTATTTATTTACAAGAACAAAACATAATGTAAACAAACCAAATAGCAGATGATTCATAACTTTATAACTCAGCTGATAATAATAATCCTACATTTCTCCCCACCCAATTTAGGCTGAGTTTCCGAAACTATGTATATCATCAGTTTCAGGTTCCATTTGCATTTTCCATTGAGGTGGATCAGTTGCACCTTCTCTTGCTCTCAGCTGGTCAGCGTGTTTTCTCTTTATATATCCCCCTACTAAAACGGTGTATGATAGCTCTCCCGTCCTTTCTTGTACTGTTCCTGGTCTCCAGCCCTTCTTCGTTTCATTTTGAACCCACACTTCTTGTTTGGCAGAAAACTCCTTTTGTTTGGATTTTAAGTCGTGATAGTACTTCTGTCGCCACACTTGATTTTCTATTCTCTCTCTGCTATTATACCTCCACCTGTCCAAAGCTGTTGGTAATCTTCTACCATAGAAAAGGACTGATGGTGGTTGTCCTGTGGTCTTTTGTGGGGTATTTCGATACGCAAGCAACACTTGTAAAAGTGCAAGTGATGAACTGAGACCTTCTTGTTTGCAAGCACTATATCGACTCTTGAAGGTTCTGATAATCCTCTCCACTAAACCATTGGTTTTTGGATGATACGGCGCAGATGTAACATGACATATGTTATTGTCCTTACAAAAACTCTTAAACTCATGAGATGTGAAGGGGGTGCCATTATCCGATACAATTTTTTTAGGAACACCATACCTCGAAAACCAAGTCCTTAATCTATTTACAAGAGCAGTAGTTGTCGTACGGTCCATAACTTCGATCTCAACCCATTTTGAGTACGCATCGATTCCTACTAACCAGAATCGGTTGTCGAATGGACCTGCGAAGTCAAGATGAATTCGCTCCCATGGATCACTTGGCACATTCCAAGGATATAGAGGTACTTCTGTGTCAAATGATCGGTTACTCTGGCAAGGGTGGCATCTACGGACATAAACCTCAACATCCTTATTCAGATTAGGCCACCAAACATAATACCTTGATAGGGATCTCATTGCCTCTATTCCAGGATGTCCTTTGTGGAGTTCTTTCAATACATTTTCTCTCAAAATCTGTGGCACTACAATTCTTCCTAATCGCATGATTATGCCGTTTTCTAATGTCAGCTCTTCTCTCTTATTCCAATATGGTTTCATGGATGGTGGTAAGTTTCCTGTATCTTTTGGCCAACCATGTTCCAGGTAGTCTATAAGTTTCTTCATATTTGGATCTTTCTTATACTCCAGTACAAGTTCATGATTTGGATAAACTACGTCAATTTTCTCCTGAACCAATGCTCGAATCTCTCTCTCATCTGGATCCAATACTTCTTGTGTCTTGAGTGAAAACCGAGATAAAAAATCAGCCAAACAATTATCCTGTCCCTTGATGTACTGGATCTCAAAATCATACTCCATTAAATACAAAGCCCAACGAACCAAACGGTTGTTTACTACTTTGGTAAGATCTCGATGCATTCCAAATATTCTTTCAAGTGGCTTGTGGTCCGTCCTCACCTTGAAATGTCTTCCACTGAGGTATTGTCTAAACTTCTTCACGGCAAAAACTAACGCCAGTGCTTCCTTGTCAACTGTAGCATACCTTTTTTCTGCTTCCGTTAGTGTCCTTGAGGCGTACATGACTGGCCTTTCTGTTCCATCCGGCATCAAATGTAACAGCACTGAACCAACACCTTGTTCAGAAGCATCACATTCAACAATGATCGGCTTTGATATGTCGTATGGGACTAATGTCTTCTCTAATGACAGGATATTCTTTAACTTGTCGAACGTAGTTTGTTCGGTGTCAGTCCATTTCCATTTAGTCTTCGTACCAGTCAGCTTATGCAAGTTCGAAGCGATCGCATGCAGATTAGGTATGTACCTTTCGTAAAAATTTAGTGCCCCTAGAAAGGCTCACAATTCTTTCACGTTTCTTGGCCTTGGTGCGTGTCTTATGGTTTCAACTTTGTCTTCGGAGGGATGAATACCATTCCCATCTATTGTATGGCCTAAATACTTTACAGATTTCTGAAAGAACTTACATTTTGACAGTTTTGCTCTTATTCCACTTGACTCTAGCCGTCTCAAAACTTCTCTAAGAGTGGTTATATGGGTGGTCTTATCCTTACTAGAAATGATTATATCATCCAGTAGAACTCCGACATTAAGTCCTTTTAGTAAACTTTCCATGTACCTTTGAAATTTTGCTGGACTTGAGGAAAGCCCAAAAGGCAACCTTTTGTAGCGAAAGTAGCCTACATGAGTTGCTATCGTAAGATACTTTTGTGACTCAGGATGTACTTTCATTTGCAAGTACGCGTCTCGAAGATCTATGACTGAAAATATATTTCCATCAGTTAATTTAGAAGTCAAGTCATCAAAGGTTGGCAAGAGGTGTCTCTCCGGAACGATGTTTGGATTCAAGGTTGTACGAAAATCGCCACAGATTCTGACTCTACCTCCACCCTTGTCTACGTTGACTGTTGGGGTACTCCATTCTATCGGTGTTTCGGAAGGGTCCACTGCTTCCAAAACTCCTTCCTGTACTAATCGCTGTAATTCTCTTTCCACTGCCTCCCTTAAGGGGAATGGAACTCGTCTTGCCCCGTAAGATACAGGTTTTGTTTCACTTTTTAGATGGATAACTTCATTAGAGTCAGATATTGTTCCTAGCTCATCACGAAAGAGTTCAGAAAACTCCTGAGTTAATGCCTCAACTTCTTTTTGTAACTCTTTTCTATAACTTTCTTCATTCTTGTCGGTCTCTTTACTATTTGTCTTTCCATTATCAATACGCCTAACCCTTACTTCCCTAGGCAAATTAAGATTGAAAGATACACTCCACGGCAACCCAAATAATGGAACATCATCTTCTAGTAATACAATAACTGGCAATCGTTTAGTACGATTACGTAAAGTAACGTCCACAAAAGCCTTGCCCATGACTTCTAGCTTATTTTTCCCATAGCCAGTGATGACATCAGACGTCTTTTTTAGAGATTCGCCACTTGAATTGATCTTATCCCAAAGAGACAAACTTATAGCACTTACCCGAGCCCCGGAATCAAACTCCATTCTAACATTATACCCGTTCAATTCTACATCTATTGTAGCTCTCGGAACCTTACTCTTGATTGACCTAATTTGTGTTCCACTAACATCAATATCAGAATTACACTCATCATCGTAAGTTTGATCACAAGAACCATCTACTTTTCTCAAATTACCATCTGTTCTCTTGAAAAAGTTATTTTGACTTTTACACATTCTTGCGAAGTGGCCTCTCTTTGTACATTTCTTGCACACAGCAGAAACAGCAGGACACCTATCTTCACTTGGGTCATGTGTAAACCCACATCTATAACACCTATTGAAACCAGTAGATTTCTGTACCTCTGGTTTCCTTTTTTCCTTACTGTCACTTACTTTAAAAATCTCATTTTTACACGAATGTTTGGAAACTTCTTCTCTCGCGCGTTCCATAGATTGAGCTAACTCTAGTACTACTGTTGACTTAACAAGCTCACCTCGGTTATTAACTCCCTCGGGCCATCTTTGTCTGACTTCGACTTCAAATTCTGGACAGTTGCTTCCTACTGCAAACCTATCCCATCCTCGTCGCCAATAAAGAATAATTAATTATTAAAACTCATTTTAAGTAAACTAAATCAATACTATTTATTTACAAGAACAAAACATAATGTAAACAAACCAAATAGCAGATGATTCATAACTTTATAACTCAGCTGATAATAATAATCCTACAGGCAGAGACTTTGATACCAAATCACTGAAGGTTTTTGGATGTGATGCATATATTCATGTGCCAAAACAAAAACGCAAGAAATTGGATCAAAAATCTAAAAAAGGTTTGTTTGTTGGATACTGTGAAACTACTAAAGGCTACCGTATATACATTACTGAAGAAAACAAGGTTGAAATCAGCTGCAATGTTATATTCCATGAGCCTGTTGGAAATACAATAAAGACTAAAACTGACGCTGTATCGTCCCTGAAGGAAACAGAAGTGATGAAGACAGATTAGCAACTTGATGTATTACACGAAGATGAAGTATACCAAAGTGAAAATGAATGTCAAGAAGACCTAGATCCTGTAGAAGACAATCCAGAGCTTGAAGAAAATGTAAATATAGAAGAAAATACAACTAATATGAAACTAAGAAACCGAAACCAACTAAAAAGACCTGTAAAATTAGACAACTATGAAGTTAATTTTATGACTTCCGTAGAAGTAGATGAACCTGATTCATATGAAAGTGCAATGAATCGTGAAGATGCAGATAAATGGAAAGAAGCAATCAATCAACCAGTACGATAAGACTTGTTGCTCGTGGATTTCAACAACAAGGATCTTTCGATACAACTGAAACCTATGCTCCAGTCGCTAAGATGACAACATTGTGAGTATTAATGGCTGTAGCTAATCAACAGAGTTTACCAGTACACCAAATGGATGTGACAGGTGCATTTTTACATGGTGACATGACAGAAGATGTATATTTATCTGTACCTCCTGGAGTTGAACATATTGAAAGTAAAACTACTGTTTTAAAACTAAACAAGACAATCTACGGTTTGAAGAAATCTCCCAAAAATTGGAATGAAAAGTTCACTGAAATAATGACAAAAGAAGGTTTCTCAAGGTCTAATAGTGACTACTGTCTGTACACAAGACTGACTGATGAAAATAAACTGTATGTATTACTGTATGTGGATGATCTAATTATAGTGGGTTCCTGTGAAAATGAGATTTTGACATTCAAATCAAAACTGAGTCATTATTTAAAAATGAAGGATATGGAATGACTTATTAAGAGCTATAGCAACTGTGTGGAGGTTAAATCTGTGGACCTTATTTAATTATAAGACTTGACTCTTCAAACAAACAATACTTTATTTTATAACTTTAAAACAGAACACATGTACAACTCATAAGCACATTTTTTTTTCTCCAACTAGGAGGACTTCCTAAGACGTCGAAACTTCCAAGTTTCGACTTACCCGGGAATAAAAGCAGAATTCTCGACCGAAGCAGAATATATTGCTCTTAGTTTGGCAATAACAGAATCCCAATGTCTCAAACATCTTCTAGAAGATCTAAATGTATCAACCAGTGGAGCTGTAACCATCCATGAAGATAATCAATCAGCAATAGCTGTTGCAGGAAGTCTAGAAATTGATGTCAAGTATAATTTTTACTTTCTCCCCCTATACCATAGTATATGGAGAAAGTATTGTTTTCGTAAAAATTTTCGAGTTTGAGTTTTGAGTGGATATATTCGTTTTGGGTCCCCCTGGACCCAAAAAAGTGGTTTTCGAAGTGATGTCTGTGTGTGTGTGTGTGTGTGTGTGTGTGTGTGTGTGTGTCTGTGTGTCTGGATGTGTACAGAGCTAGAGACTACACCTGTGGTCCGATTTCGATGAAATTTGGTATGTAGGTTCTAATCCATGGTATCTCCAGGCGTTTTTTTCCTTTTTTTGAAATTTTGATTTTTAATGGGGATTTTCCTATAAAAACCCATAAAAAACCGGAAAAATCGGATTTTCTCAAAAATGGCCCGAACGATTTTGATTAAAATTTAGTATGTTATAGCCCTTAAAATTCTGAACAAAATGGTACAAATCCCATTTCTGTAAAAATTACGGTTCAAAAGTTATGGTAAATTATGTTTTTTTTTTCCATAAAAACCCCATAAAATAACGAAAAATAGGATTTTAGACAAAAATCCAGTTTTTATTTAACATAGTAGGTTATGGTCCTTACAATTTTGATAGTTTTTTTCATTTTTTTAGAAATTTTGATTTTAGATGGGGATTTTCCCATAAAACCCCATAAAATAACGGAAAAATAGGATTTTCCCAAAAATGGCCCGAACGATTTTGATAAAAATTTAGTATGTTATAGTCCTTTATATTCTAAACAAAATGGTACAAATCCCTTTTCTGTAAAAATTACGGTTCAAAAGTTATTGTAAATTATGTTATTTCCCCATAAAAACCCCATAAAATAACGGAAAAATCGGATTTCCCAAAATTGGCTCGAACAATTTTGATAAAAATTTAGTATGTTATAGTCCTTTAAATTCTGAACAAAATTGTACAAATCCCATTTCCGTATATTTACTTTCACCGCTTTTATACATGATAAAGGTTGTTTACAAACTTATGGGAGAAAGTATGTGTCAGATTGCTGATACCGTTTATTTAAGGGAAGTTATCAAAAAGGGAAGTGTTGTTTTAAAGTACATTAACTCTGAAAACCAATTGGCGGATATATTAACAAAAGCTCTGTGTAAACCAAAGTTCCAGACATCCAGAGATAAAATGAATGTTATTTAAAACTGTTTGTAAGAAGACAATACATTTTTATATTGAGGGAGGGTGTTGAAGCAATATAAAAATATATCAAAATATACCCTAACTCAATTATTTATTATTCTATGTGTAACTAAAGACTGTTTCATGTTTATAAAATTTGTTGTTATGTTGGCATAGCAACCTCCTAGTTGGAGAAAAACAAATGTGCTTATGAGTTGTACAAGTTTATATGTGTTCTGTTTTAAAGTTACAAAATAAAGTATTGTTTGTTTGAAGAGTCAAGTCTTATAATTAAATAAGGTCCACAGATTTAATCTCAACACAGTTGCTATAGCTCTTAATAAGTCATTCCATAGGTTTGAATAGGTAAAAATTATCTTGTATTCGAGAGAAATTAGTCATTTAGATCAGCGCAATCAGTTGGTGGCCCACATCAACTACGAAGAATTTAATTAAAAACTGGTGACAACTTTAACATAGGGATGGAATGTCTAGTTGTAAGTCAAAGGTACAGGCATAAACTAAGCAACACAAGGGAGTATGTTTTATCTATGATACAGGCTTCTCTATTTTCACCTCACACTGTAAATAAAACATGTGATTGTTATTTCGTCACCAGCATGGCAACCCATAAAGCCCATGTTATTTTTTTTATATCTTTCTAACAGTATGCGTAGATTTCCCCTGCGATGCACACGAGCTGAGAAAAAAGGTTTTAAAGAAACATGCTAGCCTGTTAATATTGTTTTGATTTTCTGTTTATATTTTGTTGTTATTTCGTCACCAGCATGGCAACCCATAAAGCCCATGTTAATTTTTTTTTATTTCAATTTATTTTTTTGTGCTTATATTTGAGCCTATTTTAATTTTTAAAGAGATTGTACACATCTACAGGAAAATATCTTTCTACAGTATGCGTAGATTTTCCCTGTGATGCACACGAGCTGAGAAAAAAGGTTTTAAAGATACATGCTAGCCTATTAATATATAGATACTAGTGAACTTGTTGCTCGAACTCGAGCAATTGCAAAGTATTACAGGCGTTATTTCAAAACGTATAACAGTTATTATTTCCGATGAATTAAAATAGTCAACTCAAAGAAAATTTAACCAATCACTCACTCCACTCCCAGTTATCGAAACTGAAAACAAACTCACTTTGAAAATGAACCCTGTTGGGTGTATCATGTGTTTACTAAGAACAGCTGTAATTAATACAAATTTTTTAATCTGTTTAATAAACAAAATCTTTTCTTCATAAGAAATACATTGGGATTTTGATGGCCTTTGGGGCAAAGCCCGAGGACGTTTATTACAGGAATTGGTGAAAGGGGGCGTCTACACAAAAAATACTTAATTTTGACACATCCTTTGTAAACATCCGTCCATTATTAACGGAGGAGTAGTGTTTTGTGGAAATCGCCTTCACTGATTTCAATTTAAAATATATTAAAAATTAAATTAAAATATACTGATTTAAAATATATCACGTATTATTTATAGGGATATATGGATGTTAGACACTAGTAAAAATAAAAATATACTATTAAGAGCTAATAAACTTAACTCTTAGTAACCACAGGGTGTTTAAGTGAGTTTACTTTTATTCCTTTTCACCCTGAGATCGGTTTGACCATATAAAAGTTCTTTAAAAAATAAAGGTTATTGGTAGATAAGCCAAAATCCCATTTAGATGTTAAATATTTTTTTGAAAAAATATCTTTTTGTTTATATATGTTTAAATGAAATTTAAACTAAATTTCATAACATATATTCACATTTTAACTAACAGTTGTAGTTTTACAAATATGGAACTTAAATCAAAATATATAGGTAATAATATATGACACTTATACCTTGACAAATAATAATATTTCTTAACAATCAAACAACAGTACCATTAACATTGATTTTTTTAAATAGCTGTTTCAAAAGCAAAATGATTGGTGAATATCTGGTGGTCAACAGGTTAAGGTGGTGACATTTATTGATGATCTTTTGGTCGAACGGCATGATGCTAAACTGTCTCAGTTAGAAGCAATTACTGAAGATGAGCCTCCTGAAGAAAAGACGCAAGCCAAAGAACGTCTTAGACAATACCAGTTGGTTAATCTAGAAACTCTTCTCAAAGAACAGCAATGGTGAGTATTTCTGTGAAATTATAATTTACAATTTATTCCTTCAAGGAAATAGCATGACTTCTACTTCTTAGTTCAAAATTTAGCACTTCAGTGTCAGACAACACAGTAGCATCCCCCAGACCTGGGTGGTAGAGAAGGTCACCAAGGTTGATGGTGTCTCTCACACCAGGAGTTGGTCCTATGTTACACTAGTTATGTTTGTAGGTGCCAGCATCTAGTAAAGCTGTTCAAGAGAGAGTTGCAAGGCAAGAGCACTTGCACTGTCAGACAACACAGTAGCATCCCCCAGACCTGGGTGGTAGAGAAGGTCACCAAGGTTGATGGTGTCTCTCACACCAGGAGTTGGTCCTATGTTACACTAGTTATGTTTGTAGGTGCCAGCATCTAGTGAAGCTGTTCAAGAGAGAGTTGCAAGGCAAGAGCACTTCACTGTCAGACAACACAGTAGCAGCCCCAGACCTGGACGTGGTAGAGAAGGTCACCAAGGTTGATGGTGTCTCTCACACCAGGAGTTGGTCCTATGTTACACTAGTTATGTTTGTAGGTGCCAGCATCTAGTGAAGCTGTTCAAGAGAGAGTTGCAAGGCAAGAGCACTTCACTGTCAGACAACACAGTAGCAGCCCCAGACCTGGACAAGGTAGAGAAGGTCACCAAGGTTGATGGTGTCTCTCACACCAGGAGTTGGTCCTATGTTACACTAGTTATGTTTGTAGGTGCCAACATCTAGTGAAGCTGTTCAAGAGAGAGTTGCAAGGCAAGAGCACTTCACTGTCAGACAACACAGTAGCAGCCCCAGACCTGGACGTGGTAGAGAAGGTCACCAAGGTTGATGGTGTCTCTCACACCAGGAGTTGGTCCTATGTTACACTAGTTATGTTTGTAGGTGCCAACATCTAGTGAAGCTGTTCAAGAGAGAGTTGCAAGGCAAGAGCACTTCACTGTCAGACAACACAGTAGCAGCCCCAGACCTGGACGTGGTAGAGAAGGTCACCAAGGCGATGGTGTCTCTCACACCAGTTTGTCATCAGGAGTTCCTAAGGGATCCACTTACTCGCAAGCTCATCCTCGGCCTCATAGAGTGGCTCAAGCGGCTCAGTCTACAAGACGAGGACTCTTCAGATGAATACTATGACAGACTGGCTGATCAAGTCAAACTGCTGGGGGCTCGGCTACAAATATTCAACACAACACACACATTACCAGAGCTGCTCTAACTTCTTCCAGTGCCCAAATATCATTAAACTTGACTTAGTAAAGTTTCATATATCAAATTTATTGTGTTACGTTTTGATTTTAATAAGACATACACTTACTGTACACTTAAGACTTTTACCTACGGCCGTTTTTTAAAGTAGCCATTTCAGTTCAGTTCTTAGAATTGAAAAGTATCGCTTAACAGCTGTTTACTTTCATAACAGCATAGTTTTATTTCATAACAGCATAGTTTTTCTCATAACAACACGGGTAATGGACCACGGAGTAAAGGATTGAGAGAAAATAAGTAAAATTGTAATGTTTCGAACGTCAACTAATCAGCTGATCAGCTGATCAGTTGACAATTTTAATTATTGATCCCACTTGTTCCTGTTGATGCTCTCGTATTCTTAACCTAAGTTGGTGGAAGTGAGAGGAAGGTAGATTACTCTGATTTAAAAATGTCTGTCATGAAATTGAAGTTGACGAGATAGAAAAGAGAGCAAAAACTTTTTGTGCTAACCTTTTGCCACCAAAATCGAAACAAAGGTATGAAATTACATACCCAATTCATTAAATGGACGAAACAAAATAAGGTTAAATTGATAAATGAAAATGTGCTTCTGGTTTATGTTTGAAAACCTCTTAACAACTTTTCCCCCCAACTCGTTGTGGACCACATATTCGATGCAGAGATCTAACGGTAAATTAACGGTTTCATTATATTATTCAGTTGCCCCAAAAAATATGCAATATTTCTCTAATTTTGTCTGATATTCATGGTAAGAATGCTGCTAGCAGAATCTATTCCCTGAAAAAGTAACATATTATTTAACAAAGTTTTACAAACACGTAATTACATGAAATCAGCTGATTATACAATAAGTCGTTGCATCAATTTCAGTGGCAATGACAATAAACGAAAACATAACCTCTCTAAGAAGTTATGAGTATTGATTATTAGTTAATAACAAACAGATTGTTGGAAATTAAAATGGTCGTAGGTAAAGTAGTGTACGCAACTCGCGTTTCGCGTTAATAGTCTTTACGACACTCGTAGAAGTAAGGCACGAGCCTTGGCTTTTTCTACTCGTGTCGTAAAGACTAACATAACGCAATCGTTGCGTAAACTACTATAAAGTCCTGCACTCTAGTCTAAGTAATGACACAGTATGAAACAGTGTTGGAGAAAAGCGGTGTAAGTTCTAAAGGAAAACTGCTGGGGACTGTGATATGACAATAATATCAAAGCACTATATTGCACTCACTTAAGTGCCTTTCTACCCTTTTTAAAACGTTTTTATTAGCTCGCTTTCCAATCAGATTTATACTAACTTTCCGATGAGCTAGAGACTTGAAACATGAAACATGAAACATAGCTCACAGATGGATGACGATGCAATATTATAATTTTCATATTTCCCTTAGGCTACGCCCCATGGGCTTGTTTTTATTAGCTCACTTTCTTGTCCGGTACAAATTTTGATATAGATTTTAAACTAACTTCCTGATGAGCAATATAAAATAAGCATTTCAAAGTAAAGATAAACATCTTATTACAGATAATAAGGCTTTGGTTATGTATTAACAGGCCATATAAAATAGATTTAACATATTTTTTACACATAAAGACTAAAAAGTAGAAAATAATTTATAAATCAAAATATTTTTTAAAAATGTCACGTTTTTAAACGCACTAAAATGTAGAAAATAACGTATAAATATGTTGAGAGAATAAATACTTGTAAGATTTAAAACAAAAAACGTGGGACGCATGCAATAGATCATAATAGTTCAATAGGTGAAGATAATTGTAAATTAGCATGCACCCCACGTTTTTCGTTTAAAAAGTATTTTTACTTATAAATTTTTAAGTCACAAATAGAATCTTAGACACTTGTGTTTTTGCACGGTGTTTATTTGGCGCAGCAAACTATTCAGTAGACATCAGTAAACTGTTAGCCTGTTAAATGCAAATCCATTCAGTTAGAGAGGAAATGCAATGTATGTATTTATCCTAAAAACTATTTTTTATTTATTTCATCAGTTTATATTGTTAGCTTTCTGTTAAATAATGAAAAGGGGATGAGGTTAAAGTAGTTTACACAATGATCATGTAATGGCTGATTACACGAGTTGCGTACACTACTTTACCTATGACCGTTTTTTTTTAAATTACGTTTGTAAAATTTCATTACCTACTTATAGGCCTACCTGTTGTTTTTTTTTTCAGAAAATAGGAACTGTCAGCAGCATTCTTACCATAAGTACTGTTTCAGGTACAAGTAGACAAATATTGCATATTTTTTATCAATACATACTCAGGTATTAAAACATTTATAACATTTCAATCCAAAAAAACCAAATCAAATTATGTCTTAAATTATTATTATTATATTATGTGAAGGATAATCAATAAAAGATTTTGAGGAAGTTGGCAGATCATTAATTGAATTGGTTTCAAACACCAGCTAACAAGTTGGTGTTTGAAACAATAAAATTTTACTTATTTTATTTTGTCTTAATCCTTGAACCCAGTACAGTACATATTCTCTTAACCACACTAGTGCTGTAAGAAGAAGTAAACAATGCAGTGAAGTGAATTTTTTTGATAAAAAAAATTGAATTGGCTAGTTTACGAAACGTTGGTAGGTTAGGTATTTAAAATTTTAATGCTTCAAATGCATCTTATAAGCTGGTAAGGACCAATTCAATTGTTGATCTGCCGACTTCCGCCAGAAACTCAAGCATCCTTTCCTAAAGTAAAATTAACCTAAAAATGTGTGCAAAAGATTTTAAGATAATCCTTCACTTAGAATAGTAATAATTTAAGTACTTCAATTTTGCTATTTTGATTTAAATGTTGTAAATAAACTATTTCAATAGATTCAGTATTGTTAAAAAAATATGTAATATTTTTGTCTAATTGTGTCTGAAACTTGCTTATGGTAAGAATGCTGCTATCAGTGGTGACCTATTCCCCTGGAAAAGTTACAGAAACAGTAAATGATTATTAAGTTTTATTTTAATTAAACATAATTAAAAATCTGTCGTTGGTTATGTGGTGTAAGAAACTTGTGTAGCCTTTAAGTACAAGTTTTTGAAGACTTGTGTCTTACGCATAATCATTGCTACGATTTACAGGTTATAACTAAGCCTGTAAAAATTACTAGTCAATGACTAAAATATTATTGAGATAGAGTCTAATTTTCAATTATTTTGTTAAATGTAGCTAATTTGTAATTAAATTTGCAAATAATTGTTAATGTGTAACACATACACTCATTTATTAAACCAAACACAAAGATTACATTCATCATCATATTATCTCTAAGCAAAGTGGTCAAAACTGTAATAGTTTTTAATAGAAAGTTCCTCCAATACTGGTAAAAAAATGTTTTGGTATTGTGTTACTACACAAATTGGAAAATTAGAGGCAGTAATGTATGTATGGTTTGTTTAAAAATTGTTTAACCAATAATGTTATATTTTATTTCAGTGGCGGATATAGAGTATTTTTTTGAAAGGGGCCAAGATTAATTTAAGGTTAGGTTAAGTAATTTCAAGTAGACACGCCATGACTTTATCTCAGTTTTGCTGCGGTTTGCGCTAAATGTAACCTTTACTTTACCAAGATCACGCTGTATCATTAAGAGGCGGCGGGAGCCAGCTCGCCCGAGCTCAGCGCTGCCTGCTAGTTTAACATGGAGCGGCGACACATTTTACTTATTTCAGGAAATATATACACATTTACTAATAAAAATGAACACTAGTAATCTTTGTCACTACATATCCTACAATATAAAGTATAATAAACCATTATAAAGTTGTTTTTTAATTTTAAAACGTTTTTATTAGGTCGCTTTCTTGTCCGCTACAAATTTTGCAACCGATTTTATACTAACTTCCCGATGAGCTAGGGACTTGAAACTTGGAACATATCTCACAAATGGAAGACAATGCAATATTATACAATTTAATTTTCATATTTCCCTTGGGCTACGCCCCATGGGCTTGTTTTTATTAAATCGATTTCTTGCAAATTTTGATACTTCCCAATGAGCTTGAGACTTGAAATTTGAAACATAGCTCACAAATGGATGACATTGCAATATTATATCATCATTTAATTTTCATATTTCCTTTCGGGCTACGCCCCATGGGCTTGTTTTTATTAGCTCGCTTTCCTACAAATTTTTATATCAATTTTAAACAATGTAACCGATAAGCTAGAGACTTGAAATTTGAAACATAGCTCACAAATGCATGACAATGCGATATTATATCATTTAATTTTCATATTTCCCTTGGGCTACGCCCCATGGGCTTCCAAATTTTTCATGTTTACATTTTGAAAGGATGTAAATATATCAACTAATTTAAGTCAGCTGTAAATACTTAAATTTGACAGTTCAAAAAGCAGAGAGGTACAGGTTCTGCTCCCAAGAGATTCTTTATACAAACAAACATTTCAAAATAAAGATAAACAATCTGATTGCAGATATAAAGGAGTTTGTTAATAATGTAATTTGTTATTTATTTAGTATTCTATAAAGTAAACAATAAATCAAATAGATTGATATATTTATAGTTAGTAGGTAGGCCATACATGCAATCTAATACATAATTATATGCAAAGAAACTCAAATAAACCTTATATTTCCCACATGCCTCTGTCTTAATCTGATATAGACGCTTGAAATAGATTTAACATGCACACACATTAAAACTAAAAAGTATAAAATAATTTATAAATAAAAAACTTTTTTAAACCAAACGTTTTTAAATGCCCTAAAAAGTAGAAAATAATTTACAAATAATTTATAAATATGTTAAGAGAGTATTAATACTTGTACGATTTAAAACGAAAAACGTGGGGTGCATGCAATAGATAGTTTACAATTACCTTCACCTACTGAACTAATGTATTATTATCAATTAATTGCATGCACCCAACGTTTTTCGTTTTAAATCGTTTAAGTATTTATACTCTCTCAACATATTTATAAATTATTTGTAAATTATTTTCTACTTTTTAGGGCATTTAAAAACCTTTTGTTTAAAAAAGTTTTTTATTTATAAATTATTTTATATACATGAAATACGTAATTTGATTTCCCATAAGGATTTTGGTAAATTAGCTCAACTGTAACTAACATATATTTTAATATTCGTAATTTAAATTGGTACCATCACAAACTAGAATATTTCAGTTTTTGTTTGAGTGTACCACATCTAAAAAATAAAATCTCTGAGTAATTAACTTGATCGTTTTAAAAAACCTTTGTCATCAAGGGTCTCGTAGCACACGGACAAGTGACTGAGGTAGTTCAGCGGTCCTACGCTAGGGTGCACTAGCGTCGCACAGTCTTGGGAATCAAAACACGCCAAGCATGCAGATATTCCAATCGCTTTTGTCTCTAGGTCTATAGGGCAAAACTAATTGAACTATAATTAAAAATAATTATACTTTTTACCTCCATATCTTAGTCAATACTATGTGAGAAGAGTTTAATTTTATTATTGCGTTTTATATAATGCAAAAAAAAACCTTTTTTTATATTTCTGCAACCGTGACCCATCTTCAGCTCCACCAAATGAAAACTTGGTTCCCAATCTAATATCAGTAGGGTTGTACACGCAGGTAACAGACATTTTTAGATACTTGAGCCGTCACAGTGCCAGCCTGATAGCAGACGTCAACAGTAATTACGTGGAACACTACAATTCCATTGATAGCGCCGTGATTGTTGAGCGGAGCAAGCGAAGCTCTTATACGTCGACTCTTATGCATTTCGTTATACGCAAACTCCTCCTAGACGGCTGAATCGATTGTTTTAAAATTTTGCATGGTGATAAAGACCATATCGGTGAGTGCCAACATCTATATGGCGTTAAAAAAGTCTCTCAGGAATCCGCCCCACTGGGTCTCAAAATTTCAATGTAATCCTTATGGAAGCAGTATTTGACACATAAACAAAGACATATAATAATTTAAGAATTACTGTGATAAAAGGATTTTCCACTGATTTCGTAATGGACGTTATATTGCAAAACATGAGATGATCAAGAAGAAAATCAATTTTAAAATCAGAAAATAATATTGCAAATACTTATTTGGTAGAATTCAGTACTCCCAATACTCCAAATAAATGTGTGTTGTTTGAAATAAAATTTAAAAATGGACAGCTGTTTCATTAAAAAGTATTAGTAACATGGCCAAAATGTAAACAACTCTGTGGAGGGATCTTTAAAGGCTTCTGGGGCAGAGTCCTAAGGGATTTTGATTAGTTTTTCTTTTGATAACTCATCTACCGACCAATACCTTTTTTTGGACACATCTTCCAAGTTTCTACGCCCAGCCGTTCTCTCAAATTAGTGGGGACAAAGTTTCCAATTAAATATTTAGATTCCCCCATGTTAATCTTATGGGAGAAACTCCAACTTTGATGGCCTGTGGGGCAAAGCTCGAGGATGCTTATTACAGGAATAGGTGAAAGGGGGCGTCTACACAAAAAATACTTTATTTTGACACGTCGTTTGTAAAAATCCGTCCATTATTAACGGAGGAGTAGTGTTTTGTAGAAATCGCCTTCACGTATTATTATATAAGGATGTACATACAGGGTGAGTTTTAATTGTCCCCCCCCCCCAACTTTTTTCTACATTTTTTCAAATATCAATCCCAGACCACTTCCAAACATTGTTGGGTAGTAAGTACTTCATTTTGACAAGGTGGTCATTTCCGGCCGCCATCTTGGATCCGCCATATTGGATGCAAATTTTTTTCAAATGTAAAAGTGGAGTTGTGACCCATTATTTCGAACTAGATTTTTACCCTGATTACAATGCCGCAAAATGTTTTTAAAATCTTGATTCATTCTAAAGTTATGAGGGCTTTTTAAACCTTTATTTTTAGCCCATTTTAACATTGTGCATTTACAAACTAAGACCATAATCTCAAAATAGTGCTAGATAAAGATAAGTATACACTACCAGTAATTGTCGACCTATTTTCACTTGGTTATGACTGATGTATTTTTTTCGGCCGCCATCTTGCCATCTTGGATCCGCCATTTTGAAATGTGATAAATTATTTTAAATATGAAGGGGGTGTTGTGACCCATCATTTCGAACTACTTTTTTAAGCTAAACTCAATGCCTCAATCCATTTTTTGTTATCAAGTTTTATTTGTGAAATATTGCAATTTTTTTGTAAAAAATGTCAATATTTAAAAATCAAAAAATGAAAATGAAAAACGGATCATGGAATTAAGTTCAGCTTAAAAAAGTAGTTAGAAATGATGGGTCACAACACACCCCTTTCATATTTAAAATAATTTATCACATTTCAAATTGGCGGATCCAAGATGGCGGCCGAAAAAATACATCAGTCATAACCAAGTGAAAATAGGTCGACAATTACTGGTAGTGTATACTTTATCTAGCACTATTTTGAGATTATGGTCTTAGTTTGTAAATGCACAATGTTAAAATGGGCTAAAAATAAAGTTTTAAAAAGCCCTCATAACTTTAGAATGAATCAAGATTTTTTTAAAAAGTTTGCGGCATTGTAATCAGGGTAAAAATCTAGTTCGAAATAATGGGTCACAACCCCACCTTTACTTTTGAAAAAAAATGTTGCATCCAATATGGCGGATCCAAGATGGCGGCCGGAAATGACCATCTTGTCAAAATGAAGTACTTACTACCCAACAATGTTTGGAAGTGGTCTGGGATTGATATTTGAAAAAATGTAGAAAAAAGTTGGGGGGGGGGACAATTAAAACTCACCCTGTATAAACATTACATTAAGTGTGGGTTTTCAACTTTTAAAAAATTATGTTTTAAATAACTGTAAAATATCAAACTGGTTTTACTCAACTGGCTCATATATGTTTGATTCATTATTGTAATGTTTCCAAATGATAAAATTGAATTTGAAACTAAAATCACCTTTCCTAATTATAAATGGATTAATATAACCCAACGACGTTTTATTATATATTCCTACAATGCACATTATTATATAATATTTTAGAATTAAGTTCTATTGGTGTTTTTATTATTATTGATGGTATAGTTTCAAATCAAAGATAACTGTGCAGGTAGCTGGCCAATTTTAAATATAACACATAAATTTGTGATGTATTGCACCTAAAACAGAGAGCCTTCGGGCAATAGTTGCGTACATCATGTAATTCTTGTTTGGAAATGGCAGGCAATAGTGCAAGCTAACTTATTTCAGGGTGATTCGCAATGCATTTTTTAGGCTGATGTGGCATTTTTCGTATACTTTAAAAATAAAAACCAGTTGTGTAAACAGACAAAAATGTTATAGTATCAGCAGTAGGCCTATGCCTTGCGAGATGGTTCTTCGAAGGATTGGAATATGTTGATATTTTTTTTCCAAGATGAATTTACTGACATTATTGCCAGTATGGTGTTCTACAGATATTTTGTCATACTTGGACCGCGCACGCTTTAGTACAATGCGAATAGAGGAAGCGTTCGATTCCTGGACACGCCTGTACAGTTTAGCAAAAATGTGAAAGTTAGAAAATAGGCGACCCTTTACCCACTCACTCGCACGGACACAATGGGACTACCTGCTGGGTCTGTCCTATCATCCGTTAGTGACGAATGATGTGGTGTACTAAAATTAAAACAACGAATACTTGTTGTTTATAACATTTGATTGTGATAATGTTATGAAAATAAATAAACATTCTCAGGGAAAACAAGAAATGTACAACGTAAAATATACTCCCTAAGAAATTTATGGAGTTGAGAAAAATCAACAGTACTTTTTACATTAAAAAGGGAAGATCACCAACTTGCATTTAAGACAATGATACGAGTGTGCCTCACATTAGGGCCTATTTGTAACGAATTTGATTAAAATAACATTTAACTCATGGATAAAAAAATACTTACCCATCGATGTATATAACTGTTGACTGTAGTCAACGATATAACCTAACCTGGAGGTTAGGTTATATACATCGATGACCCGACCAAACCCGACAAACATTCAGCTGTTATGATTTATGATGGATATGGGGTCATCTTTTATGGGGTCTCTTTGCCATTAGAGTTGTTAATGGGTGTATTCGAGGATTTTAATAAGGTATTAGTAAATGTCAAACAAGAATTGGTGTTGAAAAGATCCAAAAATGATTTGAATTGTATATTAACCACCACTAGTGCTCCAGCCAGTGGCACTGCTGATACGATTCCCAAAATTACACTTAACTCAATTCAATGGGTAATGCCACATGTGATACCATCAGATGGGGAGAAGTTACAATTAATTACAAAAGATGTTATTGCAAAATAAAAATTTGCAAATTGCATTTAGAAGTTTAGAGCTGCATGAACTTCCATCATATCCCAATACTACAAGACATACATGGCACAGAAAATGTACTACTATACCCAGAATGCCAACCGCATGGTAAAAAGCATTAAGCGGTTTGAGAGAGCTTTGCCTGTCAATCCGTAGGCAGCGCCACCAGCGTTGCCATGCTATTCTGGGTTATAGTAGTACCTTTTCTGTGTACATGGTCAGTAAAGACGTCTTCGAGTTTGGAGAAGCCTAGGTATATTATATTTGGTTTCCAAACAGCTAGGGATAATAGTGCACGAAAAAGAACTGATGAATTTGATCACTGTAAATTAAAGAATCTCAAAGTATTTCTAAACTCTGAATATTATCCTTATAGTGATTTAAATCTCGACTTTGAAAATGGAGATGTCTCTAAAGCATATGAGATGTTTATGAGGTTTAGAGAGACTTACTATAATACTATCCCAGATCCTATGATTAGTAGGGCTGAGTTTATGAAGAAATACCCACTAATTGTAATAGACTGTTCTAGACAGAACGAAACAGTGAAGGAACGAATTGTTGATATTAAATTAGAGATTGAAACTGCAGAAAATGTGCCAGCAAATACATCTGCATATTGTTTGATAATACATGATAGAGTGTTTGAGTACAATCCTTTGTCAAATGAGATAAATAAAATGTAAATAAAAGATGAAAAACATTCGCAACAAGAATTGATTGACTCTGCAAATCAAATACGAGAGAAATATAGAGCTTTAAAACGTGGCAAGTTTCTAGAGGCTGAAGAGAGGTTCCAAACATTCCAACCTTTAATAGAGCCATTACAAGAATTAAAAAAAATCGCCAAAACAGAGAGGCCTCGAATGGAGATTCTCCCAATGACTCCATCTAGAATACCAATAATACCAAGATTACAACCATTACAGCAATCCACCCAACTGATTTGCAAAATTATAAAGAAATTTTGGAAGCTACAAATGGACATTTAAAGAGTTACAAAGATGGTGCACCAATTTCAAGTAATAGACATACTAAATATCTTAATATAATTAAACCTCTTTTTAAATCTGTTGGTGAAGGTTTGAGACAAGTGACTGGTAATAAAATAGACTATATTTATTGGGATGATCCTAATGAGCTTGTAGATAGGTTAAGACTTCTTTGGCTAATTTCATGGTGGAATGGCCTCCGGATCGTCTGAATTAACTATATAGTGGTTTAAATTACCTTGTTACTGTCAAAACGATCCTTTGTAGTTAGTAGACTACAGCAGGCTGTAGTCTACTAACTACAAAGGATCGTTTTGACAGTAACAAGGTAATTTAAACCACTATATAGTCTTTGGCTAAGTCGCCAAGCCGGTCTCAGGACGTGGATAATGAAATAGAATCCATTATTGAGGAATTGAGAGAAAGTGGAATTATTTATTAAATAAAAATATGTTTATAGATACATTTTTTATCGTTTATATAATCCATATAATAAGCCTGCAGAACCCAGGGCTAGTAGTGAACCTACTTTAAATTTACAAGACAATAGTTGGAATTGTTTAAACCGTAAAATTGGTAATGTTAAAGATGGGGAGTTTGTAGATGATGTATCAACTTTGGGACAGACATTAACTAGAAAAGGTGATGTCTTTTTCCAAGGTAAAACTAAATATGATTTTTTAGAATCTAAGAATAAAAATTGGAATGCTAAAAAACAGAAAATTACTAATGTGGAAAAGGGTGAAAGTTTAGATGATGTGCCCACTTTACAACAGACTTTAATACGTAAAGATGGTGGTACATTTGTACAAGACAATAATAATTATGAATTTTTAGAATCAGAAAATGGTGTTTGGAATGCTAAGAAACTGAAAATTACTAATGTAGTAAAGGGTGAAAGTTTAAATGATGTGCCCACTTTACAGCAGACTTTAATGCGAAAAAAGATGGTAAATTTGTACAAGACGATAATAATTATGAATTTTTAGAATCAGAGAATGGTGTTTGGAATGCTAAGAAACAGAAACTTAGCGATTTGATGGAAGGTACAGATAGTAAAGATGCTGTGAATGTTTCACAAGTTCCAAAAATGGAAGCAGGCTATTGGAATTTTAATAATAAAAGGTTAGTACGTGTTAAACCTGCCATTGATGACACTGACTGTGTTACAAAAGAACAGACTATAACTTATAATAAAAAACTATATTGTTGGGATGCCAAAAATCAATTTATAAGAAATCTACCAGAGGGGGAACATTCGGATGATATTTGTCTAATGTCACAGCTATGCATTATGATGGATCAAAATTTGTATATGAAGAAAAAAAATTTAATTTGATGGAATACAATCCTGATTTATTAGTTGCTGACCCCACATCTTTGAGTGGATTTAAGTATATTGATAATAGACCATATATACCAGAAAACCATGTATTTAAAAGAAAGGAAGATAATCTATTGATTGGGGCTAATGGTGATGTATTTAGAGTTAAAGGAAAGAGTGATGTTATAAAAAATGAATGAAATTGCATACAAACTTCATAAACCTGCAAGAAAGAATGTCATTAGAAGGTCTTTTAAAGTATTGGGTATAAACGAAACCATACAAATAGATTTAATTGATATGCAAAACTATGCTAGAGAGAATTCTGGCAATAAATATATTTTAACTTTAATAGATACATTTTCTAAAAAAGCTTATGCTGCTCCACTAAAGAATAAGACAGGGTTGGTGGTTACAGAAGCCATTAAAACCATTCTACCAAAGGGGGTTAAAAACATTCAATCCGACAATGGAAAAGAATTTTTTAATCAATATTTTAGCAAACTAATGAAAAAATTAAATATTAATCACTATCACACTTTTTCTACAACTAAGGCTGCAATTGTGGAGAGGTTTCAGAGAACTTTAAAGAATTGGTTATATAGGGAATTTAGTGCTCAGGGAAGTTATAAATGGTTGGATTTACTTCCAAAGTTAATTCGAAAATATAATAATAAGGTGCATAGATCTATAGGAATGAAGCCTAACCAAGTGAGTATTAAGAACAGTAAATATGTGCATGAGAGGTTGACTTCTAAAGTAGTGCAAGTTAAAAAGCCAAGATATAAGGAAGGTGATAGTGTGAGGATTTCCAAGTATAAACATGTTTTTAGTAAAGGTTATACTCCGAATTGGACAGGGGAACTATTTACAATAGCAGAAGTAAAGAATACAAAGCCTGTGACTTAATATCTTGAAAGATGAAAATGGTAATATAATCAGGGGAGGCTTCTATACAGAGGAGTTGTTAAAGACCAAGTATAAAGACATGTATTTGATAGAAAAGGTAATTATGAGGTAGGGTGATTTATTGTATGTCAAATGGCTTGGATTCCCAAGTAGCCAGAACTCATGGATTTCCACTAAGGATATCCAAGGGAGCGCGCCGTGAGCCGGGAGCGCGCCCAAGTTCGCGTACAAAGCTCGCACTGTCAAGTTGATGATTTTGAGAATATACATGTGAATGCATGTGGATTTGAAATAGTAATGAAGTTGTACAATAGTATTGAACATTAATATAGGGGTGTATAGGCCGTGGGCTGGATTTTTAAAAAAGTGGCTAAAAAATGCCCACCATGTTATTGTTATGGGAAAAAACGCCCCAAGTGATGGTAAACCGGTAGTTTGCCACTACTTTGGTAGAAGACCTACATTCCAGTTACATTATAATCATATCCTCCAACAAGAATACTTGGTACTAGGTGGCGTTCGCAGAGGCATCCACAAAATTTAGCGGAATCATCAAGGGTTCATATTATATTGTTTTTGTCATACTGCAGTAATAAAAGTAGTTTTTAATGCATGCATTGCGGGTATAAAGTAGCATTTTTAATATTTAGGGAGTAAAAATCGTTTTAGCCTCTATGGAGTAAAAATCAGCTGTTCTCAGTTGTAAATTTTGATTGTAAACGATTGCATGTATCGAAAATATGTATCGATTCGTGCTTTGTAATAATTTTAACATACAGTCTACAGTATCTTCCCGTAGCATTTTTTTATTTTAGCATTCCCATAGCATTTTAGGATTGCAGATACATTAATGTAATTGCCAAAGACAGTTCCCACACTCTGCACTGCTAGCCTTACTATTTTCTTAACCATTTACTACGTCGACCTGTTTCCTTCCTTTCTCATAGCATTTAAGTATTACAGATTCATTTTATCTAACTGCCCAAACGGTTCCCCCACTCTACACTGCCAGCCTTTACTACTTCCTTCACCACTTCCTACGTCGTGGGGCCTGTTTCCTTAACTTCTTTAGCATTTTAGCATTCTTAGCATTTTAGTATTGAAGATACATTAATCTAACTGCCACAGACGGATCTCACAATATGCTGATGCTCATACTTTACTACTTCCAACGTCGTGGACCTGTATTCACCACGTTCCATAGCATTTTAGTATTTTAGATACGATAATCTAATTGGCAAAAACATTCCCACACTCCGTACTGCTAGCCTTTACTACTTCTTTCACTATTTCCTATGACGTGGGCATGCTTCCATCCCTTCTCATAGCATTTCAGCATTGCAGATACATTAAAACTGCTACAAACGGTTTCCAGTTCCCACACTCCACACTGTTCACCTTTACTACTTCTTTCACCTCTTCCTACGTCACGGATCTGTTTCCCTCTCTTCCCATAGAATTTTAAGATTGTAGATATCTTAATCTAATCGTCACAAACAGTTCCCACACTCCGGACAGCTCGCCTTGACTACTTCCTTCACCACTTCCTACGTCGCGGACCTGTTTTCCTCCCTTCCCATAGAATTTTAGGAATGCAGGTAGGTACCCTCATATAATCGTCATAAACAGTTTCCACACTCCAGACTGCTCACCTTTACTACTTCCGTCACCACTTCATACGTCACGGTCCTCAAGCTAGTGTTGTCATCCTACTAATATTATAAATGAGAAAGTTTGGATGTATGGATGTATGTTTGTGACAAGTGAACGTGAAAAATACTGGTCGGATTGGGCTGAAATTTGGCATGATGATAGCTCACATTCCCGATTAACATATAGGCATATTCTTATTTCAAAAATCCTTTCGGGCTCCGCCCCAGTGGCTCTGGAGATTCCCATGTTAACCTTATGAGAAATGGAATTATTGAATCTTAACAGCTGTTTCAATTAAACAAGTTGGTTCTGTTCTATGATGTTCAATAGTATTAAAGTTACAAGGATTACCAACAGGGTGCAGCACTATTGTTTCTTTTACATGTATGACAACAGCTAATTTGCAACCAAAAGGTGAGTGAGCGTAGCGAACGAACTTCAACCTGGAGGCGAGTTAGCGTAGCGAACGAGCTAACCTGAAGGCAAGTGAGCGCAGCGAACGAGCTCCAACCTAAAGGTGAGTGAGCGTAGCGAACGAGCACCAACCTAAAGGTGAGTGAGCGTAGCGAACAAACTTCAACCAGGACGTGATTGAGCCATGTGAACGAGATAATCTTGAAAATTAAGAAGTTAAACGGGGTTACAGCTAGTGATCCATATTTCTGTTCTAATATCTGTGGAATAATGCTATCAGCTATTTCTTTATCTACTGCATTCAAAAGTCAACAGCTGATCATATGTCTTTGTTTATGTGTCAAATACTGCTTCCATAAGGATTACATTGAAACTTTGAGACCCAGTGGGGCGGATTCCTGAGAGACTTTTTTAACGCCATATAGATGGTGGCACTCACCGATATGGTCTTTATCACCATACACAATTTGAAAACGATTGATTCAGCCGTCAAGGAGGAGTTTGCGTATTACAAAATGCATAGGAGTCGATGTATAAGAGCTTCGCTCGCTCCGCTCAATTAACAATGATAAATTATTTCCAGCAAAGAAAGCTGATTTTAACCGATTGCAAGGGTTGAAATGAAGACAAATGTTTATGTTGCACAGTTGATTTTAAATATCAAATCTCCCCTCCTGTTTTTATAACTTAGATAGGGGCCTACTATTTTTTTTCTTTTTTTAATTACCGTTTTTTATACTTAAATACTATTAACCGATTGTATGGGTGAAAAAGAAGTCCAGTTTTGTTGTAGGCTACAGTTGAATTTGAATGTTAAATTCCCTTTCTCTTTTTTATACTTTAATGCCCTTTTTGCATGTTACTATCAGATTACAACTACGGTACTGTAATATTTTCCTGGTCAAAACTACCATAATCCACTTTTGGAAGAGGTATCTGAATAAAAATATGTAGTAAAAAAATTTGAATTATTATAATTTTATTCAATAACACTTATTATTATTATAAAAATTAGTACATCTATCGACTTTTTTTACATTTAGTTACTTAATATCAAATGACGTTTGTTCCGCACAACTGGCTTTCACCTCTCTGAAAGCAATCCTAGTAATTTAAAGATACGTGCAAGTTTGTAGGAAGAACACATTTCTAAACAGATCGGCATTTTCTCAGACGAAATATTATATCGTCACATTATTGGTATTTGGTAAGTGACGTTTGCAGTAAAGAATTGAAGAAACGTGTCCAATATCATACAAATCAGTGTTTTGAATAATTGTATATATAAATATTTCAATCAGTATACATTGACGACGAAAGAATAAATTAGGCCTAAATTACCACCACTTTTAAGAATTAAGAAAAAATAGCTATTTACATTACAAGTGTAGTAAGAGCGTTTTTACATCACGCAGGTGAATGTTGTGCAACGAGCGTAAGCGAGTTGCATAATTTACCTAAGTGATGTAAACACGCTCTTGCGTAACGTGTAACGTACAAGATTTTACCTGACCCGACAATATACAGGAGGTTTACGAACAATATTTTTCACTATCCATTTCACTCATCTTCTAACAGTAACGTTCATGTACAAACAAAAGCTAGGTTATCAAAATAAATTCTTCAAAACATAACAATAAAATTCAAGAGCACAGCTGATTTCTAGCGTTGAACTTCGTTGGCTCCATAGAGGTATATTTTTTTAGTTAAGCACTCAATGTTAATTAAATGGGTTTCATTACATCACCGAATGAGTTTTTTTCAACTTTACATCACTCGAGAAGTAAGGAAGTTGTATACATCACGCTTGGGATAGGGAAGTTTAACATGGCGGGTTAGGTAAAATGTTTTACCTAACCCGCCATGTTAAACTTCCCTATCCCAAGCGTGATGTATACAACTTCCTTACTTCTCGAGTGATGTAAAGTTGGAAAAAACTCACTCGGTGATGTAATGAAACCCATTTTAATAACATTGAGTGGATAACTTAAAAAATATACCTCTATGGAGCCAACGACGTTCGTTCAACGCTAGAAATCAGCTGTGTGTTTGAATTTTATTGTTATGCTTTGAAGAATTTTCCTAACTTAGCTTTTGTTTGTAAATGAACGTTACTGTAAGAAGATGAGTGAAATTGATAATGAAGCATATTGCTCGTAACCTCCTGAATATTGTCGGGTCAGGTAAAATCTTGTACGTTACACGTTACGCAAGAGCGTGTTTACATCACTTCGGTGAATTATGCAACTCGCCTTCGCTCGTTGCACAACATTCACCTGCGTGATGTAAAAACGATCTTACTACACTTGTAATGTAAATAGCTATTACCCACAGCTCTAGCTCAACAGCTGAACCTTGATTACTAGTAAAACCAAAACAATATTTAGGTTGGAAATTGGAGGTCAATCACACTCTCGCAACGACACAAAAGTTAACTGACCCGAGTGACCTGACACCCCAAACTGGCCTGTTTGAAAGGAAAATCTAAGAAATTGCATTTGAAGTCGATTCGGAGAAAAGTGCGAGAGGATTAACGGGACATCGCTGTATTCTGTTCACTCATATTTCCTTTACCTTTCCAAGTACTGAATGTTTATGGATTTGCTTAGATTAAACAATAGGTGGAATACTTTGTACCAGATGCCTACGACTACATTTTACAACAGGTATTTCTTTAATCTTTCTCAGTAATAGCTAGTCACGGGTTGTTCCTTAATTATATTGTACTAGCTGTACCCGCGGGCTTTGCCCCGCTTAACTTCATAAGTATTCGCATGGCTCAATCACGTCCTGGTTGAAGTTCGTTCGCTACGCTCACTCACCTTCAGGTTGGAAATCGTTCGCTGCGCTAACTTGTTTTCAGGTTAGCTCGTTCGCTACGCTTACTTGCCTCCAGGTTGATGTTCGTTCGCTACGCTCACTCACCTTTTGGTTGCAAATTAGCTGTTGTCATACATTTAAAAAAAGTCATCCCTTTTATTGTTTATAATACAGTACTTTTATAAAGGTTTTTATGTTTCAATATTTAACATTGGAGAATTTAAACGTTGTTAAGTGCACAGGTGTGCTGCGATTGGGGTTTAATACATTTGGACTTATTCAAAAGTAAAATAGTTTTCTGTGCTGCAATCTGTAGAAACACTGTGGCACTATTTCAAATCATGACTAATGCTAATACAGATAATGTTGTAGTTATTCAAACGTACAAAACAGTTGGTGAAAGAAAGTAAACATCTGCTTTTAAATTATATTTATTTGTAAACATTCTAGATCAAAAAGTCTGACATTGGCCCACTTAAAACCCTCTGGGGCAGAGCCCTTTTGACGGATCTGCACCAACTTCACTCGAACCATCCTTGAAAGATGCTTAATAATGCCTGAAAGTTTCATTACAATCTGTCGAGCGGTTTCGGAGTCCATAACGTATATACACATATATATATACATACATAGTTCCTCTTTTATAGATATAGATTATTGTTCTAATATAAACGAGAGAAATTCGGCCATGTTCACGGTCGTATAACATAAATTTGTGGCTATAACATCCTCACGAAGTTGAAGCTATTGTTTTGGAAATATTCAAGTGTATTTTTGATTAAAAAAATGTATGCTTGAATAATCATTAATAATTCGAGTTTACTCCGTGATTAATAAAATAACCCTACAAAAACACTTCAATGTACTAAATCTGTTGTCCCTCTAGCTCTACAAAAGTAACCATTTAAACAAGGTGAAAATTTTAAGGAGAGATACAACTAGATATAAATACGACAAGTCGTAGTTACAACTAGACCTAGGTACAATAACAATAGAGAAAGAGTCGATTTAAAAAGTCGTTCTCAGAGCTAGTCAGCCTCCGTTTGCCTCCCCCTCGACTCAAAACCCGATTTGTCCCCAAGTTTCCGTGTCCCTAAGTTTCCTTGTCCCCATCTTTCCGGACATCCCTCTGCGCTCCTCGGTCCTACCCCTAAAAATTGTATTTATGGCCTCCCATTAGAGCAGGTTTTGTGCACTCTTCGGTCCACGAATCGTTCCACTTACCCCTGGACCCTATATGAATTTGAACGGATTGAATTGGCCTCTGGATACATCAAAATGAAAAAGTAAAGTGTTCCTGGGTCTAGGTCTTAACATTATCTAAATATACAAAAGGTTTTATATGGGAAATTCGCCAAAACCAAAATGTTTCTCCACTAAAGGTCAATGACATTACTTAACTGTATGTAGGATGTAGCGATGTAGCAAAAATAACTTCTAAAACAGACTTTTAGTAGAGTAAAATATTGGATACAAGAATGAAGGTGAAGTTGGTGTTTGTGAGCGCCTGCCCACCTACCGACCTTGTGCTTCATACCTCCAACTCCAACAGTGGCGTGTGGCATGTGGCGCGATCCACCGACCCCAACCAGTTGGCCTAATTGCCTAACTAGAGGCTATCACGCCGGTGACGTAAGACTTACTAGTCCAGGAGCTGAGGGGGGTTGAGCATGCATGAAAGTAGTACGCAATGTTATTGCTGATTATTGTAATATGGACTGTGGTGATCAAAATTACGTATGTCGCCTATTTCAAAAGTGGTCGATAAAGTGGGGGGGAGGGGGCAAACATGGCGGTTTGCGCTATGCGTTAAAACGCTGATAGTTCGAAAACGGTAAAAGATAGAACATCGGTTAAAACGTCGTTGTAATCCTACAAATGTGGACAACAATAATGGTCATTGGGTCCGAGGTCGTATCTCTATAAATAAACAAGTTATTGTATAAAATATGTAAAAATGGACTTTTCATGTAGATTTTTTACCGAAAGTAGAATTAATTTGTGAGTGTCGCAAAGAAGTAATATCAAATATCTTTGCTGATAGTTGTAATATGGACTGTGGTGATACAAAATACGCATGTCGCCTACTTTTCAGGTGGTTGAGAACTTGGGGGGAGGGGGGCAAAGATGGCGGAACGCGCTATACATCGAAATGACTGTAGCTCGAGAACGGTACGAGATAGGACATCGGTTAAAACGTAGTTTTAATCCAAAAAATATTACCAATAGAATAGGTCATTGGGTAAAAAGTCGTATCTTAACTAATAAAAAAGTTATAACAATAATAAGTTTAACAAAATCTACATCGTACAGCTATTTTTTTCGAAAATCGTATGGATTGTTGATAAATAATAGTGTAATTACTTAATTACTCGGCTAAATATTAACTAGATGCATTTTCTTATAAGAAAAAAATATTTTATTACGAACTAGCTGTGTACCCGTTCTACGCACGGGGATCTTATAATATTCAGTTGAAACCTTCTTATATACCTAACGAACAGCAGTTGGTTTGCATATTTTAAGATATGCTGGCCAAACTATTATACATAGCTTCATTTTATGTTGTTTTTTGTTGTTCCGGATCGGTATGACAATCAATAAAAGGTTAAATTACCTCTGTGTCTGCCGGTCGATCCTATAACGGTAGGCTTACTTTTATTTTTACTATCTGATCTCGTTTGCATGGCTCAATCACGTCCTGGTTGAAGTTCGTTCGCTACGCTCACTCACCTGTATGTTGGAGCTCGTTCGCTGCGCTCACTTTCCTTCAGGTTAGCTCGTTCGCTACGCTCACTTGCCTTCAGGTTAGCTCGTTCGCTACGCTCACTCGCCTCCAGGTTGCAAATTAGCTGTTGTCATAAATGTAAAAGAAATAATAGTGCTAGTGCTGCACCCTGTTGGTAATCCTTGTAACTTTAATGCTATTGAACATCACAGAACAGAACCAACTTGTTTAATTGAAACAGCTGTTAAGATTCAATAATTTCATTTCTCATAAGGTTAACATGGGCTTCCAGAAATTCCACGTCAAAAATCGACAAAAACTTGATTTTCAAGGGTTTACTGTTAAATATCTAACTGTATCATATTCGATGAAATACGTCTAAAACCATCTCATATATGTATAGTATTTGGAAAATAAGTTTCAGGCGGGACAGTGCTATAGTTATTGAGGAGTAGTTGTAATAAAGTGCGTATTTTAGCGTTACCAAGAGAATGACAGATAGACAGACAGACAGACAGACAGACAGACAGACAGAAATTGAGATAAGGTTTGATTCGGTTTCTCTGACCTATGAAATGTAAAAATAACCAAAAAGTTCATTATTCTAAGCAATGTACAGACAAAACTCTAATTTTATTTATATAGATACATTTGGTTTAAAATGTAAAACACGAAACAACAACATTGCCGATGTAGATTTGGTTAAACTTATTATTGTTATAACTTTTTTATTAGTTAAGATACGACTTTTTACCCAATGACCTTTTCTATTGGTAATATTTTTTGGATTAAAACTACGTTTTAACCGATGTCCTATCTCGTACAGTTCTCGAGCTACAGTCATTTCGATGTATAGCGCGTTCCGCCATCTTTGCCCCCCTCCCCCCAAGTTCTCGACCACCTGAAAAGTAGGCGACATGCGTATTTTGTATCACCACAGTCCATATTACAACTATCAGCAAAGATATTTGATATTACTTCTTTGCGACACTCACAAATTAATTCTACTTTCGGTAAAAAAAACTACACGAAAAGTCCATTTTTACATATTTTATACAATAACTTGTTTATTTATAGAGATACGACCTCGGACCCAATAACCATTATTGTTGTCCACATTTTTAGGATTACAACGACGTTTTAACCGATGTTCTATCTTTTACCGTTTTCGAACTATCAGCGTTTTAACGCATAGCGCAAACCGCCATGTTTGCCCCCTCCCCCCCACCTTATCGACCACTTTTGAAATAGGCGACATACGTAATTTTGATCACCACAGTCCATATTACAATAATCAGCAATAACATTGCGTACTACTTTCATGCATGCTCAACCCCCATCAGCTCCTGGACTATACAGGCCATGTAGCATGTCCCTAGTCACACACAACTACAGGGTACGACAAGGATTGAGCAAAGTGTATATCTACTGTATAAGCTACCTATCTCTGGTACAGGTACCGGCGTATGTTATGTTACCGTTATCGCAGGAGTAAAAACAAAACTAATAGGTATCTATATAGAGGATTAGGAATGGGTTAATATAATTTTAAGTTTAAGTATGGGTTCAGTTTTAAGGAAATTAAGATACTTAGTTTTTACGCCAAAAAATCATCATGGGATCAAATGAAGTTTATGTTAAGTTTAAGAAGACGGCGAATTGTTAAAAATAAACCACCACCGCAGCAACCCTGCAGATTAACTAACTTCTAACTACCAACCACTCATGAAATATACCTTTGGTGTTCAAACCTTTTTGTTCGTTTTTTTTTCAATTGTTTACATTAAGTTCTCACTCTTTCACACCAGTGCGGTGCGGACCCGTAAAACGTATCGTCGATGCTGGCCGGCCCGGAAAACCCTTTCACACTAGCTGCCCGGATCCGGGCGTTTCCAGGCTGAAATTTTGTGATTTTTGGGTGTATCTTGGTTTTAAAGGAATAAATGAAAAGTGATTATGCTTTACTTGTCTGAAAAGAAAGTAGCCTACAGTGCTCCGGTGAAGAGGAAGTTATCTGGATCGAAGCCGTGTGTAAAATGGCCGATTGGTTGTATTTTTAAAATGTATGGTGACAGCTGCAGGGTGAAGAAGAGATGATCTTAAACTTCTGTAAAATGTCCATGGCATATCTGATTTTAACTCTAAAACCACCTCTAGCCATTCTCCCGTTACTACAACATAACTAAGGTATGCTCTCACAGTTTTACTGAAAACTTCCTTATGGGGAGGAAGATGTTTTCGTAGGTGGCGGCACAATAATATACAGAACTGGGACCATCTTTTTTGTTTGTTTTGATAGCCCCAGAGAAGAAAATGTAATTCTGTAGCTCAAATTTTTATACATGTACAGCTATGTACAGCTATGTGTTTTTTTATGTGTTATACAGCTGTGAAGTTGAGTAGAATAATGTTAAGCAAGTTAGGTTTGGCTCATTTTACAACTGAAAATCATAATATTTCAGATATTTTTATTCGATACAGTATTTTTAAACTTGGCATTGTTTTATAGGGAATTAAAAATTCCAAATATTAAGTGTTCTTGAAATTTTTCATAAGATCAGCTAGGTATATTTTAGTAATTTAAGTTTAAAGATTTTAAATAACCACCATTTTGTTAATTTGAAAGAAAAATACGTAATTATTATTTTTTAAATTGCCTTTTGACACAATAAATTTACCGTAAACCGGGGCTACTTGGGAGAGTTTTGGTATTAAATCTTACTAATATTTTTCTAATTGAGCGGAGCGAGCGGAGCTCTTATACGTTGACTCTTATTATAAATGTGAAAGTTTGTGTGTTTGTTTCTTTGTTTGTTTGAAGTTCAATCACGCATTACCGACTGGACGGATTGGGCTGAAATTTGGCATGATGATAGCTCACATTCCCGATTAACATATAGGCATATTCTTTTCTCAAAAATCCTTTCAGGTTCCGCCCCAGTGGCTCTGTAGTTCCCCATGTTAACCTTAAATGAGTATCTATTATATTATTAAAGTGATACAATATAATTTTATGTAAACGGTTTAGGTCATTTATCAAATAAAAATATAGGCATATGGCACATCAAAATGAAGCTTAGAGTGTGTAGATTTGCCGAAAAGTATTGCTATGGACGAATTTCCTAAGGGCTCTGCCCCACAGGCTGATTTCCAAAGGGCTACGAATGGCATCCTTCCAATGTTTAAATTTATTTTAATTTAGTTCATGAAACAGCTGGTCAGTACAATGAACTGGTGTTTGTTTATTTACTCGAAAAATATGTTTGTGCAGCTTTTTGTAGATTGAGGAGGGTTATGTTTGGCTTTAAAGTGAGGTTGTAATGTAGGCCTATAAGTTTTGTAAAGTATTGCTCAAAGTTTCATTTTTTAATTTATATAGTAAGCTACATGTGAAGAGGCTTGACTATTGAAGAATTATGGTAAAACATGTCAATTATGAATCATCAATATGAAGCAATTGATGCTATTGCTACACTAAGGTGTGTTGTCATATTCTTATGGATCTATTAACATCAAAAGAAGGGGTTTGAAAGTAAGTGGGTTTACGCTTTTAAATCAGTTTATAATTTCAAACTAAATCATAGAGTTGCTGTATTTTTTAACGCACATCAGCACCACTTTAATAGCTCTCTATGTCACATTTTCTTCCCGTTGCAAAGCACGGGTATAGCAGCTTGTTCATATTTAAAGGGAATTAAAGAATTTAGTCAGCTGTTTCAACTAAAAAAGTTGGTTCTATGATATGCAAAGCATTACAAAGTTATAAGATTAGCCAACAGGGTGCAGCACTATTATTTTATTTGCATTTATGATAACAGCTTATTTGAACTATAAGCAGCAACAAAAACTGTGATACGCCATGAGAACTGTCAAAGTAGAATTTTTTACAGTTATGTTTATGTTTTTAATTTCAATGAATTATTTGTGATATTTTGCAAACTTTTAATAGCTATGGTAGATGGGTAACACTATGGTATACCGTAAATTTAAAGAAGCAAATTTTATCAAACTGTGTCCTTCCCCATTTCAAATGCAAAGCTCGAGTATAACTGCAATAAGCGTTTTATACTTATATGCCGACCCCGTACGAAGGACGGGTACTCTGCTAGTAGATAATATTTGATAAATAATGAATTTTACCCTTGGATCTTTATAGAAAACTTGGATGAGGACTTTATCTTTAAATATTCATCATTGTTTATTTATTTTATACATATATACTATGAAAAATATGCTAAAAACATGTTGTTCCAAGTTATACCCTGGGAGGGGGCTACTTGAGACAGCATATAATTTTATTGATAAATAGAAAACACTAGCGTTTTATGAACTAAAAACGACAAAATATAAGGGAAATGTATACAAACACAATTTAAAATCATACAGGACCTCTTTATTTAACCCTAAGAGAACAATATACTAAAATAACTGATTGAACGGCTTTCTCCAGCTGTTCCTAGTTGCCTTTTATACGTCCGCGCCATCTGCACCTGAAAAGTAAAATACCCCCGCCGCAGCAAACCTGCCGTCTAAGCGAATTTCCATTTGGCCGAATTGATTTTCAATTGATCTATTTAAATAACATTAGGTTTAACGAGTACCTAGGTTTGCTGCTACAAGGAAACTAATAAAGTAGTGTGTTTTAAGTAAAATATTGATAGCTTACTATAAAATAAATAAATTTGCCAAGTTTGATCAAAATATATCCATAAACAAGCAAACTACAACATTTTACAATATTCTCCATAAGAATAACATGGGAATTTTAAATTTACCATTTTTTTTAGTTTTCTCCGTAACCAATAACCGTACAAAAACACTTTGATATACTGAATTGTTTGTTTTTTTAAGCTCTTTAAGAAGGTTTAGAGAAAAATTGGGAAATTTTGTGTTTTGAGGGTAAGAAGTGAGAAAAACCAATTTTTACCCCATAAAACCCCCCATAAAACCCTGTTCCCATGGTCCGATCATGCTGGTTCGCGAACTCATTCAAGTTTATCCCGCCTTACACCTTCAAACCAAATTTCATCAAAATCGGATAAAAATTACTCAAGTTATCGTGTTCACGGACACATATATATATATATAAATCTATATATATATATATATATATATATATATATATACATATATAAAAATTTGAACGAATGGTGTTTTTGGCCTCTGGGGACATTAAAATGAAAAAGTAAATCGGTCCCGGGCCTAAGTCTTACCATGAGACCTACGGTAATAGCTACTTCCCTATAGGGAAATTCGCTAAAACTATAGTATTATACATTACTTACATCAAGAACATTTTTAGACAGTTTAGCATTTTGTGTGTCCCAAGTAACCCCCTTAGTGAGATAAAAAATATATTATTTTCGACAATGAAACATGAGTTGGCAACAATTTTTTCAAGTGGGTATTTGTTTACTTTTTAAGTGAGGTTATGAATTAAACGTTTGTTGATGTTTTGATTTTAATACTACGTGTTGCATGTGCAAAGTTATTTAGTATAACAATATTTAAGCCTTGCTAAAACTAAAAGTATTATAATACACCAAACATACCTGGTCATAAAAAAGCTCAAAGATATTCCTCAAAAACTGCAGTATATCTCAGCATACATCTTGTAACATGTATAAGAACATTAAGAACTGTGAAAACTCTAAGCAGGGGTACCACACACTCAATTTTGAAATACCCTACATTATTGGCCCAAGTAGCCCGGTTTACGGTACGGTATGTGCAAAGTTTAGGTTACGTAGATTGAATAACTATTGAGATATAAACTGTTTTGTCTCATGGCAAGAGATATAAATGTCCCCTATGGCATGGACATTAATAAAATGATTCTCATCAAGAACAAATGCCTAATTGCTCAGTAGTGAGCATTGGACGAGGTAACGAGCCACAATATACAATACAGGACAGTACTGTGCAACAGTATCTATTATACTGAATACTAGAATACATTAAGGTTTTACCTTTTACATCCCTATTCAGCCAACCTATCAAAAAATAACGAACTAACACCTGTAATGTCAAATATTTAATTGCACTCACCAAAACAACGGAAGAACAAAATTATTTTGAATTTAATTCGATACATTACAAACAAAATGAAGGGTTAGCAATGGGTTCACCACTATCTGGTTTATTAGCCAACATTTACATGCAACATCTAGAAAACGAAAAATCATGAACAATGTCAACCCAATGCTGAAGGATATCATATATTGGTACAGGTATGATGATGACATCATATGCTTATTTAAAATTGACAACCATACCCCAAAACAACTATTGGATTACTTGAATACAATATCAAAATCAAATAAATTCACATTCGAAGTTCAAAATTCATCTATAAATTTCTTAGATTTGACCATAGCCAAAGAAAACAATTACATAAATTTAAAATTTTTAGAAAGCCTACTGCAAACAATCTTATCATCCCAGCAAAATTAAATCATCCCTGGCAACACAAAATGGCAACATTCAATTCATGTATTAATAGACTCATTAACATTCCCATGAATAACGAAGACTTTCTTGAAGAAAAAGAACATATTATAAAATTGGAGAGGTAATGGTCATGATTACCTCATGGATACAGCAGCAAAACAATAGAAAAAAATGTCAAGAAAAAAGGAGGCAGAAAAAACCAACAAGACGAGAAAGAAGAAAGAAAACATGAATTTGTATGTCTACCTTACTCAACTACATTTAACAAAGCATATAGGAAAACATTTAACAACCAAAATTATAAGTTATTATACAGAACAAGAAACAATTCATTTGATTTAATTAACAAATTTTCACAGTCAAACAATAACACATCGGACATAAAAGACAAATCTGGCATATACAAATTAAACTGCAGTTCATGCTCAAAATTCTATATTGGCCAAACAGGACGAAATTTTCAAAGTAGGTACAAAGAACATATTCAAGCAATTAAATCGAACAACAGAACAACACAAAAATCTACATTTGCAGAAAACATACTTTCTACAGACCATACATATAAAAATTATATCGAAAACATTACCATATTAGATATTATTAACAAAGGAACCAAAATGAACATAAAAGAAAATTTTCCCATATATAAACACTACAAAGAAGATAGAGACAACATCTTAAATATAGTACACACACAAACCACTAATCCTATATTTAACAAAATTATAAGTGTTAGAAAATCCAATAACAACTAGACATTCAATCACATGCAAACAAAGTTAACAGCTGTATATCTATAAGTATAAAAGAGGATGTTTGTATACCAAAATGAACATAAAAGAAAATTTTCCCATATACAGGGTGTTGAAAATGTCTGGAACCAACATTATATCTGGTGAGTGGTTAAAGAAAAACAAATGATATTTTGTGTACGGATATACTATGGTTTTATCTATCTTTTGGTGCCTTATGAAAATTTTTACAACTTATAGGGAACGTCCTGTGGAGGATGCAGTAATAAGTTTAAATGGAAGCCTATGGTAAATGATACATCATTTTAAAGGCCATTTTTTTCTGAGTAAGGAGCCACAAGTTTCATTTTAAAAAGGACCACCCTAGCAAAAATGACGACTGTTTGAAATTTAAATAACCACTTATAGGGAACGTTCTGTGGAGGATGCAGTAAAAAGTTTTCATTGAAGCCTATGGTAAATGATACATCATTTTAAAGGCCATTTTTTCTGAGTAAGGAGCCACAAGTTTCATCTCAAAAGGACCACCCTATCGAAAATGGCGACTGTTTGAAATTTAAAAATTCCGTTCCCTACAAGTGGTTTTTTAAATTTCAAACAGTCGCCATTTTTGCTAGGGTGGTCCTTTTGAGATGAAACTTGTGGCTCCTTACTCAGAAAAAAATGGCCTTTAAAATGATGTATCATTTACCATAGGCTTCCATTAAAACTTTTTACTGCATCCTCCACAGGACGTTCCCTATAAGTGGTAAAAATTTTCATAAGGCACTAAAAGATAGGTAAAACCATAGTATATCCGTACACAAAATATCAGTTGTTTTTCTTTAACCACTCACGAGATATAATGTTGGTTCCAGACATTTTCAACACCCTGTATAAACACTACAAAGAAGATAGAGACAACATCTTAAATATAGTACACACACAAACCACTAATCCTATATTTAACAAAATTATAAGTGTTAGAAAAACCAATAACAACTAGACATTCAATCACATGCAAACAAAGTTAACAGCTGTATATCTATAAGTATAAAAGAGGATGTTTGTATATATGTATATATATATATATATATATATATAAGTATAAAAGAGGATGTTTGTATATATATATTTGTTTGGCAGTGATAAACTCAGACACCGCTGAACCGATTGCAACGAAACTTGGTACATACGTGTAGAATTTCATGGATTAGGTTTATACACCATCAATTTCGTGATCCGTCCAATCGGCTCCGCCCCAGTGGCTCTGGAGTTTCCCATGTTAACCTTATGAGAAATGGAATTAATGAATCTTAACAGCTGTTTCAATTAAACAAGTTGGTTCTGTTCATCGATTATGATGTTCAATAGCATTAAAGTTACAAGGATTACCAACAGGGTGCAGCACTATTATTTCTTTTACATTTATGAAAAAATTCAGCGAACAAAATTCTGCCTGAAGGTAAGTGATCGCAGCGAACGAGCTCCAACCCAAAGGTGAGTGAGCGTAGCGAACGAACTTCAACCAAGACGTGATTGAGCCATGCGAAAGAGCTCATCTTGAAAATGAACGAGCATTTGACATAAAACCACCTTAGGACAGGACGACGTCTGTCGGGCCAGCTAGTAACATAATATTTTTGTTTGAAATTAGGTTAACACTTGAAGTTGTCATTATAGACGAAACATGTTGTGTGATTTTATTAAATAAAAAAGAAGGAAAAAAAGGATACTCATGTTATTTTATATATTTTTTATTAATATATATATATGAATTTGAACGGATGGTGTTTTTGGCCTCTAGGGACCTCAAAACGAAAAAGAAAATCGGTCCCGGGCCTAGGTCTTACCATGAGACCTACGGTAATAGCTTATTCCCTATATTGGAAATTCGCTAAAACGCGCTTTACTCCCTAGGGAGAAAAAGGGCAGCTGTAGACCCGCAACGCATGTATTTGAACTGCTATTTTTGCTGTAGTATGGCGAAACACAGTATTACTTATTTCATAGGTATTAAAGTATGTTCACAGGAACATACAGGGTTATTAAAAAAGAATGGTGCACAACTAAACGGAGAGTACATCTTATAGCTGATTGATACACCATAATCCAGTAAATTTGTATTCAAATGTCCTCGCGGGAAAGTTTCGGGGTAGTTTTGATTTTTTCAATTTCTTATGTTTATTGGGGTGCTGAATCCGAATCTGAGGTTTGCCAACAAAAATGCATGACGCAACATTGAAAAAAATAGAAAAATATGAAAATTGTAATATTTCATTTTATTCATTCATCATTTAGTATTAAGTTTCTTAAAATGTTAACTTCTGTTCATACACCTTTGTTATTAATCACTCCTCAGAAAGGCTAGCCTAGTATTCATTTTCCTAATTTATATAATTTCAATAATCTGTTCAATTAATCATTAATAATATTCATTCCATAGCCAATATATTTTTTTACAAAGCCCACAACTTAATTATTTATTAAATATGTAAGAGAATTGAAATACATCCAAATTTCTTATAATATCATTTCAAAATTAGTCCTTAAGGAATCAAAATTCAAGAAGCAGTGAAACTAGTCCATGTGTTCAACAATGAATTATGTGATCATTGAGATGGGATGGGAGGAGAAGGAAGCCATAGTGGAAGTTGAAACTGTGAGTTAAAAGAAGGATTCCAGATTTTATCTAAATTAAATTAATTAATATCATCAAGAAAACCAGCTTATCTCAAGTTATATCACAGTAAACCTCAAGAGGACTCAACTCCATCATTGTTATCTTCAAAATTAAGTATAAAAACTTTTCTTTTAAACTCTTTTAAATTCAGTGCTAATTGGACTTACCTTTTGGACAACATCAAAATTAAATTTTTTCATTGTTGGGATTTTGTAAGTTTAACACCTTAATTATACCTATTTGGACACCATTAAATTTATTAATTCTTCGCATTCAAGCCAGCACGACACCCTACCCTGAGATATATCACATCTAAATTATTTTAACCTTTATTATTCAAACTTATCTTTTATTTCATTTTAATTTCAACCCCACACACCATTGTCAGTCCTTTCATTGTAACGTTAAGCCTTTTAAATCTCATTGCATTTTTGTTCATTTGTTTAAATAAAACACCTTTTGTAATGCATATATCTTTGTTAACTTATTAACTTTAAACATTTATAGAATATAGCCTAAATGAATATTGTGAGGTGAGTTTACAAAATAATGGTATTTTTTTAGATTTTGGCTTATAACTAAAAAACTATCAACTTTTCGCAAATAACTTGCAATATTAAAATTAAAGTACACAAAATGTTCTACAAAATGTACCCCTTTAGTGATTATCTCCGATGAATCGTTTAGGTTCCAGAGCTATTTGAAAATTGGAAAATGTTGAATTAATAAGTAAATTTCTCAAATTCTTCAGCCAATGTCAAATGTTAATAGTATACGCCAAGTTAAAGGTCATATATGTATACAAACAACAATGTTGAAGTCGTTTAATCAAGTACTAAAACATTCCTTTTTTCTTACAAAAAGGTTACATGAACCGTTGCCGTTTAAATGGTCCTGGCTCAGAGAGTTGTAAAGAGACAGGTTCTAGCACACGTTTGGTTCCATCAGTTGTGAGCGTTTTTGCTTTTTCATCTGGAAAATTCTAAAAGGTTATTAGTGAAAACCCGTTCTACACATCTTAAGTAAAGCATGTTGTTTTCAATCGTGGGATGGATTGGTTAGTGACCACTGCTTCTTTTGGTGCAATACAGGAAATTCCACCCATGACGTGGAATGTGTTGTATCCGTCAATAGTATGTACATTGAATTCAGCATTATCATACACCTGTTGTGAAAAGCATGACTGGTCAACTTTCAGTGGATCACTATTGATTGCTGATGCTTCCATACGAGTAGCTTCAGAATAAGACGAACAAACCCCCAATGAAGAAACCACGTCAACCAATTTTCTTGAGCCGTATTTCTTATACAAGAACACCGCCAGCCCTGCAAGAAGTGGTGAGACAAATGATCTGGGCTTTACTGCTGCTAAAATACTGTGTGATAGCGCTTTATAGTCAACGGCTGTACTCTTCCTCCTCCACATATCATGGTCCCCACGTTTTTTTTGTATAGGACAACTGTCTCCATGAATGTACTGAGAGTTTAAGGGATAACCCCATCATACCCTTCCAAAAAAACTGTCAGGTGGAGGGTACTGCTCTGTCTCATAAACCTGGCTACGGATATCCTAAACAATTATTGCAGCAGCCGTCTTAACAACTTGGAGTCTTGTTCATTTTTTGATGCATGTTGGTACCAATGGAGAATGGTAGTAGTATTTTGCATAATAGTACTTGATTGGAGAATGGTGAGTCGGTGGCTCAGTTGGTAGCGTCACGGACTTCGTGCCCAAGGCAGCGATGTCGTGGGTTCGGATCCTGGTCACTGCCACTAAAATTTATCAGTACAGTTCCGTACTGTACCGGCTCACCCCTTTTTTTGCTGGATACGTTTCACGCACAGATCTGTAGTCTATGTGGACGGGCAAATGCAAGGTTAAAAGAGGCCGCCAACCTCTTTAAAAAAATAAATAAAAATAAATAATTCAATATTTGATATCTTGTGTTTGCAAAACATACTGCCGTCTTTTTATTCGGAGCATTCAAAATTATAATACCGCTTCCGTATTTTGGTTCAGATAAGCTTTTACCGTCTTATTATCAGGCCGAAAAAACCACTCTTGATCTGGCCTATTAACTCCTCGAGAGAAAACTGGCACTCATCATAACTGTTTTCAAGATATTTTGTAAATATCTTCCAATTGCTTCTTCCGCGTCATTGGCAAATGGTCCACTTTTTAGCGAATTTCCCATATAGGGAATAAGCTATTACCGTAGTACTCATGATAAGACCTGGACCCGGGACCGATTTTTTTTCGTTTTGAGGTCCCTAGAGGCCAAAAACACCATCCGTTCAAATTCATATATATATATATGTCCGTTAGCGCGATAACTCGAGCAAAAATGATCCGATTTTGATGAAATTTGGTACAAACGTGTAAACCTACGTTTATTCGAACGAGTTCGCGAACCAGCATGATCGGACCATGGGAACAGGGGTTTATGGGGGCTTTTATGGGGTAAAAATGGGTTTTTCCTATTTTTGACCCAAAAAACATAAAATTTTGAAATTTCTTTCCAAACTATTTTGTAGAGCTTAAAAAAACAAATAATTTGGTATATTGTAGCGTTATAATGCGCCTAATGGTTACGGATAAAATTCCAAAAAATTGTTAATTGAAAATTCCCATGTTATTCTTATGGAGAATAAGTAAACCGTTGTAGTGTGCTTGTTTATTAACATATTTTGCCCAAATTTGGAAAATGTTTTTATTTCTTACCAACTATTAACATTTTACATAAAAAAACACTTTTACCCTCCCTGTTGCAGCAAACCTAAGTATGTGTTAAACTGATTCTATTTAAATAGGGAATAAATGTGATATTTTTAAGGATACATTTTAGTCTAAATCCAATCAGGCAAATGGAAATTCGCTTAGTCTGCAGGTTTGCTGCGGCGGGGGTATTCTTTTCTCTTGAGACGATTGTAAAGTTTTCTCAAGCACAAACTATGATACTGACCACTAGAGGCCACCAAATATGATATAGGGAAAAGGCGGTAATATATTAATTATTATAATATAAATAAATATATAGTATAATATATTAATATGTTAATAGAAAATATAGCCTTTAGCTGGTTTATTTATTTATTTTAATGAAAATAGTAACAATATTAGTTTTAATATAATAACAATATTAACCTATCTATCTATTCTATATATAATTCAGTTTTAAAAATCTTTGTACAACTAAATCTAGAGTTCTACTGGAGCGATTTTATTAATTAATGGGTCGTTGGAAAGCTTAGGTCGTGTAGATTTGCAAATAATTATGAAAGTTTGTTTTTGTTACGATTTATGGTGAAAAATTAATAAAAAACATGTTTTCCATAAGAAATACATTGAAAACGGCGTTTTTCACACTTTTTATTTGGGTGCGACTTTTAGCTGCCATTTTTTAGTGTTTCCAAGAAGTGTAAGGTCTCAATTTGTATGAATTTTTATTCTATTTCAGAATACCACCCTCCACTTTCGTCGATTTCCTCATCATTTAAAAATTATTTGCAAAAAAGCGAAGCAACCTCCGAATTTATAGTAATGAGAAAATATTGAGTTTGGGATATTTTTCTTAAACTTTGTACAACTAAATCTAGACTTCTACTGGACCGATTTTGTTAATTAATGGGTCATTAGAAAGCCTAACTCCTGTAGATTTGCAAATATTTATAAAATTGGGATTTTATTAAATATTTGTGGTGAAAAAGTAAAAATAACAAAAATACATTAAAAACTGCTTTTTTCAAGTTTCTGTTTTCAAGATTCTATTTGTAGCTAGCTTTTGGCTGCCTTTATTAAGTATTTTCAAGGAATGCATAGTAGTTAATAGTAGTAAATTTTATTTTCTTTCAGAATATCGCATTCACTTTGGTTGATTTCCCCTCCATGTAAAAGATATTGGCAATAATCTAAGTGATATCCAAATTTATAGTGGCGAGAAAATACTAAATTAGATATATTTTTTTAAACTTTGTACAACTAAATCTAGACTTCTACCGGACTGATTTTGTTACTTAATGGGTCGTTGGAAAGCCTAATTTGTGTAGATTTGCAAATAATCATGAAAGTTTGATTTTATTAGATATTTGAGGGGAAAAATAATACATTTAAAACTCATTTTTTCCAAGTTTATATTTCCAATTTTATATTTGTAGCCAACTTTAGGCTGCCTTTATTGAGTAATTTCAAGAAATACATAATGGTAATTTGTAGTAAATTTTATTCTCTTTCAGAATATCACCTTCCGCTTTGGTCGATTTCCTCGCCATTTCAAAGTTATTTGCAAAAACGTTAAGCAACCTCTAAATTTATAGTAGTGAGAAAATACTGAATCAAAAATGTTGTTGTTAAGCTTTGTACAATTAAATCTACAGCTCTACTGAACCGATTTTATTAATTAATAGGTCATTGGATAGCCTAATTTGTGAAGATTTGCAAATAATTATGAAAGTACTGTTGAGGTTGCAAGCAAGATCGTTTGGCTATAAATCGATGATAAATAACTCCATTTTTTGAACAATTTGTGTTGGTCGTGATTTAGCTGTGTGCTTTAATGAAATGGAAGCGGTATTTCAATGAAGGTTCTTAGGTCAAAACAAATAGAATAACGTAATTAGAATTAAGTAAATATATCTAAAACTAAATTCCATATCCAAGATATAATAAAATTTATATTTTCTGATTGAGCGATACAGTATCTTGAACTTAACTGATTAAAACTATCAATATCTCAAGTGAACGCTTTTGAAGTATTTACCAAGACATAAAAAATAACTTAAATAAAAATAGAGTTACGTATCATTGATTGCAGATAGGTACTAAAACGATTGTATTTATTGTTGATTCGTGATTCAGCAGTGTGCTTTAGGTAGTCCGATTTTAATAATCAATAGCTCAAATGAAATCTCGTATTTTATTAAGGTTTTTAGACCAAAATGTATGAAGTAATTAGAACTACTGGAATACATCTTTAATTGAAGTGAAAAAAATCTTTCGTCGAGTAATACATTAAATAAATGAATGATGATGCTTGATGACAAATATGTGCTAGCATATCTTTATTTTAAGACCAAAGTTATGAAAATCGGGCGGGTAGAAGAGCCCTCCTGTAAACCATCGACCGCCTGCGAAACATTGAACTATAAAAAAACCAAATTTAACTCCCATAAGAAATGTGCAGGGAGGCAGTTTGTGCATAACTCGAAATATACGTCAAAATGAATGCCGATGTTTGATGGCAAATCTGCGGTACGTCCATACCTTTAGTTTAAGGCCAAAATTATGAAAATCCGTCGGGTAGAAGAGCTAACCCGACTCGGAAAAGAAAGACCAATTATTTTTATAGATGGTAATAATTACACCTACCTCAAGTAATACAGAATTGTCTAGTATGACAAATATTATAATGGGAGGAAATAGTATTGTTGAACGTCTAGAGGGTGTTTCAAATTATAACAATTGGAAGTTTTCAATGAAAATGGCCTTAATAATTGATGGACTTTGGGATTGTGTATCTAATGATACTGAAATTAAAGATAAAAACAGGGATCAAAAGGCTCTTGCAAAAATGTGTTTAAATGTTTTGCCTACTTGTTATCCTTATGTTAGGAATGCTAACACTGCTAAAGAAGCTTGGGATAATCTCCAGAATGCTTTTGAAAACAAAAGTTTGGTTAGAAGACTTAGTCTTTTAAGACGTTTGCTTAGAACTAAATTGGAAGATTTTAGCACAATGGCAGACTATGTAAATGGAACTTTGTCCTTAATTCAACAGTTAGCAGACATAAATCACATTGTTGATGATGAAGAAGTTGCAATGTTACTTCTGGGTGGTTTACCTTCAGAATATGAACCGCTTATTATGGGTATTGAAGTTACTCAAACAACTGTCTCAAGTGAGTTTGTTAAAACTCGTCTCTTACAAGAAGATTTTAGGAGGTCTGAAAATACTTCAACTGGAAGTGAATCAGCTTTGGTAACTAAACATTCTTATGCCAAGAAAATTGAGAAGTTGAAAGATTCAAAAGGTAAGTTTAGACCGCGGAAGAAAATTATTGCAATAATTCTCAGCACAGATCTGAGGCAAATTATGTTGGGAAACACAAAGAAAATGACAATCGTTTTACAACAGTTTTCCATACTTAAAATATAAAATCTTATGAATCCAAAGTTGATCATAATGATTGGGTAATTGATTCAGGTTGTACAACTCATATGAGTAATCAAATGGTGAAAAATGGTAAGTTTGAAAAGAAGGAAGTTTTGGTGGCCAATAATGCAAAACTTACAAGTAATTGTGTTGGTGATATTGAACTTTTGTAGAAAATTCTAATAAAGTTACTGTTAAGGATGTTTTATACATACCAGAACTTGCTACTAATTTGTTGTCTGTAAATAAAATTACAGAAAAAGGTAAAATAGTAGTTTTTGACAAAGATTCGTGCAGAATTTATTCAGAAAATGACTGTCGAATAGAGGGAAATAGTGACATTTCTGCTGTGAATGACGGTGGTGCATATAAACTTAACTTAATTGAGCCAACAGAGTTGAATGGTCACTCTGAATTCAAAGAAGATAGTTCATCAGCTGCTCTTACAGTTGCTACCAAAGGTACGTGGCTTAGGCCATCTAAGTCATAAAGGAATGGATTTACTAAGAAATGGTTTAGTTAATGGAGTAAATTATTCAAAATCAGAAAAGGAGAATACTTGTACCGCATGTACTGAGGGTAAGATAACAAGAAAATCTTTTCCTAAAGGTCAAAGTATCAGAGCTACTTCATTACTTGGGCTAATTCATTCAGACTTATGTGGACCTATGTCAGTTAAAAGTTGGGGTGGATCTCTTTATCTTTTAACATTCACCGATGATTTCTCAAGAAAAACTTTTTGCTATTTACTTAAACACAAAAATTAAGTTTTAAGTAAGTTCAAAGACTTCAAAATGGAAGTAGAAAATCAAACTGGCTTTAAAATTAAGCGCTTGAGAACTGATAATGGCAAGGGTGAGTATGTTAACAAACAATTTGCAGATTTTCTACGTTTAAATGGCATTGTTCATGAGACCACTATACCCCACACTCCAGAGAAAAATGGTGTAAGTGAACGTGTTAACCGAACACTAGTTAAAAAGACAAGATGTTTACTTCAAGGTTCAGGTTTAGGAAAACGATATTGGGGAGAAGCTATAAACACAGCTATATATTTGAAAAATCGTAGTCCTACAGCAGCTTTAAAGGATGCAACACCAGAGGAAGTTTGGACTGGTTCAAAGGTTGATCTAAGTCACTAAAAGCTGGGTTTTCCTAGACGCGGAGTCGGCCAGCGGAGAGAGGAACACGGAGAGCGGACTCAGCTTGTCTTAGGCAATTTAATGTTACTGTTTTCCTAGAAGCGGAGCGGAATGCCATGTTAATTTCAATTCCGCTCTCCGCGTTCCTCTCTCCGCTCGCCGACTCCGCGCCTAGGAAAACCCAGCTTTACGGGTTTTTGGCTGTAAAGCTTATGTTCATATTCCCAAATGTTACAGAAAGAAACTTGACACGAAAGCAAAGCCTTGTATTATGGTTGGGTATTGTGAACATTCCAAAGGCTACAGACTAATTGATCCTAAGAAACCTTATTCTATTATAAAAGCACGTGATGTTGTTTTTGTAGAAAACCAATGTCATACCTCTGATGTTAATGATTACCTGAAAAATGAAAGTCAACAAGTTGAATATACTGTTATAAACAGAAGTACAACTGAACTTGTGGAAGAACCAAACAATGATATAACATCTGTTGACAACGAAGAAAATCTTGTTCATTCTAACAGTTTAAGTGAACAGGAAGTTTCAGAAAATGAAAATTCTTATCTAGACAATTCACATGATGAAAATGAACAGCTAGTTCTAGAAGAAGGCAATTCTTTGATTGATGATAAAAGACCTGAACGTGATCGCAGAAAACCATTATGGATGAACGACTTCGTTTCATATCAAGCTGTCGATGTTTTTGATTAACCGCAAACTTTCAAAGAGGCAATTAAAAGTAATTTCAAAGAAGAATGGATGAATGCCATGGATGAAGAGTATAATTCTCTGATTAAGAACATTGTTTGGGAGTTGGTTGATCGTCCTAAGACTGAAAATGTGGTTAAATGCAAGTGGGTTTATAAAGTTAAGAAAAATGCTGATGGTGATCTTGAGAAGTTCAAAGCACGTCTTGTTGCCAAAGGTTTTAGCCAAGAATATGGTGTTGATTTTACAGAAACTTTCTCACCTGTTGTGCGGTATTCAACGATTAGATTATGGTTTTCTATTGGAAATGAACTTTACATGGATATTGATCATATTGATATAACTACAGCATTTTTGAATGGTTCTTTAGAAGAAACTATCTACATGGAACAACCTACTGGTTTTGAAAAGGGAGAAAATAAAGTTTGTCTCTTAAAAAAGAGTATTTATGGACTGAAACAGGCAAGTAGATCTTGGAATAAAACTGTTCATGAATTTTTGACGAAGTTAAACTACAAACAATCTAAATGTGAACAGTGTGTTTACATTAAGAAACAGACAAGTGGTTTAACGATTCTAGCTTTGTATGTGGATGATTTTTTTATTTTCACTAATGATAAAGTTGAAAAACTAAATCTAATAACAGCTCTTCAAAAAACTTTTGAAACTAAAGTTCTGTCCGTTTCAAAAAGCAATATACTCCAGTTTGAACCTATGCTACAAAGTTATTAGTGATCCGATTTTTACCGTTTATGCATGAAAATTTAGCTTTTTAATTCTACGTTACATCATTTAAGTAAAAAAATTTCAAAATTCTTTGAAAATTTTTGTTATTGGCGTAGTGTAAAAAAACACGGGTTTTAGGCGATGCGTAAATATATTTTGACTTTAAAAATTCATACAAAGAAAACTATAAACTGCAGGACTTTGAAACTTTTATACAATGTTACTTGGTAACTTATCAACATTACACGTGATTTTCAGAATTTTGTCTTTGATAAAAAAAGTTCTTGTAACTTTTGTAAAGCCTTGCTATCTTTTGATTGCTTGGTCGCATAAACTTCCAACAAGGTTCAAATAAAACCGGTGATAACGTAACAATTGAAAATATAAACTGATTTATATACATTTTACTCTCTGATTTTATATAGATTGATAAATCAAATGTGGTCAGTGTGTAGCGGCGCGTAAGTAACGAGCGCCATTTCTCCCCGTTGGGACAGACTCGGGGGGAAAAATGCGGGACTCGAGAAGCAGCAGAACGCGTTGTGGACACGTCATGCAACCCCATATAGTTTAAGCGTGAGTCACTCAAACTACAGTTTAAACATGAATCACTCATACAGAAATGTCATTTGGCCTGCTAATTTTGACGAGTGAACATCGCTTTTCAAGATGCCCGCGCTTTTCTCAGAGAGAGAAAGAGAGAGGGAGAGAGAGGGAGAGAGAGGGGGGGAGAGAGAGAGAGAGATTTCTATGATCCTCAGTGCGATTGTTTTTTTTTAGACTCGAGGGTGAAAAGTTAAATGATAAAAGGTATCCGGTTAACCAAAAAGTCCACGAATGTTTAGTAATACCGCTGATTACGGCCAAGAAGTATAGTGCCAGCACGAAGGAAAACCGCAACGAACCTTCGCTTTATGAAGAGCTAATCCATTTTTAAACCTGCCATTGGAGGTCCAAAGCCCTCATGGGAAAAGGTGATGGGAAATGGTTAAAATTTCCGGTTTTATTTGAACCTTGTTGGAAGTTTATGCGACCAAGCAAAGCAAGACTTTACAAAAGTTACAAGAAATTTTTTTTATCAAAGACAAAATTCTGAAAATCACGTGTAATGTTGATAAGTTACCAAGTAACATTGTATAAAAGTTTCAAAGTCCTGCAGTTTATAGTTTTCTTTGTATGAATTTTTAAAGTCAAAATATATTTACGCATCGCCTAAAACCCGTGTTTTTTTTACACTACGCCAATAACAAAAATTTTCAAAGAAGTTTGAAAATTTTTTGACTTAAATGATGTAACGTAGAATTAAAAAAACTAAATTTTCATGCATAAACGGTAAAAATCGGATCACTAATAACTTTGTAGCATAGGTTCAAACTGGAGTATATTGCTTTTTGAAACGGACAGGACCTGTTACCAACACTGTCTAGGTATGAAAGTGTCTCGAAATCGTAAAGAGAGAACCATATCACTCTCACAAAGTAGCTATGTGACAAATCTTTTGCAGCGTTTTAACATGACAGAAGCAAAACCTGCATCTACCAATGGCAGTTAACTTGAAGCTTGAAAAGGTTTCTAATGAAGAGAAATCCAATTATCCTTATCAACAGCTGATTGGTGGACTTCTATATCTTTCAGTGTGTACAAGGCCTGATATATCGTATGCTACAAACTATTTAAGTCAGTTCAACACATGTCATGATAAAAGTCATTGGATTGCAGCAAAGCGTGTACTGAGATATCTAGTTGGGACTAGAAAATATGCACTTACATTCAAATCTACCAATAACTTCAATTTGGACGCATATGTTGACGCAGATTGGGCTGGAAACACAATTGATAGAAGACCAACAACTGGTTTTGTCTTGAAAGCTGGAGGATGTGCAGTTTCTTGGGAATCAAGGAAACAACGTACTGTTGCTTTATCCACTACAGAAGCGGAATATTTAGCAATGAGTGATGTAACTAAAGAGGTGTGCTTTATGAAAAACTTCTTAAGTGAGATAAGTGACAAGCTCTACACTGTTGTACTGTATAATGACAATCAAAGTGCTCAGAAGTTTATTCAAAACACTCAATCTCATAATCGCACGAAGCACATTGATGTTAGACATCACTTCATAAGAGAAGCTGTACAAAAGAAGTTAATTGAAATCAAGTATATGCTAACTGAAAGTATGACGGCTGATATTTTAACCAAACCTTTGTCGTGTGCTCCCACTATCTCCGCGTTCCGCTATCTCCGAACCCAAATCTGTCCCGCCATCTCCGAATTCTTGAGTGACCCTTATAATCCAGTCACTGCCTGCGTTGTTAGCTGTCATTGCATACACGGCTGCGAAGCCCCGTGGGTGGAAGATTTGATGAAAATTTAACCCGTGGGTTAGGTTAGGTTAGGTTAGGCTAGGTTAGGTTAAGTTAAGTTAGGTTAGGTTAGGTTTGGACGGAAAGTCTTAACGCAGGAAGTAACCGAGGATTATAGGGGTCACTCTGAAATTCGGAGATAGCGGTACACGGAGATGGCGGGACGCGGAGAAAGCGGGAGGTAACCATCTTTGTCACGTGAAAAATTAAATCACTTTGTGACAGACTTGGGACTTAAAGACTCAGATTAAATAAAAAAACAGATGTTTGATTAAGAGGGAATGTTGAAGATTTTATATAGTATTGCTTTGTTTAATGCTATATAATCAAATATCTTTTTAATGTATCTTTTAATATCAGCTGCTTGTTATTATTATTATGTTGTCCTAATATGTTCACAGTTTGAAGTGTTAATGTTTTAATCTCTTTCCTTTTTACATCAATTATTAATAAAGTATTTTATGTATTTTATTCCCTCATTTCATCAAAAACTACAAGAAATACAATATTTTCCCCATTTTTCTCATTTTTGACAATGTTGCGTCAAGAATTAATTTTTGTTGGCAAACCTCAGATTCGGATTCAGCACCTTAAAATATATAAGAAATGAAAAAAATCAAAACTACCACAACTTTCCCGGTAAAAACACTAATTAACTGAATTACCAATGAAAGGGGATTGTTTATAATTTTTTTTACAAGGTTAAGTTTTGTTTCAGTTGCTTGGTTGAGTACCACGAAACCTCTCGACAAAATCGAAGAATATCAACAAGAATCGAAGCTATCGTGGCATAAATATGTGCTTTTTGGCTTGTCAGTAAGTTTCAATGCTTGTATTAACTGGAAATTCTACGGTTAATACAAACGCTTTCATCTCAAACGCTTGCTTAAACTGCGGTATGTGCATAACTGCGGACTGCGGTATGTGAAGTTCCCTACCAGCTTTGACTGTCGAGGTTTTTTTGACTCCGCAGAAACTTTATTTCGATTCTCTCCACAGCGTGTGGCGGAGTCTGAGAACGGCCCAAAATCTTCTCGCCACGCAAATATCCAGTTGTTTTGAATTGCCTCATCCAACGAGTTATGCAGTTCCGACGAGGAGCCTCCTTCCCAAATTTGGTCCAAATGTTCCGCTGTACACTAACAATAGCTTTAGTTCGAGTGAATGCTAAAACATAAAATGCTTTTTTCTTGTTTTATAGTAGCCATTTGTTGGCAGTCTTTTTGGTACTCAACTAAGCAACTGAGACAAAAAATAACCTTGTCAAAACAAACTTATAAACACATCATTTCCATTGGTGTAGCAATCGGCTGTTTAAAATCATTAAATCTCACGTACCGGTACAAGACATTTAGTTTTGCACCATTCTTGTTTAACAACCCTGTACTATTTGGTATGTTGATATTTTCTTCTTCGTGATGTTTCTTTGCGGAGAGCCTGGGGTGTCTCTAAAGGGCATTGGACGTCTTCATCCTAACACGGATTTAGGAAGGGGGTATCTATATATAAAAGACAAAGCCCTCACTGACTGACTCACTCACTCATTACTAATTCTCCCACTTCCCATTTACCTAGGAGGCTGAAATTTGGTACCTTGATTCTTTAGGCATTAAATAGGAAAACTAAGCTGTTTTTATTCTGATCGTACTCTCGGGCTCCGCCCCAGTGGCTCTGGAGTTTCCCATGTTAACCTTATGAGTACTCATATTTAAATAGACTTAATGAATCTTAACAGCTGTTTCAATTAAACAAGTTGGCTCTGTTCTATGATGTTCAATAGCAATAAAGTTACAAGGATTACCAACAGGGTGCAGCACTATTATTTTTTTTTATTTATGACCACAGCTAATTTGCAACCAAAAGGTGAGTGAGCGTAGCGAACGAACTTCAACCTGGAGACGAGTTAGCGTAGCGAAGGAGCTAACCTGAAGGCAAGTGAGCGCAGCGAACGAGCTCCAACGTAAAGGTGAGTGAGCGTAGCGAACGAACTTCAACCAGGACGTGATTGGCCATGCGAACGAGCTCACTGATGAAGGAAAACGGGGCAAAGCCCGCGGGTACAGCTAGTATTTTATAATAGTGAATATAGATTTGGTAGCAATATTTATAATCTCTAATTTATCGGTCAATCGTAGATTACATTATTAGGTCTAAATGTTACAATGACTTCTGTACAGCTTACATAATGGAACATGATACGAGAAGTAAAGGAGTACAATAATATATTTTGACTGAATGCTATAATCATCGCGAGCTGGTGATGTGGATGGTTGCGGCAAGTCTAGTTCTGTGTCTAGACCTGTACCAGTTACATAACCGCTAGCCTGAGTGCTGGTGCTGGTGCGGTTCAGAACTCACTGCTAGTCTGCTGGTCAGTACAGTAGACAGTACCGACAGTACGCCACTCTACTACTATACACTTCATTCACGATGGCCCCATTCACATCACGCAGTCGGCTGTCGGCAGTACTGACCGGTGTCTTCACGGCACGGACGAGTTAAGTAACCTTTGATTGGTTACTCCAACCTTCAAAGCTCACCACACATAATAACGGCACGTTGCGCACTCCTGGCGCGGCTCCGTAACCGTACTAGTTTCTAATTAATAATTATGTAATGTCAGCGGTACAGTTTTTCTAGGATTTTGCGCAACATATACATATAAATGCCCCATTTTCACTTGTATGGAGTGTAGGGTTCGACCAGTCGCCGTTGAGTGGTTGAGTTGAGTAGACCGAGTAGTTTGGGATCGGTGACCGGTCTTCCAAAAGTTGATGAACAGGTAGCACTTTCTTTTAACCATCGCTTCCTATGCTAACGCCAACGTCCATATTGCACCTACAGAACACCTACAAAAACAAAAACGGTTATCAAGTCCATTTGCCACCTTCGAAAACAATTTTGAACGTAAGTGTGACATATCTAATGACGGCGGTTTATTCCACGCATTATTTAACCACAGAATCGCGAGGAATACCTCCCGTTATTCTGATATTTAGCGAAGATCAAAAGTTAGCCTTCATATCTATCGAAGGGTACTTGACAATTTTGAAAAACTTACATGCAGTTCATTGAAACTTAAGTTTTAAATATAGGTACATAAAAATATTTTAAACGGACGTTTGCTATTCAGAAAACTAAGTTCTTTGTATGACGACACGATTTGTTATATCATAACTAATCAACAGGGAAGAGTAATTTTAAACATGCACTATATCAGTGTTATTATAAATAAAAACTGATAAATAAAACTAATGAAATGTCCAAATGAAGCATTTGCTTCATCACAATCAACACCAAGATGCGCTTGAGTTTGAGAATTACGAACGCAGCTTTCTCTAGAATTGGAGAACAAAATGTTCATAGTAACTTTACATAAAATACCCCCACCGCAGCAAACCTGCTGACTAAGTGAATTTCCATTTGTATAAATTGATTTTCAATTAAATATATTTAAATAACATTAGGTTTAACAAGTGCCTAGGTTTGTTGCTACAAGGAAACTAATAAAGTGTGTTTTTTTTTTTGTCAAATATTAATAGCTTAGTATAAAATAAATAAATTTGACAAGTTTGATCAAAATATATCCACATACAAACAAACTAAAAAATTATACAATATTCTCTCTCTCTCTCTCCCTCTCCCTCTCTCTCTCTCTCTCTCTCTCTCTCTCTCTCTCTCTCTCTCCCCCCTCTCTCTCTCTCTGCTGGCTTGGGATCTGCAGGTTCTTAATAAATTTAGTAGGTGGACGACGTTTGAAAATACACAGGGAGGCAAATCAAACATTGACGTGACATTGGTGACAAGGGATCTTTCAGGAAAAATGGAGGACTGATTAGTTCATGAAGAGACATTAAGTGATCATCGGCTAATTACTATTAAATTGCGAGGAGATCAAAGTAATCGGATTATCCAGAATGAACAGAGGCAAGGATCATACTGCTTAAGGAAGGTAAATTGGGCGAAATTTGACGAGGCTCTAGAAGCGTGCAGGAAATGGAAGTTGAAACGGCTACAACAGAGGTTCATGCAGAAAGGATTACAGAAATGACGTGCAAACTGATGGAGGAACAGTTCCCAAAAGCAAAATTAGGTACGAAAAAGGTATACTGGTGGACAGAAGAGCTGGATGAATTGCGAGTAAAAATTAGAAGGAAAAGTAGAATCTGGAGAAGGACAGGGAGTGAAGTGGACAGGAGAGCGTTTGTTAGGTCAAGGACAGATTACGTATGGGGAATCAGGAAGCAAAAGAAGAATATGTGGGAAAAGTTAATTGCGGAGGAAGAGGGTGACCCGTGGGGAAAGGTTTATAAGATTGCTGCAGAGAAGCTGAAAAAGGATACTGTGCTGGTTAGCCTGGAAAAAGAAGACGGTACAATGACAGAGACAGTGCAAGAGACCCTAGAGAGAATGATACAAGGATTGCTGCCAGACGATAGAGAAGAGGAGGATACAGAGGAACAAGCAAGAATTAGAAGTAGGATGATTGATGAAAGCACTGGAACAGATGAGGAAGATTTCACAGAAGGGGAGCTAACTGCATGTGTTTCACTGCTGAAGGATAGGAAAGCCCCGGGAGTGGATGGAATAAAGAACGAAGTAGTTAAGAGAATGTTTGGAGGGATCAAGGGGACGCTGTTGAACCTGTACAACAAGATGCTGTGAGAAGGTAGGTATCCTTATGTGTGGAAAAAAGGAATCGTCAAAGTTTTTCTAAAGAGCGAGGAAAAGGACCCAAGTAAGGTTAAATCGTACAGGCCAGTAATTCTCTTACCTGTCTTAGGAAAGTTAGGCGAAAGATTAATAGAAAAGGAAAAAAGAAAAGGATGAAAGAATGGATGGATAGGGAAAATAGGGCAAATCCACTGCAATATGGATTCACGGAAAGTGTTGGAACTGTAGACGCACTTCTGGATATGAGAAGAGAAGTAGAGGAGACAGATGAAAAGTACGTAGTAGGCTTGTTCCTGGATATTTCTGGTGCCTTCGACTCCGCCTGGTGGCCAGAGATTCTGAGAGTTTTGAGGAGATGGCGATGTCCGAACAACATCTACCGATTGGTAAGGGACTACTTCCGAGGCAGAACCGTGACATTAAGAGCTGGCAACGGAGATGTGAACAAGAACATCACTAAAGGATGCCCCCAAGGGTCTGTGGTGGGCCCTCTGTTGTGGAACATCCTGTTCGATGGGTTTTTGCGGCTGCCTTTCGAGGAAGGTATCTCCGCGATAGCCTATGCGGATGACGGACTGCTTTTGGTGAAGTCGAACACAAGCCCTGATCTCATGAGGAGGGCATCAAGAGCCTTGGAACTGGTCACTAGGTGGGGGAAGACAGGAAGATGACTTTTTCGAGGGAAAAGACAGTGATGGTGCTCCTGAAAGGAAGGTTGGTTGAAAGATTCATCCGTGTTGACATGGGAGACGTGAATATTCGGTGTTCAAATGAGACAAAGTACTTAGGAGTCGCAGTAAGAAGTGGATTGAAATTTGCAGGACATTATGAGCAAGTAATCGACAAGACTATGAAGGCATTCGGAAAGTTAAAAGGACTGGCCAAGGCAAACAACGGCATGAGATGCGAGAACTTGAGAAGATTGTACATCGGTGCGCTTGAACCAATGATGCTGTATGTCTGTGAGATGTTGGGGCCAACGAATGAGGGGACGAGGTGAGAAGTCCAAGTTGATGAGTCTTCAGAGAAAACTGTTGTTGGGTGTGATCAAGGGCTACAGCACGATATCCCACGAAGCTGTCCGAGTGATTGCCGGGGTCATCCCGCTTGACTTGATGGTTGAAGAAAGGATTAAGAGAAGAAGGGTCAAAGAACAAGGTATCAACATCAAGGATAGTATGACGATCCGAAGAGAAGAAACACTCGTTGACTGGCAGAGACGGTGGGAGTCTAGCACAAAAGGAAGGGAAACCTTTGCGTTCGTTCCGGATGTGAGGTTCAGAAAGAAAGTCCATTGGGAAACCGATCACTACACGACACAGTTCGTCAGCGGACACGGCAACTTCAAGGCAAAGCTGAAAAGTTTCAACCTCGTCGATGATGACCATTGCACTCATTGCGGAGAGCTGGAGACATCGCAGCACGTACTGATGGAGTGCCCATGTCTTTAAAAAACACGAAGGCGGATTGGGTGTCCGGGGACGTCATGGCTTGCCCATGGCAAACGGCCCTAAATCTGAGCTGGTCACCATTTGTGAACCAGACCTCCCCTTGCATTCTGGTCGGGGTAATGGGGGACGCTAGTGGGGATACCTTCGCATGCCAACTCCAGACCTAAGCTTGATGGCAGCCACTGCTGTGAAATTGACAACAGTGGGGGCCACCGTTAGTAAGCAGCCTCGCCACGCTGAAAGCGGTGCTTCAAAATTGTCAGAAATCGGCTCAAGAACCATGGGCATATGCGGGTGCCTGCGACTGTGATAGGTGGGCATCGGTGTCCGAGGAGGTTTGGCCTGATTGGTGAAATGTAGGGCCTCGGTCGATGGACGGCGCAGGAGTGATTGGCAATACTCCTATGAACCGGGGAACACAAAAAAAACCATCACTAATGAATTGTATGTAGTTTTCAGGTTTCAGTTTGACCTACACCAAAGAGAAGCTTTTTAAAAGATTTTATATTACATTAATTGCAAATCAAGATGTCGGCTGATCAATTGAGAACATTGAAGGAGGATGAGGCTAGGAGAGGACAGGATAGCGGCGGAAAAGGAGTTCCTGGAAAAACACGAGAAGGAGAGGAGGTTGAGTAGCTCCAGGGGGTCCGCGTCTGCGTTGGGAGGAGGCTATCGATCGGGGACCAGCAGTATGGCGGAGTCGGAGTCCGATGCGGAGAAGCAAAAGAAGAGGAATAGAAGCCCTGAGGAAAAGGAGAAAGAGAAAAGGAGGAAAGCCAGGAAGACTGAGGATTTGGAATCGGATGAGGAAGAAAAGGTCGAGGATGAAGACCCGTTAGTTTGCTTGAGTTTGGTTCTGGATAAGATGAAGGGATGGTTCAAACAGCCAACCATCATGAAAATGGTGACAAAGCCTCAGACAGAGAAGTTTGGAAGGTACTTGAACCGGTTCCAGGAAGAGCTGATTAGGGCAAGAGAGGATAGAGTCCGGATTGAAACAAGGTTGGAAGAACGAAGAGAGTTTTTAAAGATCGTGAGCTCCACCGTGCGACATGAAATGGACAATCTGAAGGACAAGGTTGTTCCAGGCGCGGCTGGAGTGAGCTACTCAGCAGTGCTGAAGAAAGATACCCCAATGGTTCCAAGGGTAACTGGAATGAAAGGACCCGTAGTCCAAGCACCGAAACAAATTATAGTGCGGCATGACACCTTGGAGACTGAAGAAGTGACTAAAACCTTGAAAAAGTTAGTACGGCCTTCTGAAATCGGCTTGAAAGTTAAGAGGCTTATAAATATCAAGAATGGTGTGATTATTGAAGCAGAAAATGAGGATGGAGTGCAAAATCTCATGAAGCAAGAGACGTTGAAAGAGGCAGGGTTGAAAGTAGAGCGTCCGGAGAAGAAAAAACCTTTCATCATGATTTATGATGTTAGTGCTAAACTGACGGAAGATGAGGTCAAGGAGGAGATTTTCTCCCGAAACATGGGGGAGAGCCAAATTGTTGAGGCGGATTTCAAGCAGGAGTTTGCGGTAAGACATAGGTATAAGGATTTAAGATCGACAGGGAAAAGGTGTCATGTTGTGGTGGAATGTTCTGTACGGGTGAGGAACTGGCTAAGAAGGAAAGAGCGGATCTTCGTAGAATGGCAAAGTTGTCGGGTGAAAGACTATGTGGATGTTGCTAGGTGTTTTAAGTGTCAGAAGTTTGGACATGTGGCAAAGCACTGTAAGAGTGAAACCCCTGCTTGCTCCCACTGTGCTGGGGAGCACGACTATAAGGACTGCCCCAACAAGGGTAAGAAGGAAAAGGTTAGATGTATAAACTGCGTAAGAGATAAGAAGGAAAATAGCAAGCATGAAGCTGGGTCAAGGAAGTGTCCGGCCTATGAGAAGGCAGTCAGACGGCAAAATGAAAAAATAGATTATGGATTGTAGAATTGGGCAATGGAATCTAGGGAGAGGTAAAGTTGCTACAGATGAAGCACTCAGAAGATGTATAGAAGAAAAATTAGATGTCCTTCTTGTCCAAGAGCCATACGCGGTAGGGAGAAAGGTGAAGATAGCTGGTTGCAGAGTATTTCATGACAGGAGCGGAAGAGAAGATATTTGGAGTGCAGTTATTGTGATGAATGATACCATTGGCGCCATAATGGTTGCTCAGGAAACAAGTGGAACGTGTGTTAGTGTTAGGTTAGAGCAGAATGGAAAGTCAATACACGTGATCAGTCTTTATTGTAGGCCGTCGGAACCCATTGAAGGTCACTTGGCATGGTTAGCTGATATAATAAGGAAGAAAGGAAATAAAGAAGTTGTTTGCGGAGGGGATTTAAATGCAAAATCGGGACTGTGGCTCAGTGGTTCAACGGATGAGAGAGGGTCGAAGGTGGAAGAGGTTGTAATTGCTTGGGATCTGCACGTGGTGAACAAATTTAGTAGATGGACGACTTTTGAGAACACGCAGGGAGGAAAATCAAACATTGACGTGACGATTACGACGAGGGATCTTACAGGAAGAATAGAGGATTGGATGGTTCATGAAGAGACGCTAAGTGATCATAGGCTTATAACAATGAAATTGCGAAGGGATCAAATTAATCGGAGACATGAGAATGAACAGAGACAAGGGTCATACTGCTTAAGGAATGTAAATTGGGCAAGATTTGATGAAGCCTTACAAAGAGGTATACAAGCGATGGATGTTGAAATGGCTACAGCGGAAGTTCACGCGGAAAAGATTACGGAAATGACGTGCAATCTGATGGAGGAGCAGTTTCCAAAAGCGAAAGTAGGAACAAAGAAGGTGTACTGGTGGACAGAGGAGCTAAATGAATTACGAGTGAAGATGAGAAGGAAAAGTAGGATCTGGAATAGGACAGGAAGGGAAGATGATAGGAGAGCGTTTGTTAGGGCAAGAACAGATTACGTTTGGGGAATCAGGAAGCAAAAGAAGAAGATGTGGGAAAAGCTAATTGCGGAGGAAGAGGGCGACCCATGGGGAAAGGTCTATAAGATTGCTGCAGAGAAGCTGAAAAAGGATACTGTGCTGGTTAGCCTGGAAAAAGAAGACGGCACAATGACGGAGACAGTGCAAGAGACCCTAGAGAGAATGATACAAGGATTGCTGCCAGATGATAGGGAAGAGGAGGATACAGAGGAACAATCAAGAATCAGAAGTAGGATGACTGATGAAAGCACCGGAACAGATGAGGAAGATTTCACTGAAGGAGAGCTAAATGCATGCGTTGCACTGCTGAAGGATAGGAAAGCGCCGGGAATGGATGGAATAAAGAACGAAGTAGTAAAGAGAATGTTTGGAAGGATCAAGGGGACGCTGTTGAACCTGTACAACAAGATGCTGAGAGAAGGCAGGTATCCTGATGTGTGGAAAAAAGGAATCGTCAAAGTTTTTCTAAAGAGCGAGGAAAAGGACCCAAGTAAGGTAAAATCGTACAGGCCAGTAACCCTCTTACCTGTCTTAGGAAAGTTAGGCGAAAGATTAATAGTGAAAAGGATGAAAGAATGGATGGATAGGGAAAATAGGGCAAATCCACTGCAATATGGATTCACGGAAAGTGTTGGAACTGTAGACGCACTTCTGGATATGAGAAGAGAAGTAGAAGAGACAGATGAAAAGTATGTAGTAGGCTTGTTCCTGGATATTTCTGGAGCCTTCGATTCCGCCTGGTGGCCAGAGATTCTGAGAGTTTTGAGGAGATGGAGATGTCCGAACAACATCTACCGATTGGTAAGGGACTACTTCCGAGGCAGAACCGTGACACTAAGAGCTGGCAACGGAGAGGTGAACAAGAACATCACTAAAGGATGCCCCCAAGGGTCTGTGGTGGGTCCTCTGTTGTGGAACATCCTGTTCGATGGGTTTTTGCGGCTGCCTTTCGAGGAAGGTATCTCCGCGAGAGCCTATGCGGATGACGGACTGCTTTTGGTGAAGTCGAACACAAGCCCTGATCTCATGAGGAAGGCATCAAGAGCCTTGGAACTGGTCACTAGGTGGGGGGAAGACAGGAAGATGACTTTTTCGAGGGAAAAGACAGTGATGGTGCTCCTGAAAGGAAGGTTGGTTGAAAGATTCATCCGTGTCGACATGGGAGACGTGACGATTCGGTGTTCAAATGAGACAAAGTACTTAGGAGTCGCAGTAAGAAGTGGATTGAAATTTGCAGGACATTATGAGCAAGTAATCGACAAGACTATGAAGGCATTCGGAAAGTTAAAAGGACTGGCCAAGGCAAACAACGGCATAAGATGCGAGAACTTGAGAAGATTGTACATCGGTGCGCTTGAACCAATGATGCTGTACGGCTGTGAGATGTGGGGCCAACGAATGAGGGGACAAGGTGAGAAGTCTAAGTTGATGAGTCTGCAGAGAAAACTGTTGTTGGGTGTGATCAAGGGCTACAGCACGATATCCCACGAAGCTGTCCGAGTGATTGCCGGGGTCATCCCGCTTGACTTGATGGTTGAAGAAAGGATTAAGAGAAGAAGGGACAAAGAAGAAGGTATCGACATCAAGGATAGCATGAGGATCCGAAGAGAAGAAACACTCGTTGACTGGCAGAGACGGTGGGAGTCTAGCACAAAAGGAAGGGAAACCTTTGCGTTCGTTCCAGATGTGAGGTTCAGAAAGAAAGTCCATTGGGAAACTGATCACTACACTACACAGTTCGTCAGCGGACACGGCAACTTCAAGGCAAAGCTGAAAAGTTTCAACCTCGTCGATGATGACCATTGCACTCATTGCGGAGAGCTGGAGACATCGCAGCACGTACTGATGGAGTGCCCATTCTATGAAGAAGAAAGAAGCGACATGAGGGAATTCCTCCAACAAAAGACATGGGATTGGGAGAAGATCAACTTCTTGAGAACCAAAGAATCTGCGCTGGAGTTTGCCAGAATGTGCCGAAGGATAGGAAAGAAAAAGCATGAATTTGAAAATGCAGGAAGACAGGCTGGAATTTGAAAAGAAAATGTTAGGAAAGAAAGATAAAATTAAGAAGATTGGAAAGAAAGAAAAAAAAAATCCGATGACCCTAGTACAGAGGGTACTAGGTGAGGGGAGAGGTGTTGGTTAGGCACAGAATGTGCCTGGAAGGACATGGATTGAAGCTGACAGCAGGAAGAGGAATCCGAAGATATTTCAGGAAAGCGGCCTGGTGAATAAGTCTCTGACTTAAACCAGGGGTGGTGGAGGGACCGCTGGGCTTCGGCCAAACACCTCCCTCTCCGTAAGAATAACATGGAAATTTTAAATTTATAATTTTTTTGAATTTTCTTCGTTTCCATTAATTCTTCAAAAACACTTCGATATACTAAATTATTTGTTTTTTAAGCTCTTTAAAAAAGTGTAGAGAGAAATTGGGAAATTTTGTGTTTTGGGGGGTCAAAAATGAGAAAACCCAATTCTTACCCCATAAACCCCCCGTAAAACCCTGTTCCCATGGTACGATCATGCTGGTTCATTAAATCATTCAGGTTTATCCGCGCCTTACACCTTTAAACCAAACTAGTGGCTTGTAGGGACATAAGTTCCTAAAAAGCTCAAATTTAAAACAAATTATTCCAATATTGAAACAAACTTAGAATCAAATTATCTATGTGCCAGGATAGATATCCCAGTACAAAATGTCTTTTGTATGAAAACAATATGTTGTTTGTCTTTGTTTGCTTTTGTTGCTTGATGTTAATTTATATAAATAATGTTAATGAATCCAGAGGTTTGACCATGCTAAAGGAAGCAAACATGTTTGTGAATAAATATGGGTTTCCTGTTTACTAAAGTAGCTTTGGTCTTTTGATTAGTGATAAATACCCCCGCCGCAGCAAACCTGCAGACTAAGCGAATTTCCATTAACCTGATTGGATTTACACTAAAATGCCTCCATAAAAATAGCACATTTATTTCGAAAATTGAAAATGCTTCTTTATTGAGGTGAACTTAGGACCACATGGTCCTTTCTTACAGTTAACCTCTAAAGTTAACCTTAAGTTAAACCAGTTAACCTTAAATTTCCTATTTAAATAGAATTAGTTTAACGAGTACTTAGGTTTGCTGCAACAGGGAGGGTAAAAAAGATTTTTTTTTTAATATTATAATAGTTTAGTAAGAAATAAAAGTATTTTCCAAAATCGATCAAAATATGTTCATAAACAAGCAAACTACAAAAGTTGACTTATTCTCCATAAGAATAACATGGGAATTTTAAAATTACAATTTTTTAGAATTTTCTCCGTAACAATTAGGCGCATAATAACGCTTCAATATACTAAATTATTTGTTTTTTAAGCTCTACAAAATGGTTTAAAAAGAAATTGTGAAATTTTGTGTTTTTAGGGTCAAAAATGGGAAAAACCTATTTTTACACCATAAAACTCCCCATAAACCCCCGTTCCCATAGTCCGATCATGCTGGTTCGCGAACTCATTCAAGTTTATCCCGCCTTACACCTTCAAACCAAATTTTATCAAAATCGGACAAAAATTACTCAAGTTATCGTGCGGATAGACACATTTATATATATATATATATCTATATATAGATATATACAAATTTGAACGAATGGTGTTTTTGGCCTCTGGGGACATCAAAATGAAAAAGTAAATCGGTCCCGGGCTTAGGTCTTACCATGAGACCTACGGTAATAGCTACTTCCCTATAGGGAAATTCGCTAAAAGGGATCTCTGATTGAAATATTGGAAATTGTCTTCGTTAAATATGAGAAGGCAAATAAAGGTGTGTTTAGATAAGCTTAGTTCTTTTTTAAACCCGCTAAATTCGCACCCCGACCTAGTTATTTATTTCTAAGTTTATTCATCTCCTTTTGTAAAGGGTTAAAAAAATTAGTGTAAAATAAAGACATTCTATTGACCAAACTTAACCCTAGATTTGTTTCTGATCAACATCAAAAAACTACATAAAAAAACACAAAGTTTAGTGTAGGTTTATGTAGTATATGTAGTATTCCTCCTAAAGGTGCGATTGACTTTACATATTCTATTAATAAAGGGCCTAATCAACACTTATAGTACTAACTATTTTGCGACTGGTTATGTTTCCACTACCCAGTTATCGAAACAAATCACGAAATGACTTTTCATCAGCATCTTCGTCATGCATATTTTTGGTTTCATCAAAATCGGACAAAACTTACTTAAGTTATCGCGTTCGCGTACACACAAACACACACACACACACACACACACACACACACACACACACACACACACACACACACATATATATATATATAGCTAGCTGCTGTACCCATGCTTCGCAACGGGAAGATGTACTATACCGCCTAATCCAAACCTTTGTTTAGTAAAGTAGATTGAATTTATAAACAAAGAACCACCAAATTTTTACAAAAATGTATGACTTACTGTAGGCTAATTGTCCTACTGTTTACATTAAAATATATTAATAACATAATTTTCATAACTTATGGTTATAGAATCTTTCTTAATTCTATAACCGCAGCCGGACAGACAGACACCACCTCAATTTTATAATAATACTAGCGGGTCGCCGGAATGGTCGCCCCCGGAAACATCACCCCCCAGGCTAAACGTGACGTCACGAAACCAAACAACCAGCTGGTATAAAATCTATGTCCGCGACCGGAATCGTTCCCCCCCAAGGGCTTGACAAGTAATTTATCAAAATCTAGTTGATATGAACTAATTATGTTATTAATTTTAATTCAAACAAGTAGAAACGGAAAGGTCTTCCCCGGCAAGGCATCCCCTATGTACACCCCGGAATCGTCCCCCCCTGAAACGCTACCCCTAGTAGGGCTGGGCTGCTCGGCAGCCTACCTGCTGCCCGTCCTCCTAAGTCCATTGTTCTGAGTGTCGGCCGCTCGTTCATTATTATTGTCGCTTGGACAACAGCTTTTCCACAGAAGAAAATTGCAGACGCTGTGGTGGAATATCAATCAGTAGATTTAGATGTGTATGAACTTCTAAGACAACTAAATAATGCGAGCAAAGATTGACTTTAAAAAATGATTCTTTTATACTTAATTCATAACCAACAATAATGCGTAAAGTATACATTTTTTCTGTTGCATTAAATGGTAGTTATACTTATCAACATCAGTAAACTTACCTTACACCGTATGGTAATTGTTAAGCAACACATTTGTTAAAAATAGAATAATTTCTAAATGTATTACAAATGAATCGCATTGCTTTAGGTTTGGCCCCGATTTAATTAATAATTTGAAAATTAGAAACAGATTATTAAAAAAGAATAAACATAATAATATCTTTTAGGGGATTAATCCCTTAAACTTATCGAAATAATTAATTGTTAGTAATTACAAATATGTAAATGATACTACATATTCTAAAGGTTATGCCAAAAAGTACCTTTATTCAGAAACAGCCTAGGCTAGTTTCATATCACTGGAATAGAGTCAAAATATAATGAAAGTATAATCAAAATATCAGAATCACTTTAAATCGAGAAGAGGACTTGCAATCAGTGTTGATATACCAATAAATTAGTTTTGTTATAAGATGTATATGTTTAGAAAACCTTTTTGCTACTGAAGTTTGCAAAATTATGTTTCATAATTACTAAGGGGAAAATATACGTGAGTTCAAATTTTTAATATGTAATCAAAATTTGAAATGTTGAGCTGTAAACTTGTATTTCATCGCTTAAACGATAGTAACATTCGTATATACTCAATTAATGTATCACAAAGTGCCAATTATAATTATAAATACCCCGACACAGCAAACCTGCAGACTAAGCGAATTTCCACTTGCCTGATTGGATTTACGCTAAAATGTCTCTGTAAAAATATCACATTTATTCCCTATTTAAATAACATTAGTTCAATATATATCAATATCAATATCAATTGATATGGGGACGCCACCTAGGTGCGTATTTTAACCCAAATATGAGTGTAGAATGGTGTGAGATGATCTGTGTAGCTTTGTTACTGACTAAGATCAGCTGTTTCATTAGCCAGGACCATTTATTTAAAGCCCAATGATTAGGAACAGCTGGGTCCAGTTTTGAACCATCAAAGTTTAACGAGTACTTAGGTTTGCTGCAACAGGGAGGGTAAAAAGGTGTTTTTTTTTTGTAAAATGATAATAGTTTAGTATGAAATGAATGCATTTTTCAAATTTGATTAAAATATGTATATAAACAAGCAAACTACAACAGTTTACTTATTCTAAGTATAACATAGAAATTTTAAATTTACAGATTTTTGGAATTTTCTCCGTAACCATTAGGCGCATAATTAACGCTTCAAAATACTAAATTATTTGTTTTTTAAACTCTACAAAATGGTTTATAAAGAAATTGCTAAATTTTAAGTTTTTAGTGTCAAAAATGGGAAAACCCAATTTTTACCCCATAAAACCCCCCATAAACCCCCGTTCCCTTGGTTCGATCAAGCTGGTTCGCGAACTCGTTCGAATAAACGTAGGTTTACACGCTTGTACCAAATTTCATCAAATTTATGAATTAGAACGGATGGTGTTTTTTTGACATCTAGGGACCTCAAAACGAAAAAGTAAATCGGTCCCGGGTCCAGGTCTTACCATGAGTACTACGGTAATAGCTTATTCCCTATAGGGGAAATTCGCTAACACAAATTTAGGATTTTGTAACAAAGTTTGGAAGACAGGTACTTAAATTGAGAAATAAATACACACAATGAGTACTAAATCGTCTATTAGGCCTATAAATTTTAATTATGGAAAGAAAATACAAAAATATAACTGAATAACAATTTAATATTCTACAAAGTGTCAAGGAATTTATACAGTACCGGTACAAACTTCATTTGCAATATAATTTAAAACAATAAAATATATCAAAATCAAAATCAAGATCACAAAAAGAAGAAAAAAGCATAAAGATAATTTTTTTATGTTACGCACTTTAAATTTGTGTGTTTCGTTTCTTATTCTTATTTTTATTTCTTTTTATAAATACATATTTTGCTACTGTAGTACCTTTACCTATTTTGTAGTGTTTGGACACCTTCTTATATGGGAAAAGGATGAAAAATATGTTGATAATATTTCAAATTATCAAATCAAATATTTAGTCATTTTAACTACGTAAAAAATAATGTAAGTAAATAATTAAATATATTTTCTTAAATTGTTTTTGGCAACAAATAAATCATTAAAAACCTGGTAAACATTAAAGACCAAGAGCACAACAAATAAAGAAAGCAAAAAGAAAAATCATTTGTGTCCCAAATTAAAAATGGCTTTAATACAAAAAATAACGTTTTGCTAAGTTGTAGAATATGCCTAAGGTTATCTGTAAATATCAACCTATGCTCTTATTTAAGATTTCCTTCTGACTCCTTGCGGGATGTCCCCATTATATGACAGAAAACTGACAGTCTTTAAAACGTTGTTTTTAGGTGTGGTGTTTATGTACCAAATCTTATTGATTTATCTATTGCCGTTTTGAAAATATTAAGCCCATGCGGGACTTTATAAATACACCCTGTATATGTGACCGTGAGCGCGGTAACTCGGGCAACAACGCTGCGAGTTTGATGAGATATGTTACAAACGTGTAAGCCTAAGTTTATTAGAACGAGTTCGTGAACCAGCATAATCGGACTATGGGAACGGGTGTGTCTGAATTGCGAACACCTCCAAAATGCTTGAGACTGAACATAAGTCGCCAAGATTGCGCACAAATATTCGGAATCGGGGAAAATGGATGAGTTACTGTTTCTTGTAATTTATGGAAGATTTAATACAATTGTTTTAAATGTAATGTTTTAAGACTTGACTTGGCATGTACAAAAACGCAAAGAGTGGAAAAGTAAACGGATAAGCAAGAATTCATATGGGTGGGTTTCATCGATTTCCACTAGAGTGTGCAATTAATTGTAATATATTATATATTTAAACGTGACAGAGTTTTTTTTTCATTTCAGGATTCTGAATCAACCACTTTCGCGATTTCGTGATTTTTGTGTTGAAATAAATATAATTTTCTAAGGAAGGGAATGTCAATGCCATGATTTCATTTTTTTAAGTTTAATTTTTTTAGTCTAGCAGCCGACGCTAATAATTTAAAGTCGTTTCAGTGCTGTTTTAACTAACAGCTGGTTTCAAACTGTCATTGACGTTTTTTGCTGTTACAAGTAGTTTACTTAAATATTGATCGTCGGTGTTTGCCCGCATACTATTTCAATTTTAAATGTTGTTTTTTCCTACCGTAACGGATCTTCGTATTCAGGAAATCTGTAGATTTGAACTATACATCTCTAATACTTCTACCCTTGGGCAAAATCTAGAATTGTCTGAAATCAAATCTGTGTAAGTAGGCCTATAAGTTTATGCCATGAAAGTTATGTCATGTTTGTAGAATGTGTGTAGTCTATATCGATATACCAAAATTTCGAGGGTTATAAAAATGTAAACCGGTGTAGCAGGTCTCTAGAAAACACTGGGGAAAATCCCCTACCATATTTTGAGCTGATTTTATTGTTAGTGCAACTTCAGAGTATACTTTTTACAAATTACATTAACATTTTCAAAATCTGTTTAAAACTCAATGAGGCGTTCTGTTCGCAAATTAACCCCTTCCAAATTAATTAAGTACATAGGCTAGATAACACTGATAATTATGAATTATGTTAATGTACGAATTATGGTAAAAAGATGAAACTGACTTTAGTAAATAACTAACTAAACTTTTCCTTGACTATGTTAAACAAACGTATTTGGCTCAGGTATTCTAGGGAGGGATACCTGAAGTGGGGAAATCTAAGCTATTTTACAAAAAATACTTCCCGCTATAAATACAGTTGTACTCTACGAATTAATAGTCTGAAAATTACAGACGAATTCCATAAATCAATACTCTGAGAATAGTGGATACTATACTTAGGATTATGTTCTCTTGCAAACTTTTAAGTTATACGTATTAATATTCTGCGAACTACAGGTAGATTTAAATGTGTAACTTTCAAAACAATGGGCGACCGTTCATGGAATAACTGTACTACTTCAATGTCAATTTAGTTATTTAATATCAGCAGTGTGAAATCATGAAATAAAGTGAATGTGACACTGTTGCTTGCTTCTCTGTCAACGCAAACGTAAATAGTGTAAGCTTTTTCCTGTTTATTGCCGAAGAAACTAACCAATATTTACTTTCTAAATTCTTTTTGCGGGAAATAGTCCTTCACCAATATCAAATCAGGAATATTCTCAATGCATTTATTTTACCATAAAATCCAGACAATTATTTAAATGTATAAAAATTATATACAGCATTTATTGCTCAATTTTTACAATTTAAGAATTAGGAAATGTGAAAATATGTTTGTCAAGTGTGTACTGTATTATGATGTTGAGTGGTTGAAGCATGCTCATATTAATACGAGTTGATTCCTTACTTAATTGTCACTATTACTTTAAACATTTTATTTCATTTCCACGTTTTACAAATACATTTTATACGTTGACGGAAAAAAACTATACGTAATTTATACATCATTTGATGTATAAAATTAAGGGGAAATGTCTAGAGAAAGCACAATATCAAAGTGTTAATTTGTATTTATCTTAATATCCACAACATTTGCGTAATAATACCAAATCCTTCCCATTCTTGCGAGTTCAGTCGAGCGGTGGTAATATGGGACAGTCTCTACCCTTGTGAACAATAGCTGGCTCGAGTCACGAGCCCAAGCCCTACAGCAGGTATACCGGGGGAGATCATGGCAGGGGGGGACCTTTCCGGGGTGTGCATTTTGAAAACGATCGGGGTTAACGTATCCGGTTAACATAAATTCGAATTAGAAAATCTGGTAATTGTATATGATAAGTGAATATAATTATCTAATTAATACGCAAACTCAAAAATAACTCTTCATATCGACGAGTGCATGCTGCAACTGAAATTGAGTGTCCGCGGCCGGAAACATCACCCCCCGGTCTCTGACGTCAATATGACGTAGGGGGGTGATGTTTCCGGGGGCGACCTTTCCGCGTCCCCATACTAGCAGTACCCACGGGCTTTGCCCCGTTTAACTTCATAAGTGAGCTCGTTCGCATGGCTCAATCACGTCCTGGTTGAGGTTCGTTCGCTACGCTCACTCACTTTTAGGTTGGAGCTCGTTCGCTGCGCTCACTTGCCTTCAGGTTAGCTCGTTCGCTACGCTAACTCGCCTCCAGGTTGAAGTTCGTTCGCTACGCTCACTCACCTTTTGGTTGCAAATTAGCTGTTGTCATAAATGTAAAAGATATAATAGTGCTGCACCCTGTTGGTAATCCTTTTAACTTTAATGCTATTGAACACCATAGAACAGAACCAACTTGTTTAATTGAAACAGCTGTTAAGATTCATTAATTCCATTTAATTATGAGTACTCATAAGGTTATAATGGGAATCTCCAGAGACACTGGGGCGGAGCCCGAGAGTCCGATCAGAATAAAAACAGCTTAGTTTTCCTATTTAATGCCTAAACAATCAATGTACCAAATTTTAGCCTCCTAGGTAAATGGGAAGTAGGAGAATTAGTGATGAGTGAGTCAGTAAGGGCTTTGCCTTTTATATATATAGATATATTTGAACGAATGGTGTTTTTAGCCTCTGGTGACATCAAAATGAAAAAGAAAATCGGTCCCGGACCTATGTATTACCGTGCCACCTACGGTAATAGCTACTTCCCTATAGGGAAATTCGTGAAAAGGTGAATCTTATTGCTCTGGCAATACAATTACATGATATATTACGAGTCTTCAGATTAACATTCTCTAATATTGTTATACATTTTAGATTCTTAGATCCGAAGAAATATTTAATCCATATCAACAGTTATTCAACACAATTTGCTTAGCAAACAACTTTCAAACCTGCCTCAGTTGCAATCAAAGTTGAAAGCAATCGGGTCAAGAAACAATTGTGCGACAACAAAATTGTCACGTAGGCGTCGCAAACAAACACGGGCGACGTCTTTAGCAGATGACGTGACGTCATGTCACGCCCATCCCTACCGGACCTGTAGCAATGACGTCATTGACATCCCACCAAAACTGTTCATTGCTACTGTACTTTTGCAAAAACCACTTATGAAGCAAAACTTATGGAACCATTGTTTTTGTGAAACAGAACGTTAACAAACTATTGAATCTCTCGGTTTTATCGAATTTCCCATATGAATAAGCTATTACCGTAGGTCTCATGGTAAGACTTGGACCCGGGACCGATTAACTTTTTCATTTTGATGTCCCTAGAAGCCAAAAACACCATCCGTTCAAATTCATATGTATATAAACCATATACTCGTCTCGTATATACACTGTATAAATTATTACCATATTTATTTCATATATAAATATGGGAACGCGATTTATGGGGTAAAAATTGGGTTTTCTCGTTTTTGACCCTCAAAACATAATTATATAACCATTCGTACTTGACATAAAATACCTACTTTGTATGGTCGCCATTTCATTGAAAAGTATTAAAAGTATTAATATTTCCCAAATTTTCTCTAGACCATTTTGAAGAGCTTTAAAAAAATAATTTATCATAATGAAGTGTTTTAGTACGGTTATTGGTTACGGAGAAAATTGTAAATTGAAAATTCCCATGTTATTCGGAGAATAAGTAAAAAGTTGTAGTTTGCTTGTTTATGGATATAATAAATTTGGATGAAACTTGGCAAATTTATTTATTTTATACAAAGCTATTAATATTTTACTAAAAACCCCACTTTATTACCCTCCCTGTAGGCAGCAAACCTATATAGAAAGTTTTCAACACGTTTTCACAAGGAATAAAACTTGTTGATTTTAATGTTGTCGTAGTTGACATGTCATGTTTAGTTTGGATACATCATATAGGTAAATGGTGTGGTTCACATTGCTTGCAGTTCCTTCATTTACAAAACCTGTTATCGAATATAAATGTATTTTTTATTTAAGAGATCATTGTAGACATTTCCCATCACGGACAAGTGTTCACGTCGTTTCGGAATTTGGAGTCCGATCCCGTCCTCAGCCAGTTACAACATAACAAGATTAGAACACAAACCCAGCAAAAGGCGGAGAATTACAATTTGGAATCCGATCCCGTCCTCAGCCACTTACAACATAACAAGATTAGAACACAAACCCAGCAAAAGGCGGAGAATTACAATTTGGAATCCGATCCCGTCCTCAGCCACTTACAACATAACAAGATTAGAACACAAACCCAGCAAAAGGTGGAGAATTACAATTTGGAATCCGATCCCGTCCTCAGCCACTTACAACATAACAAGATTAGAACACAAACCCAGCAAAAGGCGGAGAATTACAATTTGGAATCCGATCCCGTCCTCAGCCACTTACAACATAACAAGATTAGAACACAAACCCAGCAAAAGGCGGAGAATTACAATTTGGAATCCGATCCCGTCCTCAGCCACTTACAACATAACAAGATTAGAACACAAACCCAGCAAAAGGTGGAGAATTACAATTTGGAATCCGATCCCGTCCTCAGCCGCCTACAACATAACAAGATTAGAACACAAACCCAGCAAAAGGCGGAGAATTACAATTTGGAGTCCGATCCCGTCCTCAGCCACTTACAACATAACAAGATTAGAACACAAACCCAGCAAAAGGTGGAGAATTACAATTTGGAATCCGATCCCGTCCTCAGCCACTTACAACATAACAAGATTAGAACACAAACCCAGCAAAAGGCGGAGAATTACAATTTGGAATCCGATCCCGTCCTCAGCCACTTACAACATAACAAGATTAGAACACAAACCCAGCAAAAGGTGGAGAATTATAATTTGGAATCCGATCCCGTCCTCAGCCACTTACAACATAACAAGATTAGAACACAAACCCAGCAAAAGGTGGAGAATTACAATTTGGAATCCGATCCCGTCCTCAGCCGCCTACAACATAACAAGATTAGAACACAAACCCAGCAAAAGGTGGAGAATTACAATTTAATCAAAACAACATAATGGTAACAAACCAAATGATAGAAAACAACGGACTCGTCTGCACAAGGTGGTGGCTCCAGCGAGACCAACCAATATCGCTAATTTTATTTGGCGGAGAAATACTGAAGAACATCTTAAAATAAAGCTTTGTATACTTAGCGATATATTTAGTTTTTAGAGCTTTACTCAGATTGTAGGACTGTGTATTTACTACATACTCACACAGAGGAGTTATGTGTACGTAACTTGTGCAGCGAAGGCGCGGCTGTGGCTGAGCCTCGTACAGTCAGTCTGTGTGTGAACGTCCGAGTGTTCGGATACTCTCCAGGTAACTAGCAGCCCTTCACAACAATGTAACGAGTAGTTAGTTGAATGTCATTGCAACTAATAATTCCGCTTTTTACTCTTGTATCCTATTTGAAAATAGTACCGGAGGCCAAGCCTTGCTCGGTTATGGTTAATTGGGTTTAATCGTTAATACAATATCGTAAACAGACATTTTATAATTTACGAAAAACATTTTAATTACAAACCATGGATATTTTTGATCGCAGAAATAATAACAACTCTGTAATTTAAAAGTATCCAATTGAACAAAAAATAAGATACTCTTTTATGATCTTGCTTAAGTTTAAGTGCTACTCGCACAAATTTTGTCTCCCCTCTAGTCATTGAAACCCGTTGTTTGACTTTTACATTCACTAATGACAGCAGATAATAATATGATACAAACAAAATCATACTAGTTTCAAAATGGCTTGTGGTAACGATTTTTGCTTTCTCTCTTCTACTTCTAAAGAAATTAAAATTCTGTCTGTTTTTTTTATTGGGATTTGGCATACAGTAATAGTTTTATGCACATTAAACCCCCCGCATGTAATTAGTTTACTTGGAATGCCTCAGTACTTCAAGGATTAAGTTTTGGTGGGATAGGCCTTCAGTAATAATTGATTGGAACTAATATTCCCCTATAGCAAGTTATCTTCAGTGTAATCTTTGCTCAATAGTTGCAACTAACTGAGGTTTTCCATTTGTACTGTATATTGTAATTTGCTAGTACATACTGTGGATGGCTTGTTATAAACACATGTAACAAGTCTTTTGTTTAATTTTTCCATGTTATTTTGTTCAACGAACATTATACGACTTGCCAACCCATAAGGCCAATGTTAAATCTTTAAATGAGTTGTGTAGCGAAATATGACTTTTTCTAGGTAGTGGCTGTCGTCAATTACGTATTTAGGCCCATAAGTCCCTAATTCCAAAACCCTTCCACTGTATTTCGAGATATATATTACAGACAGACATTGCTCGTATTAGAGTATAGGATTTTGAAATGTATCTATTTTTTATTTGAAAGAATAATTTTACAAATGTTATTGATTAGTAGTTATAATGTTTAAGTTGATGGTGTCGCAGAATCTTGAGAAAAACTTCAGCTTAAATTTTAAAACAGTAAAAAAATGCAAACAAAAGTGAATACCTGCATCAGTTACGCCCCGAACCAATACATACCCCCCTTGCCTCAGTCACCATTGAATATTACAGATATTTTATCCTCGTCCGGGTTGATATTTCAACGTGGTTGTTTCCTTTAACCGGCTTTTGAGTTTTGAGTTTGTTGGTGGACCTAACATAAGCATGAAACGATCTCTTTGTAACAGAAGTAATATTTCTGATGTTGTAGAAACAATTGTGATTCTATGACATGTAACAACTACGTAAATACCATTATAATTAGCATATATAATATATAATTAGCATTAATTAGAATGGTGTTAGATGATCTTTGTTGCTTTGTTACTGACTAGGGTCAGCTGTTTTTTTTTTCAAGTGATCACAAACTGTAATCAAGGGACTCTTGAGTCCATTTTCGAAACACCAAAAAGCTACTGACTTTTCTCATGATCAAAACGACCCCCTTTTGATTGTCAGACAAACACTATAACCACTCAGCTTCACTCTGATCCTACCCATGCTTTGCTGTGGGATTAATCTAAATTGATTACATTTAATGCACCAACATTTAATTACTATGGTTTACTTTAGTGTCCAAATCTACAGTTAAAACAATAAGTTTTATAATACATTTTATTGTAAACTATTTTAGGGGAATGGATTTATTATTCCAGAAAAGCGATTTACTCAAAATTGAATATTTCCTCCTCTATGTAGACATTGATACACATTTGACATTGACGAACTCCCCAGCCTCAGACAGATATGATCTTTTGAAAGACCTACTGAGGTAATCCTACATCAGCTTCTGCATGATATGACAATATGAGCCCTCCAACGAGACGAGACTACAGTATTGCTGGTTAGGCCTTCAACTATTTTAAATTATTGAAGCGCATTAAGTAGGAATCGTGACAACTGTGCCTGCTACTCAAAACATAACTGACTCTACCGAACGCGGTGACTTCAACGAATGGATTTACTGAATCCTCTTCATTTTCCCATTAAACAACCTTGTTTAAGAGGTTGGCTTTAGGGGGATAGCTCAACTCCGCACGGTGCTCAAATTTAAGCAGATGGAAATTTGTATGGCCCCCGAAGGGTCCAGTCCAATTTCACGCGTGTCGTAACACTTCGGTCCAAGTAACACTTCGGCCCAGTAACATTTCGGGCCGAAACCCTCAGATGTGGCCTACGGTCCAACTCTCTACCTGCCCACTAGTAACACTTCGTCCCAACAAAATATTTGACAGGTTAGGTTAGGTTAGGTAAGATTCCACAGATTCTCCGTCATGTAAGGTCAGAGGATGCAAGGGGTGACGGTTGGGCGACATTCCACCAGAGGGTGGTTGCAAAGTATACAGGTCATGTACCTCTTACTACCTAAACTGCGTTCCTCAACCCTTGTCAATTTTTCGTCGGGCCGAAATGTTACTCCATTAGCTTATTTAATCATCTGTAAAAGCGAGTGGGACGAAGTGATACTGTTTTTCTAAGAAATTTGAGTTTGGCCGAAATGTTACTGGGCCGAAGTGTTACTACATCAGCACAACACGGTAGCGTGCTACCGTGTTGTGCTTTCGTATGAGATATGATGTGTTGATAACATATTCTATATATGTTACACTTTTATTTGTTCATAGATTCTTTATTCATGTGACAGGTTAGGCTTGTTTAGGTTAGGTTATATTAGATTGGGTTAATGATGGGTAAATTAAAATGAAACATAAGTATTCTATTTAGTACTAATTAACTTTATTATATTAGTTACAGTGGTTTCGTACAGTTCTAAATTATGTATATTTATTATAATTTCAAACTTCAAATACAAACTCACAGCCGTCAGGACTGTGAGAGCCAAAATTGACCACCGCACGGAGTTGGACATGTGCCACGAGGGACCCGAAGTGACCACCGCGCGGAGTTGGACATGTGCCGCGAGGGACCCGAAGTGACCACCGCGCGGAGTTGGGTATGTGTTACGAGGGATCCGAAGTGACCACCGCACGGAGTTGGACATGTGCCGCGAGGGACTCGAAGTGACCACCGCGCGGAGTTGGCCATGTGCCGCGAGCGACCCGAAGTGACCACCGCGCGGGGTTGGACATGTGCCGCGAGCGACTCGAAGTGACCACCGCGCGGGGTTGGACATGTGCCGCGAGGGACCCGAAGTGACCACCGCGCGGAGTTGGGTATGTGTTACGAGGGATCCGAAGTGACCACCGCACGGAGTTGGACATGTGCCGCGAGGGACTCGAAGTGACCACCGCGCGGAGTTGGACATGTGCCGCGAGCGACCCGAAGTGACCACCGCGCGGGGTTGGGACGCTCGCAGAGGCCTGCGCGTGGGACGTATCGCACAATGCATGGGGATGACTTGACCCAGTACTAAACTGTCAATAATACGGCGGATCCACGTCACGACTGCATTAGTTTAGCGCTGCAGACTGCAGACTAAGCCATCAACTCACCACGGTAATTTTCTGTCACGCCTTTTGTGTTAATGTTCTGCATATGTTTGCGATAAAATCGTAGAAACAAAACTTGTTACCAAGTCTGTGCTGTTCATGTAAATCGCCATTAATTTCCTTAATCACTTTGTTGGAGTTGTTAACAACCAGGAGGATATGTAACTCGCCCCACGATGCGCCAGGATTACTTAACCGGCGTGAACCCTGAGGCCACCGGGTCGGCCACTGGCTAACAGCTACGTTCTGCACGGTAAACAACGGTAGTTACAAGTGGTCGTTATCTACTTATCCAGAGGTTGTTATAAACCGGTTGGATTGTAACGATTGTATTAGTATAGGTTTCGGCTGTATACAAGAGGATGTTGGTTTGTTTGTATATTTGTTTAGTAGTGATAAAATCAGACACCGCTGGACAGATGACAAGGAAACTTGGTACATACATGTTAGAATTTCACAAAGTAGGTTTATACACCATCAATTTCGTGATAACTTTCAGAGCTTAGCCCTGAGACCGTCATGTCAGAGATTTTGTTTGATTTGTTTTCTAACCCAACATATGGAAGTAAAGTGATACCTTTGTTTTAATTTATATTTTGTTTACTTTTCCCCTGAGTTGATTCTCAGGATAGATCAGGACAACATATCTTTTGTTTAAAACAGTTTGTTGCTTTTGATGGTGTTATTTTCAATAAATAATTTGAATGACTCCAGAGGATTAACTCAGCTAAAGGCGGCAAACATGTTTGTGAATAAATATTGGTTTACTAAGGCAATTTTGCTCTACACAACAATAACCTTTAAATTTGAAGAAAAAACTCATTATTAGTCATTATTTTTTCAGCCATTCTAAGTTCAATTTCTTTGTCGTGAGCCATCTCTTATGATTGTACTACTTATCATACGCTTAACTAATTCACTAATACACAAGTTTGCAAATTGCACAGTTAAACAATTTATTTCAACTTTCTAAGACGGAACTATAGAGTCTTAATAACGTTAGAGTCTTAGGTAACGTTATCCCTGGTTTAGTACATTGCAGAATTGACTGGCAAATGAGTAATCCAAATGTAATATTGCTACTGGCTTTACGATAAATCACGATCAGCTGTATTGAAGTAAACAAAAATCAACAGTAAAAAGCTTATAATGCTATTCGTATGGAGAACATTTTACATTGTACATTGTTTTACGTTGTAGAAAGTTTACATCTCAATTTATGTAAACATTTTGGAAATTTCACTATTTCTCCTGCCGTCACGGTATCAAGACGTTTAATTTGAGCCCTCTCTCCCCATTCTACGACTTCCCCGTCGCCCAAAATTTCGACCCAAAGAATCGGCTTACGTAATTAATATATAGACTGTAGCTTGTAGGGACAAAAGTCCCTAAAAAGCTAAAATGTAAAACAAATTGTTCTAATATTTAAAATTAATCTAATATTAAAATACAAGTGGGGGAGCGAGCTGGCGTAGTGGTTAGAGCGCGAGACTTCAGTCCCTGAGGTCCCGGGTTCGATTCCCGCCAAGTCACCAATGGATTTTATCTAAGTGATAATGCCGCAACCCCTAGGTCTGGCCTGAAGTAATGTGAAAAACAATCCCAGGCTCGTGCCTAACGTCCTAGGACATAAAAAATAAACAAGTTCAGAATCAAATTATCCATGTGTCAGGATAGATATCCCAAAACAACATATATTTTGTGTAAAAACAGTATGTTGTTTGTCTTTGTTTGCTTTTGTTGATCTTATTTTTAATAAATATTTTGAATGACTCCAGAGGTTTAACTATGTTAAAGGCAGCAAACATGTCTGTGAATAAATATTGGTTTACTAAGGTAATTTGGTCTTTTGGTTAATGATGATCAAAAAAGTCTTCCCTGATTGAATTATTGGAAATTTTCGATTTCAAATATAAAAAGGCAAATAAAGGTGTGTTGAGATAAGCTAAGTTCTTGGTCAAACCCGCTAAATTAGCACCCCAACCCAGTTATTATTTCTAAGTTTATGCTTTTTTGTAAATTTTTAACACAATTAGTGTAAAGTTAAGGCATCACATTGGCGAAACTTGAAACTAGATTTGTTTCTGATCAACATTAAAAAAACTACTATAAGCCTAGTATACATTTATGTGGTGATATACCTCCCAAAGGTGAGATTGAATTTATATATTCTATCAAAAAAGGGCCTAATCAACGACAGATTACTAACTATTTTGCGACTGATTAGGTTTCCACTACCCAGTTATCAGAAATCAACCTCGAAATTACTTTACATCAGCATCTACGAACCAGTATCGAAGCGGTACGAACCTATTTCATCTTTATTCCTAAGCTGTTTTCCAAGAATGGCCGTTCAGGTTTTTCCACTTCATACAAAATATTGATTAAACACAATAAATCTCAAATATAAATGTTAGTAAATTTACAAAAAAAGGTTGTAGAATAAATCTTTAACATAAGTTTTGAAATCAAAAACAAATCAGAAGTTTTCCATTTAATCTTGAATCATTTATAATTTAGTCAATGTGGTTATTTCATGTTAAACATTCCTTCAAAAAACAAAAACCTTCAAATTAGAAGAAAAACTTCATTATTTTTAGCCATTCTAAGTCCAATTTCATTGATTTGAGCCATCTTCTAAAATTCTACTACTTAGGCCTATCATCCACTTAACTAATTTACTTAACAATACACAAGTTTGCAAATTGCCCAGTAAAACAATTAATTGATTTCAACTTTCTAACACGTAACTAAAAAGTCTTAATTGTTATAGGTGATATTATTCCTGGTTTTACATAGTATACAGTACATGCAGAATTGACAGGAAAATGAGCAATCCAAATGTAATATTATTGCTTACTGGCTTAATGATAAATCACGATCAGCTGTATTGAAGTACTGTAATAAACAAATCAGCAGTAAATGGCTTCTAATGCTATTCTTATGGAGAACATTTTACGTTATATCTAAGTTTGTGTTAACATTTTGGGGATTTCACTATTTTTTTCGCCTTCATCATGGGATCGAGACCTTTAATTTGAGCCCTCTCCCATCGTTCTACAACTTCCCAGTCACCCACAATTTTGACGCAAAGAATCGGGTTACGTAATTAATATATAGACTAGTGGCTTGTAGGGAAATAAATCCCTAAAAAGCTCAGATGTAAAACAAATTATTGTAATTTTAACAAACTCAGAATAAAATTATCTATGTTTCTGAATTGATACAGTGCTACAATAATACATTAGTATATTAGTACCCTGGCCCAGTTATTATTTTTAATCTTATAGCTCTACTCTTATTCACTATTTTTCTCGCCGTCACGGGATCGAGACCTTTAATTTGAGCCCTCTCCTGTCGTTCTACGACTTCCCAGTCGCCCACAATTTTTACGCAAAGAATCGGCTTACGTAATTAATATATAGATATAGATAGTACAAACAGCTCAATTCCATCTGACTGAAGAGGGAAGTACGAAATACGTAATTCAATTAGCGTGGTTGTAATTGTTTAACGAGGATGAATTAATTGTGTTGCGTCTCACGTTGAGTAAGAGAGAAAGAGAGAGAGAGGGAAGGGTCACGAACCTGGGGTCACTACCTTCAGCTGACCACCTGACTTCACAAACAACAGTCTTCCTTTTTATCCTACAGAACAACCAAAGTTAGGTTAATCGGCTTTGTTTGTTTATAGTTATCAAATTAGTGTTGGTGTAATCTTTTTACTGTCGTATATGGTAAAAGTATGAAACAGTTGGTTATACGAAAATGGTCAATAGTTGAAATAGTTATAGAAATACACACACACAATATTTTATTATATTCATATTTGCAGTTAGAGCCGCGCCGACTTGAAATACGTGAGCTTGACTAATACAAAAGTTTACTTTATTGAAATTATTCAATTCTTTTTAGAGCGTTTGAAGTAGGTTGTATTAAAAAAAAAAATTATTTCATGATGTTTAGTGACTGTATAATTTGTTATACTAGTGTACATGTTGCTCGAAATCGAGCAATTGCAAAGAAGTACAGGAGTTATTTATAAACAAATGACTCGTTAAAAAGACATTGAAATGTCAGACATCATCGTTTTCTGCAATCGGTGTACTTCTACATTATAAAAAGAAATACAGTAACATCTCAAGCCTTTTGGAAAAATATGAAAGTTATTCCTCAGCTACCAGCACTAAAAAATCTCTAAAAAGTAGAAAATTAGTTGTTATCACGTATAGTACCTTTTGAAAATATTTTATATGAAAGATTGGTTCAGCTAAAAGTTTTTTAAAGTTTTTTAAAAGTGGTGTAAGCCAGGTAGGTGGTTTTGTTTGCTCAAGATGTAGTCGAAATTGCAAATCAGCTTCCTCTAGGACTTTTCGAAGCAGGCATAATAGTATTGATATGATATAGCCTAGTGATATAGTAACTAGGTAGAGAATATTAATAAAAATTTCACATCTGCAAATGCATGTTTAGTAATTAAAATATTTAACACTTTTAAGACGATTGACGATTATGCACTCTCACACTTCTTAGGTCGTGTAAGGAATAATTGCATTTAACTTATATTTAGACCTCTTTTACGAATGCTTTGGTTTTCATAATCTATATATTTAATACACAGTTGTAACACTGTTTTCTCAGTAATTACTGGACCGATCCACAAGATCTATGTGTCAAATTAAAGGGGATAATGCATAGATTTGCCGAACTTCCTTAGAATTTACGTTTTTTCTAAGGACTACGACCTACAGCCCTTCAAAGTTCGAGTCAATACAATTCTTATTGATGAATATAATACACAGTTTATAAATTATTTGTCAGCTGTTTAATGTTTGTCAGACATTTGTTATTATTTTTATAACCTCGCTTTCAGTATGTTATTATTAATCTAGGAGTTCCTGTTTATAAACACACGATTTTGATCAAGAAAAAGTGTATTTGTTCTTTTTATACCACATTATTATTTATAAATGTATTTGAACATTATTTGTATGTTTTGGTGAAAATTTTGTATTTTTGAAAGGTTTTAGTTTTCCTGTAAAGTGATATGAAGGAAAGTGGTAATTGAGTTTAAGTTTGAGTATGGAATGTGAAATAATACCCATAGTAGAGCAAGGAAACTTATTGTTTTGATCAATATAATTTATTCTCTATAGCCACCAGAACAATCATAGGGAAATCCACTTGCAAGTTGTACAGATGATTGCTAATGAGTGGGAAACATACAAACAATTTGTCTTAGGTGATGAATCTTACTCAAGATCAGTGTTTGACGTTCAGTAGTACCAAATTTTACCTTATCGAGACGGCGAGTACGCTGGGATACGTGGAACTACAATTTATCAGTGAACTATACTCTAACTAATTTTTTCGAGTACACAGGGAAGTTGCTTGAGAAACTGTGGCTCACGAATTCGGTTCTGGCGAAGAAGTATGTGAATTGATGTTTAATGGCAATGTTGACTCGGGATCATTACAGCGTTATGAAACTTTATCATTAACCCCATGGTGTGAAAAGTACAAAAGGAAAAAGAAAAGGTAATTAAGGGCGTAAAGAGACATACAGAACGAAAAAACACGTAGAGAACCATCGAACTAAAAAAAGTAAAGAGCAGTGATGGTGTTAAATGTGCTCTGGAAGTCCCTACAAAAAACACCGACTCTTTTGAATTGTGGTCGTTAAATTGGATTTGTCACTACTGCAAATCTATGAATTTTGAGTCAGAACAGACTAACAAGGACACAAATATATTCTCCTTACGTTGTCACAAGGGAAAGATAAAATTAGCTCCTTATCAACATTTTGAGTTAATGGAAAATCTTATCAACGGGGCTACAGCGACTATAAATAAAGTATTAAGGATCAAAAGAAACAAAAAAAACTATTTGAATAAAATAAGATCATACAACTCTGCATTTGAAATGGCGAGTTCTAAGTCTCACTTGAATCAACATCTTTCTGGTAGTCTATATAATTTTAAGATCTGGGACTTCTTTTACCATCGGATTGGACCGTTAATAACCTATAAAATTAAACCAAAGTATGCCCAACTATATATATGCGACGTAAACACAGCTGTTACTAACGGAATGGGTCAATGATTTGTGAAATGCGACCAACTGCTGATGCGTTATTTACATGTAAGTATCTATCTTTATTCCGTACAACAAATGTATTGAACAAAAAAACAACAAAATATAGGAATATACATGAACAAAATATCTCCATAAGTAGATTATTAGGTTATAGCATTGCACAATTTGTACACTATTTATTTTTCAAATGAAACTCAAATTAATGTAAAACATTCATTTGGTTAAACTAATATATCGGTTTTATTAACATAAAATAGTTAAAACAGGCAAACTATCAGTTAGTCTATTTCATGTAAAAAAATTAAGCAGCCCCTAAATAAAATACGAAGATAAACAGTATTTGTTAAATTATTATGTCTTTTATTGCTGACCATATTCCCGTGGCGGAGCACGGGCGGTTAACTAGTACACCTTTATTTGTCAATATCATACAGCTATTCACTGAAACATATATGTTATTATAAGTCAGAATATTCCTAAAAACAGAATTACTGTATACACAAATCAGGTCAAACCTTAAAATACCTTTTTTATAGTAACCAAAACAAAATGCATTTTTTCTATGTAATTTATTTAGGCTCCATGGCAAGAAATAGTTTATTATTCAATATGAAGCAACCGTTTCATGAAGAATTGATTGTAGCATTTAAATGGTTTCAACTATCAGCTGTAGGAATGTTATTATTGTTTATTGCCTTCTCTGCACAAATATAAACAAAATAAATGTTGAATATTTGTGTTTTTTTTACGGGTACCCTGCTAGTAATATATATATATGGGAACAAATTGAAACTCTCCTGGTTATTTTGGTCACACTGATCGGTAAAAGAATCACAGAGAAATTGGTGAACATACATAGAAAAAACATCGCCACAAACAAATTGAGAACCTTCTCCTTTTGTTGGTAGTGGGGAAGTCGGTTAAAAAGTAACAGTGACATTATATTAAAATTACTGACTATCGAGGAATTAGTCGTTGCTATCAAGGGATCGCTGTATGGCTCTTGGCGGTGTTTTCAAATAACACAACTTTATAAAAGAACTTCTTATCGACACACTTTCTAGAAAAATGGCGGAAATTTGAGGCTGTCGTGTTCAGTGGAATCTCCAGTAGAGATATGTAGACCGTCCAACGTTGCGTCACCACGCGCGCGTGTGTGTGTAGCGGTGGCAGTTACCAAGAGAGGTTCTCCATTAGCTGTTATAACACCGCTCTTTACATTACAATCGCAAATGTCACCGCCCACTTCGTTGTGTGTAGCGGTGGCAGTTACCAAGAGAGGTTCTCCATTAGCTGTTATAACTTGAGGCTGTCGTGTTCAGTGGAATCTCCAGTAGATATATGTAGACCGTCCAACGTTGCGTCACCACGCGAGCGTGTGTGTGTAGCGGTGGCAGTTACCAAGAGAGGTTCTCCATTAGCTGTTATAACTTGAGGCTGTCGTGTTCAGTGGAATCTCCAGTAGAGATATGTAGACCGTCCAACGTTGCGTCACCACGCGCGCGTGTGTGTGTAGCGGTGGCAGTTACCAAGAGAGGTTCTCCATTAGCTGTTATAACACCACAATCGCAAATGTCACCGCCCACTTCGTTGTGTGTAGCGGTGGCAGTTACCAAGAGAGGTTCTCCATTAGCTGTTATAACTTGAGGCTGTCGTGTTCAGTGGAATCTCCAGTAGAGATATGTAGACCGTCCAACGTTGCGTCACCACGCGCGCGTGTGTGTGTAGCGGTGGCAGTTACCAAGAGAGGTTCTCCATTAGCTGTTATAACACCGCTCTTTACATTACAATCGCAAATGTCACCGCCCACTTCGTTGTGTGTAGCGGTGGCAGTTACCAAGAGAGGTTCTCCATTAGCTGTTATAACACCACAATCGCAAATGTCACCGCCCACTTCGTTGTGTGTAGCGGTGGCAGTTACCAAGAGAGGTTCTCCATTAGCTGTTATAACACCACAATCGCAAATGTCACCGCCCACTTCGTTGTGTGTAGCGGTGGCAGTTACCAAGAGAGGTTCTCCATTAGCTGTTATAACACCACAATCGCAAATGTCACCGCCCACTTCGTTGTGTGTAGCGGTGGCAGTTACCAAGAGAGGTTCTCCATTAGCTGTTATAACACCACAATCGCAAATGTCACCGCCCACTTCGTTGTGTGTAGCGGTGGCAGTTACCAAGAGAGGTTCTCCATTAGCTGTTATAACACCACAATCGCAAATGTCACCGCCCACTTCGTTGTGTGTAGCGGTGGCAGTTACCAAGAGAGGTTCTCCATTAGCTGTTATAACACCACAATCGCAAATGTCACCGCCCACTTCGTTGTGTGTAGCGGTGGCAGTTACCAAGAGAGGTTCTCCATTAGCTGTTATAACACCACAATCGCAAATGTCACCGCCCACTTCGGCACATGCAATTACCTTCTGACATCAACTAATATTAGCTCAGCTATAGCTATAGAGTGATCGTTTTCACTTTGCGTTTAAGGGATTATGCGGGCCTTTTTTCTTGTCGATACTAGCATTCCCTGCGCAATAAGGCAAATTTAGAGCAAAAGAAGTCTAAAATCCATCAGTAATTTAATTTACACCTCTGGAGCTTAATACTCAAAGTAGCAATATTTTAATATCAAGTTGTTCATTTTAATTAAATAATAGTTTTCATGTCTATAACAAACATACCTTACGTTCAAATTTATGTAGCTGTCCACCGACTATTTAACATTTTACAGTAGAAATATGTTAAAACGAAAATTTTACAGAACAATGAACCTGATCTGACACGAACTTGCCCAACTCTACACAGTTTAATAAATACGTAAAGAAACTGATGCGCATACATCAATGAATACGGTACCAGTTTATTTATTTTTTTGCCCTATACTAAGACGCTAGGCATGAGCCTGGGATTGTTTTTCACATTACTTCAGGCAATACCTAGGGGTTGCGGCATTATCACTTAGATAAAATCCATTGGTGACTTGGCGGGGATCGAACCCGGGACCTCAGGGACTGAAGTTGCGCGCTCTAACCACTACGCCAGCTCGCTCCCGGTACCAGTTTATTACAACCAAGAAGGAAAGTGCTTCTAGTGATTCCGAAACGAAACCTTGGATAACTCGTAGTATTCTATTCTCAGATTTTTTTCAAATCTATTATCTATTATATTATTAAAATGATACAATCAAATTTTATGTAAACGGTTAAGGCCATTTACCAAATAAAAATATAGGCATATGGAACATCAAAATGAAGCTTATGCTTAGAGTGTGTAGATTTACCGAAAAGTATTGATATGGACGAATTTCCAAAGGGCTCTGCCCCACAGGCTGATTTCCAAAGGGCTGCTCCTGGCATGCTTCCAATGTTTACATGATTTAATTAAATTTAGTTAATGAAACAGCTGGCCAGTACAATGAACTGGCGTTTGTTTATTTACTCGAATAAGATGTTTGTGACGCTTTATGTAGATTGAGGAGGGTTATGTTTGGTTTTAAAGTGAGGTTGTATACGTTTTGTAAAGTATTGCTCAAAGTTCCATTTTTTAATTTATATGGTACCTAATCTACATTTGAAGAAGCTTGGATAAAATGGAAGAAAATGGTAAAACATGTCATTCATAAAGCATCAATATGAAGCAATAATTGATGCTATTGCTACACTAAGGTATGTTGTCATATTCTTAGGGATCTCTATTAACATCAAAAGTAGGGGTTTGAAAGTAAGTAGGTTTACGCTTTTAAATCAGCTTATATTTTCAAACTAAATCATAGAGTTGCTGTTTAAATTTTAAAACACACATCAGCACCACTTTAATAGCTCTTTAGGTCACATGTTCTTTCCGTTGCAAAGCACGGGTATAGCAGCTTGTACTTGTATAATAGGACAAAATTAATTGTCATAATAGCACTGTAGTAAAACATTTGATTGGTGATGGTGGGCAACTAGCAGAATGTAACCGCATTGCTCGCACTATAGCACGTGATATGATAGTGTTGTATTGTATAATGTACGAGCTTTGGCTACTTCAGTATCCAGACTAAATAGTATCCAGTACTTTACTAGTATAACGGTAGTAAACCGTTATAAATAATCGTTTTGATTTGCTTATGGATTTTTGAATGTTACTTGTGTTGCGTAGAACGTTATATAGAAGTGACCAGAGGCAGAGGTCAGCTGATGACTACTTTCACCACAACACAAGGTCACACGGCGAGATCATGTAATACACAACTAATTCCTATCGACCAGAGGCGCTCAAGTAAAACAAACTGAGAGACGGTTGACGAATGGCGGATCTCGATATAGTAATGCACTCTTGGTTGTCATTCTTTGTAAGCTCGAGTTATTATGTTGGAAATATGCAATATAGAGGGTCGTTGTAAAAAAATAGCACATTTACCAGCACGAGGATTGTATTTGTTGTTGTACAGCAGTACAATTACCAGCAAGGAGTTTATCATAAATATTATAAACTGACAACAATACCCCCGCCGCAGCAAACCTGCAGACTAAGCGAATTTCCATTTGACTGATTGGATTTACACTGAAATGTCTACTTAAAAATATAACATTTATTCCCTATTTAAATAGAATTAGTTTAACAAGTACTTAGGTTTGCTGCATCAGGGAGGGTAAAACTGTTTTTTTTTTGTAAAATGTTAATAGTTAGTAAGAAATAAAAACATTTTCCAAATTTGATCAAAATATGTTCATAAACAAGCAAACTACAACAGTTTACTTATTCTCCTTAAGAATAACATGGGAATTTTAAATTTACAATTTTTTGGAATTTTCTCCGTAACCATTAGGCGCATAATAATGCTTCAATATACTAAATTATTTGTTTTTTTTTTAAGCTCTACAAAATGGTTTGGAAAGAAATTGCTAAATTTTATGTTTTTTGGGTCAAAAATGGGAAAACCCTATTTTTACCCCATAAAACCCCCCGTAAACCCCTGTTCCCATGGTCCGATCATGCTGGATCGCGAACTCGTTCGAATAAACGTTTACACGTTTGTACCAAATTTCATAAAAATCGGATCATTTTTGCTCGAGTTATCGTGCTGACGGACACATAAGTTATATATATATATAAATATATATTTATATATATATATATTATATTATATATATATATATATATATATATATATATATATGAATTTGAACGGATGGTGTTTTTGGCCTCTAGGGACCTCAAAACGAAAAAAAAATCGGTTCCGCGTCCAGGTCTTACCATGAGTACTACGGTAATAGCTTATTCCCTATATGGGAAATTCGCTAAAAATACGTTTTTTATTGACTAATCGAAATTATATCTGACTAGCTGTACCCGCGGGCTTTGCCCCGTTTAACTTCACAAGTGAGCTCGTTCGCATGGCTCAATCACGTCCTGGTTGAAGTTCGTTCGCTACGCTCACTCACCTTTAGGTTGGGGCTCGTTCACTCCGCTCACTTGCCTTCAGGTTAGCTCGTTCACTACACTAACTCGCTTCCAGGTTGAAATTCGTTCGCTACGCTCACTCACCTTTTGGTTGCAAATTGGCTGTAATCATAAATTTAAAAAAATAATAGTGCTGCACCCTGTTTGTAATCCTTGTAACTTTAATGCTATTAAACATCATAGAACAGAACCAACTTGTTTAATTGAAACAGCTGTTAAGAAATTCCTTTTAAATATGAAAAATCATAAGGTTAACATGGGAAACTCCAGAGCCACTGGGGCGCAGCCCGAAAGCCCGATCAGAATACAAACTACTTAGTTTTCCTATTTAATGCCCAAAGCATCGGTGTACCGAATTTCAGCCTCCTAGGTAAATAAATGGGAAGTGGGAGAATTAATGATGAGTGAGTGAGTGAGTCAGTCAGTGAGGGCTTTGCCTTTTATATATTTAGATGAACAGTAACCCCCATATTCTCGCATCTCCATTGTTTTATTGATATTATGTAATACTACTGGCTCGTATTTTATCGAAAAGAGGGAAATGGGTGACCGCAAAAAGTGGTTTGCTTTCTTCAAATGCGAATAAGGAGCATGTCAGGCCATGGCCACCCGGTGGTGACAGAGATCAGATACCACAACCACGACCACAAACCACAACCAACACTAACAGCCGATTATACAAACCTGTAATATGAACACACAACTGCTAATCCACATAATCTTGTTCTGATTTATTGGATAGCATGGACATCTCGTGGAGTGTAAAATAGGTAAAGGTGCTTTTAAAATACCCGGAATCAAAAGTAGTGGGCTGTTTTGGGGTATATTGTGCAATTTTATTTGTGGGGTGAATAAATAGGTAAATCAAATGAATCATGATAAAATTCAAACACATCTGTCTACGAATCACCCATATCGATCGACACACTAAGCTGCCTGACTAGACTAAAATGATATTGGTGATTATATAAGGGTGTTCCGTAACTCTGTGATACGATTCCATATACTAGCCACTTGAGTTACGACAAAACATTTTACCTTACAGCCATTGGTCTACCTGGAACCTCATTCACCGTTTACCATGCTCATTAAATTCATATACTACTAAAACTAATTCTGTTATAATTTCATAAAAACTATTTAGATCATAACTTTTTTAATTGTATTGTATCATTGCGTTTAAATAGGTTTTTGAAAAATGGTGAAGCCTCTGTAGTGGATATCAAACTACAGCGAACTACAGAGATGAAGCGTTGGGGTACGGCATCGTTTACAGTGGATATCAAACTACAGCGAACTACAGAGATGAAGCGTTGGGGCACGGCACCGTTTACAGAGGATATCAAACTACAGCGAACTACAGAGATGAAGCGTTGGGGCACGGCACCGTTTACAGTGGATATCAAACTACAGCGAACTACAGAGATGAAGCGTTGGGGCACGGCACCGTTTACAGTGGATATCAAACTACAGCGAACTACAGAGATGAAGCGTTGGGGTACGGCACCGTTTACAGTGGGTATCAAACTACAGCGAACTACAGAGATGAAGCGTTGGGGTACGGCACCGTTTACAGTGGGTATCAAACTACAGCGAACTACAGAGATGAAGCGTTGGGGCACGGCACCGTTTACAGTGGATATCAAACTACAGCGAACTACAGAGATGAAGCGTTGGGGTACGGCACCGTTTACAGTGGATATCAAACTACAGCGAACTACAGAGATGAAGCGTTGGGGTACGGCACCGTTTACAGTGGGTATCAAACTACAGCGAACTACAGAGATGAAGCGTTGGGGTACAGCACCGTTTACAGTGGGTATCAAACTACAGCGAACTACAGAGATGAAGCGTTGGGGTACGGCACCGTTTACAGTGGGTATCAAACTACAGCGAACTACAGAGATGAAGCGTTGGGGCACGGCACCGTTTACAGTGGATATCAAACTACAGCGAACTACAGAGATGAAGCGTTGGGGTACGGCACCGTTTACAGTGGATATCAAACTACAGCGAACTACAGAGATGAAGCGTTGGGGTACGGCACCGTTTACAGTGGGTATCAAACTACAGCGAACTACAGAGATGAAGCGTTGGGGTACAGCACCGTTTACAGTGGGTATCAAACTACAGCGAACTACAGAGATGAAGCGTTGGGGTACGGCACCGTTTACAGTGGGTATCAAACTACAGCGAACTACAGAGATGAAGCGTTGGGGTACGGCACCGTTTACAGTGGGTATCAAACTACAGCGAACTACAGAGATGAAGCGTTGGGGTACGGCACCGTTTACAGTGGGTATCAAACTACAGCGAACTACAGAGATGAAGCGTTGGGGCACGGCACCGTTTACAGTGGATATCAAACTACAGCGAACTACAGAGATGAAGCGTTGGTGCACGGCATCGTTTACAGTGGGTATCAAACTACAGCGAACTACAGAGATGAAGCGTTGGGGCACGGCACCGTTTACAGTGGATATCAAACTACAGCGAACTACAGAGATGAAGCGTTGGGGCACGGCACCGTTTACAGTGGGTATCAAACTACAGCGAACTACAGAGATGAAGCGTTGGGGCACGGCACCGTTTACAGTGGGTATCAAACTACAGCGAACTACAGAGATGAAGCGTTGGGGCACGGCACCGTTTACAGTGGGTATCAAACTACAGCGAACTACAGAGATGAAGCGTTGGGGCACGGCACCGTTTACAGTGGATATCAAACTACAGCGAACTACAGAGATGAAGCGTTGGTGCACGGCACCGTTTACAGTGGATATCAAACTACAGCGAACTACAGAGATGAAGCGTTGGGGTACGGCACCGTTTACAGTGGGTATCAAACTACAGCGAACTACAGAGATGAAGCGTTGGGGTACGGCATCGTTTACAGTGGATATCAAACTACTGTACATTGAACTACTGAGACGGAGAGAGTGAATGAGACGTGAGTTGACTTGGAACGATCAAACGGAACTTTTATTGGTCAGGAAGTCTTCTTAAGACAAAATTTAACCGACTATTCATAATTATTTTTGTACGGTGAATTTTAATGTTTTAAAAGTTATTAACGTACATTTTACTAACGTTTCTTTTCTACCTACCTACATAACTACAATTTTTAATTGCCGTGATGTCAATGTTGAACCTATTTTACAGAGTGCCACGGCGATTCTAGTCTGTATGATTGAAGTTGCCTCCTGATTCTTCAGACCTAGGCTACTCATCGTACTGCTCGAGGTCAGATTTCTGACGAGTGATAGTTTTATGCCCACCCAAGGCTACAATTCCATTTCGCTTAGGTTTTCTGTTCATCGAACATCATCTTTCCTTCCATTATTCTTCTACTCTCAACACAGTTATGACGCTAGGAAATATCCATCGTTAGTTTATTTTTTATGGATAAATGGAATGGACGTTTAGCTTTTTTAAGTTCGAATATTGCTCTCTCAATCTGTACTAATAATCCAAAAGAATTATATGGGGTTTTTACAAAACCCGGCTCACCGACGTATTCTTTTTTTTATAATGTGCTTCAAAAATACTAAATAATCAAACAACCTTAAGATCCTTTGATGTAAAATCATTTAATCATACGAAATACCTCCGCCGCAGCAAACCTGCAGACTAAGCGAATTGTATTTGCCATTTGCCTGATTGGATTTACACTAAAAGATCTCCTTAAAAATATAACATTTATTACCTATTTAAATAGCATTAATTAAACGAGTATTTAGGTTTGCTGCAACAGGGAGGGTAAAAAGTGTTTTTGTTGTCGCAAAATGTTTATACTGTAGTTAAGTATAAAACAAATGCATTTTCCAAATTTGATCAAAATATGCTCATAAACAAGCAAACTACAACATTTTACTTATTCTCCATAAGAATAGAATTTTAAATTTACAATTTTTTTTGAATTTTCTCCCTAACCATTAGGTGCACAGTAACGCTTCATTAAGATTTTTGTAATATGTGTATCTTTATGTGTTATAAAGATATCAACAGATATTTCATTGATTTTAGAAACAAAAGAACACTGTGTACAGCTTAGTGCTATGATATTTTCCTTGGCTTAATTTAATCAGTGGACACAAATATTAAACGATTAAGTAATTCTGAACTGCAAGCTATGTTAAGCTTAAATATGAGTATTTGGTATTACCATTTTATAATTAAATATAATTACAAATCTACCACAGATTCTAAAATACCCCCGCCGCAGCAAACCTGCAGACTAAGCGAATTTCAACTTGTCTGATTAATTTTTTACTAAAATATTTCCATAAGACATATTTAGGCTATTCTAAATTTAAATAACATTACTTTTAATGAGTGCTTAGGTTTGCTGCTACGAAGAAATAAAACATGTTTTTTATGATACTTCAATAGTATAGGATGAAATAAATAAATTTGCCAAATTTTATCAACATATATGCATAAACAAGTAAACTAAAACAGTTTTCATTTTCTCCATAAGAATAACATGGGAATTAAAAAAATACACTTTTTTAAATTTTCTCCGCGACCGTTAGGCATACAACGGTTCTAAGTTATTTCTTTTTTAAGCTCTACAAAATGGTTTAGGAATAAATTGCAGAATTTTTGTTTTTAGGGTCAAAAATGGTAAAAACCCATTTTTACCTCATTAAACCCCCCATAAACCCCCGTTCCCATGGTCCAATTATGCTGGTTCGCGAACTCGTTTGAATAAACGTAAGTTTACACGTTTGTATCAAATTTAATCAAAATCGGATCATTTTTGCTCGAGTTATCGCGCTAACGGACACACACACACACACACACACACACACACACACACACACACACACACACACACACACACACACACACACACATATATATATGAATTTGAACGGATACTGGATTGATACAGCAACAGTCATAGAATCTTTTTTTTATTTTTATGACCATTATTGACATAGTTTAGAAAAACATATTCTATGATTAAGTTTTAGATTAATTAAGCCTACCACATAGTTGTGTAAAATATTATATTTAGTTTCTTTTGGTCAGCTGCCTGAAAATGTGAAATAAGTGATTTGGCAGTTCTTCTGGTTTATATTGAAATGTCAAAGCAAATTTAAACATCTTCTTCTATATATACGCTAAGCCGATTTTTGTGAACAGAACTCCTCCCTTATTTTAAGACGGATTTGACGATTAAAGTATAAAAAATTGCCCTGATCTGTACTCTGTAGTTTTGCAAAGTGTTTTTCATTTTTGTAATCTTTATTAGTTTGGGCTGGATCTGCAAACAAAGTTGGGTTTTCTCCCATAAGGTTAACATGGGGGAATCTAAATATTTAATTGGAAACTTTGTCTCCACTAATTTGAGAGAACGGCTGGGCGTAGAAGCTTGGGAGAGGTGTCTAAAGAAGGTCTTGGTCTATGGTCTGTATATGAACAATCAAAAGAAAAACGAAGTCAATTCTCTCAGGGCTCTGCCCCAGTGATCTTTAAAGTTCCCTTAGTCCAGTAAAATAAGACATTTTGGTACGCAAAAGGTCGGGTAGTTCTGATTTTTTGATATGTTGTTAGTATTGGGCCCATAACATAAAATCCAAGTTATCCACCTCGAGATACTGCCGCTCGCCGTGGGGCGCGCCACTTGTTATCAAAATATAAAAAAATATGGCAATTCCTATTGTTTTTCACTCAATCTCGCGAACCGTTGATTTTACCGAAAATTTTAGATTATTACATTACAGAAGAATAAATTTGTGACAGTTTAAGCCCAACAGCGAGTATGTAGCGTAAATAATGGTCAAAATACAGACCATCAAAATAAATAAATTTTCCAAAGTCGTATAAAAATTGTGGTTTTTTCAATATTTCCACAATATAGTTGTTTGAAGCAAACACCGTATTGATTTAGAGAGTATGCCAGTTTACTTGCTATTAATAGAAAATAAATGAAAGTATGAATAAAAATACCCCCACCTCAGCAAACCTGCAGCCTAAGAGAATTTCCATTTGCTTGGTTTGATTTTCACAAACCTATTTAAATAACATTAGGTTTAACTGGTACCTAGGTTAGCTGCTACAGGGAGGGTTATATATTATATAAAATAAGGAACGGTATGACAAGAAACAAATAAATTTACCCAATTTTATAAAAATGTGTCTATAAATAAGGAAAAACAATAATTACAAATCTACGCTATTGGAATAACTTCAGGTTTTTAATTTACATTTTTTAATTTTCTCCGTAACCAATAACTGTAAAAAAACATTTTAATGTACTAAATTATTTGTTTTTAAGCTCTACAAAATTCTTTAATGATACAATTGTAAAATTTTATATTTTGAGGGTCAAAAATATGAAAAACCCGTTCTTAACAAAAACCCCTATAAGCAACCGTTCCCATGGCCTGATCATGCTTCGCGAACTCGTTTTAATAAATGTAGGTTTACATGCCGAAAAACAGACCTCCAAAATATACCTTCAACGGCAAAACTACTCTTCCCAAAGCTGTCAAATGTTTACACATAAACATTTAAGCTAAGCTTTGGGTACAATACTTGCACATGAAAACAAAATAAAACAGTTTAAAATAGTTAACAGTTTATTGAGGCTGAAATATCAGGCAAATAAGATCTTCCACTTACAATCACTCAACAGATCTTCCATGCAGCGGGAAATTTTTCCACGCCAAGTGCGCCCATCTATACAGGACATGCTGAATATGAATTAAAATACAGGATTGATATAGAAGAACACAAAAAATCCACAAGGATCGGAAATTTCACTACAAGACGTACAGACAAGTTCTGGTGTGAAATTTGGTCTGATTAGACCATCGAACAGGCCCTCACAAAGACAATGAAAAGCTCTGGATGATTGAATCGAGGACGAGGAAAACAGACAAAATGTTGTAACTTGATGGGCGCTTTTGATGATCCGTCCTCATCAAATCTGTAGGAAGTTGAGAAATAATATAAAAAATGACGTCAGTTGAACATTAACAGTAAGCAACATGTTGACGTGCGCCATTCTTGCATTGCTCGAGACAACGAAATTGATGAAAAGATTAAATAGTGGTTTCCTCAACACACACCATTCAATATAAATGATGTGCTGATTATTAGCAAATTTCCCTTATAGGGAATACGCTATTACAGTAGGTCTCATGCTAAGACCTAGACCTGGGACCGATTTACTTTTTCATTTTGGTATTCCTAGAGGCCAAAAATACATAGTTTTAAGTTTAGTTTTAGTTTTTAGTACAAAAAATATATAGTTTTAAACATACCTCGTATCACGATACTATTGTTCAAATGGATGAGTAATTATCATTTCGTGCTGTGTAGAGTGTACTTCAAAGTTTTAGTTTCGTACGTTGGCAATAAGTTACGTACACCTATTTGACCTTGAAGATAGTTTTGGTAAATAATACAAATATTAAAATATTAATGATAAAAATGAGTAATAATAGCTTGCATGTCTGCAGGGCTACAAATGGTTCGCATATTGAGGTGTGATAGTGTTAAAATAACTTTTATTTTATTAACTTTCATTTAATGTATCAGCATAGCCTTCTCTATGGTATCAGTCGTTGAACAGTAGTTTGTATCTAGTACAATAAATAAATAAATTTTCAAACTAGGTGAGTTTTTTGGAGACCCTGTATCCAAAAAAGCTAAATATTTTACTAAACTGTATCCAAAAAAGTTATTATCGTCCGTTAGCACGATGATTCCCAAAAATCATCCGGAATTTGGTACAAACATTACTTTTATTTTTGAATCAAGAGATGGACTATTTATCATTTACTTTGTATCGTAATTGACTTAGCCTATTGCTTTTGCTTAGTGGCCTAAATAAATCATTGAGTCATTGAATCATGTAAACGTACATTTATTTATTAAAACGAGTTCGCGAAGTATGATCGGCATGATAAGGCCATAGGAACGGTCGCCTTATAGGTATTTCGCCAGTAAGATTTTTTTTTAATTTTTAACCCTCAAAACATACAATTGTACAATTGTATCATTAAAGAATTTTCTAAAACTTAAAAACAAATCATTTAGTACATTAAAATGTTTTTTACAGTTATTGGTTACGGTTAAAAAATTTAAATTAAAAAACCTGAAGTTATTAAAATAGCGAAGATTTTTTTATTATTGTTTTTTTCCTTATTTATAGATACATTTTTATAAAATTGGGTAAATTTATTTGTTTCTTGTCATACTATTATTATTTTATTAAATATATTACCCTCCCTGTAGCAGCTAACCTAGGTACCAGTTAAACCTAATTTTATTTAAATAGGTTTGTGAAAATCAAATCAAGCAAATGGAAATTTGCTTAGTCTGCAGGTTTGCTAAGGTGGAGGTATTTTTATTCATACTTTCATTTATTTTCTATTAATAGCAAATAAACTGGCATACTCTCTAAATCAATACGGTGTTTGCTTCAAACAACTATATTGTGGAAATATTGAAAAAAACCACAATTTTTATACGTCTTTGGAAAATTTATTTATTTTGATGGTCCGTATTTTGACATTTTTTTACGCTACATTCTTGCTGTTGGGCTTAAACTGTCACAAATTTATTCTTCTTTAATGTAATAATCTCAAATTTTCGGTAAAATCAACGGTTTACGAGATTGAGTGAAAAACAATAGGAATTGCCATATTTTTTATATTCCGATAACAAGTGGCGCGCCCAGCGGCGAGCGGCAGTATCTCGAGGTGGATAACTTGGATTTTATGTCATGGGCCCAATAGTAACAACATATCCAAAAATCAGAACTACCCGACCTTTTGCACAGCAACCCCATTTTTTCTGACAGATTTACTGGACTACCTCCCCATATTTGTTTAAATTATGGCTATATAGATAGTTTTTCACTACTTTGAAACAGCTGTTAATATTTAAATTGTACTTTTAACAACACACATTAGGGAGTTGGATTAGTCAAAAAGAAGTATTTGCAATGTTGTTTTCTGATTTTAAAATTGATTTTTTCTACATCATGTCATATTTTGCAATACATTCCGTTACAAAAACAGTGGAAAATATTAATATCACACTAACTCTTAAAATTATTTTGTTATTGAATATCTTATATGTATATCTATTGTACGGGGTTAATGCCTGTCTTTTTAACCACTTTTGCCTAAATTTTATCATTTTATTCAAAACAGATCATCATAGGTTCATGACATTATTGCCATACAAGTTTCCAATAAGTGGTAACATTTTCGGTTGTGTAATAACTTACAATACAAAATAATATAAGTGCAGAAAGGCACGTCACCCAGAGCCGTGTCCATATTTTACTAAGGGGGTTTACAGCAACTGGATTAAATTTTTATGTAGAAATAATATGTGCATGATTTAGAAAGTCATTACAAAAAGTCCCTTTTAAAGTAGATCTCATAATCCCTTATAAGCTACGTTGATTAACAACAATGCATGTAAATGTCACTATTTACGTAACAATTTACAGATTTTTTTTTGGAAATGCAGCATTGCTTTCTCATTTGCATTATTTGTTTCCAATGAAGTTGCACGACCATGAACGAGGCCCATAACAGTTCAAGAATAAAAGCTAGTTTCACTACAATTAAATTCTACTATACCTAACATGTTATATATAGCGAGCGTTATATATATAGGGGAGCGAGCTGGTGTAGTGGTTATAGCGCGGGACTTCAGTCCCTGAGGTCCCGGATTCAAATCCCGCCAAGTCACCAATGGATTTTATCCATGTGATAATGCCGCAACCCCTAGGTCTAGCCTGAAGTAATGTTAAAAAACAATTCCGGACTGTAGCAGAGGTTCGAAGGATTTTGTTTTTGACCACCAAAGAAATATCAAGATAATAGTACAGTAATCGCAGGAATTTGACATCTGTGGTTTGATAGAGATCAGGGAGTTCTCCAGGAAGGGAAGTGGAGCCACACGAGCGGAACGGTCTACCACAGACAGGTGTGAACCCGTAACCTGGTCTATATAGACTCTGATATATCTGGTACAAGTACTGTTGATAGTGTATCTGATATCAGAGACACTAGTCTTGTTTGATCGTATAAACAAAAGTAGTATATGGAATACCTTTGGTCCTTTGATTTGATTATAGATAGTTTGTTGGAAAATAACCAGTTTACTTAAAAAGTCTAACGGATTCTATCAGAAACATTCATCGTGTACTTTACTTAATAATCCAAGTTTATGTATCTTTCGTGTGTCTTTCCATCAGTGATATATTACAACGTGAGCCTTGTTTCGTGTTTTAATGAAACAAAGGATGGTGAATAGAACAATTTTGTTTGTCCCTTTGATTAGATACCGGTCATTTATTGAAAGTTATGATGGTTAAATCTAATCATCATCATCATTCATAATTTTAATATACTTGACTCATTTGTCTTTCGAGTTTCCTTCATCATATTACACATATATCATATAGTTTTGATGATATATTACAATCTAATGCCTAGCAAAAATTAGTAACACTTGTACACGCAATAACTGACCTACTAAACACACACCACAAATTAATTTCCCAATGTAATCAATTATACTCGTAGAATCGAGGTACAAAACAGATAACCGGGTTGAAAGTGGCAATCACTGTTGCCATTTTACTGATTGTTTTGTTAAACGACTATATAAGCTTAGAGTTTAAAATAACCACTTCATCATTGACATAACTATTCCTTACATAGTACATAACAGGTTATTTGACAAATTACTCATTAAAAGTATTAAACAGTGGTTACTGTGTATAAAATGTAAACTGTGGGCTTTATTATTTAAAAAATACAGGGAATTTAGACAAAGTGCCAATCGTGGACATTAGACTGGGAGAATGTGGGTAAAGTTGGTGAAGCAGAGGCAATGGTCGCCTGTTATGGGTTTGCGAAAGCGTGGGAATGAAGAGGATTATGTGATGGTATGGTGGATAGTGGATGGAGAATCCGTGATGTCAATATGTCGGGGACTGGGGGACTGCATCTGTGATTGCGATTGCTTACAATCAGACTCTGAACCTTCCGTCCAAACTCATAAAAACATAAATCGTGAACATCTTAGGGCGGCTGCACGGGGACGCCGAAACTGCCTCGACGTTTTATAATCATAATCCATACCGAAACCGCCACAGCAATTAGGAAGGATAAGGGTGTTTTGAGTGGGATAGAAATACTAAAACTGCCACAGTGGATTCCCCAGGTAGATCCCCGAAACGGGAGACTTACAATTTCTATTTATGTCTTAACCTTTTACGTTAACATCCTAACATCTCTTTCACAATAATACGTTGATTGAAAAAAATAAGTGTTTGATTTGCCCTTTCGTATTTATATTTTAGGAGTTATTTTATGTTTAACTAGCAGAGTACCCGTCCTTCGTACGGGGTTGGCATATAAGTATAAAATGCTTATTACAGTTATGAGAGAGGACACGGTTTAAGAACATTTGGTATTTTAGTTTATAAGGTATCCTATAGTGTAGCACACATCTACCATAGCCCTAATGTTCTACCACTGCACCTAAACCATAGAAAAAAGTAAAGTTGTCATTGTGTACTACAACTTTTGGCCCGACAGACGTCGTCCTGTCCTAGTGTGGTTTTATGTCAAATGCTCGTTAATTGTCAAGATGACCTCGTTCGCATCGCGCAATCACGTCCTGGTTGAAGTTCGTTTGCTACGCTTACTCACCTTTAGGTTGGAGCTCGTTCGCTACGCTAACTCGCCTCCAGGTTGAAGTTCGTTCGCTACGCTCACTCACCTTTTGGTTGCAAATTAGCTGTTGTAATAAATAAAAAATAAAAAAAATAGTGCTGCACCCTGTTGGTAAACCTATTAACTTTTTAATGCTATTGAACATCACAGAATCAAATTGTTTAGTTGAACCAGCTGTTACGATTCTTTAATTCCATTCAAATATACTGGTAGTACTAATAAGGTTAACATGAGGAACTACAGAACCACTGGGGTGGAGCCCGAAAGGATTTTTGAGATAAGAATATGCCTAAATGTTAAGCGGAAATGTACGCTATCATCATGTCAAATTTCAGCCCAATCCGTCCAGTAGTTGATGCGTGATTGACTAACACACAAACAAACACACAAACTCACAAACTTTCAGATCTATAATATTTATTATAAGTTTTTGGTGTTGCGACTGTTAGAGTATTTACTTTTTCAGTATTTATTCCGTCTCCTTTGAATATATATACTTTTATTTCTGTACTGTATTTAAATTGGATGGTTTAATATGTACTAATGAATAAGCAAAGTAAGGTGTAGTTTTTGACGCGCACCTGTACTAAAACATAAAAGGAACACATTTTTCATACAAAAGTTAAGTTATTATTCAAATAAAGTAGGCCTAATGGAATGCTTTTTAATGAATAATTATTTACTACCAAGCAACAAGTTTTATGTAACACCTCGTATATAAATATGTATTTAATACTAGCTGTGTACCTGTTCCTCGTACAGGGTGAATCAAATATACAGTACAAACAATACAATGAGAAATCTTATTTCGACAAGTATAAATTCGAGCATTTAATTTACAGTTATAATAAAAGGAAAGAGTTATAACTAACACAATAGTATTTACGGTGTGTTAAATAGGAATATTTTATTTAACGTGGAAGAGAGCCATCGCCTAAGTGTTTATCTGCGTTGCTTGCTCGTTTTTAGATGTCAGAATTGTACATTCGAAGAACCAGGCATTATCCATGTAAAGTAGTTCATGAACTTCTGGGAAGACACTGGTTATCAGGGTTTCTTGTGATCTGACAACACCAAGTGAAGGAGGGGCAATTATTATCCTATTTATATTTTCTAATGTTCCGTCTCCAACCTTAAATAGAATCTCTTGGAATTCCTCAGCTCCACGTTGATCAATGCAAACAGCTCTCATATTTAATGTGAGTGAGGGGTGTTCTATAGTAGGCCACAAAGTGGATCGCTTCAGAGATGCATTGATCTAGTCAGTCCTCCTCCACACACCACAAAAGTAGAGTCACCAGGAAACATCACGGTCACCGTTACTTCTCCATGGTGGTTGGACTGTTTCTGATCTTTCAATGTCCCGTCCAATGCTTCAATGGCGACTTTGTGAACCATGGTGCTTCGTCCCATACAATTAGGGAGCACGGAGCCATTGGAGAGTTTCTTCAAATAGAAAGTTGTTACTACCTGTATCAAATTGCATCAAAATAAATTCATAAGTATTGAAATTACAACACCAACAAAATGTTTCACCTTTCTCTTAAATACATTAGTCAGGCCTCTTTTCTTATGGTGTGATATAATGCACATTCAATAGTATGAAAAATAAATAACAACTCTCATTCATTCAACATAACCCAAATGTTAAACTACAACAACAGTTTTATCATTTTTTGTATATAAGAAATTACAAACAGCCGAAACTCTAGTTCATTGTAGGTATTACCTAAAGGAGTATGTTTTATCTATGATATTATGTAACACGTCACCCGTTCTATAGTAAACTAGCAGTTATCCGGCACGTGTTGCTGCGCTTAACAACTATTTTTTTAAATGGTAATTTGTTCTTTTCGATGAATAATAAAAGTGTATACAAAAAACAAAAATATAATATTTTACTTAATTGCCAATGGATAAACAATGTTTTTTGTTTTTTCATTATGAGTAAAAATATATTATAAGTTTTTAGTATTATTTTAATTCTGTGGTCGCTGGTCTTATCTTACCGTGCCATCTATGGCAATAGCTGAATGAATGAATGAACGAAATAAAATTGTATTTCCCATTAATTATATACATACATTGTATTTTTTTACTCAAATTAGCGTAATGAAATCGCCATACATTTGGTTTTAGATATATTAAGAGACAATACATTTTGGTCAAGCCATTTTTAAGCAAACAGAGGTCTGATTCTGCCTTGTTTTTAACCTCCTCCCAGGATGCTCCGGTTACAAATATTTACAAATATAGCAGAGTACCCGTCCTTCGTACGGGGTTGGCATATAAGTTTTAATTGCTTATTGCAGTTATACTCAAGCTTTGCGTTTGTAAGGGAGGAGGACAAAGTTTGATAAAATTTGCTAGTAGATATAATAGGACAATATGACCCCACTTTCGGTGTTTTAGAGGCACTTTTAGGGCACTTTTTATAGGGGAAAAATGAGAAAAAAATGGAAGAGCTTTTTTTGGCCACTTTTTTTAAAGATCCAGCTCTCGACCTATACACCCCTATATAAATTTTCTACTTTTGTTAATACTAAAAATCACGTCTGGAATATGGCTCATTTTTTGGCCACTTTTTTAAAAGACCTGGATCTCGTCCAATACAAGCCTATATAAATGTTCAAACTCTATTAAAATTTCAAATCCACATCCATTCCCATGTATATTTTCAAAATCATGTGAGGTTTGTGCGTGAACTCGGGCACGCTTATGGCTATGTGTAAACTATGCCTGACTCAAATGAATGACTGTGAGTGTAACCTAATGACCCCAATCAAAACCAATTGTCAACATTCTCTGCCTGTCTGGCGCCAGTCTGTCTGGGGCAGGTTTAGACAATTGCCAAATATGTTTGATTGATTGACCTCAATTATTCAATTGTTCAATTTCAGTTTGTTCAATTTCCATTGTTAAGTTCTAAATTAATTTAGACAATTTTGTGGTATATAAGGGGGGCATTCTACGGAATCATCACTAACTCTTCCACCTGGATCTTCTTGTTATGGTAAGTCTTTGACATCTAAGCTAGACTAATGTAATATGTTGTCGCGTGTCGGGTCATGGGATCAATTGGTGACGTAATTGATGCTCTTACTCATACTCTGTATTTCTTTTAACTTAGGAGTGTAGCTAATTTCCCGAGTCCATTTTTAAAAACTTAGCCGAATTGAGTCACTAAGGAACTTGTAAAAATGTATATAAGTCTATTTTTAAACACTTAGAGTATTTTGAACAGTCACCAAGGAACTTAAAATGTATATAAATCTATTTTTAAACACTTAGAGTATTTTGAACAGTCACTAAGGAACTTAAAATGTTAAAATGTCTTAGCCAAATTCACTCATGAGGGGGACTTTGAGTCAAAAGTTTGCACAAGTTATTATTTAAAAACTTAGCCAAACTTCATGCACTGGGGAACTTTGAGTCAAAATGTGTACAAGTTATTATTAAAAAACTTAGCCGAATTATACTCACTATATAATTTTGTCAAGTCCCTTTTAACATAGGTAACATAGTCTTCTCTATAACTAACACTCACTCTGTATATATGTAGACTCAGCATTCTGAATTGCTAAAAAGTATTTTTATTTAAGATTTTGGATTTAGTTTTGATTTAGAAAATTACAATTGCCAAATCTTATTGTATGAAATTGTTTTGAATATTAAAATTTAAAATTTTGATTTAAATTATTATTTCCCATTAATTGAAATTGTCTAAAATGTAATTTCCACCATATAGAACATGCTAACTTAGTTTTTTTAGTTACATGTCAACTGTGTGCTGCTTCTCTATCCAAAAAAGTAACTTATTTTGTTATTACTATTTTTAAGTGAGTCAAAAATATATACAAGTTATTTTTTAAAACTTAGCCAAATTCACTCACGGGGGAACTTTGAGTCAAAAGTTTGTACACGTTATTTTTTTAAAACTTAGCCAAATTTACTCACGGGGGGAACTTTGAGTCAAAAGTGTGCACAAGTTATTATTTAAAAACTTAGCCAAACTCACTCACGGGGGGACTTTGAGTCAAAAGTGTGTATAAGTTATTATTTAAAAACATAGCCAAATTTTATGCACCGGGGGACTTTGAGTCTAAAGTGTGTACAAGTTATTATTTAAAAACTTAGCTGAATTATACTATATAATTTTGTCAAGTCCCCTTTAAAATAGGTAACACTCACTCTGTATATATGTAGACTCAGCAATCTGAATTGCTAAAAAGTATTTTTTATTTAAGATTTTTGATTTAGTTTTGATTTAGAAAATTACAATTGCCAAATCTTATTGTATGAAATTGTTTTGAATATTAAAATATAAAATTCTAATTCAAATTATTATTTCTCATTAATTGAAATTGTCAAAATGTAATTTCTACTATATAGAAGATACCAACCTATTTTTTAATTACATATATAAAAATGAAGACTACATGTCAACATTGTTTTGCATCGCTCTCCAAAAAAAGCAACCTGATTCGCCACTACAAGGTAATACATAAAATGAAGGTGAAACTGTGCAAAGTTTGTGATATAATCTGTGATAATAACATGGCTCTAAAATCTCATATATTACAAACTCATAAGACTTGTAATTTCTGTAAAAGAAATGTTGTTGGTCATTTTAAAAGACACATCAATTCTTGTAACAAATGTCCATATACAATGATTAAATTTGTTGGTGAATCGATTAAAACTGAACTTAAAAGTACTCTTCAGTCTTGTCCTCTACCGATAAAATGGACTTTAGTAAGGAGAATCAAATTTATAAAATATACAATAGATCAAAACGGAAAATTAGTTAATGAGAAAGAATGTATTGCAGATTTTAGAAGCCTTACTACCTTAACCATTGAGAAGAGAGATTTAAAGCCTCAAATTGAAAATGCTCTTTTAAAGATTGATGCTTCCATACACAAATATCAAGCCGAAGGCAGTGGATGGATTTATGACCATACTAAATATTGGCAGTTGCACGTTTACAAGTATAAGCCCCTAACTCCAAAGTCATATATCCCCACACCAAAAAGTATTAAATTGACAAAAGCAGTTTTAAATATAAAGAATGCTGATAATAAATGCTTCCTTTGGTCAATTTTAGCAGCTTTACATCCAAGGAATGCTAAACATGCTGAAAGGGTATCGAAATATGCACCCTATGAAAATCAGTTAAATATGACAAACATAAAGTATCCTGTTAAAATATCTGATATAGATAAATTTGAAAGACAAAATAATATAAGTGTTAATGTATTTGGAGTTGAAGACCAAAAATTTATATATCCATTAAGAAGAACCAAACTGAATAGTAATGCTCACATAGATCTATTATTATTACTACAAGGTCGTAAATCACATTACTGTTTAATTCGTGATTTTGATAGGTTAATGCTACGGTCTACGAAACAAGACCACAAGAAGTATTTTTGCAAGTTTTGTTTACAACATTTTTACACCAAAGATAAATTAGAATGTCATATAACATATTGTAAGAACTTTGATGCACAAAGAGTGGAAATGTCTAAACAAGATACATTACAATTTAAAAATTATAAATATCAACTTAAAGCCCCATTTGTGATTTATGCTGATTTTGAGTGCTTTATAAACTCCAATATACATATTCCATCGGGATTTGCATTTGTCGTAGTAAAAGATTCTAAGATTATTTCTGAGGAGTTATATAGTGGTGCAAATGTTATGGATGTGTTTTTTGAAAGATTATTTGAGACTTATGATTTTATTAAAAGTCAAATGGCGATATATATTCCCCTTGTAATGACTCCTGAGCAAGAGGCATCTTTCCAAAACTCAACACATTGTCATATTTGTGAAAAGCCTCTATATTTTGATAGGGTACGAGAACATTGTCATTCAAATGGCCAATACCGTGGAGCTGCCCACAATGATTGTAATTTAAACTATAAAGTAACAAAGAAAATACCAGTATTCTTCCATAACTTGAAAAATTACGATGGACATTTAATTATGCAACACTTGGGAAAGTTTAATCGTAAATTAAATTGCATAGCCAAAGATATGGAAAAGTACATTTCATTCTCTGTTGATGATTTAGTATTTTTAGATTCCTATAACTTTCTGTCCCTTCCATTATACAAATTAGCTTCCAATTTAAATACATTTAGATTTATAGACAATCCACTACTACAACGCAAAGGCGTATTTCCCTATGAATATATGACAGGACCAGATAAGTTTGCAGAGTCTCTACCTCCAATTGAAAAATTTTACAGTACTTTAACTAAAGAACATATCTCTCCCATCGAATATGAACATGCAAAACATATCTGGACCCATTTTAATATACATAATTTACAAGAATATCATGATTTATATCTTAAAACAGATGTATTGCTACTGGCTGATGTGTTTGAGACATTTAGAGACCTGTGTTTAAAGGATTACAAACTTGACCCCGTACACATGTATTCACTTCCAGGACTAACATGGGAAGCCTGTCTTAGAATGACTGGCATAAAATTACAATTATTTCAAGATATTGACATGCATTTGTTCATAGAAAGTGCAATCAGAGGAGGAGTCAGTATGATTTCTACACGTTACGCTAAAGCCAATAATAGATATATGGGTGAACATTATGACCCCAAACAAGAGAGTGTGTATTTAGTATATTTAGATTGTAACTCGCTATACTCCACAGCTATGTGTGAGACACTACCCGTGGATGGATTTCGTTGGACGAATGAGATAGACTACAAAATATACAAAAACAATCAAAATGATGAGTTTGGATACATTTTAGAAGTTGATTTAAAATATGATAAAAGCTTACATGATTTACATAATGACTATCCATTAGCACCTGAGAAAATGAATGGCAAATTAATACCTAATTTAAATGACAAAACTAAATATATTTTACATTATAAAGCATTACAAAAATATGAAGAATTGGGTTTGATTGTTACAAAATACCATAGAATTTTAAAATTTAGACAGTCTAAATGGCTTGCGCCCTATATTAATTTTAATATTGAAAAACGCAAATGTGCTAAAAATGATTTTGAAAAAGACTTTTACAAATTGTTAAATAATAGTCTCTTTGGTCGAACAATTATGAACCAACGCAAGTTTCGTGATATATATCTCAAGGATGAGTCACTATTAACTAAATATGTCACTAATCCAAGGTTCGACTGTAGCAAAAAGTTCGATAACAATTTACATGCTATACATTTAAATAAATTAGTTGTAAAGTTTAATAAGCCGATATATTTAGGAATGACCATTTTAGATATCAGTAAAGTAATAATGTATGATTTCCACTATAATTATATGTCAAAATTTAAGAACAAAAGATTTCTTATGACAGATACAGATTCTTTAATGTATTCTATAGTTACAGAGGACTTTTACAAGGAAATAGAATGTGACTTGCACTTTTTTGATACCTCTGGATATAGTAAAGACCATTTCTTATACTCTGATAAAAATAAAAAAGTCACTGGCAAGTTTAAAGACGAATTAGATGGTCATATTATGTATGAATATTGTGGTTTAAGACCAAAGTTATATTCTTATATTCCTCTAAAATGGTTATATGAAGAAGACAAGCAAGCTTTAGAGGTCAAAAAAGCTAAAGGAGCTGATGGTGCTACAGTTAAACATCTCCTCAGACATCAACATTATTTAAACTGTCTTGCAACTGGGCAAGATTATTATGAGAATGTGACAAGAATTAAATCTACAAATCATCATCTTCAAACCTTAACTATGAATAAGAAAGTACTATCGTTTGACGATGACAAGAGGTTTATTCTGGAAGATGGCATCAATACTCTTGCGCTTGGTCATTATAAAATTGATCAAACATAAATCTATATTTGCCATTATTCTTTGACCTTTCTTTGTCTATTACAAAAAAGCCATATTTAGTTTTATCCCAACATTGATGACAGAGATTTCTAAATTGGTTAAATGAAAAGTCATTACCAACATGATTGTTATATACATGTTTTAAATTTAAATCATCTTGTTTAAATAATATTAGGAAATTTACATTATCACGTAAATGTTTATGTACTTTGCTGTAAGATTGACACAAGTAAAAACAGTTAATATTTTTATGTCGACCCATTGAAAAAAATTGTGTAATATTTTGACTATTTATGTCATCAAATACAACAACTGACTGTGATTTTACATCATTTGGTGTGATTTCACAGTCAGTAAACGTGTGTAATTTCACTTCATCACACAAACTAAATATTTCAATTATTTTTTTATATTTTTCTTGTTCTAAAGATTTAGATATTAAATATAAGTTTGTAAATTTTAATCCTTCCTTTTTCACAATTAAATTGTAAATTACAACCGTCTTCCCACTTCCACTTGGACCACAAATAACACATCGAATATTGGTAGGAAATAGACCCAACTTCTTTGGTATATTTTCCTTAGTATGTACTATTTTAAATTTATGTTTTTGTTGAATAAAAGACATTTTTTATATAATAAAAATGGTGAAAAATAATAAGAAAACATGTAAAAAGGGCAAAGGTTTATTCTTAAAGCCTTACAGGGGTCGAGGGTTATTGAATACTCTTATAAATAATCTTCCATTTCCACTTCACATACCATCATATCGGTACTGTGGACCTGGAACGAATATACGTCAAAATTTAGCCAAAAATGTACCTCCAAAAAATAAGCTAGACTCTTATTGTAAAGAGCATGACATATTCTACATGAATAATCCCGATACCGCTGCTCGGAACAAAGCAGACATGAGATTAGCAGACTTAGCTTGGACTAGAGTAACGGCAAATGACGCAAATCTTGCTGAAAGAGCTGCAGCTTATGCGGTCACAAATTTGATGAAGGCAAAAGCAAAAATGGGAATGGGATTAAAATTTAATAAAAAAGATGGACAACTACCAGCTGTTAGAGGCCGCAAAAGACGTGCCTCACTTCCGGGGGGTGTACCTAAAAAACAAGCTAAAAAATCTAACACCAAAAGTAAAAGAGTGCGGAATAGTTAATTTAGACAGTTCATCTGGCACACATTGGACAGCATATCGTAAAAATAAAGATATTGTAATTTATTTTGACCCATTTGGAATCCAACCTCCAAAAGAAGTAATTAAATATTTTGAGGGACATAAAATATTCTATACAACCGATCAAATACAAGATTTAAATAGTTCTATTTGTGGAATTTTATGTTTATCATTCATAAAAAATTTTTGTTTATAAAAATGGATTCATTTACTATAACATTTTCGGGTACAGAGCCAGAGCTAAAGTCAGTGTTCTTTCCTCCCATAGAATTAAATGATGATTATGTAATTGGATTAGTAGATTTTCAAAGTTATAATTCTATATTTAATGTAAAAAAACCACTTAATACTTTAACATATTACAAAGTAGAGAAAAAAACATTACCAAAGGGAGAGATCTTAGTTGATGATTTAAACCAGTTATTAGATGGTAAACTTAAAGTTATAATACATAAGAATGGAGAAGCATTAATTAATACTAAAGTCAAACTTTTATTCAAAGGGCTTATTCCAAAATTAAATCAACTTAAAGGCAACAAATTAACCATTGAAGAAGGTGATGATGTTTTCTATTATGACCACAAAGCTCCAGTTACAATAGAAATTTCTGAAGGAACATATGAGGTGGTTGAGCTTGCAAAGGAAATTCAAAAGCAAATCCCAGACTTTTTCCTTACAGCTAATAATAAAACTATGAAAGCGACATTACTTTCTAGCCACGTGTTTGATTTTACAAAACCATGTTTAGGGTCTGTTTTATTGGGATTTAAAGGTGTTTCTACTCCTGGTGTTCAGTTTGAATCTACAAATAAAATAAACATTAATAATGTAAATGTGATTAGAGTAAAATGTAATATTGCAAACGGGTCCTATTTAAACGGAAACAAATCACACACCATACATAGCTTTTATCCAGAAGCTCCTCCTGGCTACAAAATTATTGAAGTTCCAAGAAATATTATATATTTTCCTGTAAATAAGAGAAGTTTAGATGTTGTCAGTATTACATTTGCCGATCAGCATGACAAGGCAATTGACTTTAATGGAGAAGAAACTACAATTACTTGTCATATAAAAAAGATATGAGAATTTATAAGAATTTATCTATAAGTGTACAAAATGCTAGGTTCCTACGATCAATAGGACTAAAGTTAAAATTTTCTATTAATAAAAATGGAAGATTTTCTAGACGTTACAGGGAAATCCCAATTCGACGATAGTGTGGTTAAAATTACAAATCACTCCTATGTTCCCCACAACACTTTGGCAATAAATAATTCCGATGAAATTCGAATATGTATTAATAATCAAGATTTGCTAACTCTCCCGTGTAGGAGTTATCTGTATATTAAGGGAGAAATTGAAAATCATGATAAAGGTCATTTTATAAATAATGCATTTGCATTCTTATTTGATGAAATTAGATATGAAGTCGCAGGTAAAGAAATAGACATTGTAAGAAACCCAGGAATTTCTAGTCTTATGAAAATATTGAGCTCTTACAATAAAACTACTAAATTGTCAAATGTGGCATTTGATTCTGACACGAATTTAAAAGAGTTCCATAAAAGTGGCAAGTTTAGTACTTGTTTGCCATTAGAACTGTTAATGGGTGTATTTGAGGATTTTAATAAGGTATTAGTAAATGTCAAACAAGAATTGGTGTTAAAAAGATCCAAAAATGATTTGAATTGTATATTAACAACCACTAGTGCTCCAGCCAGTGGTACTGCTGATATGATTCCTAAAATTACACTTAACTCAATTCAATGGGTGATGCCACATGTAATACCATCAGATGGGGAGAAGTTACAATTACAAAAGATGTTACTGCAAAATAAAAATTTGCAAATTGCATTTAGAAGCTTAGAGTTGCATGAACTTCCATCATATCCCAATACTACAAGACATACATGGTCAGTAAAGACATCTTCAAGTTTGGAGAAGCCTAGGTATATTATATTTGGTTTCCAAACAGCTAGGGATAATAGTGCACGAAAAAGAACTGATGAATTTGATCACTGTAAGTTAAAAAATCTCAAAGTATTTCTAAACTCTGAATATTATCCTTATAGTGATTTAAATCTCGACTTTGAAAATGGAGATGTCTCTAAAGCTTATGAGATGTTTATGAGGTTTAGAGAGACTTACTATAATACTATCCCAGATCCTATGATTAGTAGGGCTGAGTTTATGAAGAAATATCCACTAATTGTAATAGACTGTTCTAGACAGAACGAAACAGTGAAGGAAGGAATTGTTGATATTAAATTAGAGATTGAAACTGCAGAAAATGTGCCAGCAAATACATCTGCATATTGTTTGATAATACATGATAAAGTGTTTGAGTACAATCCTTTGTCAAATGAGATAAATAAAATGTAAATAAAAGATGAAAAACATTCAACAAGAATTGGTTGACTCTGCAAATCAAATACGAGAGAAATATAGAGCTTTAAAACGTGGCAAGTTTCTAGAGGCTGAAGAGAGGTTCCAAACATTCCAACCTTTAATAGAGCCATTACAAGAATTAAAAAAAATCGCCAAAACAGAGAGGCCTCGAATGGAAATTCTCCCAATGACTCCATCTAGAATACCAATAATACCAAGATTACAACCATTACAACAATCTACTCCACAGAAATTAGATTTTGGTCTTTTAGCATCAGACTATTTAGGAAATTACCTCAGTAAAAGTAGTATGACAGACACTACATATGGTATTAGACGAGAAGCAAATAAATTTTTTATTGGAAATAAGGAAGTTGATATTGCCAATGATGATGTTACAATTGCAAATAAAACCTACAAGGGGACAAAAGGTTTGTGGCAATTGTTAACTTTAAAAGAACCTGAGGATTATACTCCGGCTGATTTGCAAAATTATAAAGAAATTTTGGAAGCTACAAATGGACATTTAAAGAGTTACAAAGATGGTGCACCAATTTCAAGTAATAGACATACTAAATATCTTAATATAATTAAACCTCTTTTTAAATCTGTTGGTGAAGGTTTGAGACAAGTGACTGGTAAGAAAATAGACTATATTTATTGGGATGATCCTAATGAGCTTGTAGATAGGTTAAGACTTCTTTGGCTAAGTCGCCAAGCCGGTAACTCAGGAGTGGATAATGAAATAGATTCCATTATTGAGGAATTGAGAGAAAGTGGAATTATTTATTAAATAAAAATATGTTTATAGATAAATTTTATCGTTTATATAATCCATATAATAAGCCTGCAGAACCCAGGGCTAGTAGTGAACCTACTTTAAATTTACAAGACGATAGTTGGAATGGTTTAAACCGTAAACTTGGTAATGTTAAAGATGGGGAGTTTGTAGATGATGTATCAACTTTGGGACAGACATTAACTAGAAAAGGTGATGTCTTCTTACAAGGTAAAACTAAATATGAGTTTTTAGAATCCAAGAATAAAAATTGGAATGCTAAAAAACGGAAAATTACTAATGTGGAAAAGGGTGAAAGTTTAGATGATGTGCCCACTTTACAACAGACTTTAATACGAACAGCTGGTGGTACATTTGTACAAGACAATAATAATTATGAATTTTTAGAATCAGAGAATGGTATTTGGAATGCTAAGAAACGGAAAATTACTAATGTGGAAAAGGGTGAAAGTTTAGATGATGTGCCCACTTTACAACAGACTTTAATACGAAAAGAAGATGGTAAATTTGTACAAGACAATAATAATTATGAATTTTTAGAATCAGAGAATGGTGTTTGGAATGCGAAGAAACAGAAAATTAGTAATTTGATGGAAGGTACAGATAGTAAAGATGCTGTGAATGTTTCACAAGTTCCAAAAATGGAAGCAGGCTATTGGAGTTTTAATAGTAAAAGGTTAGTACGTGTTAAACCTGCCATTGATGACACTGACTGTGTTATAAAAGAACAGACTATAACTTTTGATAAAAAAGAAAAATGTTGGGATGCCAAAAAACAATTCATAAGAAATCTACCAGAGGGGGAACATTTGGATGATATTTGTCTAATGTCACAATCTATGCATTATGATGGATCAAAATTTGTATATGGAGAAAAAAAATTTAATTTGATGGAATATAATCCTGATTTATTAGTTGCTGACCCCACATCTTTGAGTGGATTTAAGTATATAGATAATAGACCATATATACCAGAAAACTATGTATTTAAAAGAATGGAAGATAATCTATTGATTGGGGCTAATGGTGATGTATTTAGAGTTACAGGAAAGGATGATGTTATAAAAAATGAATGAAATTGCATACGAACTTCATAAACCTGCAAGAAAGAATTTCATTAGAAGGTCTTTCAAAGTATTAGGTATAAATGAAACCGTACAAATAGATTTAATTGATATGCAAAACTATGCTAGAGAAAATTCTGGCAATAAATATATTTTAACTTTAATAGATACATTTTCTAAAAAAGCTTATGCTGCTCCACTAAAGAATAAGACAGGGTTAGTGGTTACAGAAGCCATTAAAACCATTCTACCAAAGGGGGTTAAAAACATTCAATCTGACAATGGAAAAGAATTTTTTAATCAATATTTTAGCAAACTAATGAAAAAATTAAATATTAATCACTATCACACATTTTCTACAACTAAGGCTGCAATTGTGGAGAGGTTTCAGAGAACTTTAAAGAATTGGTTATATAGGAAATTTAGTGCTCAGGGGAGTTATAAATGGTTGGATTTACTTCCAAAGTTAATTCGAAAATATAATAATAAAGTGCATAGATCTATAGGAATGAAGCCTAACCAAGTAAATGTTAAGAATAGTAAATATATACATGAGAGGTTGACTTCTAAAGTAGAGCAAGTTAAAAAGCCAAGATATAAGGTAGGTGATAGCGTAAGGATTTCCAAGTATAAACATGTTTTTAGTAAAGGTTATACTCCAAATTGGACAGGGGAACTATTTACAATAGCAGAAGTTAAGAATACAAAGCCTGTGACTTATATCTTGAAAGATGAAAATGGCAATATAATCAGGGGAGGCTTCTATACAGAGGAGTTGTTAAAGACCAAGTATAAGGACATGTATTTGGTAGAGAAGATAATTAGGAAAAAAGGTGATTCGTTGTATGTCAAATGGCTTGGGTTCCCAAGTAGCCAGAACTCATGGATTTCCACTAAGGATGTCCAAGGGAGCACGTCATAAGCCAGGAGCATGCCCGAGTTCACGCACAAACCTCACATGATTTTGAAAATATACATGGGAATGGATGTGGATTTGAAATTTTAATAGAGTTTGAACATTTATATAGGCTTGTATTGGACAAGATCCAGGTCTTTTAAAAAAGTGGCCAAAAAATGAGCCATATTCCAGACATGATTTTTAGTATTAACAAAAGTAGAAAATTTATATAGGGGTGTATAGGTCAAGAGCTGGGTCTTTAAAAAAAGTGGCCAAAAAAAGCTCTTCCATTTTTTTCTCATTTTTCCCCTATAAAAAGTGCCCTAAAAGTGCCTCTAAAACGCCGAAAGTGGGGTCATATTGTCCTATTATATCTACTTTTGCTTCTTTAAATTGACGGTATACTATGGTATTACACATCTGCCATAGCCATAATGTTCTACCTCTTCACCTAAACAATAAAGAAAAATAAAGTATTACAAATTTAAAAAATCACAAATTATTCATGACATTAAAAACATAAAACATAACTGTAAACAATCCTACTTTGACAGTTCTCATTGCGTATCACAGTTGTTTGTTGCTGCTTAGTTCAAATTAGCTGTTTACATAAATGCAAAAAAAATATAGTGCTGAATCCTGTTGGTAAATCTTATAACTTTTTAATGCTTTTCCATATCATAACCAACATTTTTAGTTGAAACAGCTGACTAAATTCTTTAATTCCCTTTAAATATGAATACTCATAAGGTTAACATGGGGAATTACAGAGCCACTGGGGCGGAGCCCGAAAGGATTTTTGAGATGAGAATATGCCTGTATGTTAATCGGGAATGTAAGCTATCATCATGCCAAATGTCAGCCCAATCCATCCAGTTGTTTATGCGTGATTGACCTTCAAACACGCAAACAAACAAACAAACACACAAACTTTCACATTTATAATAATAGTAAGATCATCAGCAAATAATGTAAATTTTCCTTCCCTTTGAATTTTAGAAATATTATTAATATAAATGAGGAATAAAACAGGACCAAGGGTCGAACCCTGGACCACACCATACTCCACTGGCAAAACATCGCTTGACACTTCAGCTAATTACGAATAGGAAAATTCGCTAACAAGAAACAAAAGAATTGTCTCTACTCATTGTGTTTATGACAAGCTATCCACAGTATACTAGCAAATTACAAAATACAGTAAAAAGAGAAAACATCAGTTGTAACTACTGAGCAAAGATAAAGATTACACTGAAGATTACTCGATATAGGGGAAAATAGTGTAATGGAGGGTAGTCTAGGCAAGCTAGGTTGATGACGTAGTGGTCAGGCCTTGCTTGCTATGAAGCGTGTTTTTTTTTGTAAAAAAAACTCCCTTTACAACATAAAAAAAAACTTCACCTTACAAAAACTCGAGACTAAAGGGCCTAACCCTAAGATAGAGCTACCAGTACTCACCCAACTCCCAACTCTTCTGGGCACCCTGCCCTGTGCGACTGACCCCTTTATCTACCTCAGGTGGCCTATTTATTCAACCCGATAGCTACTGAGTGCAAAGCCCTCAGTGTTTACAAAACACCTCCAGCACGCTTCATAGCAAGCAGGGCCTGACCACTAGGTCATCAATCTAGCTTGCTTAGGCTACCCTCCATTACAATAGTTCCGATCAAATACTGATTATTTTACTTAGGCTAGGGCCACACTTGGCGACTTTGTCGCGACGACTTTTTTTCCCGCGACTTTGTCGTGACGACAAAGTCGCTGGGGGTGGCCACAATAGGCGACAATTTCGACCTTTCAGTTTACTTTTTTACCACACCAGTAAAAATAGAGTTTCGAGATGTTATATTGTATTTACAAAATCGTGTCATTGATTATGGAAATAAATTAGGATCTATGACAGTTTTTTTATATTTTTTGACCACCTTAGAATAAATCGATGTTTTTACTATTAATTGCAGTACCATTAGATTTAAGTGAATCTTCTACAAATTAAATCATATCGTTATAGTATTTTCATTCGTGCACCGGTGCCTCTTTTACATCCCCGGGGAACCCCTAATTTTTGCCTTATTTTTACAGAAAAAACGTAATATTTCAGTTATCTTTTGTCCGATCTTTTTGATCTTGGTTTTTTTTATAGGCAATTAAAAATGCTAAAAAAAAGTATTCTTGACATTTTCTCATAGAATTAGCCGTTTTCGAGTTATTTAAGTTAGAAAAATTCAAACGGCCGCCATTTTGAAATTTACAATCGGAACAACTTTATTATTTTTTCTATAATAGGTCTTGTGTATGGTAACATGTTTACCAAGTTTCATAATCATCGAATAAAAAACTTCACAGATAAAAATATTTTTGTATAAAAAACAAAATGGCGGATATCTGGGTAAATATGCATTTTCGGACATACCTTCCCATAAACTTTTTTCTTCCTTCTATTATGGGGATCCATTTCCCAAAGTCCTGAAACGTTTTTTATGGACACCCTGTATATACGTATATATGAATTTGAACGGTGGGTGTTTTTGTCTCTGGGGACCTCAAAACGAAAAATCAAATCGGTCCTGTGTTTAGGTCTTACCATGCAACCTAAGGTAATAGCTTATTCCCTATAGCGAAAATTCGCTATAAGGAAGAGAAAACACAGGTATGGAGTGAATTCCCTAAAACTATCGTTTATGGATGGCGTATTTTAATTTTGTAAATTTTTAGTAATATTTTGGATGAACCACTTCATCCACTCACTAGCGCCATCACTAGCGCCGGTCACTAGCGCTTTGGCGAGCTATTGACATTGAAGACGACGCACAACATTTGAAAAATACACGAGGTTTTGGATTCCTGTTATACCAGAAGAGATCATATTCTACAGAAAACATGTTAACATGTCAACACTTATTTTGTCGATGACAATATTGGTATTTTAAAAGCATATTTACCATTTAACAAATCCAGTCCATAACTGTACAATATACTCGTAGATATGAAAATAGAGCAGCAAAGGGTGTCTGAGCGAGCGACTTGTCGCCTAGTAGGTGTCGTGCCAGAAGCGACCGTGCCAGAAGCGACCGTGCCAGAAGCGACCCGTGCCGGAAGCGACCCACCAATTTTCTACCGTGCCGCTAGCGACCCAAGAATTTGGAGCGGGATGCGAGTTATGAACTATCGCCGATTCAACTTATATTCTTAACAAAAACTAAACCGAATTAAAAACCATGAAAGCGATTTGCTGTCACATTAAATACATAACAAAATACTCCCGCCGTATATTTCATACCAGTATACATTTACCAACACATATCCATAAAAAAAATAAGCAAACTATAACTGTTTGTAGACTCTAGGTGCATTTATTTTTGGCCTATTTATTTTTTATTCGTTACGAGGTGTTAGCCCGTCCTACGTACGGGAATTCAGTAGTCAGTTAATAAAACCGTGTACAATTCAGATCAGCTAGTTTACACATATACAGTTTCTTGTAAGTTTCTTGCAGTTTTAATGTGAAAAATCATCTTGTAATCAAATGTTGTGTGACCAAATATGTTTTTATTTCATCATAGGCCTATACGTAATGTATTTTCAATCCGATAATTTTACAATAAAACAGCAATTCTGCAATTTTTACGATGTGAAAATCGTTGAAGTGAGATTTGCAGCCGATTCGCACAGACGCACACTGATTATAAGTAGCCTACAGTAGAGAGAGTAATAGCTTTGTAATAGTCAATTGAGAAGTGTATAGACCTAGTCAACGATACCCCCTTTCATAGCATACCTGCCTCTTCCATAATTGTTATCACAATACAACTACTATACACAATTTCCAGTAGGTCTGAATAGAAACGACCTAAAATAAAACTATAATATACAATAAAATTCACAGTACACATAATTTAACTTTGGTGTCCTAACATCAAAACTAATTGTCATACCTATCCTTTATATCAATTTCACTGCATTGATTGCTAAATAAATAAGTGTAAACAAAGAAAAGTAAAAACAATAACAGTTTGTTTTAAAACAGCTGTTTGGTTCAAATAACATTCATTTGAAGAAGAAAAAACTGGTCACATGTAGCAGGAATATAAAAAGTAAACACGCTAGTAAAGCTAATGACGTAATTGCCAATGTTTATTATCCATACCGTTATCAGTTCTATCCTTGATAATTATATACCCACCTTGATTGTACATCGTAATTTCCCATATTAGTTAATTTAAACTACAATATATTCATAGTTGAAATAAAACTGATATTTTCACGTTAAACCACAACTGAACACAATTTCATAAAAGGATGGTTTGTCTAATTGCAGTATGCTAGGTCAATGTTGACGTTGTGTTCAATCTATGTCATCCATCTGTTTATCTTTGTATAAAACCATGATAAAATCCGGCTGAGATTGTGGTGGTAATTTAAAATCGTGATTCCTTATTATTCTTGATATTCTTTTTATGACATCAATATTTCCGGGCCTAATCCAAACAAAGTTAAAGCAGACAAACATTAAATGTAAAAAAAGCTACCATGAAGAATTAAAACATGTCAACATTGTTATTTTTTTAATCTTTCCTTGAAAAGTGTAGCAGTAAAATAATTTGCATTTATCCTTTTTTATTAAGACGCGTGTACAGAGCCTATAGATTTGTACTGTGGTTTAATTAATTTTGGTTAAAAATGTGGTTTAAACTGTGGTCTAATTATCTCTACTAATCTTACTTATTTCCTTTGACAAAATAAGAGTAAATAAAATAACCTCATAGTTCCATAGTTTATATTTAACCAGCTGTGTTAGTTAAAACAAATTATAGTGCTTTAAAACAAATCAAAGATTTCAAAGATTGCTTTAAAAATAATTTGAACATCCTAGTATTTTACTATGTATATTTAATTAATCTGTCATTCTCTTACAGAAGAATTGAACGTATCAATGATTAGCATTACACATAGTATAAATAAGTCAACCCTAAGTAAGTCTTGACATTTTTATCCAAATGCTGAATTTGTGACACAAAAGCTGAATGTTCATTTCAAACAAAAATCATGAAAATCCGTCGAGTGGTTGATTCAGAATCGTGAAATAAAAAACACTGTTTCGTTTTAATATTATAGATTGTAGGTATGTGTGTGTGAACGTTTATGTACATTAGTAAACAATGATAAGTATTTTTTTCCAACTATAATGTTTTGACAATGGCGTATACAAGCCGAAACATGTAAACAGCCTACTATTTGAGCTGTTTGTCGGATTATAAGGTATGTAAACCTATTTAGCACATTAAATATAACAGCTCAGGAGCTAGAATGGAAATGAATTCAAACCAAATTACTTAAGTTACCAATTACATATTTTTTACGAATGGTGTTTTTGCTCTCTCGGGGCATCAACACGAAAAATGAAATAGGTCCCGGGTCTAGGTCTTTCAATGAGACCTACGGTAGTAGCTTATTCCCTATATGGAAAAGAGTATACTAGCACAACTAAATAAAGAATATTTTGAGGTTTCTAGTCATAGTGACAGCTTACAACCCCTGATGTTGTTGACCTGCTATCACGAAAAATTACTAAGACGTCTCTACTAATTCAAGGGGGATATTTATACGTAATGAAATAAGAAAAAAAATATTAAATGAAAACAAGCTGTTGCAATTTTACTTTGCAACTGACAGGACTTTGAAGAAAGAGTCCGAGTATCTATTTCAAATCCTAATCCAAACATTATATATTAACAATTGTTAACGCGTTTACTTCATTAAATTCTACGAAGCCACTATCTCCAAACAGGCTAGTAGCAAACATCCAAAGTTTGACGATTCGAATGGTTTCTGCTTTTTAGCGAATTTCCCTATAGGGAAGTAGCTATTACCGTAGGTGGCACGGTAAGACCTAGACCCGGGACCGATTTACTTTTTCATTTTGATGTCCCCAGAGGCCAAAAACACCATTCGTTCAAATTTTTATATATGTATATATATATATATATATAGACTTATATATATATATATATATATATATATACGTCCGTGAACGCGATAACTTGAGTAATTTTTGTCCGATTTTGATGAAATTTGGTTTAAAGGTGTAAAGCGGGATAAACTTGAATGAGTTTGCGAAGGAGCGTGATCGGACCATGGGAACGGGGCTTTACGGGGGGTTTTATGGGGTAAAAATAGGTTTTTCTCACTTTTGACCCTCAAAACACAAAATTTCCCGATTTCTCTTTAGACCTTTTTTAAGAGCTTAAAAAAACAAATAATTTAGTATATAAAAGTATTTTTGTTCGATTATTAGTAACGGAGAAAATTAAAAAAATTGTAAATTTAAAATACCCATGTTATTCTTATGGAGAATATTGTCAAATGTTGTAGTTTGCTTGTTTATGGATATATTTTGATCAAACTTGGCAAATTTATTTATTTTGTACTAAGCTATTAATATTTTACTAAAAATACACTATTAGTTAGTTTCCTTGTAGCAGCAAACCTAGGTACTCATTAATCCTAATGTTTTTAAAATAGATTTAATTAAAATTTTAATTCAGACGAATGGAAATTCGCTTAGTCGGCAGTTTTGCTGCGGCGGGGGTATTTAATTTTGTCTGGATTTTATTAGTCCAAGTTGCACTAACTATCCAAATAATAAAACTGTCTTCCAGTTATTTTGTATACCTTTATTTTTTATTTTAGTTAGTCTTTATTTTTTCTTTCAACCAAATTATTACCAATTAACTTTCATCTCATGTTTTATAAATATCTATTTTTTTTTATATTCATAATGTTTATTTATTGATAAAGTAAATTTCTCACGCACGGGCAGTAGCCTATGTGAGAGCGATTTCATATTTAATGACTATGACAGTATATTATTACATAACTAAGGCATAACTATAAAATTTGTACTGACAAAGTACCTACCTATTGTAACATAGTATTTTACATACTGAAATAAACATTTTTTTATATTTTTAGCGAATATTCCTATAGGGAAGTAGCTATTAACGTAGGTGGCACGGTAAGACCTAGGCCCGGGACTGATTTACTTTTTCAATTTGATGTCCCCAGAGGATAAAAAACACAATTCGTTCAAATTTTAATATATCCGTTTTATATATGTCCGCAAACGCGATAACTTGAGTAATGTTTGTCCAATTTTGATGAATTTTGGTTTAAACGTGTAAGGCGGGATAAACTGGAATGAGTTCGCGAACCAGCATGATGGGACCATGGGAGTTTGGTTTTATGCGGTAAAAAGTGGTTTTTCTCATTTTTGACCCTCAAAACACAAAATTACCCAATTTCTCTCTAAATCTGTTTAAATAGCTAAAAAAAAGAAAAATGATTTGGTATATCAAAGTGTCTTTGTACGGTTATTGGTAACGGAGAAAATTTAAAAAAATGTAAATTTAAAACTTCTATGTTATTCTTGTGGAGAATATTGTAAAATGTTGTAATTTGCTTGTTTATGCATATATTTTGATCAAACTTGGCATGTTTATTTATTTTATACTAAGCTATTTTATATTTTACTAAAAAAAACACACTTTATTAGTTTCCTTATAGCAGCAAACCTAGATACTCATTAAAACTAATGTTATTGAAATAGATTTAATTGAAAATCAATTCAGACAAATGGAAATTTGTTTAGTCACAGCAGGTTTGCTGCGGCGAGGGTATATTTGATAAACTACCTCCATGTGAAGTTTTATTTAGATCTTTTGAATGGTTCCCGTGCGATTAAGTAGTATACAAACAAACACACATCCACCATCTCATATTTACATATTTAGATAATAAATTGAAAAATAAAGAAAAGGTAAGGTAATTGATTGCCTCTTATAAAATTATAAAAATTCAAGAAAAACTGTTTGATTAAGTTACCACACATAACTTGAGCCTATGCTAGCAGCTGGAAACTAGAGATGCTAAAATAGCTCTTTAGGTGAATATTGGGCTCTTCCAGGGGGTACATATTACTATAACAAGAATAGGATTTGTTTATAAGCCATTAACACCGATTTGAACAAAACATTGTAAAATCCATTATCAAACAATGGGTCGCTAGTGGCACTCACACTACTACCAGGGTCGCTTCTGGCACGATATTTGCTGGGTCGCTTCTGGCACGGTCGCTTCCGGCACGTAATCGCCTAGTATGGCCGGTGCCATAAGATAACATGGGGAGCGTATTTGTCACCGAGACCGAAAAACGCTCCCGGTCGCGTTTGTTTTTCTGTCGCCGGTTGCCACTGGTCGCGAGTCGCTTAGTGTGGCCGCCTCCATTTAATTTAATGCTACGCACTTTCATTCATTGGCGCAGCGACTTTGTCGCCGCGACAAAGTCGCCAAGTGTGGCCCTAGCCAAAGTACTGAGGTATTCCAAGGAAACTAATTACATCTGGGGGTTTTAATTGGCACAAAACTATTTTTTTTTTTTTTTTTTTTTTTTTAGGGAGAGGAGGGAAAATGCTTTTACGCACACAGGTAGCCAGCCTGTAGTGTGAGACTCCTGAAAATTGTCAGACTACTCACTAAAAAACCCCCTCTACTCTGTTGGACACAGACCTGGAATTGTTTGTCACATTACTTCAAGTCAGGCCAACATGTGACCTAAGCCCTCAGGGCTCGCACCGTTTCTGGCATTTCGATTCTTAATGACCTACAACCGCATCCCGGTCAAGGTCGATCTTCTTGGCGCGGAGAATACCCTGGATATAATGTGACACACAGGTCCAATTGTCCTCACCCTCCGTCATAATCGGTATGACCGTGTCCACCGACAGCAGTCCTATTAATTGTTGAGCCTCCAGGCGGGGCCTTTCCCAGCGCTGGCAGTGGAAAAATGTATGTTCCACGTCATCGAGAATGCCTGGGCAGTATATGCAGTCGGGGGACACGGCTTTGCCCATCCTGAACAGGTACGACCGGAAAAAGCCGTGTCCCGTCAGAAATTGGGTGAGGTAGAAGTCCACCTCTCCGTACCGCCGATCAACCCAAGGTTGGACTTGCTGTATCAGTCGCCTGGTCCAGAGTCCCCGTGTCTCCTGTTCCCAGCCCTCCTGCCACAGCTGGTAGGTGCGGGTGCGTTCCTCTGTTCGTGCCTCGTCCTCCCCACGGCGCCGGTAAATTGCCTTTCTCTCCGCCGCCAAAAGTTTGACGGGGATGACTCCAGCAATCACCAGGACGGCGGGCTCGGACACTGTTCGGTAGGCAGATGCTACCCTCAGTGCTGCCTGACGCTGCACTCGGGCGAGCCGCATCCTGTATGCCTCCTTATTTAGTGCGTCTGTCCACACCTCCGCACCGTACAAGAGTACGGACTGGACCGAAGACATTAACAGCCTTCTACGACTGGACCGAGGCCCTCCGACATTGGCCATCAACCGGCTAAGAGAAGAAACCACCCTAGCGGCCTTGTCCGCTGTACGGAAGATCTGATCCCGCCAGCTAAGCTTGCTGTCTACCATGACCCCAAGATACTTGGCAGAACGAACAGTTTGAACCTCGACGGCTCCCACCCTCAACGGCACGATGGTGTCAATCCGTTTTTTTGTCAAAATCACGATCTCGGTTTTGCTCAGAGCAAGCGAGAGACCGTGGTCTGCCATCCATGCGTTTATGGTACGCATAACTCGGTTTAGCTTTAGCTGAGCCAGCTCAACGCTACGTGCAGCTATCAAAGCTGCAACGTCGTCTGCGTACCCAACCAAGACTGTTTCCTCAGGCATTTCAGACCTCAGAAGGCTGTCATAAGCGACGTTCCAGAGGTCTGGGCCGAGTATGGAACCTTGGGCAGCACCAGAAGTGACACTCATCGTCCGCGGGCCCTCCGCAGTGTCATACGTTAGGAGGCGAAACCGGAGATAATCCTCTATGATGCGCATGAGGTATGCCGGCACGTGGAAGGTGTTCTCCAGAGCATCCAGCATATTGCACCACCTCGCCGAATTAAATGCATTTCGCACATCGAGCTTTACGAGCAGCACAACCCTGCGAGAGTAGTGGGTAAAATCCTCAGCTCTCATCACGGCTTGCTTCACCTCCTCAATCACATCAATCGTTGATCGCCCCATCCTGAATCCATACTGACGAGGGGAGAGGTCCCCCGCAGCGACAACGGCTGAATTTAGCCGGGAACGGATCAATTTCTAGAGGACTTTGCCAGACGTATCCAACATACACAGAGGTCTGTAAGAGGATGGCAGATCTGGGTCTCCCTTGCCCTTCCCAACAAGCATAAGCCTAGCTGTCTTCCAGCACAAGGGGAAAACCCCTTCAACCAGGCAGGCGTTATACATGCTCAAAAGGATCAAGGGGTTGGTAGTCAAAACCTTCTTGAGGACTTCACCGGGCACCCCATCGGGACCAGGAGCCTTGTTGTTCTTTAGGGATATGACGGCCGCCACCAGCTCTTCAGGGCTGAAAAGTGGGACGTCGTCCACCCTTCCATAATCCCGCAGTGGGCGCAACGCGTGAGCCGGGAAAATGGACTCGACTATCCTCTCCATAGTGACCCTGTCCATGACGGAAGGTGGAGAGCGGGTTCCAAGTTTCTTGGTTCCAAGTTTGTAACCCAGGCCCCACGGGTTGGAATCAACATCGTCCCTTAATTTATCCCAGCAACTGCGTTTACTCCGATTGATGGCTCGACGAAGATACCTCCTATTGGCACAAAACTATTACCTTATGCTAAATTCCAATTAGAACAAATCGGACAATCTCAATTTCTTTAGTAGTAGTGTCGAAAAAGCAAAAAATCGTTGTCACAAGTAATTTTGGAACTAATATGATTTGTTTGTATCACATTTTTTATCTGCTGTCTTTAGTGAGAGTAAAGTCGAACGACGAGTTTCATGGTTTGTTTCAATGACTAGAGGGGAGAAAAATTATGTGCGGGTAGCACCTTAACTTAAGCAGGATCATAAAAGTGTATCTTATTTTTGTTTAATTGCATGCTTTTACATTAGAGTTGTTATTATATCAGCTATCAAATGTCTGTCTATGGTTTGTAATAAAAATGTTTTTCGTAAATTTTTACAATATTGTTTTATTTTAATTACCAAACCCAATTAACTACAACCGAGCAAGGCTCGGTCCCTCGGTAGATAAGTAGGCAGAAGAAGATTCGTGGGTATGTGCGACTGCTATAGTGATCCTACTATTTGTATTATTACTGCTAAATTATGGAAGACTGTTTTACTAGGATTATGGAGAAGTTACTTTAATTTTCATAAACCTAGGCCCTCAATAATAGGCTGAAAGATGGTTGGCGAAATAAGTAAGTAAACCCAGCATGAATCTCATGTTAAGGAGAAATTGTTCAGCTGAAGATAACGGCTTTAGTAGTCTTAGACCCGTATTCTGTAAAACAACTTGAGTGAAAAGCCGTGTGACTTCGTTAGTCGCGCTTTTACACACATTGTTGTTTTGTTTTACCTTACTTTACAGTTCACCAGTGTGGTACTTTTACAAACAAAAGTAAATGATTTGTTTCAGTTGCCCTGACGACATGTTGCCTTTCATAAGGTGACATTAAGAGTGAGTCGGCCGCCATGTTGGAACTGTGGGCTGCGTTGTTGCTGTTGTTGTTGTTGGTACCAGCAGATTCGAGGGTAGACGATAACGTCAAGTACTCGACCCTCATTGGACGCCGTAACAACATCTACAACACACCTTATGATGGGGCCAAGCAACTGGTGGGCTAGCCATCAGATATATACAATTAAATATCCCCGCCGCAGCAAATCTGCAGACTAAGCGAATTTCAACTTGTCTGATTACATTTGTATTAAAATATTTCCATAAATAAGATATATTTATTCCCAATTTAAATAACATCAAATTTAACGAGTGCTTAGGTTTGCTGCTATGGGGAAGGTAAAAAGTGTTTTTTGACCAAACTTTAATAGCATAGGATGAAATAAATAAATTTGCCAAATTTTATCAACATATATCCATAAACAAGTAAACTACAACAGTTTTAATTTTCTCCATAAGAATAACATGGAAATTTTAAACTTACACCTTTTTTTAATTTTCTCTGTTTAGGCATACAACAGAGCTTCAATATGTACTAAATTATTTCTTCTTTAAGCTCTACAACACGGTTTAGAGAGAAATTGCAAAATTTGATGTTTTTAGGGTAAAAATGGGAAAAACTCATCTTTACCCCATAAAACCCACCATAAACCCCCGTTCCCATGGTCCGATCTTGCTGGTTCGCAAACTCGTTTGAATAAATGTAGGTTTTCTTGCTTATACCAAATTTCAACAAAGCCGGATGATTTTTGCTCGAGTACTGTTATATAAAAATCTAATGGTGTCATAAACTAAATAAATAATAGGTGCAAAAACTACTGAACCAACTGGGCTTAAATTTTACAAAAATATAGCTACAATACCAAGGACCATTATAGGACTATTCACATTTCGATACTGACAATGGGCTTTGCCCCTTTGGCTTTAACAGTTCTGAGGTGAGGATTTTAAAATTAAATATTGATTGGTCTCCATGGCTGAAATGAGAATACTCACAATGTTTAAATTTGCTTTGACATTTCAATGTAAATAAGAAGAACTGCCAAATTGCATATTTAACAATTTAAGACAGCTGATACAATGCAATTAAATATAATATTTCACACAATTATGCGGTTAATTTATTTAATCCAAAAATTTATCAAAGATCATTTATTAAAAAACTATGTCAATGATTATAGAATTTTAAAAAATACTCTAAAAGCGTTGCTGTTTCAATTCAGGTTCTGCTTTCGATTTTTTCCCAATTTTCCTCTAGACCATTTTGAAGAGCTTAAAAAAACAAATAATTCAGTATATTGAAGTGTTTTTGTATGGTTATTGGTTGCGGGAAAACTATAAATTAAAAATTCCCATGTTATTCTTATGGAGAATACGTAAATTGTTGTAGTTTGATTGTTTATGCATATATTTGGATCAAACTTGGCTTATCTATTTATTTTATACCAAGCTATTAATATTTTACCAAAAAACACACTTTATTACCCTGTAGGCAGCAAAACTAGGTACTCGTTAAACCTAATGTTATTTGAATGGATTTAATTGAAAATCAAATCAGGCAAATGGAAATTCGCTTAGTCTGCAGGTTTGCTGCGGCGCGGGTATTTTTTTTGTATATATAGGTAAATTTAGTTATTGTGTTTTGCTAAACCTATGCTTAAATTAAACTAAAGAATATCATCAATAACTAAATTGTACGTCGTTGATTTTTGTGTTCTAAAATCTGTTGTATACGTGTAACTATATTTAATTATCAAATGGTTGTGCCTTAAGATAAAATAAGAGTATTTTGCATTACCATAATGGTAATGCAAAATACTCTTATTTTATCTTAAGGCACAACAATATTTCTAAATATTGAGTGTGGTACTAGTGCCTGAAGATGGAAACCTAGTTTCTGGAAGCGCTAGTAAATAAAATTAAATTATATATTGGCATTGTTTTACTTGTAAATTTAATTATACACTAGCTGTTTGTCCGTTCTACTTACGGGAATCTTAGTTGAAACCTTGTTTTCAGAACAGGAGTTGGTTTGCATATTTAGTGTGCATTTTTACAGATATTCTGGCAAAACTAATACTGTATAGGAATACATATAAACCTTCGCAAATACAATATATGACAGTTTCAAAGCCAAAACGAATGCTTCGCAATTAAATGTCACCCGATCGTGTTAGTCGATATTTTATATCTAATGATAAAAGGAATTGCTTTATAGATCTATGAGGCATAGCCCTAAGGTAGGCCTGTAATTGAATGTTACTTTTCACACTGGTTAAAAGTAGTTAAAATACTACCTCAACTTCACTACTGCAAACTTTATTCGGGTTGAAATTTTCATTAACAAAGGTGCTCTTGTCTTTTCCACGAAACACTGAGAAATAAGTACATTAATGCGTTACCAACAGACATACACACACAAATACAGAATTGAATAAGGGGATTTGCTACGCTTTAACCAAAGCAAATTAGAAACAAAATAATTATTTGAAAGTTTTGATAGGCCTAGTGTCATCAAATTTTATGATATTTTAGGCCTAATCAAACTATAAAATTGGTGTAAATCCGTTGGCAAATATATTAATAAGTAAATAAATACACAGTCCACCAAAAGTTTGTACCTACGTTAACAACGCCAAGCTTTAAAAATTCATTATGGTTTGCTAAAAAATCTTTCACCAATGTTTATCATTTTCATAGCATAAACTAACATTTTGGAGTCTAGACAGAAAACACAAAAATTATACAGCAAGAAATCAATTAAATTACTAAGAAATAACGTGCAGCACTAACGATAACTATAGTTGTAAATACTGATGTGTTTGTACGTAAAAATGATTCTTACTGCTACCACCGGTTCTAAGGAAAAGTAGCAGTACCAAGAACCAACGTTTACATTTAAGAAAAGAACTATAGTACTTACGACCAATTCAAACTTTCCTTCTTATCAAACTGTATTATAGGTGTTAATCCGTTGGCAAATATATAAATAAATAAATACACAAGCCACAAAACAAGTAACATGTAACGTAAAACTCACCATGGTTTGCTAAAAAAAAACTTTCACTTGGTGTGGTGCAGTACCGAAGTTATTAATCTCCCTTGGTTTTGAATTTCTTTTTAGTTTTCGAAAATCAAAGTTATTTCCCATTAATAGCATTTTTTGTAAGCAACTTTTAATGTTAACATATTAATGACAGTTTGAAGAAACCACATTTATCCAAACAAAGGTTTTTATTTAAAATATTACGAAATCTCAAACGATAATCGGTACATATATCTAGCAAACATTCGGAGGAAATGTGACAAAAACCGCTCAAATCTGGGGGTTTGGACGTTTGTAGTTTTACTTCCTAAGTAGGAAAAGTACCGATATCGTTGTCGAAATGTAAGTAAGTAGAAACCAAAAGTGACACATTGGAAAAGCGAGTTTAGCTACATACATCTGTAAGTTAAACTTCTGTTACGATCACAGCGAAATCAGAAAGATCTTCCACGATCACCCACTGCAGTTGTGATTTTTTATTTTGCCCTTTACACAACTGTCCTTGAAGCGCCGTCAATGAGTGGAAACCTTTTTTGTATGCTATTGGTGACGATGATTAATAAAATGTAAGTTTCCCAGCACTAATACAACACTGATTCATGGTATTTTCCCTGGTTATCAAAATTCAAGAATAATCGTTGCACTTCCGATTAATTATACCGGTTAAGTAAGGCACAACGTTTTTAATCTCACTTGGTTTGGATGTGCTAACATAACTTGATCGGAAATGGTTGCGGTATTTGTAAACAACTTTTAATGTCAGCTAGAATCAGTGACAGCTAGAAGTGAGAACTAATGGCACTATGGAACTAACAGTTGATCGTTATTTCATCAAATGTAATAGTAAACATTGAGAGAAAATTTGACAAAAATCGAACAAAATTGGATTTTTGATGGTTCGTTATTTTGTTTTCAAAGAAGCGAAGTCATGTTTTCATAGCCAAAGACACTCTCACCAATCCAGTAAATACAGAAAAATTATTAGAACCTTGATCGGTAGTCTAGTTTTCTAGGAGTAGGCCGCGTAAAATGCCATTTTGGCGTCACGAACGGAATGACAGAATGGGCAAACAGACAGACAAACAGACAGACAGACAGAAATTGAAAAAAAGACTCGTTTCGGCTTTCTTAGGCTATGAAATGTAAAAATAACCAAAAACTGCATGATTCTAAGCAATGTACAGACAAAACTGTAATTTTATTTATATAGATTTCATTAATATTTCTAAAGTTTATAACATCTGACTTTGTTTTGCTAATGATTTATTGTGAGTGAAGAAACTGAAGATGGGAGTATTTGTGATTTAATATGAAGAAGAGTGAAATTTAAAAAAATTTTCATTTAAATTCAAGAATTAATATTTTTGAAACTTCAAAAATTAAATTTAAAATGTCAAAAATAAAGAAAAAATATATGTAATTAAGAGAGATGAAGGTAAATCATGTATGTTAAAGTTTTATTCGAAGATTTGGTAAGTTTTTCTCATATCAGCCTACACAAGATTTAAAATTAATCAAAACCAAAATGGTGGTATCCACTACTTACCAGATTTAAAAGTTATAATTTCAACGTTTCTATTAAGGCCATAAAAGTTGAATTTTGTTTCTAAAAGCGTTGGCGGATGTGTAACTATTATATGCAACAGATGTAAAGATTAAAATGTTTCTATTTTGTATCCTCTTCCCAAAGCACGGGTACAACAGCTAGTAAATATATATGAATTCGAACGAATGGTGTTTTTGGCCTCTGGGGACCTCAAAACGAAAAAGTAAATCGGTCCCGGCTCCAGGTCTTACCATGAGACCTACGGGTTAGCTTATTCCTTATATGGAAATTTCGCAAAAAGACAATTTATCAGTAGTTTATAAGGCCATACGGGTCTTAATGGCCTAAGGTTTTGTAAAAAACAAAGATAGGTAGCGGAAGACACATTAACAGTTAGGTTCTTCCATTTGTAGGCGTAGCTATAAACCAAAATCAGTGGCGGATGGCGGTAATTGTACATATAATGTATATTGTACTTATAAGTACATATAAGCTACAAGTACAAGAATATATGTACGTGTACAATTAAGGAAAGAAAGAGAAATTCTACCTATGTAGTGATTGTTAAATGAGTTTGGTCTATTGTTTAGATACCTGGCCAAATACCCATTGACAATGTATAGTCAGCATGGACCTTTTACAGAACAACTCTAGTTTCGTGGCGTTGTACCAGTCCGCGGGAGACGGTGTACGTCGTCAGCCCGTGTTGCCTCCAGACTTGGAGTTCCCTTGTCCGCCGTGGACGCGGGTGCGATCCCCGGAGAGGCCCTCCAGTGTCCACCACCTGCGACCCGGAGACATCGACGTGGTCGGCGCCTTGGGTGACAGCCTAGTCGCCGGCAACGGGGCTCTGGAGGAGTACGCCCTCGGTACCATCATAGAGTACCGTGGAGTGTCTTGGTGCGCTGGTAAGTGAAACAATAAACTTAATACCCTCTAAAATAAACATACTCTGAATAAACAATCATGTTTAGATACATTTGTAATTTGGTTTCACTTTGGGGTATATTTTTGTGATTGCAGCAACTATTAATTTCTCCTCTTATACATAGTACCTATATGGAGGAAGTATTGTTTTCGTCAAAATTTTCGAGTTTGAGTTTCGAGTGGATATATCCGTTTTGGATCCCCCTAAACCCAAAACGGGGGTTTCGAAGTGATGTATGCGTGTGTTTCTGAGCGTGTGTGTGTGTGTGTGTGTGTGTGGGTGTGTTATGTGTGTGTCCGTTAGCACGATAACTCGAGCAAAAATTATCCGATTTTGATAAAATTTTGTATAAACGTGTAAACCTACATTTTTATTCGAACGAATTCGCGAATTAGCATGATCGGAATATGTGAACCGGGGTTTATGGGGGGTTTTATGGGTTAAAAATGGGATTTTCTCACTTTTGACCCTAAAAACTAAAAAATTATCAATTTCTTTAAAAACCATTTTGTAGAGCTTAAAACGTGAATAATTTAGTATGTTGAAGTGTCATCGTGCGCCTAATTGTTACAGAGAAAATAAAAAAAATATATATTTTTAAATTCCCATGTTAATTATTTATATGAAGAATAAATAAACTGTTGTAGTTTGACTGTTTATGGACATATTTTGATCAAAATTGAAAAAAACATTTATTTCTTACACAACTATTAACATTTCACAAAAAAAAACACTTTTTACCCTCCCTGCAGCAAACCTTAGTACTCGTTAAACTAATGCTATTTAGATAGGGAATAATTTTATATTTTTAAGGAGATATTTAATTGTAAATCCAATCAGGCAAATGGAAATTCGCTTACTCTGCAGGTTTGCTGCTGCGGGGGTATTTATACTAAACCACGTTTAGAATTAATTATTCTTAATAAAACAAACATGTTTCGAAAAAAAATTAATTTGGAACTCTTGTTAACATTATATAACGTATAACTTTTTAATTTTACCTGTAAATCATCTTCATTTTCAGTTTTTCTTCGATTAATTAAGTTGTAAATAAAGTCAATTCGTCTTCGGACATTACTTCATTATTATAATTTACCTAACAAGCTTTTTCTTATGGACGAGCAATCTATTTGGAACATTTATACAATAAACTTCAATTAAAAAACGCATGGATGCAAAGCCTCTGTTGGCCATTATTGTTGTGTTAGTCACTGGGATCCGCTGGGATCGCGGAACGTCGCAATTAATGATGGGATCGTGGAAAACACACCCATTCAGATAGCGCATCGCCATTAACTACAAAACGTTGGTTTTTCCTCGAGACTTTTAGTTCAATATTAGTGTAGCCTATAATGTTTTATGGTCAAAGACTATACGTTTTTGAACAGTTGTAATTACCCCGTTGCTTAGTAATAATCATGCACCTCAAATGTATTATATAATTAATTTTCAACTAGTGTACATGTTGCTCGAATTCGAGCAATTGCAAAGTATTACAGAAGTTATTTCAAAACGAATAACAGTCATATTTACAATGAATTTAAAAGAGTCAACTCAAAGATTACCGGTGTGTAACTCAGACCATGTTTATCTTCGTTATTGATAAACCTAAAGCATTCCGGCCGGCTTCTCAAAATGCCTCGCTGTACAGGCAACACAGGTCATTGATAGAGGGCCAATTGAGAACGAAAAGTTGTTTTGGGGTAGTGTTAGGGCGCATTTTTAACCTAATAGTTGAGCCTATTACGTGTCACTGTTCTGTAGTTGCGGTCATTATCACGATTACGCCTCCTGTCTATGTTTCGTTGTAGTAGCGTCGGAGGCATTTAAAAGAAAAAACAACAAATAAACAAATTATAGCTACACAAAACAACGATAAATTCACAAATTTAAGTTACAAACATAACACGATCTGTCATAGCGACACAAAACAGCGATAAATACACAAATTTAAGATACAACCATACTAACATGATCCGTCTTGGGGGTTATGTTTACACAAACTCAAATAGTAAATAAATCAGCGAGCACATAATAATAATAACTAGTGGTCGTCCAGTGGTCGAAACTCGACCAAAAATATGTAATGTACAGACTTCTCTATTTTCTCCCCACACTGTAAATAAAACATGTGATTTGAGTTTCTTCCATTTGTTTTGATTTTCTGTTTATATTCCGTTGTTATTTCGTAACCAGCATAGCAACCCATAAAATCCATGTTAATTTTTTCAAAATTTTAAACTAATTTTTTGTGCTTATCTTTGAGCCTATTTTAATTTATAAAGGGATTCTGCACACCTACAGGAAAATATCTTTCTAACGGTATGCGTAGATTTTCCCTACGATTCACACGAGCTGAGAAAAAAGGTTTTAAAGAAACATGCTTGCCTATTAATATATAGATAGATAGATAATAATAGAGAGGACACGGCGTTTAACCAAATGCACTGAAAGTGTGGCCAAATCCGCCATCTTGGTCCGTCATACAGCCTGAATCCAAGACCCGCGAGCTCAGTTCGCATTAAAAACCCCGCGACAAATACACGATCATTAAAAACATTAACAGTTGACAAAAAATTCTGAAATTTTGCACACTTGTAGATATGAGGAAAACGATGGTGTTAATATAAAATTATTAGTTTTAGTTATAAATATGTTTAATACTTATGTAGTTTAATTTTTCAGATTCAGACATAAAAAAGTTGTATTGCGAGGAAATTTTTATTTTTTGGTCAGAGAAATTTCGTCAGCGGGAATTTGTGGATAAATAGCCAAATTTAACTATCCGATTCACCAAAAATTTTTATCATGTTCGGTTTTCTAAGGTACAAAAGGGATCCATTGCCGCTGCTCCGCGCCACGCCCGCTGCGCCGCCGGGCTGTCGTCTATACATTTAGCGTGCAGTGTTTTAATGTTTTATACTGTTGTACTGTAATATTGTATATATTAAAGAAATTTTCAAATATATTGTCTGTCATTAAATTAATTATTAAATAATTATACTGAGATCATGAAAGGTTGTGTATTTCTATTTTAACAAAAACTCAATCAAAAAATATCAAACAATAACACAAAACATATGTTGAACAATTACCATATTAAATACTACTGTCATCCCTCCTTCACAAGTCAAAATTATTTGGTTTTCTTCAAATCCTTTCCCCTCGTCTTACAACAGGAGCTGAGTCATTGTAAATAATTCTGACCTGGACGATTGACCTTTATTCACATTATGGGAGATTCTGAATGACTTGTCTCTTCTTAGGAACCATGAGTTTCTTCGGTATTCTCGTCCATCACCAGTCTGGATTTTGTACGATCGAGGTTCAGGACCAACTTGAACAATCTTTGCTCTCAGCCAACACTTTGGTTTGAATCTGAAAAGCACTGGTTCATCGAGTTGAAACTGATCAGGCTCTGTCTTCCTCCATATCACCGTATAGCTTCTTTCTTCTTTTAAAATTTTCTAGCTGTTTTGAAACATTCTTTATGACCATCGGAATAAGGTGGTTGGTCGTAGATGGAAGTAGAGTCTTTGTCCTTCTACTCATCAGCCGCTGAACTGGGGAACCTAGGTTACCTCTTGGTGTGTTACGGTGATGAAGAAGTGCAAGATAAATATCGGACTGTTCTTCTTGACACTTGACAATCAAGTTTTTTTCCTTCTTGGACATAACTCTCCGCTAGCCCGTTGGATCTTGGAAAATGAGGAGATGAAATTCTATGACTAAATTTCCATTCGGATACGAATTTATTAAATTCCATAGAAGCAAAACATGGTCCTCCATCAGTTCTTAGTTCATCTGGAATACCATGAGTTGCAAAGTACTTTTTTAGGTGTGTAATAACCAGTGTTGGGAAGTAGCGCGCTACAAGTAGCGACGCTACAGTAGCGCGCTACTTTTTTTGTAGCGTTAGCTGTAGCTACGCTACTTTTAAGATTTTGTAGCTTTAGCAGTAGCTAGCTACATTTTTAAAGTAGTTGTAGCGGAATTTTAGCTACTTTTCTCGCTACATTAACATTGTTTGAGATAGTGATTTTTATCATAACCTCAACCTTACGTGAAACAACCGCTTTCAAACTGAGATTTTCAAAAAAAATTAGGCCTACTTTCTTGGCTTCATACAGCTGGTTGCAGCCGTTTCATTCCCTATTACAACGTTGTGTGGACATGGAGGCCATTAAATGGGTGTTATCCACATTTTTGGCTCTCATTTCCTTAATTTACTACTTACTGTCAGATAAAATAAAATCGCTAGTTGCAGACGACGTTTAAACGTTACCAGTGACAAGAGAAAGCTATTGAATGCTTGCAAGTGATTGACAGGGAAATTAGTAATCAATTTAGTTTCTTTATTAAATTGATAGTGTTTCAACTTGGGTTTTAATGGAAACCAACACTAAACCTTAAAATAATGAGACAACTGGTCTAGCTTCAGCTGTTGATTGTGGTTCATCATCACATCACAAGCCCTTCCTTGGTTAGATTACGAAGATTTTTCAAAGGTTTACTAAATTAACAAAGAGGAAATTACCTAAAGAGATTTAAGATATGCCTAGACTACATGATAATTGTAACGAAAAAGTCTCCATATAACATGAAACTTAGATTGAAAAAAATAGCATTGTTTACTCCTGCTAACAGCTCTTGTATAGGACTATTCCTAGGCTATGCTATGATTTAAGACGAATACCAAGTTCCAAGTTAAATTATTAGGAATATATACCTGTTTAGTCCTTGCAAGAACAAGCCTGTCATAATTTCTAAGGCCGTTAATGAATGAAAATCTCTAGCCAACTTGTTAGATAGCCAATAAAGCCTACATGTTATTTTTACTTTACAAATTTCTACATGTTTAAATCAAAATCCGATTTCAGGCTAAGTTGCTGAATACTGTTTTCTGTACCAATTAGGTTGAAGCACAATTTGCCCTATGCATAATGACAAAGGACGATTTCTTGACATTGAAAAGTGTTATTCATAGAACAAGTAACTTATCACTATGGTTAAAAGTTACTCGTATATCAATGTCGTTTTTAACATTAAAAGTAAAGAAAGGTAATAACTCCAATTTCCAAAGGTAGGCTAGGCTCTGTAACACAAAAACGTATTTTTAAATAATCGTTTTACAGTTTTATTGGTCTTAATTGTTGATATAAGACATCCATAAATGAATCTATATTAAAGAAATAAAATAAGTTTTAAAATATAGTTTTGTTGTATGTCCTTTGAACTTAATGAAATTTACGTATAAGATGCTTAAAAATAATGCAATATTTAAAAATAAGTACTAAATATGATGGGACACCCAACTATTTGGTTCTGTTGTTGTAATTTTAGGTTTATAATGCCAACAAATTAAATGCAATCTAGAGGTATCTAGGTAGATACAATACTGACATTTTTTTTAATGTTTGTTGGATAAAAATGTAGTTACAATTGATTTTACATTTACCTAATGTGCGAGGAATAAAAAGTAACGTCTTTGGAAAAGTAGCTAAAATTGTAGCTGTAGCTACATTTCATTGTAGCTGTAGTTGTAGCTAGCTACTTTTTCGGAGCTGTAGTTGTAGCTGTAGCTAAGCTACTTTTTTAGAAATGTAGCAGTAGTTGTAGCTAGCTACATTTTAAAAGTAGCTTCCCCAACACTGGTAATAACAGTGATGCTACTTTTGTTCCTAAGATTTTCACACTCAAAATATCCTGAGTAACTATCAGCAACTACTAAGAAGTCTTTACCTCCACATTCAAAAACATCAGCTCCGATGAACTGCCATGGCCTCACTGGTACTGTTTCTTGAAGGATCACATCTTGAGGTTTATCTCGTTGATATTTGCTGCATACATTGCACCTTGCTACATATTGTTCAATATCTTTTTCCATATTAATCCAATATACATAGTCACGTGCTGTATTAATTGAACTTTGAACACATTTGTGAGGACGGTGAATATTCTGTAACACTTCAAGTTTCATTTCATCAGGTATAATCAAACGGCTTCCTTTAAACAAAAGACCATCATAGCAACTTAGTTCTTCTCGGAAAGTGAAATATTTTACTAATTCCTTGTCAACAGTGCTTCTTTCTTCGGGCCATCCATTCAAGATCATTTCCTTCAATTTAGAAAGCTCTGTGCATTTTCCAACACTAGTTCTGGTTCGAGAAACTGTATCAGAAGACATAGGAATTATCAACTGAATATCAAAGCTGTGAGGTTCATCATCTTGGTTGTCATTGTAGCAATCTCTACTCAAGGTGTCAGCCAGATGAAGCTCACAACCCCGCTTGTACACAACTCTTGGTCGATATGGTAATATTTCCAAACACATTCTTTGGATTCTGGGAGGAGCGTCAGACAACGGTTTCTTAAAGATAGCCTCTAAAGGCTTATGATCTGATTCAATAATCAACTCCTTGCATCCCCATACATACTCATGAAACCTTTTGCAAGCAGTCAGTATTGCGAATGTCTCTTTTTCAAGTTGACTGTAGTTCTGTTGTGATTGAGTCAATGCTTTGGCATTATAAGCTACGGGCTGCCCAGATTGTAACATAACAGCACCTACTGCATAACTGCTTGAATCCACAGATAGAGTCACAGGAGAGTTAGGGTCATAGTAACGAAGCACGGGAGTTCTTTGTAGTTTTTTCTTTAACTTGTTGAATGCTTCTCGTTGTGGTGTATCCCAGAACCAGGCCACATTTTTCTCAGTGAGAACTCTTAGAGGTTGAGTATCAACCGAAACATCTGGTACAAACTTTGATAAGTATGTTATACAACCTAAAAATCTCTGAAGCTCAGACAAACATGTGGGTTCCTTCATTCTTGAAATGGCTACTACTTTGTCAGGTTCAGCTTGTAACCCTTGGTCTGAAACTATGTGACCAAGAAATTTCACCAACGGTTTGGCAAATATACACTTTTCTTTGTTAAGTGTAAGTCCTGATTCACTCAGCTTTGTCATTACTTCATTCGTGATCTTTTGCAAGTCTCTTTCATTGTTAATGTGAATGAGTATATCATCCATTGAACACTCTACATTCTTAATTCCTTTGAGCAAGTCTGACATAATATACTGGAACACTTCAGGGGCCGATACCAAACCAAAGGGCATGCGTAAACAAGAGTAGCGCCCCCAAGGTGTTGAAAAAGTTAGTAGTTTGGATGTTCTCTTCGTAACTTTTATCTGCCAGAACCCTTTTTTACAGTCTAGGATGGTGAATAAAGTAGAACCATTCAATCTAGCTGAGATGTCCTCTAATGTAGCCAATGGGTAATGTCTACGCTTTACATTTTTGTTTAGATCAGTTGGGTCAATGCAAAGACGTATTTTGTCCTTGGACTATGACCATAGGAGACACACAAGGAGTAGGCTCACTTACTGGAGTAATAATCTTGTCTTTTACCATTTGGTCAAGTTCTGCTTTCACTGCGTCACGTATTGGATGAGGTATTCGCCTGGGTGGGTGTATTTTGAAACTAGGATTTTCCACAAGATCAATGTCATACTCAAATGACTTTAAACATCCTATTCCATCATATAAGCCACTTATAGACTGATCAACTATACCAGCAATCCGTTTGACGAACCCTAGTGTTTCACATGATACTCTTCCTAATATTGATTGATGCCCATTTGGAACTATTACAAACAAAACAGTGTCTTTATGAGACTTTTTGGTTACAACTGGACAAATGGCTTCACCCAAAACTGGCGTTTTCTGGTTGTTAAAGAAACAAGGCATTTAGTAGCAGAAGGTACAATGTTAAGATTACAAGCTAGAGCCAAATCTTGGGAAATAACATTGCACTGAGCCCCAGTATCTAATTTAAACTGCACAGTTTTGTGTTTTGGCAATTTTAAGGGTTCTGTCCAATCTTGATTCTTGACTGGGTTAGAGATGCAATCAACATGCAACGGATAATCAGAATCTTCATTCTCTACAACCTCTAAAACGTCAGTATTTTTACTCTTACTAGGGAGATTCTTTCGAGTTTTACACATCTTAGCAAAATGACCTTTAGTCAAGCATTGATTGCAAGTTCGATTAAAAGCAGGACATTGGCCTCTAGAGTGTTGTAAACCAGAACGTTTACAGTCAAAGACTGAATTTTGTAACGTAGGCCTAGAAAAGGAATCATCCCTCTTTACAACATTAACATTTTTAGGGCTGTCGGAGGATATTTCTGCTAGTTGTTTCTTAGCTTGTTCATGTACCCTACACTTACTAATCGCATCATCTAGAGTAAGGTTATCAGTAAAGTAACTTTTCCCTTAAGCTAGAATCTGATATGCCTATTACTATTCTATCTCTAATCAAACTGTTTTTTAGCTGCTCAAAATTTCAAGAATTAGCTTGGTTAACCAATTTTGTAAAAAAATCTTCAAAACTTTGATGGGTTTCTTGGGTGATTTTGTTGAACAAAAATCGCTCAAATACTTCATTAGATTTACCAACAAAAAACTTATCAAATCGTTGAAAAACTTCATCCAATTCAATATCTTCATCATCAATGAAACCAAAACTGTTATATACTGTACATCTATAACATCTGGGCCTAAACTAGACATAAATGATGCTACCTGTACAGCATTTGATCTCCTATCAAGGCCAGAAGTTGTGTAGTACCAGTTCCACTGTTGCTTCTAGAGATGTAACGAATATTCGGTTACTATTCGGTATTCGGTCTATTCGGCCAATTTTTCAGTATTCGGTATTCGGCCGAATACTAGTTGACATTCGGCCCAATACCGAATACTCATTTAGTTATAATTAGTATACTTTGTGCAAAAAATAATACCTTAATAAATTATTTTGACAATATTTTTATTATTTTAAGAACCAACATCAATTTTCAGAAGTTAAACTGATTCAATAGGTTGAACTATTGATTTTTAATCATATCATACGTTATGAAAATAATTTTTATGTTGGTTGTTCACCTTGCGTTAGCTTGAAACTCATCCGATTTGATTAACTAATAGCTTGAATGAAAGCTGGTATTTCACTAAAGGTTCTTAGACTAAAATATATAGGATTATATAATTATAACTGGTGAAGGTTCGTCTTAAGTTAAAATTTCGTTAACGCATACTGAGACCTCAATCATGAAATTCGGTCGGGTAGAAGAGCTAAACAAACTTGGAAAAGAAAAAAAAACAATTGTTTTAAATAAATAAGATTGTGATATTGATTGTGTGAAATTATGGTGCAATGCCCCTCCTAGTCAGTATAACACAGAGACAATTAGTCACATTGACTTGTCTATGAGTCATAGCATAGCTAAACCTAAACATAAAAGAACTACAACTGGGGCAGAATATTCGGTCGCCGAATATTCGGCGCTTCGGCCTAAGACCTCACCGAATACTCGGTATTCGGTATTCGGCCAAAAGTACTATTCGTTACATCTCTAGTTTTGCTTCCATTTCTTCCAAGAAGGAGCCATCTGAGTACTTGAAACCACAAGACATTTTGGTGGTTTTACATTATTATCCTTGTCTTCTGCATGGTTTGAATGGATATCATCATCTTCCTTAAAGGCATACCTTTTATTTCTATTCCGTGTGGGTTTTGGCACCATGTCATTAAATTAATTATTAAATAATTATACTGAGATCATGAAAGGTTGTGTATTTCTGTCTATGTAGAATTTTCAACCGTTTAGCACAACTTTTTAAGGACTAATTAGCTTTCAATATCATCGAAGATAAACTAAAGATAATTCTGCAAGTTAAATTAAACTTCCCAAATATATTTGTAAAATTACACTCAATTTATTGTCCCAGAAAAATTACAGTTTTATTGAGATGTTGCCTGATTTTATTTTTGTGAAGACTTTCGTTTCTTATTTTACAGTAGTAGCGAACTCTAACATTGAAATATTTTTTAGCAATCTATCTATCTATATATTAATAGGCAAGCATGTTTCTTTAAAACCATTTTTCTCAGCTCGTGTGTATCGCAGAAAAAATCTACGCATACTGTGGGAAATATATTTTCCTGTAGATGTGCAGAATCCCATTATAAATTAAAATAGGCTCAAAAATAAGCACAAAAAATGAATTTAAATTTTGAAAAAATTAACATGGATCAAATGGGTTGCCATGCTGGTTACGAAATAACAACGAAATATAAACAGAAAATCAAAACAAATGGAAGAAACCCAATCACATGTTTTATTCACAGTGTGGAATGAAAATAAAGAAGACTGTACATTAAATATTTTGGTCGAGTTTCGACCACTGGACGACCTCTAGTCTATATATTAATAGGCAAGCATGTTTCTTTAAAACCTTTTTTCTCAGCTCGTGTGAATCGTAGGGAAAATCTACGCATACCGTTGGAAAGCTATTTTCCTGTAGGTGTGCAGAATCCCTTTATAAATTTAAATAGGCTCAAAGATAAGCACAAAAAATGAGTTTAAAAATTTGAAAAAATTGACATGGATCTTATGCGTTGCTATGCTGGTTACGAAATAACAACGAAATATAAACAGAAAATCAAAACAAATGGAGGAAACTCCAATCACATGTTTTATTTACAGTGTGGGGTGAAAATAGATAAGTGAGTACATTACATATTTTTGGTCGAGTTTCGACCACTGGACGACCTCTCGTAATTTTAATTAGGTACTAAACAAAAATGATTTTTGTCCATATTGTTTCATATCCTGAGAAATATGTACTATTTGGAAACAAATTTACTCCTACACATTGTCCAAGTACTTTGTTTGTCAAGTCCTCAATTACATTGTTTTCCTTTACACTAATATCATTAACTTTATATCTACACTATTCTCATCAAGCATAGCAGACGACTAGCGCGCCGGGACTACTGTCGGGGAAATAAATATGTGCTTGAGTTTGAGCCTAAATATCTCTTGAGATTAATTATCCGATTTTGTTGAGACAAAAATTAAATATAAACTGGTTTAAATAAATTTTACGTGGTAACAATTTAAAAAATTCCGTTTACCAGAAACATTTTTATACAGTTGAAAGATTATAAAAAGTACCGGTTTTTAAGAAACTCTGCACTAACACTGAAGTTTAAAACTTAATTGTAAACAAACCACCGAGCCAATCTTTCTGAAATTTGTATGGCTTATTGGTAGATTTATTGTTAACAGTTCCATGCATTTTAAAATTTTTACTCAGGATAGTTTTTATGCTGATGTTTATTTTTAAAACGTATGCTAACATCGTTAAAAAGACGCTAAAAATTTCGTTCAAAACACAAGAAATAACACCAATATGACAGATTTATAATGCGAACAAAGGTGTATTTTAAACAGATATATATTTGTAAACAAAAATTTCTCCCGCAACTGGCAGGCCGATTGGCTCAGTGGTTTGTTTACAATTTCCAGTTGGGTATTTAACACAAGAAGCAACTATATATCTAGTGGCCTTTGTTTTGCCATGTCTTGGATTGCAGTGTTATCATATGTTTCTGTTTGACGTTAAGCGCAATATTTTAAATAATTAAATTGCTTATTTGCACATTTTGGATAGGGAGACAAACATACAGTAACTAACAGTACATGGACAGTAAATTTTATAAATATTTTACAGATATCTTTGTCTTTAAACTTTACATTAATACTATAAAGGAAATTGGATCGCTTGATTTGTCAAACAAATATTTTAAGCTTAAATAGCCGTGTATTCGAAGGTGGATAACCGGGTGATGGGTAGGGGAGGGCTTTTACATAGTTGGGGGTGGGTGGGGTCCTCCGTGGATGGAATAGGACTCCTGACGCAGGTAGAGCTGATGATTATAAGGGTTAATCTGGGACCATGGGCGAACTAGGACTAATTAGGTTACGGGCGAAATAAAACTCGGGCGGAATAGGACAACACGCTGTTCTGAGACAATTCGATTTCATTAAGATCTTAAAATGAAATTTTAATGTTTTTTAACATTAGTCTCATGGACTGTCAAGTAGCTATGGCAGTTTTACGAAAATGTAAATAAATGAATTGTAACATAAACTATACTTACTCATGATAAAGATTGTTGACAAGCTTATGGGAGAACGTCCTTGTGTGTTTGACCAAGGCCCCACTAGAAAAACAAGCCATGCTGCAGGATCCATGACGTCACACTAGTGGATAGATTCATTGATAGATTCACTGCCATATCCCCTATGTTTTTGATAATTAAGCTGGTTGTTTGTCAGATTTCAATGGTAATATTTTAGTACAACTATGCACCACTGTGACGTAGGTTGCGCTGCCCGCGCTGCAGCATGGCCTGTTTTTTAGTGGGGCCTTGGTTCGATGGGGTCGCCGGAATTGTACCCCCCTGGAATTTTACCCCCCGGCGATCGTTGACGTCATTTTGACGTCACGCCTAGGGGGGGGGGGTACAATTCCACCCCGTACACTTTGATTTGAACGAAATCTAATTTATTTTATGTGGACAAGTGATCAGTGAACCAGATGATTATAGATATTAAAAAGAGCAGGAGATGTACGGCCCGGAATAGTACCCCCCTGGAATTGTATTCCCCTCTTGGACAGCTAGCTTGGCTTGTGTACGGGCTGGAATTGTACCCCCCACCCACTCGATAAACTTTATTGGTATTATGAAAATGAAGTAGTAGAGAATGCCTTCTACAGTGACATATGTTGGATTTTCAAACCTGTACAGAAAATAGAGATTGTGCTAAGGAACTATAATTGTGAAGAGATTATCCAAAAATCTGGCTTCGCCACTTTACTTCGCTTCGGGCCATCTGCATATTTTATTATTGATAATTAATTTTCTTTAAACCATGAACAACCTGATTACATTATTGCTTAGTTTGTGATCGCAGGATATACCTGTTGCCTTCTTTATTGACTTAATAAAAGGCCAAGCAATCCATAATAAACGTTTACGAAATTAACGCTGAGCTTGATTCCCTCATGGACAAAGCTTCTAAGTAATTTTATAACGCAAGCTGATTGATTTTTTTAATCGATACAAGCAGTGCAAATCCTAAAAAACTTTTGTTTTCAAGAGGAGTCGCAAGCAGCGAATTTCGGCTTAGTTATATAAATTTGTAATACTTACCTTTTGATTACTGCACATAGGCCTAATAACTAAGCTAAACTAGTTTGTATACAATAACTATGCTATAAGAATGGATTGGTCATTTGTTCACGTCACTCTTTTCAACGTAATTTAATATGACCGTGAAAAGAAGTTAATGTATTTCATTTTTGTTCATTCAAACATAATATGCATTATTGTTCATTCGGTAACAAATTATGAACAGCTATTACTGGCAAAGGTGGACAAAATACATGTTGTAAAATTTACTTATAGGTATCTGGTACAAATTATTTCACAGTTTGTAAAAGTTTTAACCTTTGTGAATTTAAGCTAACCCATGAACAGTTAGTACTTGGGAAGGTTCAGCAAATATTAATTAATAACGTACGAAAAAGTCTGTTAGGCCTCTCGCACGTTACTCGGAATGGCCTTAATTTGCAGTTTCTTAGAATATCCTTTCACAACAAGTAATTCATTAGGTGTCGGGTAACTTTGTTCAGTTCACTTTCGTGTGATTCCCCTCTAATACCCAACATAACTATTGTTTTGATTTTACTTGGTAATCACAATAGACAAGCTCCTGGGTGAAATGTGGGGAGGGGGTACAATTCCAGCCCGTACATGCTGTTTTGGTCTAGAAAATGAGACGTCATCGTGACGTCACTAACCTTCAGGGGGTGCAATTCCAGGGGGGTACAATTCCGCCACCCCGTTCGATGTACACAAGATACCCTTCTATACAGCTCTCTCTATAATAACACTTTTCTATTATCAAACTTGTAAACAACAATTCGTTAAACTGATGTTTTATCTATGGTTAAACTCTGTTTCAACGAGAAGTGCTTGTAGTTCAATACATTTTTAAGCTGCCTTTAAAGAGAGCCTACATTTAATAGTATATTACGTTAAAAGTCCTGAAAATAAGTGTTTGCCGGACGAGTGTGGTCGTTCCCGTGCGAGACGAGGTCGAGTACGGGATTACCATACGAGTCCGGTAAACACATTTTGGACGAGTGACGTACGATAGTTTACGCCATACTACTTAAATCTGTACAAATCCTTATATATTACCGCCAAACTAAAGGACTAAAATTCACTAGTCATAACCTCCAAGAGAGGTTATGTTTTTGTTTATAACCATTCATTGCCACCTAAATACAGTATAATCAGCTGATTGGTGTCCGGTAAAACTCATTACAGTACAGTAGTACGCAATGAAACCCCATTTGAATAAGCTAGCGGCAAACAGCTGTTTTCTGGACTAAATCCTTACGTGGGAAGTTCGTCAAAATAATGTAGTGTGGCGTAATAGTATATTACGTTACTAGTCCTGAAAATAAGTGTTTACCGGACGAGTGTGGTCGTTCCCGTGCGAGACGAAGTCGAGTACGGGATTACCATACGAGTCCGGTACACACATTTTGGACGAGTTACGTACGATAGTTTACGCCATACTACTTAATCCGTACAAATCCTTATATATTTCCACCAACTAAAGGAGTAAAAATCACTAGTCATAACCTCCAAGAGAGGTTATGTTTTTGTTTATAACCACTCATTGCCACGCAAATACAAGTATAATCAGCTGATTGGTGTCCGGTAAAACTCATTGCAGAACAGTAGTACGCAATGAAACCCCATTTGAATAAGCTGGCGGCAAACAGCTGTTTTCTGGACTAAATCCTTGCGTGGAAAGTTCGTCAAAATAGTGTAGTGTGGCGTAAAACTCATTACAGTACAGTAGTACGCAATGAAACACCATTTGGTTAAGCTGGCGGCAAACAGCTGTTTTCTGGACTAAATCCTTGCGTGGGAAGTTCGTCATAATAGTGTAGGGTGGGTTAAAAATTTTAAACAGTAATCTAAGCCATAAAAGTGCTAACTATTGCTTATTTGCTCTGTTGCTATTGAAAAGTATTTGATAATTACATAAACGTGCCTATAACATCTTAAATTTACCCTGTTGTCAGATGTTTCTGTTTTATTCTAAGCCCAAATCTATATATCAAAGTTTCTCTGTATCTGAATCGAATATGAAAATTTAAAAAAATGCATAACCCGTCTTTCGCTGAATTTAAAGGCCATTGATACCGTATTATAATACTGTAACAATGAGCTGAAATAATGTAATCGTTTACTTATAAAAAACCCACGTTCTCTTAACAGAATTGCACACTATCGTAGTCTTATTTCCATCTCATTTAGGTACAAATGAAAAACGTCTGAAAGGATCAACTGTATAACAGATTATAAATAAATGTTACGCTTTGTTTAATGTAGGTAGGTACGTTTTATTGTAAATGGCTATTCAAATCGTGGTCTGTTACTATCTAAAAAATGCATGTTTCGAATATTTCTGGCAGGTGGTGATGGTACATGGCGCCAGTTCCTAACTCTGCCAAACATCCTCAAGATGTTCAACCCCAACTTGACCGGTTACTCTGTAGGGAAGGGCGAGTTTCTATCGCCCAACTCTCACATGAACGTCGCCATCCCCGTGTCTGCGGACGCCGATGCGCTCAAACAGGCGCGCATGATCGTCTCCAAGATGAGGAAGGAGCGCAACATCGACTTCCACAACGACTGGAAGGTAACTCACTTCCGTCAAGAACATTACACAAACATTAAATATTTTTGGTCGAGTTTTCGACCACTGGACGACCTCTAGTTCTTATTATAAATAAAACATTCTATCCACATTGCATGATACCTACTAATTAAAACGTTACTCGCGTTCGCACTGAATTCTAAAATGAATGTTTTAACCACAGTTAGATTGTAAACAAGAGACTTAACGTAGAAATGCATTTTGAATAGGCTACAACTAAAAGTTAAGTTTTGACAAGTAAAATTTAACCGATTTATTTGTGTGGTTGAGGTAGGTAAATTCACTATATATATTGTAGATCTAAAATCGACAAATTTACTGTAAATTAGTAAATATATTCACCTAATAACTGTTCTAAACAAACATGATCTTGAAAAAGGTAAATGTACATTGCACTGGATTCATTTTGCCTCGGAAACAAGTTTTGGGCCCAATTAAACTGCGCAATTCGCACACGGGTCTCCGAATATTATTTGCACAATGAGGATCAAGAATCGATGTTTGCCTTCAATCAACGTTGTGCAGTCAAATAAATACAAAGAAATGGCGCAACTAAAATAACAAATTTGTAATTAAAACCACTTACAGTTGATTCTTTTCTTTCAGTTGATCACAATATTCTTCGGTGCCAACGACCTGTGCTCAGGCCAGTGCTACGACCACACCGGTACAACCCCTGAGGCTCACGCCTTTAAGCTGCGACTGGCTCTAGACTACCTGCAAGAACGGCTGCCGAGAACTCTAGTCAACCTAGTTCCAGTTCTAGGTGATTTAATCAAGATTTGTCTAAACAAAATCCATAGAATCGTTTTAAGATACAGGTATCATTGTCTACCAAAAAGTAATTCTGTTGACGGAAACCCTGTCAACAAACACAACCCTACAGATAGTTGTAACACTGCAGCCTCACGGGTAACCGAATGCTAGAAGCAGTTGTGCCTAGAGTCGCTGCCTGCACCTGTGGAACTGGTTTGTGTGTAAACCCTCTTGGTGCACTTCATCCATTACTACTGATAACATTCAACCTCTCAATGCAGCTAAACATGTATGTGCCCTACTTACTTGACCTCTCATTGCAGCTTAACAAGTATATTCCCTAACTACTTGACCTCTATTTACAGCTAAACAAGTATAGACCTATTATGCCCTACTTACTTGACCTCTCATTGCAGCTTAACAAGTATATGCGCGCCCTATTTACTTGACCTCTATTTACAGCTAAACAAGTATATTATGCCCTACTTACTTTACCTCTATTTGCAGCTAAACATGTATATGCCCTAACTACTTGACCTCTATTTACAGCTAAAAAAATATATTATGCCCTACTTACTTGACCTCTAATTTCAGCTAAACATGTATATTTCCTAATTGCATGACCTCTATTTTTGCAGCTAAACAACTACAAGTGTCCTATTTACTTGGACCGCATTGCAGTTTAATCATATGTGCAATACTTACTTGACCTATCAATGCAGCTAAACAAGTATGTGCACTACTTACTTGACCTCTAATTGTAGCTAAACATGCATATTTCATACTAACATGACCTCTCATTGCAGCTAAATAAGTATGTGTCCTACTTTTAACTCCGTAGTGACATACATTGTTAAAAATTAATTAATGATAAAATGTTTATTCCAAGAGGCAAAGTTATAGGACTTAGTTATGGCCATCTTATATACTAAAGAACCTTTTCAAAACTTACGACAGCTAGCCTGGCCATACTACTGGAACGAATTACACGTGGTTGGTACCAAATGAATAATATTTTCCTGTAGATGTGCAGAATCCCTTATAAATTAAAATAGGTTCAAAAATAAGTATGAAAAATGCATTTGAAATTTTAAAAACATTTATGAACAATTTCAGCTGGAATGTTATCTTCAGCTACAGTATAAATAATACTTCAAACTACTTTCAGCGAAGAACCCCTCTAGCGTTATTATAGTCATTAATCATTAATCATCAGCGTAATCATTAAACGTTAGATAGTGCTATATCAGGGTTAGACAAATATCAGGGTTTGGAACCTACCATTTCAAACATTTTGAAAATCTCATTGGCGTAGATAGTCATAAAAATATATGGTACCTAAGAATTCAAATTACATTGCTCGTACCCTCAAAATACACTGTAATATCAAGATTAAAAATGTCAAAAGACATTTACACAATCTTCCCTAGTCCAGTGGGCTGAAAAACCTTTTATTCCAATATAGGGTTTAAAATTAAGCTAACGACCCAAACTACATAGTACTACGCTAATTGTATTGATTTTACTGAGCTTAACTTAACAGTTTTTATTAACTTTTAAGTTACAACTTTCAACTCAGTAAATGTTTTGAAGTTGGGAATGGAGTACGGCACATCAACCATCGACAGAAACCGCAGCTGTAATCAGCCAAACCTGCTTTTATGCGTCCGTCATTTACATAACCATTCCTTTCTTTCAATTTACAAGTTTCAGCAAATATTCCTTTCCAACACAGGTATTTCCCTACAAGAGTTTTCTTCCGCCACGAAAATAAGTAACTTGGCAATAATTACTGAGTGGGTCTCTCTCAGGAAGTAAAAAGTTACATTCCATACTAAGTCCAGTTTGTAGGTCTCTCTGAACTATAACCGGCTTTTGTAACAATCAAGATGGTTGAATAAGGAACCGAAGATCAACGAAGAGCCATAAAACATAGATAACAAACTGTAGTTCTGTTTCATACAACAATAAGATGAATATGTGCCATAAAAAAAATTGGGACCCAGCCACCGACATAACCATGTCCCGCGTGTACTGCCAAATGGTAAGATCGATGAGCTACTGTAGTTGTATACAGAAACAATGTTTTGAATTCATGAAACGTTAATTAGGGGTTCTGTACAGTTGGATTTTCAACCTAATTGTTGCTAAATGTATTTTAATGTTAACAATTCTCAATCTTTTAAAGTTTAATTTCAAACACGATTAGTATTGATTCAATATTATTTTGTTTAGGTTATGCCATGCAATTAACAAGTTGTTTTAGCGAATGTCCCTATAGGGAAGTAGTATTACCATAGGTGGCACAGGACCGATTTATTTTTTTATTTTGATGTCCCCAGAGGCTCAAAACACTATCCGTTCCTGTTATATATACATATATAACATATATTATAAATACATGTATATATAATAAATATATGTATGTGTGTGTCCGTAAACGCGATAACTTGAGTAATTTTTTCCCCGATTTTGAGAAATTTGGTTTGAAGAGGTAAGGTGGAGTAAACTATGATTTTAAGCAAATAATTTAGTACATCAAAGTGTTTTATACTATATAGGTAGTTGCAAAGAAAATTCAAAAAAATAAATTTAAATATCCGATATTATGGAGAATATTGTAAAATGTTGTAGTTTCCTTGTTTATGTACATATTTTGATCCAACTTGACAAATTTATTTATTTTTTTACCAAGTTATATATGCTACATATTTAGTATACATATACAGTACACACACACACACGTGTATATATATGTATATATACACACGTGTGTGTGTGTATATATATACAAATATATATATACATATAATTGATATCGTTCACGTGTAGGGCTACTGTAATTAATATTAATAAACAATACACCATAGTACCCTTTAAAAAAATTAAAAAATAATAATAAAAGGGTACTATAGTGTATTGTTTATTAATATATATATATACATATAATATTAGTATATTTTACCAAAACAAACTTTATTGCCTACCTGTAGCAGCAAACCTATAGGCACTCGTCAAACCTAATGTTATTTAAATAAATTTAATTGATAATCAATTTAGGCAAATTGAAATTCGCTTAGTCTGCAGGTTTGCTCCGTTGGGGATACTTTAAATGTTGCTGTCATTATTAGTTTACGTTATAAGTTTAAAAAATTCCAATGTGTAAACATGTTTTTTTTTTAAAGGATATCCACTGAACAAAGCCGTTACTATAAAACTAGTTAAGATAATTTAATTTATTTTTTTATTTTTTGCCCCTAGAATTATGCAAACCTCTACGATGAACGAGGTTCCCACTTACCATCCTCTGGCTTAGAGGTTAACTGCAAGAAAGAGCCTTGGTCCTAATGTTCAATTCAATAAAAAGTATTTTCATTTCACTCCATCCTCGACAAACAGCACTCATCCTTCACTCACCTTTAGATACGCACCTTGGTGCGTGCCTAACTGATTAGATTTATGTGTAAAACGTGAACATATCAAACAGGTATAATTTAAAGCATCGCGCATACTAAACTTCAAATTTATTTACTACGATTAGGTAGGTACACACTAAAACCAGATACCCATTTCTGCTACTAGGCCTACATGATGCTTTAGGGTTTCTACAGTGACTTACCCCGTAGAAAATCTTACATGTACGAAAATGAAGTCTGCTTCCATCTTCAACAGGACAATACTACAACTACAAAGATAGAACACCCATTTCATCAAGCAACCCTTTATTTTATGACAGAAATTACACAATTATTCATATATTCTAGATGACACACTAAAATTGTTCAACAACACATGTACACCGAATACAATCAGAACTACGAGTGTAGTTTTGGAGGATCTGTTTAGACCCAGTTTAGAGATCCCAGACTGCGGTTGTAGATTAAGAGGAGGAGGTGCAACAGACGAGTTACGTAACACTAACACTCCATTGAGGACATCGCCTCCTAGATTACTGTGGAAACTAACAACTCCACTCAAGTGGTTATCCCGGTCTCACTCTCTCACAAATCTCTCACTATTATGACCTAGCTCTCAGTTTCAACCTGAAGTTAAATGCACACTACTGTGCATACAATTTCTACCTCACCTTTATGCTAGACATAGTGGAGGTCAAATAATGAATCAGTTAGCACAGACTAAAATACGACCTCACTCTCAGTTTCAACACGAAGTTAAATGTACGTACACTTCCTGCCTCACCTTCATGCTAGGCAAAGCGTAGTGCACAGAGAAGTAATATAAATTTATATCACTTCTCTGTGGCAGGTCAAATGATGAATTAGCTAGCTCAATAGCTGATCGTGTGATATGACCTCACTCTCAGATTCAACCTGAACTTATGTGTACAGTTGTACAGTTGTATTACTGTTCAATACCTATCTTAACCTTAATGCTGTACAAAGCGTATATCACAATGTGGATTAGTTAGGTCAGCCAGTGGGCAGTGACCTGTTTGCTTTCAACCTTAACAATAAACAAACGTCACCGTCTAATAAACACATTTTAAGCTATGTAATTTCGAAGGCAAATCTTCCTTTTGATTTAGTTTCACTCACCTAATAATTTGTCATAAATAATATATACAGGGTGAGTTTTAATTGTCCCCCCCCCCAACTTTTTTCTAATTTTTTTCAAATATCAATCCCAGACCACTTCCAAACATTGTTGGGTAGTAAGTACTTCATTTTGACAAGGTAGTCATTTCCGGCCGCCATCTTGCATCCGCCATATTGGATGCACAATTTTTTCCAAATGTAAAGGTGGGGTTGTGACCCATCATTTCGAACTAAATTTTTACCCTGATTACAATGCCACAAACCGTTTTTAAAAATCTTGATTCATTCTAAAGTTATGAGGGCTTTTTAAACCTTTATTTTTAGCCCATTTTAACATTATGCATTTACAAACTAAGACCATAATCTCAAAATAGTGCTAGATAAAGATAAGTATACACTACCAGTAAGTGTCGACCTATTTTCACTTGGTTATGACTGATGTATTTTTTCAGCCGCCATCTTGGATCCGCCATTTTGAAATGTGATAAATTATTTTAAATATGAAGGGGGTATTATGACCCATAATTTCGAACTACTTTTTTAATCTGAACTTAATTCCGTGATCCGTTTTTCATTTTCATTTTTGATTTTGAAATATTGACATTTTTAACAAAAGAAATGCAATATTTCATAAATAAAACTTGATAACAAAAAATAGATTGCGGCATTGAGTTTAGCTTAAAAAAGTAGTTCAAAATGATGGGTCACAACAACCCCTTCATATTTAAAATAATTTATCACATTTCAAAATGGTGGATCCAAGATGGTGGCCGAAAAAAAATACATCAGTCATAACCAAGTGAAAATAGGTCGACAATTACTGATAGTGTATACTTATCTTTATCTAGCACTATTTTGAGATTATGGTCTTAGTTTGTAAATGCATAATGTTAAAATGGGCTAAAAATAAAGTTTTAAAAAGCCCTCATAACTTTAGAATGAATCAAGATTTTTAAAAACGGTTTGCGGCATTGTAATCAGGGTAAAAATTTAGTTCGAAATAATGGGTCACAATCCCACCTTTACATTTGAAAAAAAAATGACTACCTTGTCAAAATAAAGTACTTACTACCCAACAATGTTTGGAAGTGGTCTGGGATTGATATTTGAAAAAATGTAGAAAAAAGTTGGGGGGGGGGACAATTAAAACTCACCCTGTATAATTTGTATAATTTGTCAAAAAGGCAGGAGTTGAAAAATTTTTTATTTAGTTAAATTTCTGTTGCAAAAACGGTATAGTATTGACATTAATCCTATACACGTCCACATACATATATGATTTGTATTGGTTTTATTGGTGCTTAAACAACGGCAGGAACTAGATTTTTTAAAAAATTGTATGCGAGAAATGAATTTAACATTTTAATAATATTCTTAAATGACGTAAACCTTAACTATATTTATCTAAGAACCCGGATTTTTTATATTTTTCAAGGTTCTGAACTTCAATAATTTACCATTAAACTTGGTAGGCAAATATACGAGGGCTGTTCCGAAAGGGATAGACTTTGGTAACATTAGTGCGGTAATGTACATAATCAACCAGCTGTGGAGCTGTGAAGAAGTGTGTCAGCTGCTCAGAACGAATACGTGCCCAGCTGTCTGTGGCAGTCTATTTTGTGACAGTTTTGACAACGCTATCTAGTGTAAGTGTACGTACACTTATACTCGTCAAATTATCAATCTTGTGGCGCATCAACGTCCATACATGCGAGCTTTTGAAACATGTTTCTTAGTGTTTTAAAAACGTAAACTGCCTCTAGTCTGTGATTTTAGCGAATTTCCCTATAGGGAAGTAGCTATTACCGTAGGTGGCATGGTAAGACCTAGGCCCGGGACCGATTTACTTTTTCATTTTGATGTCCCCAGAGGCCAAAAACACCATTCGTTCAAAATGTTTATATATGTATATATATATATACTTTTGTGCCCACCCGGTTTGGCAGTCAGTGCGCTGGTAATTTACTCGGTGTGGCAGTCACCCGCCCGAAAGCCAGTCAGCTCTCCCATAAGCCAGTCAGGTATGGCTTCCCGTGCACTTTATACGTATGAAAACAGCAAACCGGTGCTGCTGCCTGTGTCGATAAGCGTAACTGCAATACCAATGCGGAGACTGTCTCATCGTGTGTTCTATCGTGGAGTAGTGTAGCCAAGTACGGCACCCTACCCTACTTTGTAGCGGTAACACCCAGCGGTCTGTAACCTTCGTTTACTCCTTGTTACTATTTGTGTTGGGATAGTGATTAACTACGTGTTAATGGTTAAACATGTTCATACTCCAAATAAATATGATGCACCTCTAATAAGGATCGTCGAATATTAATTAATTATAATTGGTTGAATCTTGATCCTACCCGTTCATCATCTCATATTTTATGTTATTTTATTTTTTTTTACCTTCAGTTGAAATTTTAGGTAACTACTCCTTTATACAATATTTTATATCCTAGTACAATATTTACAGTGTTTCCACGGACCGGGAACTATACGGATTTTCTTTATCTCGATAAATATACGTGAATCTTGTCCGAGATACGGGAACTGTTTTTTTACGCAATTGCGTAACGCGAAGGAGTAATTATTACATATGACAACGATATTATTCTATCTGATAAGAATAACCATGAAACTACACTCGAAAGATAAAAGATTTTTATACTGTAATAATTTTAATTTTACAAACAAACTATTACAGGAATTCTATTTTGGGACGGATGAATGATAAGGAAGCAACAAAACGTGGTCACGAGTGCAAATGCGGGGTGGGGGAGGGGGGTACAAAAAAACAAACGCCAGAAACGATTATTTGTTTACTTTTCAGATTCCTTATCAAATCTCTCTCTCTCTCTCTCTCTCTCTCTCGCTCTCTAACGATGTAAAGATTGTGGACTTAACGATTTAAGTTTTCCTGCAATTATTTCAGTTCAATCCCATACCTATCCTTATGGTTTCCTATCTATTATTTTTCAAAATAAATAGTAAAGCTGGTTAAACTATTTTTTATTTTATTTCCTTGAAACCAAACACTCTTTACCATCCGGTATTCTGCAGAGTCAAATGTTTAACACTGTGTTTATAAAAATTGAATGGCCACACAATTTCGTGTTTTATTTATTTTTAAGTAAGAGTAACTGGGATATTTATATATACCAATAAGTGCTGCAAGCTGTAATAAATGCTTCTGATTAATATCAAAATAAGTTATAATTTATTTTGTATAATACATCGGTCATTGATTACAAACCATAATGGATTTTCTATTTGTAACTTTAACTTGCAAATACAGTAGAACCTCGCTTAACTGGAGTCGCATCATCATGATGCCTATATATTATATTTAATCTCACAAATTCCAAGAAAACGTTTTATGAACTGTGTTTTTCAGTCTAATATTTCGATATGAACGATATATTTAACTATTTACGGTAATTTTTATGTGCAGTAGGTTCCCAATTATTGAAATATTACAGTTCATTTGACAAAAATAAGATGGAAGCAAAACGGAGAAATATCGATCAGTAGCGTCAAGGTCAAGCTATACGCTCGCACATACAGACTGACAATCTTGCACTGACACTTACATACTGACAATCGTCTGCTCCTGTCTGCTGTCACAACACTACAATATTTTGTGGTTGGGTCGTTGGGTGATTAGTAACCATGACAACTTGTGGATGGAGAGAAACCAAAGAAAGAATAGAACAAAGAGAAATAATAAGAGGTGTTTTACATCATTGTTATCTTTATCTTATTTTTATCATTGTTATTATTACCAGAAAGACTTAAGTACAGTACTGTACTATGATTTTATGGTGTTTTATGAGTTATTTAATATTTTTATCCCCATACTTCTGTTCTGAAACATCATGTAGTAGTAGCCTAGAATGACTACGGTATCAGTAGTCTTCTAGTCTACATTTTCTTTTGTTTTGTTCTTTACGTGATTTATTGCTGTACAGTAAGCAAGTTTTGTTTTGTTTGAGTAAGCATACGGTGTAGTTTTTATTAGTGAACCAAGGTTAATGACTTAAGGGGAGATGTACGCCGCCTATACCCGCAATGTTAAACATATACATGTATGTGACCCATTATCTCAAAAAGTGTAAGACATATGAAACTGAAATTTTTTTCCTAGTATATATATATTATACTAAAGACACCCTAGCATTTTTATTCGATTTCTTATATCCGTTGGTATTTTTTGAATTTTTTTTTAAATAAAAAAAAAGTTGACTTTTAATTTTATTAAAATATTTTCTATATTTTTTTGTTTTTGAGCTAGAAGCCTAAAACAGGTAGGGAGTGTGCATTTAGACCTGCTAAGTATATGGTAAAATTTTGAAATAATTTGACTTACTTCTTCCTGAGATAATGGGACTTTAATGCTAAAAAAGTGAATTTTTGAGAAATCGCAAAAAACGCAGAAAATAATAATTAACTTACATTTTAAAACATTCCAGCTGCATAATCCTGCTCCTTTTCTTTGTCAGCATCCCAGAGCTTCTTCCTAATCATCCTGGTTCTTTTCCTGGCTTGCTTTGTCTTCTCATCACATGAAATTTCTGATTTCATCATCCGGTATCGGTCGATGTCACTAAGAAATCTCGCACAATTTCTTCCAACTTTGACCCCAAGCTCTTTCAAAACCTCTAATCGTCCCCTGTTTCCTTCATTAAAAGTAATAACAGAGTCAAATGTGCCAAATCTCAGAGTTTGTCTTCCAACAAAATTATTTTTGGGAATCCTGGACCACACAACAGAGTTAAAACTTTCGTTGATGTTTTGTGTTCGGCCATGCAGACATTTCTCTAACAACTCAGTTTTCGCCAGATCCTCGAATATAGGTTTTATTTGGTCGATTATAACCTTGTCTAGTGAGTTATTGTGCTTGTATGTTTTATTTTCTTTTATAGCTTGTTTGTACTTGCACCATGCTTCGTCGCAATGTTGATGTTGTGGGGTGTCGTCTGTGGAAGCTTTATGGAAGAGGATTCCCAAAACGTCGCTTTTCATTTTTTCCAAATTATTTTTGTTGCGCCTAATAGCTAAGCCATAATAATTTTGTAAAGAGTCTATGACACTGTCTGTGAGCCTACCTTTTTTCCCCCCTATCTTCAGTCCATCACTCAACTTTTGTCCTTTCAAGTCTCTTCGCAACTTTCGAAGACGCCCACCCATTCGTTTCTGAACGTGGCCTACACATTCTAATTTTTCAATATTAAAAGTAGGCCCATATGGTTGGGATTCAACAACAGTGGAAAACCCCTTACAGTCTCCGTCCCCTAGGTAGTATTTGTACCTGACATTTCTTGTGGCCACAGAACGCGAAAATACACTCTTGGCTCCGGCAACCTCCATCGAACCACTACTGCCTTCAAAGTTCTTCTCACAAAAGTGGTGGCCTTTTTTTTGTTTATTTGATTTAGATGTACTGCATGTGTGACAATATTTTGTAAGGATTTCCACATCGAGGATTTTACTCGTGTCGAAACTTGAAACTGATACTATACCATTGAGCGAAGCAAAACCTCGCCGTTGCCATGTACCATCGATGCCTACACTGATATCTCTGGTAGTGGTACCATCATCACTAACATTCTTTTCTACGGCTTCTTCTATGGCCTTGATCATTGAATTGTGAGCAACAGTTCTCACAGATTCTACCATAAGACTGTTGTACCTTTCAAACCTAATTGGAGGTTTAGGCAAGTCGAGTAAAGCAAAAAGAGGCCTACTTGAAACCGAACCCTTACCTATTGCCCTCAACCCATAAACACACTTTAAGTTTACATCAAAAAAATTGTCTGTTTTGTGTGATGTCCAAAAAGGAAAAGAGTGAAAACATTTCTTACATTCAATTACTAGTTTACAAGCTAGTCCTTGTCGTGAACTTTCCTCTTCTGTCAAAGTTAGCGAGCTCTCAGATTTACATTGCTTACAAGCAGTGGCACATAACAAAGCCTGAGATAAGATGTTAATACTTAGTATTATATTGTTGTTACTAACACTAAAACTATCAAATGTATCTGGCACTGTCCCAATCTTTTTCGATGAAGCAGATGGAGGAGTAGGCCTACTTTCAATGCTAGGCACAGAATCATTTAGTCTTTGATTTTCAGGATCCAAACTTTGACTGTTTTCAGTTACAGGCGTAGGCCTATTTCCTTCATTTTGCACACAACTATTTACCTTTGCATACTGGTTACCTCGAAAGCTTCTTTTCTTCCACAACTTTTTAGTTTTTGTCATTTTGTAACATCACTTTTACACTCAGCACAAAACATAACCTTTGCTATAAAATTTGTAAACAATGCTGAACCTCAACACAAACATAAACATATGGATCAGACGACAATACAGACTAAGAGAAAAACAAACCAGGAGCCAGGTTAGCCAACACAACTTATCAAAATCAATAAAATTAGCTAAGATAAACAGGAGCATAATGTATGAAAGTAAGTTGTGTTTGGTTGCTAAGTAGCCGTGTGGAAATTTTTTCAAAATTTATTTTTTATATTTTATTAACTCAAAATAGGCATGTATTACATACCATTGCAATCAGAATAAAATAAACTATACAAATATTAAATAAAAAAAATTTTTTTTTTTTTTTTATTTTCGGGCGTACTTCTCCCCTTAACATATCACGGTTGCGCAATACCTATTGTATTTTGACTATGTAAAATGCAAATTTATAATCACGTTAACGTCCATTTATACAGTGTCCCGGAACGGCTGAGTAAGAAACATATAAATATCATATTTAAATTATCAAAGAAGTCCTTAGTTACTCACACAGGAAAAAAAAGTTGTAGGCCTAAATCATTTGAAACCTGTACATTACATATTTTTGGTCGAGTTTTCGACCACTGGACGACCACTAGTTAAAGTTAATTGTATTACAACAATCTTTATAGTAAGCAATATAAGCTTGAATCGGACTTATCTGCCTTCAGCTAATCCGTCATATGATAGTAAGTTAGAGAGTATGCCCATGCTGAAGTTTTACTTATACTTGAAGAATGACTTAATTTAGTACAAAGAAATAAATCACACCCCTTACATACACTGTGCTGTTTTAATGCTGTGTAGTTGATTGCTACTGTATTAACCTGTTATCGCATATTAATTCCTTCATTAGGAATGTATTTTAAAAAAATACTACTTTTATTATTTAACATTTCTATGATTTTTTTACAATAACAGAAATGTTTAAGATTAAAATAAATTAATGTGTTGCATTGTCGTCCATTTAAAGTTACATCATAGTAAATTAAAGTTCCACTGAAACTTAAACAATAAAAGCCGAAATTAGTTATAAAGAAAACACGAGTTTCCTTTATATATCTTTTACAATCGAAATAAACATACTGAGCCACGGCTCGGTCCCCCGGTACTTTTCATTTTAAATATTCAAATAAAGTCGATTATTTTAAATGTTTTATGAAACGTGACATGGCAAATTTCCACGGAACTTTTTTTGTCGGCTACTACTTTATTTTATTTTTTGGTCAGGTAAGTTTAAAAACAGTGGATTCTGTATACAAAAAGTAAAATGTACCAAATCATATTTTTTAATTTTTGGCTTATGTACGTAATTTAAATTGTACGAGAGGGGCTTCCCACCGTGCCGGGTTGCGCCGTGCGGGCATATTTCGATCCAGTGGCGGGTGTTTGGTGTTTTGAATAAGAATACTGAATTGCACGTTTTAAGATCGTATCATTATAAATCCTATCATTTTAAGATTTACTTACACTTACGAGAAATGCATTTTCCATTTGTAAATTTCTCAGGTACAAATTTTATGAAATAACGTACATTATTGCGTTGTTTGACAACAAGTAGCTGGGGACCTAGCTTTGTTCGGGAAACATTATCACTACACTACACTTTGAGAGTATTCCTTGGTCAATGTAATTCTATCCCAAAAATAATAATTTGCGGTATTTTTTTCTTGACACCTATTTAACTTCTATTCAAATAATAATATCATAGTTTACTGAAATGATGAGATAGAAGAGTTTTTAAAAATTTGTTTGGTTCCCCTAAATGGCCCAAACTATTGAAATTACCCAGTATTTTTCACGCTGAATTCAAAGAAGGCTATTAGCAGTAAGAAAATCTTCCCACCTTCCTTCCTTTGAAGTATTAGTCACTGCAAGAACTTGGACTCGCTCCAAAACCAGAACCGAAACGTTTAATTTACCCTTAATTTTTAAAATGTAAAAAAGTTACAATTTTCTTGAAACTCAGGACACTTTCTGACTGAAAAAAATTACGGTTGATCCTTGTTGGTGACTATTAAAAAGGAACCTTAGGTATAAACATGGTTGTATATCCAAGTTTGGTTGTCCTTGATATTGCACTATTTCATTGACACTGACAAATTAGGGCTAGGCTGCACTAAAAGTTAATTGGGAGTTTATTTGAAATATAGTCCTAAGCTTATAGCCATCTTAAGACAAACATAACCAAAACCTAACCACAGAGATATAAATATAAGTGATATAAATATAAACACTCATCCTCTGTAGGCCTAAAGCTACCTATCTATATTTTTTTGGGTTAGGATTAGTACTTTTTTGAGAGAGTGTCATTATGTACTGAGCACACTTAGATGATATAGGGTATCAGTGATTTATGAAATTATTTATTTATAAAAAGCAACCTAACCGAGTTACCTTAATGATGCACCCAGTATTTAATACAAAAATTAAAGCTTATGTCTATGTATATTAGTTTTAAAACGGAGTAGAATAAGGCACGTATAATCTAGATTAGGCATTGATTAGTGTTTATAAACTAAACATGGATGAACCACTAAGTCAAGCTACTAATCCAGTTGTTCAGGCTAGGCTAAACTGAGCTCTGAAAGCATCCATCTCAAAACGGCCACAACTTAAGAACAGATCCTAGAATTTGATTTATTTTAAACTTTATTTTTCTGAAATAGATAGCTAAACTGTCCAGTGCAATCATCCCACACTGCAAATAGCAACACTCAAACTTAGTTAGGTAAGCTAGTGGTAGGTTACAACTAATTATTATCCCTGTGACCGATTCAGTGTAACATCTGACATCAGTCAGAATCAGACGACATTTTTGACAACGACACGATTCGATAACTGACGAAAAGAGAAATTTAGTGATAATAATTATTATAAAAAGCGTTAAAAAAAAAAAAAAAATGTATCGCTCGTTTATATTAACAAACGTATTAAATAAACAGTAATACAGCTGAGGATAATGTAAGAATAGTCTTTTAATGGATTAGAAACTCATTACTCTGGAAAGTTTTATAATGTAATACAAATTCTTATACATCAAACTATTTAATGAAGTGGAGCAAAGTCGAGTCGTCCTCTTTCTCTCTGTCTCTAGTTGACAAAATTGTATGTCAGAAGCTAATACTACACATCAGAAGTACAACAGTTACCTCGGAAAGTGCTTCAAGAGCTTTCTACGCATGCGCAAGCTGAGGTGCCCGTGGGTACAGAACGCCGAGTTATGTCTTTAAATGTAAACAAATGACAATAATGGCGGAATGTTTTCTCATAAGGCCCATGTTACATTTTCAAAAGTTTGTACTCATATTATGGCGAAAATAGATTTTTCCCGGCTATACCACTGGTCTAGAACTTATTTTTGACCCAGAACTTAGTTATTCCGTAAAAATAAACGTTTTTGTTACTGCGGACTTGCATTTGCTATTTTATATTCAGGTCGGATTTATTTAAAACTAAACATAACAAACTCATTCGTGGTCCAAAAATCCCCCTCTTCCAAGTAAGGCTATAACGGCACATTGCAAAACGAGAAAGTTGAAATTCTCAGAAGTCATCTGAATGTTCCTCTACCTCTGCGCGCATCCCTTGCAGTGATTCAATGGTGTCAGATTCAGACCAGCTTGTCGAGCAACTCTGTCGAGTGCTTGAAACTGTGCAAATGTAGTCTTCTTCTATAGAAAGAAAATTACAGTTTTGTCTGTCCATTGCGTAGAATCATGCACTTTTTGATTATTTTTACGTTTCTAGGCTATGAAGGCTCAAACGAGTCTCATCTCAATTTCTATCTGTCTGTCTTTCTGTCATTCTGTCTGTACCGACAAAATGTAAATTTACGCTGCCTACTCCGAGAAAACTATATTACCGATTATGATTCAAATCTTTTTCCTGCATTCACTGGATTGGTTATAGTGAGTTTGGCTATTAAAATATGGCCTCGCTACTTTGGAAATAAAATAACGAACCATCAAATTCTGCAGGTTTGCTTCGGCGGTGGTATTTCACTGTTAGTAGGGTAGTGATTAATATTAAAAAAGTATCACATTTTAAAACTTATCTTGCCTGCTATAGTTGGTAGATAATCAAAAATAGGATTTTTCAAGATATGTTTGGCCTACAGGATGTTTTAGCGAATTGTATCGCTCAGTTTATACGTAAACTAAATTTACTCCCATGTGCCTATGGGAGTTTTGGGTTTTCTTTTCCGAGTTCGTTTGGCTCTTCCAACCGACCGATTTTCATTATTGAAGCCTCAAATTGAAGGTATGCACGCAGAGATTTCACATCAAGCATTGGCATATTGATATTTATTTATTTAATAATGGAATTTATTTCAATACTGCGGGGCAGCATAGGTCCTCTAGTCTTATATATATGTATTTTAAAAAATTGGTTTTAATTTTCCGAGTTCGTTTGGCTCTTCTACCCGACCGATTTACATGATTGAGGTCTTATGTTTAAGGAATGCTCGCACAGATTTCACATAAAGTATCGGCAATATTTATCTAATGTATTACTCCACCAAAAATATATATTTGATTTCTTTTAAATTTCTACTTCGATTTAAGATGCAGTTCACCAGTTACAATTTTATCTAATCCTATATATTTTGGTCTAAGAACCTTCAGTGAAATACCGGCTTTAATTTAAGCTATTAGTTATTGAAATCGGACGAGTTTCAAGCAAACACAAGATGAATAACCAAAATAAAAGTTATTTTTCATAAGGTTTTTCTATGGTTAAAAACAAATAGTTCCATTATTATTTATGTTTTTTATTTATGTTTTAGATTTAAAATAATCCGTGAATTATATTAATTTGAGCTATTAATCTTTGGCTTTAATTTTAACTATTAATCTTTTGAAACAGTTAAGTCCAAGATACTGTATTACTCGATAAAAAATCTTAAATTTGACATAAATCGAAAGCATATCTTTTAGTGGAGACCTAGGTTTCTACGTCAAAACGTTAACGTCAGTCCTGTTGTATCATAAATTTGATTATTTCTAGGATATGCTGTGTTATTTTAAAGCTGCGTAGCAGCACGAGTCCTCTAGTTTTGTTTAAATTTCAAATCACACTTAATTTTATATATTTAACCCTCTATCTAGTATTTGTCCAAAAAAGGACACGAAAAGTTGACGTGTGGGATAGCAATGTCATGTTTTTTACATTTCGGACATTGGACAAAACAATTAAATATCGTAACCAGCAAACGGCCTCAAACCGTAAAAAAAATCCAACGCTGGAGGACACGTAGGTATTGAGAACATTTGGTTTTTCTTTAGTTTACGGTATAATATAGTATAAAACATCTACCATATCCATAATAATGTTCTACCACTGCACCTAAACAGCAGAAAAAAGCAAATCACCAAAGATTCGCACAATATGACAAATTATTTATAAATCAAAAACAGTATATTTTCTGTGCCAGTAGTTAATGCGTGATTGAACTTCAAACAAACACACAAACTTTCACATTTATAATATTAGTAAGATAAGATGTATTAATTAAATATTAATTACTAGCTTTGTGCCCGTTCTACGCACGGGGATCCTCTAGTGGTCAGTTGAAACCTTCCTAAATAAAGAAAAACTATTGGTTTGCATATTTTCAGATATGCTGGCTAAACTATTATATACAAACAAATACAGTATCTGACAGTTTCAAGTAAAAAAAAAAAATGCGTAATACATCTATGAGGGATACACTTCCATATCTGTTGGCACAAACAACTAAATGACTAATATTGATTATTCGATTGTTTAATTCGATATATCGTTTGGTTAGTTAGGTTAGGTTAACCTTACCTAACTAACCAAACGATATATAGTTGAAATACTATACCTCAACCTCGCGATTAAACATTCAGGTTGGAAATTTCACTATCAACGGTGCTCTTGTCCTGCCCGTATGGAACACTGAGTAATATGCGCTACCAACTTATGAATAATTGTTTAAGCCTACGAACCCAAGAGATGGATAATTGGTCTGTTGGACGTATGGTCCAGCGAGCAGCACATAGTGGTGAGAAGACACATTGGAAATACGATTTGAGCATAATCCGTAAACCTCTGTTACAATCACCCACTGCAGTTGTCTCTAAACACTTTACACAACCACCATTGAAGTGCCGTCAACGAGTTGAAACCTTTTATGTAAGCTATTGGTAACACTTATGTAAAAAAAATGTAAGTTTCCCAGGCATATAGAACACTGAGTCAATGTCTTTTCCCCAGTTATCAACCCAAAACTCAATAGAAATTGTATACACAAAGAAGCTCTATTTTCATTTACGGTTACCCTACACATTATTGCACTTGCGATTAATTAAATCCGTTATGTAAGGAAAAACGGTTTTAATCCTTGGAACTTGGTTTGGATTTTCTTTTGAAACTTGATCTGAAATGATTGCGGTATTTGTAAACAATATTCAATGTAAACATATCAGTGACAGCTAGAGAAAAATAATCTTGATCCGAACAGCTGTTCGCTATTGCATATGATAATTATGTGATAAACATTGTGAGAAAACTTGACAAAAATCGCACAAAATTGGGTTTTAAACGTACGTAAGTTTTTTTTACAAAGTAGTGAGGCCATATTTTAATAGCTAAAGACACTTTCGCCAATCCAGTGAATACATTAAAATGATTCGAGGATCTTGATAGGTACTCTCGTTTTTCAGGAGAAGGCCGCGTAAAATGGCCTTTGGACCGTGACAGACGGAAGATAGACAACAACGGAATTGAGATAATAATTGATGATTGAGATAATAACGGAATAATTGAGATGAAACTTGTTTCGTATTCTTTAATGTTTAAAACGTAAAAATAATCTAAAAATTGATGATTCTGAGCAATGTACAGACAAAACTCTAATTTCATTTATATAGATTAGTACCTGTGGTGATTTTTATTAGAAATTTATTGAAGTAAATAAACAGCAAAGTTAAAAACCATCCGACCAGTGTTTTTATTTAAAAAGTACGTAGGCCTATTTGATTGGCTTTGTTTTCTGAACTAAAATAACTACAGTATTTCCTGATCTATTTTTGGTTCCTGGTTTCGAAACATAATTTGGCAAAACAATGATTTATTCATTAAACAACTTGATCAAAAAATAATTTCTAAACATTGGAGGAAAATTAAAAAACTTTTGAATTCTAATAAACCTAGCTGCCGTACCTGTGTTTTACATCGGAGAGGATTTTGAAGAGAAAAAGTTTGATACACGTCACATATTTCAAATCCCACTCCAAACACGTCATGTTAATACGTTTACTTCCTTAAATTAAGAAAGTCACAATCTCCAATTAACAGGCTCATAGCAAAAATTAAAAGTTTCACAATTCGAATCGTTTCTACCTTTTGGACCGCAAAATCAAAGCACTGCATTGACAGCATTTACAGCTGACTTCGTTAAACATTCTGTTATCTACATTCTTCAAAAATGTAAACATTGTGAAACTTTGGAATTCCATGGGGCGTAACTCAAAGAAAACACGTTAAATGTAATCGGTATATTTGTTAACCAGGTACAGGGCTACCTCTTGAATTGATATAGATAATAAATCGAAAAATAAAGAAATATAAGTTGATTGATTATTGGCTCTTACAAAAGGGTAAACAATCAAGGAACATGATTTAATTAAAGAACCACACATCACTGAGTCTATATTTTCAATCTTTCTTGTAAAAATCGCTTTGATTGTGGTTATATAAAATAGGGAAGTAAGATTTCACTGTACAACGAGCTCAAAAAGCTCGAGAACCAGCAATAAGATGGAAATGACCGGCAGAACCTTTAACCATCCACTGGCTCGCTAGTCGCTACCCCAGGTCGGTCGGTAGCCGGGTAGCCCTACAATGGAACCCGTTAGGCCCGCCCCGACCTCTCGCCACAAGAGAGACAAGTATTTTGCCTTGTTCCACGCGCCTTTGATTGTTTGAGGCGGGAAAACTATTTGTGTGCTACGGCCCGCGCAACACAGGATATTGTTTTCGTATTAGTTCGCCTTTTTCCAAGATGACCGTGACCGTTAACTTATTTTATGGACTCCCTTGGAGAATAATTAAAAACTACAAAGAACATTTATAATCCCACAGTATACTAGCTATTTAAATTATAAACACTTTGGTGTTTGAAAAATATTTTTGGACGATAAATTTTGCAGCTATTTGAAATCATCCAAGATGGCCGCTTGCCTCCAAGGACTCAACAATAGGCCTAATTGTGCGACTATAAAGCAATAACTTCCCACCCTGCGCTTGCGAATTAGTTCGGTACATTATTGTATCCACAGTTGCTAGGACGACTATTAAGACGACCAAAGATTACATTGACATTTAGGTATTTAATCTGTAGAATAGTAATTGTTAAGTAATCTGGAAGACAACTAATTAAAATGAAGTACGAAAGATGGGTTACAAGAGTGCTCAATGCCTGAAGCATAATCCGTTTGTTTGAGGTGCGAATTTTCAAGCTTGTAGAACAAATAAATATCACAAAGTAGAAGGGCAGGGGTGAAAGTGACTGAAGTGACAGGATACCCGGTGGATTTTCAGTGACCGGATTCCAGTGGTATGCGGTAAAATATATAGTGACTGGCTTAGCAGCACAAATTTTACGTGACTGGCTTTCCCATGCAAATGCGGTGGTGACTGCATTAGCATAGCATTTTTTACGTAATTATATTTTAGTATTTTTAAGAAAAAAAGAGATATATACGTTCAGATATGTCTAGGCTTAAGATATTTACCAATATATATTATATATATATCATAGTCTTGAAATATATTGGGGGGTGCAACTGACTGACTTCCAGTGTATATTTTATGTGACTGGCTTCCCGGGCGCGGCCGTGTATATATATTCATATATATATATATATATATATATGTGTGTGTCCGTGAACGCGATAACTTGAGTAATTTTTGTCCGATTTTGATGGAATTTGGTTTAAAGGTGTAAAGCGGGATTAACTTGAATGAGTTCGCGAACCAGCATGATCGGACTATGGGAACGGGGGTTTATGGGGGGTTTTATGGGGTAAAAATTGGTTTTTCTCACTTTTGACCCTCAAAACACAAAATTTCCCAATTTCTCTTTAGACCTTTTTAAAGGGCTTAAAAAAACAAATAATTTAGTATATCAAAGTATTTTTGTTCGGTTATTGGTAACGGAGAAAATTAAAAAAATTGTAAATTTAAAATTCCCATGTTATTCTTATGGAGAATATTGTAAAATGTTGTAGTTTGCTTGTTTATGGATATATTTTGATCAAACTTGGCAAATTAATTTATTTTACACTAAGCTATTAATATTTGACTAAAAAAACTCACTTTATTAGTTTCCTTGTAGCAGCAAACCTAGGTACTCGTTAAACCCTATGGTATTTAAATATATTTAATGAAAATCAATTCAGACAAAATGGAAATTCGCTTAGTCGGCAGGTTTGCTGCGGCGGGGGTATTTTAATTAGTATTTATTTACTATCTGGTCTATACTAGAACAATAAACATTTTTATGACAATTAAACATGAGCTAATTACATTCCAACGAGTGTACAAACATACAAAACAAAGCATTTATAAAATTCCCCCTGCCGCAGCAAACCTGCAGACTAAGCGAATTTCCATTTGCCTGAATCGATTTGAAATTAAATCTATTTAAATAACATTATATTTAACGAGTAACTAGGTTTGCTGCTACGGTGAGGCTAATAAAGTGTATTTTTAATAAAAATATAAGAAGCTTAGTATAAAATAATTAAATCTGCCAAGTGTGATCAAAATATATCCATAAACAAGCAAACTACACCATTTTACAATATTCTCTATAAGAATAACATGGGAATTTTAAATTTTCAAATTTTTGAATTTTCTCCGTTACCAAGAACCGTACAAAAACACATTGGTATACTAAATTATTTGTTTTTAAGCTCTTTATTTCTAGAGAGAAATTGGGAAATTTTTTGTTTTGAGGGTCAAAATGAGAAAAACCAGATTTTACCCTATAAAACCCTCCGTACAACCCCGTTCCCATGGTCCGATTATCCTGGTTGGCGAACTTATTCAAAGTTATCCAGACTTACACCTTTAAACAAAATTTCATCAAAATTGGACAAAAATAATACCCCCGCCGCAGCAAACCTGCCGTGTAAGCGAATTTCCATATGCCTGAATTGATTTTCAATAAATCTATTTTTATAACATTAGGTTTAACGAGTACCTAGGTTTGCTGCTACAAGGAAATTAAAAAAGTGTATTTTTAAGAAATAATTTTAGCTTTGTTTTATTAGGCTTACAAGTAGTGCTTGAATACGATATATGATCCCAGTTTGTCAATGGTCGAGTTTGACTAGGTAATTTCAAAATGGCGGCCGTTAATCACTAAAATAATTAAAAATTGTTTAGTGTTTTGTTTTATCAACTCTCTCCAGAAATCTGTAGCAATCTTTCATTTTCCTTGCAATCATAGGTCGTGATGCCGTTTCTGCATTTCATGGAATAGGCAAAATACCCCCACCGCAGCAAACCTGCAGATTAAGTGAGTTTCCATTTGCCTGACTTGATTTTCAATTAAATCTATTTCAATAACCTAAAGTTTAATTAGTGTTAACTAGGTTTGCTGCTACAGGGAGGGTAATAAAGTGTGTTTTTTAATTAAAATATGAATAGGTTAAAATAAATAAATTGTCCAATTTTTATCAAAATATAACCATAAACTAGCAAAATATCCAATCATAGTATACAAAATGGCTTAGAGAGAAATTCGAAAATTTTACGTTTAGAGGGGCAAACATGAGAAACCCAATTTTTACCCCATAAATCCCCCAGAAACCCCTGTCCTCATGGTTTGATCATGCTGGTTCGCAATCTCGTTCGAGTAAACGTAGGTTTACACGTTTTTACCAAATTTCGTCAACATTGGGTCATTTTTGCTTGAGTTATCGTGCTAACGTTCTTTAAAAAGTACACGTCTACAGTCATTAACGCTGTTAAAGTTTGATGTTATGTCATTGTCATTTAAAAAAGTAAAAAAATCTTTAGATTGATTTTAACGAGTTCGCAATCCAGCATGATCAGACCCATGGGAACGGGGTTTTTGGGGGGATTTATGGGGTCAAAATTGGGCTTTGTCATGATTAACCCTCTACACATAAAATTTTCCAATTTCTCTCTAAACAATTTTGGATACCATAATGATTTTGAATACCTTAAAAACCAATAATTTTGTTTATTGAAGTGTTTTTGTACGAATATTGGTTACCTACCGAGAAAATTCAAAAATTGTAAATTTATCATTCTCATTTTATTTTTATGGAGAATAAGTAAACTGTTGTAGTTTGCTCGTTTAAGGATATATTTTGATAAAACTTTGGCAAATTTATTTATTTTAACCTTGGCTATTAATATTTTAATTAAAAAACACACTTTATTATCCTCTCCGTAGCAGCAAACCTAGGTACTAATTAAACTCAAGTTCTGCCACTCTGAACTAGCCTTTCTACTCCAATACTTGTTCAACCGTAGTCTGTCCTCTGGCACTTTTCCATCGGTCCTGAAGAATGGTTTTGTCGTTCCCATATTTAAGTTGGGAGACGACCGTGACGTTACGAACTACTGTATAGGCCAATTGTCCTTCTGTCGGTTATAAGCAAAGATTTTGAAGGCCTATGTATAACGTTCAGTAGAAAGAAGAACAACTTGGAAGCTGACTATTTCCTTGGCGGGAACAGGGTGGAAAGGTGTGACAACATCAAGGACCTGGGTGTTCTGATTGATGCATCGTTTGATTTTGGACCGCACATAAGTCATATATGTACCAGGGCGTCACGCATGCTGGGATTGATCTCTCGAACGTCAAGACATGGGTTGAGTGCCAACTCCTCAACGATCCTGTTCAAGGCTTTAGTTCGTCAGCTGCTCGAGTACGCCTCTGTGGTCTGGTCGCTATATCTCCTGCCAAATCAACCATCTTGAATCAGTCCAGAGACGCTTCGTGAGACATATGGGTTGCCGCGCTTGGGTCAATTTCATGGACGTCCCAGTTGAGGCAATATCTGCAGCTTATGGTCTCCAAAGCTTGGAGTGTAGAAGAAGAGTTGCTGATGTTGCCTTCCTCTTCAAGCTCCTAAACAACCAGATCAGCAGCCCTTTTCTGCTCGAGAGGATCAATCTGTACGTTCCCAGAAGCATCAGGCATCAACGCTTGTTTGAGCTGGACCATGCTTCGACCAGCAATCTACGCTTCTGCCCCATACCACGTCTGATGCGCTCCGGGAACGAAATATGTTCGTCGGTCGACTTTTTCGCTTCCAGTTTGGTAGCTGTTAGGCGAGTGGCAGCAGAGGAGCGAGTCGAACAATAACATTTTCTTTTTGTTTTTTCTGTCATCGATATATATTGCATGTTATCTCAAATCATTAGTATTGTTGTTAATTAATTATTTATTATTGTTGTTAATTTAATTATTTATTATTGTTGTTCATTTCTTTATTATTACTGTTACGCATTTCATTGTCTATTATTGTTATCAATTTCGTTTTTATCATTGTTAATCTAGTCATAAGTACAAATATTCACTGTTGAAGCTGTCAAACTACTGATTATCTTTGTAAATTGGTGTATTGCCGTTGGTAAATAAAATAGAATAAAATAAACTCAATTTAAATATATTTAATTGAAAATCAAATCAGGAAAATGAAAACTCACTTAATCTGCAGGTTTGCTGCAGTGGGGGTATTTTGCCTATTCCAGGTAATACAGAGACGGCATCACGACCTATGATTGCAAGGAAAATGAAAGATTGCTGCAGATTTCTGGAGAGAGTTGATAAAACAAAACACTAAACAATGTTTAATTATTTTAGTGAAATGATTAAAAGCATTTTGAAATGACCTAATCAAACTCGACCATTGACAAACTGGGATTATATATCGTATTCAAGCACTACTTGTAAGCCAAATTTCATTAAAATCGGTTTAGGCGTTTTGGTATTACAGTATAACCAATTCATAGCGACTCAGCTCCCTCTTACGAGCGCCATATTGATGACGTCATTACGGGCGACCAAGGTCTTAAAAAATTGGAATATGTGTTATTTGCCACCAGTGTCATTTGCCACCACTCTAGGATTTGTGTCATTTGCCACCACTTGATACCTGGCTGGGTGAGTCATCAGCCCCAACCCTAGTCCTTGGGTCATCACCCCTCTAGGCACCGGCCGATGGACCAAGGAATACCTATAATTCACACTATCACCCTCTCTTGCAACATTTTTATGGTAAAAATTCCAACACTCTCTCTAGGAGTAGGGAAATACATGACGGAAACGTTCATTCCTATCTGTGGTTTTGTAGTGTTACGACATAGTTAGTGCTGTTCTCACCAAGTTTTACAAAGTGTTAGTCTAATTTATTTATTTATTAACTATAACTATTTAACTATTTATTAACTATTAACTATATAGCTGTAACCCGCGGGCTTTGCCCCGTTTAACTTCTTAAATTTCAAGATTAATTCGTTCGCATGGCTCAATCACATCCTGGTTGAAGTTTGTTCGCTACGCTCACTCACCTTTAGGTTGGAGCTCGTTCGCTACGCTCACTCACCTTTAGGTTGGAGCTCGTTCGCTGAGCTCACTTGCCTTCAGGTTAGCTCGTTCGCTACGCTAACTCGCCTCCAGGTTGAAGTTCGTTCGCTACGCTCACTCACCTTTTGGTTGCAAATTAGCTGTTGTCATAAATGTAAAAGAAATAATAGTGCTGCACCCTGTTGGTAATCCTTGTAACTTTTAATGCTATCGAACATCATAGAACAGAACCAACTTGTTTAATTGAAACAGCTGTTAAGATTCAATAATTCCATTTCTCATAAGGTTAACATGGGAAACTCCAGAGCCACTGGGGCGGAGCCCGAAAGGATTTTTGAAATAAGAATATGCCTATATGTTAATCGGGAATGTGAGCTATCATCATGCCAAATTTCAGCCCAATCCGACCAGTATTTTTCGCGTTCACTTGTCACAAACATCCAAACTTTCTCGTTTATAATATTAGTAGGATTCGCTAAAAACGTTCATAATTATTTGCAAATCTACATGAATTAAGCTTTCCAATGACCCACTAATTAATCAATCGGTCCAGTAGAACTCTAGATTTAGTTGTACAAAGATTTTCAAAGTTGAACTATATATAAGTAGATGCATATTGCACAAGAATGATACTTCACAGTTAAATGAATCTTGAATACAAACTATATATAAAGCGGCTAAATAAAAATGTAAACTAATAACGTACTAAATAAAACCACAATCAATCAACAAATAAATTTAGACGATAGACAGACTTGGTTAACATAAATGTTTTAGTTGCTTATTTTTAAGAAGTTATCAGGCAGAATTTTACACAGCATAATACCGACATATGAAGGATTCTTTCCAAAGAACTTCAAGATAACTTATGATAACAAAACACAGTTTTTAGGTCTGTTGTTTATCCCATAACTGTTACATGAACCTAACGTCTCAAAGGAATAATTTCAATATATTTTATGATCTTTTTAGAATGTAGATGTAATTTTAAAACATAATTTATTCTTTGCACTTTTCCTCCAAACTTACTCGTTTAGGAGCTGTATCATGCTGAATGTAACCAAAAGCTACTTTAATCTAAATTTTACACGCTGTAACTCCTTTACGTAGCTTTATAGAAAAAATTAAACTGAAAACATTTTTAAAATTACAGTCTAAAATCGTCATAAAATACAAGGTGTCCGATAAGGAATTTTTTAGTTAAATATTGAAAATTTCAGGTTTTAAAGGAAGAGAATTCATGTTTTTAAATGTCATAAAATAGTAGTTGAAATTCCCCATATCGGAATAGTTGTTTTCTCTAAATCGAATAGTTTCTGAGTACATTTAAGTTCTTCATCCTGTATATTCGCAGAATACTAAACACCGAAACTGCGTCTTTTCAAGTATTTTAATGGGATTTAATCTCATTGATGCGTTGTATACTGTGCCAAATGTTATTTTTGTATTATTCACAGTTGTAACTGGAGTTATGAACATTTATTTAATATCCAAAAAAATTATAAGTACATCTACATGGTTATGACTCATAGGAACGGCCACGGCGGGAATTCCAGGAACTGACCCTACTGGTGGCAAATGACACTGGTGGCAAACGACACTGGTGGCATATAGTAGGACACCGGTTGGCAAAGTCCACTTCCACTATCTAAATAAAATCAACACTGCACTGATATAAAAAATAATAAACATAAAAACACTCACTTAAAAGCTAAAATAAAATTTAAACTAATTTACATTCATTCCAATTTTTTGAACTGCACAAAGGATTCTAATCTATTGCCTACACATACTAATACACATACCTACACATCATACTAGGCTATACTGTAAATACATACATACACACATACAAACATACAGATATATTCTAACATACAGTTTTTAGAGTTAAACCAAGAATTTCCTTATACAGTAAACAGTTAAATAATAAATCTTTGAGATAAAAAGTATCATGAATGCTGAAACATAAAATACTGCTCTAATAAAATGAAAGGAAAAAAACAGAGTATATTTCAATAATACAAGTAATGCAAGACTTTATCTACTGAGCCTTCGTAAACTCCGAGTATTTCATAAGTTCCGTCACCAAAGTAGAGTTAAGAACCCATAGTTTTTCTGTTTGATGAGTTATGCATTAAAAATAAGAGTGCCATTTAAAAACTGTTTTAATGACATATTAAATAAATATTACGTACATACAGGATGAACAACTTAACGGTACCACAATTGCTATCTCAGACGCTATTAGATTTAGAGAAAACATTAAATAGGAACTTCAACTATTTTCTTGTGACAAAAAAATATGAATTCTACATTTTTTAATCACTACTTTTTTCCAAAATTGAGGTTAATTTTAACATTTCTTATTTGACAACACGTACTTTATGATGATTTTAGCATGTAAATGCAATTTAAAACGTTTTTGTAGTTGCATTTCTTTTATAAAACTACTTGTTTAGGAGTTACAACACAGCGTGTTACATTTGGAAAAGAGTGACTTTTTGTGAACATTTTTCATGACGTAGCTCATGTAAGAAATAAGAATAAGAATAAGCTCATGTATAGAAATAAGATTATAAAATACAGCGGGCTTATAAAATTCATAAGAAATTTGAACTGAGAACGCAATTTTTTGTGTCTTTTTTGTAAGAACTTAAAGGAATAATTTCAATATATTTTATGATCTTTTTAGAATGTAGATGCAATTTTAAAACATTTATAATGTATTCTTTAATTTTTTTCTCCAAACTTACTCGTCTTAGAGCTATATGTGCTGAATGTAACAAAAAGCTACTTTTCACCAAATTTAACATGCTGTTTAACATGCTGCAACATTCTTTACATAGCTTTATAAAAAGAAATAAATTGAAAACGTGTTTAAAATTACAGTCTAAAATCGTCATAAAATACAAGGTATCCCATAAGAAATTTTAAAGTTAAATGCCATATTGAATAGATCAGACTGTAAAGGAAGGGAATTAATCTTTTTTTATGTCATAAGATAATAGTTGAAATTCCCCATATAATGAGCGCGTTCTGGGAACATGCACCGGTGCACCGGTGTTGCCCCGGTGCAAAAAATGTGTCGTTCTGGGAAACCGGTGAGTTAACCTAGCAGACAGCTATTTCCTCTTTTTCCTCCACCGGTGCAAGATTTATGCACCGGAGAAATTATACGGTGCATAATACACCGGCGGCCTCTGATTGGTCTGTTTCTTGGACAACAGCATCCAGCTACGGCAATGTGGCGGGTCCATCGAATAAGGTTCATCAGTTTTATAGGTTATGTTGCGTAATGAGTGAATAATTTATTCTATGAGGGGGTTAAATTACGTATTAAGTGAATAATTTTCAAATAATTTATTCTGTGAGGACAAGTTTGTTTGGATTAAATATTATAAAGTAAATAATAGGTAAATGTGTAAATTATAATCCGATGTGTACCGTAAACCGGTGAATAACCGTTCTGGGATACCAAGACTCTTGCCCCGGGGCGGTACCGGTGAACAAGTCACCGGTTAATCTGCACCGGTACATGTTCCCAGAACGCGCCCAGTTTTCTGTAAATCAAATAGTTTCTGAGATAGCAATGGTGGTAAGTTACATCTAAGTTCTTCACTCTGTATATACGCAGAATACTAAACACTGAAACTGCGGTTTTTCAAGTATTTTAATGGGATTTAATCTTATTGATGCGTCGTATACTGTGCCAAATGTTATTTTCGTATTAATTATCTAATCTTAGGCCATGTAAAGAATATTCAAATAGTTTAAAATGCCTTAACATAGATAGGCATATACTGTTTAACATGCGATTTTGTGAGTTTGGACTCAAAATGTGCGTTTTCTTTTGCCGAACAAGATGGTAAAATTAATTTTCACAATTCACAGTTGTAATTGGAGTTAGAAAAAATTATTTATACATGGTTGTGACACATAGGAACGGTCACGGCGGGAATTCCAGGAACTGACCCTACTGGTGGCAAATGACACTGGTGGCAAACGACACTGGTAGCAAATAGTAGGAGGACACCAAAAAATTGGGGTCCGAGCGGTTTTACATTCTCGGTCTCATATATTATCTTCACCCTAAGTCGCAGGATCACTGCCAGAACGGAAATATTTTTCTGCTACTCATACTCACTTACTCATTGACTCATAGTCAATTTTGTAATACAGTAATTGATATTAACTGGATTATTTTACTTAACTAATTTGTCATATTTAGTTTTTCATTAATAAATTAGTCTTTTTCTAGTAAACCGTCGGTTGTATTGCTTTTTTGTTCTTTTTCGATTCTGCATCCTAAGAAACATAGAAAACGACACCTCACTTGCTTAGATCCCATAAATAAAAATTTTCTCAAAATCAATACCCCCATAAACTTTAACCCCCATAAAATGGTACTTCCACCCCCACAATCACTAGGGACTCTTCAGATTTCAAAACCTAATGGTAATTACTACGTTTCCTTTAAGTTTCATGAATGGACTAATTTTTATGTTTTTTTAGGTGAGTTTTACCTGTACTAGTAACTTTAATGCTATTGAACATCATAGAACAGAACCAACTTGTTTATTTGAAACAGCTGTTAAGATTCTTTAATTTCATTTAAATATGAGTACTCATAAGGTTGACATGGGAAACTCCATAGCCACTGGGGTGGAGCCCGAGAGTCCGATCAGAATAAAAACTACTTAGTTTTCCTATTTAATGCCCAAAGAATCGGTGTACCGAATTTCAGCCTCCTATGTAAATGGGAAGTGGGAGAATTAGTGATGAGTGAGTGAGTGAGTCAGTCAGTCTGTCAGTGAGGGCTTTGCCTTTTATATATATAGATATATATATATATAAATTTGAACGAATTGTGTTTTTGGCCTCTGGGGACATCAAAATGAAAAAATTAAATCGGTTCCCGGCATAGGCCTTACCGTGCCACCTACGGTAATAGCTACTTCCCTATAGGAAAATTCGCTAAAAATTAAACTATTAACGATTTGGAAGATCGATTGGATGAATTCTTCTGAGCCTATAAAAGTAGCTTCGCTATCATCGAGGAGGTTAACCTCCAGAAAATTAGGAAGCATGTCATTATCCAATGTGGTGGGGGGGGAGTTCTTGTTGACATTGTGAATGTAGCTTGATATGGATTTTGTTTCGTTTACTTTAATTTTCCAATTGTGTGCCACTGAGACAAGTAATCTAATATAGCCTATAAGTTTGTTGATGCCAAAATAGGATCCTGATTTGATAACAAAAAAGAGTTCTTGGAAAGATCATAAGTAACAAAAGTTATACAATAGGACCAAGAGAGTACTACCTTGCGGTACCCCTGATTCAATTTCATGAACATCTGTAAATACATCTTGGGATTTAATTTGAAAAAATAAACATGGACAAATATGACTTCAGTACTCCATAGTAAGTATGAGGTAGCGAAGTTTTAATTTTGAACAATAATCCAGTATGCCAGACTTTATAAAGCACCTGGGCTACGTCTAAGAATGCAGATGATCAGAAACGTTTATTTCAAGATATTCCTTGATTACATCCCACTATTTATGAACTTGCTCGATGGTGGCATGTCTTTGGCAGAATCCAAACTGGTGGGAACAATTCTTTTTCATCGATTATAATTTGGAGTCTTTATAAAAAAAGGTTTTTCAAAAACTTTAGAAACAACGGGAAGAAAATATGTAGGTCGATATGAGTTAAAGACAGGCTTGAGTTAAAGGTTTACCAGGTTTCGGAATAACAAACAATGTTTAAAATCTTCCACTGTATTGTCGTAAAACTGCATTGAAAAGTACTGTAAGGAAAACTATACCTTTTCTTGGCAGCTCTTTCAACACTTTGCCTGTTATCAAATCATAATCGGGGGCTTTTTTGCAGCTTAAATCGTCTTTTATTACTTCAGCTACCCTTCAGATGGTGTAAATAATTTTATTGGTAAATCAAATTGATTTGGAGAATAGAGGAATTCCAAAATTTCCTGTTAGACATTCGGATTTATATTGTATGGCTTCACACTTCTTTGAAGTATGAATCAAAGACATAAGCTATTTCCATGTTATTTTTGGCATGATTATAGTCTGTGATATGCTTATTATGCGGTCCAATTGAAAGTTGTCTTTATGTATTGTACTAAAGCAATGAAAAAAGAGACCATGATGAACTGATTTAAAATAGATATATACTGCACTAAATGCAGATGTGGACACGCCTTTAGTTGTGACTAATGAACATGCAGAAAAAAATCAAATACAACATCAGTATTATTGTTGTTTTACACTACACACCTACCTTCTTAAAGTGATGAAAACTATAAAGATAAAATTAGAAAAAAACTAGACTTTTTAAAACCACACTTCTATTTTCAACAACTCATATAAAACTATTATGACAACAACAAAACAAAACCATATGACAATTTAAATTAGTCAAAAGTAAATATGCATCTAATCACAGACTAGGAGATATAACATCCTCCCACCGAGTAGTATTACTACTCAAACATGAACCTTTTTTGAACTTTGATTTTTAGTCCAGCTTGTGAGACGTGCTCCCACCGTGGCGGCTAATAATTCCAACCTTGGAATCGTAGTTTTATTCAGAGGAGCAACTCTTGATTTTGCAGACAATAATTGGACTCTTACTTCATCTTCAATTTCAACTCTCAAGTAAATAACTGTAGCATAGGCATCTTTACTTGCGTCGCAAAATGTATGAATACTACAACCATTTGAATCCATAGTCATTTTACCTATCCATCGGGGTATTTTCACTTTTTCAAGAGCGCTTAACTCATTATACCACAGTATGAATCGTTTACTGATGTCTGAACTTACTTCAGTGTCCCAGTCAATTTTCAAGTCCCACATACTTTGCAGAAGAAGTTTAGGAAACAAAGTAACAGGGCAAAGGATACCAATTGGATCAAAGATCTTGTGAGATATGGATAAAATGTCTCTCTTTGTGATTCGAGACACGTCCAAATCTTTAATACAGTTCGTCAGGTTAAAAAACAGAACGTCCTCAATATAGTTCCATTGAACTCCCAAAACATTAGTGACGAACTTGTTATCTCCTTCTTCAATGACGCTCGTGGCATGCCATCCTCTTAAATCAAACTTAGCGGCAGCCATAACTTGTTTCGATTCTTCAACAAAGTGTTTTAGTTCCTCATAAGTATCTACACTGGTCGAAACATTGTCCACGTAAAAACTTTTACTCAGCTTCTTTACCACATTATCATCAAACTCCTGAGAAGTCATAGATTTTTGAAGATGCAGATCAATTACTGCCCCTAGAAGAAATGGACTACATTTCACTCCAAAAACAACTCTTTTATGGCGGTAAACAATACTTCGGCTTCTTTCATTGATGTCAAACCATAAAAACCGAAGAAAATCTCTATCTTGTACATTTAACGATATCTGTAAGAAGGCTTTTGCTATATCAGCAATAACTCCAAACTTCCCTTCCCTAAAACGCATCATATCAGAAGGAATCAGTTCAATTAAATTTGGTCCATTTTCAATACAGTCGTTCAATGAGGGTGAAAACTTGGTCTTTGCTGATGCATCAAACACTGGACGAATTCGTGTGGTAATACTACTCTCCTTCACTACAGGTCTATGTGGCAGGTAGTGAAAGTTGTTGTTCAAATCGTCAGAAGGTACAGCTTCAATGATGCCATCACTTAACCACTGTTTAAAAACTGATTCATAGTCTTCGGTTAAATTGTTACCATCCAATTTCTTTACAACTGTTGATAACCTCTTTTCGGCTATCTCTCTGTTACTAGGCAAAGGAGGATGACAATCAACCCAGGGCAAACTTACTTCATATCGACCTTCTTCATTTATAGTGGTAGTTTTTATAAAATGCTTTTTAACTGCCAAAGCCTTTTGCTCTTTGGAAACTGATTCACTTGTATCAGTAATGCCTATAGTGTCTAATCTCCACAGTTCCGATATGTCAGCATCATTAATAAACATTGATGTTAAACTATCCTTTGTTTATAAAAAAACGAATTGCTGAGAAACGCAAGCTAAGACGGATTTGGCAGAATACTCGAAACCCAGCTGATAAAAATAGGTTTAATCATGCAGCTCAAACTTTAAAACGATGTTTAGTAAATCTAAAGAATGAATGGTTTTCCGACTTTACCAACAATTTATCTCCAACTGAAGCCACAGATTACTCCTTATGGAAATCCACGAGGTACGTAAAGCGCCCAGTACAACATGTTCCACCTATCAGGAAAAATGATGGAAATTGGGCCAAAACTAACATGGAGAAAGCAAGTATATTCTCAAATTACTTTTCAGAAGTATTCAAGCCCTTACTTCCCAATCCACCAAACGACGAGAGTGATATTTTTGAATATTTGGATTCACCTAATCAATTATCTTTGCCTATATCACCCTGTACACCGTCCGAAGTTCTAAAAGTAATACAAAAGGAAATAAACCCAAAGAAAAGTCCCGGATACGATTTAATCACTGGCAGGATTCTGAAAGAATTGCCACGAAAAGGAATATTATTGCTGACCTTCATATTTAACGCAATATTACGGCTAGAATATTTTCCAGTTCAATTGAAGATAGCTCAACTTGTGGTCATTCCAAAACCAGGCAAACCACCAAATGAGGTCTCGTCCTACAGACCCATAAGTTTGCTTCCTGTTATATCCAAATTATTTGAAAAACTAATCCTAAGAAGATTGAACCCAATTATAGAAGACTTAAATTTGATTCCTGAGCATCAGTTTGGCTTCCGGAAAGGACACTCTACAGTTGAACAAACCCACAGACTAGTAGACATCATTAAAAATTCATTTGAAAGAAAAAAGTACTGTTCTGCTGCATTTCTGGATGTACAACAGGCATTCGATAAAGTGTGGCACACTGGACTTCTGTATAAACTTAAATCCTTGCTCCCCCATTCTTTTTACAGTTTGTTAAAATCTTACTTAAATGAACGATTCTTCCAGATTAAATTTCAAGAAATTTTAACCGACTTGAAGCCTATTCAATCTGGAGTACCCCAAGGCAGTGTTCTTGGACCTGTTTTATATCTACTATATACCTCCGACATCCCCGTGGGCCAAAATATTACGGTTGCTACGTTTGCGGATGATACTGCATTTCTCTCCATTCACGAAAATCCTCAAGATGCTTCAAATCAATTGCAAGTTGCATTAAATGATTTCGAACTGTGGCTAAAAAAATGGAGAACTAAAGTTAATGAAACAAAATCTTTACATATAACATTCACGCTGAGACAAGAAAACTGCCCTCCAGTTACTTTGAACAATATAGCGTTGACAGAAGTGGACAGCGTTAAGTATTTAGGATTCCATATGGATAAACGATTAACTTGGAAAACACATATTTGGTGTAAAAGACAACAAATGGACTTGAAGGTTCGTAAACTCAACTGGCTTCTAGGCAAAAAATCTAAGCTTTCGTTGACCAATAAACTCACACTTTACAAAGTTATGATCAAACCTATTTGGACGTACGGGATACAGCTTTGGGGAACGGCAAGTAAATCCAACTTAGCAATTATTCAAAGATTTCAGTCAAAGGCGCTACGAAGAATAGTTGATGCTCCGTGGTTTGTTTCGAATCGAACAATCCATGAAGATTTCAGAATACCTACAGTAATTGAAGAAATAACAAGAATTAGCAAGAACTATCAAGAAAAACTCGAAACCCACCCGAACAATATAGCCGTTAATTTGCTGGACAATAGTGATTTTCCCAACAGACTGAAAATTGTGAAAGTTCTAGAACTCCCATACCGATTTGTATAGTTTTAGTTATGACATGACTATTTAATTTTGCAAGATCTTTCACAGGGAAGATTCTTGGTCAAGACACTTATTTATATTATCCCTTTTACTAATTGTTCAAAGTACTGAACAGATTGTAAAATAAAATTAAGTTAAAAAAAAAAAAAAAAAAAAAAAAAAAAAAAAATGTTACAACAGTGGAGAGTGTAGTTGAACCTGTACTACAACTAATTATAGCCTTACCCATCAGTGTCCATCCCAGAAGAGTTTCCATAGCCACTAGTCCAGATTTCAGTTGAATCATATTTCCAGTGAATAGTTTACCCGCTATATCCGCTCCAATCAAAATACCAATTGGTAGCTCGGTCTCATGTATGTCAGTCAGAGAAACATTTTTCTCTAAAAGTTCCTGTATCCAGGGACCTTCGGTAACAGGTGGAATTTCCCCACATATGGTAGTTTGACTCAATACCTCAAAGTTGCAGTTGTAACTGTAATCTTGACTGGTTAGAAACACACGATGTCTGTTATGAATTACTTCACCAGATTTGACATTACCAAAAAGAGAGTGTATGATTGTTTCTTCTCCTAAGCTTTCGTAATTCATTTTTTCAGCCAAGTCCTTTAAAATGTAAGAACGCTGTGAACCAGAATCAAAAAGAATGCGAACAGTCTCAAATTGATTACTACCTGGGGTTCTTAATCTTGCCTTAACTGTTTGCAGAAACACTTTCACTTTGCTACTTGATTTATTGGCCAAAGCGGTATCTTCCACTACTGTCATTTCTTTAGATACCTCATCAACACATTTGCTTACACACTCATTCACTACTTCTTTGGAATGAATACTAGGACACATTATAGGATAATGTTTCCTTTTACAATTAGAACATGACAAATGAGCTCTACAATTCTTAATACGGTGACCAGGCTGCAAGCAAAGGAACCAGCACCTCTTTTCCTTTAAAGTGGACACCTTATGAGACAATGGCAATTTCTGAGCAGCAAAACAGTTACTACTCTTATGATTCTTATCACAAAAGACACACTTTGTATAAGAGTTTTGAGTTTTACCAGAGGACATGAGGCATGAAGCTGTTGGTATGTCTATCTTACCTGGTTGAGTTCGAGGTGACCTTTTAAAAGATTTCTCCTTCCCAGAGCTACTTATCCCAAAACCTGCCATGGCTAGACCGATTCTCTGTTCCCCTTCAACTTCAGACAACATAAACTTCATTAAATTGTTGAGTCTTTCCTGAGGGTCTGTACCTACTTTCAAAGGGCTTCTTTGCCACGCCCTTAAGAGATCTTCAGGCATACAACTTTCAACTAACGGGTATAACATGGAGGAACATTTATCTGTTGTAACTCCCAAGGTATCTAATGCACGCATATGAGACTCAAGTTTGTCATATAAACTTTGTAAGTTCATTGTGTTCTTGCCTCCTAGAGCATTTTGTAAAACAATTTTAAAGAGTTCCCTGACATAAACCTCTACCAATAGGTCATCTTTACCAAATCTGGCTTTCAAACATTCAATTGCTTTTGGATAGTTTGCACCAGTTGGAGGAAAACTCTGAACTACATCAAAAGCTCTTGATCCGGTAACTATGGATTGCAATAAATATTGAAACTTATCTTCTGAATCAATGTCTGAGTCACTATGAATTTTGCTAATTTGACTCCAGAAAGGTAGCCAATTGATCAATTCTCCATCAAACTTTTTGATCTCAATTTTAGGGAGCTTAAATTTCTTCTTACTAGCATTGTTACAGCAAGATCCAGAATGAACACTAACTACATCGTTACTTTGTTGTAGTAAATTCTGGACTCTTAATTTTACAGCTTCAAACAAAGCTAAATATTCTCCAGCTAAGATTGTTTCAGCTAACAGCTTATCTTCAGAAACATTATCATTATTCAATAACAAATCAAAGATCTGAGAATTCAAAACCTGGAGTTCATCAATCTTTATCTCCAAAAGCTTTAGAGTGGTTTGAATTTCAATTTTGTCTGTGGTTTCATTTTCAACTAAACTGTTTAGTTTGTTCAATGTTTTAGAAAAATAAGCCCTATATACTGTTCTATTTTTCTTTAGATTTTCCATCATAGAGATAGGTGAAAAACAAGTCCTGTCACGGTCGCCAAATGTTGTTTTACACTACACACCTACCTTCTTAAAGTGATGAAAACTATAAAGATAAAATTAGAAAAAAACTAGACTTTTTAAAACCACACTTCTATTTTCAACAACTCATATAAAACTATTATGACAACAACAAAACAAAACCATATGACAATTTAAATTAGTCAAAAGTAAATATGCATCAAATCACAGACTAGGAGATAACATCTATGTTAAGGTGCCATTAAATGTGTTCTAGGTTACTAGGTTCGATCATTTGAATAAAATAAATCCATACACAAAAGGAATAAAATGTAAAAAAAAATATTTTTTATTACAGAAACTCAAAATTTCAAACGTCCACAAAAACTCGATGTGACACGTCTCAAGTACCGGTACCCACAAAGTTTGAATCTGATTCAAAATGGCACCAATAACTAGTCTATGTTCACATCAATTGTATCTGTATTTTAAACACGTTGTTTTACAGCTGTTGAAAGTAGTGTGTTTGTGTTTCAGACGTGTCAGTGAGTGTGCGTGTGAAGAGGTCGCTGATGTGTCGTCTGCTACATCGCTTCTTCTGCACCTGTTTCCATCTGCGAGGATCAGCTGATGAGATGAGCATCATCACTGACCTCGTTCGAGGATACCAGGAGGCTGAACAGTTACTGGTCTGTAGGGTAACATACGACAATATCGGAAAAAACCTTCCAGTCAATAGTTGAGCACAGGAGTCCCATTGCTGTAAAAATTATGGTTCAAAAGTTATTGTAACTTATGTTATTTCCCCATTTAAACCCATAAAAAATAGAAAATCGGATTTAAAAAAACCAGATCTGATTCAAATGCGTCTGTTATGGTCCTTATAATTCTAAAGAAAATGTTGCAACCTATTGCTGTAAAAATTACGGCTAAAAAGCTATTGCGACTTTTGTGATTTTCCCTATAAAATATCATAGTTACTCCCATATCTTACCCACGCTAAAGGTTGCTGACAAGCGAATGGGAGAAATGTGTGCCAGATTGCTAACACCGTTTATTTCTTCATTGATTTCGGTTTCCGGAGGTCAAATTTGGAATAGTACAAAACAGAAATTACTGCAGCAGTATGGAATTGCAATGGCCTTTCTTTTACAGAATATGACCAACGGCTATTTAACAAATACTAAACATGAAGCGTTTCAGAGGAGAACAAGCGAAGCCCTGGCTGTAAAACCATACTCCCAAATTATCGGATGGTTGAGGATCCAAAGCCAGCTTTCCATCATTCGAGCAGTTTCGCTTAGGCTACGGGGAAGTAGACGTAAAATTCGAAGCATTCAATTTGAAGATGGTGCCGCAATTCCCCCATTGCTCTATTGAGCTTTCATTTTATTTTTTTATACATCCCAAGTAGCTAGTATTTTAAAATTAAAATTCTGTTCATAGTCCTGTAGCCTAGCTACTTGGAGGTCACGAATTGTGGATAATTATAGGCATGCACTGTGGATGCGACACTCCCTGGTGTGGATTAACGTCCGCACTAATGAGTATGCCAACTACGACGATCCGCAGTTGCTATCCTGATAATTAGACCAATTTGTCAATTACAAGGCAAAAATATGGTTCGGATTCCACTATAAACTGTAGGTCCCTTTAGTTGCCATTGGCTGAATGGGCAGTGTCTAAGGAACGTGTCGGCCTTAGTGACTAACAAGACTACAAGATCGTGCCACTTATCCTATATTCATCCCCATTCATACTTGGCTTAAATAAAATACTAACATTCGTATGGTCGCCATTTCAGAATAAAGTAGTAAAGTTTTAAGTATTAATCTATACTTATAAAGGGCAAATCCACTGACTGGCAGATGATCACTATATCTCACAAACTATACAACCAAGAACTACCAAACTTGGCATAGGGGGTCTCTGTATGGTGTAGCTGTGCAATAAGTCGGGGTTTTACAAAACTCAAAATTTAAGGCGGGTTTAGGGGGGTGAAAGCTGTTTCCGGTGAAACTCTACCATGTATGCATTTATATTTTGGCATGTATAAGCTAAACTAATGCTTGGATCTTAAATTTGGTGGAAACCGTCAGTGTAGAATGATATTACCTACAACTTTTGTATTTAATGTTTAGTTCTTTTCTATCTCGAACGGTTTTCAAGTAAAATCTGTTTCATGCTTGCACCTCAAAACAAGGCAGTTCCCATTTAACCACGATGACCAAACTTTCTATTTCAATGAAAGCAGTATGTTTTATAAATGTATAAAAATCTTTTGAAACATATTGTACCAGTACAAGTGCATAAGGATGAAAAAAATTATTTGGGACAGTTCCAAAAATAATTTACTAGGTGGCGTTCGCAGACGCGTCCACAATATTGAGCGGAGTCGTCAGGGCATTATACTCTATTGCCATTGACCCTCACCATCAAGCTTCTAAATTATTTGTACTTACAATATTAAAAAGAGAAAATTTTTGTTGGCATACAATTATAGGGTGATCAACATAGCTACAAACTATTTCCCAGTGAAGAGAAGCAATTTTTTTACGCAGAGATTTTATTATGGTTTTTTGACACCTGAATTTACATTTTAAGCTTAAAACCCACTGGGATGGTTTATTTACTTGTTTTCAAACAGTTTTTGGGTACAGTTTCGGCTAGTGATTACATTCAACCCAAACAATTTCGGCCTATACCATATTGGTTACTGATAACCGCCTGACAGTTAAACTGTATGGGATGATAAGTATACGACGAATGAAAACACGTAAGATATAACATTCATTCATATCCCAAGACCTCCAGAACAAAAAAAACAAAAAAACAAAAAACAATTAGAGTAATATAGTAGTTAAACAATTGCAAATGAATACATTATGAATTTTATTGAATGGAAAAACGAATATAATTCTAGGGTTTGACCAGGATTGCCTCCGTCCTAAGCTTTTTTGGCCGGGACTTTTTCGGAGCAGAGACCGAGCCGGGCCTAGGTTGGGCCACGCCGGTCGGCTGTGCCTTCACTGCCACATTCTTTATAGAGGTGACCTCCGTCCGCCTCAATTGCCTCTCCTCCTTTCGGGAACGGCGTTTTTCCCACGCAGCCCTAGTTGTCTCTACAACTGACCCCTTTCGGGAACTTCCCTGAAGGGGGGTCGTAGGTAGCTGTAGCTGTAGGTGCTTCACTGGAGCTGCAGCTACGTCCGAAAAGGATCTGGGCACAGCATTAATAGGTTTGTCTGAGTCGCCTTGGCCTTTACCGTGGTCCTTTTGGTCTGGACTCCTTCTTCTCTTTTTTGTCCGATGTGGAAGGCCTCTTACGTTTCTTAGAAGGTAGCGTTCTTTCGTGTGACAGAGACACAACCTTCTCGGTACTCTTCTCCATCGCCACCTTGCTCACCCCCCGGCAGGCAAAAACGAAGCCAAGGTCATCCTCTAGTTTGGCCATGCCGTTTTTAACAACTTGGTTTACGGCTTTCTGGGTCCGGAAGGTGTCCAGCATAGCTTTAATCGTCTCTTCCATGTCTCGCAGGCGGGTTTCGATGTTAACCTCTGCGTCAAGATATTTCTGACGCAGAAGCACCATCTCAGAGCCTTCCGACCTCAACGTTGCTGTGAAAGGCTCCTCGGGCATCCCTACAACAGAACTTATCGGCAGGGGAGTTGCTGGCAACGCCAGCTCGACGCCTGCATCTCCAAAGTTTTCCGCACCGTTCCCAGCTCCACTTGCCGAAGGAGATCCTAAATGGGGGAACTCCTTAGTGCATTTGGTGGTAGCAGGTGGGGGAGATGTCCTCACGTTTTTCGGTGGTGGCGACCTCTGAACCTTGGAGCTTCGGACAAAAGGGTTCCGCTCGACTTCCAACGTCTTTTCTGGCTCATTTGAGCTCTTAATCAAAAATGTGTTTTGGGGTTTTTTTTTAAGCCATCGTGTTTATCGTGTTACTCCTAGTTTGCCTTCCTACAAAATTGTATTATAAAACCCCAATCTGTTCAGACACCGAATTTGATTTAGATTGACAAACTTTGTTGGCACTAGATTGATTCTTTAGATTTCTGATCATTGAGTAGCCTATTAAACTTTTTATTTTGAGTTAACTTCCTTCTTTTAATAACTATAGTGACAGATTGCTCGACATAGCATAAGATGCACTTCAAGCAACAAAAAGAAAATAAATCGACCTTTAAAATTACTCTACCCTCTTGAAATTAACCGTGATGAGACTATAACCAGGTGCGTTGAAGAAATTTCTCAAATGGCCGGAGTGCGGCAAAGCCATAACAGTTCCAAAAAGACTGTTTGTAACATATGTTATTAATACCATATGTTGTGATTATAAAAAGAAAATAATGTGAATTGGACTATAGTTGAACTAATAGCAAAAAGATAATGTTAACTGAAACTTAAATACTTTAATTGTCAAAAATAAAACTTCTTTCACGCTTCCACATTTATATATTTACTTAAATTAGAACAAACTTATAAATCCGCGACAATTTATATAGTTTACAACATAAAACATGAGTAAATGTTATTGATCAAGACACCTCATGGTTTTTACCCATCGTTATAAGCAATTTACTTAAGTCTTGCCATATCGTTTTTATTTACTTACCATTTGCTTCTCTTGGTACTTTCCTGTTAAAGGGAATATTCATTATTATCGATGATTTTTTTTCTCTCGATACAGTATATCGATACTTTTGTTTTCCTTTACGATACAAATTGACAGCTGATCTTTAGGCTAAAATATAGTCTATTTCTATTATATGGATTAAGAAATGAAACTGTTATAAGCTAATCTAACGTCATAACGAACCAAACTTGCTGTATCATTTAAAAATTCCGTTTGATAACAGAAACGACGAGTGGATAATATTAAACGGAGTTTTTAAATGTTACAGCAAGTTTGGTTAGTTTTGTTAGGTTAGTTTAGAACATAGGTTAGTTTCATTTCAATATGTTTTTAAAATTTATTATTGTTTGTTGATTCTGAACAATATTTTATTTATCGTAGTTGTCAGCTGATATGTTTCAATTTGTTAATATCGATATATCGAGAAAAAAAAATCATCGATAATAATGAATGTTCCCTTTAACAGGAAAGTACACCCTTCTCTTATATATGCTTTTGACTCTCTCTATTGAAAATGGCTCAAATAAGCAAGCCCTCAATTGTTCTAACTCTTGACAATGCTGCGTAAGTAAAAATAAAATTTCTGACTTTCCTAAGTCCACCACAGCCTGATCTACAGTACATTCTTGACTGCAAAGGACTGAAGTAGATAGACAATATTTATTGGATATTGCATTTTAAAACATTTTACATCATACTGGGGTATAGGGAAATAACAAACCGTTGTACAATGTGGGTCCAAAAAAATGAATGTGTGGGTCAAATTGTACTAAAATGAAAATTTGGAAATCTTCTAGGTAATTTTCTGTTTCGGTAAATTTGTATATGAAGCCACCATTACATATGCCTGTAGCAGTCCTAAGATTACCTTGAAATATCACACAAAAACCTTTTGAAATGAAGATGTGTTTGTTAAGTCCTTGGCATATAAATTACAGCATGAATAAATCAAATACATTCATAATTAGCCACAAAATTATTAAAACCAATATAAAATACGTTTCTGTATTAGGCTACTCCATTTAATTTGAGTTGTTAAGCCTGCACTGAGTTAGTGTAAAACCTATTAGATTGGATTGTAGTAAAATAACCAATCTGACATAAAAATGTCAACATGCGGTTCTGTTGGCTGTAACAATTCTTCTAATTACGTGAAAGTATAAGGGATATCATATGAGAGGGGTAAGCTTAGATACCGGTATGACTGGACTTCAGTACGTATAGGCCAAGCAGTCTAGTCATCCTGACCTAAATTATATAGTTATCGTAACTGTACTTCTGTACAGGCCTAGGAAATCACTGTATTTATATAGGATAGGCGACTGTTTTCAATATTTTAAATTACAGAATTCCTGCTTTACAAATGCAGGTTCTATTTTCAATAACGAAGATTTTCATTTACTGTATTTAAACCAATATTTGTAACACAACTAATAGCAATAAGGACAATTAAAAGAAACAACCTGCTTGGAATGATTCAGTCGACTTACAATAATTAGGTATGCGAATGCGATGCTACGACAGCCAAGGGTGACTAGCACCCGCCGAACCCTTCAAATGCCACACTGTTCAACCCGATTGAATAAAAACAGTAAAATATATTTAATTCTCTACAACTTAACCACAGATAAAACTTTTCTGACCAAAAAAAGACAGTGTTAGTAGTTAACTAACTTTTTCATGTCTCGTGTCCAGTTTTTTTTCCAAAATGAACTTTATAAATATTAATAAACATAACCTACCAAATATTAATTTTAAAACTATACTCTTTGTATAAGGGTATTATTTCCTAGCTCTCTACTTTTTTTTTATTTGATCCAAATATAGAGAGGTTGTCAAAATACAGAGTAAATTTATAAGGTCTTCACTACTAATTTTTGCCGATTCCGATGCGTTATATCATTCTTGCATCGCTTCTATGACAAACTAAAAAGATTAGCACAACATTTTGTATTGCTTAATTGGTTCATGTCCGTTCTATAATACTGAATTAAGTTATTATTATGTGTTCGCTGGTTAAAGTAGCTGATTAAAATTGTTTTTTAACTCCTATTTGCATGGACCAATATTATTTGTTTAGTTCAAAAAAACATTTAGTCGACATCAGGGCACTCTAACATGAATCATAAAATCCAGACAGTAAATATTTTCTGCCAATGGTTAAACAACATTTAAACATTCATATTATATTATATATATACCTTTGCTCAGTAATACAACCTAAGAGTAGTAATCAATGATCAATGGTATTAATCAGACTCTTTTGTACTGTATTTTGTAATTTGCTAGCTTACTGTAGATGGTTTTTGATAACCAAAATGGCATTAGTCTTTCTTTATTTACAAATTACGTTGTTTTGTTAATTGGTAACCATCATAGCAACCCATAAGGCCAATGTTAAAAATTTTAGATTAGTTTTAATTTGTTCAGACATTATCAAATTGAAATTTGTTTGTGTACAAACATGCTCACTGTTTGTCAAAATAACCCTGGACAGTTTGGCTTTAATATGTCCAGCCGTTATTGAATTATCTGATTACATAGTTTGCATAAGTTCCGGTCTCAAAGAGCTCCGCTCCCCAAGAGTCTTCCTTAGTGGTAGCCATGTTGGATTTCTTCCCCATAAGAACAATGTTAAACATTACATCATTTGTGGACACGTAACGGCGTTATTTGTTAAGATATAGCTTTGAAATTTATAATTTGTATTTTTAACATAATAGACTCGTGACTGAGGTTTTTGAATTTCGAAAATCCATTTTCATTTCCTTTCAATAATTAGCTTAATTTTAAGCTAATTAATAATCAATTATTCATTATAAAAATTAAAAATTGTGAAATAAAAAACGTCAATCTCTAGAGGACCGCAATTCCTTAAATTTAACTCCTTATCCATAATTATATGACAATTTGCTGAACTGAAATATTTTCCTGCTACCCAACCTGACTACTAAGGAAGACTCTTGTGCGACCGGCGCTACAATTACGGAAGTTATATTTATTATACATATATAAAAAAAAATATTTTGTTCAAAATAAGATACCCAGTTACAATAAACATTGTATTCTGCCTTGTTTTCAATTAAAAACAAATAGTTGAAACTAGATTCAATTCATTTCTCAAACAAGGACAGTGATTGTTCCTTGTCAGTTTAAGTAACATAAACATGAACAAAGGTAGCCTAATAGAAAAAAAAACAAGGAAAGAATACTTTGAAGTAATGAATTACAAACAGAGTGAACACAATAGCCTAAACTACCTATAATGAGGTCAAAAAGTTGTTAACAATAAAATAAATCCAAGCAGTTAGTATAGCCTACCAATAGAATCAATTAAACTAGACCTAAACTTAATATTGTAATAATGACAAGTATTTTTTAACTAGTTTGATGATATTGTTTGCTGCTCATTTCACCTATGATGTTTGCATTTTTATAAATGGTTCATCACACAAAGATAATAGAGATAACATAAATATATTTATACTTTTTTGTTAGTTTAGATAATGTTCAAGGAACACCTTATGTTTCAGTATCTATTTGACAAGAAAGCCAAAAGTAAATTTTTACACCTTAAAAGTTAGAATAGCTGCAAACGGTTTATCACACAAAAAGTATAGGGGGGTAAATAAAAATTGATAATTGAGCCTAGCCTATTTGTCTATTTAAAAAGGATGCAAGCAGTTTATTTTTGTTTGAACAATATTGGTTCAGTTGAGAATATGTGCATACTGGCACTATTTAGTTGAAAATGTGCATTACTGGCACTGTTTAGTTGAACATGTGCATACTGGCACTGTTAATGTCAATGTTTGTTTTCACAATGGAAATTACACAGTTCATAAGATAGGCTATTGACTTCAATTAGTTCATGCAGCATGCAACAGGGGCACATTCACAAATTGGGATGTAGGCTATTGAATTGCAAACATTTAAAATGTTGAAAATTAGACTATAGGTATTTTTAAAGGTATTGCTTGAATGTTCTTAGAAACACTTTTAAACACAAGTTAAATCCATGGACCAGAAACAAGATCTGGCTGTTGAAGGACCAATTTATAATGTCATGAAATTTTGATAATTGATTAAAACATTAATTAATTTAGTGACTAAAATAGATTGAAGAAAAATAGTTAAAGAATTGGAACAAGTGGACTGTATTTTGTTGTGTTTACATGAAAGGAATCACTTACTGTTATTTCTCAATTCTTCTTGAAATGGAATACAATATAATGTTATAATGAATTTTCTTGAATTTTGTTTGACACTTTCTTCCTACATCTTCTCTTTTCATTCTCATTTTGTCTTCATTTGTTTATCTTCATTCACACAGTCACATGTTTTGTTTTTAAATTTTAATTGTTGGACATCTAGTAGTTAAACTGCTTGCATTTACAGTGTTGCCAATTTTAATAATGAAATATTATTTTTAGATACAATGTGAATATAATTTGATAACATATGATAATTAGTAAATATTGAAATGAATTGTAATTTAAACTAATAATAATAAATTGTAAACCTAAACATTGGTTAATGAATTTTGATTGAGTTAATAATTTAAATATGAATGAAATAAAGAAAACTGATAAATACTTAACACATGTTCTGCCATAGACAAAAAGAATTGGTTCTGCTTATTGACATGTCCATTTAAATGAAAATGATAGACATCCAAACATTTGCAGCTGTTGTACTGTCACCATTTTTGTAGTACGCTCTCACGGCGACTGCACGCTCCGCACCACACCACTGTTCCATCTCAACTAAATGAAATGTCCATTACTACTTGGCGTCATGACTTCAGTTTCTTATTACTACAAGACATACAGGTGTACCAACAACGACTTCAAAATTTCCCGTTTCTCTGCGCCACCCTGTATATGGGCAATTGGAGTTTTTGGTTAATTACTAGAAAACTACTAAAGATGGGTTTAAATTTATAAGTTTTTTTTGCAATACCTTCAAAATGATACGCCATTTGACATATGTTTCTATTAAAAATTTTTATTTACATGGCTACCAACATAAAAAAAATCATTGAAAAAATATTTAGTTTTTAAAACTTTGACATATTACATATAATATTAAAACAAAACTCACGAGGATTAAGAATTTGTAAACAGAACGAAAACAGATTTAGTGGTTTTAACAGGGTATTCTGTAAATATCAATTAATATTTTCAATACAAATGGCCGCCATTTTGAAACGGATAAAGATAAAGGAGTTCTGTTTTCACTAAATTGCTTGTCTAGTCTAGAGCTATAAAACTATGCATAACATGACATATATTTAAAAAAACTTGTTACGTTGTTCCTTGCGTATGAATTCGTGGGGAAAAGTTTTGTTTCATCTCTGTAAGTCAAGCTGTTCGTCTGCAATCTGTTTAGGATAGCTTAGAAGACTCACCCCGTATATGGTTGATACTATATGGAGTTGTCTTTTGGATTTCGTTGGAATTATATTAAATGTGACAAAAATAATTTTATTTTGGATCTAAGTCCATGTTAGATATTAGCCAATGTAAGATTTAAATAGACGCCTCAATCTATAAAATAAATTGCATTTCCGGATTTACCAAAAGGATTATGACCAGTTAAATCAATAAAATTAGAATTTCGCTGATTCATTGTTGTTTTGTTTAGCATAGTTTTATTTTTATTTTATTTTAAGCCGAACAACTCAATTGTATCTGTTTGTCTGATAAGGGTGTGGTTGTTTGTTCATTTGTTACGCTTAAGCACCATATTTGTTACTGTAAAAATCAAGTGTACAATTGTTAATCAAAATGTTTAATGGTATAGTACCTATGAAATGGTGAGGTGGTGTTAAGCAATTTTTAACTAGGGTAGAAAGGAGTCCTCAATAAAAAAAAATAGTTTTCTTCATGTTAAGTGGTCTGGAAATTCTTGATTTACTCAACGTTTAAATTTGTTTCAATGTTTAACTCCTATGGCAAACGAGTCTTAATTAACTTTTGTCACCACAGTTCGTTCCACATGACGAATTTTACGAAAAATTCGGTAACGTGAAAGTAGTTAAAATAGAGTCACGCAATTGTTTTTTTTTTGTACAGTAATAATAACATATTTAACATGCAACCGATTGTTATTTTTAAGTATACATGTATACGTCGTATACACATTCTGGAAAAGTTTAATTCATCGTATAAATGCTTTTTCAAATAATGTGTACACGTTACGTGTAAATAATTTATTTAATTTATAAATGGTTTATAAAAATGTAATACCTATATTATGTAAGGCGGATGTTGTCCCCACCTTCTACAGTAGCCTGTCTATAAAAACTATAACGTCTTTAACTAATATAATGGTAAATTTATACATACACCACTGTTTTGGTATCTTGAACTTTTTGGGCTGACACATACGTGGTCAAATCGTCATTAAAGTCGGTTAAAAACTGTTTAAATTTACAATTTCAAGCTCGGTGTTTGTGGCTAAGCCAGTCTAGACATTGAATTAAATCCATCTAATACCTGCTCTAAGTGCCCTGGGGCTCAGGCCCTTCTTGGAAGTACTAATCCTATTCATAGTTTTTGCCCAGCTTGCTGTGTCACACACCCCTATCTCCCCTTCCCTACTTCCTTTTACCCACAAAACCTTTTAAATTAACCTATAGGGAATCTTTCGGGAGCAACAGACTCAGAGCTACCTATGTTCCCTATTGTTTGTTGCGGAGGGTAAGTTCCTCATGTAATGTAATTTGACAATGCCTATTCCTATGTACAACTTGGTCAATGGCAATAAACTTTCTTATTCTTATTCTCATAATCACCCCAGGCCGAAAGTCCTACACTCAAGAAAGAGTAAATGGGAACAATCACTGTCCTTGTTTGAGAAATGAATTGAATCTAGTTTCAACTATTTGTTTTTAATTGAAAACAAGGCAGAATACAATGTTTATTGTAACTGGGTATCTTATTTTGAACAAAATATTTTTTTCATATATGTATAATAAATATAACTTCCGTAATTGTAGCGCCGGTCGCACAAGAGTCTTCCTTAGTGGAAGCCATGTTGGATTTCTTCCCCATAAGAACAATGTTAACTTTGGGTCCAAATATCTCATCAGCAAATTGTCATATAATTATGGATAAGGAGTTAAATTTAAGGAATTGCGGTCCTCTAGAGTTTGACGTTTTTTATTTCACAATTTTTAATTTTTATAATGAATAATTGATTATTAATTAGCTTAAAATTAAGCTAATTATTGAAAGGAAATGAAAATGGATTTTCGAAATTCAAAAACCTCAGTCACGAGTCTATTATGTTAAAAATACAAATTATAAATTTCAAAGCTATATCTTAACAAATAACGCCGTTACGTGTCCACAAATGATGTAATGTTTAACATTGTTCTTATGGGGAAGAAATCCAACATGGCTACCACTAAGGAAGACTCTTGGGGAGCGGAGCTCTTTGAGACCGGAACTTATGCAAACTATGTAATCAGATAATTCAATAACGGCTGGACATATTAAAGCCAAACTGTCCAGGGTTATTTTGACAAACAGTGAGCATGTTTGTACACAAACAAATTTCAATTTGATAATGTCTGAACAAATTAAAACTAATCTAAAATTTTTAACATTGGCCTTATGGGTTGCTATGATGGTTACCAATTAACTTGTTATCATATTCCACTGAAGAATAACTAACTTTAATTCATGTCAGTATAGGTCTACTTGTTTTCATTTTAAAGTAAGTTAGGCTAGGCTACTTGAGTTTTTACAAACAACTACACAAAGATATTCTTTATTCTCAACGTACACTATGTCTTCAATCAGGTATTCTACATTTACCAAACAAGCCAAACTCACAAAAGCTCGTTTAACTCAGCTGGAATCTCAAGTTAATGCGCTTTAAGTAATTGGTTCCGAAGAATTAACCGAAGTTCAAATTGAAAAAATTAGGGCTATTAAAGAAACCGCCACTAGGAAAAATACCGAGTTTGAATCTACCATAACTAGACTTTTTAATTCAGACCCCAAATCTGAAGACATCGATGATGATCAAGTCATCCAATTGCAAGATGAAATCAATGATTTATTTTTGAGAATTCACAGTGTATGTACTGTACTTGCTCCGGTCAATAAACCCAATTTAGAACAATCCCAAACAAGTAACACTACTTCTGAAATAGCCACTTTTGGTCTTCGTCACCCTCGAATTGATCTTGGTACCTTTTCTGGTCAACCCGAAAAATGGATTTCCTTTTGTAACTTATTTGAAAACTCCATACATAAGAACTCAAACATTACCGATGTAGAAAAATTCACCTATTTATTGTCATGTCTCAGTGGTGAACCTCTAAATCTAATCAAGGGGTTACCAGTTACCACAACCAACTATCACATTGCTTGGGAGCAACTCCATCAACGTTACAATAATTCAAGGTTGCTAATTACCCTACATGTCAACAACATTTTAGATCTTCCCTCAATGCACGGTTGTTCTGTTAAGCAACTCCGAACCTTTGTGTCAACGTTTCAAGAAAATGCTAATGCCCTTTGTGCCTTAAATCATGACATCTGTGCTGAAAGTCTTATATTAACGATTAATCTTCTACGTAAATTTGATTATGACTTTAGGAAGAAATTTGAGCATAGCCGAACAGACTTACAAACACCACCTACAATTAAAGAACTTCTCGGTTTTATTGAAAAGGAATGCACTGAGTTAGAGGCAGCAAACTTAGCTCACACAACTGCCAAAAGTTTCTCTGGTTACTCAAAATTCAATCCTAAGTCAAATCAATCCCATAACTCACAGTTGACAACTTCACAGACTAAAACTGTTCTTTTTTCCACAAATATGGATCAGCAGACTTGTGTACATTGTAATAAAAGTGGTCATACTATTTACAAGTGTGATGAATTTGTTAAACTTACTCCTGACAAACGATTGACAGCTGTTAAAAACAAATCACTATGTAACAACTGTTTGAGTAGCAATCATACAGTCAGAAACTGTGCTTCATCTGGATCTTGTAGAATATGTAAGCATCGCCATCACACTTTATTACATCTAGAATCATCAAAGCAAGACAATCCTAACACAACAAATCCTAAATCTTATCCTTATCATGTGGATAAAAGAAAATCTTCATTCATAAACCAGTTTCAACATCAATCTAAAGAGCTAACAAATATTGGAAGGACTACAGTTGAAAAATCTTCAAATGAATCAACATCAGCTCTTGTTGGTTTAGCACAAGACAATGATAATGTTGTACTTCTAGGTACTGCTTTGGTAAAATTAAGTGCAAATGGTAAAACAATAGTTGTGAGAGCTATATTGGACAGTGCTGCACAGCAAACATTTATTACTGAAAACTGTGCACATAATTTGGGTCTTACCTGCAAGTCTTCAGAAAAAAGAAATATCATTGGCATTTCTTCAACCTTTGTTCAATCAAAAGCTTTAGGTCAGTTAAATATAAGTTCTCTAAGTGGTCAACTCCTTGCTAAACACCATCCAGTCATTATACTAGACAAAATAACCAGCAACATGCCCAGATGTCATATTTCAAAAGAAGTAAAGAAACGAATGCACAATCTAATCCTCGCTGATCCGACTTTCGATGTACCTGCTCCTGTAGATATGCTACTTGGTGCAGACCTATTCGCTTATACCCTCTGTGGTGAACCAATACACTTGGGGCATAATATGCCTACTGCTCTTAACACCATCTTTGGTTATGTTTTATTAGGCCATGCTCCTGTCCAGTTTGACAATACGCGCCCTAGTACCAACACAACAGTGAATCTCCTCACAATTTCAGATTTTGATTTACATAGTGCTGTTCAAAATTTCTGGGCATCAGAAGTAGTACCAACAGCTTCAAAGCTTTCTCCTGATGATGTAAAGTGCAATGATCACTTTATAAAAACACACTCTCGTCTTCCCGATGGGAAATATCAAGTTCGACTACCATTGAAGCAGAAACCTACAGTTCTAGGAGATTCAGCCAAGTCAGCTTATAGTATTTTTAGATCTTTGGAAAATCGTCTCAACCGAAGTGTCAAACTCAAGCAAAGCTACACTGAATTCATGCAAGAGTATGAATCTTCTGGACATATGGTCCTCTGTTCCTCAAGACCAACAGATTCTCATTTATTCCTACCACATCACGAAGTCTTCAAAGATGGAAAAATAAGAATTGTGTTCAACGCTTCTTCTGTTACTACATCAGGGACCTCACTCAACAGTATTTTACATACAGGTCCAAAGCTTCATAACGACCTCCCTAGCATCATCTTTGGATTTCGTCGACAACGCATCGTCTTCACCTGTGACATAAAACAAATGTTTCAAAATATTTGGTTTCATCCAGATGATAGGAACTTGCAGCTAATCTACTGGCGAGATGATCCTTCTAAACCGTTGCAAATATTTAAACTTTGTACTGTTACTTATGGTATGGCCTCTTCGCCATTTCTTGCAAACCGTGTTGTCCAACAACTCATAGAGGATGAAGGTCAGCATCATCCCCTTGCAGCTGCTGCCTTAAGAGATCAGATATACGTAGATGACGCCCTTTTAGGATCAGATACTGTAGAAGAAGCACTTCTTCTGCAACAAGATGTTATTGATCTTATGGCAAAAGGAGGATTTTCTCTACGCAAATGGTCTTCCAATAATCACCATATACTAGATGCAATTCCAAAAGAACATCATGGAACTCCTATACAATTTTGTGCGCAAGATCAACCACTTTGTAACGTCTTAGGTTTGAAATGGCTCTCTGATATGGATGCATTTGTCTATGTAGTCAGTCCCACTACTACTCCATCCACAAAGAGATCAGTTTTATCTACTATTGCTCGTTTGTATGATCCGCTGGGCTGGCTTACACCTGTCATTTTCTGGGCCAAAACATTTATGCAACTACTATGGACTAAAGGAACCCAGTGGGATGATCCACTTCCAACAGAGTTAGAGTCAAAGTGGTCTGATTACACTCGAGAATTAGTTGCAGTTGAACAGATTCATATCCCTCGATATATGAAAACTAATTCAAGTAGTCAGTTACAGCTACATGGATTTTCTGATGCTAGTGAAAGTGGATATTGTGCTGTAGTGTATTTAAGAGTTACCAATTCTAACGAAAACGTGAATGTACACTTACTAATAGCTAAATCTCGTGTTGCGCCATTAAAAAATGTATCCTTACCTAGACTTGAGTTATGTGGTGCACACATGCTTTCCAAGCTTTTGGATTTTGCTTGTTCTCAGTTATTGAAACATTTCAAAATTGAACAGGTTTTCGCATGGTGCGATGCTACAATAGTATTGTCTTGGATCAAAACCCCTGCATATAGACTCAAAACTTATGTTGCAAATAGAGTAGCTCAAATTCAAGAAGCTACCACTCCCATCATCTGGTCACACATTGCTTCTCATCAAAATCCTGCAGATTGTGGTTCTAGAGGATTACTTGCACCCCAGCTTATCAATCACAATCTATGGTGGACAGGACCCTTGTGGCTCAACACTCCACAAACTCAATGGCCTCAATCTTCTTTCTCAGTACCTTCAACTGAATCTTTACCGGAAGTAAAACCTGCTTCAGTAGATTCCTTGGTCATTACCACAGTACCAGCTTGTGAGATTTTAACAAAGTATTCTTCTTGGACAAAACTTGTACATGTTGTTGCTCTGATTTTAAGGTTCTATCATTGCTGTAGATCTAAAATCTTGACTTCAAAAGGATGTTACAATCAGCAGTTGTCATCAGAAAGTTCACTCAATAGTAAAGTTACCTTTTCTAACGAACCTTCTCTAAAGGAACTAGAAAAAGCTAAGAATCGCATAATTTTGCTTGTACAACAGGAAACCTTCTCTTGTGATATTGTTGCTCTTCAAAATAAGAAGCCACCTTCAAGTCGTCTACAGAAGCTGTCACCATTCTTGGATTCATCTGGTCTCATACGCCTTGGAGGAAGATTAAAACATGCAGCTATAAGCTACAATGCCAAACATCCGATTTTACTACCTAAGAGTCATTTTGTTACAAGACTTATAATAGAACACTATCACATTTCATACTTACACTGTGGTGCATTGCAATTACAGTCACTCTTGAGCCAAAAGTATTGGATACTATCAGCTCGCAGTGCTATTAAGTCACGAATTTTTCATTGTGTCCAATGCTATAAGACAAAACCTAAGCTGTCAACTTCAGTCATGGGCGACTTGCCAGCTAGCAGAGTAGTTCCCACTAAACCGTTTTCTACATCTGCTGTTGATTACGCTGGTCCAATCAACATTAAAGTATATAATCTAAGAAGACTCCAGTCGATAAAGGTCTACATATGCCTGTTTATCTGCATGTCCACTAAGGCTGTTCACATTAAAATGGTACCTAACGGATCTTACATCTGATGCTTTCATTGCGGCATTGAAAAGGTTTGTTTCTCGCAGAGGAATGATCAACCATCTCTATTCAGACAACGGCAGAAACTTCATCGGTGCTTCTCGTCAGCTTCAAGAAAACTTCCACAAGTTAACTCTGCAAGATTCAACAAAAAGATTCCTATCTGACCAGCACATTGAGTTTCATTTTATTCCTCCTCGTTCACCCCATTTTGGAGGTCTTTGGGAACGAGCAGTTCAAAGTGTAAAGAAACATCTTCGTAGAGTAATTGGTGATAGTCTATTGAGCTATGAAGAATTCACAACCTTACTCTGCCAAGTAGAAGCTATACTAAATAGCAGACCTCTGACACCACTTTTTTTTTGAGCCTGGTAAACTTGAAGCTCTTACACCGGGACACTTTCTTGTCGGCGAACCCTTAGTAACATTACCTGAAACTGATGTAGCTGATATACCAACAAACCGCTTAAAGAGATGGCAACTAGTCAAGTCCTTCACCCAACGAATATGGAAGAGATGGCACAAAGAATATCTGTACACATTGCAGCAGCGCACTAAATGGACAAAGTCTCACAAGAACTTAGAAGTGAACGACTTAGTTTTGATACATGAAGACAATCTCCCACCTCTGCAATGGAAACTTGGCCGTATCACCAAAGTCTTCCCAGGCAAAGACAACATAGTCAGAGTTGCTGAAGTTAACACAAGATCAGGACTTATAACTCACCCTATAGTGAAGCTTTCCCCTCTTCCTGTAGATTAAGTTAAGTAAGCTTCAAAACCAAAAAGCTATAAAAGTAAGCTTCAAAAGTATATTTTTTCTTTAGTTTTATTTAACAGTTATTTATTGATTTTTTTTAATTCTCAGTTTTTGTAACTCAATAGTTACATTGAATTTAGTTCTGTTTTTGAGTTTAATTTGTTACCATGTATTGTTGAACTAAATAGTTCAAGGGGGCCGAGATGTTAAGTATTTATCAGTTTTCTTTATTTCATTCATATTTAAATTATTAACTCAATCAAAATTCATTAACCAATGTTTAGGTTTACAATTTATTATTATTAGTTTAAATTACAATTCATTTCAATATTTACTAATTATCATATGTTATCAAATTATATTCACATTGTATCTAAAAATAATATTTCATTATTAAAATTGGCAACACTGTAAATGCAAGCAGTTTAACTACTAGATGTCCAACAATTAAAATTTAAAAACAAAACATGTGACTGTGTGAATGAAGATAAACAAATGAAGACAAAATGAGAATGAAAAGAGAAGATGTAGGAAGAAAGTGTCAAACAAAATTCAAGAAAATTCATTATAACATTATATTGTATTCCATTTCAAGAAGAATTGAGAAATAACAGTAAGTGATTCCTTTCATGTAAACACAATAAAATACAGTCCACTTGTTCCAATTCTTTAACTATTTTTCTTCAATCTATTTTAGTCACTAAATTAATTAATGTTTTAATCAATTATCAAAATTTCATGACAACATGCTTTACTGCGCTGAACAAAATCCCACTGAACTTCATCAACGTCCGTTACACAGTTCCAAAGTTACTGTATGGTATGCAATGTCTTGTCTTGGTGTGATTGGACCTTACTTTTTTTGAGGATGAAGATGGTTCTACTGTAACTGTCACAACATTACATTCATATGCTGGAGACATTTTTTTTCTCCGCAGCTTCATGCTTTTCCAGATATTGAAATTCAGCAAACCTGGTTTCAACAAGACCACACACGAAACCCTCACACACTGCTAATCTGTCAATGGCTGCATGGGGACGTGTGTTTGGAGAGCGCATCATTTTAAGGAACGTTAACGTCCATAGTCTCCAGAAATCTCAGTGCGCGACTTCTTTTTATGTGGACATCTAATGAGCGTTGTGTACCTGACTAGGCCAAGAAATCTAATTGAGCTCAAGACTCAGATTGAAGAACACGTTTCCAACATCCCAGAGGACACATTGCGTTTCACAATGCTAAGTCTTCAAAATCGATTGAACGAATACGCCCAAAAGACAGCCCTTAATTGATGGGATTTTTAAAATGCAATTTTTAACTTTTATTCCTATTTCAAACATTTCTTATGTATTTTCCACACTTGGCCAATACATTTTCAGCATTAAAGATTTTTTTGTAAAATTTTCTTGGCATATTATGATTATTTCAAAATTTTCCGTTTCTCTGCGCCACCCTGTACAACCTATGTTAAACGTGCAGTACTGGAGATTAGTGGATGCAGATACACTTTTCAATACAGTACTGCACGTTTACATTTGAAAACTCTGAGATTCTAACCAGTATCAACCACGTTGATCCTTGTGTATGAATTAGTGGGGAAAAGTTTTGTTTCATCTCTGTAAGTCAAGCTGTTCGTCTGCAATCTATTTAGGACAGCTTAGAAGACTCACCCGGTATATTTCAATATATCTCGCTTAATTGGTATAACATTTTCATCTTATGATATATTTAGATATAATAATATATCTAATCCAATATGAGTCTGTGAATTTCATTCAACAATCAATGCAATTTGTAATATAATAATTTGAACACATAATTCAACATTGTATTTCCAAAAAAAATCAGTTGGATAGAATTAAATTTAATGTTTTATTAGGTAAAATATCAGAGGAAATGTGTCAAAATTAACTTTTACTGAACACTTTTATATTTAGCGTACGTGGCCAGCGAAATAAAGAATTCAATTTCCAATTACTACAAGTATTTTACATTTCAATATTTCGTAATACAGTTAAATAGGCACCCTTTAGTGATGAAATGCACAATTTTATATTCTTTTACTAGGTACTTTCATAGACTAACCAACACAAGTAGACTTCTCATCCCATTGTAAATTTTGAAGCACGTTTTTTGTGTCTAGTTCATGTACGTGACACTAAGGCGCTAGTGTCGATGAAACTTTGTTTCCATTATTTTAGGGTTAATTTCTTGATTTGTGCTTTACTTTTTGGTTATATAGCTAGGGGACAAGTTATTGTTTATGATTAGATCGTATTATTTGGTTAAACGAGGTTTCAAATGGCTATAATAACGGGAAACAAATTGTAAACAAAACACGACCTCTACATAAACCGTACATGAACTAACAATAAAATTGTCTTCAGCTGTTCCATAAGGATGAGAAATCTACTAAGGGAGTATGTTTTATCTATGGTACTTTACACAATTACTTTTATATTTAGCGCACACGGCCAACGAAATAAAGAATTCAAGTTCAAATTGCTACAGGTATTTTACATTTAAATTGTTCGCAATACAGTTCAACAGGCACCCCAAAATTCTGCAACATAAAATAATTCAAAATGTTCACAATGCATTGCAAGAGATTCGGGAAAAATCAAGACAATACAGTAACAGAACAAAAAAGAACAACTTAGAATTTGAAGAAGGAGAAAAAGTACTGTATAGGAAAGAACACAGAGACTGGCAGCCAGCTACAGTCGTAAGAAAAGGTCCGGAGCCAAGATCATACCTTATAGAAACTCCAGATGGGAATGTTTATCGAAGGAACTCTTGGTTTTTGAAGAAACCATTTTATGACGTTGAAAAACCGGCAGGAGCAAGTACAGTGAACGGAAGTAAAGCTGAAAATGGAGTTAAAGACGTAGATAGTAGAAAGTCATCGTGAAGAATAAATCCTCCCAAAAGACTTGACTTATAAGTGAAGAAGGGAGATGACATATGACTATAAAGTCATATGGTTCTTAATTATTATTATGTTGTTTTTTGTAAACAATGTTTTAGTAAACAAACTTACTTGTAGCTCATTAAATGGAATTCTTTATCTAAAGATTTAGTTTTATTTTAAAACAAGAAACATAATGTACAATTCAAAGCAAAGACAGTTGCTTTGACAGTCTTTGACTTTAAACAATTTTTTTCCTCGACTATCTTTTACCTAGGGTGGTTCACTTGTTTGCGAAGCATGTTTAAAAAGTTGTATTTCTCTAAGTACAATTATCGATAAAAATTAGTTTTTTTAGAAAATCACTATCAAAATATCCCATAAAAAGAAGCATAACTGATGAATTATATGTAGTAGACATTTACATATTTTTGTATTTTAAATTTTGAAACAAAACAAGGTTTATTTGTGGCGGATATTCACTACCACCATCACACCATCACTTCCTGAATCTTTAATGCCAAAGATTACAGTAGTATTCTAGAACAATAGTAATGTATTTCTTAGAAGGTTTGGCCCATGCTTCCTGTGTCGACGACCCTGACTACTACCCCACGAGTATTTCTGGGAGATTCCTGGGATTTAATGGGTAAAGCGCAAGCTGAGGTCAGGTACCTGCTCCCGAGAAACCTACCCTTTACAACACACAATAGGGGCAGCCCAGGCCGAGTCAGGGGCAGCGCAGGCCGAAAGTCCGTTTCCCCCATTTCTTGTTTACCCATAAAGTACACACTTTTTTACATTTTAGGAGGTATCGCTCATGCCACTAATTACTTCCAAAATAAGTACCAAATAAAACCTGTACCCTCAAAAACTTTATTTTAGTGTTAGCCGTTGCCATTGGCCAAACTGTTGTAAAATTTGTTGTAAAACTATGATAGCTTTCGTTAACAGATACAGGGTTGGGCAAATGTGTGGATACCCCTAGTTAACTTTTTAATGGGTGACACCAGGAAAATTACACTCCACATACCTTCATAAAAAATAAAACTGCACTTTTTGGATGGTATCCCAATTTTTCCCGGGACCCCAAAATGGGGTATTTTGGGGGCAACTCAACAATTTTAAATGTAAAGCCCCATCGAGTGACACCTCATTTTAAAGGCTTTATTAAAGAAGAATATCAGAGAAAACTAGAGGTCTCTATCTCAACCCAGTACGACATGGCGGTCATTTTAAATTTTCATCAGCCTGAGAGAACCCACTTAAATGTAGGCATCAATATCCCATATTAACTTTTTAGCGGGTTATACCAGGAAAACTAAACTCCGCATACCTTCATAAGAAACAAAAATGCACTTTTTGGTTGGTATCACAATTTTGCCCGGGACCCCGAAATGGGGTATTTTGGGGGCAGCTCAACAATTTTAAATGTAAAGCCCCATCGAGTGACACATAATTTTAAAGGCTTTTATTAAAGAAGAATATCAGAGAAAACTAGAGGTCTCTATCTCAACCCAGTACGACATGGCGGTCATTTGAAAATTCATCGTACAATTTAACCTCATTAAAAGTTTCTTGATGAAACATTATGAACAGTGTAAACTTACGTTTTTAAAACATTTCATAAGAAATTTACGTTGCAAAAATTCCAAATTATCACAAACATTTTTAATGGTGTAGGAAACAATTTTATTACATTATTTAACATAAAAACTCATTGGTCCTACTCACCTAATTTCCTTATAACAGATGCTCGAATTGCTCCCCTTGTACTGTCTGGACAAGTCCTAGCCTGTTGTAAAAATGTGAAACAGCACGTAGAATGGATTCTCGTGGAACTTTTCCAATTTCCTCAACTATTCTGTTCCTCAGATCATTTATGCACTGTGGTTTGGTTTTATACACATTTTCTTTAATATGGCCCCATGCAAAGTAATCTAGTGGTGACAAATCAGGTGACCTTGCAGGCCACTCGATAGCACCTCGTCTCCCTATCCAGCGATTTGGAAACACGTTGTTCAAATACGCGCGGACATCCAGTCCATAGTGTGGTGGAGCTCCATCTTGCTGGAACTAAATTTGATCACAGTTATTTGTTGCTAACTCGACAGCGGGAATAATTTTCTGTTGGAGCATTGCCAGGTACACTGCGGAATTAAAATTTCCTGCAATGAAGAAGGGTCTGTCTCCTACAATACCAAGCCAAACATTTACTTTTTCAGCATGTTGTGTGTGTTGTTCTCTCATCCAGGGAGGGTTTTCATCACACCAATAGCGACAATTATGCCTGTTGACATTTACGTTGATCATAAAGGTTGCTTCATCAGAGAAAACAACATTATTCAATGTAATAGTATTGTTATCAATATTTACCATCATAAGCTCGCCAAATTCTACTTGACGATCAAAGTCATCCTCAGACAGTTCCTAAACCAAATGAATTTTGTATGCTTTGAAACCATTTTTGTGTAAAACTCTACCCACTGATCTTCGGGAGATTTCTACACTTTGGGAAACAAAATTTGTTGAGACATGGGGATTTTCTGCGACAGATAGCAAAACGTCCAATGAATTTTCTTCGTCTGTTGCAGTTGTCGGTCTTCCTGATTTGGGGCGGTCCTTAACACTGCCTGTCTCCTCAAAACGTTGAATAGTTTTTTGTACTCCTGATTTTGAAATAGGGTTGCGATTAGGAAAAGAATCATTAAATAAGTTCTTTACTTGTTCATAACTTCTAATTCTGTCACCATATCCTCGCATCATTAGTATAGTGATAAGCTCTCGTTCACTTAGCTCCATTTTACTTAACACGAGAAAATAGTCATTAAATTGGCTGGCAATAATAATGGTTAGTGCTAAAAGATTTAATAAAGGAGCTCTAGTTCTCACTCAAATGCCAGTCTGACGATTACTGATAAGGTTGTGGTTCTGGAATGTCCAAGCTGGTGAAAGTTTGTTTCCAGAGTCATTGTTTGCCAATGCGGGGTTTTCCAAAAATGCCGCTGGTTTTCCTCTAATTTAGAGTTTAATTTAAATAAAACAATTACAATAAACTACCATAACACTGGGAGTACAGGGAAACATTTTTGTTTGCACTATGTTTCTTATTAAATAAATACCTTTAAAATGAGATGTCACTCGATGGAGCTTTACATTTAAATTGTTGAGCTGCCCCCAAAATACCCCATTTCGGGGTCCCGGGAAAAATTGGGATGCCGTCCAAAAAGTGCAGTTTTATTTTTTATGAAGGTATGTGGAGTTTAGTTTTTCTGGTGTCACCCATTAAAAAGTTAACTAGGGGTATCCACACATTTGCCCAACCCTGCGCCACAGGAATTTTTTGGGGGGGGGGGACTTATTTTGAGATTTTTGGGGGGGATATTTTTTTGCTAGCTGTCATAATGAATGTATAATTTTGTATAAGCAGCCCGAAAAAGTCTTTCTAAGTAGCTCACATCACCACCAACAACATTTTGCCGTTCGTAATTAAGATAGCTTCTAAGAATGGTAAAAACGGACCTTTCCAGACAATCCTTAATATACCAGTGTCGAATGTTACTTGCTACATATGTTTTGGTGGTTCTTTAACTCCACCATCGTCAGGATTTAAAAAAGATCCACTTCTGGAGGTGTCGTCAGAATACGACAAACATTTAATACAAAACACGAAACGATTACAGATAGGCCTGTCAATTCGTCCATTGCCGTCGGCAGGACTGGAAGTAAGTAAAGTAAACTGAATCAGGTTCAGGTTATGACGGACCGACGTTGTCTCTGGATTGTCGTCTGCGTTTTCAACAGCTGATATTGGACTATTGTAGTGACTGAGAAGAGTATTGAAAATATAATGGGATTCATAATTATGATGTGATGTCAATAGTTTTATGTATATTTCAAACTCCTCAAAGTATTTAATAAATTTCCTTTTCTGCAGTAATGTAGAATGTCGAGACCATCCAGCATATAAATTGGTTATTATTGTCAATAATTTTGAATGGAAAAATCAATTATGAATCCCATTATATTTTCAACACTCCTCCGTCACTAGAATTAGTCCAATTTCAGCTTTTGATAACACAAACACCAATCCAGAGACCACGTCTTTCCGTCATTACATGATTCAGTTTACTTCCAGTCCTGCCCGCGGCAATATATACACGCGTGAATTGATAGGCATATCTGTTATCGTTTCGTGTTTTGTGTACAAACGGATTGTCTGACAAGATGCGTTTCTACCATTATTAGTCATAAAAGGCAATCCTGGGGCTATCAAAATGAATTATAAGATTACTTCGTCACAAAAACCTTTTGTACTGGTGGCAATTATTAAGAGATACTGTGGGTATTTTGCCCGGCGATTTTTGTAGAAGGCAGCCTGGGAGTGGCGAGCAACAAGTCTGTCTTATTTCGTGACTCTGCCTATAATTTTTAAACAATATACTTTTTGCCAAAGTATTATTAATGCACTTAAAGCTGTTTGAATTCTTAAGCCCTGTAAAAATTAACTCCACCTAATATATTGTACAGTTACAGTACTGTGTTGGAGTAGAGTAATTCACCGAGTAGGCCTATATTGTTGTACGTTTTGAAGACGTTGTCTATTGCAATTGCAATACTGAGCACACATATTGGCTGACAATACAGATTCTGAATTGTAAATTGAAAAAATTCTAATTCGTCCATTAGTTAGATTTATTTGATGTATTGTTAAATGACGTTTCATATTAAACATTTAATTTTGATTATCAGCAAGTTTGTTTTTCGTACCTGTAACGGTCGTATTCCTCTTGGAATACCTACCGCTACTTTGGGTGACGTAGCTCAGGAATGAAACTCAGCACTCGCTTACAAAACCCAACTTTATAAATTACTCAAAACAACACAAAGAACACAAAGCTAAACTAACAATCAAAAAGGTAGAGTAGACTGGAACTGTATAAATCATTTAGTTAGAAACAGAAACCCCAATTTGGAAAAGACTCTAAACACCAATTTTGAAAACCCTTAACATTTTCTTACCTGGACCCAAGGCCAAGGGCCTTGGGCTCCAGCTCCCCCAGCAGGACCCCGTCCTCTGGTGCACCACACAAACACTACACACCAAAACTGACCCCCTGATCAAGTGCACTGGCCTACTTAAAGCAACAGCCTTCAGTAGGTCAGCACAACAAGTTATTGTTTAACAACACTACCAGCCTACTCACACAACATTGCCAAACACTTCCTCTTTACAATATTTGACCCTCCTATTACATCCCCCCATTTCCTCCAGACGATGTCCCCAGCGTCTCAACTACATAGATACATCCACCCAGAGAGAAAAAAATGAATAACAAAAACGATTAAAATCTTTTAAAATTGTGCCTAAACAAAATTAAAATAAGGTTTAGGAGGGGAAGAACTGACCAACTGTTTGCTTACTTCCTCAGCAGTTGCGTCGATAAAGCCTCCTCGAACAGTTGTTGGTCTTCAGATGTTTGACCTCAGCCATGTCTTCTGCGATGTCTCTCACTTCGGTGTCTATAGTCTGTAGTCCATCCAGCGTTCCTTGACAGCATTGATGATGAATCAACTTTGGTTGACGATGATGTTGGACTGCTTTTGCCATTGATTGAGTGTACTGCAGCCTGAAGTTCTCCTCTTCTTAAAAGCCCTTGCCCCCAGCTGCGTTTCCCCAGTTTTCATTGAGTTTGACAAAGTCTCTTCCCCCGATCACAATGTTGAAGATAACACGGCAAATCATGAAGTTCTTGTAGCCTTGTCTACAGTTGGTCAGTGGGGATGGGTAAATAGGAAGCCTACTCAAAATGTATAACTTACAAACACAATATATGATTTATAAAAGACGATCTAGACTCTCAAATAAATTCTCAAATTCACATTAAGAACAAAACAAAACAACCAACATTAAAACAAAAATTATTGAAACTAAGAGAAGTGTTTGGAATGTGTTACCTTAACAAATCATAGGCCTATACGATTAAATAACAAAACATTATATATAATTTCTAAATGGTTTACTTTTAACTCTTCAAGTATGACCTTTTTAAACATTCGAAACAAGGAATAGTTTAACAGTTGTCTCTCATATCCGGTACTTTGTAATTTAAGTCTGAATCAAAAATAAAATACTGTAAACAATTTGTCTCCCACTGAAGTCCCTGATAATTAAAAATCTAAAAACCAAAATATATCTCAATAAAATATTCTTTTAATACATAATCCGTCTTGTCTTCAAAATTTGCCAGACTGTTTAATTTTACTAGAGGAAACTATTGCAAAATTTAAAACATTATTTCCCAATACAGTTGCCACCTTTGTGCAATATGATATAATTTATCTCTAAAATAGTATAAACAAAGAAAAAACAAAACAAAATCATCTTCCAATAAAATTGGACTTCCCCATAGCATTTTTAAAACACAAACACAATTTATCATTCTCAAAATAATAGTTTAAAATTTTCAAACTACCCCATTCAATATAGCTTACATAATTTATGTTTAAAAGTTTACCAACATTTTGGTCATTTCTCCTCATAACATTGAGTGAAATTATGTTTGCTTACATATTAAAAACAAGTTAAATTTTAGCTTCAATGTGTTATATCAAAAATACACTTAAAAACGGCATATATAATTTTCCAATGAAAATGCATTAAAAAAAATTGCTGGAAAAAATGATTTGGGCCCAAATCGTTACTATCTAACCCGTAAGCAAAACCAATTTCCCTTTTAAAATTTCTCCAACAATCTATCACCTGTAAAAACAAAAATTTGTTCCCAAAATAAAACATTCATGCATTGCTGATTTCCCAAAGCAAACTCTAGAGCATCAGTATTAAAAGGTAAACATTGTAACAAAACACGGTCAGCACTCAGCAAGGTCAGGTCACAGAGAATTTCATTCCTGAGCTACGTCACCCTTGTAACGGTCGTATTCCTCTTGGAATACCTACCGCTACTTTGGGTGACGTAGCTCAGGAATGAAACTCAGCACTCGCTTACAAAACCCAACTTTATAAATTACTCAAAACAACACAAAGAACACAAAGCTAAACTAACAATCAAAAAGGTAGAGTAGACTGGAACTGTATAAATCATTTAGTTAGAAACAGAAACCCCAATTTGGAAAAGACTCTAAACACCAATTTTGAAAACCCTTAACATTTTCTTACCTGGACCCAAGGCCAAGGGCCTTGGGCTCCAGCTCCCCCAGCAGGACCCCGTCCTCTGGTGCACCACACAAACACTACACACCAAAACTGACCCCCTGATCAAGTGCACTGGCCTACTTAAAGCAACAGCCTTCAGTAGGTCAGCACAACAAGTTATTGTTTAACAACACTACCAGCCTACTCACACAACATTGCCAAACACTTCCTCTTTACAATATTTGACCCTCCTATTACATACCTCAAGTTTACTAAAATACTTTAAATGCTTGTTTTATGAGGTAAAGGGAAAATTGTCAGATAAATTGGTGAGGGGAGGGTAGGTTTAAATAGACGGCAGCATACATTTGGGGGGGACTACTCCTTTTGCTTGGGGGGGGGGGATTGCGCCTCTGGGTTTGGGGGGGATGGGCACCTCTGCGCGCCGCGACTCGTGACTCTCGACTGTCGCGGTGCATAAAACCGGCCTAACATAGTTACACATCCGCCAACGCTTTTAGTAACAAAATTTAACCTTTATGGTCTTTATAGACACGTTTGTGGCTTTTACATCTGGTAAGTAGTGGTAACCACCATTTTGGTTTTGATTAATTTTAAATATTGTGTATGCCGATATGAGAAAAACCTAAGGGAGTATGTAGTCGGTCAACGACGCAGCACACAAGTATCAAGTAAGTAAGTATCAAGTAAATTTTATCCATGGAAAAACTTACCAAATTTTTAAATAACATTTTCACATCATTTACCTTCATCTCCCTTATTTACATATCTTTTTTTATATTTTAAATTTCAATCTGAAGTTTCAAAACTACTAATTATTAAATTTAAATGAACATATTTTTAGGTAAATCTTCTTAACATCAAATCACAAATCCTTCTATATTCACTCACAATAAATCATTAAGAACACTAACATAAGCTGTTATAAACTTTAGAAATATTGTTGTCCCTTATCAAAAGCTTTTGATTTTTTTTTGTCCTAGTATGCTAACCACGATCCCGGAATTGTTTACTTCAGGCTAGACCTAGGGGCATAATCACTTAGATAAAATCCATTGGTGATTTGGTGGGATTTGAACCCGGGACCCCAGGAACCGGAGTCCCGCGCTTTAACCACTCTGAGACCAGCTTGCTCCCCGAAATATTAAAGAAACTGTCTACTATAAAAAGTTAGAAATTATGAATCATTTACTATAGTAAACGAAACTAAAAATAAATCCTTAACTTATAAGTAGTAATGCCAATAAGGATTTATTTTTTGTGAAATAATAAAGAAAACTTTATTTTTATATCTTTAGTATATACTTTTTAGTTTACAAAATGAAATTGAGCATTAAAGACGGCAGACAAAACTAATATAATTGTCAAAACATCATGGCCTAATTTTTCTTAATTTTATAATTAAGTATGACGTCATGGATCAGAAGCCAATCAGAAGCCTCCAAATGACACTGTTGGCAAAAACTAATAGTGAAATAAAAATTACACACTGTGCTCTCTACTACAGCGCTGTTCACGGAGGAATTTTGAACTATGATGTCATCGTCGCCTCATTTATACCTCCCGTAGGTCAGACCCTAAAATATGAATGGAATTAGTCTGTAATAACTGTTACTATACGAAATATTAATGCAAAAGGTAATTTTATTCCGTAGCCGGTTCATAGTACAGTAGTAATAAAACCCACAAGTATGTCAGGTGAAACTAGTAATATAATGTAATGTAGCTTAGTAGTAATAATTTATCTGCTTGAATTACTAATAGTTGAAACCAGGGCTGGATTTTAAGGGTACAGAGGTGTAACTAGTTATTGGATATCTTACTCTACCTAAAGATCTATGTTAATACTTAGAAGTTTTAATTCAAACTATTTTAGGGTATATTTGTCATTAACGACTAATGCTATTTATCTTACTCCTCTCTGTTTTGCGGATCAAGCCATAAGAACAAGAATATTCTGGGTAGCCGAGTGGTTATAGTGCTCGTCTTCAAATCCGAGGGTTGCTGGTTTAATTCCAGCCTAGATCGTTTTCAGACCCAGGTGCCATTTGTTTTTGGACAAGAATTAAGCTAATTGAGCTTACTTTATAATACTTAACTTTAAAATGTTGACCATACGAATGTAGGTATTTTAAGCCAAGTATGAATTGAAATGAGTGTAGGGTGAGATGCTATATAACAAAAATATCAACCTTAAGTCACAAGACCGGGGTTTGGACCGTTCCCTTTCAAAACGTAAAAATTCCATATGGCGTAGTTCGCAGAAAACACAAATAAATCAAATAAAAGGATTATGTCTATGGGGAGAAGGAGTTGGTGTAATAGTGGATGACAAGGAGGGTGAATTACCACTTCTTCCAGTGGGATTAAACTCAAGTTCTAGAAATCAGGTACTGGTTGAATACCGTATTTGATACACAAAACGGTATCAGTTACCAATTTCAAAAACGACCTTATAGTCCAGTAAATATGTCAAGAAAATAAGGGGTTGCTGTGCAAAAGGCACGGGTAGTTTTGATTTTTGGATATGTTGTTAGTGTTGGGCCCATAACATAAAATCCAAGTTATCCACCTCGAGGTACCACGGCGCTCCACGGGGCGCGCCACTTGTTAACGAAATAGCAAAAATTTGACCATTCCTTTGGTTTTTCAATCTATCTCACGAACGGTTGGTTTTACTGAAAGTATTACTTTATTAAATTAAAGGAGGATAAATTTGTGACAGTTAAGTATAAAGTATTAAGTAGTATTAAGTATTACTTACTTACTTACTGCCGTGGCTCTTGGTACCCAAGGTGGTACTTTGCCTCGCCAACACACTGCCTCCAGATTTTTCTATCCATTTTCCCTTCTTCCCAGTCTTCTTAGGTCTTTTCTAACCTGGTCTCGCCATCTCAACTTGGGCCTTCCTGGTGGTCTTCTGCTTGTTCAAAAGGACGTTCTTGACTAAGGAGTCGTCCTCTTTCCTTAGTAAATGGCCAGCCCATCTCATTCTCCTACCTCTCACCTCGGCCACTATGTCTGGGTCCATATATAATTGCCTCAACTCCGCATTGTGTTTTATCCTCCACTCTCCATCTTCAAAGGTTGGACCATATATTTTTCTCAATATTTTGTTCTTAAATACTATTAAACGTTTTTCTGTTTTTTTACTTAACACCCAATTTTCTGAGCCGTATAACAGAACTGGTCTTAATAATGGTTTTATATATACGGAGTTTTGTTTTGTGTGATGGTATTCGAGAGCTTAATAGTTTGTGGGATGCTGATAAACTTATGTGTGCTGCATTTATTCTTTGTTGTATTTCCATATCTTCTTCATTATTATTCGTCAGCATTACTCCCAAATAAGTGAAGTTGTTTACTTTTTTAAAGTTGTACCCTTCTATTTCTATACTGTTGTCATTGTTTATTTGGGTTGCTCTCCCACACAGTATTAAGTATTAAGTAGTATTAAGTATTAAGTATTGTACCCAAAGCTTAGCTTAAATCTTTTTGTATAAACTTTTGACAGCTTCATTGTCATTAGATTTGAGAAGAGCAGTTTTGCCGTTGAAGGTATATTTTGAAGGTCAATTTTTTGGCTTGTAAACCTACATTTATTGAAACGAGTTCGCGAAGCATGATCGAGCCATGGGAACGGTTGCTTTATGGGGGTTTTATCAGTAAGAACTGATTTTTTTAATTTTTGACCCTTAAAACATTATATTTTGCAATGTTTTTTTAAACCATTTTGTAGAGCTTAGAAAACAAATAATTAAGTAGGCCTACGTAAAATGTTTTTTACAGTTATTGGTTACGGAGAATATTTAAAAAAATGCAAAGTTAAAATCACCATGTTATTTTATGAAGAATATTGTTAACCGTTGTAGTTTTCCTGTTGGGGGATACATTTTTTTTTTAATTGGTAAGTTTATTTGTTTCTTACCATATTTTAATAATTTTAATAAAAAAATATACTTTATCACCCTCCCTATGGCTGCAAACCTAGGTACTCGTTAAACCTAATCTTATTTAAATAGGTTTATGAAAATCAAATCAGGCAAAATAATGGAAAATCGCTTAGTCTACAGGTTTTGCTGTGACGGGAGTATTTTATTCAAACTTTTGGTTTTTTTGTTAATAGCAAATAAACTAGCATACTCACTAAATCCATTCGGTGTTTGCTTCAAACAATTAAACTGTGGAAATATTGGAAAAATCACAATTTTTATACATATTTTATACATATTTATACATATATTTTATACAAATTTATCCTCCTTTAATTTAATAAAGTAATACTTTTAGTAAAAAAACCGTTCACGAGATAGATTGAAAAACCTAAGGAATGGTCAAATTTTTGCTATTTCGTTAACAAGTGGCGCGCCCCGTGGAGCACCGTGGTACCTCGAGGTGGATAACTTGGATTTTTTGTTATGGGCCCAACACTAACAAACATATAAAAAAATCAAAACTACCCAACCTTTTGCATACCGTCATGTCTTATTTTACTGGACTATCTATATATTAATTTGAAACTGTTTTTCTTTGTGACAGCTATTTTGAGAGAACGGCTGGGCGTAGAAACTCGGTAGAGGTGTCTAAAGAAAGATCTTGGTGTGTAGATGAGCCATCAAAAGAGAAACATGGAGAATTCCCTCGGGGCTCTGCCCCAGTGGCCTTTAAATTCCCATCCCATGTTATTCTTATGGAGGAAAACGAGGTTTCTGTCACAGCTAATTTGAGAGAACGGCTGGGCGTAGAAACTTGGTAGGGGTGTCTAAAGAAAGGTATTGGTCTGTAGGAGAGCCCTCAAAAGAGGAACAAGGTAAATTTCCTTGGGGCTCTGCCCCAGAGGCCTTTAAAGTTCACTCTGCAATTTTGTTTACATTTCATCCATATGGATAATTTTACCCTACTTTTAATGAACCAGCTGTTAATATTAAAATTGTATTCAAAGGTCTACTGAAACTGTCAAAATTAAATGTTTACATTATTATTTATGATTTTAAATGGATTCTCCACTGCATGGCAAGTTTTTTTATAGTTTCGACAAAATGATGAATTTATGATACATTTTAAATGTTTTGTTCAAAAAGCTATGCTTTATTGCTCTTAGAAAATTTTAAATTATGAAATAAGTGTGACATATTAATTTCAAAAGAACATATAACTATTCCTTATCGGGTTAGCTTATATATAAGGTTAGCACTTGCCTTTTTTCCTACTTTCAATCACCATTTATTTTTAAATTCAAGAAAGAACACCTGAGATTCATTTATTGGAATAAAAGTTTTTGATAATCGGGTTGAAAATTGTGTCATAGATGAGTACGTTGAGGATGAGAGCTGTGTTCAAGTTTTGGAATAGGCTAACTACGGACTCTATGGTTTTTGGTAAAGTAGGTGAACTAATGTCAATTCAGGTATTTAAAAAAATGTGTAAACGGTTTTTACTTTGATGTACACATGTAGCTCGGTCGAACAACCCATCTAAACCTCACTACATACAAAACATTCGGAAACACAACAGTGTCATCACATCTCATCGCATTTGCATAATTTGTTACAAAGGCTGGACTAGGTTATGGATTTGGTTCCGCAAATGTTCAAGATTAGATAAAATTTCCTACAATTATGGTTAATTCCAATCCACGAAATACATGCACAGCTTTATGTGATCTATATGGCCAAGGCAAAACTACCCCATAAGTTAATGAATCATCAAGTAAGAACAGGATGATTAAATACATGGGTCGATGTGGCAAGAGAAGGAATTAAAATTGCTGAGATCGAAGAAGTAAGAATGTTACTGTTTTCTGGAGAATCAGATATTTTTATCAAACAAAAAAACTGATTTAATATGCTGACAGAATTCTGTATTTTTATGACCAAAGATGACGATTACTTATAAATCCGGATACAATCTGAATGATTTTCCTAAAGCAGATGGAATTAGTGGTTAGTAATAAATATTGACTCTTTCCGTAACATGATAGACTAATTATATGAACTCATTCTCCCATATAGTGGAAGTGGCTTTGGTATGAAACAATCTCATGAACAAACAATTATAAGACTCCTAAAAAACCTTTTGGGCAACCTAAAGCCGATAAAAAGGTAGGAAATATTGTGTTAGCCTAAACGAATTCATCAATCACGTTTTTTAGGGAACACAATCGACATACTTATTATTGCTTATCCTCCCTTCATTAACTAAGATTTTAATGACTTCACTCTATCCATCGCAATTAGCTGAATTTACATAAAACCCCAAGATTAACCGTCGATTTCGACGGGGTTCTACTAGTTATAACATTAGGTTAAAATTCTGTCTTCTTTTAGGTATCAAGTGGACGATACAATCAAAAACAGGACTTCACAGTAGTGATCCAGCCTTTCATAAAGCTGTTCAATGCACCACTGGAGCCTCACCAGAGGTATAAACATGCGATTGACATCTCCTATGTCACTTACGACTGCTTCCACTTCAGCCAGAAGGGCCATGCTATGGGTGAGTGTAATGCGATTACCACCTTGGAAACACTTTGGCATCGAAGAATACAGAATTATGAAGACGCAAAAGACATATAGTAGGATAGGATAGTGGGTCTTCTCTCAGATTATAATCAACAAAGCATAAAGATATGATCATAGATAAAACATACTCCCCGTGTTGCTTAGTCTCGACATGATGTTCGGAAAATGTGTGACATTGATACTAAAAACATTGTTTTATTTTAACATATTGTTTTTATTTTGAACTTTACCAGCATAATCAAAATAAATTATATCAAAATTTAAGTCGCCATTTCATTGAACAGTATTAACAGTATACAACTTACACAACAACACAACATAAATTTTACTCAAGTATTTAATTTAATACTATAGGTATGTAGTCTCAGGTTTGCCAATTGAGCGGGACAAACTAACATGAAAACAAAACATAGAACTGTACAACAAAACAACCGTATTTAGAAAGATTATCTTTCTAAATACAATATTTTATGAAAAAATTATAATAGCAGGGCATATAATAGACTAAGGGGTAAACAAAGTACCCAGTCATATAGGCCACCAAGTGTTGTATAGTTTCTATTGTTTAATAATTAGTGAACTATATACTACAACAAGCCATATGTGTGTGTTCTGCATTTAATTGTATGAACAGTAGATGTAATTTGGCACATTGCAGACTACACTGAAGATCAAGTGTGTGGACGTGCCGATATAAAAAATTGCATGCTGTGCCATGTACATGTATAGTCCTCGCCACCCTAACTTGAGGCAGCCCAAACTGACCTGCAGGGCCATTACCAGCTGGTCCCGCACGACCATTTTAAAATCTTATTAGCGACGCTTCTGTGAACGCCATAGTTCAATATTAACATTAATACAATTATATTCTGATATATTAATTTACACATTTAGGTACATTAATAACATAAATTTAACAAACATTTCTGTTGTTCTGTCCCATCTAGAACAGACAATTTTACGGGTTTTGAGCTATAAACAAAATACCAAGTAACTTAAGTATAAACCGTAAACATTGTCCATTTAAGATGGGACAAATACAGAGATGTTTGTTGAATCAATGCCATTAACGTAAACGAGTAAGTTTATACATCAGATTATAATTTTATTAATGTTATTATTGAACTATGGCGTTCACGCAACCGTCACTAATAAGATTTTAAAAGGGTCGTGCGGGACCAGCCTGGTCAGTTTGCGTGGAGCGCCCAACATGGCAGGGAGCGCTATGCGTTACAACGCTGATATCTCGAAAACGGTAAAAGATAGAACATAGGTTATAACGTCGTTATAATCCTAAATATGTCGACTACAATAATGGTTATTAGGTTCGAGGTCGTATCTCTAATAAAAAGTTATTGTATAAAATATGTAAAAATGGACTATTTGTTGTTTTTTTTACCAAAAGTAGAATTAATTTGTGAGTGTTGCAAGGAAGTAATATCAAATATCTTTGCTGTCAGTTATAATACGGACTGTGGTGATGAAAAATATGCACGTCGCCTACTTTTCAGGTGGTCAAGAACTTGGGGGAGGGGGACAAAGATGCGGAACGCGCTTTTCATTGAAACGACTATATCTCGATAACGGAACAAGATGTAGCATCAGTCAAAACGTTGTTTTAATAATAATAAAAAATGGCCAATAGAAAAGGTTAATAAAAGGTACAAAATTGTATCTTAAGTAATAAAAAAGTTATAACAAAAATATGTTTCACAATATCTACATTAGTACATTATACAGCTATTTTTTTTTCATAGGAACTGTTGATAAATAATAGTGTAATTGGTTAATTACATGACTAACTATTAACTAACGATATGTAATTCCTTATAAGGAAAAATCTATTACTGTATTACGAATACATATTATTTGAAATGTAAAACACAGCCTCCTAACTCCATAATAAAATGAATAATGAAATAAGAAACTGTGTCTGCATTGCAAATGAAATTCTATGCTGCACTTACTGCAAGTGTACAGAATTTTGCAATAATTTTTTAAGAAAATCTGAGTTAATGATCAATGGCGGTCACAATATTCAGAGAGTCTGGATGTATAAGGAATTTTATGTAAGTATTCACTACAATATTATTGCATTTTCGTTATACTTTTAACGTGGTTTCAAGGTTCAAAACATTTGTGCACAACTATTTTAATGTTTTTCAACAATGTTTGACTCGTACTTTGTACTTCATTGTACACTTGCTATATAAATAAAATAATAATAAATAAATAATCAAACAAATAAGATAATAATTAAATATAAAATATGTGTAGAGATATAAAGTCAATGATATAATACTGTAGATCATAGTGTAATTCAATTTTAAATAGAAACATTATAAACTTGACCGTTCTCTAGCATTATTATATAGATTTTTATCAAAGAAAATATTTACAATTTGTTAATATTGCAAGTGCTAAGCTAAATTAAAAAGGAACCAAATATTTAACTCAACAAATAATATGAAACAACCAATGTTTATGTTATGGATAACCGAGAGAATGAAGGGATTTATTGTATTTTTGTATTATAAGTTATTTAAATTTGTAATTATGTTTTTTATTTCATATAACTGTATTTAATAAGAACTTGTTGCATAATCATGTAATAACGTATAACATTATAATTAAAATTGCATTTGTAGTGGTAATTTGTATTATTCATTTGACTACGGTGAAACCCCAAGTATTATACGGAGTTTGGAGGATGTCTTTTACATTTTAAACCATATGTATTTGTAATACAATTTCAATTTGCTCCGCTCACAATGGTAACCTATAGTAAAAGATGTATTTTTAAGAGTTGTTAGCCTCCGGATTACGTTTGAATATTTACAATGGTTTAAATACCTGCATTCAGTAATCCAATATGCTGCTTGTGGCAACTATAGTTTCGTTCATCTATAACACCGCAATCAAAATACTGGATGGGGGAGGAGGAGAGAAGGAATGAATGCGAGCCGGCAGTGATAAGGAGACAATGGCTGACGTCATACCAGTTATCCACTGACCACCAGTTCGAGCTACAACTTCCACCCGGTCGCGTCACCTGTCTCGTGTTCCCGAGTACTCGGTCTTTTTAATGTTAAATGTTTGTGTCAATGTGCGTTTTCGTGTGTTCGTGTTCTTACTGGGTATTCAGTAGATTACTTACCCATCATTTTGGTTTGACATTTGTTACTCCAACACAATTTAAATCACTTTCACTTGTCCTTTTCATTGATAGGTGGCATAACAATGCTTAACAGTATGAAATAGTGCTTGTACTCCTCCCCAAAGCAGAAAGTTTTTAAACATTCTGCAACAGACATGGAAAAATCCAAAAGTTTTATTCGGGCTTACGCAGTCCGCAAGTTGCGGCAAAGCTTTCATTTATGTAATGCATGGCGTTTTGTAGTGTTACTGTTTGTAGAACAGAGAATTTTTCTGCAGAAAATAAAGTTGTCAAATTTCTGCAAAAACTTATACTACATGTTAAGTGTAAGAAAGGGCCATGTGGCCCTAACTTAATCTGTAAAAAATAGTAAAATTGTTTCTAAATAAATAAAAAATTATAAAAAACCAGTCGGGCAGGCTGGGCATTTTGCAGCCCTCCTTGTCTTTCTGCACAATATCCCACATTGTTCTGCTTTGGGGGTACTCATCCTGAGATTACAGTCCATTCTGTTCATTAACACGGATGCATTCGTCACTTTTGTTACAGTCTATTCAAGCAGGAGTGATTTATATAGTAAAAATGTTTTCAATGGAACTATAAACAGTTTCAGGCCATAAAATAAAAACTTTCTTGGACACTGAAAAATGTTCTATTTTTGTTAATTTGTATGTTGTAATATTATTTTGTAGTAAAATGATAATAATAATAGTTCCAAAACCAGCAAGATCAGGTAATTAAAATAAAATTTTAAGAAGTTTTGAAAATTTTCAAATTGTTTTAAATTTTTACCCTTTCAAACAAATTTTAATAGATGTCAGTTTACAGATTTATTTGCTTACAATTTTATCAAAATTGAAAGTGTATACTGTACAAGAGTTATGGTGCCTGCAATTGTAAACTAAATATGTTAATAAATCTAAAATACTGTACCCCCGCCGCAGCAAACCTGCAGACTAAGGGAATTTCAACTTGTCTGATCACATTTTTTACTAAAATATTTCCATAAATAAGACATATTTATTCCCTATTTAAATAACATTAGATTTAACGAGAGCTTAGGTTTGCTGCTACGGGGAAGGTAAAAAGTTTTTTGACCATACGTCAATAGTATAAGGTGAAATAAATAAATTTGCACCAAATTTTATCAATATATATCCATGAAACTACAACAGTTTTCTCCATAAGAATAACATAGGAATTTTCAATTACACTATTTTTGAATTTTCTCTGTGACCGTTAGGCATACAAGAGCGCTTCAATAGACTAAATTATTTCTTTTTTTAAGCTCTACAAAACCGTTTAAAAAGAAATTGCAAAACTTTTTGTTTTTAGGGTCAAAAATGGGAAAATTTCATTTTTACCCCATAAAACCCCCTATTAACCCCCGTTCCCATGGTCCGATTATGCTGGATCGCGAACTCGTTCGAATAAACGTCGGTTTACACGTTTGTAGCAAATTTCATCAAAATCAGATCATTTTTGCTCGAGTTGTCGCGCTAACGGACACATATATATATATAAATATATTAATAAATGAAATGAATAATTAAACATTTAGTACCCTTTTTTTAAGTTATTAATTTATTGAATAAACTTACATGTTTCGGCTCTTAGGCCATGATCACAGTTATGAACAATTAGTAAATAAATAGAAATGTAAATAATAAATAAGTAAATTATCATATGATTTTGGAATTTTGTCTATATAAATATATATATATATATATATATGAATTTGAACGGACGGTGTTTTTGGCCTCAAGGGACCTCAAAATGAAAAATTAAATCGGTTCCGGGTCCAGGTCTTACCATGAGTACTACGGTAATAGCTTATTCCCTATATGGGAAATTCGCTAGAAACAAATAACTGTCACATTTGACTGTCTGATTTGTGTACATAGGTGTGTTGTTAAATGTAGGTCCCATATAGGGAATAAGCTGTAACTGTAGGTCTTAAAGTAAGACCTGGTCCCGTGACCAATTTACTTTTAGCAAATTTCCCATATAGGGAATAAGCTATTACCGTAATACTCATGGCAAGACCTGGACCCGGGACCGATTTACTATTTCGTTTTGAGGTCCCTAGAGGCCAAAAACACCATCCGTTCAAATTCATATATATATATTTATATATGTGTCCGTTAGCGCGATAACTGGAGCAAAAATCATTCGATTTTGATGAAATTTGGTACCAACGTCTAAACCTACGTTTATTCAAACGAGTTCGCGAACCAGCATGATCGGACTATGGGAACAGGGGTTTATGGGGGGTTTTATGGGGTAAAAATTGGTTTTTCCCATTTTTGATCATAAAAACTTAAAATTTAGCATTTTCTTTCTAAACCGTTTTGTAGAGATTAAAAAAACAAATAATTTAGTATATTGAAGCATTATTATGCGCCTAATGGTTACGGAGAAAATTCCAAAAACTGTAAATTTAAAATTCCCATGTTATTCTTATGTAGGATAAGTAAACTGTTCTAGTTTGCTTGTTTATGAACATATTTTGATCAAATTTGGAAAATGCATTTATTTCATACTAAACTATTAACATTTTACAAAAAAACACCTTTTTACCCTCCCTGTTGCAGCAACCTAAGTACTCGTTAAACTAATGTTATTTAAATAGGGAATAAATGTGATATTTTTAAGGAGACATTTTAGTGGAAATCCAATCAAGCAAATAGAAATTCGCTTAGTCTGCAGGTTTGCTGCGGCGGGGGTATTTTGTTTTGAGGTCCCCAGAGGCCAAAAACACCATCCGTTCAAATTCATATGTATATATATATTTATATACAGGGTTAGTAAAAAGCTGTTTTGAGCTCTACAAAAATGGTTTGGAATGATATTGCTAAATTTTATGTTTTAGGTTGAAAAATGGGAAAAACCTATTTTTACCCCATAAAACGCTCCTTAAATCCCTGTTTCCATATTCCGATCATAGTGGTTGCCGAACTCGTTTAAATAAATGTAGGTTTACACCAAATTCATCAAAATCAGATCCTTTTGCTGGAGTTATCGACGGACACATATACAGGGTGAGTTTTAAATGAGTTCCCCCCCCTACTTTTTTCTACATTTCTTGAGATATCAAGTCCGGACCACGTCAGATCATTGTAGAGTATTAAGTACTTCATTTTGACTGGGTATAAATTTTTGGCCGCCATATTGGATACAAAGTTTTTTTTTTCAAATGTAAAGGTAGGGTTGTGACCCATTATTCCAAACTAGAATTTCACGCTGATTACAATGCCGCAAATAGTTTTTGAAAATCTTGATCCGTTTTAAAGTTATAAGGACTTTTTATAACTTTATTTTTTGCCCATTTTAACATTGTGCATTTACAAACTAAGACCATAATCTCAAAATAGTGATAGATAAAGATAAGTATACACCACCATTCATTGTCGACCTATTTTCACTTGGTTATGACGGATGTATTTTTTTTTTGGCCGCCATCTTGGATCCACCATTTTGAAATGTGACAAATTAATTCAAATATGCAGGTGGTGTTGTGACCCATCGTTTTCAACTACCTTTTTATGCTGAACTCAATGCCGCAATCCGTTTTTGGTTATCAAGCTTTCTTGATGAAATATTAAAATTATCTTATTTAAAATTTCAATAATTCAAAAACCAAACATGAAAAACTGATTGCGGCATTGAGTTCAGCATAAAAAAGTAGTTCAAAATGATGGGTCACAACACCACTTTCATATTTAAATTAATTTGTCACATTTCAAAATGGCGGATCCAAGATGGCGGCCGAAAAAAATACATCCGTCATAGCCAAGTGAAAATAGGTCGACAATGAATGGTGGTGTATACTTGTCTTTATCTAGCACTATTTTGAGATTATGGTCTTAGTTTGTAAATGCACAATGTTAAAATGGGCTAAAAATAAAGTTTTAAAAAGTCCTAATAACTTTAGAACAGATCAAGATTTTAAAAAAATAATTGCGGCATTGAAATCAGCGTAAAATTTGGAATAATGGGTCACAACCCTACCTTTACATTTGAAAAAAAAAACTTTGTATCCAAGATGGCGGCCAAAAATTTATACCCAGTCAAAATGAAGTACTTCCTACTCTACAATGATCTGACGTGGTCGGGGGTCGATATCTTAAGAAATGTAGAAATAGTAGGGGGGGGGGGTAGGAACTCATTTAAAAATCACCCTGTATACAGGGTTAGTAAGAAATCTGGAGAACCCCTGTTAATTTTTTAATGGCCCATACTAGAAAAACTTAGCTCGGGAAACCTCGGGCATGTTATGAAGTACTTTTTGGGCATAACCGCCACTTGGTGTACATCCCCAAAATGGGGGATTTTGGGGGAAACTCAAACATCTCAAATTGTAAGACCCATCGAGTGACCCCTCATTTTGAAGGTCCTGGTAAAAGAAAACCAACAACGCAAATTAGAGGTCTCTATCTCAATCCAATAAAAAATGTTAGCCAATTGAAATCCTCAGAAGTTAAATTTAACTTGCACCTTTCAAAGTCTGGAGACCCCCTGTAATTTTGTAACGGCTCATACTAGGAAAACTAAACTCTACACACCTTTATGGCATATTATGAAGTACTTTTTAAGCCTAATTGCTACTTGGTTCCCAAACTCAAAATGGGGGATTTTGGGGCAAACTCAAAAATGTTAAATGTTAAGCCCCATCAAGTTACCCCTCATTTTGAAGGTCGTAATAAAAGAAAACTAACAACGCAAACTAGAAGTCTCTATCTTAACACAGTAAAATATGGCAACCAAATAAATATAAAATTTCAAGTTAATTCTGATTTCTAAAGATTTCAATCAGTTGCCATTTTTTTACTGGATTGAGATAGAGACCTCTAGTTTGCATTGTTAGTTTTTTTTTATCACAACCTTCAAAATGAGAAGTCACTCGATGGGGCTTAACATTTAAAATTTTTGAGATCCCCCAAAATCCCCAATAGTGGGTTTGGGAACCAAGTAACAATTAGGCTCAAAAAGTACTTCATAACATGCCATAAAGGTGTGTAGAGTTTAGTTTTCCTAGTGTGAGCCGTTACAAAATTTACAGAGGGTCTCCAGACTTGGAAAGCTGTAAGTTAAATTTAACTTCTGAGGATTTCAGTTGGCTGCCATTTTTTACTGGATTGAGATAGAGACCTGGTTTTCTTTTACCAGGACCTACAAAATGAGGGGTCACTCGATGGGTCTTACCTTTTTGAGTTTCCCCCAAAATCCCCCATTTTGGGGATGTACACCAAGTGGCAGTTATGCCCAAAAAGTACTTCATAACATGCCCGAGGTGTACCTACCTAGTTAAGTTTTTCTAGTATGGGCCGTTAAAAAATTAACAGGGGGTCTCCAGACTTCTTACTACCCCTGTATATATGTGTCCGTTAGCACGATAACTCGAGCAAAAAGGATCCGATTTTGATGAAGTTTGGTATAAACGTGTAAACCTATATTTATTCAAACGAGTTTGGGAACCACCATGATCATACTATGGAAACAGGGATTTAAGGAGCGTTTAATGGGGTCAAAATGTGGTTCTCTCATTTTTTACCCTTAAAACACAAAATTTATCAATTTTTCTCCAGACCTTTTTAAAGAGCTCAAAAAAAAAAAATGTGTATATAAAAGTGTTTTTGTAAAGCGATTGGTTACGGAGAAAATTCAAAAAATTGTTAATTTTCAATTCCAATGTTATTCTTATGGAGAATATTGGAAAATGTTGTAGTTGGCTTGTTTATGGATACATTTTTTTATCAAACTTGGCGGATTTACTTATTTCATACTAAGCTATTGATATTTTGATAAAATAAACACTTTATTAGTTTTCCTGTAGCAGCTAACCTAGGTAGTCGTAAAACATAAATGATAATTTAATAGATTAATTGAAAATCAATCCAGGCAAATGGAAATTCGCTTAGTCGGTAGGTTTGCTGCAGCGGGGGTATATGACTACTATTGCTGGATTAGATAAGGGGAAATAAAAAAAATTAGTTGTTAATGACACTTATAGCGTTTTTGGTTTTGAGACACCGAGACCCAACTATGTTGAAATTAAGATGACTTGGTAACTGTAACAGTTCACCCAACAAGCAACCAAATTATCGATAATTATTAAAACGTTGCAATATGAAAATCATGACTATTTTGATTTCAGCGGCCAATCTGTTATGGAATAACATGCTAGAGCCTGTTGGTCACAAGACCACAAAGGCCCTGGACTATATGATGGAGAAGTTCTACTGTCCCACAGAGCAAGCTCCCTACATCTTCACCTACAACAACTCAGTGCGCTTCCTAGAAACTGGCCGACAGGACTGACACAAACCAGCATTCTGAATAACAAAGACATTCTTTTCTGTTAAAATCAAAGACATTCTACCATTTGTACATTTGTATATGTAATAAATTGTAAATATATAGTTTAATGAATATGTTTAAGAAATACCATTTGACTTGCTCAAGCTCCAGAAGTACCTTTCTAATATAATAAGTTTCAATAAAGATGTATGTCAAACATATTTTTTGCCACACTTGATGCTATTGGATGGTTTTTGACTGTTGTTTCAATGAATGAAGTGAGTGTGACCCCATGTGTTTCATGGGATCTATTCCAACTGTTGATTTATTCAGTTAAAATATTTAATGTGTGTATTGTGTTAAAGTAAACACAATATAACAACATTCAATAGGTTCTGTACCTACGAGTTTAGGAAAGATAGGGACAAGTTAGGGACATGGAAAGTTAGGGCCAAATAGGGGTTCGACCGGGGGGGAGGGAGAGATCAGCTGAACTAGGCTCTGAAACGACTCTTTTAGAACGAATCATTCTCCTGTTTCAGTTCACAGAGAGCTACAGTAACGGGATTTGACTTCAAAATCATAATTTGAATATTTCCAAACAGTAAACCAGCCATTTTTAACAGTTAATGTTAAACAGGGTGACCACAGAAAATTTGTCATTTATTTCCATGACTTTCCATGACTATCCATGACCATTTACCATTGATTTCCATGACTCACAAACTTTACTCAAAAATTATAATATACATACACACACGAATAATACTGCCAAGAGAAGTTATTTCATAGAATATACTGAAATCTGTATTAACATATAAAAATGGAGTAATACAGTTTGCTGAAATGTGGCATTCAAAATAAGGGAGGAAAAAAGAAAACCCAACCTCCCCGACAGCTGGCCAAGTTCTCTCTCCACATTCATATTTCAAAACTCATAAACTAATACGTAACTGTAATAAATTGAATTGTCGTACATTTGTGAAACAAAAAAAACCTGAAAAATGTGACAATAGTCGGGGTTACGGCTGACTAGAGCATCGAAAAGTTCCCTCAAATCCATCCATCATTGGGGATTTCCATGACTTTCCATGACCTTTTGCCTATTTCCATGACTTTCAATGACCAGAATTTTTTTCCATGAATTTCCATGACTATCCCTAGGTCCGTGAAGTTGGCATACCCATATTAGCGTATCCACTTTTGATCATACCAATCGTTAGTTCTCGATAGTTCCCAAATTTTTTCGTTAGTTCTCAAAAAATAAAAAAGTTATAGCCGATAATAAGTGGGTACGCTAACTTCACACTTCCGGGTTCTAGCGCGCGCCGTTTTCTGATGAGAAATGTTTACATCTATATATCAATCGTTAGTTCTTTGTTAGTCCTCGATAGTTCCCAAATTTTATCGTTAGTTCTCAAAAAATAAAAATGTTACGAGGAATACAAAGTGGGTACGCTAACTTCACAACTATACAATTTCCAGCGGGCACCGTTTTCTGAATATAAATGCTTATATCTATATACCAATCGTTAGTTCTTCGTTAGTTCTCGATAGTTCTCCAATACTTACGTTAGTTCTCAAAAAATAAAAAAGTTACGAAGCATAAAAAGTGGGTACGCCAACTTCACAATTATAGAATTTCCAGTGGGCACAGTTTTCTGAATAAAAATGCTTATATCTATATATCAATCGTTAGTTCTTCGTTAGTCCTCGATAGTACCCAAATTTTATCGTTAGTTCTCAAAAAATAAAAAAAGTTACGAGGCATACAAAGTGGGTACGCTAACTTCACAATTGTACAATTTTCAGCGGGCACAGTTTTTTTACTATAAATGCCTATATCTATATACCAATCGTTAGTTCTTCGTTAGTTCTCGATGGTTTTCCAATATTTACGTTAGTTCTCAAAAAATAAAAAAGTTACGAGGCATACAAAGTGGGTACGCTAACTTCACAACTATACAATTTCCAGCGGGCACAGTTTTCTGATTATAAATGCTTATATCTATATACCAATCGTTAGTTCTTCGTTAGTTCTCGATAGTTCTCCAATATTTACGTTAGTTCTCAAAAAGTAAAAAAGTTACGAAGCATAAAAAGTGGGTACGCCAACTTCACAATTATAGAATTTCCAGCGGGCACAGTTTTCTGAATAAAAATGCTAATATCTATATACCAATCGTTAGTTCTTTGTTAGTTCTCGATAGTTCTCCAATATTTACGTTAGTTCTCAAACAATTAAAAAGTTACGAGGCATACAAAGTGGGTACGCCAACTTCACAATTATAGAATTTCCAGCGGGCACAGTTTTCTGAATAAAAATGCTTATATCTATATACCAATCGTTAGTTCTTTGTTAGTTCTCGATAGTTCTCCAATATTTACGTTAGTTCTCAAAAAATTAAAAAGTTACGAGGCATACAAAGTGGGTTCGCTAACTTCACAACTATACAATTTCCAGCGGGCACCCTTTTCTGACTATAAATGCTTATATCTATATACCAATCGTTAGTTCTTCGTTAGTTCTCGATAGTTCTCCAATATTTACGTTAGTTCTCAAAAAATAAAAAAGTTACGAGGCATACAAAGTGGGTACGCTAACTTCACAACTATACAATTTCCAGCGGGCACCGTTTTCTGACTATAAATGCCTATATATATACAGGGTTAGTAAAAAGTGTGGAGACCCCCTGTTATTTTTTTAACGGCCCATACTAGAAAAACTAAACTCGGCACACCATTATGGCATGTTATGAAGTACTTTTTGGGCATAACCGCCACTTGGTGTTCATCCCCAAAATGGGGGATTTTGGGGAAAACTAAAACATTTTAAATACAAAGACCCATCGAGTGACCCCTCATTTTGAAGGTCCTGGTAAAAGAAAACCAACAACGCAAACTAAAGGTCTTTATCTCAGTTCAGTACAAAATGGCAGCCAATTGAAATTCTCATAAGTTCCCCAATTTTGGGTTTGGGAACCAAGTAACAATTAGGCTCAAAAAGTACTTCATAACATGCCATAAAGGTGTGTAGAGTTTAGTTTTCCTAGTGTGAGCCGTTACAAAATTTACAGAGGGTCTCCAGACTTGGAAAGCTGTAAGTTAAATTTAACTTCTGAGGATTTCAGTTGGCTGCCATTTTTTACTGGATTGAGATAGAGACCTGGTTTTCTTTTACCAGGACCTACAAAATGAGGGGTCACTCGATGGGTCTTACCTTTTTGAGTTTCCCCCAAAATCCCCCATTTTGGGGATGTACACCAAGTGGCAGTTATGCCCAAAAAGTACTTCATAACATGCCCGAGGTGTACCGAGTTAAGTTTTTCTAGTATGGGCCGTTAAAAAATTAACAGGGGGTCTCCAGACTTCTTACTAACCCTGTATATATGTGTCTGTTAGCACGATAACTCTAGCAAAAAGGATCCGATTTTGATGAAGTTTGGTATAAACGTGTAAACCTATATTTATTCAAACGAGTTTGGGAACCACCATGATCGTACTATGGAAACAGGGATTTAAGGAGCGTTTAATGGGGTAAAAATAGGGTTTTCCCATTTTTCAACCTAAAACATAAAATTTTGCAATTTCATTCCAAACCATTTTGTAGCGCTCAAAATAACAAATAATTTAGTACTGTATATTGACGCGTTGTTGTATGCCTAACGGTTACGGGAAAAATTCCAACAAATTTAATTTTGAGAATACCATGTTATTCTTAAGGAGAATAAATTAACTGCTGGAGCGTAATTGTCTATAGACATATTTTAATGAAATTTGGAAAATTTGTTTACTTCATACTAAAGCTTTCAATATTTCATTAACAAAACACCTTTTTGTCTTCCTGTAGCAGCAAGCCTAAGTACTCATTAACATTTATGATATTTAAATGGGAAATAAATCTGACAATTCTAAGGTAATAATTAAGTGGAATTCCAGCCAGGTATATGGAAATTCACTTAGTCTGCAGGTTTGCTGCGGCGGGTGTATTTTTATTTGGTACTATCGACCCTAAAATGAGAAAACAAAGTTGACTTAGTTGATTTTTAGCGAATTTTCTTATAGGGAAATACCTATTACCGTAGGTCTCATGGTAAGACCTAGGCCCGGGACCGATTTACTTTTTCATTTTGATGTCCCCAGAGGCCAAAAACACCATTCGTTCAAATTTTTATAAATGTATAATGTTTTTAGGGTACTGTGGTATTTTGATTTACTTAAAAAGTACATATATATAGGCTATATATATATATGTGTGTACGTTCGGACGATAACTTGAGTAATTTTTGTCCGATTTTGAAAAAAATTTGTTTGAAGGTGTAAGGCGGGATAAACTTGAATGAGTTCGTGAACCAGCATGATCGGACCATGGGAACGGGATTTAACGGGGGGGGGGGGGGGGGGGTGGTTAATGGGGTAAAAATGGGGTTCTCTCATTTTTTACCCTTAAAACACAAAATTTCTCAATTTTTCTCCAGACCTTTTTAAAGAGCTCAAAAAAAAAATTTAGTATATAAAAGTGTTTTTGTAAAGCGATTGGTTACGGAGAAAATTCAAAAAATTGTTAATTTTCAATTCCAATGTTATTCTTATGGAGAATATTGGAAAATGTTGTAGTTGGCTTGTTTATGGATACATTTTTTTATCAAACTTGGCGGATTTACTTATTTCATACTAAGCTATTGATATTTTGATAAAATAAACACTTTATTAGTTTTCCTGTAGCAGCTAACCTAGGTAGTCGTAAAACATAAATGATAATTTAATAGATTAATTGAAAATCAATCCAGGCAAATGGAAATTCGCTTAGTCGGTAGGTTTGCTGCAGCGGGGGTATATGACTACTATTGCTGGATTAGATAAGGGGAAATAAAAATACCCCCGCCGCAGCAAACCTGCAGACTAAGCGAATTTCCATTTGCCTGATTGGATTTAGACTAAAATGTCCCCTTAAAAATATCACATTTATTCCCTATTTAAATAGAATCAGTTTAACACATACTTAGGTTTGCTGCAACAGGGAGGGTAAAAGTGTTTTTTTATGTAAAATGTTAATAGTACTAGTAAGAAATAAAAACATTTTCCAAATTTGGGCAAAATATGTTAATAAACAAGCACACTACAACGGTTTACTTATTCTCCATAAGAATAACATGGGGATTTTAAATTAACAATTTTTTGGAATTTTATCCGTAACCATTAGGCGCATTATAACGCTTCAATATACTAAATTATTTGTTTTTTTAAGCTCTACAAAATAGTTTGGAAAGAAATTTCAAAATTTTATGTTTTTTGGGTCAAAAATAGGAAAAACCCATTTTTACCACATAAAAGCCCCCATAAACCCCTGTTCCCATGGTCCGATCATGCTGGTTCGCGAACTCGTTCAAATAAACGTAGGTTTACACAATTGTACCAAATTTCATCAAAATCGGATCATTTTTGTTCAAGTTATCGCGCTAACGGACACATATATATATATATAAATAAATATATATATATATATATATGAATTTGAATGGATGGTGTTTTTGGCCTCTAGGGACCTCAAAACGAAAAAAAAATCGGTCCCGGGTCCAGGTCTTACCATGAGTACTACGGTAATAGCTTATTCCCTATATGGGAAATTCGTTAAAAATTAGTTGTTAATGACACTTATAGCGTTTTTGGTTTTGAGACACCGAGACCCAACTATGTTGAAATTAAGATGACTTGGTAACTGTAACAGTTCACCCAACAAGCAACCAAATTATTGATAATTATTAAAACGTTGCAATATGAAAATCATGACTATTTTGATTTCAGCGGCCAATCTGTTATGGAATAACATGCTAGAGCCTGTTGGTCACAAGACCACAAAGGCCCTGGACTATATGATGGAGAAGTTCTACTGTCCCACAGAGCAAGCTCCCTACATCTTCACCTACAACAACTCAGTGCGCTTCCTACTGAACTGAGATAAAGACCTCTAGTTTGCGTTGTTGGTTTTCTTTTACCAGGACCTTCAAAATGAGGGGTCACTTGATAGGTCTTTGTATTTGAAATTTTTGAGATTCCCCCAAAGTCCCCCATTTTGGGGATGTACACCAAGTGACGGTTATGCCCAAAAAGTACTTCATAACATGCCATAAAGGTGTGCCGAGTTTAGTTTTTCTAGTATGGGCCGTTAAAAAAATAACAGGGGGTCTCCACACTTTTTACTAACCCTGTATATATATATATATATACTAATCTTTAGTTCTTCGTTAGCTCTGGATAGTTCTCAAAAATGTACATTCAATCATTCTTTCAAACATTTACAGCATCGTTCTTAAACAGTTTAGAAATACGTTTAAAATTAAATGTGTTAGATTATTAATATATACCGAGATTAAATATTTTTATCTTATGATAAATTAGTTATAATAAAATCATTAATTAAAATTTAGTTTAATGATTTGTAAAGAGGGGGTTTTATTCAAGTTCCATGCCTATAGCCGGCTTCAGACTGTACCTACGCTCGCAAGTAGTATGACAGCAAATGCTCGTGCTCGTGTTTTCCGTTCATTGCCAGTATTTTGCACACATCAAAGTGAACGAATATTTTTGCCATTCCCGAAACGATCAGTTGTTATGAAAACAACACATGTGTGCAGACGTTTTACTCGTTAATCGGCGAATAGCAAGACAGTTAGATCGTCGAACGGCAAATATGTCGTGTTTTGGAAGTGGCGCATATCTGGAGACAGCTTATTTTGTTGACGGAAGAACTTGGAATGGCGTTTGACGAGCCTTAGGAAAAGTTGAAAATCACTCTAATCTAGTAATATTAGGAGTTTCAATATCTAAATTCATAACAAACTCTCCATATAATAAACATTTTAAAATACTTTTAGATTTACATATGATAATTTGATTGATGATTTGATATAATATTAAGTCCTAAAGGAAAGCAGGAAATGTACAACAAATGTTAAGTTCGAAATGTGTATGTAATATTAAATTTAACATACTTAATTGGTCTTCAGTAGTTGATTGAAACTTGTATAATTGTGAAGTCTGCGTACTCACTTTGTATGCCTCGTAACTTTTTAATTTTTTGAGAACTAACGTAAATATTGGAGAACTATCGAGAACTAACGAAGAACTAACGATTGGTATATAGATATAAGCATTTTTATTCAGAAAACGGTGCCCGCTGGAAATTCTATAATTATGGAGTTGGCGTACCCACTTTGTATGCCTCGTAACTTTTTAATTTTTTGAGAACTAACGTAAATATTGGAGAACTATCGAGAACTAACGATTGGTATATAGAAATAGGCATTTATAGTAAAAAAACTGTGCCCGCTGGAAATTGTACAATTGTGAAGTTAGCGTACCCACTTTGTATGCCTCGTAACTTTTTTATTTTTTGAGAACTAACGATAAAATTTGGGAACTATCGAGGACTAACGAAGAACTAACGATTGATATATAGATGTAAACATTTCTCATCAGAAAACGGCGCGCGCTAGAACCCGGAAGTGTGAAGTTAGCGTACCCACTTATTATCGGCTATAACTTTTTTATTTTTTGAGAACTAACGAAAAAATTTGGGAACTATCGAGGACTAACGAAGAACTAACGATTGATATATAGATGTAAACATTTCTCATCAGAAAACGGCGCGCGCTAGAACCCGGAAGTGTGAAGTTAGCGTACCCACTTATTATCGGCTATAACTTTTTTATTTTTTGAGAACTAACGAAAAAATTTGGGAACTATCGAGAACTAACGATTGGTATGATCAAAAGTGGATACGCTAATATGGGTACGCCAACTTCACGGACCTACTATCCCTGACTTTCCAGAATGTGGACACCCTGTTAAAAGTCAGTCAAGTACTGATTAATCCAGGCCTAATCGCCTAGGTTTGCAAGCTTCTTTTTTACGCATTTTGGGTAAGTTAAATATATATTACAGAAAATATAAACGCATTCTATGCAACAATATTATTGAATATAATGTAATGACACATTGTTAAGATATGCTGACGTAATTAGTTTAAAATTTAAATATTTTTGTGATTGTGTAGGCCAACGATAAACGTTATGAAATAAATTGTATTTTTGTTTGCACATTGCGTCGGATCATGGCGTATTTGGTTACTTTCATGCCTGATGGACATTTTATCTCTGAATTTCTGATCCGCTGTCATTTTTGTCGGAAACGCTTAAGAAGACAATATTTTACGCGGCCTACTCTGGGAAAATTACAGGACTGCATGGTCAAGATTGAATATTTTGACATATATTTTCAACAAATATTTAGTGAATATTTTTAAGTTGTTCAAATCGGTTTACAAGGCTTTGTAAAAATAAAGCGAAATATGTTACATTATATTACCCGATAGTTAAAGATTTTCTGGCCAAGGGATCCTTGGCTGGATCCGCCACGGGATTAAACTCTTTTTTCTTATATTCACTAAATTGGTGAAAATGGCCCAATGTATTTTTTGAAATATAATTACGTACGTTCGTTACAATTGTTTACAAGGCATTTTATATTTATTTGGTTTTTTTATAAAAGTTATGAGTAATTTTTTTGTTTGTAACACTTTTAAAATAAAACTTGATATAAACCTACAGATTTTTATATACCAGGTCTGCAAAACGTCGCTTGTTTACAATTTTTGCCAAATTTCCATTTGTTACTTTTCTTGTTGTCTTGAATCATTTTTCACACTATTCAATATTTATTTTTAACCGACTTCCCCACTACCAACAAAAGGAGGAGGTTCTCAATTTGTTTGTGGCGATGTTTTTTTTTTTCTATGTATGTTCACCAATTTCTCTGTGATTCTTTTACCGATCAGTGTAGTTCCACCACCAAAATAACCAGGAGAGTTTCTATTTGGTACCTTGTTATTGGTATTTATTGCTCATAATTAACAGATAATTGAAGGAATCTATTAGGAAATATGTTACAATTATGTCATGTGAAAATGTAAGTTAAAGATTGTGAAAATCGAAGAGATTCACCCCAGTAACAGAGTTCCTAACCTGCGTTTTATCACGCTTGGTTAGAATGTTATGGTTCTATTTGGTAAAAAAAACTGATCATCTTTAAATGTGACTATGTAATAATAGCATACACATACTGAATATTTTGTAGAAAAAACATATAATTGAGAAGTATTTTTAGCCTAAAATGCGATGATACTGTGTATTAGGAAGGAACTCTTAAACAACAAAATAATCTTTTTAAATGCTATTTGAATGTTTAAGCACACAGTGCGTTAGAATAGTGAAAATTAGTTTGATTTTTTTTTTGCAATTTTGAGGATGAAGCAAACCGGCATAATCCTGTCACTATCTCGTTCCCATGAAATCTATCTACTTACTATCACTGATAGACAGTAAATCACATAGTAGGGCCTAAATGGAATACAGAATACCTGGAGACAACAACTTATTTGTCAGTTTGTAGTTATTTTTTAATAATCACCTTAATATATTAATGGATGTCTCGTAATTCTTGCATACACATACAAAACTGTCAACGGTCATATTCACAAACAGTAAATTGTTAAATAAATATAACTATGCCAAAGAAGCTGTAAAATTGATGGTGTTGTTATAAGTCATACGGCGACAAGCATATACATAAAAGTGAGAGCTTTTAGGGTTACCTGATTTTGAAGTAGATATTATTTGTTATAAAGTTGTAGATTTAGTTTTATTATTATAATAATTTATTAAAAAACACTTACACACGTTAACCATTAAAATTATACTGGCAACTCTCAATCGTACTTATTGCTTGGTTATTTTAAATGAAAATCTATTGTATAAAAATAAAATTATGTAGCAGAATAAAAACTAATACAACTTTATTGTAATTGTAAACACCAAGCCTATTATGAGAATAAAATATTAACTCTGGAAAAAAGTAAACAAACAAAAACAATAGTTATTTGTGTAACTAGTGGGCAAAGTGGCACTTTGTTGCACACGAGAGCAATGTTTACGCACGAGCCGCAGGCGAACTACACAGCCATGGGGAACTACAGAGCCACTGGGGCGGAGCCCGAAAGGATTTTTGATATAAGAATATGCCTAAATGTTAATCGGGAATGTGAGCTATCATCATGCCAAATTTCAGCCCAATCCGTCCAGTAGTTTATGCGTGATTGAGCAACACACAAACACACACACAAACTTTAAGATTTATAATATTAGTAAGATATATATTATGAATTTAAACGGATGGTGTTTTTGGCCTCTGGGGGACCTCAAAACGAAAAAGTAAATCGGTCCCGGATCTAGGTCTTACTATGAGACCTGCGGTAATAGCTTATTCCCTATATGGGAAATTCGCTAAAAGAAAAACACCTATGGTGTTATCAAAAAAATAATTTTATAAGGACAACTTATTTTGTCAAAGCTCTTAGAAAAAATTACAATAGTGTATGAAATAAAACACCTATTGTCTGATGAAACAAAATCATTTGTTAAGCAGGAAACCCACTGGTCCGACACGACAGTTTCCGACAAGTCTCCGACACCTTCGGAAAAAATTACTTTGCATGACTTTAAATGGACTGTATCCCACTAGTTCGACACAACACCTTCCGATCCGACAGCATTACTCTCTGGGGCATTGTTGTCAGATGTCGGATCCGACATTTCTCCACTCTGCGTGCACCAGACATAGATTCAAGATTCAAGATTCAAAGAGTCTTTATTCACACAGTACAAATTTTCGTACATGAATAGTGTCTATTGTCTATTGTTACTTACTACCTAAATTAGCAATAAGAAACATTTAAACAAAATGCTATAGGCTACATTATTTTAAATTGAAATTACTAAAATCTTCTATTTTGTAAGGTGCAAGGTCAAGTAAGAATGCCTTCAGATTTTTCATAAATTTAGATTTTTCTTTTTCTTTTTTTAAAAAGCTAGGAAGTTTTCTAAAAAAATAGTTTCCAATATAAGAAGGTTTATTTTTAAAAAGTTCAAGTCTTGGTTTTTCTTTAGCTAAATAATTTTTACCCCTTGTATTATAATTATGCACAGGCAATTCTTGAGTCTCAGCAATATTTAAAAAATATTTAATTGTTTCAAAAATATATAAGGCGTGAACTGTAAAAATGCCCATCCCTTTAAAATAAGATTTGACGGACTGGTTGTATTTTAATTTATGTATTATCCTGATAGCTTTTTTTTGTATTTTCAAAATCTTTTTTAAATTCTTTTTCTTTGTCCCACCATAAATACTAATTCCATAGTTAATATGTGATTCAATATGAGCATGATATATCATTTTAAGTACTGATCCTTCACAGAGATATGACATTGTTCTTAGGACGAATATACCAGAATTTAGTTTTTTTATTAAATACTCGACATGTTTATTCCAGCTTAAATCCTCATCTATTATCAAACCCAATAGTTTTGAGGTTTTAACTTGAGCAATGGAATTTGTATCTATATCTAACTTAATACTTTGATCATTTTTGTCTCTTTTTGTTTTGAAAAGAATGAAATTAGTTTTACTAGCATTAAGTACTAAATTATGGTCTTTTAAAAACTGATTCAGACTTTTTAATTCTGATTTAGCAGACATTTCTAAATCAGTTAGGGATTTCCCAGTTGTGTTAAGATTAATATCATCTGCATATATACTTATCTTACTACCTGGGTCTTTTAGAGAATTCGGAAGATTTTTAAGGTAACATATGAATAAAAGAGGACCAAGAATCGATCCCTGTGGGACACCAGATGATATCTTTGATAAATTAGATCTTGTTTTTTGGATGATGTTATTTTTTGACAAAGTTGATATTTCCACAAATTGGTAACGTTCCTCTAAGTATGATTTAAACCATTTGAGAGTGACTCCTTTAATTCCCAAATTATCAAGTTTAGCTATTAATTGATGGTGGTCTACATTATCAAATGCCTGGGACATGTCCATGAAGATGCCAGCTGAATTTAAACCCTTATCTAGTGAATTTATCACGGCTTCAACAAAATTAACCGCTGATGTAACTGTCGATCTACCAGCACGGAAACCATGTTGTTCATTATCAATTAGATCATATTGGTTCAAGAAACTGTTCAACCTGTCGTACACTGCCTTCTCATATACCTTTGATATTGCCGGGAGAATTGACACTGGCCTGTAGTTTGAAATATCTTTCTTAGAGTTTTTCTTATAAACAGGTACCACTCTAGCAATTTTAAGCTCATTTGGAAAAATTCCTGTTACAAATGATGAGTTAATTAGGTGCATTAAAATTAATTTAATCTCATCTTTCACCTCTTTTAACATTTTTACTGATAAATTGTCATAGCCAGATGTTGTTTTATTTTTTAAAGATTGTATAATAGTTATTATTTCGGTATCAGTTACTGGTTCGAAATACAATTTTGTATGCCATATATTTTTTGAAGAGGTGTCTGATGTAGTATTACAAAATTTTGTATGTAACGTAGAGGATTTTGTAAAAAATGAGTTAAAATTATTTGTTATTTCTTTTGGATTGTTAACTATCTTATTGTTAACATTTAATGACATATTTTCCTGTTCTTTTTGTTTTTTGCCGTTAAAGACTTCCTTGTTAATAATTGACCATGTTGTTTTTGAAATGTTTGATGAATGTTTAATTTTTTTGTTATAATATTCTTTTTTTGTTTTGAAAAGATCAAATTTAAATTTTCTTTGACGAATTTTAAGCTCTTTGCACTCTTTGTCTTGATTTCTTGCACACTTACTTAGCCTAACAATAGTTTCCCTCTCTTCTCTTAACCTAGTATTGAAATGAAATGAAATGAAATGAAATGAAATGAAATAATATTTTATTTCCCATTAATTATTTACAGACAAGTACATTGTATTTTTTTCTTTTCTTAAATATGAAACAGCAAAATATTACTAACTAGATAACAAAACAAAAATTATATACTGTAGAAATAAGTAAATAAAAGTGTTAAAAAAAAATACATTCTATAAGAAAGGAAAAAGTCTACATAGGCAGGGCCTGTGCGTAGACTGAGTTGCGAAAAGATTAATTTAAATGGGAAGTAAAAAATATATAAGAGAAAAAAAATCGTATAATTTAAATCTTTTTTTTTATTTGTCTTGCTTGAAGCTGAATTTTTAGTGTTCTGGAATAAATTGACGGTAAAAAAAAAATTCTTTGTGCAAACAGAGGTAATTTATAATATCTGGTGAAGATTGAAGAGGAGAGGTGGGGTGTAGTGTATTAGTCAGTCAGTGAAAGTGGTGTATCAGTGATTGTGTAGGGTCAACGGTCAGGTCCACCCAACGCGATAACGGCCTCGGTGTCCTCTGTACTCAGACCAACAAGCCACCCCACAACATGCTTCTTAAATAGAGAGAGAGAGGGTGAATTTAGAATGTTGACATTTTGATATCTGTTACACATGTTACGATAAATGATTTGGGTTAAGTGAAAGCAATTCGTATTTGAAAATGATTTGAAAGTTTGTGGAACACTTACACCAACATTTCGAGAAAAGCGCGTATTGTGGGGATGAGTAATTTTTACAAAAATATTATCAAAGTTTTTGTACATGTGAACTAAAATAAATTTTAAAAATAACTGCCTGACTGTCAAAACTCCCGATTCTACAAAAAGATCGTCAGTTGAATATCTAAAGTGTTTTTTAAAAGCAACTTTAAGTATTGTTTTCTGCACTACAAAAACAGGTTGCAAGATAGTTTTGTAAGCACCACCAAAAGCAATAATTCCAAAAGACAACAATGATTGAACATATGCATAGTATGCTATTTTAATTTCTTGCTCTTCGAGAATATCACTAAGTTGCCTAAATGCATAAATATATTTACGTAATTTATTTTTTAGGTATTCAACATGTTCCGACCATTTCATCTTTGAATCAAAAACAATACCAAGATATTTGTATGAATCAACTTTTTCAATTTTGCTACAAAAACAAGAGTTATTGAAATGATTTCCACAGACATGAATAGTTAGGTTATCAAGTTTGTATTCGGTTATCTTGCGTAATGAAATTGGCATAAATTTTGTTTTAGATATATTAAGGGACAATACATTTTGATCAAGCCATTTTTTTAGTAAACAGAGGTCTGATTCTGCCTTGTTTTTAACCTCCTCCCAGGATGCTCCGGTTACAAATATTAGAGTATCATCAGCAAATAATGTTAATTTCCCTTCTGTTTGAATTTTAGAAATATTATTAATATAAATGAGGAATAAAACAGGACCAAGGGTCGAACCCTGGACTACACCATACTCCACTGGCAATACATCGCTTGCCACTTCACCAAGTGCGACAGTTTGCAGCCTATCAGAGAGGTAGCTGCTGAACCAAGCGAGCGAGGTGCCACGCACCCCGACAAGCTCAAGTTTACGCAACAACCTACTTCTGTCCACTGAGTCAAAAGCTTTTTTCAAGTCTAAGAAAATTAACATGCTTCGTTTGTTGCCATAAATTGCCTCGTTAATGTATTTATTAATATCAAATAAAGCATCAGATATGTTTTTGTCACTCCTGAAACCATACTGATTTTCACTTAAAATATTGCACTGGTGGAGGTAAAAAACAAGTTGGTCTTTGGCAATTTTCTCTAAAAGCTTAGCAATTACACTTAACAAAGAAATCGGACGATAGTTATTCATGTCTGTGAAATCATTAGATTTGTGCAATGGAATGATCTTGGCCAATTTAAGCTCGTTTGGGAATATACCAGATGTCAGGCTAATATTGACAATGTGCAGAAGAGGAGCACATAGAGAGTGGATGTTTTCTTTAAGAACAAAGGCCGAGATACCATCATGGCCCGGCGCAGACCCTCCGCGCAGACCTTGGACGTAACGTTCTATGTCAGCGTGTGTGACCGTGTTGAATGTAAAATTCGTGTCAAGTGAGAAGTCAGCGTCGTTTACGACTGGAGCCCCAGCTGAATTTATTGAGTTGGCCAATTTAGAACCTACTGATGTAAAAAAGTTATTGAAATCGTTTGCTATTTTAATCTTAATGTTCGCATTATTCGAAGAACCAGGTAAAACTTTTTCAAATGGGAAATGGTCCTTAGTGCAATTCCTGCCTGATATTTCACTAACTATGCCCCAAAATAATTTTGGATCCCTGTTAGATTCTGAAATTTTACCCCTATAATAATTTTTCTTTGCAATTTTTATGTTTTGATTTAAAGATAGGCGCAGGGCCCTGAATCTATCTAGTAGTAATAAATTAAACGGTTGGGTTTTGATCTTTTTACTTAGCTTGTCTCGTTTTCGAATTAATTTTATGAGATCTACGGTAATCCAAGGCTTTATTTTTTTAAATCTTGTAGAGTGATGTTTGATTGTTTTAGTTGAGGCTTTGATGCAGTTACTCAGTGTCGAACAAAAACATGCTGTGCACTGATTAACCTCGTGATTGCTCATGATTGGACTCCAGTCTGTTTTTGTAATATGTTCAGTTAATGTAGCGTGATCAATGTAGGTGCGAAATTGGTTCTGTGGCAGAGTGTCAGTTCCAGTTCCTGTAGGCGTCTGAATGGTGTTAGTGATTGACCGTAGGCTAACTATTCATCCAGCAATTCTTTTTGGAGCCTGTTCTAACAGTAATTTGTGGAAAACACTCATTAAAATAATAAAAAAATTTCTGATGGAACTTAGAGTACTTATATTCAACAGGAGACATGTAAATTTCCATCCAATTCTCATCTTTCAGTTTTGATTTAAACAAATTGATGTTTTCTTGGCCAAGATTTCTACAAGTTTTTACTATGGATTTTTTTTTTGTTATGATCAAGGGAAATATTCGTCTCAAGTACCTGACCATCATGGTCTGACAAACAAGTAATTAAACCATATACATACATCTGTACATCAGTAATGTTAGTTAAAAAATTATCAATAGAGGATTTGGAATTTTTAACAACTCTTGTGGGAAAGTCCACCAAATATCTCATGCTGTGGCTTTTTAGCATGTTTGAAAACTGTTTATATGTGTGATTTTTATCCAGTACATTTATATTAATGTCCCCAGCTACAATTATATTTTTACAAATTCCTAAGAGCCTGTCAATCACAAAACTAAGTTTATCTAAAAATAGTTTACTGCTTGCGCTTGGGGAACGATAAACTCCTAATAGTACAAACTGATAATTGTTGGTACAGCACTTCACCGCACAACACTCAAAAACCTTCTCCTCACATGTTTCCTGTATTATAGAGGTTGAAATTTTCTTAATTTTTAGATTATTTAAATTATTTTTAGCCATCAATGCCACACCTCCTTTTGTAAAATTGCTTCTACAAAAATAATGCTTAAGAGTGTAACCATCAATATTGAATTTTTGAATTTCATAATCCTTCATATTATGCTCTGTTATCTATACTTCTATATTACTATTATATAAAAATCTAATGGTGTCTGTATGTGTATTACTAATAGGTGCAAAAACTACTGAACCAACTGGGCTTAAATTATACAAAATGATAGCTACCATACCAAGGACCATTATAGGACTATTCACATTTCGATACTGACCGTAGGCTTTGCCCCTTTGGCTTTAAAAATTCTGAGGTGAACATTTTAAAAGTAAATATTGATTGGTCTCCATGGCTGTGATGAGAACACTAACAATGTTTGTTTACATTTGCTTTGGCATTTAAATGTAAACAAGAAGAACTGCTAAACTGCATATTTCACAATTTTAGACAGCTGATACAAAGAAATTAAATATAATATTTTCCATAACTATGAGGTAGGTTTATTTTAATCTAACTTTTTATCATGGATTATTTATTCTAAAACTATGTCAATGATTATAGAAAAAAAGATTCTATAACCGTTGCTGTATCAACTCAAGGCCCCACTCAAAGCGTCTAAGTTATGAAAATAAAGTTATTGATATGTTTTCATGGAAACAGTATCAAAATTACAATGTATAGATTGTTTGTATGAATTTGGAGCCTACTTTAAATAAATTGAAACTGCTTAACATGTGTTAGATTAACTTAACATAACTTGCACATCACATTGTTTTTTATATGTATATTTAGGTAAATTAAGTTATTGTGTTTTGCTAAACCTATGCTTAAACTAAACTAAAGAATATCATCAATAACTAAATTGTACGTTGATTTTTGTTTTCTAAAATCTGTTATATATATGTAACTATATTTAATTATCAAATGCTAATACAAAATACTCTTATTTTATCTTAACACAGCTTTCAGTTCACATTTACTTTATTTGATACATTTATTTTTTGTGTTTTGCCAAACCACTGATTAAATTAAACCAAGGAAAATATCATAAAACTAATCAGTACACAGTGTTCTTTTGTTTCTAAAATCAATGAAATATCTGATACTATGTTTACTTAATGGTAATTGTGAAAATGTAAAGGCAATGGACGATGGAACTGATTAAAAGAACGAGTTTGTATATTAAGTTGTTTGTTGATATTTTTGTAGAGTAGAATCGGGAGATGCAATGAAACATATACTGTATTTGCTATTACATGTTTTAGTCCTTGATGCTTTGATAATCATATTAGTTTTGTCTGCTGTCTTCAATGCTAAATTATTTGTTTAATTTTTTTTATAGTACCTATAGATATAGTCTCTTTAATATTTCAAAAAAACAGTATTGATAAGGCACAGCAATATTTCTAAAGTTTATAACAGCTGACTTAGTTTTGCTAATGATTTATTATGAGTGAAGAAACTGAAGATGGAAGGATTTGTGATTTAATATAAAGAAGAGTGAAATTAAAAAAAAATGTTCATTTAAATTTAATAATTAGTATTTTTGCAACTTCAAAATTGAAATTTAAAATGGCAATAATAAATTAAAAGATATGTAAGATGAAGGTAAATCATGTAAGCCTATGTCAATGTTTTATTCGAAGATTTGGTATTTTTTTCTAATATCAGCCTACACAAGATTTAAAATTAATCAAAACCAAAATAGTGGTATCCACTTACCAGATTTAAAAGTCATATAACTTAAACGTTTCTATTAAGGCTATAAAAGTTGAATTTTGTTTCTAAAAGCGTTGGCGGATGTGTAACTATTATATGCAACAGATGTTAAGATTCAAATGTTTCTATTTTGTGTCCTCTTCCCGTTGCAAAGCACGGGTACAACAGCTAGTTACTAATAAGTGTGGATTTATTTCGTCAATAATAATTTCTAATCCATTTTTACGAGATTCCAGATGTTCTATATTTTGGTGAAATATTGTTATTTTGTTTTTGGAGGAGTCAAAGTTTGGTTTAGGTTTGTGGCTTGAAGGGTTCCGAGAACTGTGCTGTGAAGAGCTGTACACATTCTTAGTTAAGGCTATACATTCTTTGGTATTTGTTGTATTATTTGTAAAAAAGAAGAGGAAGGAACAACCATGTTACCTGAAATCACTCCTGAACTGACTTCACTCACAGACACATCACTTTTACTCTGCTTTTCACTGACACTGACATCCGCACTAGTGTTGAGCGAGACACATTCTGCGTAACTGCAATGGCCAGGTACTAGATGAGGTGGTGGACTGGTCTGCTGCTCACTAGGCCTGTTGGTCTCGATGGTCGGGGACTGGCTTGACAAGGGTTGCTCACTCAGAGGCGAGGTGACACTAGAGACTGTGTTGAAATCTTCCATTGACGACAGCGATGAACCAAAAACAGATGTCTCCTGCAATTCTTGGATAGCAATTATATTGCGTAATCGTTTGACGAAAAAATGATGAGGCATCCCACTCCACAGTAACCTTTTGGAGTTCTGATGATAACTTACTACCTCAACCATTGCACCAGTCTTTTTTTGGAAGTTAGTTAGATTTTTAATAAAGTGATTAGGTGAAATCAAATCCCTTACGCAACCCATCGCAGAGCATACCAGTTTTTTAAATCCCTTTTTCTGAAAATCTTTAGTAAGTTCGTTGAAAGCTGTGTCGTAATCGAAATGGGTTGGCTTGTTGAAATACTCCAACTTTGTTATAAGGCTATACACACCAGCACCCTTAGCACTTTTCTGATATGCTAAGAAATCGTTAATACAGTTTTTCTTTGCAGGTCTTCCGAACATTTTTCGAAATGTAGCTGCCACACCAGCAGTCATATTTCTTGGACTTTCTAGATCTGCCGATATTGTATGTGCAAAAGCAACATCTTCCATCTGTTGGTATTTCCTTATCATGTCCTTCATGTCCATATCGATGACTGAGATTGGTTCTTCATTCTCTCTGTTGATTTCTGGTCTTGAAATGTTCATTGGGGCTGGGGTATTTGCTTTTTTACTAAGATAAGTATGTTTTTTATTTGAAATTTCATTAATTTTTTGTAATTTTGATTTATTACAGTTTTCTGACATTCCTTTGATTGAGCTCTTGTTTTTACTTGCATGCCACTGACTGAAAGCATAGATTATAATACGTGCCAACTCTTGCTTACCTTTAACATTCAAATGAAGGCCATGAGTCGTGAAGTGAAATTTTTTTAATCTTCTTAGGTCAATTAAATTAACGTTTTTCAGCCTCACTGTCAATTCCGAAATGTAATTATTTACCATATTGATATTTCTATTCTGTGCGCTATACAATGGAGTGTCATATCTTTTAGGGATTGTGCACACAAAAACAGGCCTGGTGCTACTGACTAAAGACAGTTTTTTTTCTAGGTTACTGTATATATCAGTAAAATCATTGTTTAAGCTGTCATTGCTACCACCTAGAAATACAATTGGGTTCTTTGGTTCAATTGTGGATGAGTCAATGACTTGATTCAAAGTTGTGTTGGCTCTGACATAGCCAAACGTGTTGAGTTTATTTGAACTCATTTGGGAAATCATCAGTGGAACAGAGCTTCCCTGACTGTCAGAGCAGAAAGTGATGTCAGTAGTAGGGACATGAGCCTCATTTTGAACTTTCTTTCTGACGGATCCATCCTTTTTCACCTTTTCCCTCTTCTTGTAGGTACCAGAGCTTTGTTTGCCATAAACAGACTGATTAGCATCTCCCATGTCTTCAAAACTGTCTTGGTTTTCATCTGTTATCCCTTCCAAAGCTTTGAACCTGTTAATTACTGTTAATTCGGTGGCTATTTGTTGGTGTTTATTCGGTTCTTTGTTACCAGATTTTTTCTTAACTGTGGTCCAGGTGTCTTTTGATTTGTCACTAACATGGCACTCAGATGAACTCTCCTTTTGTATCTGCTTTACATGTGCTGTTTTATTTTCCAGTATACCATGTATGGTTTTATTGTTCAAAGATGATCTATTATTTATCATGTAAGCCATGCAACCTCTCTTGCGAATCAGCTCAGCTTCATCAATTTGCATGTTCAGTAAACTAGTTGGTATTCCTTGTCCTTTTTTAATGTGTTGTATCGTTTGTTCTATAGCCAGTATTGAATAAATCCCGCAGTCGTAACTGTTAATCTGCTTCTGACAGTCTATAGCTAGAAGTTCTGGCGTCGGCTTTGTCACTTCGAGATAAGCTGTTATTTTCTGTAAAACAGCTTTTGCATGGTCAACATTATGGTTAATTAAAGAGTCATAGTGGAAGAATTTGTTGGCCTCCTTGTCAAAAAATAAAACACTCCAGTGTGATCCATCAAAATCATTCAGGTGGTTTGCATCGTTTATTGGCATTATAAAAAAGTTGTTATGTATAAAATCAGCATGATTCAGCAAATGGTTGTAGTCATTGAGCAGCTTAATGCCATACACAACAGCAGGATTTAGTAACAGAGTTTTATAACTGGGCTGGAGAATATTAGTACTTAACATATCCAAATAAACATGCATTGTTTGGTCAGTCAGCCACTGCTTGCTGAGAAGTTCCGCACAGGTTGTTATTAGTGGAGAACAAATTTCAGTTTGAGTCATTGTTGTGTTGGTATTTGTGACTATAATACATTTTTCTTTTGCAATACATTTTGTTTCATTATCAGTTAGCTGTAGATCAGATATTGTGTTTTCTAAGCTACCATAACACTCAGAGCTCTGAGTTGAGTTTTCAAAGCTCCCTGAACATTCAGAACTTTGAGTTGAATTAAGAGAACTACTAGATGTACTTGGTGGATTTGTGTTTACTTTATTTTTGGTTGTAAAAAGCCTGTGCATTAGCCTGTGCAGAAGCCTGTACAAATAAGCAGGTGAATAAGATACTACAACTAGTGTGTTATCTAGTGGACTAATCTGTGACCATAGATTAGTCACTGTCTAGCTTTGTGTGCGACATGAGTATTGATGAACATTTGATCGAAGCGGTTTGGAACATCCCTTTCCCTTTCTTTATACAGTATGTATGTATAAAAGCTGCCTGAACATATTCTGATGCTTTCAATGGTGCAAGTTCTATGGATTTGAGTGGTGATTGGTTCTTAAATTGTGGACCAACTATTATAAAAAAAGATTATGCAAACAAAGAACCATCAGATGGACAAATAATTACCTCTTTTACTACTGTATTCTAGCAGTCAAACAATTTACAAAAAAACCTGAAATATCTAATTTCTTGTCGGTTACTGACGGAGCCCGTCGGACCAATGGGTTATTGCCTTAAAAAGTGCGGAAGGCATCTGAAGGTGTCGTGTCGGAGAGTGTCGGACTAGTGGGTTTCCTGCTTTAGAAGGACTACTCGTTTTGTCAAAGCTCTTTTTCTTTAAAAAAAGTTCCCAAACCAATGCACCAATAGTTCTTTCCACTAAATGTAGTTCCCTGTCCTCCCTTTCAACACTAGCCAACAATCTCACAATTTGTTCTTCTTCATCCATTTTATAACATCACTAAAGAGGGGTCAAACATAAGAGCGTACACGGAACTAGGCTCCCGGAAACCCGTTACATCACAGGGTGCACACAGAAGCTACTTCCAGTAGTGACGCAAACCACTCCCCAAGGTCGACTGACAACTGGGAAAGGGGTAAGAGTAGCCGAAACCGATGCATTTAACTAATGTATTTAAAAATGTAGGCCTACTTCAGAAATAGTAAGTTAGAAATTGTATTATTTACTTTTAGCGAATTTCCCTATAGGGAAGTAGCTATTACCGTAGGTGGCACGGTAAGACCTAGACCCGAGACCGATTTACTTTTTCATTTTGATGTCCCCAGAGGCCAAAAACACCATTTGTTCAAATTTTTATATATGTATATATATATATATAAAGATTTATATATATATATATGTATATATATATATAGATTTATATATATATACGTCCGTGAACGCGATAACTTGAGTAATTTTTGTCCGATTTTGATGAAATTTGGTTTAAAGGTGTAAAGTGGGATAAACTTGAATGAGTTCGCGAACCAGCACGATCGGACCATGGGAACGGGGCTTTACGGGGGGTTTTATGGGGTAAAAATTGGTTTTTCTCACTTTTGACCCTCAAAACACAAAATTTCACAATTCCTCTTAAGACCTTTTTAAAGAGCTTAAAAAAACAAATAATTTTGTATATAAAAGTATTTCTGTTCGATTATTAGTTACCGAGAAAATTAAAAAAATTGTAAATTTAAAATTACCATGTTATTCTTATGGAGAATATTGTCAAATGTTGTAGTTTGCTTGTTTATGGATATTTTTTGATCAAATTTGGCAAATTTATTTATTTTGTATAAGCAATCAATATTTTACTCAAAAACACACTTTATTAGTTTCCTTGTAGCAGCAAACCTAGGTACTCGTTAAACCTAATGTTATTAAAATATATTTAACTGAAAATCAATTCAGACAAATGGAAATTCGCTTAGTCGGCAGGTTTGCTGCAGCGGGGGTATTTTCAATATCTGGTAGGCACTATAACTTTGAAATAAAACTTTTTGAAAGAATAATATTTTATAAAACATATTAAAACAGTGTAACTGGTAGATAAGGCAACCCCAGTTATCATCTCCCGCGATCGTGGGAATACCGGTGAGCATATCTTGCAGTCTTGGCGGCACCGGCAACTGTATTGCCCAATCGCAGCAACACCCGTGAGCATATTTTGCAATTCCGGCGATACCGATAATCGTCTCCCGCGATCGCGTCAACACCAGCAGTAGTGTTTCGGTTAACCGACGTTTCCGATGACCGGGCTCCGGATTCCCGGAGGTTAGGGTTAATTCCTGGATTTTTCAAGGTAGGATAAAATTCTTGGAGGTTTCCCGGTATTCCCCAATTTCCCGGAGAGTAGACACCATGGAGTGGGTGGGCTCGGGACTGTGACTTATAATTATGTGTGCACATATCATCCTTAATGTTATTATCATCGGTCTTGAGTCTGTTTGTTTGAAAATGTATAAAAAATGTATGAAAATGTATATACAACATGTATAACACCAACGTACCCAAAATACAAGTATACCTAGTGTTTCAAGGAGCTGATGATGGTCTATAAGTCAAAATATGTTCTCTACAAAGAGTAGGATTGAAAACGTAAGTACATAAAGTATACAGAATTATTTTATAGCATAGGAAAGTTGTAATCCATTTAAATTTCAACAGGTGTTATTTATGATAATATTGATGTTGTGTATGTGATGTTTTTCAATAAAATTGTAATTGTAAAATAAAATTTGTATGTCTTAAATCTGACAGACAAAACCTTGCAAATAGATATAGATCATTAAAATGTCACCTTCATGTAGTGTTAGCAAGATTACCAAATATAAAGTGAGTATCTAGTAGTCCACACAGTACCCATGTTAACCCCCTACTTCACCTCCACTTTCCTGAGCAGACTTCCGCAGAATCATCTGAGGATCATAAACCTGCAAACACAACCATCATTCCAAAGGAAACACAAAAAATTCAGTTCTGTTTTTTTGGGAGTATATATTTTTAAGTCTTCTTAAAATAAGTAATATAAGTAAAAATAAGTAAAATAGAATTTGCTTGACAAAATTTGTGTACAAAATATAGTAAACAGTTACAGATAACTGATATAAGCATTGTGTAATAATAATATAGAAAACATTTTAACTAAATTTCTATGAAGTAATACATTAATAGGAATGCATATGGTTGTTAGTTAACAAACTTAGGCAGTTACGATGTTAGTATAAGTTCACAAGAGGTTCTTTGGTGCCAATATAGTCTACTGAATTAAGAAATCCAAATAGCTTGTAAATTCTTATAATAGCAGAGCTTCATTTTGTAATTGAAAATTTTAAATTTTGCGTTTTTGATTCTGTATAGAATCGCACACATGATATTGACAAGCCAAATTTAAGAAATATTTTATACATCCCTAAATTTTTACATATAGGCTACTTTGTATTTTAACTGATGTTTAGTTTTCTATAAATAACTAATTAAGAACACAAGTTGCTTTAAATACAAGTTGAAAGACAGAGAAAGATAGAGAATTAAATCATGGTTATTCAGTAACTAAAAAGCTTAGCAGCCAACAACTCAGTCTTCGTCATTGTTGGTTAAAAATATTCAAATATAAATAGGTACATAAATATTGTACAGTTCAAATAGTTTAACATTTTCGTTTACAGTGTCATAACATTCTCTAAATGAAGCAATAGAATGATAATGGCATTTAAGTTGCACGAGTACCTGTACCTGTTAATACAGCATGCTGTAGGAGGTTAGGTTGTTTTATCATAAAAATCTTATACTACTGCTTTTATAAGCTAATTCTCAGCCCTAACTATCACAGTAGTAAGTCAAAATTCCACTTCTTAGGCTTGTTCATCGACAATCAAACTTGGTACTTGGTACAGTAAACACTCGCTAATCTGGCCAAGTACGGGACTTCAGCGGTCTTTTAAACAGTCCTTATTGCAAACCTAGCTTATTTCGAGCGCAAAAAGGAAATCGTTGGCTGGCGGGTCATTAGTTTGTATTTTATAGTAGTTTATTTGATTTTAGTGATATAAAATGCTTGAAATAAATTAAAACACCCCATGTATTTCATTGAGTGCAACCAACGTCTACCATTTGCTCCCAAAGTCTGCCAATCTCTACTGACAGCTCCCAACTCTGCTGAACGCGCTAATATGGTTTAAAACAGAATTTAAAGAGGTTTTAGGACCTTTGGATCGATACCGGATTATTGAAAGAGCCGCACCATAGAATACCGGATTATCAGGCTTTTACTGTACGACTAAAATTGTAACATACAATTAATCCATGAAGGTAAGTAACCCTTTGCATGTATAACAGAGATTTGCCAGATGCATATCTTAATTAAATATAAACTGTATGAAATTGACTTTAACTGCATTGAGATATAAAATATAAATTATTAAAGATATCTATAGCTTAAAGTAATAGATTTATTTAATTTCTGCTACAATTACTAGATAGTATTCTGATGTTAAAATATATTAGTCTATTTTCTAATGAAAAGTAAATAAAAGAAAAGTCTTATAACATTATAACACTTAAAACATATATTTACGCTTTTACTGTTACTCACAAGACGGTAAATATACAAAACACCCCTGCCGCAGCAAACCTGTCGACTAAGCGAATTTCAACTTGTCTGATTACATTTTTACTAAAATATTTCCATAAATAAGACATAATTATTTCCAATTTAAATAACATTGGATTTAATGAGTGCTTAGGTTTGCTCCTACGGGGAAGGTAAAAAAAATGTTTTTGACCATACGTCAAAACAAAAATAGTATAAGATTAAATTAATAAATTTGCCAAATTTTATCAACACATATCCATAAACAAGTAAACTACAACAGTTAAAACGGTTTAAAAACAAATTGCAAAATTTTTTTTGTTTTTAGGGTCAAAAATGGGAAAAACCCATTTTTACCCCATAAACCCCCGTCCCCATGGTCCGATTATGCTGGTTCGGGAACTCGTTCGAATAAACATAGGTTTACACGTTTGTACCAAATTGAATCAAAATCGGACCATTTTTGCTCTAATTATCGCGCTAACGGACATATATAAATAAATATATATATATGAATTTGAACGCATGGTGTTTTTGGCCTCTAGGGACCTCAAAACAAAAAATTAAATCGGTCCCGGATCCAGGTCTTACCATGATTACTACGGTAATAGCTTATTCCCTATATGGGAAATTCGCTAAGAGATGGTAAGTGGTGATCAATTTTGATTGGACACTCCAATCATTATCAGACCCAATAGGCGAATCAATTCGCTATATTATATATCTATTCGCTATCTAACCCACATTCGCCTATTGGGTCTGATGATGATTGGAATGTCCAATCAAAATCGATCACCACTTACCATCTTTTAGCGAATTTCCCATATAGGGAATAAGCTATTACCGGACGTGGGAACGATTTTTTTTTTTGTTTTGTGGTCCCTAGAGGCCAAAAACACCATCCGTTCAAATTCATATATATATATATATATTTATATATTTATATATTTATATATACAGGGTGTTTTTTTAAAAACTTGCATCTTTATTTATGTAAAAACCGCAATAGATAGAAATATGCAGTTTGCGGGAATCATCTATTTAAGTAGGGGGCCCAATTGTTTTGAATTCAACGTTACATTCACATTCCCCCCTTTCCCCCCCCTGCCCCCAAATTATTTTTTTTAAATAGCAAGGTACCCCTTGTGACATATCAAATGAAAGAGCATGAAAAAAGAAAATGTTTGATGAAAAAAAATTAAAAATCGGTTAATAAATTTGCAAAATATTTCCCCCCCCTTGCCCGGAACTTGATTATTTTTTTAATAGCAAAGTACCCCTTGTGACATATCAAATTAAAGAGCATGAAAAAAGAAAATTTTTGGTGGAAAAAAATTTAAAATCGGCTCATGAATTTGTGAGGTAATCCCCCCCTTTTTCCCCTACCCATAACTTGTTTTTTAATAGCAAGGTACCCGCCCTTGTGACATATCAAATGAAAAATAAATTTCACCAAAAATCTTCTTTTTTCATGCTCTTTCATTTGATATGTCACAAGGGGTACTTTGCTTTAAAAAAAAAATCAAGTTCCGGGGAAGGTGGGGGGAAATATCTCGCAAATTTATGAACCGATTTTTAATTTTTTTTCATCAAACATTTTCTTTTTTTATGCTCTTTCATTTGATATGTTACAAGCGGGACCTTGCTATTTAAAAAAAATAAGTTGGGGGCAGGGGGGCAAAGGGGGGGAATGTGAATGTAACGTTGAATTCAAAGCAATTGGGCCCCCTACGTCAATAGATGATTCCCGCAAACTGCATATTTCTATCTATTGCGGTTTTTACATAAATAAAGATGCAAGTTTTTAAAAAAACACCCTGTATATATATGTCCGTTAGCACGATAACTCGAGCAAAAATGATCCGATTTTGATGAAATTTGGTACAAACGTGTAAACCTACGTTTATTCGAACGAGTTCGCGATCCAGCATGATCGGACCATGGGAACGGGGGTTTACGGGGGGTTTACGGGGGGTTTTATGGGGTAAAATTAGGTTTTTCCCATTTTTGATCCAAAAAACATAAAATTTAGCAATTTATTTCCAAACCATTTTGTAGAGCATAAAAAAACAAATAATTTAGTATATTGAAGCGCTATTATGCGCCTAATGGTTACGGAGAAAATTCCAAAAAATTGTAAATTTAAAATTCCCATGGAGAATAAGTAAACTGTTGTAGTTTGCTTGTTTATGAACATATTTTGATCAAATTTGGAAAATGTTTTTATTTCTTACTAACTATTAACATTTTACAAAAAAAAAACAGTTTTACCCTCCCTGATGCAGCAAACCTAAGTACTTGTTAAAACTAATTCTATTTAAATCGGGGATAAATGTTATATTTTTAAGTAGACATTTCAGTGTAAATCCAATCAGTCAAATGAAAATTCGCTTAGTCTGCAGGTTTGCTGCGGCGGGGGTATTTTGTATGTTTACTGTTATATTTACATAACAACATATGTTTTATTTACATTTTATTTCTAACATGTGTTCAAATTATTATTTTGTTTACTTATTGAATTGTTTATGTTTACTTACAGATTGTGATTTAATAAAAACTTACCTTCTATTTTCTTATACAAAATGTGAACTTTTATTACTAAAATTAGTGGAATCAACAATGGCGACGAGGATGGGATGGTAAGTAGAAAAGAATTTGACTTATGTCTAAAGAAAAGGAAATTACTAGAACTACGCTTGATCATACTGAAGGATGATTTACCAACATGTGAACATTCTCAAGATACATGCACTTACTACACAGATAAACTTTTAGCAATATGGGCTGAAATTGAGGTTACACAGTCAAATATTGAACTTCACACAAATTCAGTAGAAAGTGAATTAGAAATTTGATGGCAGTTAGAAGAAATATATAGAGAGATATGGACATTCCTTGAAGCAGAAAAGAAGTACGATACACATGCAGCAATTTCTGCTTCTGCAACATGCCAAAATGTATCTAATATTCCTTTCCAACCAGAGGAAAGTTTTCAAAACTTCACTCGACGCTTTGAAAACTACACAAAATTACGGGGAAACTTAAGTCCAAAAGTCAAAGTGGATTTATTTTTACAGGCAATCACCCCACAAATACATGAACAGCTATAAGATCATTGCATACCAGATGACCCACATAACAAGCCATATGAGGAATTGATTCACATGTTAATGGCTCAACTAGAACCAAAACCCAGTATTTGGGCACGTCAGCACAAATTTACGACACGTACCCAATTATGTAATGAATCTGTACAAACTTACGCTAATGCTCTTAGAAAGCTCAGTGTAGAATGTCAGTTTACTTGTACAAGTTGTAATGAATCTGTATCTGAAATTCTACTTCGAATGCAGTTTGTCAGGGGATTAAAAGACTCTGATATACGTCTTCAACTTCTTCAAGATAAACTATTGCAACCGTTTAAAGAAGTAGTCGAAAAGGCTGCTACATTGGAACTAGCAAAAAGTGAGAGCAGAATAGTAAAGACAAATGAAAATCAAGAGGAAGTACACCAAGTATCAAGCAAGAACAAACAGCCAGATAGGAAACCATGTAAATCTAACAATATACAACTCTCTGAGTATCAAACTCGTTTGGAGAAACTGAGAAACAAATGCTATAGATGTGGTGATGATTCACATAGAGCACATCAATGCAAGTTCAAAAATGCAGAATGCAACTCTTGTAAACGTTTTGGTCACTTAGCAAGAGTATGTCTAAACCAAACAAAGAAGTAAAACAATCAGATGAAACCGCAGAAAATTCAAGCGATGATGGCACTCATGAAATTTACCAACTTCATTCAAAATCAAATGACAAGTTTATGCTCGAGGTAAAAGTGGAAGGACGACTCATGACAATGGAGTTAGATACAGGAGCGGCTCTCAGCATTCTATCATATGATACATTTAAGCTTTTAAACTCTCCAAAAAGGATTTTCAAGACAAATGTTCAACTCAAGACATACACTGGGGAAATAATCAATCCAAAGGGAGTTGTTTTTGTAAACCTATAAGTATAAAAGAGGATGTTTGTATATATATTTGTTTGTTTGTTTGTTTGGCAGGGATAAACTCGGACACCGCTCGACAGATTGTAATGAAACTTTCAGGCATTATTAAGCATTCAAGGAAGGTTTGTGTGAAGTTTGGTGCTGATCCAACCTAAAGGTGAGTGAGCGTAGCGAACGAGCTCCAACCTAAAGGTGAGTGAGCGTAGCGAACGAACGTCAACCAGGACGTGATTGAGCCATGCGAACGAGATCATCTTGAAAATTAAACGTAACAGTACTTAAATTATAAATAGTCAAAGGCAAGACAACGTCTGCCGGGTTCAGCTAGTGTTCAGTATAAAGATCAAAGTTTTGTTGGAAAACTGTACATTGTTAACAAGTGTGTAGACTCTATATTTGGAAGAGAATGGATAAGAGAGATTCAACTTGATGCAGCTGACATACATTCATTAAATTCAAGTGAAAACGAAAACATCCAAGAACTAGATGATTTGATACGAAGACATTTTCAAAGAAGCATTCAGGGAAAAGGGTCATTTTAATGTAAAAGACGAAACCCAGCCAATTTACATCAAACCTAGACACATGCCATATGCATTACAAGAAAAAGTAGAGAAGGAACTTGAAAGACTGGAGACTTTGAGTATAATCACTCGTGTCGAATCATCCGATTGGGGTACACCCATTGTGCCGGTTGTCAAACCCAATGGTTCAGTCAGAATATGTGCTGACTACAAGGTGACTTTGAACAAAGTTATTAAAGACGAACATTACCCTATACCTCGGATTGATGATATCATGCCAAAGATGCATTGTGGAAAGATATTTTGTACTCTTGATATCAGTAACGCATACTTGCACATGGAGATGGACGAAGACAGTGCCACCATGCAAACGATCAGTACTCATAAAGGGCTGTTTAAAGTGAACAGATTAATGTTTGGAGTAAAAGTGGCACCCTTGTTATGGCAAAGATTCATGGACAAAACATTACATAACTTAGAAGGCGTACAATGTTTCTTTGACGACGTAATTGTCCAAGGATCTAACAGGGAACAGCTTCTTCGCCGACTGGAACAGGTGTTTGAACGATTGAAGTTAAATGATTTGAGGTTAAATAGAGAGAAGTGTAAGTTTTTCCAGAACAAAATTGAGTACTTAGGTCATGTGATTGATAGCAAAGGACTACACAAGTCAGATGCTAAAATACAGAGTATTTTAAAATGTAAAAGACCAGAGAACGTAACTGAACTCCGAACTTTCCTAGGCCTTGCGAATTATTACAACGAATTCATAAAGAATTTGGCTACACTGCTACATCCTTTGAATCGGCTGCTACGAAAAGGAAACACTTTTACATGGAGCTCTGCTTGTGAACAGAGTTTTCTGAAGATTAAAGAAATTATTACAAGTGATGACGTGTTGGTACACTTTGATCCTAGCTTGCCACTGGTCTTAGCTACTGATGTTTCGCCGGTAGGTGTAGGAGCCGTTCTTTCGCACCGCTATAGGGATGGAACAGACAGGCCAATTGCCTTCGCCTCTCGATCTTTATCAAAATCAGAACAAAAATACTCTCAAATCGATAAGGAAGCCTTGGGAATATATTGGGGCCTGAAAAAGTTTTACCCGTTTTGTTATGGCCGCAAATTTACTTTGATCACTGATCACAAACCGCTGGTGTCAATTTTTAATCCAGCAAAGACCTTACCAACAATCACGGATATTCAACTATGCTCACTTTCTCTCCGGGTTCGACTATGACATAGAGTACAGACAAACGGCTCATCATTGCAATGCAGATTATCTCTCTCGATTCCCTATCGAAGTTGTACAAGAACATTCTGTAGACGACCTCTCGAAGTACTACATAAATCAACTGGAAACACTCAATATCAACAGTACCGTGGTAGCTAAGGAAACTCTCAACGATGCTGTTTTGGGTCCAGTCCTACAGGCCTTGAAATCGGGACAATCTGTTGAACAATACGGATTTCACGATAACGAGCTGTCCATTCAAGATGATTGTGTACTGAAGGGCTGGAGAGTCATGATACCTCAATCTCTCAGACCTCATGTGCTTCGAGAACTACACGTAGCTCATTTAGGAGGAATAAAAATGAAGGCTTTAGCTCGCAGTTTTTGATGGTGGAAAAGTATAGACAAGGATATTGAAGATATGGTAACTGAATGTCGACAATGCATTGAAAAATGCAACAACCCGAGAAAAACTATCCATCCATGGGAACAACCTTCTAATCCATGGGAGAGGGTGCACATTGATTTCTTAGGACCAACAGATGGCCAACAGTACCTGATATTAGTGGATGCCTTTAGTAAGTGGGTGGATGTGATACAGACGAAAACAACTACAAGTACATGGACAGTCCAAGAATTACAGAAAATCTTCTCAACTTTTGGGTTTCCTCACATCTTAGTTTCAGATAATGGAAGACAGTTTGTTTCTCAAGAGTTCAAAAACTTCATGAATGAATGTGGGATTATTCACAGAACAACGGCACCATACCATCCAAACTCAAATGGCCAGGCTGAAAGGTACGTGCAGACTGTCAAGAAGGCGCTAAAATCCATGGAGGGAGAAAAGGGTACACTGCAAAATAAAATCCAAAGACTTTTAATGCAACTCAGGCAATCCCCGAATTCAACAGGTACATCAGCATATCACCTAATGTTTGGAAGGAGTGTACGAACAAACCTCGCAATAATTGTTCCAACATTAGAACCGAACAAATATCAGAAGAAGGGAGTCCAAGTCGGTATAAAAAGGAATTTCAAAGTTGGAGATAAAGTGCAAGCACGGGAATATGTCAATGGTTCGTCCAAGTGGTATTTGGGCCATATAACTCAAAAGCAAGGACATGTAATGAACGTAGTTCAGCTGGAAGATGGACTAAGAAGACATGTTGACCAGCTGATTCTTCGTAAAGTGCCGCAGCACAGTAAATAGAGGAGGAGGTGTTAACATATGTTTTATTTACATTTTATTTCTAACATGTGTTCAAATTATTATTTTGTTTACTTATTGAATTGTTTATGTTTACTTACAGATTGTGATTTAATAAAAACTTACCTTCTATTTTCTTATACAAAATGTGAACTTTTATTACTAAAATTAGTGGAATCAACATTTACCATTTTGTGAGTAACAGTATAAGCGTAAATATATGTTTTATGTGACGTTTCTTTTATTTACTTTCCGTAAATATAATAACACATACAATGCTGATCAAGAAGTTATTTATTTTCTAATGTCTATTCCCTAACTAAACAAAAAGCGACAAACATTCCAATACAGTAAACATGTTTGTATATTATATTCAAGGGTTTTATTTGTCCTTTAAATGTCTAACTGACAAGATAATCTTCTTTCATGCAGAGTTTTTATCAGAAAGTCGTCCTTCAAAGAATCTATGCAACTGAATGACAGTTTTAAAACTATCTATTATATTTTTAATGAATATTAACACTTATGTGTCTATAAAGTACTCAAAGTGTAAATGTTACCTTTGATACAGTAATTAGACAATTTAAACACATTTGAATCCAATAACAAACAAAATACCAAATATTTAGAAGTAACAAAGGGTTGTTATGAGAGCTCCAAGATCAAGTTTTTGTTCTAATCAAAATAATAAAATTAGTGCCAAATTCATGAATTAAGAAGTTTATGAAGAATTCTTTTTCCCCTTAGACCTTCAATATGTGATGTAAGATGGTTTTCTTACCTTATCTAACCATTCTTATTGATTATTTAAAACTATCTACTTTATTGCTCCAGTACTTAAAATTTGTTAACCTAGTTACTACTTATTTTAGTATACATCAGTAGAGATGGATTTTAATCATAACCTGACTTTCAACTGTTCCATTCGTTGCTTCATACGTTTCCGCATTTCCTTATACCTAAAAACATTCAAATTTCAAACTTACAAAAGAAAAATCAGGTTTAAAAATTTTAAAAGTCGTCAAAATTTCATAATGTTGGAAACTAAACATGGTCTCTAATGATGTGAATTAAATAATACTAGAGGTCGTCCAATGGTCGAAAACTCAACCAAAAATATGTAATGTACAGAATTCTATATTTCCACCCACACTGAAAAAAAAACATGTGATAGGGATTTGTTTTGAAAGTGTCTTGAAAAAAGCATTTTGTATCAAGGGCTGTAAAACAATATTTTGCCTATGTGGCAACATGATGTGAATGCCGTCGTATCACGTTGTGTGGCTTCGGACCGGAAGTGTTTCCCATAGCAAAATCTGCAATGATGCTTGTGCTTAGGTAGGAAAAGAAATGGATAGGACATGGACTCTGGACAGGAAATTTCTGGTTGGTTGCAATGCACGCTGAGTCAGAAATTGTTCGACTGCCTGCACATGCACACTCTCAAAAGAACTCTGTTCATGTCCCTAAGGTGTAGCCTTAGTGATAGAATATTTCTGTGTCGTTTCCTCTCCTTTTCCATTCCCTTCCTTTTCCTGACTGTAACCATTACTTGGTCTGTATAGTTATACATGGTGTCTACTAAACCTGGTTTGAAAAATTCAAGGAGTTTTCCAGGAGAATTCAAGACAAATTCCCGAATTTTAAGAACTACTATCGGAACCCGTTCAACTAATCGCAACCCGCTAATAATAATTTATTATTACTATTAATGATTATTTTAATTTAAAACAAAACTTTTCCAAAGAAAAATATTTTATACAACATAATAAAACAGTAAAACTAATAGGTAAGGCGACACCAGCTATCATCTCCTGCGATCGTGGGAATACCGGTGAGCATATCTTGCAGTCTCCTCAACACAGGCAACCGATCGCGGCAAAACAGGTTCGCATATTTTATTATTTCAGCGACACCGATAATCGTCTCCCACGATCGCAGGAATACCCGTGAGCATATCCTGCGGTTTCGGCAACACCGATAATCGTTTTCCGCGATCGCGGCAATACCCGTGAGCATATCCTGCGGTTTCGGCAACACCGATAATCGTTTTCCGCGATCGCGGCAATACCCGTGAGCATATCCTGCAGTTTCGGCAACACCAATAATCGTCTTCCGCGGTCGCGGCAATACCTGTGAGCATATCCTGCGGTTTCGGCAACACCGATGATTATCGTCTCCCGCGATCGCGGCAATACCCGTGACCATATATCGTGGTTTCGGCAACACCGATAATCGTCTACCGCGATCGTGGCAATAACCGTGAGCATATCTCTAAATAACCGTGAGCATGACTCTAATGTTTTGTTTTCAGGAAAATCCAATTTAACTATTGAAAAATCCTCAAACAGGAGTCTCCTCTCTATAAAAAAGTTTTTGGATGAAAGAAATCTGCTTATCAGCACAACAAAATCAAATCTAATATCCTTTTCAACTAAACAATCAATAACAGCATTTGAACCTAATATTTTTATAAAAACAGACAAAATTGATCAGGTAAACCAAACAAAGTTTCTGGGACTGGTTATTGATGAAAATCTATCTTGGGATAATCACATAAACTATGTAGTAAATAAATTATCATCTGGCATTCATGCCTTGCGGCTGATGTCCAAGGTTGGCAACTTGGAAACTCTTAGGATAATCTATTATTCTCTAATTCATTCCCACATATCCTATGGAATCGCCATTTACGGAGCAACAACTAAGGCAAATTTAGATAAAATACTTATAAAACAAGAAAAAGCTATTAGAGTGATCATGAAATTAAAAAGAACAGATTCAGTTAAAAATATCTTTCCTGAATTGGGTGTATTAACAGTTTACAGTTTGTATATATATGAGACAATAATTTATGCAAAACAATTTCATTTATTATCCACTGCAAGTAAATATAACACACGCTTTCAAATTAACCTTCCTAGACATAATTTAGAATTCTATACCAAAAAACCTTCATATGCAGGCTTAAAATTTCTTAAAAAATTACCGATTTCACCTAAAAAAGAAAATAATACAAACCGATTCAAAAGCCTACCAAAAGACTTGTTGATAAGAAACCCATTTTATTCCATCAAAGAATTTTTAAATTGTAATCTCGAAACGACCATTTGAATTCCAGTTACTACCTAGTTTTACTCTAACGTAACCTTCTAATATTTTGTGATTTTTTAAAGTTATAGCACTCATTTTTAGTTTTACTATATAAATCCTTTGTGAATGATTTTAATTATTTAGTTTATAATTTTTTGTTTATGTTAGTTTAATGACGCTATTCAAGACATATTGTCTAAACTTTGTGAATAAAGAATATTTGATTGATTGATTGATTGATTGATCCTGTGGTTTCGGCGACACCGATAATCCTCTCCCACGATCGCGGCAATACCCGTGAGCATATCCTGCGGTTTCGGCGACACCGATAATCGTCTCCCGCGATCGCGGCAATACCCGTGAGGATATCCTGCGGTTTCGGCGACACCGATAATCGTCTCCCACGATCGCGGCAATACCCGTGAGCATATCCTGCGGTTTCGGCGACACCGATAATCGTCTCCCGCGATCGCGGCAATACCCGTGAGGATATCTTGCCGTTTCGGCGACACCGATAATCGTCTCCCGCGATTTCGGCAACAAAAGCAATAGTGTTTGGTTAGCCGACGATTCCGATGACCGGGCTGTGGATTCCCGGAGGTTCGGGTGGATTCCTGGAGTTTTCCAGGACATTTCAAGGTAGGATAAAATTCTCGGAGTTTTTCCGGTTTTCCCGAATTTCCCGGAGTGTAGACACCATGTTATATATATTTTTCCTCTGAATATTCAATTGTTAGACTTACTTGGCTTTAATTCTCCGAACTTCCCTCTCCTCTTCATATGAATATCTTTCCAGAATAGCACGTAGCTCGGTAGAGGTGAGATTAAGAAACTGGGCAACCTGAAAAATATGTTAAGTTTTTTTTAAATTTATTTTTATATTCACTAAAATCATATTTATAACTATGTGTATTGTAAGTTATTACTATCAATCTTCTATATATTAATAGGCAAGCATGTTTCTTTAAAACCTTTTATCTCAGCTCGTGTTCATCACAGGGGAAATCTATGAATACTATTAAAAAGATATTTTCCTGTAGATGTGAGAATACCTTTATAAATTAAAATAGGCGTAAAATAAGCACAAAAAATGAATTTAAAATTTATAAAAATTAACATGGGTCTAATGGGTTGCCATGATGGTGACAAAATAACAACACAATATAAACAAAAACAACAGAAAATCAAAACAAATTGAAGAAATTCTAATCACGTGTTTTATTTTCTACAGTGTGGGGTGAAAATAGAGAAGTCTGTTAGTACATTACATATTATTGGTTGAGTTCTCGACCACGGGACGACTTCTAGTTAATATTATTTAGTAAATAATTTTTTACTTGTAGCTATTTATGACAGTATTTATACCCAATTGACCTTCTCCAATATTTATCTAACAGAATGGACAGTCTAAAAAAACCAGACTGATGTTCAATAATAAATTCTAGCAATAATACAGTAGTACCTCTCTTGTCAACACACAGTTAGTACAAAATCTGTGAAGAATTGAAGGTCTACTGATACACAATTTCAGTTGATGTCCAACCAAGCTTGAGTGAACAAAAATGTATCTATCTGTTGGTGACTAAAATTATTCTGTGCTATAAGTTGACTGAAAATAGTTGGTTTTAATCATGTGATGAAATTTGCCTTGACATTTTAATTTTAGTTTATAAACTTTTCCTATGCAAAGTGTTTTGACTAAACTACGTTTTGGGATGTAAGGAATCTCGTCCCGTTTTTAAGTGACTAACTATTACATCTGCCTAAAGCCCCTGTCACACGGGGCTTGTTTTAGCAGCTAGTTCTCGCTGCGAGCTCCAGCAGCTCTAGTTGCTGGTTCTCCAGCATGCTAGTAGTCCTGTGTTACGAAGCTGAGGAACTAGCGCTACAAGTCTTGTGTTGTGATTTGCACTGTGTGTGTAGTCAAACAAAAATAATGTCCTCTTTTGGCATTAGACGTGTTGTTTTTGTTTATAATTGTCTATGATCAGCCATCATAAAAGTAAAAAGAGTGCAAGGCAAAAAATGCAATGTTAAAATATAAACTATTTATTATTATTTTTTACCTACTATGGGCTTGTAGATTAACAAATGAAAAACAGATAAGTTGTGGTAGGCCTATCACAAAAGTTTGTTATCTTTTACCAACACAAAAAAAACACATTCAATTAGTTTAAATAGGTGAGATATAACAATAATTGTTACAATGGCATTATGAGAATACATGAAAACATATTTTCTTAACATGAAGTTTAAAATCTTTTCTTAATTAATTGAAATTACATATTCAATTAATTTAAATTTGTTGATTTTTATTATTGCGAGAACTAGCACGATACTGTTGGCTCCGGTCAGACGGAGCTGGAATGGCGCTAGAGACCACAGCTGGGTGGTCACATGATCTGCTAGTACCTATTCAAGCGCTTGTAATATTAAACTGTTTAAACCCTCCAGCGGATGTCTTCCTCCTTGACTTGAGGTAACATTCTTGTCTTCCTTTGCATTGATTCCAGAATCAATTCTGGTCTGTCAAACCGCATTTGTTAAGTGGAAATCACCGTATTCACATTTTTGCCACAAACAAGTAAGGGCCTTACCATTTTTAACCGCTTAAAATCCAGCCACGATAATTTTTTATACTACCTACGACAGTCAAGGAAGTAACTGCCGTAATAACTAGCCTAAAGAACAAAACTCCTCTGGTTATGATAACATAATAATGGATTGTGTCAAAAGAATTGTAGATGTAACCTTAGTTCACATTATAAATTTAAGTTTTGTAAATGGTGTTTTTCTGCATAAATTAAAATCAAGTATTGTAGTTCCAATACAGAAAAAAATAGCTTGAAACTTGACAATCTAAGACCAATAGCTCTTTTGTCTGTTTTTTCTCTCAAATATTTGAAAAAGTTTGCAAAATATGTTTGTTAAAATAAAATTTTTAATAATTTAAGATTTTTAGTAACAGACAATTTTGGGTTTATTAAAGGTAAATCCACAGAAGATGCTTTGATTACAGTTACGTACAAAATTTATAGCAACTGCAACTTAAATTTAAAGACCACAGGGCTGTTCATAGATTTTAAAAAAGCTTTTGACTTTGTAAATCACACAATAATTCTTTGAAACAAATTAGAAGCTGCCGGTATCAGAGGTGTGGCCTTAAATTGGTTTAAAAGTTAGAGGAGCCAACAGGTAAGAATTAAAAACAATGTCAGTAAACCCCACATTGTAAGATCGGGTGTTATATATACACCTTCGCAAATACAGTATCTGACAGTTTCAAGCCAAAACAAACGCTTCGCAATTAAATGTCATGCCACCCCATATGTTAGTCCATATGTTAAATCCAATGATTAAACTAAAAAGGCTTTATAGGCCTACTATGAGAAATAGATCTATGAGTCATAGCCCTAAGGTAGGCCTATAGTTGAAAGTTACTTTCCACAATGGTTAAAAGTATTTAAAGTACTACCTCAACCTCACCATTTAACACTTTATTCGGGTTGACATTTTCATTATCAAAGGTGCTCAAATTGTCCTTTTCGTGACACTAAGAAATAAGGACATTAATGTGTTATAAACAGACATACACACAAAAATACAGAACTTAATTAGGGAATTTGTTACGTTTTAAGCATAACAAGTACATATAAAATTAATATTTGAAATCTTTGTCAATGTCATCAAATTTTATCATAACAATTTATATTTGCTTGGACCGAAGATGACGCGAAATGCTGTCGAAATGAATGCTTACTATATGAAATTAAGTAGGCCTACTATAGACGATTTAGATTGGTAATTTATGATACAAATTACCAAAATAGGCAATGAACTATTAATACATAACAACGTAAATCGTAAACAATTCACGATGGTTTGCTAAACAAATGTTTTACTTAAATGAGTTATCATTTTCTTAGCATAAACTAACATTTTGGAATCCAGACAGAAAAAGCAAAACTTATACAGTTAAGACATCAATTAAACTGAATAGGACTGTATAAATAAGGTGCAATACCAACAATAACTAATTTGTAAATTACAGTGATGTGTTGGTACGTAAAAATTATTCTTGCTGCTACCAATGGTTCTAAGGAAAAGAACCAGTACCAAAAATCAACGTTTACAGTGGGACCGCGTCTCGTTGTCCCTCCGTCTCGTTGTCCCTCCGTCTACTTGTACCTCGAGGCCTAGGGACAACTAGTCGTAGGTACAACTAGACGTAGGTACAAGTAGACGGTGGCTCACCCGACTAGTTGTACCTGCAGATTTTTAGGAGGTACAACTAGACGTAGGTACAAGTAGACGTAGGTACAACTAGACGTGTATCCCACCGACAAGTAGTATCACCTAGCTTGTACGGATGCGACCAGTTGTCCCTACGACTAGTAGTCCCTACGACTAGTAGTCCCTACGACTAGTGGTCCCTCCGTCTAGTAGTCCCTACGTCTAGTTGTACCTACGCGTATTTTGCGTCCTTATAGTCTAGTTGTATCTATCCTTCAATTCGTTACCCTGTTTAATTGATTACTGCACGATTACTTTTTAATAATACCCTTAATTAAATCAGGAACTGCAGTGTTCCGAGTCGATTGAGTATGATTGGCAAATATTTTTCACTGCAATACGATGTTTTAGTAGTTTTACAGACGTTAATTGGAGGCTGAAAGCTACGCATTGCTGTCCAGGGTCGAAATGGCAGCTATAGTTGTGATTAAAATTTTCCAGCCCTGGTACCGAAAATCGCTTATTTAATTAAAACATTTATATATATCATTAAATATACAAGCAGTATATCCCTAATGAATTGCAATAGACCGCTGCCCAGCAATTATGTATTACTATTTTTGCTGATTCCTTTAAATATTTTTTCACATAACCTTAAAGTATTTGCATTGATTAGTGTGCATATCTTATAGTTCACAATGGATTTCCCAGTGATCAATGAACAATGAAGTGTACAATGAAGTTGAGGTCCAGCGGTTGAAAACTCGACAAAAACTATGCAATGTACTACACATACTTCTCCATTTAACATACACTGTAAATAATAAATGTGATTGGAATATGTTCCATTTGTTTTGATTTTATTTTCATAATTAGTTGTTATTTCGTCACCAGCATAGCAACCCGTTAAACCCATGTTAGTTTTAAACATTTGTAATTATTTTTAATTTATAAAGGCATTCTGTAGGAAAATACATTTCCACCGATATGCGGATATTTTCTCTGTGATGTTCACGAGCTGATAAAAAGGTTGTAAAGAAACATGCTTGCCTACATTATTGATATATTTTCTCAGTTTTGTATAGTTTGGTGAAAAACAGCAATCGTACCACGGACCGATTTCATCTTCGTCTCGAACTTAAAAATGATCCCGACCTGAAAAAAAGTCATTTTCGGCCCTAGGTACGAAATATACTCTTAAACTATCGTAGGCTCGGTGGATACTAAACTCTATCTTGGAATTGCATACACTCGCTCCTATCTTTAAGTTTACGTTGTTGCCATACAATAAATGTATAAATAAACACAAAAATTCACAAGTTTTGTTGTAAGTACCTATATCGTGTATAAATAAAAACATACAATAGCATCATGTGTATGTGTATTCTGTAAAACTTTAAACAAATATTAGTAAAATAGTTTTCAGGCAAACTATTGTTGAATGAATTAGTTTTAAGTTGTTAAATTAACCTCGACCCATGCTATATGTTTAATGGAGTTTGTCCGGCAAAATACCATAGTAAAATTAAATCAAATAAATAAAATCAAAAGCAATTCATAACAAAAGAATAATAGATACAGAATGAACGTAATTTCTGAAAATCGACAGGGCCCACATATGCGAAGCCTGTGCGTGGGGACCGAGTTGACTCAATAATTGGCAATTTGTCATAGTCTTGTAACACAATTAACTACCACTATTATAATTATCAATACATTTTCTAAGGAGAAACAAACGTCCAATTATTTCTAGGCAGCCACAACAGATACTTTAGAAAACTACGTTATAAGAATTAGAACAACTCAAAAATTAAATTGTTAACATGATTTGTTTAGCCTAACGAAGAAAATCATATACGCCGATGCTTGATGGCAAATCTGTGCGTGCATACCTTTAATTTGAGACCTCAATAATAAAAATGGTCGGGTAGCAGAGCCAAACGAATAACCCATTTTCTTAAATTTATAAGATTATTTAATTATTTATTTATTTTACTTGACTGTTAATACCAAAGCATAAGCTTCAACTTCGTGTAGATATTATGCGTCCAGATTACGAATAAACATAAATCAATCTTACACCAATATACCAATAAGTTTAATAAACCAAAATTGCACATACTCCGGACAGATTTCTTATAAAGAGATACTATGACAATATGATCAAATCTCTAGTTAATATCGTTTAGGTTGTGTATTGATTAGTCAGGACATTGATTGAATAAATAAATATTTAAACAGTAGATATATATATATATATATATACTAAAACATAAATACAGCACAAAACAAACATATAAAACATAAACGTAAAACATAAAACATAAATGTACAGTACATAAATAGCCTAATTGTTACAATAAATTAACAATGATCATTTGTTAAATTAATCAGTTCAATGTTATTTATATAATACGACCATAAAGATAGGCGAATGTCACTCGTGTTTATTAGGACAATAAGACGATATACCTTATTGTTGATTCAGGAACACGCCATGAACTCGTAGTGATTAAACTTAACTGAATTTTAATTTCTATTATAGTATATTTTTCCCTTTGAATACATGTTCTTGTTAAATTCAATTATATGTAAATTATTTTTTACATTCATAATTATTTTGTTCTTTTTATATATTTCTTCATTACATTTAAACTATATAAACTAAATTTTATACTGAGCTAGGTATGTGTACACTGGCTATCTAGTCTGCAACTAAACCAAGATTAGTTTTACTAAGAACTAATAAGCGCGCGCAAAAAAAGTCATATCTGGGTTATTTGTTCAATGGTATTTAAATACAGAGCTTTAATTACGTTTGCGTAGAAGGTAATTAAGATGTTTTTTTGAGAAAAGTTAGTAGTTAAGTGTGAAATAAACTAATTTGTCAAAGTATATGCATCAACTACCAAACTACGCCAGTTTACGTAATATCCATAAGAATAACATATACATATTTAATTTGAACTTGTTGTAATATTCTCCGTGACTAATACCGTACAAAACACTTTATTATACTCAATTATTTGTTTTTGTAAACTCTGAATTTATTTATTTAAGATAATTGTTTAAAGTTGTTGTTTAAGCTAGTTAATGTTAGTTTTCTATAGAAAGGTACAGTTTAAGTGGAAAAAAAACAATGATAGCAGATCTTGACAAGAAATAAGGAAAACCAAAGTGTAATATGGATAAGGACTGACCAAGGGACACAAGTATGTTGTTGTCAAGAACAGGGGTTTCTCAATGAGCTGCAGACAAGCCAAATTTTCCTGGTTATTGTAGCAAGTTGTTTATAATAAATTGGTGTAAGATTGTATGATTTTTAAAGAAATAAAATAAATCCCTTAAACTGGTGACAAGTTGAAGGGGAGATACAACTAGCCGCAGGTACAACTAGACGTAGGTACAAGTAGGCGTAGGTACAACTAGTCGTAGGTACAAGTAGTCGTAGGTACAAGTAGTCGTAGGTACAAGTAGTCGTAGGTACAAGTAGTCGTAGGTACAAGTAGTCGTAGGTACAAGTAGTCGTAGGTACAAGTAGACGCAGACGTATGAGGTACAAGTAGACAGTGACGTTCCCGACTAGTTGTACCTGTAGATTTTTAAGAGGTACAACTAGACGTAGAGACAACTAGTCGTAGGTACAACTAGACGTCCACTCCATCGTCAAGTTGTCTCTACAGCTTTGGACGGGGTACAACTAGACGCCTGTCACCAAAATGCAGCAGGTACAACTAGACGCCGGTACAAGTAGACATCGCCCCTTTACAGTTAGCCACTAAAGTGCATTCGACCAATTAAATGCGTTAATCAAGTCCCAAGGTTAGTGATTTCTTGGTATTAAATTTTCTCGTAAAAAGTTATCGGCAATCAAAGTTATTTCCCATTAATTGCTTTATTCATAAACAACTTTTAATTTAGGCCTAAACTTATTGGTGTCAGTAAAAAAAAAAAAACAACCTTATACTTAAACAACTTTTTGTTAATTAATATATTACGTATTCTCTAAACAATGATTGGTATATCTATTAACATTAGAAAGAAATGTGACAAAAATCACACAATGCTGAGTTTTTGGACGTTTGTAGTATTATTTCTTAAGTAGGGAGGACGTGTATTCTAGGGAAAAGTACCGGTATCAAGGATCGTCGTCAAAAAGGTTGTTATGAATAATTGTGTAGGCGTAAGTACCCAAGAGAGATGGGCTATGGGCCTATTGGCTGTATGGTCCAGCGATTGCATCACACGGTGAGTAGGAACAGAAAGTGACACATTGGAAGCGAGTTTAGCATCATCCATAAACCGTAAACCTCTGTTAATCACCCACTGCAGTTCTTTACTTTACACTTTACACAACCGCCATCGAAGCGCCGTCAATGAGTGGAAACCTTGTTTGTAAGCTATTGGCGACGATCATTAATAAATTTAAGTTTTCCAGCCCTATACAACACTGATTCAAGGTCTTCTTTCTGGTTATCTAACCTCAAGAACAATTTTATACACAAAGAATATCTGGTTCCTGACCTGGATGACGCCTAGTTATTTAATATAATTTACGGTTACACTATATTATTCCACTTGCGATTAATTAAATCCGTTATGTAAAAAAAAGTGTTTAATCTTACTTGGTTAGGATTTGCCTTCAAAATGTGATCGGAAATAGTTGTGGTATTTGTAAACAACATTTGTAAACATATCAGTGACAGCTAGAAAAAATAATCTTGATCCGAACAGCTGTTCGTTGTTTCATAGATGATTATTATGTGATAAAAATTGGACTAAACTTGACAAAAATCGCACAAAACTGCATATTTGAACGTCCGTAATTTTATTTACAAAGTAGTAAGGCCATATTTTAATGGCTAAAGACACTCTCGCCAATCCAGTGAATACATCAAAATGACTTGGATCGTGATAGGTACTCTCGTTTTCCTGGAGAAGATTGCGTAAAATGCCGTCTTGAGTGTTACAGAAAGACAGACAGACAGAAATTTAGATGAGACTTGTTTCGGCTTCTTTAATGTATAAAACGTAAAAATAACCTAAAACTTTATGATTCTGAGCAATGTACATACAAAACTCTAATTTTATTTATATAGATGGTGAATTATGGAGAAGACTGCTTAGATAAATACGCGTATTCACACTCTAAAATAGTATTAATAGAAGATTTCAACATTGACCTGTCCACTGACAGTTTTATTGCTAGTAAGTTTACTGCGACCTTATCTTCATATGATTTGCACAATGTCATAAGATCATACACAAGAGAATCTTAGGTTCACGTACCCTCATAGACCATATATTCACGAATGACAGTAACAGCCCCGAAAGCGATGTTGTCAAATCATTTTTATCTGACCATTACGCTCAAACTATAAAGCTTGAAATATCTCCATCCAATTAGGACGCAGGGGCGAAGTTTCGGTACTGTAGAAAATTTAGTGTATCAAACATGGAATCTTTTAAATATTTACTTGGACGAGAGAGCTGGGTCGATTTATACAAAGCAGAAAGCACGCAGGAAAAGTACAATATATTTAACAGCACACTTGGCCATTACTTTGAAATTTCATTTCCGAAAATAAATAAAATAAATAAGAATAAACCCAAGAAACGAATAAAACTTTCTCCAGAACTGCTTCATCTAGTGTTTCCAGTATTACGAAAAGACAAAAGACTTACATTCAGATCATTTCCTGAGACAGTACTATTTGAGACTGAAACTCAGATACAGAAACTTGATAAGAGATATTAAAGCACAATCAGTACTAAATACAATTGAAAAGTCGAGCAATAAAACAGTAGGAACTTGGAAGGTAATAAATGATATTAGACCAAAACGGAAAAGGGAACAGGAAGGCATTTCTCTTAAAAACAACAACGGTAATGTGGTGGTCAAACCAGAAGAGGTATGTGAGGCCTTCAATAAGCATTTTGTTGAAGTGGGGAGCATGCTTGTTTGAAAAAAGAAACACTCCCTCTTTCAGTTCAAATAAAAAACAAATAAACTGCTCATTTTTTCTGAGTCCCGTTACCGAGGAAGAAATTAAAAGTATAATTAACGGATTAAAAAATAAAAAGTCTGCTGGAATTGACGAAATATCCCCGAATTTGCTCAAATATATATCAGATGTTGTTACAAAACCTCTATGCCACTTGATAAGCACTTCCTTTGTTGAGGGAAGATTTCCTAGCAACCTTAAGGAGAAGACCATCACTAATAAGACCTATATTTAAGAATGGAGATAGAATGTGCTGCAACAACTACCGCCCTATAAGCCTAGTCTCGACCTTCTCCAAAGTTTTTTAGAAGGCAGTGCTGAGTAGATTGTGGATATTCCTTGAGAAACACAGCATACTATTTAAAAGTCAGCACGGGTTTGTTAAAAACAAATCAACGACAAGCGCAATTCTCAGTCACATAAACGGAATTGTAAAAGATATGGATTATAGACTAGCAGTAGCTGGGATGTTTTTTGATTTCAGTAAGGCCTTTGACCTCGTAAACCATAGACATCTCCTTAGCAAAATGAATGACATGGGCATTAGAGGCACAGCTCTCGATTGGTTTTCGTCCTATCTTGAAGGTAGAAGGCAGACTGTAATCATACCTGCAGTTGATAACACGGGCCATCTACGGAACCATGTCTCTTCTGAGGCTGTAGTGAAGAGGGGTGTGCCACAGGGGTCCGTCCTGGGGCCGATCCTCTTCCTTCTGTTCATTAATGACCTGCCATCTAGCGTAAATGAGGCAAATATATGCCTATTCGCGGACGACACTTCCCTAACTGTGTCCAGACCGAGTATGGAGGAACTGGAACTTGTCACCTTTCTGGAATCAAACTCCATTCTTCAGTGGTGTGAAGAAAATGACCTAATCTTGAACGCCCAAAAAACCCAAATAGTTCAATTTTCCATTTCTAACCGGTCAAGACGGTCCCACTATGACTTGAACATTCTCCTCGACGATACCACTATCTCTCCTTCTTCAGAAGTAAAATCCCTCGGTCTTGTCCTTGATGAAAACCTCAAATTCCACAGCCACATCGAGCACGTCAGCAAGAAAGTATCGGTGGGTATATTTATGCTGAGAGTTCTCAGCCAATCAGCCACCACTGATGTCCTATTATCAGTCTATTATGGGCTTGTTTACCCTCATCTGACTTATGCGGTTCCTGTTTGGGGGTGCGAAAGTGAGAGGACTAGGTTCTTGTTTAGGCTTCAGAGAAGGGCAATTCAAATTGTGTTTTCTATTTCCAAACAACAATCATGCAGAGATTATTTCAGAGAATTTAAAATTTTAACTTTCCCATCTATTTAAATCCTCGAAACTCTATTTTCCATAGCAAAAATACTTCCTTTTTCTCATCTGCAAAAAATTCCAGGTATCCATTGCGCAATACTTTAAATCTACCAATTCCCCGGCATTCCACTTCTTTCTTTCAAAGAAACTTTCATTACAATTCCGTAAAACTATTTAATAGTCTTCCACCTCAACTGAAGGCCGAACAAGATCCAAAAAAGTTTAGAACAGGTCTAAAGTCCATGTTGTTAGACAGATCATTTTACAGCGTCCGTGAATACCTACTTTAGTGGTCATTCACAAAGTCATGTGCGCATGTTTAGTTATTTAGTTATATAGTTTTTTCAGTAAGGAATTTTTGTTATAAAGATGTACTAAATTTATTTTTTTCTTGTATTGACTTGGCTAATGCAAGTATTGTCAGTTTGGCCCAATAAATGACTTATTGACTTATTATTATTATTGAAAATTCAAAAAAGTGTAAATTTAAAATTCCTATGTTATTCTGGGTCCGCGGAATCTGCTAACTCTGGAACTCGCTAACACCGTGTTAAATGCCCTATCTTCAAATTTGGTCGATGAGCAGAATTCGCTAACTTGTTCGGTTTCGGAATTGGCTAACTCTGGAACCCGCTAAAACGCTCTAGAGCCGGGTTAGCGAATTCCGTCCTAGTACGGAAGTCGCTAAGTCGGTCTCTCAGCGGAACTCGCTAACTCCCAATCAGAAGCCTCGCATGCCGTCCAATGGGAGCCAAGCACGAAGATTTTTGGCCAGTGTTGCTGAAAGTGTTGTGATACGTTCGTATCGGTACCATAATGTTGTATCCTACGAATAATTGAGTTCGAGCAATGTAGTCGATGTAAAATAGATGTACATTCAGAAGTATGTTTATAATTATTGTTATGATTATTATTAGCGTGGAAAATGTATTATAGTCTTATTTAAATAGCTGTTTTTTCGTTTGTAAAAAGATAGTTCATTTGGATCTTTTTCAGGGGGGAGCTCTACCTCAGCTTGGATATCTCAATACGAGGTTGCTGAACGCCGATGTCCTTAAACCACTGCATTGAACAGCGCCATGAAGAGCGCTTGCAAGACTTTCGAATCTGGGTGGTTGATCACATCGTTATCCTTAAAGTTTTTGTTTTTTTATAAACTAACTGCAGTTTCTTGTTTTTAAGTTTTTAAGAATCTATTGCACTTTTCACGTATTTTATTTTTTCTCTAAAAATTATTTGTACACGTTAAAACTAATGATAACAAACGTGTATTTTAACATTTTTACCAACCTTTGAGCCCAACATTTTTTAAATTATCAAACTTTAGAAAAACGACAAAACTACAATAATATTTAACGAAAAATATGACACCAAGATCTTTTAAATTGGTTCACAAATGGGGCTACAAACAGTAAAAACTAAAACCCTTGCATTTGCTTGCGCCAGACCTAGAGCGGAGCCTTAATGAAATATATATTTTCAAAGGCGGTAAATTGTTTCTTTTATTTGAATAATAACATTGTGAACTGCTGCAAAATAAGGATTAACTTCGTATTTTAGACTGGGCTTGTAACCTTGAATGCTTGTCCTTGATAGGTAGTGCGGGTGTTAACACTAGTGTTGGTTCTTCTTATTATTTCTGTATTATTACCGAAATTATTCCAAATAAATAGGCTCGATTTTTGTATAGGTGATATGATTTACCAAGGTACATAAATTAATTAATAACGGAAATCTAAAACGTTAACAATGTATTACAATGTTGTGTCTTTACTTTAACCAAACAAAGGAATTTAAGTGTTGTTACATTAAATGTTATTAGGAAAATATTAGGGGTCTGCGGTACAGAAAATTTAAGGTCGGTACGGTTCGGTACGGTACAATCTTTTGTTCCTCGGTTCTCCGTACAAAATCGGTACGGTACGCGGCTACCCGTATTTTTGCGGTTTTCTGCTCACAACTGTATCTAAACCATTATTTTTAACCTAAAACCTTTTATTACTACGAGGATTGTGTCAAGAAAAACCACAGTTAAGATAAAGGCTTTACCTATTTTACTCTGAGATACTTTGAATAGCCATGATAAAAGTGGTTTTAAAAATAGGATAAGAGTTTTAGGAATAAACAGGTTTGAAACATTTATTGCCAAGATGATTTCACACAACTGGTAAATTATTTCCAACCAACACAATGTCTAGTTGTTTTTAAAATTTTTAAAACTAATTTTTTTCGTGCATTTACTACGAAGACAGTGTAGTTGCCAGCTGTTCACAGCAGACGACAATGAAAAACTGAAGGTTATGATGAAGTAATGGCAAAGAGGACCTTTTTTTAAATCAGCTTCAAAACTAGTTATAAGATGAAGTTAAATCTTGCAAAGTTTTTTTCTGAAACTAAAATTTGGATTATTACAGAGTAAGCTTTTCATTTACAAAGTTAACATCCACAATATCAATCATATCAATCATTAGGTTATCTCAGGCTCAATAAAATTTTCTTAGTATATTTTAAAGCTCTTCCAAAGAATCAAAAGACCCAGGCCTAGACCTAATTATTTAGGAAGGCCTAAATTGATTAGGTTACAATGAGGGTAGCAAAATCACTATCTAGTTCATAAGATTTAGATTGCATAAAGTACCTTCAACACAATAAAAAATACAGGAAACTAAAAAAACATTTAAGCCTTAAACAGCCACATCTAACAATGTAAGCCGAGATACAGAACTGCAATGACATAATTTGAGACCAAGTAGGCTTGCATAGTAGAAGAAATTATGCAAACACAACAAACAACTATGCTTGTGGTTTCGTCAATAGAAAGATAAAATATCTATAACACATATTTTAACTTATAAAATAAGACTGTAGATTAGTTACAAGTTTAATTTGTAGCCATAAACAGTTTTATGGCAGTAGGCAATGGCCAGCGGCAAATTGAATATTAACGAAAATACTGACTGAGTTAGAGAAAACATTTAACAGTCATCATAAAACTATTGTTTTTATGATAAAATAGAATTGGGGAAAGTCGTAAAGAAATAAAAGTGATAAAACTCAACAGTTCTTGGAAGTACTTGAATACAACAATTATTGTCGTGACAAAATGTTAATGGATTTGGGACTGCTAATGGGGTTTTTATTGCATCATCGCCCTAGTAATAAATTATGAAGATCGTAAACAAACATCTGATAAGACTTTAATGTGGAACCAACTGATGTTGACTACGATAGTAAACTGAAAGTAATTTATTATTATTATAATAAGCTGTACCGAACCGAATTTGTACCGTGTAAAATGCTGTACCGAACCGATGACGGTAATTTTGTAACCGATGACGGTAATTACGTACCGACTTTTTCGGTGCACCGCAGACCCCTAGAAAATATAATCTATTTATAAAAATTCAAGCAGTATTGTAATAGTCTCTCCTATTCGAGGAAAATAACAATTAATTAGACATTGAAAAAATATAAGCTCTTGTAATTGTCGTAGACCTATGCCTACGATTTTGAGGATTAACTTACCTGTCAAATTTACATGTTAAACGTCATGAAAGAAATGCATTGTAGTAGTATTAATAAATATATTTTTAAATAGAGCCAATGGATTTTAAATAAAAATTAATCAATACATCATAAAGTGGTAATGTTTATGCAATGTTTGCTTGTATGTATGCTTGAACAAAGATCTCGACGATGGCTTCATCGATTTCCTTCAATGTTGTAAATAATTTATTTCTGGACTAAAAACTGTTTAAAGCAGTTAAAACTGCCAACAAAAATCTAATTACTAACACTCTACTAATTAATACTACTACTACTAATTAAGAACACTATAGATAGTTTATTGATAACAATTGACTAGTTTCAGCAGCCGTTTAGTTTCAGAAAAACCAGTTTTGGTCGGCAACGTAATTAGACGTTATCCGGTCTCTGTGTCCGCTTGTGTGACTGAGCCACAGACCTGGGATTGTGTAGAGATCGTATGTCTGACTGAGTAACTATTTGATATTTTATGAGTGGCAAAAAAATTAGTGACTTTTCACTCCTACTGTGTCACGAGGATGCAAACAAGTGCTTAGTTCGCCAGAGGATAGTAACAGCTCATCAGAACGGCGACCCCGACACTGTGATATGGAGAACAAGAAGGTTGGTGAGATGACATTAGGTCAATTAATGTTAAGTCTTAATAAACTCTGGGATGAAAAGTTGACAACTTTGGCCACTAAGGATGAACTGAATGTTTTTTCCAGGGAATTAGAATCCTTAAAAGAGGAGAATAATAAGCAAAAAGAGATTATTGATAACCTAAAAGTACAAAATGACACAGTTCAAGCCAAAGTTCATGACGTAGAAAGCAGGTCACGGAGAAACAACTTAATTTTTAAAGGCTTAAGGTGGCAGGGAGACAAGGTCACCTGTAAAGAAATAATTCAGCGGTTCCTGCAGGAGGTTATAGGTTACACAAACAATGTCAGGATTAACCGAGCTCATTTTATTGGAGAGAGATATAAAAAAGCTATAATCGCTCTCATTCCAGAAGATGTAGATTGATTATATAATGATGCATGCACGCAATCTGCGAGATACAGGCTACGTAGTCAACAGGGATTATACCAAAGAAGTGAGGACCAAGAGAGCCCATCTAATGGCAGTAAGGACAAAGCTGGAGAGAGTCACTAATAAAAAAAATATCAAGCTTAGATTTGAACACCTAATAATCAAAGGTGAAAGGTTTACCTGGGAGAATAAGTCACTAAGGGTAGGGCTAGAGGATGGAGGAGTTGTCCTGAAGAGTATGTTCGTTATAGACTTGGCAGCCTTTCTGTCAGACCTGGCAACCAACGGACCCAGAAGACAAGACTGACCAAGAATGACCAAGATGACGGGCGACCTACAGTGACAACAGCAGCCGGACCAGGACCAACGCCACAGGCTTGAGGGGGCAACGCCAAAGAAGTGGATTTAGGGGATGGACATGCCTTTAGAATAATATCCTAATAATGTATGTGGTCTAAAAAGTAAGGTCAGGGGAGAAAGTAGTAATTGTTTAAAAAATGTATTAATGAAATAAGTATGATGTAAATTTTTTTGTTGGAAACCTTTATAACGGAAGAAGATAGGGAATTTATTTCAAAGTTATTTTTTTACTACAGGTGATCATTTAAGTTTGCCGTTAGGACAGCAAATTTTGGTAGGGCTAAGGGAGGTTTAATTTCTTGAAGGTTTAATGAAATTCTCAATGTATCATGTTTAGAAGGCCCAGGCCCCTTTTTTATTTGACACCAAGGGAAAGTGCCTCGGGGGACAGGATGTTTTCCAGGAATGTTTTCTGCGTTAAAAACTAATGATAGCTTAGCAGTTGCATAATATTTCATATAGGAGTTGTTTATTTATCGGTGCATCAAACAGGACTTGACATGTTAGAGTCCCAATGTGAATTTGATGCTCTAATACTTAAATTCTCTAAGGCATTAACTGTAAAAATATTTTTAATTAGACTAATATAACAATAATGATACAATCTAAGGGGTTAGGGGGGTAACAATATTTTAGGTGGTTTTAGGCTCCCTTGGGTGGTGGGGGGGGGGGATTAACATCATCGGTGCAAAGAAGAATGGACTTCCTTTGGGGGCTAACCTGGCTGCAACAAAATTTTTAAATATCTTGAACATCTATGAACAGTTTAACATCAATTTTCTAAAGGGGGGACTTTGAAGGAGGGAGGCTTAAGATGGGATTGGTAACTATATATTTTTTTCCATTTATTTATGCCCATGAAACCAATCCACTCTCATAATTTTATCAAGTCTATAGTCTGTTCTGTTATTTTTAGAGTTTTACTTTTACTTTTATTACTTTTACTTTTATTAGTTTTAATTGTAGCTTTTAACATTTAAATAAGGACATAGCTGAACTTGTAACAAACTTTTTTTTAATAACACTAACACCGAAACCCCGGTCTGACAGGCCCATGGGAATTTTCACAAACGCATTATGCCAACACTGTTTACTTGGGAGATTCCATTCCCCCAATACCTTCCCCCCTTTTCCTACCCTACCTATTGATATACTTTTTGTTTGTTTCGAATGGGTGCGTTACCTTGACAGGATGTCTGTTCCTAACATGCCCGTCTCAGATGCCCAGCGTTAGTGTATTTTAAAGCGGGGTCTCAAAGGCCAAGGGTTTCGGTTTGTGTGTTTCTAAGTGGGGTTTATCATTTTTCAAATGGGGTCTCATAGACCAGGGGTTTCGGTTAACGTCAGCCTAGGTAGGGTTTCGGTATTAGTGTTAAAACCATTCTAATTATTGATCTTATTTACATAATACAAAACCAAAAACATATGATATTAAACTATTAACTGTTTGACAGTTTCTAGGAGGCAGAACATTTTGCCATTACACAATAAAGTACTATAAGTAATTTCAACATACCCCCTTGATGGTAAAATGTTCTCTTTATCTTTAAACTGTCAACATGTCTCTGAATTTGTTGTAGTTTGGATACGTGAGAGGTTTTGTGAACAAGTCAGCTATCTGATCATCAGTCGGGCAGTATTTAATTTCAAATTCTTGATTCTGATATTTTTCACTCAGATAATGAAATTTCACCTCAATAGCCTATGTCTTCTTCCTGTTAAACTTAACTGACCAGATTTAATTAGTTTTTTAGAACTTTGGTTGTCCACATACAAAGTCACTTTTACTTGTTTTCCCGTTAATCTCTTCAATCAAAGTTTTCAGATATGTGAATTCCGTACAGCAATGTGCAGCGGCAATGTACTCAGCCTCTATTGTAGATTTTGCAACAGTGTTCTGTTTTCGTGATCGCCATGATATTGGTCCTCCAGCATAAATTATAACTTAACCAGTGGTACTTTTTCTTTGATTCTTATCACCAGCATAATCAGCATTGCTGTATGCAATAAGTTCAAGTACTTCTTTTTCTCGTTCTTGTGACTTAGAGAACTTTATTCTTCTGTCTTGGGTACCTTTAAGATATCTTAGAGTTCTTTTAACATTTTGAACATCTTCTTTCTTAGGTCTCTCAATGAATCTACTTTCGTAACTAACTGCATATGACAAATCAGGTCTAGTTTTACTTGTGAGATGTAGTAAGCTTGCAATAAATTCTCTGTAGTTAGAAATATCATCAGATTTTAAATTTTCTTCCAGATTTTGTGGCGATATTGGGGTTTTAACTTCACATTTAGCTGTAAGTATTTTTTCTCTCTCAGCTTATTTTTCGTCAACCAATTCCCAAGTGTTGTTTATTTTAAGAGATTGTTTTTCCTCTTCTATTGCTTGCATCCACTTATCTCGATCTGAACTTTTCATCGTTTCACTATATATATATGTCATTAGCACTTGGTCTTCCTCAAAACAGTAGTCTTCATATCTTTTGGGCTTTTTTATCACTCCTCTTGGACGAAGGTTGTATCCTTCTTCTTCCATATTTTGATCCAGGTTTCTATCTTCATTTATAACTCCGCTTTGACTTTCATCATGTATTTCTTGGCTTTCTCTGGGTCTATCTTCATGTATTACTCTTTGGTGTTCTCTTGGTATATCTTCATTTATTACTCTTTCTTCATGTACTTCTTGGTGTTCTATTACTTCATTTTACCTTTCATTTATTTCTTGATGTTCTTCTACTTCATCTTCCCAATTACTGTGTTCTTCATGTCCTTCTTCAAATTGTTCAAATATTTGTTCATTTTGTTTTTTTTTTTTTTGTTTCCACAGAAAAATTTAGATGTGAAGATCACATCTCTACTTACAAATGTCTCTCTTCTTTCTGGATCCCATAGCCTGTATCCATTCGTGGCATATCCAACAAACATGGCTTCTTTACTCCTTGAGTCAAGTTTTCTTAAAGGCTTTATAACTTTGGCATATACTTTCTTGCCAAAAATCTGAAGATTACTTAAATTTGGCTTCTTTCCATACCACTTTTCAGCGGGAGTATTACTTAATCCAGTTGTAGGACTTCTATTAGCAAGGTAAGCAGCTGTTAACTCAGCTTCACCCCAAATCTCTTTGTCACATTGGGCTTCGAATAATATAGATCTGGCTTTGTTCATTAAAGTAAGATTAAGGCCCGATTTCACCAAATTCTCGCTAACGATGGTTTAGTTAATCTTTGGTTAAAACTAACCGATGATTTAAACTACAGTTAAGGAAATCTGGTTTCACCAACGAAAATGCGTCAAAACTAACGCTAGTTTTATAAACGAGAGTTTAGAGTAAAATCCAGGTGGCGGTGGCAGTGAACTGTCATAATACCCGGATGTTATGGGAGCATATTGTAAACATAACCTAGAAAATAAATCAGTGTTTATGAGGTAGTGAAAACAACTGGAGACAGCAAGCTTACAGAAATACAATAGATTCTGAGCAAAAAGCACAAAATAACCATAGAAAACAGAAATAAATAGCAAAATAATTAACATAAGCAAATAAAGGAAAAGCAATGTTGATCAAACATATTCAATTGAGGAACAAATTGATTGAGTTTTGCGGTCGAGAAAGACTCAAAATCTATCTTTTTACAGGGATTTTCAATTTTCTGTTTAACTAACTAATTTGATACATTTGAAGTAGTAAAAAAACTGGAATCAAAAGAATTACAAGAACGAGACACAATACATATAACACCAAAATAATTACCAAAATAGTAGTAGAATAATGACAATTTAATTTTAGATACTGTCCTTAATTACGTCTGACCAAACGCAAAATAATTGTTTAAACGTTGGGTTAGGGTTACCCAAAGCCGGGAAAAGGAAAAGGGAGCCTATTTTTTCAAACAATGAAAAAATAAATTTGATAATGTTGGTAGAAAACACACTTTTTAGCCGGGATAAAAGAGTGTGGATCTTAATCGCAAATCAGTTCAACGCGATCGCTGATCACAGAGATAAGCCTTTACTAAAAACCTTGTTGGATAACCTAAAGCAATGCATTATGTGAGATAGCCTAAACAGAAACCCCTAAAGTGGTTTGTATTCATTGCCTAAAGAAAAAGGATGAACGTTTTGATAGTTCATATTTAATAATAAAATCAATTTCATCTTTGTTATTAAAATCATTAACCCTTACTCTTATCCACCTAGTTCGGCGAACAACATAGGCTACTCTTCATCGCCATCATTCTCTTCTACCATTTGGCCTTTCCATATAAACTTTAAGCTGAAAAACAGCTGATATTTACTTTAACGAAGGATTAAAGAAGTTAACCGGTCAAAATTGGGCAGTTAATTATCTAACGACGGTTTAGTCTAAACTAGCTCTAACGGCGGATGGTAAAATCCGACTTCGTCAGTTAAGAGTTAACTGCAGTTAGAGCATGGTTTAACGGCGGTTTAAATGTTTGGTGAAATCGGGCCTTAGTCTTTCAGATTTCCCATTCAGTTGTGGAGTATATGGAATGGTAAAATCAATTTGGATACCCTTCTTTTTACACCAATCAATGAATTCTACATTGTTGTATTCCCCACCATTGTCATATCTTAGTTTACTGACTTTCAGATTGAAATGAGCCTCAGCTTCAGCGATATACTGTTTTATATACATTGACACTTCACCTGCTGATTTTGTACTCAACAGGTACACTTTACAAAAATGTGTATAGTCATCAAGCAATGTCAAAAAATAATTCTTAGTGTCGTATGTAGGAGGATCAATCGGACCACAAAGATCACTATGTATTATTTGTAGTGGTCTTTCAGCTCTTTGTCTCACAGTTTTGAAAGGTAATCTTACCTGTTTAGCCTTAGCACACACTGAACAGTCCAAAATAGTTTTATTCTCCTGTTTTACAAAATGTATACCTTCACACATTTCAGGAAGTTCTTGCAGTCGCTTATGATTTAGATGACCCAATTTTTTATGCCAAGTTTCTAAATTATTACCATCTTGTTCTGACATCATAACAGACTCATTGTGTACTAGATTTACTATACAGGGTGTCCCGTAACTCTCTGGACACTTGTATATAGCGTTATTCCTTAGGTCAAGACAAACACATTTCACCATAGGAACATGGGTCTGTGGTGTCTAGTTTACGGACTGTCGGTATTTATGTGTTTTTTACAAAAACATTAATAACTCCTAAACGGTTTGAGATACAGCTTTGAGATTTTGCAGAAATGTTAATCTTATTAAGACCTATTATCGTTAGAAATTATACTAAAAAATCATTAACCATTTCAAAATGGCGGCCATTTAAAATATTTGATGCCATATTTCACGAAAACCGTTAACTTTACAAAAAAATTGCAAGAGACAAAAAAGTTTGTAAATTTTATGTAGTTTTCAATGATACCTTATTTGTTAAGATTCGATAAATAATAACAGAGAAACGTGTTGTTTTCGTAATGTATTACCACCACTTTTCTCCATTTAACACGTTGGGTGCTGATGACGGGAATTCCCGCCATTGCTTAACATTGAAATAAATGCAATTTTCATGTTCAAACATGTCAACGGCACTTTAAGTGTTAAACAATGCTAAACAACGTTAAAGGAGTATTAGCATTGTTTCGGCTTTACTTTCTACTTCATAGCCACACTTTCTAAGTAATCATTCTCATCAAGTTCTACACTGTTATGATCACTTTGTGAATTGTCACATTGTTCCCCAAGCTGGCAAAGTCATAATTTATCCTGGCAATAAGTATAATCTTTATCTGAGTATAAGCTGTAGTACAAGTTAACCCATACTTTTTGCAGGAGCACCGAAAATTCTTGCAGCAAGTAGAGCAGTTACACTCACTCACTCCCATGGTCATTTATGTCCAAGGCGGGATTTGGCCGCACCAACAACTGCTTTCCATCTCTCTCGATCTTCTGCCTCTTCCACTTCTGCCCCCACTTCTCTGACGTCCTTGGAAACACTATCCCACCATCTCTTCTTGGGCCTTCCTAATGGTCGTTTCCCTTCTGGCTTTCCTATACTTGCTTCTTTTAGTAGTGAACCTCGTTCTCTCCGTAGTGCGTGTCCTGCCCACCTTATTCTCCTTGCTTTCACGTGTGCTACTACATCATAATCATTGTACATATTCCTTATCTCCCTATTATGTCTTTTTCTCCATTCTCCATTTTCTTGTATTGGTCCATATATCATTCTTAAAATTTTGTTTTCAAAAACAATCATTTTGTTTTCTTCTTTTTTATTTAAAATCCAAGTTTCAGCTCCATATGTTAATACTGGTCGAATTATACTATGATATATTTTTATTTTCGTTTTATGTGAGAGAATCTTTGAAGTCAACAATTTCTTACAAGAATACATACATTTATTGGCCTGAGCAATCCTATAATTTATTTCCATTTCTTTACTATTGTTGCTTGATATAATTACCCCTAGATATTTAAATTGTTCAACAACTTCAAAAGTATGTCCATCTATACTAAGTATCTATAAGTAGAGCAGTTGCAGTGAACAATTCTTAAAAGACTCTCTGGAGCGGCACTTTGGTTTGTCATGATTGGAGTAAAATATCCCTTTGAAATCTTCCATCCCCATCTCAAAGGACCCTCAACATTTTCCTTTCCCATCCATACAAGTATTTGATAATAGGACCGGTGGCAATGCAATAATGCATCTTTGCAGCAGATTCAGTAGAGGGGAGTATGTTAGGTTTCCCAAATGACAAGGTATTCACTACTATTTTGTTAAATAAATTGAATGTTAATTACCCCAGCGAGTCATCAGATGTTCCCCCATACAAAATTGAAATTGCTTTAGCACCAAGATTATCAATGATTTCTTTGGTCTGATTTGGGGTCAAGAAGACTCTAGAGTATTCTTATGTAACATAGGGTCTCCTTTTACAAATTTCTGAAATATTCTCTTTATTCCAATGCCATACCGACAAACAACCGAGAGGTTGTATCACACACTGTTATGGCATGTATGAACAGTAACTGGGAACACAACTCATATCCAAGCGTCTCTTTTAGTTTCAAAATGTCAAAATCTTAATTTTCCCATTTACTATATTTCTGTCGGATCTGTAGTACAATGATTTGCTGTAGAGCTTGGCATGTTATACAAGTAGGATAAGTAGATCTGTATCTTCTCCTATCACTGTCGTTGTTTCTGTTTCCGATTTGGTTACTGCAGCCAAAACAATGCTTACATCAGCATCTTTGGGAGCATTATTAACTGCACGTGCACATACTCTTTTTTTTAACTGTAGGCTCACCAGATTAATCAATTCCTGTACTTTATTCTTTACTGATAAGAAATCTTCTTTTCTTCCAGAAAACTCTGTTTTGGGAGAACAACTGACACCTGCAACTGGATGCAAGTTTTTCCCTCTTCTCATGTGTACAATCTTGAATGTTCGGCTCATCTGGATAGCTATCAAACACCACAGTGGTTCCTAAACCATAGTGAGAGACAAAAGATTTACGTATTATGATGCTATTTCTGCAAAGGTTTGACCAACTATACAAGGTAACCGGTGAATCAAAAATTCTAGATACTACAGTTTCACAGGTTTGTACCAAATTCGGTCTAAGTTGGAGGTTCAGAAGAAAATGTACAGGAAAAATACTGTAGTTTTAAAAAACTAAAAAATGGTTTTAGGGAAAACATTTTAATTTTTTTTTATTTAATGTCATCATATTGAAAAAAAAACAACCGCCGAGACTCCGATTTTATTAGACTTTTAGTATATTATTTAACAAACTTATTGGAAATGTAAACCATCAAAAAAACTTTTGGAGCATTTTTTTAAGGTTAAGGGGTTTTATTTTATATCTTGACTAGACTACTATCGACAGTCATCTAAATGTTTCTTTCTTATTTTAGGGTAGATTTTTAAATTTGAGTTTTGTTGTTTGTTTATAAAACTAGAGGGGAGGCAGTGGTTTAGGTTACTTCGCACTATTTAGGCTTAATAAGATAGTTTTTCTAAGAAACAAATAGTAAACAAAAAAGCTTTCTACATGAACTAACAATTGTCTTCAGCTGATCAAAAAAGATGATAAATCTAAAAGGGAGTACGTATTTAATCTATACTAATACTTATGATGGATGAATTTTGAAATTTTAAACCCTCTAAACACAATATTGTCTTTAAATCATCTTTGTCTACAGCACAACATTAAGTCACGGCCTACAGACAGATTTAGACAACTAGATAATTGTTTTAAAAACTTATTATTGAAAATATAAAATCATTCACAAGTAAATGATTGTTTGAAATAATTTTGATTGAAATGTTACTGACCTCATTACTGATTTCATCGGTGTTGTGTCGATCCATGAGGTACAACTTGGATACATCCTCATGAGGCCCCAGCATGACTCTCACTAACAGAGGATACTCGTCATCTTGGAGTCTCCGTTGCTCTATATCCAACCACATAGTCATTGATAAAACATAATCACTTTGGTTAGCTTTGCTGTTAGACATCATGATACATTAAAAATATATAGATACAAGTGTGATATGGATATGACACTTGATTTGGATAACTTGCTGCAATAGCTTTACAGACAAAATGTCCCATACATTAACAAATAAAGACAGCAATTATGTTAATCACTATTTAGAGAATCACTGAATATCTCAGTTATAACTCATGCCAATAATATACAACTATCTAACTAAACTGTAATCTCAGTTTAGTTGGATATGAGCAAACAATTCAATTCAAATATTTTTATTCATTTTTATGTACATTGTACAATAAATAGTGTCAAAATAATTACAATAAATAGTGTCAAAATAATTACAATAAATAGTGTCAAAATAATTACAATATGATAAGTAACCATGGCAACTTGTTGAATGCTTATTAAGGGAAACCCAAGAAATAGAAGAACAAAGAGAAAGAATAACGATGTTGTTATCTTTATACCCTTTTTACAATTTCTATTATTGTTATCTTTACTTTATGTAAGATTTTATGATTTTGTTTTATAGGTTTATAAAATAATTCTTTTTAACTACGGGAATATCAGTTTATAATTTATCAACGTGCTTCTCTTCTGAAACAGCAATACCGGATGCATAATAAAGGTCAATGACCTAAAATATTACGATTGTGCAATATTGTATTTTGATGTTGAAATTAAAATCACGACAAAAGTTGTGTATATATCCATGGTCCCTATCGTTTAATCATTTAATATGTATACAATCAATGCTAAATAATTGTGGTTAGTTCTAACTTTATTTTTTATTATTGAAAGTTTCTACACAGTAAGACAATCCAAAGTCAAACCGGGCAATGAATACCCAAAAAACAACGTATCTTGTCCAGTGATTGGAATAACACTCGCCGGCCAGTCCTTTAGGTTTAGGGAAGTAGTGCAAGTCTATATATAGCTTCAAGGTCTTACCCACCCCTTCCCTCTCCGGTCCTACTTGACTCACTACCCGCGCTCCTTTCGAGGTCATTGCCCAACCCCTCCCACCCTTCCATTGTGTTGCCTTTCTATTGTTTCTATTCTGACTTTTTTCGTGAAACATTAAATCTATTGTTTACGTAACATCACAGTAGTAGGCTATATTTTTCTACTTTGAAACAGTACTGTAAAAAAAACTATTATGCAGCGCCCCTAGTATCAGGAGCGAGACAAGCACGAGTTGACTTTCATTTGACCATGGTAGTTCTTAAATATTCAGCTATAAGAAAAAACACAAAGGAAGAAACAAAATAATAAAATATAAAATTAATTATGAAATGAACTAATTATCAAACTACACACAAATCAAAGACTGTCTCCCATTACCCACCATCATCATCATAAAACTGTCTCCTGGAATTTTGCAATATTAATAGCCCTCTTCAGCAATTGAACTAATACAGTAGAACCTAGTTAAGAATTGTTTCAAGGGGATTAGGGAAACAGTCTTGTTTTTTAGGTATTTTTATTGTTGAGAGTCCTGTAACCAAGATAATTTCGGCAAGAAAAATTTATTGAGGTTGGTTTTAATTTTTAATAAGAGATAGTCGTTTGAGGGAGATAAGTCTAACATTCTGTGTTGTGGTGTTTTAACCCCTTAACCGCCGTCTAAGTAGCCTAGTCAAAATCCGCCATTGCCACTTATTTTTGCCGTTTTTTGACGATTTTTACTTGTGATTTAAAAAATTGTACCAGTTGTTTTTTTTAAAGAAAATAGTTATCAATATTGTTTGTAGACATCTTCAAAAACATTAAGCTTTAACAATACTAAAATTTGAGATTGGGGGGGGTTGGGGTTCGGGGGTTTCTTGAGTTAGGCCTATAATAAAAATTAGGCCGACAATAAAGTCTACAACTCTAATAAATCGTCATCCTCAAGCATGTCACCAGCCATTTACGACTAATATTTACTACTCATTCAACACTACCAAGTAAATAACCACCAAAAATCACAATTATAATGACACGCATAATGTACGTAAGCATTACGTAAGCTTCCGCAAGCACGAGTTTTACTGAAACTACGAACGGAACTGATCGGGACCATTACTGACCTATAATACCACTAAAATCCACCAGATTGCAGCACTAGTCAAGCAGCACTGTCAACAACTTGTTTACGTACGTATATCAGAGATAAGGCGGGAAGTGAGCTGTTAAAAATAAAACACAACAGCTGATTACGTCAACACGAGATAACTCGTACGTGGCGGTTGCTCTGAAAACTAGTATCGCCCGGCATATCTCGTGCGTGGCGGTTAAGGGGTTAAAGGGGATTTTAAAAGGGCATTTGTAATAATTCATGTTATCATGTTGTCATGTTATTGAGGGTCGTGTAAAAGAGGTTCTACAGTAAAGTATTGGAACCATTTTCAGCATTCATTGAGCATTATCAGTGCCAACTGATATATTCACTGTCATTATATCATATCATACAATCGTAATTTATTACAGGTGATTTTGACAACTGCATAAATTTTGTGATTTTAATATAATGACAAACAACAGGCTATTTGTTATTTCCATCATGGTTAGAATGGAACTCCACCAACGGTTTTTTTTTCGCCTATCTCCAATTTCCAAGTCTTGCGTTACCTCCATTATCCCTAACGACAAAGAGTGCGAAGTTGGCAGGGTTGCTGTCAACCTTGTACTTGTCGAGCATGAGATTGATCACTTCTTGTGTGGACACTAAGGACGTCACCCACACTGACATCTGACTGCCAAATGGAGGTGTGAAGAAACTCGTCTCTCTATTGTAGAAGTGGCCATTGATAGAACACCTGCACAAAAACCCATCTTTTTAGCAACAAGACGCTGCAGGAAGCAACATCACTAACAGAATTCAACCAGTAATAATTTAGATCAGTGAACAATTTCCACACAGTCGTTCAGTGCTTATACTATTAATGTTTTGTATGTCAGTGTGAAGCAGATGACTTCAATGGTTTACTTTCAGGATAAGCTGGTTTGTTAGCCAGAATCATCAGGTTTAAGTTCAAGATCAAAGATGGTTTTAAGTAACTCATTTTATTAAAGGTGTAAACAGAAAACTAAACTGTAAATTACAAACATAAACAAACATTAGAAAATAAACTCCAGCTGATCAGCTGGTATAGCAATCCTCCCGCTTTAGTTTTCTTTGTATATTTAAAATGTTCTAATCTGGTCTACATGTCTTTTCCATATACATCCGTCTTCCGTTCTAACAAGGTAGATAACATTTCCCATTTGTTTCTCAATTTTCCCAACAGTCCATTTTTTTAAAATGGAGCTATGGTTTTTTGTATTATTCCATACCTTGTGAGAAAATCTTTGAAAGGTTTTGAAGTTAGCTGAGTTCCATTGTCTGATACCAGGACATGAGGGAACCCGAAGGTTGTTGTGCAGTGTTATTATAATAAAGAGTAAAAGGTCGAGGGTTTTGGTATAAAAGAGGTTTAATTTATGAGAGAAATAATGAGTACGTTTTGTTATGAGAGGTGATTCGCGATGAATGAATCCAACAATCGATAATGGTCATATGATGGGATGTTAAATACAAAGACATTTAAATTAATAGATGAAACAAAGACACTTGACGTAACATACCGCCCCCTTTGAACCAATGGAGTTCAACAAATTAAAATATTACTTTTAACAAAAACAAAAACTGAGGGGGGTATTTATGTAAAATTGATTGTCTGAGGAACACATTTAAGGGATGGGAAACACTTTTATCGCTGGTCTTGTATACAGTCCGTTTGCTGTTTTAACTTTGACCACTCTGACAATGCCGTCCAGTCCAGGTGAAGTTTCCACTATTCGACCTAATGGCCAACACAGGGGAGCAGTTCTGGTGTCTTGAAGTAGAACAAGGTCACCAACCTTGAGGTTTTCATTTTTGATGTTCCACTTGAAACGCTGTTGAAGGGTGTTTAGGTATTCTTGGCTCCAACGTCGCCAAATGTTTTGGGTAAAAGCTTGGACACGTTGCCAACGCTTAAGGCGGTTAGAAGTCAAATCGGTGAGGTCCGGTTCAGGAACAGATACTAGAGAAGAGCCAATGAGAAAATGGCCCGGAGTTAATGCTGTTAAGTCCGAAGGGTCTGAGGAAAGAGGAGTCAATGGTCTTGAATACATAATTGCTTCAATTTTAGCAGTTAGAGTGAAGAATTCTTCAACTGTAAGAACTTCTTGTTGAATGACTCGATAGAGGTGATGTTTCATGCTTTTGACAGCACTTTCCCACAAGCCTCCTTGGTGTGGGGCAGCTGGTGGATTGTAGGGGTGTGCGAGTACTCGAACCTTCGAGCTTTTTGGTCGAGCTTTTCATTATTCGGCTCGGCTCGAGGCATTTTGAAAAAGCTCGAAGTTCGAGCCGAGCTTTTAATACTAAGTCAAAACTAAAAAAAACACTTAATTTGGGTCGTAATTGGAAACAATGTTATCACAATTCTACGTTGTTCAATCATTCGAGGTTTGATAAGCACGAACCTCAGCTCAGTCAAGACGCAATGATTATCGATCGTAATTTTGAGGAGATAGTAAAGAGACAAACTACCACCTATCGTGTTGTCTTTCTAACACAGCTATTCGTATCGTAATATACAACGCAGTGCGAGTGCGTGATTGGCTCGTCGCTATGACGACACACGGTTGCCGTGACAACCTACAGTGCGCACTGAGCACTGCGCCTTGTGTGGGAGGGGAGATTATACCAACAAACAATTTCAGGAATTCTATTTTGGGACGGATGAAAGATAAGGAAGAAAAAAAAAGTGGTCACGTGTGCAAATGTAGTGGGCGACACAATAAGGCTGTAAACAAGTATCAATCGTCGTGTCGTGTCGTTCCTTGTTTGTTTACTTTTTCAGATTCCTTATCAAACGCCCCTATCTGCTATCTCTCTTTCTCTCTCGGCTCTCTCTAACAATGTACTGATTAAACAGATTGTGGTTGACGACTTTTCTACTTACAAGTTTCCCTGCGGTTATTTTAGTTCAATCAATCCCATAACCTTTCTAATGTTTATCAAAATAATTAATTATCTGTTTTGTATTTTATTTCCTTTACCAACCCCTATTTACCATCTGTATTTTATAGAATAAAATGTTTGTTTATAAAGTTTGACTGGCCACACAATTTTGTACCTATTTTATTTTGTATAAAGTAACAGTTACTTTGATGATTATTTAAATATCAATAAGTGGTGCATGCTGTAATGAATGCTTTTTATTATCAAAATAAGTAATGGATTATTAATTTTTGATAATACATGGGTCATTGAATACCATAATGTGATGTAGTTTCCTATTTGTAACTTGCAAATAATAATAATTGAGAGTTAATCCTGGAAAATGAAAAATAGTGAATGCATTCATAACCCTGTTGTCAAAACAGCAACGCGGGTGTAAGGGTTTATTGTTTCAGAGGAAATGGGGGAGGAAACTGGTTTTGGCTATTTATTGATTAGTTCACCGACCCTTCTAGATAACAGAATTTAGTGACAGTGTTAAATCATCGTGTTCATTATTTCATTTCTTGTTTACTTTGTGTGTTATTCTATTAATTTTAGTGTTTTGGTCTATTTCCTCTATATGTCAATTATATATTTTTTAATATATAATTTTACTTTTTACTTTGTCTCTTCACCTTTTTGGATCCAAACATTCCAAACCAATCATGTTCTTTTTGATTAATACGATTCATAAAACAAAAATATTTTGTGCATGGAAAACAACAAGAATAATCACGTGTTTTTATATTTATTTATTTATACAAAATGGAATAAAATATTCATAGTAGTTACAATATACATATTTAATCGACTTGCTAGTTGTTTTGTTGTCATTCAAGATAGCGCTGTTCTGTTATGAAAGACAATCTGATTGGCTCAGTCTGCACTGCATATCTCGTCAGGCCTTCAATCATATCCTTTTATTTCTTGCATCTTAATTTAGTTCAGTTCAGTTCTTATCGTGATTATCTACTATTTGATGTCTTGACAATTCTCAATGTTTTTAGACATATTAAAATAATATTGTGTTTATTTAAAAATTGACTGAAAATTATTATTATTATGCACTTTTTGAAGAAAAATTTTTAATAATTTATTTTTTTGATAATGTTCAGAATTCAGAATTATGTTTGAAATTCCAGATAGGGTTAGTTGCAAAACATTTTTTGCTGAAAATAAAATTATAACACTCTCTAATATTTTCATTTTTTACAATTTAGTTTCCGTTAAAGAGAATCTGAATAAATTTGTTCCTTGCAACTCAATCCATGGGTATATCACCAGACAATCAAAAGATTTATATATTCCTCAAGCCAGGCTATCAAAATTTATCAAAAGTTATAAATACTTGCAAATAAAACTATTTAATAAACTTCCAATATACTTTAGAAATCAGGAAAGTATTCATTTGTATAGGTCAAAATTATCAGATTGGCTTACAAGTCGTGCTTTTTATTCAGTTGATGAGTTTTTGCAGAATGAAGATTTTTTAACGCTTAAATGTGAGGCCAAGCAGTCTTGATGATTCTTTGTTCTTGTTATGGTCTTTTCCCTGTTAATTTTAAAGTTTTTATTATTACTGATGCTTTATCCTTTTAACTTTATTTTAACATTTTCTGTAGAATATTTAATATTTTATTTAACATATGTAACAAAACATGTTGACCTTGTCTATTGTAATGTTTATATTACCAAACGACAATAAAGATTTATTATTATTATTATTATAAGGTGACGCTAGGAAAAGCTCGGCTCGAAAAAGCTCGAGCTCGAAAATATTTTAAAAAGCTCGGCTCGGCTCGGCTCGAGGTTGAAAATCACTATTCGCACACCCCTAGTGGATTGAAGTTGAATTCGATTGAATGAAGGTTACAAAAGTCCAAGATTTGTTGTTTGTTTTCAATAATTTTGAAGAGTGATTTAAAATATGAATCAGCTCCGACAAAGTTGGTACCACAGTCGGAATGAATCTTTTTTGGAAGACCTCGACGTGATACAAATCGTGTTAAAGAAGCTAGAAATGATGCTGTAGAAAGATCAGTCACAGGTTCTAGATGAACGGCTTTTGTGGCAAAGCATACAAATACACATATATAAATCTTGAAATGTTTAACAGACCGTAGATTGTGAGATTTTGCAATGAAGGGACCACAGAAGTCCATGCCTGTTGTCTGAAATGGGCGTGTACAGCTGACTCTTGAACTGGGTAGATCACCCATAAGAGGTGGGGTATTTGAAAATTCGCATTCTGATAACGGTTCTAGCAGAGAGAATCCAGAAGCGTTCATTTATCAATGACTGAAGGAGTCGTGGTCCAGCATGTAAGTGTTTTGATTGAAAATGGTCGATCAGAATGTTAACAACATGATGAGATTTTGGCAAAAGGATTGGATGTTTACTGTCATAACTCAGAGATGATTGATTTAGTCTTCCTCCAACTCGAATAATTCCTTCGCTGTCCAAAAAGAATCTTCTGATCCTTGTACTGCATGGTTTGTTGTCTTTCAAAAGTGCAATATCTTCCGAAAAAGCTTCATTTTGTACAAGTTTCATGACAAGCTTTTCAGTCGACTGTATTTCCGAGAGGGTAGGTCTATCACCTTCAGTAGTATTGACAGGGTGGTTGCGGCATCTATTAATAAAGCGTAACACAAATGTTAGGACATTTAGTAGTTTGGTCCAATTTGAAAATTTAAGCAACAAATCTGGAGTTTCAGGAGGTGAGCACGATGAGAGGATCCTTTTTTAATTCTGGAATTTCATTTTCTTTGAGAGAAATTGAGTCATCTGAAGGCCACTGTGACAGATTATTTGCTAACCAGGTAGGTCCTGTCCACCACAGGGGATGATCTTTCATCAACGAAGGAGAAAGTCCACGAGAAGCACAATCGGCTGGGTTGTCAGAACTAGCTACATCTGTTGCTAGGATTAACGTTTCATTTGGGTCATAGTGAGCTAGAGTTTGATCACTTGTTATTTCTGCTTATACTTTCAGAAATGCATCTTCACATTCTTGAGTCCATGTAAATTGTTTTCCTTGCCGTAACCAAACCATTCAGTGGTTCCAGTAAGCTGGACATGTTTGGTACAAAACGTGTGTAATAGTTGGCAAGACCCAAAAATACTCTTAGCTGGTGTACATCACTTGGTCGTTTGGCTTTAATAATGGCTTTGATATTATCAGCAGATTTGTGTAAGCCATTTTCGTCTATGACATGTCCTAAATATTTGACACTCTTCTGGAAAAATTTACATTTGTCACGATTCAAGCGCAAGTTAAACTGTTTGATTCTTCTAAAAACTTTCTGTAGGTGATCTAATGTCTCTGAAATAGTGCTCCCCTGTATCAAAATATCGTTAAAAAAACAAACTGTACCTTCCAGACCGTGGAGAACCTTATCCATAAACCGTTGCCAAATACTTGGTGCAACTTTTATGCCAAACATCATTCGATTTACTCTAGTCCCAAATGTCTACTTATGGTCTGTATTTCTCTAGACTCTTAGTCCATCGGAAGGTGTAGGTAAGCATTACTTATGTCTAATGTGCAGAAATATCGACCTTTATTCATGTTAGAAAAAATATCTTCAATTCGCAGGATTGGGTATTTGTCGTCACATATAAGTTTGTTTGCCGTCACTTTGTAGTCAGCACAAATTCTTACGTTTCCATTTGCCTTTCTTACTGGAACAATAGGAGTTCCCCATTTTGAATTTTCAACTTTTGATAGTATTCCATTAATCTCCAGTCTATTTAGTTCTTCTTCAACTGATTTCTTCAATGCGTAAGGAACTTGTCGAGGTTTGATAAAAACTAGTGTACATGTTGCTCGAATTCGAGCAATTGCAGAGTGTTACAGGATTTATTTCAAAACGAATAACAGTCATATTTACAATGAGTTTAAAAGAGTCAACTCAAGGATTACCGTGTAGGCTAACTCAGACCAAGTTTATCTTCGTTATTGATAAACCTTGAGCATTCCGGCCGGTTTTCTCCTTTTCAAAATACCTTGCTGTACAGGCAACACAGGTGATTGATAGAGGGCCAATTGAGAACGGAAAGTCGTGTTGGGGTAGTGTTGGGCCAGGGTCAGGTGCTGAATGTGTTGAGTTAAACACAGAAAACATACTACTAAACCTATTACGGGCCACTGTTCTGTAGTTGCGGTCGTTATCACGATTACGCCTCCTGTCTTTGTTTCGTTGTTGTCGCGTCGGAGGCATTTAAAAGAAAAAAAACGGAAATAAACAAATTATATCTACACAAAACAACAATAAATGCACAAATTTAAGTTACAATCATGCTAACACGATCCGTCATAGCGACACAAAACAACGATAAATACACAAATTTAAGATACAACCATACTAACACGATTCGTCTTGGGGGTTATGTTTAAACAAACTCAAATAGTGAATAAACGTACTCAATGCGTTTCATTAAATTGAAAAATAAATAACAGCAGTTAAATTATACAGCTGATCAAAATGTAAACAATTATGTTCTTCATAAGGATAACATGGGAACTTTCAAAGCCACTGGGGCAGAGCCTATGGGACTTTTTCAAAAATAAAAGGCCAGTTTGCAAATCTACGCGGCATGCTCTTTCCAATGAGACGTCAATGGATAAAATCGGTTAAGAAATGGTGGAGGAGTTCAACCGACAAAGTTTCATGTAGCGTATTAATGATATAGATAGGTCTAGCTCCTTCTTTTAACTCTATGTGACCTTGATCTGATGTAATTTTTCCGATTCCGGGAGTGAAAATTTCTTGAAACTCTGTCAATAGTTTGTCAAATTTTTCTGAACAATCACTTTCAACCACTTTGATATCTGCCCAATCCATTTTTACTTCTCTCAGCCACTCTCTTCCAAATATTGGCTCAACCTTTTGTCTCAGGACATACAGCTTTCCGTAGAAATTAAAATCTCTGTATTTACAATCGACAAAACAAACTCCAAGAGGCTTGATGATTTCACCAGTATATGTTTTCATTTCAACAGCGGTTTTGAAAAGACGTTTATTTACATGTAGTGATTGAAAATCGCTGTAAGGTATTGAGCTTAACGCTGCTCCTGTATCAAGTTCCATCTTCAGCTTCTTTCCCTCAATGTCCACACTATTAAAAACTTATAACTTCCAGATGAAGTTGATCCCATTGTATAAACCTCGTGGATCGATGAATGGTTGTCCTCAATATCAATTAAGTTTGATTTCAATTCCTTGTTTTCCCAGTTCTTACATCAGTTCCACTTCTAGATAAGCAAACCCTTGAAATATGTCCAATTTTATTACATTTCCTACAGAATTCGTTCTTAAATCTGCATAAATTAGCCTTGTGCTGTTCACTGCCACACCTGTAACACTTGCCTCTTAAATCTTCAAATGAAACTATGGTTTTGTTTCCCTTAAATTGACTTTGTTTGTCTTTGTATCCAGATTGTAGGCGGTTAATGTTATATGAATTTGTTGAACGTGTAAAGAACATAGATATAAATTCGAAAAGTAGGCTAGTCTCATTTGATATCGCAAATCTGTACACCAACATACCTGTATCTGAAACTGTAGATCTTGTTAAATGTAGGCTTTTACAGAATAGTTTAGACGATGAATATGTCAATCAGATTGTAAAATTGCTTGTGACTGTTTTGAAACAAAATTATTTTAGATTTAACAATAGATTTTACGAACAAACAGATGGTTTAGCTATGGGAAGTCCACTTTCGGCAATTTTGTCAGAAATATTTTTACAGCATCAGGAAAAAGAAATGTTAAAGAATTTAAGAAAGAATCATGATGTAAAACTGTATGTTAGATATGTAGACGACATTCTTGTTATCTTCAGACAAGCCCAGGATCAAGAGCACGAAACGATGATGCAGACACTAAACAGCCACCACCCAAACCTCACCTTTACCAACGAGTTTGAAGAAAACAAAAAGATCAACTTCCTGGACCTCACATTAGAGAGAAAAGACAGCAAGATAGAGTTTGACATCTACAGGAAACCTACGCAAACGGACACTACAATCAACAGGAAGTCTATCCATCCGACAATCCACAAGACCGCAGCCTTTAGATCTATGCTGTACCGTGCCTATAAGATCCCACTTAGCCAAGCTAATAGGAAGAAAGAACTGGACACCATTAAGAAGATCGCTCAAGTTAATGGATTTCGAACCAAGACGATAGAGGACATCGCAAGGAAGACGAGGAGGAAAATCGATAGGCAGAATACACTACACAGCAGAACAACATTAGAAGAGATAAAAGAGGAAAACACCAGATATATCACATTTAGCTACACGGGGACTACGACACAAAGGACTGCTAACAGATTCAAGAAATACGGAGTTTCAATAGCCTACAGGACTCAGAACACCATGAGTAAAATACTGCATCCGAAAATAGAAGATTTCAACAAATTCGACGCTTCGGGCATCTACAAAATTAATTGTAACGATTGTGATAACTTCTACATTGGACAGACTGTGAACTTCGTTAACCGCTTCAAAAACCACATATCTGCGTGGAGGAACAACAAACCGGAAAGATCAAATGTCGCACAACACCTGTTACAAAATGGCCACTCACTAGGAAAAATTGAGGATAGTCTAGATATTTTAAAAAATTGTAAGAAAGGATATGTAATGAATGCTTGGGAAGAATTGTATATTTATAAGGAAAAATGTAAAAATAGAAATAAGTTGATTAATGAACAAATACATTTTGATTCCAGTTGTACTTATAAAAATGTATTGGCCGGTGCTTCCGGTAGCCAATAGGGTATAAGTAGGGACACCATTAAGATTCTTGTCATTCGCCTATTGGGTCTGATGATGATTGGAGTGTCCAATCGAAATCGATCACCACTTACCATCTGTTTTGTATATTTACCGACTTGTGAGTAACAGTATAAGCGTAAATATATGTTTTAAGTGTTATAAGACGTTTCTTTTATTTAGTTTCTTTTAGAATTGAATTTCCATTTCTCCGGTTAATTTCATAACTTTCAGATTTAGATTGTTCTATGGAAATCGCAGTTTGTACCACTTCGTTGTAAGAAATTTTACCATCTTTTTCTTGAAGAAGTCTAATTCTAATTTCATTGTCTTTTAACCCCTGTATGAACTGCATTTTTAAGAACATATCACTTACCGTACTTTCACAGTTATAACAATAACAATCACAGTCCGTTGCTAAACGTTTAAGTTCTCTGGCATATACGGCTATGTTCTCTCCAGGTTCTTGAACCTTGCAAACAAATTTATGTTGGTTAGCTAGTATGCTAGGTGAAGGCTCAAGACAATTTTTCAAAGATTCTGTGAGTTCATTGAAGGTTTTGTCACCTGGTAACTCAGGAGCTAATGTATCACACAATGTTTGGTGCATCTCTGGAGAAAGTGTACTGACAAACAAACATGTCTTGGTCTTTTCATCTGTAATTTTCTTTAACTGAAAATAGTTTTCAAGTCTCATCAAGAAGTTTTTTAAATGTCTCGTTCTCTGTGTAAGGTGTAAAGTTAATGTTAGGTACATGGCTATCGTGTTCAACTGATATAGAAGTTGTGTGTTCATCTGTAGATTTGTTCGGTATAAAGAATGGCTGTAACAATGCTCTTATCTCTAAATATACCTCTTCTACATCAGCCCTGTAATCTTCTTCTTGTTCAAAATCATCTTCATCTTCTATTTGTAAAATATCTTCGTGTAGTGAGATGAATTTATGCCAAGCTTCCTCTGCTACAGTTAATCTGCCAGGAGCATCATTGACTGATGAACCCTTGCTTTTTAATAGGTGTAGAGTTCTTGTAATCTGGCCTTTTAGTGCTCCTCTTTTATGTTTCAGTCTTCTGATATCATTTCTTTCATCACTCGTCGCCATTTGTTGTGTTTAAATAAAAGAATAGATTCTAATAATTTAAGTAACTCATTTTATTAAAGGTGAACAGAAAACTAAACTGTAAATTACAAACATACACAAACATTAGAAAATAAACACCAGCTGATCAGCTGGTATAGCAGTTTGGTTCAGTTTTGAACCATCAAAAAGTGTTTTAAACTCTTGTCAGGATCAAACCATCAAGATGTGCATTGGGAGATGCTGTTGGTTTTTACATTTTACTAAAGCCACTATCAATTCACTGTATACAGTGGCCCTGCTGTTGGGTAGGATTTAATTACCATTAAAAAGTGGTCCCTAATCTCCACACAATAATTAATGGCACAGCAGTGAATGTGTTAAAAACAGGTAATACGCCTATCAATGTTCTCAGCTTCAGAATTTGTAAAGTCATGCCAGTTTAAATTTCTAGACAGTGTGTATATAGTTGAGTTTGGTAGTGGTATCTTGAAAAGGTTAAACAAAGAAAAACAACATTACTGAATCTAACTAATATTATAAATGTGAAAGTTTGTGCGTTTGTTTGTTTATTTGTTTGTTTGAAGTTCAATCACGCTTTAACAACTGGGCGGATTGGGCTGAAATTTGGCATGATGATAGCTTACATTCCCGATTAACATATAGGCATATTCTTATCTCAAAAATCCTTTCGGGCTCCGCCCCAGTGGCTCTTTAGCTCTCCATATTAACCTTATGAGTATTCATATTTAAAGGGAATTAAAGAATTTAGTCAGCTGTGTTTCAACTAAAAAGTTAAAAGTTGGTTCTATGATATGCAAAAGCATTAAGATCTAGTTTTAAGATCTACCAACAGGGTGCAGCACTATTATTTTTTTGCATTTATGAAAACAGCTAATTTGAATTAAGCATCGACAAAAAACTGTGATACGCAATGAGAACGGTCAAAATAGGATTGTTTACAGGCATGTTTATGTTTTTAATTTCATGAATGATATGTGATATTTTGTGGTTTTTTAATAGTTAATTTTTCTCTATTGTTTAGGAGAAGTGGTAGAACATTATGGCTATGGTAGATGTGTAGTACTACAGTACCTATACCGTAAATTTAAAGAAGCAAATTTTATCAAATTGTGTCTTCCCCCATTGCAAACGCAAAACTTGAGTATAACTGCAATAAGCATTTTATTCTTGATGCCAACCCCGTACGAAGGACGGGTTCTCTGCTAGTCCTTGAATAAAAAAACAAAGACCCTTCAACAACAACAGTTTCAAATTCTAAGACCAGCCTTTGGAGTATTGAGTGTCTTATGTATAAGAGAAATAAAAACAACAAAACAAAAAATTATGTTTTGTTTTAACAGTTACGGTATCACTAGATTAACACTGCACAATTAAGAAATCATTATTCTTATTACCATGCAGATTGCAGACAGGATTTCAAGTTACCTGCGCCTCAACTTGGCATTGCGAGAGCGTCGGTGGCCTGCACGTCGCTTGATAGCTGTAGAGCCAACTCTGCGTCTCACCACTGACCCCTCACTGTTACCCACTGCCTCATCCTCTTCACTGCTCAGTTCAAACGACTCCGGCACACTCTCTGAGCGGTTTACTCCCGCAGCACGCTCCTCCTCCACAGTGTCCTCAAATGTCTGAGAGTATTCATCCTGGTCTGACGGAGAGGGAGGGGGAGTGCATGACAACGTTGTCAACACACTCGCTGGCATCGTCTGATACAGCTTCTGGCCATCGTCTACTTTACGCTCCACCTGCAATCGTGTTTTGAATATAGGCTAACAAATAAATATTTTACTTTTACTGTGCATGACTTTTTCTTTCATAACCTTCAATCATTCATCTGATAACTAATTTTTTATGCTTGAACTAAAATATCATTTGACTCATGTTGATCTGTGTTCTCGTAGCATACGCCAGCAGCAGCACCTGACACCTATGTTCTATAGAACAGCCCATGATGTCACGTGTCTGTAACAAGGCCAACACGTGAGCACTTAGTCACAAATTTCTGTCTAAGAAGCTGTTGTAACACCCCCATCCTCAAAAAGAAAGACTAAGTTTGTAGTATATGTGACCATGGAATATCAGATTATTGAAAAAATAATAGGAGTGAATAGTGTAGTAAAATAATATAAACATCACTAGTCTACTTCAAACCAATTAGGCTATGTAAAAATGTTATTAAGACAAAGGCATACTTGTAACAGCTCATCCAGCTCATCCCAGTCTATGGTCTTGAGGTCCAGTTTAGAGGGCAGAGTGAGGCTAGGTCTAGACACTCCTCCATCCACCTCACTACTGAATACTCCATTAGTCTGCTGCTGCTGCTCCACACTAGTGGCCACTCCATTAGTCTGCTCCACACTAGTGGCCACTCCATTGGTCTGCTCCACACTAGTGGCCGCTCCATTAGTCAACTCCTCACTAGCGCCGTCCTCATTCACCACCACACCGCTCTCACTGTCTGTGCTATCTATGTGCTTCACGTCCACTGATACCTCATCAGTCTACAACATGCATAACATAAGTAAAGTGTTTGTTGGCCACAAGAGAATTTGTAATTGAGCGAGCGTCACCTTAGTAACTAATTGTGTGCCATTCTATCTAACAGACAAAATAATATTAATTTAGGGCTGAGTCTAACTGTTTCCTTGTCCTCAGTTTTCTGTTCCTTAAATTGATGGCAACCCCCTTTTTTAAGATAGAAAAATGATTGAGAGTGTTTTTATAAGGCAAGGTCTTAATTGTAGATGTGGCATTGGATTACATACTGGTGTTTAAAAAAAGTTCAAATAGAGAAAATAATAAATGTTTAAATTGCTAAAAGATCTGCGTTAATAAATAATCTTTATATATAAAATCCAATGTATGTTTGTTTGTTTCTTTGTTTGTTTGTTTGTCCTTTATGGACTCCAAAACCGCTCGACAGATTGTAATGAAACTTGCAGGCATTATTAAGCATTATTCAAGGATGGTTTGTGTGAAGTTTGGTGCAGATCCGTCAAAAGGGATCCGCCCCAGTGGCTCTGGAGTTTCCCATGTTAACCTTATGAGTACTCATATTTAAATGGAATTAAAGAATCTTAACAGCTGGTTCAAATAAACAATTTGATTTTGTGCTGTTCAATAGCATTAAAAAGTTAATAGGTTGCAGCACTATTATTTTTAGCGAATTTCCCTATAGGGAAGTAGCTATTAGCGAATTTCCCTATAGGGAAGTAGCTATTACCGTAGGTGGCACGGTAAGACCTAGACCCGGGACCGATTTACTTTTTCATTTTGATGTCCCCAGAGGCCAAAAACACCATTCGTTCAAATTTTTATATATGTATATATATATAGACATATATATATTGTAAGAAAGGGGATTAACCCCGTACCCACGGTGCTCATCTATGCAGACACTCTGTTCACATTACACTTAGTCGACCAGTTGGTGTGAACAGAGTTGAACAGTAGCATGAGCATCAATTTACAAATTCCTTTCCCAGCTGATGTGAGCTAGGCGATGACCGGTAGGGCTGACTTCCAAGAAACACCGTTAACCTATTAGCCACACACCCTATCGGTAATCAGCCAATGAGAAGGGCTAATGATGAAGATGGAGGGGTCAAGACTCTTGGAGCTGGAGGATCTGAAGGAAAACATCGGGGAGATCACCACGGGCCACCGGAGAAAGAAGATCGGGAGTTTGGGAGTGCGTGTATCGGTGTGTGTGCTTCTGGGACAATAGACAGTATGTAGAAAGAATAAAATATCTAACTAACACTTTGTCAAACATAAAAGTCATATAATTTGTCAGTAACTAATTCTTTTATATTTTCAATTGATTTTCTTTTCTTGTAAATTTAACGTTGCAAATTAATTTATCTTATTATTGTTGTTTTTTGCATTTTCAAAGTTTTCTTTTGCTGTTGTAACACTTTTAACTTTTGTTGTTTTCATAATTTAAATTTTTGTTCATTACACGTTGAGTAACACCCTTAAGCAGTCTTATGTCTCATTAACCTAACACCTCTTCACTAAGCTAAGCGAGTGTAACATTTAGGAAACTTAAACTTAAAGTGAGGCATGGGACTCGCATGGTGGAGGCAGCCGCACGGCGAAGGCTGTCTTTGCATTTTAACTAAACAGTAACGATCCTACATTTATTTTAATAAATTATCTTGAAACAAATTATGTGACTTGTGAATTATTTTAGTTTATTTATAGTCAATTATAGTCACTTAAGTTAATATCAGACTCACGAATCGTAAAATGTATAGGGTGTTAGTTTAAGATAAAACTTAAAGATTATGAACAAAACAATATAGGCCACTAACTCAAATAAAAACACGTATCTTAGCTAGGCCCATAACCTTAATAAAACCACCAAATGTAACAATAGCTTATGTAGGTTTGTCACATTACTAAAACTTAAAAGATAATTTATGGATTTAGATTTTGAAATTGTTAACATTAACATATATAGCTTAAACAAAACTGAGGCTTTACAACTAGCTTGTCAATATAAAATACAACTCCCACCCATCCCTGAAACCGAAACCCTAGCCAATCTAAGAACAAAATTAGCTTTCACCAAAGATGTTTTCAAGACTGCATTTAGACATCCTAGTTTTGCTGAGGCATTAACAGACTTGTTCTTTAACAACATACTAGAAAACAAAACAAAAGAACAGTTTAGAGATTTGCTAAAATTCAAGAAAATACTTCAAGAACCAACATATGACACTATAAACACTTCTGACGACCTAACACAACCTGAACCTGAACATTCACAAAACCTTTATGAAAACAGGTCAATAATAGAACACGAACAATTGTTACATAGCTTTAATTTGTTAAACTTAAATCAAGAAACCCATCAAAATCACAACCAACTAGAAACCCCTAACACATCAACACAAATCGTATCTCACCCTAAATCACATATAACCAACAAAAACATGGCTGATGAGTCAAAAGAGAAACTTCCCCTAATAAAAGCAGGCATATACTCAGGTCTTCCTTCAGAAGATGTACATGAATTTATTCAAAAATTCAATATTTCATCAAGGTGCAACCATTGGTCCGAAAAAACTAAAATTGAACTTTTCCCCACACACTTAACGTCTACCCCGTATAAATGGTTTGCACTCTACAAACATGAAAACAATGAAACTAGTTGGGCAAACCTAGAGTCTGAATTTATTAAAGCATTCAGCCCAGTTGCATTAATTGATGACTTACAGACGGTCCTTGAAAATCGAACACAAGGAGAAAATGAATCTCCAATGCAATTCCTATACGAAATCATTCACCTTTCCCACAGAATAGATCCCAATATGAATGATGCAAAAATAATAAAATTCGTAATTCAGGGAATAAAACCGGAGATTTGTAATGACCTAGTGAGAATGGAAAACAACTCACTTAAACAGCTAAACGAAAATCTGCTAAAAATTGAATCTCAAAGAGCTATTAGGAATAAAAATCAGAGAAAATACCAAACCTCAGCTGAACGCGTTACCCTAATAAAACCTCAAACAAAGTCGGTAACATATGAAAATGACGAATTAGACAACTTAAAATTAGAACTTAGGGACATAAAAGATACATTATTAAGCCTCAAGGTCAAACCTGATGAAACAAACTACCCTAGGGACAACCCACACAAAGAAACTTGTCATCGTTCAAGATCCACACAAAGAAGAGACATTTCCCCTCATCCCAGATATGACAGGTCAGCTGAAAAATATAGGCCCAGAAGCACTTCTCGAAACTCACAAAATTTATCGAGAAGCTCTTCACCTCACAATTCACATCACTCCAGCAGACAACCTATCCCAAGAACCAGACTAGATTATAGATCACCACACCGATCACAAAACACTCCACTCTTTTGTCACATATGTAACATAAACAATCACACCACAGAAAATTGTTGGTACAATGCTAGAGCTAACCGTAGGAATCCAAAATACTCAAATACACCTTCCAAATTTTGTGCATATTGCAAAAGAAATAACCACACCATTGACCAGTGCTTTAGGCGTCCTGCTAAAAGGGAACAGTTTCCAAAAAACTTCTAAAGCAAGGAAGTCAACTACCACAAAATAGATATTTGGCTTCCCAAAATAAACAAACACAGACGAGATATTTCTGGAACACAACTAAACGTTTCCCACATTTCAACAAATCATCAATCTTAGAAGCATCCAATAATTCAAAATGTAATATATTTTCACCATTAAGCCCTCATTACCAATACAACTTTCCAACAATTGAGGATTCGTTTCGTGTAAAACATAAAGTTAAAGTAACCCCAATAACTAAACCACTTACTCCAACAACCACAATAACATCAAGAAATATTCAACACACACAACTCGAGAACCAGACCAACATCATTCCTACAGCTACGGCTGAACCTAAGACGACCTTGCAGCCAGCTGATGGAGAGGATAACACACCACAACAAACGCCTACGTTACAAGCGTCGACCCACTGCTGCCTAGGAACACCGACTCAGCAACTGACGTCACAGCACCACACAGCTGATCAGCCCAAGACTCAAGATGTGGCACGTACATCTGTTAACTCTTCACGACCTTCAACGTCGGATGACAACAACAGCTTCAGTACGAGTACATCACTTCCAGGAACCTCTACGGATAGACACGTGGATTCATCAACTGCAGGAGTTTGTTTAACAGCTAGTGAAGCAACAACCCTCCACAATCAAATCGACAAAGAAGTTTTCCAACAAAGTTCTAAACACCTAAATTTGAGAACCCTAATTAAATGTGATAAAAGACAATCTAAATGCACACTATCGGATATTTATGACTTAATTTTTAATGTTAAGCAAACAAAAACATTCCCTACATTGACACTAAATATTGATATACCAGAAAATGGACAGACTTATTCAGCTACCTTAGATACTGGTTGCAACTATTGCCTAATAAAATCATCAATTGTAAATAACCTATCCTTTCAAACAGATAACTTACCCTTAATTGTAGCTGCTAACGACCAACCAGTCAAAGTATTAGGAAAACTTTTACTACCAATAACAATTAATGGCACTGTGTATCCAACCGACTTTTACGTAATTGAAGATTTGGCAACTGACGTAATCTTGGGAAATTGGTTTTTATTCCAAAACTGCATGGAATTGGATTTTAAGAAACAGGAAATCAGACTAACGAATAAAGATAAAGTTCATTGCATCACAATGGACAAATCTTGGTTACTTAATTTAAAACCGTTTGTTCTAACAACAATAGCGGAGTCTAGTAATGACATGATTGAAATTAAAGTTCCTACAGACACAGTTATTGCTCCCCAACAACACTACAAATTAATGGAAATCTTGCCAGAACATCATCAATATGAACTTGATATAGATTTAAATTACCGAGACAAAAAGAACCTCCACTTTTATATCTCATCAGAAAACGAAAATTCACAAAAGTTTATTTACGCTTACAATGCAAGTAAATCTCCAAAATGGTTAAAACAAAACGTAATATTAGGTTATTTAAAACCAAATGCCGGAGTAAAAACAAGAACATGCACACATCCACCTAAAATAAAACCACTTCATCCTTCTAAAACAATTGCACTTGACAGAAATGGCAACCCACTTGACATAAATCCAAAATTGACAGTCAATCAGCATAATAAGTTAGCAGCAATATTATCTAAATTTAGCCACATGTTTACTAACAAGACAGAAGATTTAGGTCCAGCTAAACTACCACCAGTTAAACTTAACCTAAAATCAGATGCTAAACCAGTATATCATCCTCCTTATAGGCAAAGCCTAAAAGAACGCAAAATCCTTCAAGAAGAAATCGAAAAACTAACAAAGGCAGGTATACTCGAAGAATCGCCCGAATACACAGAGTTCGCCAGCCCAATGTTCGTAATAACCAACTCTGACAGCTCATCGCGTGTAATATCTGATTTGAGATCAGTTAACAAATGTTTAGAACAACAAAATTTCCCCATAGTCTCAGTAGATTTGGTCTTGTCTTGTTTATCTGAAATGACTTATTTTACCCACTTAGATTTGAAAAACGCATTCTTTCAGTTAGAGATAGCCCCAGAAGACAGAAAATATTTAACCGTTATCACACAAACGGGAAAGTATCAGTTTAGAAGAATGCCACAAGGGCTATCCATTGCTACAGTAGCTTTCCAAAGAGCCATAACTAGAATTTTATCAAAACATTTGTATAGCAGATGCATACCATTCATTGATGACATCACCGTGTTAGGAAAAACATTTGACGAACAGTTGGAAAACATAGAAATTATTTTACAAGAGCTAAACAATGTTAACCTAAAGCTTAACTCAAAAAAGTGTCAATTCATGTACGATCAAATAAACATACTTGGACATGAAGTAAGTTCTAAAGGCTGTTTGCCATTAAAAACAAATATAGAATCCATAATTAAATTTAAAACCCCAACTACCATTAAACAAGTAAGATCGTTTCTTGGAGCTGCAAATTACTTCCGTAGATTTGTTAAAAACTTTGCAAAAATAGCCATGCCCTTAACAACACTCATAAAGGAATTCAACGCAACGAAGAAGTTTCAATGGACAAACGACTGTGAGACTTCATTCCAGGAACTCAAGACGATTCTCACCTCACCGCCACTTCTCAGCCACTTCGTAGAACACAGAGAGACCAGAGTGTACACAGACGCATCAAATTATGCTATAGGAGCAGTAATGACCCAGTATGATCCAGAAACATCTACAGAACATCCTATTCAGTATTTAAGTAGAAAATTAAAACCAAATGAAGTTAACTACAGCGTTTCAGAAAAAGAATTCTTATCCTTAGTCTATGCGTTGGTAAAATGGAGAGAATTTTTATTCGGAAGAAAAGTAAAGGTTTTCACTGATCATTCTGCATTGCAATATTATAAATCATTTAAAGGAGCTTCATCTAGACTCACCAGACTCTCGAATTTAATATGTGACTACGACCTGGAAATTACTCACAAGGCAGGTAAATCCTTAGTCTTGCCTGACTTCTTAAGCAGAAATCCGGTTGACAAGACTATAGAAGAGGATTTCACTTTCAACCTTACTTCAGTAAATGCCCTTCATCTCGTGGACTTGAAGAAATTGCAAGCTCAGGACGATGACCTAAAATGCATCTTACTTGCTTTAGAAAATCCTGATCTTGTGGAACAAAAGTACAGGAAAATGGCCACGTATTACAAGACGGAGAATGGTGTACTCTACCGAATGTACAACGATTCTGATCCTCACAGACATGTTATAGCAATACCACGAAAACTCGTCAACAACATCCTTCAGGAGTACCACAATTCACCGTTATCAGGAGGACATCTAAGTACATTCAAGACTCTCGGAAAAATCAAAGAAAGATATCATTGGATTGGTATGTCAACAGATGTCGAAAACTACGTGAAAACCTGCGAAAGTTGTCAGAAAAGAAAGAACCCTCCGAAGAAGAAGTATGGCTTCCTTAATCCTATCCCTCCCACTAACAAAATATTTGAACGAATCCAACTTGACATAATTGGTCCATTAAATCCTAGCAATAGATATAAATACATTTTAACAGTAACTGATGCCTGTAGTCGATTTGCATTTGCTTTCCCACTTGTAGTTGCAGATGGTAAATCAATTGTAAAATGTCTCTTAAAACTAATTTGTACTTATGGAACACCTTCTATTATACAATCAGATAGAGGTACTGAATTTAACAACAATTTGATTCGTGACTTAACCACAGCAATAGGTACATGCCAAATTCTAAGTAGTGCATTCACACCACAAGTTAATGGACAAGTAGAAAACTTTAATAACACGTTGATAAATATGATTTCTCATTATGTAGCTGAAAAACCAAACGCATGGTCACAATACATTGACTATGTACTTTTTGCTTACAATAACAGTAAACACCAGACAACCAAGTACAAACCTTCGTACTTATTTTTAGGCTTTGAGCCAAGCTTTCCAAGTGATACTTTGTTTGTAAATCCAAATGTAGAAAAAGATCTGCTAGAAAACTTAAGAATTGTAAATGAAATTAGGGACACAATACCTTCTATCATAGCTAGTGAACAAAAGAAACAAAAAATGTATTACGATAGGAATAGAAGAGACTTAATCTTACACCCAGGAGACCAAGTTCTCATATGGTATCCTAAAAATTTGAGGGAAAATCAAACCAAATTTTCTTACCGCTACAAAGGTCCGTATACTGTATTAAAACAAGTTACACCAGTCTCTTATCTAGTGGAAATCTTAAAAAATGGAAAACTTGTCAAAGAAGTAATTCATGTCTCCCGAATGAAAGTTTTTCAAACAAGACTTGTAAAATAAAAATATTTAGTTACGTTAGGTCAATAGATACTATGTTTATTTTATAAGATAATTTTGGTAACATACAATAATTCATAAATATATTTCACAAGTTAGCTATTTAACTGATTTTGATTTATTGCTACACAAAATAATTAACCACAATATATATATGATTCATATGCTTTGACCTTACCTAGTATTCACTTAGGTCTAGTTAGTCATACGTAAGCAATGTGTATTCTAAGACACAATTAGTACGTCTATTCCCGAAGCACACGCACTCCCGCAAACTCGTGTAAATATTATGTAAATAATGTGTAGCTACACAAAACTCAAGTGTTAAGTCGACTTTTAATACAAAAATATCGCGTGGCCACGCAGACACACACAGACAATCGCAATCAAGTTTACCATTGTGACTGTATTTTTAGTTCTTGTAACGAGCAACTTACTTACACGTTGGACACTTAGTGAATTTACTAGTGCGCGTAAGAAGAATGATAATTAGTGACATTCAGTGACATACAAGTTGGTTTAGTGTACAGCACAAGGACAAACTCCACTCAACGAGAAGTAATTAAGGATTGATCACCCTTAATTATTCACTCAAAAATTGCCTTACAACTCTCTAGATTATTGAGGAAAGAAAGGACTTTCACGCAAGAATTCATAAATAATTAAAATAAAACATTTATGTTCAAAACTCCTATAAAAAAGTGTCGTCATAAAGTAATTGTGAACCAAATACCATTTTGAACATTATGTGTCTAACAACATCAGGTATCATACAAGTGTCATATTTTAAGTTCCATGTAACATATATTTCAAACAACTAAATATTCATTACAATAAGTAGATAGATAGTCTTAGTAGGAAAAGCATATGAATCGATTAAAATTGTATATTACCAAGTACCAACATTTGTGAATAAAACTATTACAACATGTAACAATTCCACTGTTAAGTAAGTTTCAGCAGTAAAAGAGTCCCTGAAGCCAACAGCAAGTACAAGGTCACCGCAACACGACATGACTTCATCGCCATCGCATAGTCAGCACTCGCCGTCCATTCAACCCCGACGCCGTGATGCTGCCCATTTCACCATCCTAGCTCTGCTCGCCGCTATCCTTCTCATATGGCAACCTACTCTATCAGCTGGCGCGGAAATTCCAACGCATATCGTGACCGGATTAATTTAGTGAAGTCTCATAAATCGTAACTCCATATCATTCTGTCGCGCCACTAAATTAACCCAATCGATCCCTAAATCTCATCAAACATTTTATTAGTCTGGATAGTAATATTAACAATCTTACTCATTATTTCAGCATATTTCATCCACATACTCAATATTAAAATGAATCTAATCACAAAACCTCAAACCCCTCAAAAAGACTATTAATGTAACAAAGTGTTACCCAGAATAAACCATTAATAATCTCAACATCAAAAAATAATTTATAATAATAAATGTAAAAAATAAAAACATCTTAACAAACAGCTAATATTTAAATAGTTCAAAATTATAGAAACAATAAATTAACTTAAGGGCGCGCTTTACCCCAGACGCGCAACCGAATGCAAGGGTTTGCAAGATTTCTCTTTTCACCTGCTACATTGAAGATAGAATCAAATTTAAGGTCTCATATTAAAGAGGATGAAATTTTCTATAGTTCTGCGTTTCTATATTTCAATTATCTTTATTACACACCTTATAAACTTGAGTTTTAGTACAAGAAAAAAGGGCCTTTTCGACTAGCCGTAACTTATTTAAAAAACGTTATTTGAAAATTTTAAAAACGCAGAACTATAGATTGGTCTTTTTACTACTATAATCCGTTTAGAGTGCGTAGCTATCATTATTGGTTAATTCGAAAAGAGTAATCTTGGAAACCTCTGCAAATTAAAAATTACCACTGTGCGGTGCCGGCGTCTAGCGGCAGCTCGGGGAAGCTCGCCGGAAATCCCCCTCTCAGCACCGCTTCTCACCCCTCCAATGCTTGATCCACGTGTTTCCATCTGTCAAACCCGGCGCTACGTTGGAGTCAGATTAAAAATCTTCGCTGACACTAAATACGAACGGGGCGAGATGGAACTAAAACTACCCGACACAGGAAGTGGTGTTGGCACTGACGTCAGTACGTTGCACCACTAGCAAAAGTAGTGCCGTCCTCACTCTTGATTGACAGGCGACTCATAAAACCGGTTTCTATCTGGCGCTCAAAGTTATCGACGTTTGGACCTTAGGGGCTTGAAATTTCGCTAGATACAAGCCCCGGGTCTCGCCTCGGCTCTCTCCTTGACGAGACAACCAGTGTTGTGCAAACGACTGATACAATTCATAAAATAAAGTTACATTACAACAGTCAATCAAGCTATTTTATCTAAACACAATGATTATAATATGTTTCTTTAAAACCTTTTTGCCTCAGCTCGTGTACATCGTACGGAAAATCTACGCACACTGTTAGAAAGATATTTTTCTGTAGGTGTGCAGAATCCCTTTAAAAATTAAAATAGGCTAAAAACTAAGCACAAGAAATGAATTCGAAATTAAAAGAAAATTAACGTGGGTCTTATAGGTTGCCATGCTGGTGACGAAATAATAACGGAATCTTATATATTTACAAAAATTTGTTTTCTTTTCCGAGTTCGTTTGGCTCTTCTACACGACCGATTTTCATGATTGAGGTATGCACGTAAAGATTTGCCATAAAGCATCGGCATAGCTTGATTCATTTTTAACCGACTTCCCCACTACCAACAAAAGGAGGAGGTTCTCAATTTGTCTGTGGCGATGTTTTTTCTATGTATGTTCACCAATTTCTCTGCGATTCTTTTACCGATCAGCGTGGTTCCACCGCCAAAATAACCAGGAGAGTTTCTATTTGGTACCATATATAGCATTATGTTTAAGTGTAATATTTGTTTCGCTGAAAAATGCTGAAAACCTAAAATATTCACCATTTATTTTGTTTATATTTGTTCAGAGAAGTCAATAAATAATAATAATATTCCTACAGCCGTTAGTTGAAACCATTTAAATGAAGCTACAGACAGTTCTTCGCGAAACAGTTGCTTTATATTGATTAATAAACTATTTATTGCCATGGTGCCTAAATAAATTACATTGAAAAATGAATTTCGTTTTGGTTACTATAAAAAAGGTATTTCAACGTTTGACCTGATTTGTGTATAATTCTGTTTTGAGTATTGAATATTCTGACTTATAAAAACATACTGAATAGCTGTATGATATTGACAAATAAAGATGTATTGTGAAAACCAAAGCATTCGTAAAAGAGGTCCAAATATAAATTAAATGCAATTATTCCTTACACGACCTAAGAAGTGTGAGAGTGCATAATCGTCAATCGTCTTAAAAGTGTTAAATATTTTAATTGCTAAACATGCATTTGCATAAGTGGAATGTTTATTAATATTCTCCACCCATTTACTATATCATATCAATACAATTATGCCCGCTTCGGAAAGTCCAAGAGGTAACTGATTTACAATTTCGACTACATCTTGAGCAAACAAAACCACCTACCCCTTACACCACTTTTAGCTGAACCAGTCTTTCATATACATATTTTACAAAGGTACTATACGTAATAACAACCAATTTTCTACTTTTGAGAGATTTTTGAGTGCGGGTGGCTGAGGAATAACTTTTATATTGTTCCAAAAGGCTTGAGACGTTACTGTATTTCTTTTTATAATGTAGAAGTACACCGATTGCAGGAAACGATCATGGCTGGCATTTCAATGTCTCTAGGAAAGACATTTATATAGCTTTTCATTAGGCCTAACGTAATGGACAACTCTTTGTTTTTTAGGGGAAATCTAAAAATGTTAATTTTTATACCCATTGATTATGCAACCTGAACAGGTGACTCAAGCAGTTTTAAGATAATGATTGTTCTGTGGCACTTTTGATTGGTTCAAACCGTGTTGCTTATCGAAAAACCTCAATAGAAATCAGTAAATAACAAATTATACAGTCACTAAAAATCATGAAATAATTTATTTTTGTAAAAAACTACAACCGACTTCAAACGCTCTAAAAAGAATGAAATAATTTCAATAAAGTAAACTTTTTTATTAGTCAAGCTCACGTATTTCAAGTCGGCGGCTCTAACTGCAAATATGAATAAAATAAAAGATTGAGAGTGTATTTTGAAAATCAATAAATTGTAGCTGGGTAACATAAATATATATAAAGAAATACTGAACTATTTTGTTTATATATCAAATGAAGTATTTTCTTGTATTTTATGTTTACATCAGAATGAATGCACCATGAAAATAACACACATACAAAATGTTCTATATGAATAGGAAAATGATTTATTTTTGATATTATGATAGGGAAAAGAAGCTAGTTAAAACGTTACTTTGCCAAGCTAGAAACATTTAAATGCATTATAATCTTTTTAAAGATATCTAGTTAATGCCACTATAATATTATAATTTATTATCTTATTTCAAAAAAGTTATGATGGTATCTGCCGATCTTTGCTTACAGTAATAAAATAACACCCAACGCATAACTATGAAAAAGACATGCAGATTAACACGTTTAGTTAAAGATAGTCTCCTGCAATGTAGACATCCTCTTTAAATGTTGTATCAAATGTTGTTTCCTTTTTTTACTGCCAATGTCCATAATTTTAAGATGTCTAATGGTGTAGGAAAAAAGTAATAATTTTGAATAACAAACATAGCTTACTTCGCTACATTCTACCATAGATGAAACAAACTTGTTGCTTAGTCTATGATTATACTGGACACGACATCGGAGCGCTTACACCCAGTAGTAGCCTAGTTTGAGTTGTGTGGTTGTGTTGATGCGACGAGGCAAGGCTACCGAAAAGCGCTGGTCTACTTTGGCCGTGGCTGGCAGTGAGTGGTGCGCGGGCGGGCGCGACTGCGCGTGCGAGAGCCATCTCAGTCTCAAGCGCTGTGCAGCCCGGAGTTCGTTGCTTGCCAGTTGCGGCCATCTTGCCATTTCCCCTCTCGCCGCATCGCTCCTAGCGCTCCCAGCTCATAACGGCGTAACTGGCGTTAGCAACAACGATCGCAGGATTTCTACTGCGGGTAAAGCGCGCCCTTAAGGAGACTCGATGGGGCGAAAGAAGACGTGAGCGACTATGAGCTATACCCCACCAGCTCATTCTACCGCGTCGCTGGAAGGGTCGCGAAACAAGCAAATGCGCCGATCCTCAAGATCGCGTCGCGTCGCAGGAAGGGGGGAAGAAGAGTCGGAACGCACATCAAGATATCCGTTCGATTCCCACCTTCGCGATTGATGTTTCCGTGTATCTCCTTAAGTTGTTTTTTTTTTCTTTTTTATTGTCAACCGGTGGTAGGTTGACGTTTTAACCAGGGGGGTGTAAGAAAGGGGATTAACCCCGTACCCACGGTGCTCATCTATGCAGACACTCTGTTCACATTACACTTAGTCGACCAGTTGGTGTGAACAGAGTTGAACAGTAGCATGAGCATCAATTTACAAATTCCTTTCCCAGCTGATGTGAGCTAGGCGATGACCGGTAGGGCTGACTTCCAAGAAACACCGTTAACCTATTAGCCACACACCCTATCGGTAATCAGCCAATGAGAAGGGCTAATGATGAAGATGGAGGGGTCAAGACTCTTGGAGCTGGAGGATCTGAAGGAAAACATCGGGGAGATCACCACGGGCCACCGGAGAAAGAAGATCGGGAGTTTGGGAGTGCGTGTATCGGTGTGTGTGCTTCTGGGACAATAGACAGTATGTAGAAAGAATAAAATATCTAACTAACACTTTGTCAAACATAAAAGTCATATAATTTGTCAGTAACTAATTCTTTTATATTTTCAATTGATTTTCTTTTCTTGTAAATTTAACGTTGCAAATTAATTTATCTTATTATTGTTGTTTTTTGCATTTTCAAAGTTTTCTTTTGCTGTTGTAACACTTTTAACTTTTGTTGTTTTCATAATTTAAATTTTTGTTCATTACACGTTGAGTAACACCCTTAAGCAGTCTTATGTCTCATTAACCTAACACCTCTTCACTAAGCTAAGCGAGTGTAACATTTAGGAAACTTAAACTTAAAGTGAGGCATGGGACTCGCAATATATATATATATATATATATATACGTCCGTGAACGTGATAACTTGAGTAATTTTTGTCCGATTTTGATGAAATTTGGTTTAAAGGTGTAAAGCGGGATAAACTTGAATGAGTTCGCGAACCAGCATGATCGGACCATGGGAACGGGGCTTTACGGGGGGTTTTATGGGGTAAAAATTGGTTTTTCTCACTTTTGACCCTCAAAACACAAAATTTCCCAATTTCTCTTTAGTCCTTTTTAAAGAGCTTAAAAAAACAATGAATTTACTATATAAAAGTATTTTTGTTCGGTTAATAGTAACGGAGAAAATTAAAAAAAATTTAAATTTAAAATTCCCATGTTATTCTTATGGGGAATATTGTAAAGTGTTGTAGTTTGCTTGTTTATGGATAGGGTATATTTTGTATTTTGATCAAATTTATTTATTTTGTACTAAGCTATCAATATTTTACAAAAAAACACACTTTATTAGTTTCCTTGTAGCAGCAAACCTAGGTACTCGTTAAACCTAATGTTATTAAAATATATTTAATTGAAAATCAATTAAGACAAATGGAAATTCGCTTAGTCGGCAGGTTTGCTGCGGCGGGGGTATTTTAAATTTATGACAACAGCTAATTGGCAACCAAAAGGTGAGTGAGCGTAGCAAACAAACTTCAACCTGGAGGCGAGTTAGCGTAGCGAACGAGCTAACCTGAAGGTAAGTGAGCGCAGCGAACGAGCTCTAACCTAAAGGTGGGTGAGCATAGCGAACTAACTTCAACCAGGACGTTATTGAGCCATTCGAACTAGCTCATCTTGAAAATGAAAGAGCATTCGGAGACGTAGGAATTGGCTAACTCTGGAACTCGCTAACTCGGTCGTGTGTCGGAACTGGCTAACCGTCCCAGTCAGGAATTGGCTAACTCCGGAACCCGCTAACTCGATTTTGTCCCGCGGCGGAATTCGCTAACTCTGGAAGTCGCTAACCCGGCCGCGCCCACTGCACGGAGCGTTGCCAACCTTGCACGACGAAATAGTCGTAATCTGCCGTAATTCAAAACGTCAGTGTCAATAAAGATAATTGTTACGGTATTGGTTTCTATTATCAAATCTATTAGGGGGAATATGTAGCTCAAAGCAATTAAAAGAAAATTATAACATCATTAACACATTCGCTGCTGAAAACCTTTAAACAGGCGCTCGCCAATTGCGGCGAGGCCCGGGCGGAGCCCCGACGCGCTAACTGAATCAGCGATCGCTATTGGTATTGAAATATCTCAGAAAGACGAATGTGACAAAAGAGCAGTGGTGATTGTTCTGTGTTACTCCGAAAGTGGACGTAGTTCACTGAAACACCCAAAGGTAGCAGCACTGCCTGGATCAATTACCAGAGTCTTTGTAATACGGCTCAAATTGAGAAAATCCCCGAAAACGGGACAAAAGCATTGCCAGACGGGATTTTACGGGCAATTTTTGTACCAACCTACACCAGAATAAAGCTCGCATTATAAGCTACAGGCTGGTAAAGATTACAACGTTCCCCGGACAATGGCTGAACCACACTGATCCGGCAAACAATGCAATGCGCGCTCCCCCACCCGTGGACCCCCCGCTCCTCAGCTGAGACGCGCGGGGTCCACCGGTGGACCCGCCGCATCGAATGTGTTAAGGAGTTATTATTATTATGTTGGTTTACCTTGTGATTGTTTCTTGATAATTGTAGAGTTTTATTGAAAGTTTTATCCAAGAACATGGCAATCATAAGGTAAACCAACATAATAAATCCTTTGTTCTTGAAACTGGGAATGCCACATAAATTCTAAGAGGTTATGGTTTTGTATTTTGCTGTTACACGTCCAATGAATTCATTATTTTCACAATTGTGTTATATGATTTATATCTAAAATGAATGCCAGTGTTATAGGAAAATAGCAGAACATGAAAATTAGTGAGAATAGTAGACCTTCCAACTAAACCACGAAGAGATTGTAAATGTAAGTGAGCTCTTTAACACGGATTCAAAATTTAATCGTGATGTAATTGACCCTTGTCTAATAAAGCCTTTAACCGTGTTTTAAAAGTAATTCTTCAAATTAAAGGTTCGTTGTTGGGTCGTCAAACTTATGTGTAAAAATATTACATACGTTTCATAACAGTTAATAGAATAATTGTAGGCTAAACCTAGGCAATTGACAACTAAAGCAATGTAAACCTAGGCCTACATGCAAAAAGCTAGTAGCCTAGTCCTAAGATTTATTTAATTTATTATTAATAATGTTATATGATTTGGTGTTGGAAGGAGGATAGATTTAAGGAAGGTTAAGTCAAGGTCATTTTAGTTTAGAGTTTCAGTTTTGTAGATGTCAACTGTGTATTTTTTTAAATAGTAGCCGTCGTTATTATTTTGAGTAAGTTTTAATGTGGTTTAAAGTGGGTTTCTAAGTGTCGCAAAAATGTTTACTTTACAAGTTGTTCACAAAAGTATGCCTATCTATTTATATGAAATCAAATTATGAAAAACAAATCTTCCCCAAATGGGTTTCGAACCTGATACCTACGTGTCATGAGCGTCTTACCTTACCTCTGAGCTATTTGTTTATTGACAGAATGTGTTTTCAAGCGGCCAAAGAACAGCCGACAGTTGCAATGGTCGCAATACAGTACTTGAAATATTTTTGATACTATGATTCTGTTATGACATCAAGTAGTTGAATTGTTTTCTGGAGTTGGAGAGGAGACTAGTATTTTAATATAGATTCATTAATTACAATTAGTAATGTTATTATGATACATTTGTAAATGCCTAATTAATTTTTCCCCTAAAAATGTTCAACTACTAAATTTTTGCTTAAATAAGTTAACAAACATTAATTAATGCAATTATTTGCATTTATTATTAGCCTATTAAGTTAAGCAGGTGTTCAACTTTATCTAGTCAATGCTAGTACTCAATCATCTAGTACAACTATCACAACATCATCTGATTACATTTATTATAGATCAACACCACATTGCTCTTACTGTGAATTATTCATTGGATACGGTATTATGGTACCAATACGATCGTAGGTACTACACTTTCGGCAACACTGGCCAACAATCTTCGTGCTTTGCTCCTATTGGCCGTCGCGCGACGCTTCTGATTGGAAGTTAGCGAGTTCCGCCGAGGGACCGAGTTAGCGAATTCTGTCCTAGTACGGAAGTCACTAACCCGGCTCTAGAGCGGGTTAGCGGGTTCCGGATTTAGCCAATTCCGAAACCGAACAAGTTAGCGAGTTCCTCTCGTCGACCAAATTTTAAGATAGGGCATTTAACATGGGGTTAGCGAGTTCCAGAGTTAGCCAATTCCGCGGACCCAGCATTCGACATAAAACCACATTAGGACAGGACGTCTGTCGGGCCAGCTAGTAGTCAATAATTGTCAAAAAGTTAAATCCTAATTATAATTTAATATTTATGATTTTATCTGGATGGTTGGTATATTATTTAATGTACAGTAGAACTCCGATTATCCAAATCAATAGGGACCAGACCCCATTCGGATAATCAAAAATTCGGATAATCAGAGTTTTACCGGAATTCCAGGAATTTTAAAGAAAAATCCTCATTTTCGGTACTAAGTGAACTTTTAATTAATAATAATTTAAATCAGAACATTTTTACAGTTTACAATGCTCATAGTATAAGTGTTCTATACATGTTATTAAGTCAATAGTGTTCCATCAAAGTCCAAAATTGGCTAAATGTGTTTAATAACAATTCTTTGATATTTTGCAAAACTTATTACTGTAGCTTTATGTTTTAAAAATTGTTGAAATAAGCGATTCGGATAATTGGAGATTCGGTTAATTGGAGTTCGGATAATTGGAGTTCTACTGTATTGCCTAAATTTCTCCAGAGAAATAATAATGTAATATTTGTAAACTTCAGCTAAAAAAAACAAATGCCTTATATAAACATATAAACAGATAAATAATCCATAGCAAAATTTATTTATTGGCTTTAAAAACTATCTATGTATAAAATACGCAAGCACGATTTTTGTCAGCAGAACTCCTCCGTGGTTTCTCAACCGATTTTGTTAGTTTACGGCTCATTGGAAATATCTCATTGAGCAGATGTCATATAGATCTGAAATGTTTAAAAAGTCCCCTGGGCTCTTCCCCAGTGGTTTTTATTAAAGTTCCAATGTTTTGCATAGGTTCAAGCTATTCCTTTTAACAGCTGGTAATATTTTTTTATATTTATGTTGTAATCTGTAAAGTTCTTTAACCTTTTGTTTGGTAAATAAGTAATAAATAAATGTCCAGGGTTTACAATGATGAATACGTATAAACCTTTTATTAGTCAAATTGTACAAATAAGTAGGGTTATAAATTTAGATGAAACTCTTAATCTCAGGGTTCTAGGAATGTGCCGGCTTAAAGTAGGCTTATGTGATGTTGTATAGGCATAAGCCTAATGTTCATCACAAGTTATGTACAGTTCAATTTACACTTTTGAAAGAAGAAAGTTCAAATTTTGAATTTAGTAAAATTACAATTTAGGTAAAAGTTCAAAACGGCAAAAGCCAATAGAAATTTTGGAATGTGAATATTTAGCAAAGTACAAGTTCAGTTTGATCTCACCCAAAAGTTTATGGTAGTCTTCTCCACAAATATATTTCTTGAGGTAAAATGATATGTATTAAATAATTGAGAAAAATCTTGATATTTTAAATACTGTAAAGTTGAATCACCAATTAAAAGTTTTAAAAAAATCTTCCTGTCTTGCTTCTTCATTACTTATTCTCAATTGAAAAATCTTGATTCTTGATGTTCAATTTCATACATCTGTTTCAACAATTAGTTCACTGGTTTCTTGATGTCACTATTCACTGTTACTTTTATGATTGGTTGGTATTATATGAAGAGTATTTTAATTACATTTTTGAAAGTGAAAGAGAAGAAAAATTTTGTAAAATAATTCAAACTGTATAAATAACTTCCAGTGATTATAAATTTGGCTTATTAAATAAATGACAGTATTTGATGAGAATGTGAAATATGGAAATTTACAATAGGTGGAACCTTTTGCCCTTTTACTGCATGTAAACACATGTGATAATTTAGAGATATGAATTTAGCTAATAGTAGGCCTAGGAATATACAAATTCAAAAGTAAACAATGAGGATAATTTTGGAACATCTCAAATATCCCCTCAGAAATCTGGTATTTGAGTATCCAATACTAGATTTCGAATAATGTGAACAAAATTATCATAGAAAACATTAATATTTGAACAGGAGAATACTTAAAATTAACAAGTTGTATCTTCTGAATAAGAGAAAACATAGTAATGAACAAGGTGAAACAAAGAAAAGTTGATAAGTTCTTGGGAGATTAATGAGGTATACGAATTCACTTGAATAGATCAATGTGAAAAGAATGATATTATATACAATATTTACAATTAGGTCATGAATAGACTTGACAGGTTTTTGGTGATTAAATATCTTCATTGCTTGGGGTAAATAATGCTTGATTGTAGAAACATGGTATGGTCCAAGTTTTCGTTCTTCGGATTCTTCATTTGGGATGTAGTTGGTTCCTTTACTTCAAGGCGATGCTGGTATTTGTTACATAATCCTGGAGCGTCAGAAAATGTATCTTGGTATCTGAGGAATAAATTGACGAGTTGACTTTTCTGTTCGGTGTCTAGTAGTTGGTTTTGTTCAATAGTATCAGCTATAGTGTCAGAATTAATTGTGAGTGTTGGTGTATTGGAGTGGTGTAATGTACCATAATTATCATATTTATTTAGTATATTATTTTCATTTGAGTTTTCATCATAATCATATATATCATCATAATCATCATCGTTGTTGTTCATTAAATAGCACAAAATTCCTTCATAATAATTCCTGTCATACTTCAATAATATATCATTGTTATTTATATTCAATTTTATTATATTGTCATTAAAGTTTATTGCCATTTTCCATAATTTAATCGTATCCATTCCTAATATAAGATTGTGTACTAAGTTAGGTACCATGATTAATTGTAAAGTACTTTTTACACCATTAATACTGACATTCATAAGTAGTATTTTCAAAACCCGTTTAGATTTTTCGCCAACTGCGGTCTTTATATGAACACCTGTCAGGGGTAACTCTTCAAATTGTCCTAGTTTCGTTTTATTTTCTAATATCCATTGTTCAGATATACAAGTTATATTTGCTCCTGTATCTAAAAGAGCTGTGGTTGGTACATTATTTACAAATAGACTAATTTCAGGACATTTGTAAGTATTATTAGAATTTTCAAGAAAATTATTTGTGTCCTTTAAGTCATCTTGGAGTAAGAAATTCCGATCACACATAATATTGCTAATGTTGGTTAAATTTTCAAATTTGTTCTCAAAGTTATATACAGGTTTAGGCCGTAAAATTCCGATTTTTTGAATAAGCACTGAAGAATCGTTTGATGTTGAAAGAGGTGTAAACTATGAGGAAAGTTGATTCTGGGCCTTTGGTTCATCAGTGCTTCCTAGTTTAAAGCCTGATGATTTGGATTTATATAGTTGGTAGTTCCGGTAGTAGGGTTGCTTTTGTCTATAATTGCAGAACATACTTGGGACTGTTCTTGAGACGGGTACTGACGTTCTTCACGGTGTGGTGAGTTGGTGTTGTAGTTTGGTCTCTGGTCGTTGTAGTTTCCTCTTCCTCTGGAATTATAATCTTTCCTGTAAATGTTCTGTTGTCCACTGCTGTAGTTCTGTGGTTGACTGTATCCCCTCAAAGACTGGTTGTAAGAGCCATGGTTGTCCTGCTGGTTCGGGCGAGGTGGGCTGTTTGGCTGTCTGTTCGGCTGGTAGTGGTTACGATTACCCTGTTGGTTACTGTAATTGTGAGTACGTGGGTGTGATGGTTCATAGCGGTTGGACTTTGAAGTCATGGTCCGTTGGTGAGCGTCTTTGAGGTCCTCTCGTTGTAATAGCAGCTCAAACTCGTGTACCGTGGTGACATTCTGGACTCGTCTGGCATCTTGTACTAATTCCGAAAAATGGTCGGACAGGATTACAACGATTTCTTCATTGGTCAAAGGAGGTGTTATCGATCTTAGTGTCAAGACCTTTTCTATAAAATATTCGGCTCTTGATAGTCTGCCATCCTGTCGATACTTTTCAACATCGATTCTTTGCTTGATACCACGTTGAACCTCGTGACTCCAATATTTGCTCAAAAACATTGCCTCAAAATCGGTCCAAGTTTTTATTTGATATTTGACCAACTCAAACCATTTAGATGCGTGGTGGTCAAGACATTGTTCAATTACATCCAATAAATTTTCAGACTCATCGTTTGATTTCTGATTGTCAACATTCCGTTCGTAAAAACGTTTAAGTTTACTCAAAAATTCTTTTGGATTTTGTGTCTTACCATGAAATTTAGGTGGGTTAATGTCTAGATAATTTCTGTTAGTTCCCGGACAAGTAACATAAAGAGGTGTTATTGTACTAGTTGATTTGGAAATCTGTTGTTCCATGTTATTAATTCGATAACTATGGTTGTCTGTTATTGAATTTAGTTTGACCAAATTCTCGTTCTGTCCTTCGATTTTAGTAACTAAATCGTCATTTTGTTGTTTAAGGTTATTTTGGCATCCTATATTTATCTGTTGTTGCAATTTAGAATCAAAATTTCGGGTTAGGTTATTGCTCAAAGTAGCAATATTTTGATCAATAGTGATCTGATTAGTCTCAATTTTAGTATTTAATTCATTACGGATTTCTTGAGATTTAATTTCGATCTTTTTGTCAACATTCATTTCAATGGTATTTATTTTGAGTGAGTGTTCAGATAAGGTATTGTGGATAGCTTCAATTTCAGACTTTACGGTTTGAACATCTGATTTGAGATTAGTTATTTCGTGAGAAATAGCATTTACGTTATTTTCTATGGATTTAATATCCTTTTGAAGGTCATCTCGCATCAAACTAATATTTTGGTTGAGTTCATTTTTGAGATCATTTAAGCGTATATCACTGTCTTGTTTGATTGTGTTCATATTTTGGTTTACTAGATTTATGTCTAGTTTCAGTTCACGAAACAAATATGTAATTTGTGTTAGGATGTTGGAATCATTAGTGTTGCCGATCGGCTGGTGTGACTCATTCATTGGATTGGTCAGTGAGCCAGTTTTGTTTGGTTCATTCAACTGCAGATCAGCTGTTTCGTCGTTCTGGTCGCTTGGAGTAGTACACATTTTGTCACGTGACGTCATACTGCCTTTTTCTGTCTGACGATCCAGATCCGCCATCTTGATCTTAGGATTAGAACCTACACTGTCGTTAACCTCAATAACGTCTGTTTCTAATGGATTTCTATCGCTTTCCAGACCATGAAAAATAATTGATTCTGGGATTCCTCCAAATAAAATATGATGATAATTGTTACTTGTTTCAACATTATTTGTAGTGTCTATAGTTACTAGTGTATTTGAATGTGTTTCGTTGGTTAGAGTTGCTTGACTAGAATGTACGTTGTTGCTTACGGCTGATGTATCATAGGTATACCCCCACCAGGTAACCGATAGCCGTACTCAGATAGTTGGCCATTCCTGTCTGGGCCGTCTAAATTTCAACAATGTTTGTCTCTGGCGTTACTTAATAAAGTTCATTTATTCAGTTTCAAATGTGAGTTTTATTATATTATAGTATACCTCCAAGAACACGTTAGTGGCGACGAGAAAATGTGTTTTAAAACAGTTTAATTAAGTGATTGTGTCAATAACTGCAAGTTTGTATAAAAGTGAAAGCTGCCGGTCGACGGTCGGTGAGTCAATGTCGTCCATTTTGTCAACGTCTGTCTGTGTGTTTTATAATTTAGTCAATAATTAATTCAAAATGTCTAAAGCACCAGTTTTTGTCCCGGAAGAGGAAGATTTTTCGTTGTATATTGAAAGACTAGAACTGTATTTCAAAATAGAAAAGATTGATGATGATCTTAAAAAAAGTTATCTGTGTGTTAATTTGCAGCCTAGTATTTATGCAGAGCTCAAGTCTTTATTAAGTCCTATCGAGTTCAAGAAAGCAACATATAGTCAGTGTACTGAAGCATTAGCAAAAAAATACACTAAAGTCAAAAAAGTTATTTCCGAGAGGTATTCTTTTAATTTGCGGAAACAACGAGTTGGAGAGTCCATTACAGACTATATTACTGTGATTAAAACCTTAGCCAGTACATGTAATTTCGGATCATTTTTTGACAACGCATTAAGAGATCGTCTTGTGTCGGGGTTATTAAATACCAATATGGTCAGTCGTCTACTAGCTGAATCAGACGCCATTACTTTTGAGGAAACATGCAAAATTATTTTCGACATGGAAGCGGTAGAGAGGTCAACGAACATTATGTCTGGAAATGACGTCACGGCTCACGTCAGTCACGTGACCACGCAGGGAGCGCGGCAGTCTACGTCAACTCCTACGTCACAGTCCTGGAGATCCAAACAGCGATCACGTACCCCACCTCCCCCCGCTACGTACAATAGACAACGGTCAACATCAGCTGGTTATCCACGTCATCCACGTTCCGATAAACATTCGCCGTCCCGATATAGGTCACCGTCCCCGCACCGCCGCTCGGACCATGAACTATCCAACAACAACCGGAAAACCTGTCGTTATTGTTTTAAGAGACACAGTCCATCAAAATGTCCCGCAAAAGACTGGATCTGTCACAACTGTGGTAAACAAGGACACGTTGCTGGTTTTTGTCATAGCGCTAATTTTGTTAACATGTCTAATACATTAATTAATGAGTCCGGTCCTTTGTCTGTATGTATACAAGTAAATGGTACACCTACTAATTGGCTAGTAGATACTGGTAGTGCAGTTAGTATTTTGAGAGCAGATCTGGCTAGGAGCTTAAAGCTAACTAAATTGTCACCTTTTCTAGGTCAAATCAGAAGTGTCAATGGTCAAGAATTAAATATTTTGGGTACTTGTGAGGTTGAGGTTAAACCCCAAAACCAATTGAAGCAACATTTTTTGAATGTTATTGTAGCTGAACAGCTGTCATGTCCCGCTCTTTTAGGGAGAGATTGGTTGTCAGTTTTGTCACCAAACTGGTCAACTAACTTACTGTCGGGATGTTTGTCTAGCACTAATGATTGTCCAGTAAATTATGTGTCGAGTCCAAACGATGAATGTCAGTCCGTGGTTCAATGTAGGCCTAAAGCAAATGTAGTTGAAGTTTTGTCAACACGTTTCCCTTGTGTTTTTTCAAAGAAAAACAATGAACTACCAATCAAAGATTTTAAAGTCAGTATAAATCTGAAAGATGATGTTCAACCTGTATTTCACAAAGCGTACACAGTCCCTTATGCCTTGAGAGATGAAGTAAATCAAGAGTTGTCTAGATTAGAGTCTGAAGGTATCATAAGTAAAGTCAAACATGCAGATTGGAGTAGTCCCATGGTTTGTGTACCAAAATCTAACGGCAAGTTGCGTATGTGCGTTGATTTTAAAACCACTTTGAACAAGCATTTAAAAGTAGATCAACATCCTATCACCACTCCTGATGATATTTTTAACAAATTTGTGGGATGCAATGTTTTTTGTCGCTTGGATCTGTCCCAAGCGTATTTGCAGTTAGAAGTTCATGAAACAAGTAAACAATTGTTGGTTGTTAACACAATCAAAGGTCTCTATATGTACAACCGCCTTCCTTTTGGCTTAGCATCTGCTTGTGCAATATTTCAATCAGTTATTGAATCAATCTTGTCAGAGTTAAATCAGGTTGCAACTTATCTTGATGATATATTGATTGGAGGTAAAGATTTAACCGAATGTGAACAGAATCTGCACAGTGTATTGTCACGTCTTGAAGAGTACAATGTAAAGTTAAATGTAGATAAGTCAGAATTTTTTGTACAGTCGTTGATATTTCTAGGGTTTGAGCTGTCTGGTAAGGGTAAAGCACCGTCTGCTACCAAAGTGCAGCAGATTTTGTCTATTCCAGCTCCTACTAATTTAACAGAACTTAAGTCATTTGTGTCAATGTTTAATTACTACAGAAACTTTGTACACATGTGTCCAGACCTTTTAGAACCTTTTCATAAACTAATGAGAAAAGATGAACCATTTGTCTGGTCATCAGATTGTGCATTAGCTTTTGCTAAGTGTAAAACGTCTCTATCAGAAGCAACTATGTTAGTATTGTTTGACCCATCAAAAGAATTAATTTTGTCTGTTGATTCAAGTTCTTTTGGTGTTGGTGCAATTTTGAGTCAAGTCGAAGGTAACAAAGAGTACCCAATAGCTTTTGAAAGTGCAACCCTAAACCCAGCACAAAGAAATTATTCACAATTAGAGAAGGAAGCTCTGGCTTGTGTTTTTGGTCTAAGAAAGTTTCACAAATATTTGTGGGGAAGAAGTTTTACAATTTGTAGTGATCACTTGCCCTTGAAGAGTATTTTCAGTGAAAATAAGAGAATACCTAACTTAGCTTCTTCAAAGCTAATACGGTGGGCTACCATGTTGTCTGCTTATCAGTATAAGATTGTCCACAAGAAAGGTTTATTGATACCACATGCCGATGCTTTGTCGCGATTACCAAGCTCTGATTTAGTCCAAGATGACGATTCTTTTTTTACTTATTTGTCCACTCCTCTAGTTTCTAATGATGAAGTGAGTAAAGAAACCATGAAAGATAACGTTTTGTCTAAAGTGATAGAGTTTGTACAACATGGTTTTCCAAAAAAAGTGTCCAGTGAGTTCAAAGTGTATTCTAACAACAGCCACTGTTTGAGTGTTCACAATGGTTGTTTGTTTTTTGGAAGTAAAATTGTAATACCTGAAAACCTAAGAAGTAAAGTCCTAGATGTGATTCATTTCAGCCATGCTGGCATAACTAGATCAAAACTATTTGCAAGGTCATACGTGTGGTGGCCTACACTTGATAGCGATCTATATAGATTCATTTCAAATTGTCAAATATGTCAGTCTCATCAAAACAAACGTAGTAACCAATATCGTCTACCTTGGCCTAAGTCAAAATGCCCTTGGGAAAGAGTGCATCTAGATTTGTTTGATTTTCGTAACAATAAGTATTTGATCTTGTGTGATTCTTATTCTAAGTGGGTAGAGTGCTTTGTACTAAGAAACAGAAGTGATTTCAAAGCTGTTATAAATAAACTAGCAGAAGTGTTTTCTAGATTTTCATTTCCGCGCACAATTGTGTGTGATAATGGTCCGCCATTTTGTAGTCAGGAATTGAAAGATTTTTGTAAAAGGAAGTCAATCAAACTCATGTTTTCACCTCCATATTCACCTCAATCTAATGGACTAGCTGAACGTTCCGTTCAAACATTTAAAATTATATTGTCTAAATTTTATCTTAGTCAAAGAAGTCATAATCTGCCACCAGAACAAATGTTACTAGATTGTCTATATGCTTATCGTTCCACTCCATCCTCTGTAACGGGTAAATCTCCTATGGCAATGCTACTTACTTTTGTACCTGAAACGCCTTTGTCTTCTTTAAAAAGAAATGTAAGTTTCAACTTTGTATCAGATCAGTCAAAAAGAAAGAATCTGTCTGAAAGTAAAGACAAGCAAAAGATAAGAATTCCAAACTACCATCCTGATCAATTTGTATGGGTAAATTTGAATAAAAGAACAAATGTTGGTGTAAAGTTTGTGGTAGGTCAAGTGACCAAGAAAATTAGTCAGACTGTTTATTTGGTAAGAGTGTTATCTGACAAAAGTATTCACAAAGTCCATGTAAATCAGCTTAGAGAATATTATGTTCCAAAACCTAATCCTGATAAACTCTACACCAAAACACCGTCACCTAGACATGTACCTAGTCCTAGTCCACCCAGACCATCTCCTGTTAACAATAGTACCAATCCACGTCCATTTCCACCCGTCTCCCAACCTTCACCTACAAGTCCCCTTCAGCAGACTAGTAGTAGAGGAAGAGTTATCAAGCCGACTAAAAGATTTACATTTTCTGAATTTGATTGATGATATTGAACTGTCTTTTTTGTCTTTGATGTTGTCTACTGTTTTGTTGTGTGTATTTTCAAGAATTGTAAACAAAGTTTTTATTTCATTTATTTTGTCACTTGAATTTTTGATGTTTTAATTATTGTACATATTGTCAATTTATACATGGGAAGGTAGTGATGTATCATAGGTATACCCCCACCAGGTAACCGATAGCCGTACTCAGATAGTTGGCCATTCCTGTCTGGGCCGTCTAAATTTCAACAATGTTTGTCTCTGGCGTTACTTAATAAAGTTCATTTATTCAGTTTCAAATGTGAGTTTTATTATATTATAGTATACCTCCAAGAACACGTTAACGGCATCTTGGTTGCTAGTATCGTCGTTGGTAGTAGTAGACCTATTTCTTAAATGATATGCTTTATCTTCCATAACATCGTATAATATTGATTAATAATAATAGTTCAATATATGGATGAGGTGTTGTGAATGATATATGGTTATGGATGTGCACACAAGGTTAGTTATTCTTATGCTTAGAATTTAGGTTGTCATAGGCCTATTACATCGAGATAGGTTTGGAAGTTATTTTGTATTGGATAATATCACATAAGCTACTTTTTTGCCACACGTTGCAGGCGCCAATGTAAAGTTCTTTAACCTTTTGTTTGGTAAATAAGTAATAAATAAATGTCCAGGGTTTACAATGATGAATACGTATAAACCTTTTATTAGTCAAATTGTACAAATAAGTAGGGTTATAAATTTAGATGAAACTCTTAATCTCAGTGTTCTAGGAATGTGCCGGCTTAAAGTAGGCTTATGTGATGTTGTATAGGCATAAGCCTAATGTTCATCACAAGTTATGTACAGTTCAATTTACACTTTTGAAAGAAGAAAGTTCAAATTTTGAATTTAGTAAAATTACAATTTAGGTAAAAGTTCAAAACGGCAAAAGCCAATAGAAATTTTGGAATGTGAATATTTAGCAAAGTACAAGTTCAGTTTGATCTCACCCAAAAGTTTATGGTAGTCTTCTCCACAAATATATTTCTTGAGGTAAAATGATATGTATTAAATAATTGAGAAAAATCTTGATATTTTAAATACTGTAAAGTTGAATCACCAATTAAAAGTTTTAAAAAAATCTTCCTGTCTTGCTTCTTCATTACTTATTCTCAATTGAAAAATCTTGATTCTTGATGTTCAATTTCATACATCTGTTTCAACAATTAGTTCACTGGTTTCTTGATGTCACTATTCACTGTTACTTTTATGATTGGTTGGTATTATATGAAGAGTATTTTAATTACATTTTTGAAAGTGAAAGAGAAGAATAATTTTGTAAAATAATTCAAACTGTATAAATAACTTCCAGTGATTATAAATTTGGCTTATTAAATAAATGACAGTATTTGATGAGAATGTGAAATATGGAAATTTACAATAGGTGGGACCTTTTGCCCTTTTACTGCATGTAAACACATGTGATAATTTAGAGATATGAATTTAGCTAATAGTAGGCCTAGGAATATACAAATTCAAAAGTAAACAATGAGGATAATTTTGGAACATCTCAAATCAAAACAAATAAGATTTTTTTTTTGTGATTACATGCATTAAGTTAGTTTTTAATTCTTTTCCCTATTGCCTGCTTTTAAATACACACTTCTTTAGTCCTCTTCTCTGCTTTTTTAAAGACAGCTGGAGTTTTATCTGGACTCCATGTAGTGGTTCCAAGAATTAACATGCGACTTTCTGACAATGTGCTCCCTTTCGCGTTGGAACGGACGCAGTTCCCTATTTTCCTGGCATTCACAATGAGAATCAACAAACAACGGACAATTGTTAGAGTTGAAGTGTATTTTCCGAAACCTGTGATTGGACACGGCCCGCTATACATTGCCGCCAGAAGAGCAAGGTATTTTGCTGAGCTAAGTTTCTTCGTAGAGCACACTTCCGAGCAAGGTCGTTTAAGAAACGATCATCGTGTTTACACTAAAAACATTGTTTATCGTGAACTGATTTGAAAAAAAAACTACTGTTAAAGAATATAAAATGTGTACTTATTACACCTGTAAGTGTATGAAATATCAAGTAGGACTAGATAATAAAAATATGCTGTGTTAGCGAATTTCCCATATAGGGAATAAGCTATTACCGTAGTACTCATGGTAAGACCTGGACCCTGGACCGATTAACTTTTTCGTTTTGAGGTCCCTAGAGGCCAAAAACACCATCCGTTCAAATTCATATATATATTTATATATATATATACAGGGTGATTACCGAGAAACGCATGTTTTTCAAATAACGAGTATTCAGGTAATTCAGAGCAAAAAATGTATTTATGAGTGGAAAAACAGTGTACACAATATGCAATTTCAGAATAAAATTACTTGCAATTTAGCATTTAAAAATTACAGTTTTAACGTGGTGGTTAGAGAACATTGATAATTTTACGGGTCGCCTTCTGCTTTGATACAGCGTTGAAGGCGTTCCTTAACACTTTCTACGGAATTTGCTAACATATCTCTAGGAATGGCGTTGATTTCCTGGCGAATAGCTTCTTTAAGTTCCTGTATTGTTTTTGGTTTGTTTATGTAAACTCTAGATTTTAAAAATCCCCTTAGAAAGAAATCTGGAATTTTAAGACCTGGTGAGCGCTCGGCCAAGTGACACCACCAAAACGAGGGATAACTCTTTTAGGTAATGTTCGCCGAAGGAATTCCATTCTAATGCGAGCTGTATGGACTGTTGCCCCATCTTGTTGGAACCATACGTCATTACGTATCTCGACACGTTGATGGCGCAGTTCCGGCAAGAAATATTCTTCCAACATGTCTAGGTACACTACCGTTGTGGATTCACTGTCACTGCTCTGCCGTCGCGGCTAGGACTCTGAGCTGTTGCAAGGCGCTCTCTTTCAACTGTCTCAGGGGTACTAACTGTTCTTGCCAGTCCAGGAGGTTTTCTCTTAAGCAGAGATCTAATTGAGTTTTACATTATGTATCCAACGCAATATCGTGTTACGATCAGGGGTAGCAACATGCCGTGCAATGTTAATTATGAAAGTCTCGCTGAGTCTGAGTGACTGATTCACCATTTGCGTAATATCATCGCATGACAAACATACGATGCTCAAGGTCCCACATCTTAGCAAAAATTGAAACTGCACACTTCCCCCTACACATCGCAAAAACTTCCGGCCGTCACCGAACGATATTCCTTATGTACTACGAATGTCAAAAACATGCGTTTCCCAGTAATCACCCTGTATATGTGTCCGTTAGCACGATAACTCGAGCAAAAATGATCCGATTTTGATGAAATTTGGTATAAACGTGTAAACCTACATTTATTCGAACCAGCATGATCGGACTATGGGAACGGGGGTTTATGGGGGGTTTTAAGGGGTAAAAATAGGTTTTTCCCATTTTTTACCCAAAAAACACAAAATTTCACAATTTCTTTCTAAACCATTTTGTAGAGCTTAAAAAAAAACAAATAATTTAGTATATTGAAGTGTTATTGTGCGCCTAATGGTTACGGAGAAAATTTCAAAAAATTGTAAATTTAAAATTCTCATGTTATTCTTATGGAGAATAAGTCAACTGTTGTAGTTTGCTTGATTATGAACATATTTTGATAGAATTTGTAAAATACATTCATTTCTTACTAAAATATTAACATTTTACAACAAAACACCTTTTTACCCTCCCTGTTGCAGCAAACCTAAGTACTCGTTAAACTAATTCTATTTAAATAAGGAATAAATGTGATATTTTTAAAGAGGCATTTTAGTGTAAATATAACCAGGCAAATATAAATTCGCTTAGTCTGCAGGTTTGCTGCGGCGGGGGTATTTTTATAATATACTTGCGGGTCCCGACAGACGTCGTCCTGTCCTAATGTGGTTTTATGTCAAATGCTCGTTCATTTTCAAGATGAGCACGTTCGCATGGCTCAATCTCGCCGCTACGCTAACTCGCCTCCAGGTTGAAGTTCGTTCGCTACGCTCGCTCACCTTTTGGTTGCAAATTTGCTGTAAAAAAAAAAATAATAGTGCTGCACCCTGTTGGTAAACCTATTAACTTTTTAATGCTATTGAACATCACAGAATCAAATTGTTTAGTTGAACCAGCTGGGAATCTCCAGAGCCACTGGGGCAGAGCCCTTTCGACGGATCTGCACCAAACTTCACACAAACCATCCTTGAATAATGCTTAATAATTCCTGAAAGTTTCATTACAATCTGTCAAGCGGTTTCGGAGTCCATAAAGGACAAACAAACAAACAAACATACATTGGATTTTAAATATAGATTTAATCATAATTTTAATGTATTTTTCCTCAAACTTTAATTGTTTTAAAAAAGTAATTGAATTACTGAAGAAATAATAGGCAAAAAAAGGCAGATTAAAGAATTAGAAATTTTATATAGATTAAGTAAGAATGAAAGTCTTAAGGTAACCATTAAAGAGTTAATGCATTGACAAGGAAAAAAATATTTTTTATAGAAAAGTAAATAATTCAAAGAATGAATCAAAACAAACTTGGAAATTAATTAACTCAGAGGTTAACAACAAAAAGGTTTCAAAATGTAACATTAATATTTTAAGAGATGGCATATTTATTACTGACCCTCTTCAGGTCAGTAATATTTTCAATGATTTTTTTTTAATTTATTAATTTTAAATGTACACTTTTATTACAATAGAAATTTTACAAAAAAGAGTAGAGGTTAATGATTTAGTAATTTAGTTAATGATAGTAGTAGTTTCAATGATTTCTTTGTATTTCTTTGTATTTGATTTCTTCTGTGGTTGATAATTCTGTTCTTCCTACAATTCTTCAAGGACAAGATAGTGTGGTGCATTATCAGCATTTAATTTCCATTTATAAATTGAAATTTATTTATACAAAATAGAATTAAATATTTATTGTAGTTACAATATAGATAATAATGTAATCGACTTGCTAGTTGTTTTGTCGTCATTCAAGGTCGCGTTGCTGTTCTGTTATGAAAGACAATCTGATTGTCTCAGTCTGCACTCCACTTCAATTATCCTTTTATTTCTAGCATCTTAATTTAGTTCAGTTCAGTTCTTATCGTGATTATCTACTATTTGATGTCTTGACAATTCTCAATGTTTTTAAACATATTAAAATAACATTGTGTTTATGTAAAAATTGACTCAACATTATTATTATGCACTTTTTTAAGAAAAAAAAGTTTAATAATTTAGATAAGGTGACGCTAGAAAAAGCTCGGCTCGAAAAAGCTTGAGCTCGAACATTTTTGAAAAAGCTCGGCTCGGCTCGGCTCGAGGTTGAAAATCACTATTCGCACACCCCTAATTCAAATTCAAGCAAATTGATGAGAAAAATCTTGAAAAATTAATATTATCTTTTAAAAACAAATACTCTACCGGCTATGATGATCAATTATTACTGTTAAAAAGTTCTTCCTGCTATTTTAAAACCTCTTCTACATATAGTAAATTCTTCTCTTATTTCAGGCATTTTTCCGAATAAACTCTAAAAGCCAAAATTATTCCAGTTTTCAAAATACCCCCGCCGCAGCAAACCTGCAGACTAAGCGAATTTCCATTTGCCTGATTGGATTTACACTAAAATGTCTCCTTAAAAATATCACATTCCTTATTTAAATAGAATCAGTTTAACACATACTTAGGTTTGCTGCAACAGGGAGGGTAAAAGTGTTTTTTTTATGTAAAATGTTAATAGTTAGTAAGAAATAAAAACATTTTCCAAATTTGGGCAAAATATGTTAATAAACAAGCAAACTACAACAGTTAACTTATTCTCCATAAGAATAACATGGGAATTTTAAATTTCCAATTTTTTGAATTTTCTCCGTAACCATTAGGTGCATTATAACGCTTCAATATACTAAATTATTAGTTTTTTTTAACCTCTACAAAATAGTTTGGAAAGAAATTGCAAAATGTTATGTATTTTGAGTCAAAAATGGGAAAACCCATTTTTACCCCATAAAACCCCCCATAAACCCCCGTCCCCATGGTCCGATCATGCTGGTTCGCGAACTCGTTTGAATAAACGTAGGTTTACACGTTTGTACCAAATTTCATCAAAATCGGATCATTTTTGCTCGAGTTATCGTGCTAACGGACACATATATAAATATATATGTATATATATATATGAATTTGAACGGATGATGTTTTTGGCCTCTAGGGACCTCAAAATGAAAAAAAAATCGGTCCCGGGTCCAGGTCTTACCATGAGTACTACGGTAATAGCTTATTCCCTATATGGGAAATTCGCTAAAATAATAACTGTTATGTATTATGTTGTTGATTTATATTTAAATTAATGAAATTTGTGCCCTGATTAACAATAGTAGTAGTTGGCTTTCTAACTCAAGGTAATACAAGTTTTCCATTAGTTTATTTTTCTTACGAGGTGTTAGCCCGTCCTACGTACGGGTAGTCAGTTAAAACCGTGTACAATTCAGATCTGCTAGTTTACACATATAAGGACAAAGTTTCTTGCAGTTTTAATGTGAAAAATCATCTTGGAAACAAATGTTGTGTGACCAAATATGTTTTTATTCCATTATAGGCCTATACGATATGCATTTTAAATCCGATAATTTTACAATAAAACAGCAATTCTGCAATTTTTACGATTTTTACGTAGAGAGAGTAATAGTCAATTGAGAAGTGTATAGACCTAGTCAACGATACCACCTTCCATAGCATACCTGCCTCTTCCATAATTATTATCCCCATAATACAACTACTATACACAATTTCCAGTAGGTCTGAATAGAAACGACCTAAAATAAAACGATAATATCCAATAAAATTCACAGTACACAGAATTTAACTTTGGTGTCCTAACATCAAAACTAATCGTCACACCTATCCGTTATATCAATTTCACTGCATTAATTGCTAAATAAATAAGTGTAAACAAAGAAAAGTAAAAACAATAACAGTTTGTTTTGAAACAGCTGTTTGGTTCAAATAACATTCATTTGAAAATAGCAGGAATATAAAAAGTAAACACGCTAGTAAAGCTAATGACGTAATTGTCAATGTTTATTATCCATACCGTTATCAGTTCTATCCTTGATATTTACCCACCCTCATTGAATAAATGTACATCGTAATTTCCCATATTAGTTAATTTAAACTACAATATATTCATAGTTGAAATAAAAACCGATATTTTCACGTTTAAAGGCGCTGATATAGGCACCCCCAAACGTAACCACAACTGAACACGATTTCATAAAAGGATGGTTTGTCTAATTGCAGTATCCTAGGTCAATGTTGACGTTATGTTAAATCTATGTCATCAATCTGTTTATCTTTGTATAAAACCCGGCTGAGGTTGTGGTGGTAATTTAAAATCGTGATTCCTGATTATTCTTTATCTTCTTTTTATGACATCAATATTTCCGGGCCTAATCCAAACAAAGTTATAGCAGACAAACATTAATTGTAACAAAAAGCTACCATGAAGAATTAAAACATGTAAACATTGTTATTTTTCTAATCTTTCCGAAAAGTGGAGCAGTAAAATAATTTGCATTTATCCTTTTTTATCAAGACTCGTGTACAGAGCCTCGATTTGTACTGTGGTTTAATTAATTTTGGTTTAAACTGTAGTCTAATTAACTCTAATCTTACTTATTTCCTAAAATCAATGACAAAATTAGAGTAAATAGAATAACCTCATAGTTCCATAGTTTATATTTAACCAGCTGTTAGTTAAAACAAATTATATTGATCTAAAACAAATCGAAGATTACAAAGATTGCTTTAAAAAAATAATTTAAACATCCTAGTATTTTACTATGTATATTTAATTAATCTGTCATCCTCTTACAGAAGAATTGAACGTATCAATGATTAGCATTACACATAATATAAATAAGTCAACCTTAGCATGTCTTTACATTTTTATCCAAATGCTGAATTTGTGACACAAAAGCTGAATGTTTACAGCTGTTATGTTAAGCAAATTATTTTATGCCAAAAGCTAGTTTAGAATCTTAGCGTCGGCTGCTAGACTTTAAAAAAAATAAAACTTAATTTATAAAAAACTGGGACCCTAAACTAAAATTATGGCTTCAACATTCCCTAGTTCTCAAAATTATCTTTCTTTCAACACAAAAATCATGAAAATCCATTGAGTGGTTGATTCAGAATCGTGAAATAAAAAAACACTGTTTCGTTTTAATATTATAGATTATTGTGATATATACACACTGATCTGCAGGTAAAGATTGAACTTTGAAAAAGCACAGTAGCTACGGTAAAACATATTAATTGTATGTGAAATCAATATCAACTGTTTTTTTTTTCTTTACTACAGTGCTTTATGTTGTGCGATTTTTTTCCTTATTTACTTTATATCTATGTTTTTCTACGAAATAAAGTAAGCTTATCATTTGAAATTTGAATCGTATGGGTACATTATTTACAAAAATGCATCAGCACCTCATATAATTCGTACTAAGTAGTCTTATAAGTTAGCCTAGCCTCAAAGAAAGATATTTTTCAAACTAAGAGTTTCAATTGAGTTATGTTCCTGAAACCAAAGGGAAATGTTAACTATTTTATACAACGGAATTCATAATGAAACTTTTTGCTTCAGTGTCCTCTCCGTTGCGAAGCACGGGTACAACAGCTAGTACATATATAAAAATTTGAACGAATGGTGTTTTTGGCCTCTGGGGACATCAAAATGAAAAAGTAAATCCCGGGCCTAAGTCTTACCATGAGACCTACGGTAATAGCTACTTCCCTATAGGGGGGGGTCAGCAGTTAGTGAGTCGGTGGCTCAGTCGGTAGCGTCGCGGATTTCGGGCTCAAGGCAATGTCGTGGGTTCGGATCCTGGTCACTGCCACTAAAATTTATCAGTACAATTCACCTTTGTACTGTACCGGCTCACTCCTTGCTTTGCTGTAAACGTTCCATGCACAGTCTATGTGGACGGGTAAATGCAAGGTTAAAAGAGGCCGCTAACCTCTTTTAAAAAATAAAGCAACAACTTACTGTCTACAAAATGATTTCGCAATAAATCCACAAATTCAGCAAAAAACACACAACTGAATTTCAGTTGCAGATAACTGAAGCTACCAATATCACTGTCAATGAACAGTCCAAACTACTAGGCATGACCATCGATGCTAAACTCTACTCTCCTGAACAGAACATATGAATAGCCAGAGCAAATGGATCAACCATAATACTCACTAAAGAAATTCTTCTACCAAAATGGTTAAGCAAGATGAAAATTCAAATTACAATCTGTATATGACACTAATGTATTTCTTAAAGAAATCTCAATAACAAAATTGATTGATTAATTGATAACATACTGTCTCATTTCAGCAGACATCATAATGGTCAATATGTTTTCTACAACATTTTCCCATTTCTGAGACCCACAGATCTCCTGAGTTTGTGAATGTTGGTAGCATGTAAACAATAATAATTGTACAATGTACCTTTACATTAAATACACTACTTCGACAAGAGTTCCGCTTCCTTATAGTGACCACTGTGCGCTGGTCATCATCTTCCTTGAGGTGAATCACCCCGATCACTCCCCAGTGGATCCGAAGAGCTCCCTCCAATACAAGACGTCCATTTACCTAAGGGCACATTAATGAGTACCTTTGAATATTGTCAATTATTTATTTGTTTTAACTATTTAAATTCAGTAGTTCAAGTCAGTCAAGAATAATTTTGCATTCATTTTATTCAAAAACTGTGGTTATAACGGGTGCGCCAAAATAACCTGACGGTTTTTAATACTAAATAACTCAAGAACAAACTACAATTTCATGTATTAAATAACGTTGTATTGTACACACTACTATGCCATTTTCATTTATGAAAAATTATATCACTCAGTTTATATTGCCTTGTGCTAAACACAGGCATCCCACTTTTTTGCATATTTGCAGTCACCTTCGCCTGATGAATAGAAGCAATCTCTTCCCTGATACACTGCTTGAGTTCAGGGATGGTTTGAAATTTCTAAACAAACATTTTGCTTTTTAAGTATCCCCACAGCCAACAGTCACACAAAATTAAGTCTGGGGATCGAGCTGACCACAGCACATCACCAAACCAAGAGATCACGTTACCGGGAAAGAGTTCACGCAAAACTGACATTGAATAATTGGCTGTATGACAAGTTGCACCGTCCTGTTGAAACCATGTGTTTGTCATGTCTATCCCTCATAACATCCGCAGTTGTGAAACCAAAAACCCCCTCAGTATTTCCAAATAGCGTTCCGAGTTCACAGTGACAGGGGGGTGTTCCCACTTTCGTCCTCAAAAACATATGGTCCGATGACTCCAAACAGTGCCACACCACACTGCACCACACTAGACAGTAACTTTCTTTTGACGACGTGATGTTTTACCACACATAACCTAAAAATGGCATAACATAAGCAATCGTTCACTACAACAATGAGGTCTCTAGCTAGTATAACAGCTGACTTATTACAAAACAGAAACCGTCAGGTTTTTTTGGCGCACCCTTTAGTTCTCGCCTTCAAATCTGAAGGTCGCTGGTTTGATTCCAGCGAGATAGTTTCCAACCCAGATGCCATTTTTGTCATTGGGCTATGAATTAATGATGCTATCTAACAAATACCACAGCAAACCTGCAGACTAAGCGAATTTCTATTTGCCTGATTTGATTTTCAATTAAATCTATTTCAATAACATTAGTTTAAACGAGTACTTAGGTTTGCTGCTACAGGGAAGGTAATAAAGCGTGTTTTAGCAAAATATTAATAGCTTATTAATGACTTGTATATTCCTATGATATGTGATATTATTGAACTGTATAGCCTATTACCCTTAGGCCTACTTAGAATAGTGACTTGGCATTTCTGCTGATTATATGACTTTGTCAATGCTTATGTAGCCTGAAAGACATTAAACATATGCTTATTCTTATTCTTATAAACTACAACAGTTTACTTATTCTCCTTAAGAATAACATGAGAATTTTAAATTTAAAATGTTTAAATTTTCCCCTTAACCAATATAAAGCGAATTGGTTTATATTGGTTTACTTGAAACTGAGTGGCAGTTTCAAGCACCACTCAACTGCCGTATGCCGGAAGACGGTCCCTTATAAAATAATAATGAATTACTTCAATATACTAAATTATTTGATTTTTAAGCTCTTCATAATGCTTTAGAGAGAAATTGAGAATTTTTATGTTTCATATCTGCACCCGTGTAGACATCATCGTCGTCTCCCGCAGTCACGGAAATGTCATCGTCGTTTTAATATCTGGTTCAAATGACACAATTAAGAGCCAGCGGGAGTGAACCTCTCTCACTGCTCACTGCTCTGCTCCTCAGTTTAGCATGGACCGAGGATAAAAAACCAATGCTACTATACAAAATCGACATATATCCAAAAATGTTTCTTGTAGGCTGTCTACTTATTGTGAGGTTTTATCATACGTTCAATTTAATAAGTCAGACGTGTCAAGAAAATTATTTTTTTATTTTTTATTTCAGAATTACAAAACTAACTTTACCATAAGGATTTAGGTTATTTCACTGAAACTAATTCCATTATACAAAATTTTTTTTCTCAACTTAGGAGGTTAAAACACGTTTCTATAAAAACGATAACATATTTCTGTTGAAAGTACATCTTCCCACCGGATAGCACTACCTTCGAATTACTAACTACAGAGCGAATATTAGTTGACATTCTGTTTTGCAACACATCGCAATTCGCATGCAATTATTGGTTTTTTTTAACTAGTGCTTATATACAGTGCCTAACACAGTTTGTTTTTTTTTTTTTGTCTTAGGACGCTAGGCACGAGCCCGGAATTGTTTTTATAGAAACGTGTTTTAACCTCCTAAGTTGAGAAAAAAAATTTTGTATAATGGAATTAGTTTCAGTGAAATAACCTAAATCCTTATGGTAAAGTTAGTTTTGTAATTCTGAAATAAAAAATAAAAAAATAATTTTCTTGACACGTCTGACTTATTAAATTGAACGTATGATAAAACCTCACAATAAGTAGACAGCCTACAAGAAACATTTTTGGATATATGTCGATTTTGTATAGTAGCATTGGTTTTTTATCCTCGGTCCATGCTAAACTGAGGAGCAGAGCATACTATACTATATACTATACTTATACTAGCGAAACTTAAATCCACCCAAGGCTGTGCACGGAACCAGACTGGTGGATAAAATTACACCAAACTTGATCGAAGCCACAATCATCGGTTCAAAGGTGAAATTTTCTTAATTCCAAGAATACCGATAATTTAATCCGAATTACTCTTTGAATTTAAGTGACTACAAAATTTCCACGTGTTGGGACGCCTAAAACTTATATTCTGTGTTAGAAATCAAATGAAAAAAACATTTTTTACCCACTTTTTTTTTTAGGGAGAGGAGGGAAAATGCTTTTACGCACACAGGTAGCCAGCCTGTAGTGTGAGACTCCTGAAACTATCACAGACTACTCACTAAAATACCCCCGCCGCAGCAAACCTGCCGACTAAGCGAATTTCCATTTGTCTCAATTGATTTTCAATTAAATATATTTTAATAACATTAGGTTTAACCAGTACCTGAAAAGTGGTACGTCATCCACCCTTCCGAAATCCCTCAGTGGGCGCAACGTGTGAGCCGGGAAAAGGGACTCGACTATCCTCTCCATAGTGGCCCCATCCATGACGGAAGGTGGAGAGCGGGTGCCAAGTTTCATGGTTACAAGTTTGTAACCCAGGCCCCACGGATTGGAATCGACGTCGTCCCTTAATGTCTCCCAGCAACTGCGTTTACACCGGTTGATGGCTCGACGAAGACACCTCCTAGCCACTCTGTAAGCATCCGACTTACGACGTCTGTCAACAGGTTCCCTGGCCCTGGTAGCAAGTCTTCTCGCTCTCAATGCTAACCGACGCAATTCCGCAATCTCGGCAGTCCACCAGTACACAGGTCGCTTATTGCACCGGGATCTCCTGCGAGGCATAGAATCATCGCAAGCCGAGACGATCAGTCCCATCATGGATGTAACTACCGCCTCTGCGTGAGCCATGTCAGATGCGGGAGGGACCACCGGCGTTCCTCGTAAGATGGCTTCATTGAATTTTGCCACGTCCAATTTTTTTTAATTCCATCGAACGGGCACTTGACAAAACGCGGCTACTCGTCCCTGATGACCATCAAGGACATCAAAAATTATGTACTGGTGGTCACTGGCCGTGTAATCCTCCAGGACTCTCCAGGCTCTGATCTTTGGCAAAAGAGACTCAGATGCAAGGGTAATGTCTGGGATCGTTCCCCGCATCCCAGGGCGCCGGAAAGTTGGCGTGTTGCCCTCGTTGACGACAACGAGTCCGGCTCTGGCAGCAAAGTCCAGAATGTACATGCCCCGGGAATTTGTGAGGGTCATTCCCCACTCGACAGCCCTAGCATTAAAATCCCCACCCACGACGACGTGTCCTGTGGTATTGCGCACGCTCTCTTCCAGGCGGTCTATCTTCTCACGAAAGTCACGGATGGCCTCGTTGGGAGTGAGGTAGACACTAAAGTAAGTGACATCCCGGCACCGAACCCAAACGAAACCTCGGCCCTTCGCATGACCCCGTACTTGTACTTTAGCTGCATTACGCGCCCAGAATGCAGCAGTACCAAGACTATCAGGGAACCAAAAAGCTGGGTGCCTATCATGGTACTGGTACTGTTCGCTGACTAAGAGCGCGACGACATTGTGTTCTAGGGCAAGCTGACATAGAAGTGCGTCAGCCGTCCTGGATCGCTCAAGATTGCACTGAAGGATTCTTATCTTCGTGGGAGGGCTTTCGCTTGTTGTAGTGCAGATTTAAATACACTACACTGTCCAGACCCAGCTATATGCTTCAAGTGTTTGTCAGTGAGCCCATTTTCTTTGCAAAGGAAACAGGACTCAACTTGGCAGTCCTTACGGATGTGACTGACCTCCCCGCACCGAAGGCAGTTCTTGCTTCGGTCGGGTTCCTTGCAGTTTCGGGAGGAATGGCCGAAACAGAGGCATTTAAAACACCTCTTTACTTCCACTCTCCGTCTGATCCTGCAGTTGACCCAGCCGACTCTCAGATGCTGGAGTGCCAGCACCTTATTGGCATGTGCGTCTGCCATCTCGGCGACCGCCATCCGCTGCTGACTCCTATTCGGTTTTGTGAGCCACACCTTAAGAAAAGCCGTTTGCCCGCCAAGCTCAGGGATAGCTTTCTTCAGGGCTTCAACAACATCAACCTCCGTCGACACACAATCAATGTCTCGAACCTCGACTGATGTCTTTGGCTCAAGAGCACGGACGGTGCCCTGGCCTTCAACAGCTGCCTTCAGTTCGGCAGTAAAGGCTGCTTTGTCTTTCGACCTACCCAGTTCAAGGAGAACGTCCCCGTCCCGGGTTCGTCTAATCGACCGTACAACCGTATCGTATTTTTAACCGTATTTTTTACCCACTATCAATAAAGTAAAACAAAATATTCTACAACTCCAAGGAAACTAGAGTGTACCGGTACCAAATCATGATTCTAGTTGTTTAATTGTATTCACAGGAATGGGGGTCTTTAGCCATCAACTAGTTTCAGCCAGCCTCTCTGATATTGTAAATAGAATAACGGACAATCAAAATTCCAATTTTGTGTGATTTTCGTCCCGTTTTCGACCTATGTTTACTAAAAAATACATCACCCCTCCAATTCCGGACATAACTATAATACTACGTTAAAAATTAGATTGCCCCAGCATAACTTGGAATACTATTCAAAGAAAACTACTTACACAGAAGTGAAATTATTTCAATATTTACTAATAAGCATCCGGCAGGAACAAAATTTCAAAAGAATCAAAAACCGTTTAAAATATTTCTTAATAAAAAATCATTTTTATTCATTACACAAATTTATAGATAAAAAGAAATATTTGATTTGAATTTCCATTTACTTTTCATAATAGACGTTTGCGTGGATTTATGTGTTATTGTCTATGGTTTATAGAGATTTTGACTCTATTTATGTATGTTGTATATTGAATAAAGATACCCCGCTGCAGCAAACCTGAAGACTAAACTAATTTCAATTTGTTTCATTACAATCTTACTAAAACGTTTCCATAAATAAGACATATATATTCCCAATTTAAATAACATTAGATTTAACGAGTGCTTAGGTTTGCTGCTACAGGGAAGTCAAAAAATGGGTTTTTACCAAACGTCAATAGTATAGGATTAAATAAATAAATTTGCCTAATTTTAACAACACATATGCCATAAACAAGTATAACTGCAACAGTTTTCATTTTCTCCATAACAATAACTTGGAATTTTAAATTTACACTTTTTTGAATTTTTTCGTAACCATTAGGCATACAACAATTATACTTCAATTACTATTTATTTTTTTTAAGTTCTACAAAATGGTTTGGAAAGAAATTGCTAAATTTTATGTTTTTAGGGTCAAAAATGGGAAAATCCCATTCGCGATAGTCATATGTTAAAAGAATACGTCTTCTATAAAATTACGAACAGCTGTTCGGATCACTGATCTGATAGTTGATCAGCTGTTAGCTGTCACTACTATGTTTACATTAAAAATGTTGTTTACGATTACATTACAGTACTGTGTAACCATTTCCGATCACGTTTGTATTCATATCCAAAACCAAATGGGATCGATAACCGCGTGGCTTACATAACGGATTTGATTGAACCGGGTTGGTTTTAACTTTATATGCTGGATTGTATCCTGCTTTTCTGAATACTCTTCCAATCTTTTTCGTGGTTTTGTCAAAGTATTGGATGGAAACATATTTTGATATTTAAACAGTTTATACACATTTCACAAGATTGGCACCAGATATGAATACCAAGTGTAACGCGACAACAGAGATTTCGCATAGGTAGGCCTATTATTATTTTGCTGGTCTCTTTATGAAAGTCTTACAGTTTTTGGCTCATAAAAGATAATTAATCCGAAATTATTGGTATTTTAAAAATGGAGTACTCACCCAGTACTAGTGATGTAAAATACCTGGGTATTTAAAACTCGGGGTAAATACCCTGCGTATTTTCCCGGGTAAATACCCAAAATCCATAAATACCCGGGTATTTTGGGTATTTATGAAATCGATTGGAATTCATTTATATTTACCCCTAAATATGTTATTGTTATCATAACATGATAAATTAGGATAGTCTAAAACACCTTTTACAGCAACTTGAAGCTTTGCTAGTACCTTTTATTTAATGATTTACTGAAGCACTTAAAAATAATACATAAAGTTTCTAAAAAGCATGGGGTTTCGTGTCTCAAATCGAGTAACATCAGTTAAATTTAACTTACTAAAAAATAGTAGCCTATATTAAAAAAGGCTGTGGCTATTTCAATTTTTATCATTTCATACACTTTTCCAATAAATTAAATTTTTTTATTTTTTTCAATTAAATAACATGAACAAAATTATTTTCATTTATAAATATCCGAATGTTATTAAATTATGATGGTTAAAATTTTTATTGTATTAAATGGCTTGGAAGACTAGACAGACCTTAGGCCTGATTGACATAGGCAGAATGGCAGAATACTAAAAGTAATTAAGCTTTTCTGTGTTACCGCTTAGTTGGAAACAATAATATATTTGGATAAACCTAGAAATAGTTATTTGTGCAACTAGTGAGAAAAGTGAGCAATTGACTCACTCAAGAGAAATCCTTACTCACGAGCTGTAGGCGAGTGAGGAATGTTTTCTCGAGTGAGGCAATTGTACTTTGAACTCGAGTTGCACATTATACTTTTCCTACAATTACCATAAAACAAATAAATTTGTGAAGAAACATAACCTATTTTTACACAGAAGTGAACTTTTAATATAACATTTAATGTGAAGTGACAAATACAACAGTACAACAGCTGACCAGCTGATTTACAGCCAGTGCTGCCAACGTATTTCGCGCGCATACGACGTTGCCTGCATGTTACGCGCTCACTATTTCGTGCCTTCACGTTGCAAATCTGGAGTGAGACAAAGTAATTAGAGTGAGACAATGTTAACATTGTCTCACTAATGAGTGAATTGGCCACTTTACTTTCTCAAATCAGTGAGAGAACATGTACATTGTTAGGTAACTGTAGGAAAATGAATGTATCTCTTGTTTTTTGGTCAAACTTAATATAATTTTGAAAGATTTATAGTCCTATAGATTCAAACGTTTTGTATCACAAGTTTATGAAATTATTTTTTTTTATTTTGATACCATTGATACCAACAAAAGATCTAGAACAAAAATATTATTAAATCCTGCCATCCTATAGATTGAATTTTAATTATTCAGGTACACTTCCATATCTATTGGCACAAACAACCGAATGAAAATATCGATCGATATATCCAATTAAACAATAAAATAATCAATATTACTCATTCGGTTGTTTGTGCCAACAGGAACAGATATGGAATTGTACCCTTATTTTCTTAAGTTGTTTACACATAGGTCACTACTAGGTTAAATTTTCCTGTCTTTCTAAATAATAATTATTACTTTAAAAATTATTTTTCTCCACTTTCAATGAAATAAATTCATCTATCTATCATTGAAATTCATAAGTAGAAAAATCATAAGTAGATACGTAGTCAGGACCAGTGCAACCATGCGACCAGGGTATTTATGCCGATTATGCTTTATGCTCAGACCTGGGTATTTATGGCGATTATACCCAGAAGTAAAATGCTAGTAGTGACCACATGAAATTTTGTTTCACACATTTTATCATCATTTTACCATCCTTATAGGGTAATAATTGCAAAAAAAAAACATCTCAATCTTCTCTAACTTTAATAAAAATTATAAATACCCAGTTTTTGGGTATTTACCCGGGCCTGGGGTAAATACCCAATTTATATTTACCTACCCACTGGGTATTTACCCGGCTCACATCACTACCCAGTACCTTATTGTTGTAAATCTTTTAGCTAAGGTGCATCAGCAAAATCATAAAAATATACATTTTGTTGTTTTATATGACCGTAAAATATTAATATTACCTTGAAATATATGATTTATGTATAAATGAATCTTCATCAAAGATGGGTTGCAAGTGTTTCAAATATTTGTTTAGACGCTAATCTTATCTTATATATTTAAAAAAATTAGTTTTTCTTTTCCAAGTTCGTTTGGCTTTTCTACCAGACCGATTTTCATGAGTGAGGTCTCAAATTGAAGGTATGGGCCGGCGCGCACTATCCCGACCACGACCACGACCACGACTCAGACTGGTCGGACACGACCAGTTTTATAATAGGAATAAATGGAACAGCGCCCACTGGTCGACTGGTCGGACCCTGGTCGGGCCCTGGTCGCACGACCAAAATTTTCCAGTTTGGTCGGGCCCGACCCGCTGGTCGTTGCAGCCAAAAATAGCACACAATGTAATGGGACGACGCGCAGTACCCCCCCCCTCCCCCCCCCGACTTGCCTCCGACCCGACCAGTACACCACTCAACCCCCAGTATTCCTAGACTAATCAAACGGTGAGCACTAGTTTTTTGCGCCGGTCTGTGAAGTGACTCATTTTGTAAAATGTCGCAGGATTTTGACACCTTTGAAACCTGTCTTTATATTGACGTAGCTCTTCATAAAATGTTGCAAAATGCCCTTTCAGACCTAACAGTTAACATTGGATATACCCAGTATAGTGTCTTCTTCCGCTTAACGTACTTACAATATAAATGCACCATAACAACTACTTCTTCAACAATCATCTTGACACTGAAGTTTGTAAAACATTCGTTGCTTTGGTCGGGCTGGTCGCATGGTGAATGACAACTGGAGCAATTGTAAATATTATCTGCTATTATCAAAACTCAAATAGGCTTTTATACAACGGTGTACCCTATAACTATTTTCTGAAACGTCTACAACAAATTATTGATGTCTATCACACCCAACAGTCTTCCCCTATCAGCGAGCTTCACTTGGAATCATCTGCATCTGTTTCCAATGGATCGACACTAGACCAAAGAACTTCACCTAAGCTGACTCACAACAGCCCAACCTCCACTAGTTACCCTGCCAGTCCAAAAGTCACTCCTGGTGATCTTCAGTTTAGTGAAGTGGTCAAGCTTCCGGGAAGTGTTAAAAAGCAGAGCAGTGGCGCATTAGAGAGTGTAAATAGTGTAAATATTCAAGTTCCACCATGTCAAATGTCTTTAAATAATAGTAGTTTTTTATGAATACCAATTTGTCATCAAATTTAAAGGGGGTTAGCTTTAAGTATAAGAGTATATCATGTGTTAAAACTTATCCAGAGTTTCCAAAAGAATCCAATTCAATCCATACATTAACTACTAAACAAAGAGAAATTGAAGAAAATTTATCTTATCCCAGAGAAATAATTCCTTTAAATGTTGATAAAAATTCATCTTTTTTAAATGCTGATAAATCCTCTAATGTAAGCCTTTTACACCAAGATAACTACTGTGTAAATTGCAAAGAGTGTCATTTTGATCTGTATAAAAAATGTGTTAAGTGGGAATATGGTCAAACCTTTTGTGCAAATAAGAAAAATGCATTTATCATGCACTTGAATATTCAGGGTGGTCTGGTGAAAAAACTGCATGATATACACTTATTTTTGGATGATTCAAATGTTGATGTAGTGTGTTTGAATGAGCATTGTTTACAGGATAATCAAATAAATTTTTTATCAAGTCTAAACAAATATAAGTTAGCAGCTTATTATTGTAGAAGCTCAATTGCAAGGGGAGGTTCATGCATACTTTTGAAACTTGATTATGTTTTTAAAGAAATTACAGATTTATATATATACAATGAAGAAAGTATTTTTGAAGTTTGTAGTATTGAAATACCTATTTTGAATGTTATTATTGTTTCAATTTATAGAACTCCATATGAGAATAATTTTATAATATTTATAGATAAATTAGAATTGCTACTTTCTAAGCTACAAAAATATGTAAAAACTTATCAGATTTGTATAGCAGGAGATTTTAATATAGATATTTTAGAAACCTGCAGCTCACCCAGCCATAAAACTAGGTTTTTAAATTTAATCAGCATGTACGGTTTTACAATTAATTTTCGTTCTCCAACTAGAATAACTATAAATACAAGCTCATGCATTGACAATATTTTAACTAATGACAACTTTGTTTTTAACCAGAATATAAGATCTAAAATGAACCTTGAACTAGGTGTTTCGGATCACAGGGCACTTTTTATTGAAATTTCAAGAAATACTGCTGTTACATATTAAATAAAAGATGTGTAAAATAAAATAGGTGTATTCTGAATTGAATCCTAAATAACAATGATTGTAAACAAAAACAAAGTTAACTTATTAAATATAACATATGGTATTTTGTTAAACATACAGTATGTTAGAAAAGACACATCAATTTTCCCCCTTTAAAGTCTTGATCGCAGCATTTGATCTACATGTCGTCTGCATGTTACTCCGTTCTCCAGTTCAACGTTGTAATGTAGATTTCCATCTCTTGATGTAACTTTTCCGAAACTCCATTTTGTCTGACCCTTGTAGTAGTTTCTCACTTGAACACGGTCTCCCACCTTAAATATGCGTGTTATACCTTTAGGTTTGTCTTTTGAGTCCTCGATTCTAGAAGGTATCATAACACTGAGGTATGTTCTTACTTGTCTGTTGAACATGAGATAGTATGCCGAGTTTCCTGTTGAGTTTGGTACTTGACGGAGTTGAATTAACGCCTTGTGAATTTTACTGTCAAGTGTTCCTGGTTCATCTAATATCGACTTCAACATCTTCTTCACTGTTTGTACAAAGCGTTCAGCTTGTCCATTAGATGATGGGTGGAACGGAGCAGTAGTTTTGTGTTGAGTTCCACATGACTTAAGAAACTCTTGAAAAGTAAGAGAAGTGAAACTTCGTCCATTGTCTGAAATTATGAGGCTTGGAAGACCAAAAGTACTAAAAAGTTTCTTCAACTCCTTAATAGTCCAATCGGTAGTTGCTGTTTTTGTGGGTATTACCTCTACCCATTTGGAGAAGGCATCAACAACAATGAAAAATTTTTGTTCATTTGTTGGGCCCATGAAATCTATATGTATTCTTTCCCATGGCTGAGTTGCTGGTTCCCAAGGATGGTTGATCTCTTTCGTTGGAGAATTTTGTTTCTCACGACAAGGCTTGCAAACAGCAATCATGTTTTCAATGTCTTTATCCATTCCTCTCCAAAAGCAGTAATTTCTTGCCAAAGCTTTGGTATTTACTATACCAATGTGCCCGTAGTGTAGTTCATTGAGAATTCTTTTCTTGAGGGAATTTGGGATGATTACTTTCCACCCTTTGAAGAGGCATCCTTCATGTAATGTAACTTCATAATCGTGAAATCCCAATGGCTCTAATGATTGACCCTCCTCAAGAGCCTCAAGAATTTGTTTTAAATATGCGTCCTTCTTAGTTTCTTCGGCTAGTTCTTTGGGATTGATAGTTATGGTGTTCAATTGGTTTGTTTGAAAATGTCCAAACTGGTCAATACTTGTAAATTTTGAATCTTCCACAGGAAATCTTGAGAGGAAATCTGCATTCCCATGGTCACCAGTTCTCTTGAATTCAATTGTGTAGTTAAATCCTGATAAAAAATGGGAGTAGTTGAATAGTCGCGTAGCTGACATTGACGGTAGGCTCTTGTTGGGATTGAAGATTGACACTAATGGTTTATGGTCCGTGATGAGTGTGAAATGACGTCCGTAGCAATAAGAAAAAAATTTCTTCAACCCCCAGTATATACCTGTGGCTTCTTTATCGATTTGGCTGTAATGTTTTTCAGCATTGGTCAATGATCTTGAAGCAAAAGCTATAGGCTTTTCACTTCCATCTGGGAAACGATGTGATATCACTGCTCCAAGTCCCACTGGTGAAGCGTCAGTTGCAAGGATCAATGGCAGGTCTGGGTTAAAGTGACAAAGAACTGTGTCACTTGTTATTCTTTTCTTGATGTTTTGGAAACTTTCTTCACACTTACTGTCCCATATGAATGACTGCCCTTTTTTTAGAAGTCTATGTAAAGGATTTAAAACAGTGGACAAATTCTTTACAAACCGGTTGTAGTAATTAAAAAGCCCTAGGAAAGATCGGAGTTCCTGTATGTTTTGAGGCCTTCGTGCATTTGTAATTGCTGTGATTTTATCCTTACTTTTGTGGATTCCAGTGGCGTCAATAACATGTCCTAAGTATTCAATTTTCTTTTGAAAAAATTTGCACTTGTCACGGTTCAACTTCAAATTTTGACTCCTTAAACGCTCAAACACTTGCTTTAGTCTTTCTAGTAGTTCTTTTGATGACGTTCCTTGAATTATTATATCGTCGAAGAAGCACTGAACACCTTGAAGGTCTTGAAGGATTCCGTCCATCACCTTTTGCCAAACTCCTGGAGCAACTTTTACACCAAACATCAGTCTGTTAACTATGTATTGTCCTTTATGAGTGCTCAAAGTTTGAATTTCTGCACTCTCAGCATCCATTTCCAAGTGGAGATAAGCGTTACTTAAATCCAAAGTACAGAACAACTGTCCTCCATTCATTTGAGCAAAAATGTCTTCGATCCGAGGTATTGGATGATGTTCTTCTTTGATTTGTTTATTTACTGTAACCTTGTAATCAGCGCATATTCGTATGTTACCATTAGGCTTTACTACAGGTACAATTGGAGTACCCCAATCGGACTTGTCTGTTTTGGAAATGATTCCAGCTTCTTCCAGACGATTCAACTCGAGTTCTACTTTTTCAGTTAGTGCATATGGGACTGGACGAGCCTTCACAAAAATAGGTCTTGCCCCTTCAACAAGCTGTAAGTGTGCTTTTTTGTGAGGTATGAGTCCTACTCCTGGTTCAAATAATTCCTTGAATTCATCCAAAAGATCTTCGAGTGCAGTAGATGTAGTATCGTTACTAACTGTTTTAAGTTCTGCCCAATCCAGTTTGACCTCTCTAATCCATTCTCTTCCGAAAATGGCATCGAAATTTTGGTTCACTATGTAGAGTTTCCCAACAAACACCTGATCATTGTAAGTGCATTCTATAAAGACGACACCCCGGGGTTTGATTATTTCGCTTGAGTATGTCCTTAGTTCTATGTTTGTGTGGAAAATCTTTTTATTTATGTTGAGACTTTTGAAGGTAGAGTATGGTAGAATACTTATTGCTGCTCCAGTATCTAACTCCATCCGCACAGGTTTACCTTCAATAAGTATCTCGACCATAAACTTGTCATTACCGGCACTCTGGTTGTGTATCTTAAAAACCTCTTGTTTCTCTTCCTTATAATAGTCTATAGTATTGTCAGTTTCGGTACAATGAATTTCTGTTTGTTTTGTGCCTAAACATACGCTAGCAATATGCCCTTGTTTGTTGCATTTCTTACATATTTCTCCGATAAATTTACACTGATGTGCCCTGTGTCTAGGTGATCCACAACGATAGCATTTACCTTTGAGGCGTTCAAATGGAGACTTTAACTTTTTGTTCCAAGTAGGAGAAAAATGGGGTGGTTTTGTTCCTGTACCTGCTATCTTGTTGATTTTCTCATTTGAATGAATGTTTTCTTCTACTATATAGCTTTCGTTCTTTGCCAATTCCATAATGGAGGCAAGTTTCACTACATCTTGAAACGATGAAGCAGATCTTTCTTGTAATAATTTTGTTCTTATGTCTGAATTGCTAATACCTCTTATAAACTGCATGCGTAGTAATGTGTTTGCAATTGATTTCCCACAATTATTACAGTTGAAGTCACAGTCTGAAGATAACTTTTGAAGCTCAACGGAATATATTTTTACGGTTTCTTCAGATTCTTGTGTTCTTGTCATAAATTTGTGTTGTAAGGCCCAAGTACTAGGTTTAGGGTCAACATAATCAGCCAAAAGACTTACTAATTCAGCATATGTTTTATCCAAAGGACTTTCAGGAGTGCACAAATCATACAGTTTCTGATGTAAATGTGGCGTTAAGGCATGTAGCATTGTGTACACTTGATCCTTTGGTTCCAATTCTTGGCTATGTAGATATAGAAATATCTCAAATCGACGAATGAAGTTCTTGAATGATTCATTTTCCTGATATGGTGTGAAAATCATTGAGGAAGTAGTGGATCGAGGTTGTGGAGTAGACAAATTTGATGTACTAGGCACAATATTTTGAGTGTTCACTTGTAGTTCTGCAAGCTGTCCCATACGTTTTTGTAACTCATCCATTACCTTGTAATATTTGTCCTCCATTTCTACTCTGTAATCTATTTCTTTCTCAATTTCAGCTTCTTCAGTTTTCTCTTCTATTAATTGTTGTACAGAATTAAATCTTTCCCAATAATCTTCAATTGTTGTTATCCTGGTTTTGATTACTTCTTTTGACATGTTTTGTAGGTTTGCTAGCCATCTTTCAGCCTTAGACAACTGACCCTTCACTACTACTCTAATCTTCTTTAAATCAGTCAAACTTTCAGTGTAACTTAGGTCACTCATATTAAAAAATAAATTGTAATAAATAGAATGTAAAAAAAAATTAAAAACTGGTTTTCCTCGTCGCCAAACTGTTACATATTAAATAAAAGATGTGTAAAATAAAATAAGTGTATTCTGAATTGAATCCTAAATAACAATGATTGTAAACAAAAACAAAGTTAACTTATTAAATATAACATATGGTATTTTGTTAAACATACAGTATGTTAGAAAAGACACATCAACTGCACTTTGCAAAAAAATACAGTACAAAAAAAGATTATTTCCAAAACAAAATCAAGCGCTTTTTTATCAACACATATCAGAAGTTAATTGGAATACATTGCCTCAACAAGATGCTCAAACTAATTTTAACAATTTTTTCAATCAGTTGTTAGTAAATTTTGATAAATGTTTCCCTCTTAAATTTTACACTAACAAACCACCCAAAAATAAATATAGGAAAAGCTGGGTGACTAAAGGTATTAAAATATCAAGTCAGAGAAAAAGAGAGCTAAGCACTATTGCCAAAACGGTTCAAGATGTTAATTTTAAAAAGTATTACAAATACCCCCGCCGCAGCAAACCTGCAGACTAAGCGAATTTCCATTTGCCTGATTGGATTTACACTAAAATGTCTACTTAAAAATATAACATTTATTTCCTATTTAAATAGAATTAGTATAACAAGTACTTAGGTTTGCTGCATCAGGGAGGGTAAAACTGTTTTTTTTTTTTTTTTTGTAAAATGTTAATAGTTAGTAAGAAATAAAAACATTTTTCAAATTTGATCAAAATATGTTCATAAACAAGCAAACTACAACAGTTTACTTATTCTCCATAAGAATAACATGGGAATTTTAAATTTACAGTTTTTTGGAATTTTCTCCGTAACCATTAGGCGCTTAATAACGCTTCAATATACTAAATTATTTGTTTTTTTGAGCTCTACAAAATGGTTTGGAAAGAAATTGCTAAATTTTATGTTTTTTGGGTCAAAAATGGGAAAAACCTATTTTTACCCCATAAAACCCCCCATAAACCCCCGTTCCCATGGTCCGATCATGCTGGATCGCGAACTCGTTCAAATAAACGTAGGTTTACATGTTTGTACCAAATTTTATCAAAATCGGATCATTTTTGCTCGAGTTATCGTGCTAACGGACACATATATATATATATATATATAAATATATAAATATATAAATATATATATATATATGAATTTGAACGGATTCTGTTTTTGGCCTCTAGGGACCTCAAAACGAAAAAAAAAAATCGGTCCCGCGTCCAGGTCTTACCATGAGTACTACGGTAATAGCTTATTCCCTATATGGGAAATTCGCTAAAACTATAGAAAAATATTTAAAGCTGTTTGCGATAAGGCTAGGAAAATGTTTAATTGTAAAGTTATATCATCTTCAGATAATAAGAGCAAAGCAGTGTGGAATGTTGTGAAGTCTGAACTTGGAGTCCTGAATGCCAATCATTTGGATTTCCCTGATTTGTGTGTCGGAGACAAGCAATTAAAAGATGGACAAAATGTGGTAAATTTTCTCAATGATAAATTTTGCAACATTTACAAAAATATAAATTGTATGCCTTGCTTACACACTGCAACTAATTTGATTAATAATACTAGTAGGCCTAATAATATAAGAATGAAATTTCAGTTCAGACATGTATCGATTTTAGAAATTAAAAAAACCGTTAGAAATTTAAAAAATAAAAAATCTTCTGGATGGGATGAAATTCCTATTGAATTAATTAAAAATGTCATAAACCATATTGCAGAGCCTCTGTGTCTAGTAATCAATCAATGTTTTGATGAAGGAATTTTTCCCTATCAACTAAAAAATGCTGAGCTGAAACCACTTTTCAAAAAAGGCTCATTAATGGACCCTGATAACTATCGTCCTATTTCAATACTCCCATCTTTGTCTAAAATCTTTGAAAAAATTGCTTACAACCAAATCTATTCATATTTCGAAAATAATGATTTATTTACCAATAAACAATATGGTTTTAGATCTGGGAAAAACACTATATCTGCTGTCTCAGATTTCATAAATCAGGTTTCTGATGGCTTGGATGGGTCTCAGAGCACAGCTGCGGTGTTCTGTGATCTATTGATCTATTAATGATTGTGTAAATTACAATATATTAATGAGTAAACTTAAATATTATGAATTTTCTGATATGGCTCTGTCTTGGATGCATTCATATTTGACTAACAGACATCAAAGAACAATAATCGTAAAAAATGGTAAAAAATGTATTTCACAGTGGCTTAACACTAAATGTGGGGTTCCGCAAGGGTCAATACTAGGCCCCTTGCTATTTTTAATATTTATTAATGACTTACCTCGAAATGTATCGTCTAACCTTATCTTATATGCTGATGACACTACAGCAATAGTTAAATCAAATAATTTGCAAAATCTTAAACAAGAAATTAGTCTTTCTATTCTTAATTTATCTAATTGGTTTACAGCCAACGGGCTAAAACTTAATAATTCTAAAACAAAGGTGATGCTATTTCAAACAATTCAGAATCGGCAAAACTCCACTGTTGAATTATCTTATGATAATAATATTATATCCTTTACTGAAAATGCAAAATTTTTGGGTTTAGATATCGATAAGAATTTAACATGGAAAACACACATAAAAATGGTAGTTGGTAAATTAAATACGGCTTGCTTTCAAATGTATGTTTTGAGAAATGTAATAGATTTAAAAACTAAACTCACAGTGTACTATGCAATGTTCTTTTCTGTCTTACAATACGGGATTGAATTATGGGGAGCAACTTCTTATTCTAAAGCAGTTTTCAAAATTCAGAAGAAATTTATAAGGATTTTATCATTTATGCCTAAAAGAACCTCATGCAGAGCTTTATTTGCTAAATATGAGATATTAACTTTGCCTTCACTTTATATATTTAAAATTATGGTGAATTTTAAAATTAATTATCAAATGTACAATGATAAACAAATCAGTCATCCATATCTTACACGCTCAAAAAATTTTCAATATCCAAGACATCGCCTTTGTTTATATGAAAGATCTCCTTATTATATGGGATTAAGGCTTTACAACAGTCTACCCACTAATTCAAAGAAATTAACAGTATTTCAAAATTTAAAAATGATTTCAAACGATACCTTTTACAGAAAAATTATTATAATATTTCCGATTATTTAAATGATAAGTAAATATATTTTAGTTAAAGCTATGTGGATTTTAGTTTTGTTATGTAACTTAGTGTTTAAGATCTCTGACAATATCACCTGTTTCACCAGCTAACGCTGGATCTGTGAAATGTTTTTGTGATAATAAAGTAATATTTCATTTCATTTTTCATTTCAACCACTGGTCGGGCGTTTGGTCGTGGTCGTGGTCATGGTTGGGATAGTGCGTGCCCGGCCTATGCACGCACAGATTTGCCATCAAGCAACGGCATATAATTATCGATAGTCTCACTCGGTTTATACGTAAACAAAATTTGCTCCCCATGTATTTCTTATGGGAGTTAAATTTGGTTTCTCTTTGCCGATTTTGTTTAGCTATTGACTATGTATAGTCAATGGTTTAGCTCTTCTACCCGACCAATTTTCATGATTGAGGTCTCAAATTGAAGGAATGCACATACAGATTTGCCATCAAGCATCGGCATATAATTATCTTTCGTCTCACTCGGTTTATATGTAAAAAAATTTGCTCTCCATGTATTTCTTATGGGAGTTAAATTTGATATATTTTCCGAGTTCGTTTGGCTCTTCTACCAGACCGATTTTTATGATTGGAACTCAAATTGAAGGTATACATGCACAGATTTCACATCAAGCATCGGTATATATTTACCTTCTGTATTACTCGGCCAAAAAACATAATTTGATTCATTTTTGAAATCTTACTTTAATTTAAGATGTATTTCACCAGTTATAATTATCTAATCCTATATATTTTGTTCAAGAACCTTCAGAGGAATACCGGCTTTCATTAAGCTATCAATTATTCAAATCAGACGAGTTTCAAGCAAACGCAAGGTGAACAACCAACATAAAGATTATTTTGCATAAGGTTTTTTCTATGATTAAAAAACAATAGCTCCAGTATTGTTCATGTTTTATATGTTTTAGACTCAAAATAATCAGTAAATAATATAATAGGCTATAATTTGAGGTGTCGTGCTGTTGATCGTTTGAATCAGTTACGTTCAAGATACTGTATTACTCAATCAAAAATCATAAATTTGATTATTTCTCGGATATTATATTTACTGTAAAGCTGCGGAGCAGCATGGGTCCTCTAGTTTCTAATTAATTTCAACACAGTAAAATTATGCTACTTATTTTTATGTGAGGAACTTGAGAAATAGCTATAATGAGTCAAAACCACAGATTTGCACTAGGGGACTAAATAGGCAGATGTTTAAGTAGTCCGTCACCTGACGGTTTTGGGCGCGAGGCCCCGTCTCAATTCTTTGGGAAATGACATGCCGCTCGCTACCTTTGAGTGATGTGTCATAAAGTTTTTGTGCCATCTCATTCATCCCTTAGTTTGACACCAAAATGTTAAAAGCTGTATTGTTGCCAAACTTCAGTTCGCAAATGTTTGAGCACGGCGACGGTCGTAACGGTTGTGAACGTTGTCGTTAGTTTTGACCTGTAAACACCTACTCTAACATAAATTATTAAGTGAATAATAATCGTGCGTGCTATCTCAGGTGTTCAAATGCCTCTCAATAACCCACCACATTACTGTCATTAAAAGAAGGAACTCCAATAATGCTAATGCGAATAGTAAATCCACCGAGGCTGTGTAACGTTACCAGACTGACGATTGAAAAAATGACACCAAAATTGATTGAAGCAAAAGTTATTACTGGTAAATTTAAAGGAGAAATAGTCTTAATCTCAAGAATACTAATGATTTCATCCGAATTGCCCTCTGAATTTAAGCAACTACAATTTTCTTTGTGTCTTAAGGACATAAACATAACTGTAAACAATCCTACTTTGACAGTTCTCATTACGTATCACAGTTTTTTGTTGCTGCTTGGTTCAAATTAGCTGTTTTCGTAAATGCAAAATAAAAACAATAGTGCTGCACCCTGTTGGTGAATATTATAACTTTTTAATGCTTTTGCATATCAATGAATCAACTTTTTTATTTGAAACAGCTGACTAAATTCTTTAATTCCCTTTAAATATGAATACTCATAAGGTATTTACTCAGGGGAGGTATAGAAGAGGCTACGATGACAGCTGTGGGCTTCTTATTAGCTGAGGGAACGCCATTACCGTAACAAAACTGAATGTAGCCATCGGCCTCAGTGGTCTAATGGTTAGCGTGCCAGGCTGATATGCTGAAGGTCCCGGGTTCGAATCCTACTGGTTGCATTATCTTTTTGTCCAAGATTTTTTTATTATCAGCAAGTTTGGTTGGTTTGGTTCGGTTATTACAGTTTAATTTTATTATTAAGTCATTATAAAATTTTAATTGAGCTATTTCTAGTTTTATTTAATAAACATAATTATTTTTCCGATTACTAAACTTTTGTTATATTTCTTTATCAGCAAGTTTGGTTAGTTCGGTTAGGTTATAATAGTTTAATTTTATAATTAAAAAATAATAAAATTGAATTTGAGGCATTTATAATGTTATTTTATGAACAGAACAATTTTTGCGATTAGTAAACCTTCATTGCCAAAGTGCTCTCTACTACAGCGCTGTTCACGGAGGAATTTTGAACTAAATGCCTCATTCGTACCTCCCCTAAGTCAGACCCATACTCATAAGGTTATTATGGGGAACTACAGAGCCACTGGGGCGGAGCCCGAAAGGATTTTTTAGATAACAATATACCTATATGTAAATCGGGAATGTGAGCTATCATCATGCCAAATTTCAGCCCAATCTGTCCAGTAGTTAATGCGTGATTGAACTTCAAACAAACAACCAAACAAATAATGACACAAACTTTCTCATTTATAATATTAGTAAGATTGGTAGGTTTATTTTTAACATTTCCATGCATTTTAAAATGTTTTCTCACAATAGTTTTTACGCTGCTGTTAATTTTTAAAACGTATGCTAACATCGTTAATAAGTCGCTAAAAATTTCGTTCAAAATACCATCGTGTTTGTCGTGACACAAGAAATAACACCAATATTTTAGATTTATAATGCGAAAAAAGGTGTTTTTTAAACAGATTTATATTTGTAAACAAAAATTTCTCCCGCGACTGGCATCGGGCAGCCTGGTGTTTCGGTGTTTGTACAATATTTCCCAGCCGGGCGGGAGCGCGAGTGAATCTGCGACATTGCCGATGTGTACCTGGCCTCTGGCCCCCACACTGTTTAAAAAAACATCGTTGTTCGCATTATAAATCTGTAATATTGGTGTTATTTGTTGTGTCACGACAAACACGACATGGTATTTTTAACGAAATTTTTAGCATCTTTTAACGATGTTAGCATACGTTTTAAAAATTAACAGCAGCATAAAAATTATTATGAGTATTTTAAATGCATAGAAATGTTAACAATAAGCCTACCAATAAGCCATAAAAATTTCAGAAAGATTCGCTCAGTGGTTTGTTTACAATTAAATTTTAAACTTCAGTGTTAGTGCAGAGTTTCTATCAAAACCAGTACTTTTTAGGATCTTTCAACTATATAATTGTTTCTGTTAAACAGTAATTTTTCATTCTTACCACGTAAAATGTGTTTAAACCAGCTTATATTTGATTTTTGTTTCAGCAAAATCGGATAATTCACAACTTGGTGACTCAGCGAATTTCAATTTTACAGATTAGCCTACAGTTTTAATTTGATCAAACTAGTTGACTTTGGTTTGCTAGGAGACAAATCAATCAAAAATAAGTGCACAAATGTGTCAAAAATTAGCTTATTATGTTAATAAGAACATATCCATGACTCAGTCTACATAGAGACTTCAAATAGCCATTTACAATTTTTAACTGAAATTACTTGAACATAGCTGGTTTTATGAAAGAATGTCAAAATCATTTTTATTTAGCATTATTATTCATCTATCAAACGATGCCAAGTTCAAAAAGATTGAATGAGAAATAGCTGAAATATTTCGATTTTAAGTTGTAAAATGGGGCAAACGTACCCCATTTTACAACTAAAAATCGTCATATGTCAGCTATTTATTATGTGATCTTTTTTAATATGATATCGTTTGATAGATAATTAAAAATGCTAAATAAAAGTGTTTTTTTAAACAATTTTCATAAAACCAGCCATTTTTGAGTAATTTAAGTTTAAACATTTTAAATGGCCACCATTTTGAAATTTTAGGTTGAATCGAGATGAACTTTTTTTCCAACACGGGTCTCTTCTACCTTAACATACATACCAAGTTTCATAATTATCGGTTGAAATATTAAAAGATAAAAATGTTTATGTAAAAAATACAAAATGGTGGATATCTGGTTAACGAAGCGATTTTGAAAAATAAAAAATTATTCTTGATTTTGTCGTTATTTTGAACCAAGGAATCAGTAGGTAAAATATGTCCCCACCTTTTTTGAACACCCTGTATAAAATGCTACATCGTTTGCATTTATTCAATATTACATTTTAATACACCTCGTAACGTCTTCTTACCCATTAGAATGAACATTTGATTTGTCAAGTTGATTCTATATTAAGTTTTATGTTATATGCTTCCATTTAAAAATTACACCGTTTAAAAATTACTAAAATATCATGTAATATTTTCTCACCTGCGATCCCCGAAGGCTGATTAGTAATGTTTGAGTCCATTGGTTTTTTATGTATGTATGTTCATTTATTCTTATTATTAATTAATGTTCTTCTAATAAAAGTGTTCTTTATCGACAATTCTTTGTAGTTTTTAACCGTGTTTCAATTTTCTTGTGGTTCATTTTTCTTAATCCATTATATACTAATAGAGTAGAGGTGTTATTTCAGTAAAAAAAAAAAAACAATAATAGTTAATTAAATTGTAAAGCACCAAAATATTATAATTTATAAAAGGTGATGGTTATAATTACTTGTTGACTAAAGTGTATATTTAATTCCACTTAGAAACGACTTCTGCGAAAAAGCAATTCCTCAGTCACACAGACAGTACACTTTTAAAACTTTTTTTTCTATGATTTCCAACTTCACCCTAGGAATGTTCATTTTTGAAAACGTCCTCAGTGAGATGATGAAAATGAGGCATAACATGGTCTCCAAGCCAAAATTTTGTATAATGATTTTAGAAAATACTTTTATATAAATCATATTTAGTCTTAAGAGTGGGTCCCAGTAAAACAAAATCCCGAAATGGCCAAAATTGGCACACTAGCGCGCGTGGAGTGGAGCGGACATTTGTTGAACTACGTGCGTGGCAGTCTCGACGTCACAGGCATGTATCGATCGATAAGTGACTCACGGCGCGGGCGCGGTGTTGCCGAACCCTCGCCAGGCGCTAAGGCAACGCCGCATTAGCACTGGCGATGAACGAACTGTGTCAGTGGACTGGACGGCGATTCCACCCTGCTCCTGCTCGGAGTGACGGAGTGCCCTAAGTCACTTCCATCGCTTATTTACTTAGAACACTCGATTTTGCTCACTGCTCTTCGTTGTTAGTGGATTTATCTATGATGGTTATTTAGCCTGTTACAATTTTATATCATAGAGAATTCTATGGGGAAATAATCAGTTTTGAAACAAAAGTTTTGAAGTGGAACAAGGATCATACAAAATTTTCTAAAGCAATAATTGAAATTTCTTATTAAAGCCCTATAGTTTATCATGTTTTCGGATAGAACATGCAATTTAAAAACTTTTTTATTCGTGAAATTTATTCCATAAACCCACAAGTTTAGGATATACAGCCTATGAAAAAATGACTTCCGGTCTACTTTTTGTATCATACAGCTCCTAAACGATAAAGTTTAGCGCAAAAATGCGAAGAGTAAAAAAGTGTTGTACAAAATAAAAATAGTGGAACAATGCTCATGAAAAATAAGCAAAAACAGGGTGAATAATATTTAATTAAATTGATCTGTTATATGTACATGGTGTAACATTATCAATTCTGAGATTACTCAAAAATGAAACAAGTTAAGTAATTACATTAATGAATGGTAAATCGGATCCATCACATGTTGGAAACATTAGTTGAAGATCAAGTTTTCTAAATAACTTACCAACGTAAATACTGTTCAACTTTACAATCATGGTGGATGGCATAGGCCTAACCAAAACAACACTTGACAAACATACAATTTGTGAAACACTTACACTAGGCTTGTAGAACATCACAAAATGAAGTTATTTGCAATCTGTTTAATGCATAAGTTACAGATTTTTGTGATAAGTTACCGATGACGTTAATTGTGATAGTTGTGATACTAGATACAGTGATGGAACACCTGCTTAACATATAATAATAATGCAAATATATTTTTTTTTTTTTTTCAGTTATTTGAGCAAATTTTTTGTAGTTGAACAATTTAAGGGGGGAAGATGAATTACTCTTAATAATTATAATAACATTAGCAATGTTAATTAATTCATCTACATTCAAATACCGGTATCCTCCTCAACTCCCAGAAAATCAATTCAACAACTTGACTTGAGGCCTAAACATAATCATAGTATCAAAAGTATTTATTGCAACCATTGCAACTGTCCGCTCCTCTTTGACCGATTGAAAACATAAATTATCAACAACCACAGATAGGCCTAGTTCAGTGCTAAGGTAAGGGATTCACAGTCTGGAGGTCCCGGGTTCAAGACCCGCTGGGAAAGATAATTTTGATTCTAGTTTTTTCTCAAAATTTGTTTTTATGAACTATTTAATCAAAATGCTCAACTGATATATATGCATTTCACACAAAATCTTTATTATTTCGTGTTTAGGATATGCCCATGGGATGGCTGGTCTATGTAAAAACAATTTTCAACTTGTTGCAAAGTCAATTTTAAAATTGTTGTTAAAACAGTTTTTAAATTGTTGTAAAACTGTTGCAATATAGTTGTAAAACTATTTTTGAAATATTTTAAATTTTGCCGGTTGTCAACTATACTCATATTAATAACAGTTTTAATATAAGTTTAAAATTGATATTAAAACAATTTTTTTCTCGTTTTTCTGCTACTTGGGACATCAACACATTTCTTATAATACTTAAAATTTCTTATAAAACTTATCTTCTATTTCATTTTAATTTCAACCCCCACACTCCATTGTCAGTCCTTTCATTATAACGTTAAGCCTTTTAAATTTCATTGCATGTTTGTTCATTTGTTTCAATAAAACACCTTTTGTAATTCGTATATCTTTGTTAACTTATTAACTTTAAACATTTATAGAATAGGCCTAGCCTAAATGAATATTGTGAGGTGAGTTTACAAGTTCGGGAAGTAAACATTTCATATAAAAGGTTTCAAGTTTTTCTTTCATGTTTACTTCCCAAAAGTCATCGTCCCGATCAATTTTTACAGTTTTTAGACCTTTTGGTGTCCAAATGGCAAGTTTCCTCCCAACCTTTCGAAATTAGTTCTTCATGTTTGTCATACGTTTTCCGGTTCATGGCACGAACATTCATTGCAGACAGCAGCCGTTCTAAGGCGACAAATCCTCCACCATTGGTAATAGAACCGGCTACTGCTGCACTGTTTATGTCCATTGACATTGCATTTCCCCGAGGTTCAGGCTCACTCCATATTGTCTGTTTGATGTGGCACATGTTGCAATCAAACACAAACCCACTCCTAAGCCCTCTTTTTATTTCACTAACTAATTTCAGGTTTCTGAGGGAACAGCCGAATTGAGGCGCATGTTTAGTTGGACAAATTGATCAACTAAATAACAAATGTCAACTATTCTACGACCGGTATTATCACAGTTGCCCAAACAGTCAGTAGGATCAGATGATAGCGTGGAATTGTCTACAAAGCCCAGGCGCATATTGTATTGAGATGTGTGGCACGATCATGGCAGTGCAGCACAGCACAGGGCGGAATTGGGCAAAAAGTCTGTGTTGCACAGTTGACATCGCATATTGGGAAGCAGTGTCGTACAGTTCTCGTATAGGAGTGTCACAGTTTCTTGTGTTAACATATTGTTAAATTTAGGATTTCAGTTCTAAGTCAGATTCAGGTGCTTATCTAGATTTATTGTTACTTCTTCACCAGAGAACAAGAAAGAAAGGGCGAAAAATGTTTACAATATTGAGTAATTTTCGTATTTTCTGCCAGATTTTATTCTTGTAATTACTCTTTATTTACTTACTATGACTGGTAACATAAAAACTGGATAAAAACGCACAATTTCTATTAATTATCCTCTAGATCCGTCACAAAACACTAGTCAACCCGGTGCAGGTGAGCAATGCGGCACAGACACTTGTGACTCGACCACAAGTGCGCGCAGTCCAAGTGTGGGGCTGCACTGCCCTGCCCTGCGCTGCGCCATAATATGCGCGTTTCCTAGCGAACATGTGGTTTACAAAACACTGCCCTGCGCGGCACTACGCTGCGCTGCTCCGACTGCGTCTCAATATGCGCCGGGCCTTTGAGGTAACAAATTTCCATCCTCTTCCCCACAGCTCATCGCCTCATCAGCAATCAGCTCCTCGACATCACTACTTAGTTTTCTTTTTCTACTTCCCACAACACCAAAATCTCTCAATACTCTCCACTCAGCCAACCTTTCACCACCTCTGTTTTTCGCCTTTCTTCGCAACGGTCGTTTTTTATTTCCTATAATACCACACCCGTAAATAAAAAGAAGCACACGAAATGACTTTCTACATTTGTAAGTAAGTGGAACTACGAATTATTACTAGGGAACTCTAAACGTCACTGGACTTGTGGACACAGCAGACCAAATAGGATGCTAGCCTAGAACATAACCTCACAGTTCACAATAATGTCTAGGATGGATTTGGCGCGTTTTTTCAACATTATCACGTGACTTGCGAAAATGAGAAATACAAGGTGTAGGGGTGGGGCGAGTGCAATGTGTCTCGTGGTTACAGTGTGTAAGGCCGAGACGTCGGCCAAGGTGGGAGGGGGTAGCTATCTATGCTGTGATTGACCTAGAGGATTAGGAGATTTCCTTCCCTACAGATAACATCTTGTCTCGGTGGTGTAGTGGTTAGCGCACCGGAGAAACGTTTCAATTAAAGGTTACCGGTTCAAAACCTCAGGAGGCACCAACTTTTTGATTTGATTTCTTCATTATCGTTATAGTTTATAGTTTGGATAGGTTATGACGGTTTGATTTTATAATTATAAATTATGTAATTGAATTTTAGGCATTTAAAATTTTATTTTATAAACAGAACAATTTTTTAGACCAGCAGACTAATTCTTTCAAAAATACATCTGTAAATATTAGTTAAATTATGAAATTTGCCCGTTATCACATGAAACGAATATAATTTAATGCCTCAAATGTATATATTGTATTAAAAGATTTTATACTGTATTCCTACTAAACTGTATCTCGTTTCCAATCATTGCGTGGGACAGGAAGGCTCTGGCATATCATTTATGTTGATTGTACACATGTTGGTTTTGTACTTATATCAGTAGCCTATAGAACTAAGAAATAGTATTTGATAAATTTACAACATATTTTATACGTGTATTCAAATTTATAATGTATTCAACACTACACCATTTCTTACTGTCCCCACCCCAGTTAATTTCCTTTCATTCAATAACTATAACTATGACAACAATAATCATAACAATAATTTCGTAACAATATTTGTTTCACATTAAATAAAAAAAGCTATAAAATTAGCAGCGCATGATGAATGTAGAATCATAATAACCTGATTTGAACTCCCGCCAAATGCGCGAGCGTGCTGCTATCTCACGGAGATCTGCCAGACTACTACGCCGAATTACCGCCGCGATGCGCAGCAAAAACATGCATTTTCTTAAACCATATCAAGTGCACAGTTTACGTCGGATCTTCTTGAAACAAACTTTATTCGATAGATAATTAAATTTTGTAGGGGGTTTGCTTTTTCGAATTTCAAATATTCCTTTAGAAAATCCTCCACAAATTTGTAAACTTAAACAAGCGTATTTTTGCTATAATTATTTTAATATTTCTTTAATCGAAAAAATAAAAAGCAAACCCCCTGTAGAATTGTATTCTCTTTCCAATGACACATCAAACGTAGTTCTATGTTAAAAAATAACGGCGCTATATGGTTCAAAAGATTACATTGTTCTTATGGGGCATCAATCCAATATGGCCGACTGCTACTGCCCACTCTTAAATATGGCATGTTTTGGAAAATTTTGCTGGAAATTATAATCTAATTTGGTTTAATGAAAATCAGCTGACATTTGCCAATGGATACGAGACACACAATCAAAGTAGGCAAGCTATATATCACGCAATATCTCATGGGGGACCCAGCAATTTGTACTTTTTACCGCGCGCTAATCAACAAAGTAACCGCCACTGCTCGGCACTCGCGGCTCGCAGTCGCAATACGCATCGTAGCCGAGGTTGTCTGCAGTGACAGACGACGGGCGCTCGCAGCGCAATCCTACGTTATCTAAGGGAACTAAAGGCGCTCGAGCGTCATCTAACATAACTACGTGGACCAGTCCATACACTAACGCAGAACCAGTGTATTGTTAACAAAGCGACCGCATAGTGTTCAATCTAGTAGAGGTGTATAGTCAATGATAATAGCTTTGCCAGCATATCTAAAAATATGCAAACCAACTTAAGAAGGTTTCAACTGACTACTATAGGATCCCCGTGCGTAGAACGGGCACACAGCTAGTCATGTATACATGAGGTCACTTTTTTAAGATAGTTTGAATTTTACTGAAGTCTGTTATTCTGTCTATGAGTTGTTTGTATTGAGATGAAAAGTATAGTTCATAACTTGACAGGAAAGTAATTTTCCGGGACTTGCTCCAATTATTGCCATGATCTGCTTCCCGTAGTAAATGAAAACAACTCGCACGACTATTCCTGTGAATCAAATTTGTTGTCCCTGTGTTCCGGGGCGGCTCCAGGAATAATTTTTTTGGTAGGCCTGACAAGGATCAAGAAAGAGTTTGATCGGGGAACAAGATGTTTGAAGGCTTTCCCCGAAAAAAAGGGGGAACTTTAAAATTTAAATACAAATAATTTCCAAAAAAATACTTTCCCTTTATTTACATAGTTAAATTTAATTTCATATGGTTAAATTTATTTACATATAGTTGAACTTATTTACATATAGTTAAATTTATTTATAATTTTGAAATATCTACCAAAATGTTGGGTAGGCCAGGGCCTACCTGGCCTGCCCTCTGGAGTCGCCCCTGTCTGTGTTCAGCTTTGCCTGGCTAGTTAAAATGGAGTATGCAGCGAAAAATGCCACTTTCGGTACACATATGAAAACCATTCTTTTTCCCAAGATAAGATTACTTTCTAAGAACAACCTTACCTCTCTGCTACGGATTTCACTGCTTTTGCCATCATAAAATTGATTAAAGATCTTTAATTTAGACTCCAAGTGAGATCTGAAACAAAAAAGTCCTTTTAGAATTGAAAAAACCAAATTCATTACGATTAGATAACCTCAGACCAATTAGCCTTCTTTCTGTTTTTTCTAAATTGATTGAAAAATTAATGTTATTAAGATTGACAAATTTTCTGAACAAATTACATTTTTTAGCCATAAGCAGTTTGGATTTATAAAAGGCAGATCAACGGAAAGTGCATTATTAACTGTGACAGAGTTAATATTTAATGGCTTTAATTCAAATAAAAAAACCACAGGTCTCTTCGTAGATTTCAAAAAAGCTTTCGACATGGTCAACCATGAGATTCTTATCAATAAGCTAGAGGCTGCAGGAATTAGAGGCATAGCTTTAAATTGGTTTCGTAGTTTTATTACAGGAAGAAAGCAGCAAGTTAAAATCAACAACAACATTAGCGATTCACTCATTGTTCAGACGGGTGTTCCCCAAGGGTCAACGACCTCTGCAACCCTGTTCCTAATATTCATTAACGATCTTCTTGAACTTGATTTTAAAGGAAATATAAATGCTTTTGCAGACGACATTGCTCTTTTTTACACTCAAAATGATACTGTTCTCCTTTCAGATTCAATCAACTACGATCTTTTATTACTCAGAAAATGGTGCCCCATAAACAAAATGCAAGTAAATGTTAGTAAGACAAAATATGTTAATTTTGACTTCTTTGGTTTTGACACCCCTTCTCCTTTAATTTTTCATTCCCCTACCTGCAATATCCACTTATGTACCTGCCAACCATTAGAAAAAGTTAAATCGATTAAATACTAGGGAGTTTTGCTTGATGAAAAACTAACTTTTGAACACCATGTTTTAGAACTACACTCAAAATTAAGATCACAAATTAGAAAATTCTATTTTCTACGAAACTTTTGTAACACTTCACTTTTACAAACACTTTATTTTGCATTGATAAATTCAAGATTACAATATGCCTTGCCTTGCTGGGGAGGTACTTACAAAACATTATTAGAGAAGATTAGAACAACTCAAAATTTTTTCTTGCGAATAATTCTCAAAAAACCTAAACGAACTAGCTCTTTTGGGTCCGCGGAATTGGCTAACTCTGGAACTCGCTAACCCCATGTTAAACGCCCTATCTTCAAATTTGGTCGATGAGAGGAACTCGCTAACTTGTTCGGTTTCGGAATTGGCTAACTCCGGAACCCGCTAACCCGCTCTAGAGCCGGGTTAGCGAATTCCGTCCTCGTACGGAAGTCGCTAACTCGGTCCCTCGGCGGAACTCGCTAACTCCCAATCAGAAGCCTCGCGGGCCGTCCAATGGGAGCCAAGGACGAATATTTTTGGCCAGTGCTGCTGAAAGTGTAGTACCTATATCGTATCGGTACCATAATGTCGTATCCTACGATTAATTAGGAGTAAGAGCAACGTAGCGATAAAATAAATATATTTGGAAGTATGTTTTAACATTATTCTTATGATTATTAGGGTGGAAAATGCATTATAGTCTTGCCATAGACTAACCAAAACAAGTAAACTTTACATCCCATTGTAAACTTTGAAGCTCGTTTTTCGTGTCTAGTTCATGTCCGGTGACACTGATCGCTAGTGTCGACAAAATTGTGTTTCTATTATTTGATAGTTAACTTCATGATTTGTTCTTTACTGTTTGGTTGTATAACTAGGGGACGTGTTATTAGATGTGATTAGAACGTTTTATTTGGTTAAACCATAGATAAAAAATACTATGGTTAAACGAAGTTTTTAATGACTGAAAACAAGAAACAATTGTATACAAAACACGACCTCTAAAGACAGTGCACCGGACAGAACTAACAATAAAACTGTCTTCAGCTGATCCATAAGGATGAGAAATCATACTAATATTATAAATGTGAAAGTTTGTGTGTTTGTTTGTTTGTTTGAAGTTCAATCACGCTTTAACTACTGGATGGATTGGGCTGAAATTTGGCATAATGATAGCTCACATTCCCGATTAACATATAAGCCTATTCTTATCTCAAAAGTCCTTCCGTACTCCGCCCCAGTGGCTCTATGGATCCCTATGTTAACCTTATGAGTATTCACATTTAAAAGGAATTAAAAAAATTAGTCAGCTGTTTCAACTAAACAAGTTGATTCTATGATATGCAATAGCATTAAAACGTTATAAGGTTTACCAACAGGGTACAACACGATTAGGCCATTTTTTGTTTGAATTTTTGACAATAGCTCATTGAACTAAGCAGCAACAAAAGCTGTGATACGCAATGAGAACTATCAAAGTAGGATTGTTTACAGTTATTTTTAGGCCTATATGACCATTTAATGAATCATTTGTGATATTGTGCAAAGGTTTGATGATTTGTTTTCTATTGTTTAGGTGCAGTAGTAGAGCATTATGGCTATGGTAAATGTGTTATACTATAGCATACCGTAAACTTCAAGAACCAAATTTTATCAAACTGTGTCGTCCCCCATTGCAAACACAAAGCTTGAGTATGACTGCAATAAACATTTTACACTTATATACCAACCCCGTACGAAGGACGGGTACTCTGCTAGTGTACTAATATAAGGGAGTATGTGTTATATGTGGGTTTCTTACTTAAATAGTAGTTTTTTGGTATGCAAAAAGATAAAAATGCACATTTAATTTGGATCTATTTCATGTTATGAAATATCTATTTTCGTAGTCCGCCATTTGTTTCTTTTATTCGAATAAATACCATTTTGTGAACTTCTGCAAATAAAATTATTGAGTTCGCATTTTATATACTGGGCTTGTAACCTTGAATCATAAATCATAATACAATTTACACGTTAAACGTCATTACAGAATTACATTGTATTGGTAATGTATTTTTAAATAGAGCTATTGAATTTAAATAAATATTTATCAATACATTATCAAGTGGTAGATGTATTCATGGATAGCATTAAAAATGAGTCTATGCATAAATACAACTTGCAAATTTCTTTTATCATAGGCTATTATCGTGTAGAACCCGGGTTATCCTCTTAATTTTGTTGAATTAATATTAATTTTACGTCTTTCAGTAGGCCTATTTTTTAAAAGTCTAGAGTTTTTCTCCAGGCTGGTTCTAAATGGACCCAAGCGTTCTTGTTTGTTACAATTCTTATGAATGGTGGCCATAGCTAAAATTACTTGATCTTATCCAAAAACAAAGCTATTGTCTATTGTGTAGCTCAGTACCGGTGAACGGTGAACCGAGCAATGGCTTGGTATCGTTTATATAGTTTGTGAAAGCAATAAAGGAAACCCAACACTCAAATCAGGAAAATCAGTCAATTCGTTTATTAAGAATCGTGAATTAAAATAACCCTGTCACGTTTTATTATATGAATATTATATCTTCTCCTATTTCTTACTAGTGGTGCTTAGGTGTAGGCCTACAATCTAAAAACTGTTTTAAAACATGTAACATTATTGCTAAAAAAATCAACACATTTTAGAATTAGGCAACTATTTACTAGTAGGCCTACAATGCTTTGGTTCAAACTATTAGGCCTAGATAAAAACTTAGTCTATGTCATCATATTTGTACACGTAAGTTGGACGGTTCAACGACGAACATTTGATTTTAAATCTATGAATTAGTTATGAAAGTTACGATAGTTGATGACTGTATTAATTAATGGGTTTGGTTTATTACGACATTACGATTAAATCTGTTTTCCGTGTTTGAGATCTTGCGTGTATTTTAGCTTAATTTCGTAGGGGTCTAATTATTTAGTACCAATTAAACTGAATTTTCATTATTTTTCATATTCTATTATTTTCTTTTGTACTGATGGCATTTATTTTTAAGATCGAAATCATAAACATTTAACTGGCCATTGTACAGTTAAATAAATAAACACTTTTTCATGATTTTTCAATTGTCTTTGAATTACTTTGAACTAGTTATCTGTTAAAAGTGGAATTGATAACAAAAAACAATAACATTTACTGTATTTTCATTGACACTGACATTTTGAAATACGGCAGTGTACGATTATTTTGTCGTACAAGGTTGGCAACGCTCCTGCAGTGGGCGCGGCCGGGTTAGCGACTTCCAGAGTTAGCGAATTCCGCCGCAAGACAAAATCGCGTTAGCGGGTTCCGGAGTTAGCCAATTCCTGACTGAGACGGTTAGCCAGTTCCAGAGTTAGCCAGTTCCGACACACGACCGAGTTAGTGAGTTCCTGAGTTAGCCAATTCCTACGTCTCGCTCTTTTCCATTATACCAACAGTTATGCATTCTACCAGTTCAACATCTTTTTATTTTTAAAGTCCTGAGATTGTTCTTCATCCGGAGCGGAAACAGAGAAAATATAATTCCAAATCATCCTTACAGTACAAGAAGTTTTGCAAATAAATCTATCAAATTACCCAAAGTAAACAAAACTTTTTTCAGACATTCATTTCAATACTTGGGTCCAAAATTTTACAATCAGCTTCCGCTTCATATTAAAAATACAACAAATTTCAAACACTTTTGTAAAAGAACAATCACTTGGCTTAGTTCTCAACAGGATGTAGGTTATCTTGCCAACTCTTTGGTATAAGATTGTGTTAATGTTACCTTATTTTATGTGTATTTTGTTAACACTTTCTTAGTCTAAGTTTTGCCCAGATGTTACAGCAGGCGGATAAAATATTTGTCATCTGATGCTAGGCTCAACAATTTATTATTTATTATGTATGATTAACCTTTTAACTGGCCACACTACTTGAAAAAGTGACCAGTTTACATTTCTCAACAATTATTATGTTTGTAAAGTGTTTTGTATTATGGGAAATAAATTCATTTATTCATTTATTTATTCATTTAGCGAATTTCCCATATAGGGAATAAGCTATTACCATAGGTCTCATGGTAAGACCTAGACCCAGGACCGATTCACTTTTTTGTTTTGAGGTCCCCAGAGCCCGAAAACACCCTCCGTTTAAATTCATATATATATATATATATATATATATATATTTATATACAGTATGTATCCGTTAGCGAGATAACTCGAGCAAAATTGATCCGATTTTGATAAAATTTGGTACAAACGTGTAAACCAGCATTTACGAACGAGTTTGCAAACCAGCATGATCGGACTATGGGAACGGGGGTTTATAGGGTTTTTTATGGGGTAAAAATAAGTTTTTCAAATTTTTGACTCTAAAAACATAAAATTTTACAATTTCTTTCCAGACCATTTTGTAGAGCTTAAAAATGAAATAATTTTGTATATTGAAGCGTTGTTCTATGCCTAAAGCAGGGTTGCCACCAAAGTGAGATAAAAAAATTCATGCATAATTCAAGGTTTTCATTGGTAGTTTTGAAAAATTCATGGGGTATATGCTCGCACAATTTCACCATAAAAGAGTATTGCCTAGTTCAGAATTGTACATTAATTTATCGACAATATATAGTTTTGTGTGCTACTATAAAATAAAACACATTTCATGCAATTATTTTAGAGTGAAAAATAAGAATTTAATAAAATTTATCCAGTCTAAAAAAAGTAAAATCACAGATGAAAAAGGATATTTAATAAAAATCTTGTGTGTGATAATACAATGTAATTCTTAAAAAAAATTGAAACATCTGATTTAACAACATCATAACTTAGGCCTAATGATAAATTCAAACGTTAGAAGAAATAATAAATAAATAATAAGTCGGATTGGTAGTTAGGTATAGGCCTAACCTAAAAAACATTGCATCCAAACATTAAAGGTTTAACTTAGTTAATCCAGCAATGGCCTAGAACTTTACTGTCTAAACATCAAATTAAGATAATAGGCATAACGCATACCGATAATTAAGATAATAGGCATAATAAAAACAAATGTTAAGAACATGATCAAGAAACGGTTAACTTAGTAATGGGCCATATCTAGGCCTACTAAAACGCACATGCAATCTATTACTACTGTAACACAGTAGGCTAGCCTACATTGTAATCCAAAGCTGAATCTAGGCTAAGTTAGGCCTGAACCAACTTTTATTTATTGAGAAGATTAAAGGTTACCGACTGACTGATAAAAACACTCTAAAAAGGTAATATTATGTAAATAAATATTTAGTTAAATAGTTAAATATTAGTGGATTAGTTAAATGTAAGTTTAAACATAGGCTAACTTTTAAGTAATAAAAAAATAATTAATTACATTACAGAAAAGGTTAAAATAAACTTAGTTTAGAAGGATGTTTCTTCCGATTGGATCAGTTTATATATTATCATTTGCCTACACAGGTTTAAATCACAGTTAAAACAATTATTTAATTAAATTTACATCTCATTAGTTAGATTCGTATTGACTGAAAACACCTATGCTTCTAACAAAACATTTACATTTACCAGCCTCAGAACGAAATCACCATTTTTCAGCACAACATTGACTTCTTGCAACTTAGGCCTAAATAAATAAACTTAAACTCACGTTGTAAACACATTTACTCAACACTGACAGTAGTTTGAAATACGACATATTTGACCAAACAAACACAGAAGACGATTAAGTTCCAGCCGGAGCAAGCCATTTTGACCTTTATGGCAAGGCAAGGTACTTCTTATTTTAACGTTGTAAAGTATCGGAAGTATGATATATCAGTAATAAAAAATATTTAATCTGAACACTTGTTCCACTGAGTGTTGGGTAATCAATTATAAGAAGCACAAAACGGAATCACGAGTGCAAAAAGTGATCTTACTGTCCAGTGTCCACCACTACTTCAAACGTTTGACAAGTTTCAGATCAGTTTAAAACTTTTAGGTTATGGTTATTCTGTATTTCCTTCCACACGAACACTAGAGTAGAGAGTAGAGAATGAGTCAATGAGTGAGAGCGAGCATCAATTCCGATTGTCGATGTTTTCGAAACATCGATGTCTTTTCTATCGATGTTCGAAGTTGTTTGTTTACATCGATGGTAGATTACCGAACCGATGATTTGGTTTGTTACATCGGTCTTTTAGGCCAAAAAAAGTAATGAAATACAGTATTGATGTTTTCCGTAACTGAATTGTATTGGTTTTAGGTTAATTGGCTGTTACAGTGCAGAGAACAGACGAGAAACTCGGAACAAACATCGATGTGATCGATGTTTTGGCTCCGAAAGCATCGATTTTATCGGTAGATCGGTACTCGGTAGAGATGGGCGTTATAACATAACAGGATGAATAACAGTGTTGCGGCCACGGCAACGTTATCGCGGCAACACGTTGCGGAGAACTCCCTGTTATTATAATAACGTATCTATCTACACAATGTTGCAGGAAAGCCGCGCGGACAACGAAAACGAAAACATGCATTGCCATTAGTGCCGTTGCCGTAACGCTACCAGAGCAACGATAACTTCTGAAACGAACTAGAATAACCACTGAGCTATAATTCTAACTGGAGGTAGCACCATTAGTCAATGGTAGCACTGAATGTCAAAGATGCGTGTCGCCAGCCGCCATGTTTGCGTGAGGTGTGAGTTATAAAGAAGCCATGTTATTGGATGAAAAAACTCACTGCCATACAAACCTAGTTATAGAAGCCATGTCATTGGATGAAAAGACTCACTGCTATACCAACCTAACAAAATTAGCGACACGCTTTTGACAGACTTCTGCCATGGCAGTGCTACCTCCAGTTATAATTTTAGCTCAGTGAGAATAACGCATCCTGTCTGGGCCACGCCCGACTCGCGCCCGACTCCCGACTCCCGACTACAACTGAAAACTGAACTGATCAACCGACAACGATAACTGAACGCCGCAACACGTTATTGGGCAGCTGCGTTATCGTTATAACCGTTGCCGGAAAACAACGATAATTCTCATCTCTAGACTACTCGGCTGACGTCGGTTACGATCGGATTTGACCTTGAATAAACTACGCAATCGTTTCTGTTCGTGGCATGGCAACAAAACTTTTTATCTTGACACTCCCACTTTGACGTTTTATCTCGGTGTTCATTTCGAGAATGGTTTTAATACGGAGTATTTGATTCAGCACATTTAGGGGTTTTGGCTGAATTATTAATAATGATTTTGAGAATTCATGGTCCAATGGCGAAATTCACGCATAATTCACGCACTTTTTCATGGTCACCTAAATTCACGCATAATTCACGCTTTTCAAGGTTTTCATGGCTGGTGGCAACCCTGCTAAAGGCTACGGAGATCGTTAAAAAAAACTTTAAATTTAAAATTCACATGTTATTTTTATGGAGAATAAACAAACTGTTGTGGTTTGCTTGTTTATGGATATATTTTCATCAAATTTGGCAATTTTGTTTATTTAATACTAATCTATCAACATTTCAATGAAAAACACACCTCAATATCTTCCCTGTAGCAGCCATCCTAGGTACTCATTAAAATTCATGTTATTTAAACAGGAAATAAATCTGACAATTTTCCGGGAATATTTTATTAGAAATCCAGCCAGGTAAATGGAAATATGGACATATGCTTAGTCTGCAGGTTTGCTGCGACGAGGGTATTTTAACTAGTTAGAACAATGAAATATATTAAGGTTTTGTAAATAGACTTTTATAAGCTGGAGTTGGCTTATCAATACTAAAAATACCATTTAGCAGAATCTCCATATTTCAGGTTAAGTGATCAGAGGAGATGCCTCAATTTTTAAGGTAGCCTGTGCGGTGATAAGAAATTGTTTAAGTAGGCCTGCAAAGATAGGCATGTTTTATTAAACTTAATGTTTTAAGATGTTTAGCTTCTAATTTTGAAGTGATAATGTCCTTTTAACGCTTGATCATGACTCCATGAAAGTGAGCCAAAACTAGTTGCTATAGCAACCAATCAGATTACCAATAATATAGGTATTTAAAAAACTTAAGAGTATATCTTGGTAGGAGTCTACCCATCTTGAAAAATGAAATATACAATAAATTATGTTTTACAAAGACTTCATATTTGACTAAGTGTATTATTCAATGACTAACCTGGGCATATTAGGCGCGGCAGATTTATTTTCAACTTTTCCAAAACTTGTGTGGGATTCAACTCTAGTCCCATGGCCGAACAGTTGAGGTCCAAATAGAGCCCCATAGCACGGGACATGGCAGTAAGGCACTCCTTTATGCTGTAATCATTGACAGAATTAAATAATATCCAGAATAAAAGTCAACACATAGCCTGAGCTAAGTAGTTTTTTTTTTTTTAATAGGGAAAATACTTTTTCTTTCTAATACTGTATATAAACAAAAAAAGATGTACAGTATTGAGCTTAGTAGTAAACTTTGTATTTTTACCGTTTTCTGCTAAAGGGGATATAAGATAAAAAAGAAGAGTTTTTTTTTTAAGTACCATAGTATAGATTATGAGCAGCAGTACCGCATTTCCCATTAGGCCCACTAGGCCCAGGCCTAGGGCGCCAAATTTTAGGGGGCGCAAAATATTCAACTTCTTAAATGAATCCCACGAACGCATCCACGCGTCAGACCGGTAGCCCTGCTACCAGCCCACTGACGCGCGGGCCCGTCCGAGACCGAGTGTAGTTTGAATTTGCCGCATTTAGTAAGCAAATAGATGAAGAAGAAATAAGGGTTGCCTTGTTTGGTACTGCAGTGTTGGGAATAACCTGCTTTTCAATATTGATATTTCGTTTTGCTGTTGTCCCAACGACATCCCTGCAGCGACTGCCAAAAGTCAGCTATGTTATTCTCTCCAGTTTACTTAACCTGTTGTGTTTTTCTGTTTATGTTTAGTTAGTAAAAAATGTCGAATTATGCCGATATTTCACTTAGAGATAATGAAATAGGTGTAATCTTTTCATCAATTATATTTGCACACCGGTATTATGTATCGTGATGGAATTATTTCTGATTTTGAATGTTGTTCGTCATAAACGTATTTTGTGTTGTTTATGTTAAATAAAAATACTAAAAACTCAAACTTTTCAAGTTATTTCACACCATCCAAATAAAATTTTGACCATAACAATTATTATTTACTTAAAACTGGTGGATACCAGTACATATAGGCCTATATTTTTTACAATACAATATGGTACGGTATTGTAAATGTTCCACTCCTACATTTTACAAGATTGGGATCTTCTGAGGGAAGGTATTTATCATTGTTCAGTTAATCTCATTAGAGGTATAGTATTATAGGCATATATACATTTTAAAGGAATTGATTTATTGAAAGTATCAACGGATTATCCTTGTATATGCTACTCAATGACAATGATTGTGACATTATTTACGTTTTCTGACCAATATTACGGCCGGGAGGGCGCAACTGTTTTCTGGGCCTAGGGGCGCCGTTTGGCTAAATGCGGCCCTGATGAGCAGCAGGCTAGAGATAACATTTGTAATGGGTTAATGCTACTGTATTGAGTTAAATTTTAAAACGTAATACAGTAGAACCTTGATTAACTGGGGCGGATCAACCGGGCGGAGGATCGACCGGGGGTTTAATAGATGCCTCTCAAATTATGTTACTTAACCTCAAAAAATCCCAACAAAATCTTATAAATTAATTGTTTTTCTTCAATCTAATATATTAAAATTAACTGTACATTTAACTATTTCTGACCATTTTTATATGCAGTAGGTTCCCCTATTATTGTTTTTGAAATGTCACAGTTCATCTGACAAAAATAAATGGAAGCAAAACAAAGAAAAAATGCAATGACTGAAAAAGTGAGGCTAACTTGATACAGCACTGACTGTTAGTGATCCTAAATAATTACTTTTCAAAATTTTTAAAAAGTTTTATGTTAAAAATTTTATTGTATAATCAAGTCTTACCAATTTATTGCAAATTGAATGTATAGACTGAAGTTTTTTAGTGAAAAGTTTATTTTAGAAGCATAAAAACAACACCACATAACCTACAGTTATTTTAAAACGTTTTTATTAGCTCGCTTTCTTGTCCGGTACAAATTTTGCAATCAATTTTATACTAACTTCCCGATGATTTAGAGACATGAAACTTGAAACATAGCTCACAAATGGAAGACAATGCAATACTAGATCATTTAATTTTCATATTTCCCTTGGGCTACGCCCTATGGGCTTGTTTTATTAATTCGCTTTCTTGCAAATTTTGATACTTCCCAAAGAGCTAGAGACGTGAAACTTAAAAACATAGCTAACAAATGGATGACAATGCAATATTATATAATTTAATTTTCATATTTCCCTTGGGCTACGCCCCATGAGCTTGTTTTTGTTAGCTAGCTTTCCTACAAATTTTGATTTTAATTTTAAACTAAGCTCTTTCAAAGAATCAAAATATCCAGGCCTAGGCCTAATTATTTAGGAGGGCCTAAAACTGAGTAACAAACAATGAGGTTATAATATCAGCAAAGTCACTACAATATCACCATTCTAGTTCATAAGATTTAGATTGCTTAAAGCATACAACGCAATAAATTAATATGGGAAATAAAAAAAATTGAAACCTGAACGCCAACAATGTACAAAGATACAGAAAATGCAATGACATAATTTGAAACTAAGTAGGCCTACGTAGTGATAAAAAATTAATGCAAACAACAATGCTTGTGGTTTTGTCAATTGAAAGATAAAATATCCATAAAAAAAGGTTTAACTTACAAAATAAGACTGTAGATTAGTTACATGTTTTATATGAAACCATAAACAGTTTTATGGCACTAGGCAATGGCCAGCGCCAAATTGAATCTTCAAGCCGAAAGTACAAGTAAGAAGTGAAATTTAACAGCCATTATAAAACTATTATTTCCATGATAAAATATGTTTGGGATCTAATAATGATTACTCCAGTAATAAATAAAGAAGTTGTAAAGGAATAAAAGTGATACAACTTTTATGAGCTAAGCTACTACTGAGTCAACAGTTCTTGGAAGTACTTGACTTGACACTTGATTGTGATAAAATATTAATGGGTTTGAGACTGCTAATGGGGTTTTTATTGCATAATTACCCTAGAAATAAATTATGAAAATGTAAACAAACATCTGATAAACCTTTTATGTGCTCCGAACCAACTAGCGATCGATAAAATTATGGCCCATTAAAAATTTAAGGACATAGTCTGGCATTTAAAAAAATTAAGTACAATTCCTGGTTTTCCCGGATTTCCCGGTTGGTAGACACCCTGTACTTCCACATCGAAGTCTGTTCCATTTTGACTGCGAGAGTGTACACGGTTACCTCGCATAAGCTCTCGCCCGAATTACTCGGCGAGAGTGTACGGGGGCATAATAAAATCACTAACTTAAAATATATTCATTTTACTGTAGCTGATATATTGCCAGGTTTTACATTGTGCTGAGTATGCAGGTTTGCTGCAACTGGGGTATTTTAAACAAATATCTGTTTACTATAACCACATAAAGCCAAATACCAAGTTTCATCAAAATATATTCATAAATAAGCTTCATATGTAATTTTATGTATTCTCCATAAGAATAACATAGGACAACGTATCCATAAGAATAGCATGAGGAATTTTAAGGTAATTATTTTACATTTTCTCCGCAACTATCTAACCTACGCTGATGATCAAAGAAACTAAATTGTTTGTTTTTTTAAGCTCTTTAACATGGAATAAGTCCTAATTACATCATTCAAAGATTTTGTTGTAAAAAATGCAAAAACCCGATTTTTGAAAAATGTTAACTCCCATAAAACAAGTCGTGCTATCGCATCCGATGGTACGATCATTCTGATTTTTGAGTTCAAGCTCACTGATGCTATCCTACACATTTGTGCCAAATATCATTAAAATCGGACGTTTTTTGACAATTTTATCTTACTTCTATTGTATTATGTCCATACAGTAGCGACCATTTCGAAAAATGGCCGGCACGGCCGCTAGGGGGCAGTTGCTTGATGGCTCTACATCTAAATTTGATCATATTACATTGTGCCAAATTTGGTGCTTTTATCATAAAGTGCACAATAATTTATAATATCCTAGCTAAACCGCCGTACTATAAGAGGATCATTTAGCATATAGTTTTTCCACTCACATTTTGTATTAATATGTGTATCAAGCAGGGTGGTTTTCCGAATTTTTTAAAGATTTCTAAAACAGTGCCTATTCACAAAAAAGGCAGCTGGGACTGTGTGCAAAATTTTAGGCCAGTGTCCATTTTGCCAATTTTGTCAAAGATTTTTGAGGCAGTATTAAAATCTCAATTGTACAGGTATTTTGAGTGCAACAATCTGTTGACGTCCTCCCAGTATGGTTTCCGCAGTAATCTATCGACAATTGATGCAATTGATTGTCTGGTACTGTAGCTAAAATTGTTGGGGGCTTTGAGGGGAACAGCTTTACTGGGGTTACTTTTAGTGATCTCAGTAAGGCTTTTGACACTGTCGATCTTGACACGTTGTTAATCAAGTTGAAGCACTATGGAGTCAAGGAGAACTCAATTGAGCTGCTGAGGTCGTACTTGGGAGGACGGCAGCAGATCATTCATGTGAATGGTATGAGGTCAACCTTAAGGGAAGTGAACCATGGAGTGCCTCAGGGGTCAGTGTTGGGGCCCCTCCTTTTTCTGATAAGTGTCAATGATATTACAGGTAATGTTGATGCAGGGATCGTCAGCTATGCTGACGATACCTCGCTGGTACTTACGGAACAAAATTTGTCAAAGCTGGAAACTGCCATGGGGCAATCATTGGATCAGGCTGCTGACTGGTTTAGGGCTAATTTCTTTCTTTTAAATGAAGACAAAACTGAGTCAGTAATTTTTTCATTGAGAAATAACGAGGTAAATAGTGTTAAGATCCTAGGTATTGTGTTGGATAGTAGGCTAACTTGGGCTAGTCATATAGATCTAGTTTGTTGTAGGCTGTCTAGAATCCTATACTTGCTCAGAAACCTGAAAATGTGTGTGCCTAAAGATTTTTTTTTTTTTTTAAGAGGTTGGCGGCCTCTTTTAACCTTGCATTTGCCCGTCTACATAGACTAAGCACCCGTGCGTGGATCGTTTGCAGCAAAGCAAGGAGTGAGCCAGTACAGTACAAAGGTGAACTGTACTGATCAAATGTTATCGGCAGTGACCAGGATCCGAACCCACGACATCGCTGCCTTGGGCCCGAAGTCCGCGACGCTACCGACTGAGCCACCGACTCACTAAATTATGTCAAAACTGCTTACAAATCCCTTTTTGAAAGTGTAATTTTATATGGTTTGAGGCTATGAGGCAGTGCACCAGATGTAAAATGTGTATTACTACTGCAAAAGAAAGCAGTACGTCTGCTGGCCACAGATCATTGTAAGCCCATTTTTGTATCTGAGGGCTTGATGACATGTTTTAGCTTATATGTATTTGTGTGCCTATTAAATTAAAAAAGTAAGATAGACAATGTTAATTTGAGAGAGGATTTTCATGAGCATGACACTAGATCTAAGAACCTTTTTGATGTGCCATTTGTTAGATTAAGAAAAAGTCAAGTTCAAGTCTTTTTATTAAGTTTAAGATTTTTTAACAGACTCCCATATGAAGCCCGAAACCAGAATTTTTCAAAATTCAAAACCAACCTCAGAAACCTTTTATTGGCCAACCCACTGTAATGATCTTCCTGGTATGATTTTTTTTAATAAACCAGCAGCATCCGTAAGTACCTATTTTAAAGTTTTTACCTATTTTTAAGTTTTGACTCTTGATATGTGATATTTATTTGACTTGCATGTGTAATTAGACCTTGCATCTTTTAGTTTTTTAGTTGTGAACATACAGTGATTATTTATTATTATATATTTATTTATTTATTGTAGAATTTTTGAGAGTTTTGTGGAAGCATGTTGATTGATATTGAATTTGCCTTGTGAATGCCTTGTGATTATTATGCCTTGTTTAACTGACGATTCCAAATGCATGTAATTTGTCAAAAGGAAAATAAATATTCTTATTCTTAGCTAAAAGCAAAACAATAACAATAGATCAATACCTCTGCATGCTGTCCTGGATTCAATCGTTTACCACATTCTTCACAACGCAGACATTCCGGGTGCCAATCATAGCCCAAAGACTGTTTCCTCTCAGCTGAAACACAATAAAAGAGATTTCACTGAACCCTCTCACTGGCGCATGGTAGGCCTACACTCTATAGTGGCAAGGCAATTTGCCATTTTGCAGGCATATCTTTGCAAAATTCATATAAAATCAACCAATAGTGTAAACATATTGAGCCATATAGGTCTACTTGGTTTGTGTGAAATGTTTGGAAATTGCAAAACTATAAATAACTATTTAGAAAGGTGCATTTTTTAAAGAAAGTAAGTTTAAAGGTTTTTTTTAGTTGAAAGGATAATTTTGTTTCATGAACAGAAAGTTTTTTATGTAAAATTTAAGATATGCCTAACTTAAACAGCATGTTTCCCATTTATTTATCTACGTAAAATAGAAATGTAAAACATCTATATAAATAAAGTTACAGTTTTGTCTGTACATTGCTTAGAATCATGCAGTTTTTGGTTATTTTTACGTTTCATAGCCTAAGAAAGCCGAAATGAGTCTTATCTCAATTTCTGTCAGTATGTCTGTTTGTCCATTTTGTGACTCCGTCTGTAACGCCAAAATGTCATTTTACGCGGCCTACTCCTAGAAAACTAGAGTACCGATCAAGGTTCTAATCATTTTTATGTATTTACTGGATTGGTGAGAGTGTCTTTGGCTATAAAAACATGGCCTCGCTTCTTTGAAAACAAAATAACGAACCACCAAAAACCCAATTTTGTTCGATTTTTGTCAAATTTTCTCCCAATGTTTACTACTACATTTTATGAAATAACGATCAGCTGTTTGGATTAGTTCTCACTTCTAGCTGTCACTGATATGTTTACATTAAAAGTTGATTACAAATACCGCAACCATTTACGATAAAGTTTTGTCAGCACATCCAAACCAAGTGAGATTAAAAACGTTGTGCCTTACTTAACCGGTTTAATTAATCGCAAGTGCAACGATTGTTCTTGAGTTTTGATAACCGGGGGAAATACCGTGAATCAGTGTTGTATTAGTGCAAGGAAACTTACATTTTTTTAAACATCGTCACCAATACCGTAGCTTACAAAGGTTTCCACTCAATGGCGGCGCTTCAAGGACAGTTGTGTAAAGTACAAAGTAAAAAATCACAACTGCAGTGGGTGATCGTGGATGTTGCTGCGATATTGGAAGATCTTTCTGATTTCGCTGTGGTCGTAACAGAGGTTTAACTTACAGTTGTAGCTAAACTCGCTTTTCCAATGTGTCACTTTTGGTTTCTACTTACTAACATTTTGACAACGATATCGGTACTTTTCCTACTTATGAAGTAAAACTACAAACGAGAAAACTCCAAATTTGTGAGTTTTTTGCCACATTTCCTCCGAATGTTTGCTATAAGATATAAAGATATGAGATATATGTACTGAATATCGTTTAGAGATCACGTAATATTTTAAATAAGAAACCTTTGTTTGGATAAAGGTGGTTTCTTCAAACTGTCATTAATATGGTACCATTAAAAGTTGCTTACAAATAATGCTATTAATGGGAAATAACTTTGATTTTCAAAAACTTAAAAGAAATTTAAAACCAAGGGAGATTAATAACTTTGGTACTGCACCACATCAAGTGAAAGTTTTTTTGAGCAAACCATAGTGAGTTTTTTAAGCTTTACGTTGTTAACTTTATATGTTAGGCTACATGTTTTGTGGCCTGTGTATTTATTTATTTATATATTTGCCAACAGATTAACACCTATAATCAGTTTGATTAGAAGGACAGTTTGAATTAGTCGTAAGTACTACAGTTCTTTTCTCAAATGTAAACGTTGGTTTTTGGTACTACTACTTTTCCTTAGAACCGGTGGTGGCGCAGTAAGAATCATTTTTACATACAAACACATCACTATTTTCACTATATATTTATAAACACTGCACCTTATTGCTTATTAAATTTAATTGATGTCTTACTGTATAATTTTTAGCGTTTTCTGTCTAGACTCCAAAATGTTGTGTGGACTCAATTCTGTATTTGTGTGTGCATGTCTATTGGTAACGCATTAATGTCCTTATTTTTCGTAGAAAAGACAAGAGCACCATTGTTAACGAAAATTTTAACCCGAATAAGGTGTGCAGTTGTGAGGTTGAGGTAGTTTTTTTAACAACTTTTGACCAGTGTGAAAAGTAACTTTCAATTACAGGCCTACCTTAGGGCTATGCCTCATAGATCTATACTGTAAAGCAATTCTTTTCATCGTTAGATATAAAATATGGACTAACACGATCGGGTGACATTTAATTGCGAAGAATTCGTTTTGGCTTTGAAACTGTCAGATATTGTATTTGAGAAGGTTTATATATATTCCTAAACAGTTATAGTTTTGCCATCATATCTGGAAAAATGCACACTAAATATGTAAACCAACTCCTGTTCTGAATATAAGGTTTTAACTTACTACAAGATTCCCGTACGTAGAACAGGCAAACAGCTAGTCTAAAATACAATTGAGGATTATGGTAAAAATTTAAAATAAGAATAGGACGACTTGTTGTAGGCTAAGTGAAGAGGGAACATACTTTGTTTGGCAGTTTTGTGACACGTAGGCCTATATGGTGCAACTATTTTTTCTCAAAGCTTATGTTCACTTATTTGCTTGATCCGTTTGTGATATAAAGTTCATAAACTTATATGTAATAAAATAAAAGTTTGGAATCTTATCTTTCAATTGGTACCCATACAAATTAGGCCTATTCAATTTTACAATTGTTTTTTGACCATTTATTTGGAGTTTAAATAACCATGCAAAATGTTACTGTTACAGTCTCTGCCACTATAGACACTAACTACCATGACTATTATAGTTACACTGCCAGCTGAAGGAAAATTAATATAGGCCTACTACAGGAAAATAAGTCTTTTACTTTTTTTTACCAGCCTCCAAACTTACTAAGTTAGGCTTCCTCGATCTGTCACATAAAGGTGCAAACTGAGTTGCCACTAGATGTGACTAGAATGGGATGAGAACCCTCGATCTTCAGTGCTGCTTCTTGGACAGAGAGACAACATCTTAGACTAAGTTACTTGACTATTGTTCAGACCAAAATTAGACCTAGGATTGAACCACATCTAATAATAAGTTACTGCTAAACCCTAGAGCACAAGTTTTATTTAAAAAAAAACTTGTCCCCCAAGTAGTAGCAGAGTACTTGTTATGTAAAACACCCACTGTAAAGTTGAGCTTTAAAATTTTGGGTACACTTCCATATCTGTTGGCACAAACAACCAAATGAAAATATCGATCGATATATCGAATTAAACAATCGAATAATCAATATTACTCATTCGGTTATTTGTGCCAACAGATATGCAAGTGTATCCAAAATTTTTATTCTGGTGGCTGGTGCTTTTATACATCTTCAATTAAACTTGTAGTAGCTTACCTAGGGTTGCCAAATGGTAATTTCTAAAAAAGAGGAGATTTTAGCTGGCGGCCCACTACAGTGCATAGAAAAATTTACGGGCTAGAAAAATTGTATAAGTTACCTAAACAGCACAAATATTATAAAAGAAACGGTATAGGTCATACACATAAAAGAATTATGCTACTGGCCCGAAAGTAAACACGTTTTTATTTATATTTAAATGGAACTGTAAAAAACTGTCCTAACCAGTTGTTTATGCGACGTCATTTGTTTATTTTTATAGGCCTAACAAGACTAGGTTTGGACTGATTCTTTATAAGTTAACTAGCTGTACCCGCGGGCTTTGCCCCGTTTAACTTCTTAATTTTCAAGATGAGCTCGTTCGCATGGCTCAATCACGTCCTGGTTGAAGTTCGTTCGCTACGCTCACTCACCTTTACGGTTGGAGCTCGTTTGCTGCGCTCACTTGCCTTCAGGTTTGCTCGTTCGCTACGCTACCTCGCCTCCAGGTTGAAGTTCGTTCGCTACGCTCACTCACCTTTTAGTTTCAAATTAGCTGTTGTCATAAATTTAAAAAAAATAATAGTGCTGCACCCTGTTGGTAATCCTTGTAACTTTAATGCTATTGCACATCATAGAACAGAACCAACTTGTTTAATTGAAACAGCTGTTATGATTCATTAATTCCATTTAAATATGAGTACTCATAAGGTTAACATGGGAAACTCAAGAGCCACTGGGGCGGAGGCCGAGAGTCCGATCAGAATAAAAATAGCTTAGTTTTCCTATTTAATGCCTAAAGAATCAGTGTACCAAATTTCAGCCTCCTAGGTAAATGGGAAGTAAGAGAATTAGTGATGAGTGAGTCAGTCAGTCAGTGAGGGCTTTGCCTTTTATATATATAGATAAGGGTAATAGGTACCGGTACTACTAGGATTTCCCCGGAGATTACCGGATTTAGACGTTCAAAATTTAACTCCGGGGAATTTCTGCGAAAAGTGAGAAATCACTATTAAAATACATTGTGTAACGTAGTCACACTTTTGGAATTAAATAATCCATACCGTTTTTAAATTAATTAATTAAATAATCAATTAAATAATCCATCCAATAATCCATACCGTTTCTGTTCAATATTCGTGCTACAATGTCAATACTGTATTCAAATATGATACGCGAAAAAATAACATTTGCATCTAGCTTGTCACGTTTCACTAATAATAACGAATAACGTAAAAAAAATGCTCTCTGTCTGCTAGACTCGGTTCGGCTTTGGTAGTGAACACGGATAACTTTGAAATGGCCGGCAGACACGAATTGAAGTACTCTGTCCAATACAGACGATAAACTAAGGACGTTGCTGGCCAAACCAAAGTGAAACTAAGACTAAGGAATAAAAAAGTTAGTAAATAGAGAGTGTAGCGTCAGCTGATAACGTTGTCATAGCAACCAATTATGATTTGATTTAGTCTGGTTTTTGTTTTTCTCAGGATTGTACACAAAATTTAACTCTCTTATTAAACTAATTTTCTTTTACTTATTTGGTCGTATTTCATTTGATATATACAAACAACCACGACCAAAATGGTGACCCCGACTAAAACCGTTATCTAAAGACTTATTTTCTTTGAAGAGTTTAAATCTTTTGTGTTTCCTCTTTCGAACGATGTCATTAGAAGACCTGCAGACTCAACTCGTCGAACTTAGAACTACGAATGAAGAACTGCGTCAACGGATTGGACAACCCAGCACTTCTCAAAACATGTCGGTCAACAGAGTAGCCGTCAAACTTCCGCCCTTTTGGCCTGAAAGACCAAGTCTGTGGTTCTGTCAAGTTGACTCGCAATTTCTGATATCTGGAATTACCAACGACGACACCAAGTTTCACTACGTGGTCTCGCAATTGGACACAGGAATTGCTGCTGAAGTCGAAGACATCATAATAAACCCTCCTCAAGGCGACAAATACGGACATCTAAAAAAGAAACTGATTGAACGCCTCTCTGCATGTGAAGAGCAACGTGTGCGGCGGCTGCTGAGTGAAGAGGACCTTGGGGACCGCAAGCCTTCCCAGTTTTTGAGGCATCTTAGGTCTCTTGCGGGCTCGACTCCCCTTCAAGACAACATGCTTCGTCAACTGTGGCTCAGTCGACTCCCTCCTCATTCACAAGCTATATTGACTACGCAACTTGAGCTCTCCTTGGACAAACTGGCAGAACTGGCTGATAAGATCATGGAGGTGGCTGACATTCCTTCAACACCTGATATTTGTGAAGTCTCTTCAGGTAATGCTTCTTTATTAAATGCAATAGAATCCCTCTCTAAACAAGTTCAAGCATTATCAGAAACCAGAGTACGATATACACAGGTGAGACCTAGGGGTCGTTCCCAGTCTCGTGGTAGATCAGGAAACGAGCCTAATCCCTCTAAGAACTGGTGCTGGTACCATAGAAAATTTAAAAACAATGCTACCAAATGTCTTTCTCCATGCTCTTTTCAGGGAAACCTTGATTACAGTAAGGCTTTTGACTGCCTGGGCCACGACCTGATATGCAAGAGACTCGAAAGGTATAAGAAACTCTGCGCTAGAATGGTTCAAAAGCTACCTAACGGGACGTTCACAAGTCGTGGAACTGAAAAACTCATCAAATGAAGTCACAGAAAGTTTAAAATCTTCAAAAAGCAAGCTGACGAGAGGAGTTCCACCAGGCTCTGTATTAGGCCCGATTCTATTCATCTTATTGACTAATGACTTCCCCAAACAAATTGAGAGTGAAAATGCTGTTGCAAACATGTATGCAGATGACACAACCATTTTGATCAAGGACAACACAGCCCAAAACCTTTACCTTAATTCAAAATCGATCCTAAATAAGGCTATCCTCTACTCAAAGAACAATGACTTAGCAATAAACCCCACAAAAACTACAACTCTGAATTTCAGTAAGAAAAAAGACATAGTCCCTCAATTAGAGGATGTAACAATAGAAAACCACACAAAATTTCTCGGTGTTATCCTTGATAACAAACTAACATGGAAAGAGCGCATCAACCACTTAAGCAAAAAAATCAGTACTGGAATATATGTCGTCAGAAGAATAAACTACATAGGCGGACTCTCCGTGGCCAAAACAGCTTACTTCGCACTGGTAGAGTCGCATCTTAGATATGGCTTGACAGTGTGGGGAGGAACTTCAACAAAAAATATGAATCGAATTCTTGTCCTTCAAAAGAAAGCCATAAGAGCCCTCGCCAACCTTGTCCCACCACAGACTTGCAGACTAGCATTCGCAAACCTAGGAATCCTCACAGTGGTGTCTCTCTACATACTTGAATCTATAAAGTATGTGAGTGAAATAAACACCCCAAGAAACCGAGACCTGCACCACTACAACACCCGTCATGGCTCCAAATTTGCACTACCAGTTCACCGAACAACTCTTTGGGAGAAAAAACCTTCCTACACCGTCTGCAAGCTGAGGAACCATCTACCTGACTACCTGAGAGACCTGACTGGCAACAAGCTACACCAGGAGTTGAAGAAGTGGCTAATCACAAGACCCTTCTACTCAATAAAGGAATTTTATGAAATTAACATGTACAATTCACTATTGTATTGACACTATTGTAATTCTTGACGAATTAACAATAAAGAATATTGTATTGTATTGTATTGTAACCTCAGCAACAATCCATAGAGGCCGCAACGGATTGTTCAAATGCTGGCGGCCGTCTCTTTGTGATGGACAGAAATTCACGAACTAGGTTCCTTATCGACACCGGGTCTGATGTGTCGTGTTATCCTAAATGCCTAAATGCCTCCTAAATCAAATATAAACGTTTTCCTACTAGCTATTCACTAAGTGCTGCCAATAACAGTGAAATAAAGACTTATGGTGCTATGCCTCTCACCCTTAATTTAGACCTTAGACGTAATTTACCTTGGAGTCTAGTGGTAGCGGATGTTTCAATACCTATATTAGGTTCAGACTTCCTTTCACACTATTTACTTATTACCCGATTGCAAGATGAAATGTTTGGTTGACAAGAAAACGGGATTGAATGCCGAGGGAATAGTTTCTAACAACAATCAAACTAGTAATTAAAGTTATATCTTTCTCCTCACCATTGGCAGAAGTTTTTTTTCTGAATTCCCTGATATTATTCGTCCTCCAGGCTTACCTCGTGCTGTGAAACATAAAACAGTTCATCATATAAATGTTACACCTGGTCCTCCTGTTCACTGTCGACCACGTCCCTTACATCCTCAAAAACTGAAAGCTGCCCGGAAAGAATTTGAGGAGATGGTTAAGCTTGGTATTGCTCGACCCTCTGAAAGCCCCTGGTCCTCTCCTTTGCACATGGTGCCTAAAAGAGAAAATGGATGGCGTCCTTGCGGTGATTACCGTGCTTTAAATGCTCGTACTGTTCCTGACAGATACCCTGTACCACATATTCAGGATTTCTCGTTCAATTTAGCAGGCTTTACACATTTCTCTGCCATTGATTTGACCAAGGCTTACCACCAAATTCCTGTCCACAAAGATGACATCCAAAAAACAGCAATCACCACTCCATTTGGGTTGTTTGAATTTCCATTCATGACTTTTGGCTTGCGCAACGCGGGTCAAACATTTCAAAGATTCATAGATGAAGTTATTCACGGCCTTGACTTTTGTTATGCATATATTGACGACATTTTAGTATTTTCCCAGTCTGAAGAAATACATAAAGAACACCTAAGAATGTTGTTTGAACGACTTTCTGACTATGGAGTAGTTGTAAATCCGTCTAAATGTGTAATTGGTGTACCAGAAGTTCAATTTCTTGGTTATTTAGTCTCATCTGCTGGGACACGTCCACCTCAGGAAAGAGTCACTACTCTACAAGACTACCAGTTACCTCAGACAATGCGTGGTCTTCGCAGATTCTTGGGAATTATGAACTTTTATCGTAGGTTTCTGCCTAAGGCCGCTGAATTTCAAGCACCTCTGCACTCCCTACTTAGTGACGCTAATTCAAAAGGTTCCCTCCCTGTGCCCTGGACTCCAGAGACAGAAGAAGCTTTCCAAGCATGCAAGGCTAGCTTATCATCAGCAACACTATTGTTTCATCCTAAACCTGATGCTCCTCTTGGTCTCTTTACAGACGCCTCTGGAGTAAGTGTAGGTGCTTGCCTCCAACAGTTTGTCGATGACTCTTGGCAACCTCTAGGTTTTTTCTCCAAGAAACTATCATCCAAACAGTGCATCTGGCTTGCATACTACAGAGAACTCCTCGCTATTTATGAAGCTGTGCAGCATTTCCGCCATCTCTTGGAAACAACTTCTTTCACTATATTCACAGATCATAAACCACTTATTTATGCCTTTCAACAGCGCCATGACAAGTTGCCTCCAGCTCAGTTACGCCAACTTTCATTTATCTCTGAGTTTTCGACAGACATAAAGCACATCAGTGGCTCACAAAATATAGTTTCTGATGCTTTGTCACGTGTTGAAGCCATTTCAACTGTTTTAGATCATGAATCCTTAGCCAAGTCGCAAGAGTCAGACGAAGAACTTCAAAATCTCATTTCAGAAACTACTACATCTCTTAGATTGGAGAAAGTTCCAATTCCTGGAACCCATTTGAGCCTTATCTGTGACACCTCAACAGGAACTCCTCGACCCTTTGTGCCATCAGAACTGCGACGTAGAGTTTTCGACCAGTTCCACAAGCTGAGTCATCCTGGAATACGTGCCACAACAAAACTTATCTGCGATCGTTTTGTCTGGCCTTCCATTCGTAAGGATTGCCACAAATGGACTCAATCTTGCCTCTCATGCCAAAGATCTAAGATAACTAGACATGTTTCTACCCCTCTTGGTGATTTTCATACGCCTACAGAACGTTTTTCTCACATCCACATTGACCTAATTGGCCCACTTCCCTTATCAAAATCTTCTAGGTACTGTCTAACTATCATAGATAGATTTACTCGTTGGCCTGAAATTTGTCCTATTGATCAAATAACTGCCGAATCTGTTACTCGAGCGTTTGTCTCTACTTGGATAGCTCGATTTGGATGCCCACAAAAGTTGACATGTGATCGTGGATCCCAGTTCACATCGACTTTGTTTAAAGATCTAGCGTGACAGTTGGGCATAAAGCTCCAGTTCACTACCAGCTGGCATCCACAAGCCAACGGTATGATTGAAAGACTCCACCGCCAGTTGAAAGCTGCTATAATGGCTCACAGCAAATCAGACGAAAAGACAATTACCATCATTGTAAGAGGCCAAGAAACTAAGGTATCTTTGGACAGGGTCAAGCCAGCCTATATTGTTGCAGATGAAAATCCTATTCCTGAGCCCACGAAATGTTTGGTGCCGACTGGACAAGCAGAGGAAACCTCAAAACTACCACCATCTTGTCAAACTCCATCTACAAAGTCTTATACAACTCGTTCTGGAAGACAAATCCGACCACGGGTTACTTTTCAGAATGATGTATAGATTCCTTTTCTCCGTGGGGGGCTGGTGTAGCGTCAGCTGATGACGTTGTCATAGCAACCAATTATGATTTGATTTAGTCTGGTTTTTGTTTTTCTCAGGATTGTACACAAAATTTAACTCTATTATTAAACTACTTTTCTTTTACTTATTTGGTCGTATTTCATTTGATATACACAAACAACCACGACCAACAACCACGACCAAAAGAGTACCGTACAAGAGTTGTAATTTTCAGTCATTGCATAACAATTATTTGCGAACACAAACATTTATCTTATTTAATTCCAAAAGTGCCGTTACACAATGTATTTTAATAGAGATTTCTCACTTTTAGCAGAAATTCCCCGGAGTTGAATTTTGAACGTCTAAATCCGGTAATCTCCGGGGAAATCCTAGTAGTACCGGTACCTATTACCCTTATTAACTTATAAAGAATCAGTCCAAACCTAGTCTTGTTAGGCCTATCTAAGTTAGCGTTGACCTTTAATAGATAGCCTAACTTTAATCATCATAGATAGCCCAATGACAAATATAGTACCTACTGTATGAAAACTGTAGTAGGTCTGGATGAAAAGATATTGCTTGGAATCGAACCAGAAACCTTCAGATTTGTATGCGAGCACTAAGTAAGGCCTATCGGGTACAGTTTCTTAACTGGGCTACCCTAATATTGATTTAAACCTTCATTCAATTTGTAGGCTACATGAGATTATCAGCAAGTTTGGTTAGTTAGATTGGGTTGAAACGGTTGTACCTATTTTATAGTTGATCCTAGTTAAAAATATTGATTAATCGATATTAGAGTCGTATAGGGGTACCGGTACAGTTTCTTAACTGGGCTATGCTAATATCGATTGAAACTATCAAATTGAAAATATCGTTAAGTAATCAATATTTTTACTAAGTTATATCGGCAATTATTAGAGTGAGGAGAGCAAACAGCTGTTTATATTTGACTTAAAGCGGAATGGAATCAATTTGTTTTGAAAATAAATAATCAGCTCTTATTAAAGTTAGGCATGTGGGGAAGGAAGGTCGGGTTTTATGTGGATTTTTCAATTCGTAAAAATCAAGAGTGAGGAATTTAATATACCCTAAAAGGTATTCAATAATAAGTTCTTTACTGCAGTGTAAGTTATTAGGGCTAAAGTAAATAACTTAATGTTACCAAGCATGTAATCTCTCGCTGGGGTTTCCTAAGCAATTATACATGTAAGTTTAATATAGGGTAATTTATTAGTTTCTGATACATGAAATTATGCACTGTGGCACGTTTTCACTTTAAGGCACTGTGGGATTATGCACTATACTATGGCACGTTAGTTAACAGACAGACGTTAAGGGTTGAAATGAGGACTATTATGTTGTTGAAGTGGCATTGGCATATAGCTTCTATTACTTGTATTTTACATTCCATTTTACAATTCCATTTTATTCTTAATTAATGTTGGTGTGTAGTTCATGTATCGTAGTTGACTTAGCCTACTGTATTTTCTAAATGGCATCAAAGTCCATTTGCTTAATCGAATTAATGCATAGAACTTATTGTAATTCTGATTTTGCTCTCATGTCGTCGTGTGTGATTTTGTTTGTTTAGCATTGAATGTTAACAGCTAACAGCTGTTTCCACACCCACAAACCTTCCTTCCCTTACAGTATTAGTCGCTGCTGGAACTTGGACTCGTCGAAACCACAAGTATCTGAATAAGTAAACTCAACAAAACTGAAGCTTGATATTAGTTATTTAATCGTACGGCCACTTAGGAATCTCTACAACAAAAGCTGAGTACACTTCCATATCTGTTGTCACAAACAACCGAATGAGTAATATTGATTATTTAATTGTTTAACCCTAGCAGTGGCCAATGTTAGAAGTGGGGAATGGCCAACTCATTTGGGCGATTTTGCAGACCTTTTTTTGAAAATTCGTAAAAATTCAACCGTGTAAGTAAACCTATCCAACCTCATATTCATTTTGTTCGGAAAGAACAGGAGAATCTAGAAATAGTAATATAATAATGATTTAGACCTAGTGTATTTTTTTGGTAAAGTAAAAAAAAAATTAAAAAATTGGATTTTTTTTTTAATTTCAAAAGCGGCCACGGTATTTTTTTTTTTACAGATTTTTTATTGGAAATTCATTATAAACATTTTGTAGACAATCTAATTCCCTACATAGAAAAATATAACATGTTAGGAAAATATTTTTTTAAGTTTTTGGGGCGAAATATAATAACAAACGGAGAACCGAAAAAATTGAAAACCGTACAGTGTTAGTTTGTGTTGTAAAAAGTTATATAATATATGTGTATACTAATAATGATATATACATTTTTGTAAAGCTAATGAAGTAAGGAATCAAAAAAAGTCATAAAGTTTATGGTAAAAATATTTTTTATTTATAAATAAAATAACTTTTTTGTATTTTAGTGATTTTGTGAGAAAAAAAATCATAGTATTTAGTATAAAACTTTTTTACCAAATGTTTTTACTTCAAACCAACATAAACACCTTGTAGTGTAGGCCTATTCAATTAGGTACCTACATAAAAATGTATAACATGTTGGGTAAAAAGTTTTGTTTTTACGTGCTAGGGGCATAATAATATAAATAAACGGAAAACCTCAAATACAACCAAAAGAAAAATACAACCTTTTATAAACACAATTTGACACTATTCAGTAAATATTCATGTATAATAAAATACATGAAGATTACTGTTATATACACATACACATTTCTCAAAAAATCGAAATAATAACGAATTTAGTAATCAATTGCGGATAAAACGAGAGCGAAAACTCACTAAGAACAACAACACGTAATGGCGACGCAATGGCGAATACAAGGCACTTTGTGTATGAGATCTTGACAGTAGTGACACACTTTCGTCGTGTTAATGAGAGAAACCGAAAATAACCCTGAGCACAGGGCTGCCACTATCACAAGCTACATTTCTTTCTCTTCAAAATGACATATTATATGACTAGTAAAAATAACTTAAACACTGTATGTAATTTGTATTTTCCATACAGTCACCTGACAACGGTTGGCCATTTGTTATAAATTTCAAAAACAGTTGTTTTTATAAAATCGTACCGGTTGTCCAATCAATATTTCGTTCTAAATATCACTACCACAATGAAGATAAAATCAATGGCTATCCAGTGGTACCACCCGCAACATTTCAAGACGAAAATTACCCGAGCAGGGTGATGCCAAACAAGACGTGTTTTGACAGTTCCCAAGGGTCGGCTGCTAAAGTCGTGCCGCGCAAAAAATTCATTTGATTTCTAATCGTCGTGACATTGTTATATACCTGCTACAGGGTTTGTTTATGTAATAAAACGAAAGTTCAGAATGTGTTCTTTCGAATGGTATATATATTATTCTCATCTGAGTTGATTATAAGTGTTTTTTTTTTACCGTTAAAATAATTTCGGCCCATACCGTCACCAGACAGCGGCTGGCCATTCTAAGCATCAACGTCAAACCGTCACCAGACGACGGTTGGCCACTGCTAGGGTTAATTTGATATATCGTTTGGTTTGGATAGATATTGAATAACTTAATCAATAGGCGGGTACAGTTTCTTAACTGGGCTATGCTAATATCGATTGAAACTATCGATTCGATTTGTAAACCTTCATGCGATTTTTTCACCATCAGCAAGTTTGGTTGGTTAGGTTAGGTTATGATAGTTTAATTTGATAATAAATATATTTAAAAATATTGATTATTAACCCTAGAGCTGGCACTAGTGTAAGGCTGTACTGGCATAGGGATAGGTATTATTGATTATGTAATATCATTTTCAAACCATCACAAAAATTAGAAATAGCAACATAATTATGGATTATTATAGGCTATATCATTTTGTTCAGAATAAGACAAAGAACAATAGGCTAATATAGGTGGTTTACATGGTTACCACAAACAAAATTTTTTTTAGTTTTTCCAAATTGTAGGCATTATTAATTTTTTTTTATAAAATGTTTTTATATTCCGTCGTGTAGCTAAGTGCAGGTAAGACTTATCATCATAAGGTAGGTAAATTGTAAAGTTGTGGTAAATTTTGTGCTGATTCCAATAATATACAGGGTGAGTTTCTACTAAGTGCGTTAATTTTTACCAGTTATTCTACTCACTAAAAGGAACAAAAAATGACAAACAAAAATTTTCCATCCCCATCCGTTATGCTGTAATGGCCGATTATGTGAATTTTTAAAATTACCTGTAGTAGCTTCACTAAAACGAGCATAGAAATTAAGCCAATACACGTACAACATAATAACTTATACCAATGAAAAGAGCGTTAAATTTCCTACAAAACCGCAACACCTTTAACATACAACCATATTTTCACCGTTGTGTGTCTCACATAACATAAAAAAAGAAGTTTCAAAATTAATTCTTTACAACTTCAAAGTGGTTTTATAACTATACATACTAATGTGATGTTTTGTCAAATTACGTAAAAAACTTTCCCATTTCATGTCCTTTAAAATGATATAACCCATAAGGTTTTTGCTGTAGGCTATTAAAAGTTCGAAAAATTAGGGCAAAACCGCGTCAAGGTCAGAGTTTTCGGAATCAAAACATTGAACCAAATGTAATACTGTATCTGTTAATTTCTTTGCTATCTTATAATCAGCTGACATCTGATCAGCTGGGTGTTAAACGTTGTTTACAAAACCAGCTGATTTCAATTGTTGGCTTGTAAACATTTAAATTATTAACTATTTCATTATTTTATAAATCTATGACAAAAATTCAAAATAAATTTGATAAAAATCTAGGTTAATACATTTGTACAAATAAACAAAATGAATCCTGTAGAGTCTGGTTTCTGGATTTTTAACCAAAGTAAGTTTTCAAAATGTCCACCATTTTTGCTCTAATACATGTGGTCATAAAATGGTCTTTTCCGAAAGTTTCTCACTGTTGCCTTTAATTTTAGCTCCTCTTGAAGAAGGTTGGAAGCTTAAGTCCGATTTCTTAGCTCATCCGCTGTTTGAACTAGTGTTCGATAATTTTCCTGTTTGAGGTAACCTCAAGCGTAGTAGTCCAGTGGAGTCTGGTGACTGTGGTGGCCAAGCAATTGATCCACCTCTTCCAATCCACATTGGGAAAGTATTTCCAATGTAAATTCGCACACCATTATTGAAGTGGGGAGGTGCACCATATGCTTGCTAAACTATTCGCTTACGTACATCCAGCGGGACGTCTTCAATGAGCCTTGGTAGAGTATCAGTAAGAACGTTGAGATACTGACAGCAGTTTAATGAATGTGGAAGATCAATGAAAGGGCCAACTAACTGGTTTTAGAGTTATCTATTCAACTTAAATCTTGTTTGGTTTCGACACTGGTGTATCACATGTGGGTTTTCTGTAGCATAGTGATGCCCATTATGGATGTTGTAAATACAATCCCGAGTAAACTTGGACTCGTCTGTCCACAAAATCGACTTGAGGAAGTCACGATGATCAAGTCAACTAACAGAGCGACATAACTGAAGTCTCTGTAGACAATCTCTTGGTTCAAAAATCTGTACTCGTGTAATGGTAGGGATGCAATTTTTCCTTTCTCAATACCTAAGTCACGAGAAACTGTCCTTGTTCTTGTCCGTGGATCGTCCTCAAACCACCCCAACACATCTGACACAGCTTCCTAAACACATACACAATACACATCTTGTATCATGTTCCCAACAGAATGATGTTTAGTGCCCATGGATACTTGTATGGACACTGATGAATATTCGTTCATTTGAAAGTCGCCTATTAGGAAACTGACTACTGTATTCACGTCAGATTAAAGCCGCATTTGAGAACAGAACCCGGAAAATAAAGTCATATCAAGACACTTTTTTGGTGAACACCGACATAGCTCTAAACAATTATAATATTTTCCAAGTACGTTCATGAAATAGTTAATAATTTTAATGTTTACAAGCCAACAATTTAAATAAGCTGGTTTTGTAAACAAAGTTTAACACCCAGCTGATCAGATGTCAGCTGATTATAAGATAGCAAAGAAATTAACAGATACTGTATTACATTTGGTTCAATGTTTTGATTCCGAAAACTCTGACCTTGACGCGGTTTTGACCTAATTGTTCTAACTTTTAATACAGCAATAACCTTATGGGCTAGGTACATCATTTTAAAGGGCATGAGATGGGAAAGTTTTTTACATAATTTGACAAAACATCACATTAGTATGTATAGTTATAAAACTACTTTGAAGTTGTACTTAAAGAAATAATTTTGAAACTTATTTTTTTATGTTATGTGAGACATACAACGGTGAAAATATGGTTGTATGTTAAAGGTGTTGCAATGGTTTTGTAGGAAATTTAATGCTCTTTTCATTGGTATAAGTTATTAATGCTGTATTGGCTTAGTTTCTATGCTCGTTTTAGTGAAGCTACTACAGGTAATTTTAAAAATTCACATAATCGGCCATTACAGCATAACGGGTGGGGATGGAAAATTTTTTTTGTCATTTTTTGTTCCTTTTAGTAAGTAGAATAAAACTGGTAAAAATTAACGCACTTAGTAGAAACTCACCCTGTATAGTTTATATAAGTTAGCTTATTTTGTGTATTTTGTTATTGTTACCCATTATTATGTTGATCGTACCCCTGCGCTGGTACCAAATAATCATCCAACCCAGGTCATGTACAAAACTGTACACCTTATATTTAATATCTAATTTCAGGGTACTCTGGTTTGTATTATTTAACTTAACTTATTTATTAAAACAGTAGCCCTAAAAAGTGAACAAAACTAAAATAAAAAAAAATAATAAAAATAAAAAAAAATATTAGGCCTATATATAGGCCTACCGTAACACCTGCATTGGCGCCGTATATCCGGCGTTGCCATTTCCGTTCGCGCCGTATATCCGGCGTTTGCCGGCGCTAGGGTTACGGTAATCAATATTTTCAATTCGATAGTTTCAATCGATATTAGCATGCCCAGTTAAGGAACTGTACCCCAATAGGCTATATCGATCAATATTTTCATTCGGTTGTTTGTGCCAACAGATATGGACGTATCCCAAAAACTGATTGTATTTTTGGATTCAGCGTGAAAAAAACTGTAAGTACTTAGACATCTAAAAATTACATCATATCCCAGTGTAGACATAGGCCTATTTAATTATTATCGTTATTTCAATTAAAATTAAACTGTCATAACCTAACCTAGCCTATGTCATAACCAAACTTGCTGATAGTGAAAAAATTGAATCAATGTTTACTAATCGAATTGATGGTTTCAATCGGTATTAGCATAGGCCTAGCCCAGTTTAAGAAACTAGGCCTATAAGTTACCCCACTAAGGCCTTGTTAAGTTACCCAACATGTCAAATATTAGTCTATGTAGGGCCTTGGGTGATAATTGTCATCAACTGTAGCAGTTATTGTGGTGAACTATAGTCTATTAGCCTAAAGGCCATCAAATCAGGTCATAACTTAACCATAGCCTAATTCCAAGAGACTGACATTCTATACTTACCAAAGTATACAGGTTTTCCACACTTATGACACTTCCACATTGTTTTAATACCGTTATTATTTTTTTCATAAGGTAATGTTGGGTAGGATGTAATCAAGACATTTCCTATAGGCCTAGGCCTACCCTACCCTAGGCTAGACAACAAGTAATTTGAAGTTAAGTTAGTTATGAAAAATATAGGAAGGCAGCATAGATTTGATTTAACAGCTTTCCTTTTAATATCTTAACCACTCATTAAAAAATTATTTCTGCAGAATAAAAGAATGTAAAAGAAGAAAAAAATTACGAAAGCACCAATACCAAAAACTAAGCAATAATAATTATTACGCTGTATTGTCTCTCCTTTCCTATTATCTCTATGGTTGTTTTGTTGTTGTTGTAAGTTAAGTTGTATAAATGAGAAATAAAATGTCATGTTTCTTGTTCTGCTTCAGCTTCACCTGATGTAACAAGCTTAATTTAGTCCCATGAAGCTGCACAGCTTTAAATATGAACCTTATTGGGCAGAAGAGGATGATCAAGTTTTAAGAAAAAACTAGTGAACCTGTGCAGCTCAATGCCCCGCAAAATAACATATGAATTTAAAAAACAAATTCATCGTGTTATATATATTGACTTGACGTCGAAAATTAAATACAGTAATAATAAAGGGGGACAGCTCACTTACTCTACAGATCATAGACTATACGAGCTTTTTAAATAATATTGAAGGTTCACTTGCACTACAGGCTCGTATACTATACGAGCCTATCGAAAATAAAAAGTAAATGAAGAGGGTTCACTTACTCTACAAATCATTGTGCCTATGAGCCTCGTGTATTATATTTAAAAATACAGTAGGAAGGTTCGCTTACTCTACAGATCATAGTGACTATGAGCCAAGCTTACGAATTATTTGATAATTCAGGAATCGGCTCGTATAGTATACGAGCCAAAATAATGAATAATATAAATTATAGGAATAGGTTCGTATACTATACGAGCCTGCAGAAAAATATTAGATGGCTCACTTACACTACAGATCATTGGCACAATGATCCGTAGAGTAAGTGAACCCTCTTCAAAATATTAGATGGCTCACTTACTCTACGGCTCATTTAGCTACTCGTTGCGCGGTTTGCGTTCGTGAAACTCTAGGCGCTATGCCCGGCTTCGACTGCTGCGACTGCCTACATAAGTGTATTGCATCACCTCAATTATTTATTAAAACGAAATAAATATGTATGCACAAGTAAATTTATTACATTTTTGGACTGAATACTTTAAAAATGGAGGGAGCATGACTTTTATGTTTAATTAAATTAAACGTTATAGAATAAAACATATTTTGACTAATATCAGGTTATATAATACACACTAGTATGATCCAGATACAGAGCTACAGACAAAACCTGTGGTCCGATTTAGATTAAATTTTGTATCTGGATTTATCCACGAGTCACTATTTTTTTAAGCACGGGTTGAGAAATAATGGCAAAAATTTATAGAAACAGTTCACCAGTTTAGAATATTTCTCAGTTACTGTGAGTTGCAAAAAAAGTGTATACAGAAGCATTTGTGTACACAGAAAATATATAGGACTAGATGTATACAGAAGATATATTAAAATACAATACGCACACAACTATCAACGTTTACATATGTAAAATTAATGAATTTGTTGTATTGAGTATTTTTAACATTATGACGAAGCCTTAACAAAACATACTTTTTTAAGGAGTTCTAGGGTGTTAAACTATATTGTATTTATCTTTTGTGGAAGATTCTATCCACGATTTATGATTGCTAACAATTTAATACAAAGATTTAAGTCTCTGTACGTGAAGACTAAAAACACGAAACAAACTTTAAAGTGATAGAAAAGATTTGATCAGGAGCTGGCGTTTGATACCTTTCGGGAATAAATATAGCCTCTACTTCAAAGGTATACATGGTGAGGTAGCCTCTGGAAGACCATCTTCAGGTTAACAAAAACGTCAATAGGTCGGGGACAGCTCACTTACTCTACAGATCATAGACTATACGAGCTTTGTAAATAATATTGAAGGTTCACTTGCACTACAGGCTCGTATACTATACGAGCCTATCGAAAATAAAAAATAAATGAAGAGGGTTCACTTACTCTACAAATCATTGTGTCTATGAGCCTCGTGTATTATATTTAAAAATACAGTAGGAAGGTTCGCTTACTCTACAGATCATAGTGACTATGAGCCAAGCTTACGAATTATTTGATAATTCAGGAATCGGCTCGTATAGTATACGAGCCAAAATAATGAATAATATAAATTATAGGAATAGGCTCGTATACTATACGAGCCTGCAGAAAAATATTAGATGGCTCACTTACTCTACAGTTCATTGGCACTATGATCCGTAGAGTAAGTGAACCCTCTTCAAAATATTAGATGGCTCACTTACTCTACGGCTCATTTAGCTACTCGTTGCGCGGTTTGCGTTCGTGAAACTTTAGGCGCTATGCCCGGATTCGACTGCTGCGACTGCCTACATAAGTGCATTGCATCACCTCAATTATTTATTAAAACTAAATAAATATGTATGCACAAGTAAATTGATTACATTTTTGGACTGAATACTTTAAAAATGGAGGGAGCATGACTTTTATGTTTAATTAAATTAAATGTTATAGAATAAAACATATTTTGACTAATATCAGGTTATATAATACACACTTGTATGATCCAGATACAGAGCTACAGACAAAACCTGTGGTCCGATTTAGATTAAATTTTGTATCTGGATTTATCCACGAGTCACTAATTTTTTAAGCACGGGTTGAGAAATAATGGCAAAAATTTATAAAAACAGTTCACCAGTTTAGAATATTTCTCAGTTACTGTGAGTTGCAAAAAAAGTGTATACAGAAGCATTTGTGTACACAGAAAATATAGAGGACTAGATGTATACAGAAGATATATTAAAATACAATACGCACACAACTATCAACGTTTACATATGTAAAATTAATGAATTTGTTGTATTGAGTATTTTTAACATTATGACGAAGCCTTAACAAAACATACTTTTTTAAGGAGTTCTAGGGTGTTAAACTATATTGTATTTATCTTTTGTGGAAGATTCTGTCCACGATTTATGATTGCTAACAATTTAATACAAAGATTTAAGTCTCTGTACGTGAAGACTAAAAACACGAAACAAACTTTAAAGCGATAGAAAAGATTTGATCAGGAGCTGGCGTGTGATACCTTTTGGGAATAAATATAGCCTCTACTTCAAAGGTATACATGGTGAGGTAGCCTCTGGAAGACCATCTTCAGGTTAACAAAAACGTCAATAGGTCATCTAACCAATTTGGTTAGATGACCTATTGACGTTTTCTGAAGATGGACTTATTTTCAAGTCCGAAACTATAGTGTGTAATACTGAAGAAGGATCACTTGACGAAGCCAGGTAACTTAAACCATTTAGCTTAAAGTTATACAAGTTGGTTTCACACCAACATTTCATGCACATATTAAATCTATATAATTAATACGCGAACACGAAGTTTGTCGGTTGAATCCTCCACCATTTCTTAACCGATTTTATCCACTGACGTCTCATTGGAAAGAGCGTGTTGCGTAGATTTGCAAACTGGCCTACAATTTTTGAAAAAGTCCCTTGGCCTCTGCCACAGTGGCTTTTTAAGTTCCCATGTTATCCTTACGAAGAACAATATTGTTTACATCAGCTGTTTAATTTAATTGTGTTCTTTGTTTTTCAATTCAACGAAACGCATTGGTTACATTAACTGATTTTGTGGAAATTAAATATCTATCTATATATGTAATTCTGTAAGACCTAATTTTTACCAGAAAATTGTGTACGTCTGGTAAGTCGCAGAAAAGTGGGAGGGGTCTTAAATTAAAGGTATTGACCCCAGGGACTCGGGAAAAATAGCAGAATTCCCATAAAGCTACCAGAAAACGAGATATAACGTAAAATATCCACCATAAGAAATGCATGGGGACTGAAAAACGTCTGCATTCTATCAGCTGTTACTTATTTATTTGCAATTTTACATTTATTCCGAAAGACAATGTTGGTAAATAATGTTTCAAAAAGGATTGTGTTTAATTTTTTTGTTTTCCGTTTTTATAATGAGTGAAGTAACTAGACAGGGTAGGGGAAGACCTGCAAGACGTGGAAGAGTGTCCAGGAATTCAACAGACTTAATAAATGCAAAAGAGAACGTCATGTAGGGCCTAATTGTGAAAGAAATCCAGAAGCTGTTTTACAACCTGTCTTTAGAAAAACGCTGGAAAATTAGTTGATTGTTGTTTCTCACAATATAGGTCCTCTTAAAGCACTTGCATGCATTGTGGCGCATTTCATTTTGCAGAGGAGGCCACAAATGGACATTTCAACGCATGTTGCCACAATGGACATGCCACAACCACAAGCAAATGACGAACTAAAAGAACTGTTTTTACAGGATTCGAACTTCATAAAAAACATAAGACAATACAACAGTGCAATGGCTTTTGCGTCGCTTTCCGCTACACAAAAAGAGATTCCGGGAAATGGGCCTTACTGTCTTAAAATTCAGGGACAAATTCATAGATATATATTTTACTTACTACCGCGAAATGGGGAATTGCCTTCATAATAATTAATAATAATTTTAACCTTTACGTTTGGTTCTCAAAATGGAAACTATAACAGAATTCCTAAGATCATCAATTTTAAACTAGAAAAGATGTGCAATGTTTAACTGTATGATTTCAGCTCTGATTCGTGGTTCTCCGGGCTCAGGCCAAACCGTGTGCACGTTTCCATTTGTTAATATGTTGTGTTATTGATTTAATCATTATTTTACAAACACTGTTAATTTTAAGTAACATAACATTGATAATTTTAAAAACATATTTCGATTATTTGTCTTTTTATATATAGTTTTTTATTGTAGTCTAAATTAGGGGCTATGGCCCCTACAGGCCACTAGTCTATCTATCTATACTAGTGTACATGTTGCTCTAAATCGAGCAATTGCAAAGAAGTACAGGAGTTATTTATAAACAAATTATTTGTTTAACAACTAATAACAGTCATAATTTCCAATGATTTTAAAAGAGTCAACTAAAAGATTATTAACCAATGGAAATACTCACAATTCACAGTCCTATTCCAGTTTAAAGGGTGAATTTTGAACAATCAAACTTCCAATGGACGGGAAAAGGTAAGCTTACAATTTAAGTCAACTTAAAAAGGCTGGAAGCTTTTATAAAGTACCGTACCTAAGTTATTTAGCCAATTTGTAGACAATAAGGTGTAGGCTACTTTAAACTCTACAGGACAGAGTTAGGCAAAAACTGGCAGAACTCTGAAATGGTGTTATTTATCATAGGCTTACACATATGCCAAATCCTTAAAATAAAAATTTAATAACTAATAAATAGGTAACTTAGATCATTAAACACAACCCACCATCCAAAACTATACACATTTGTAATACAACATAGCCTAGATAATTTACACATTGACTGTTTACAATTAACATATGTTCTTCTTTTAACTATAAAGGTTTGCTTCGCAACGGGAAAAATCTGTTTCATAATCATTGAAATAGATTTATAATAAATAATCTTTCATAAAGTTTAAGATTAAATAAACCTACCACATAGTTGTTTTATTTTTTTTATCGGCTGTCTGAAATTGTAAAATAGGCATCTGACAGTTCTGGTTGTTTACATTTAAATGTCAAAGCAAATGTAAACATTGTGAATTTTATCATGCTTCCATGGAGACCAATTATGAATATTTAATTTCTGACAACAGCTGGAGTTTCAAAACAATTTTTGTTTCCCATGTTAATCTTATGGAGAAATACGAAACTTTAAAGGTCCCCAGGGCCTCACTCTCTAATTATTTCCCTAAAAAGAAAGTTTCCTGCACAACTTCACGTTACGCTCTTTCCAATGACACCAAAAACATGTCAATCGGTTCAGTAGTTTCGGAGGAGTAATTGTCACAAAAATCCTGCTTGCGTATTAAATAAGTATCTATCTATTATACTTATTTAATATTTAAGTTGTGCTTATTTAAGTACTTATTTAAGTTGTGCAGGAAACTTTCTTTTTAGGTAAATAATTAGAGAGTGTCTACTAGAATATCTACTATATTAATTACGTAAGCCGATTCTTTGCGTCAAAATTGTGGGCGACTGGGAAGTCGTAGAACGACGGGAGAGGGCTCAAATTAAAGGTCTCGATCCTGTGACGGCGGGAAAAATAGTGAAATTCCCTAAATTTGAACACAAAATTGGATATAACGTAAAATGTTCTCCATAAGAAATGCATTAGAAGCCATTTACTGCTGATTTTTGTTTACTTCAATACAGCTGATCGTGATTAATCATCAAACCAGTAAGCAATATTACATTTGGATTACTCATTTGCCAGTCAATTCTGCAATGTACGCGTATACTATATAAAACCAGGGATAACTTTAGGCCTACATATAATAATAAATATTTTTTAGTTACGTCTTAGAATGTTGAAATCAATTATTTTACTGTGCAATTGGCAAACTTGTGTATTTTTAAGTAAATTAGTTAAGCGTGTGATAAGTAGTAGAATCATAGGAGATGGCTCAAATCAAAGGAATTAAACTTGGAATGGCTAAAAAAAATATGAAGTTTTTTTTTCTTCTAACTTAACGGTTATTGTTGTGTTGAAGGAATGTTCAACATGAAATAACTACATTGACTAAATAATAATCGATTCAAGATTGTTGAAAACTTCTGCTTTGTTTTGATTTCAAAACATTTGTTTAAGATTTATTCTACACTTTTTTATACTTACTAACATTTTTACTGAGATTTACTGTAGTGTTTACAAAAGGAGTATGCACTTAGAAATAATAACTAGGTCGGGGTGCTAATTTAGCGGTTTTAACTAAGAACTAAACTTATCTCAACACACCTGTATTTGCCTTTTCATATATGACGAAGACAATTTCCAATATTTTAATCAGGAAAGCCTTTTTATTATCAAAAGACCAAAGCTACCTTAGTGAACTAATATTTATTCACAAACATGTTTGCTGCCTTTAGCAGAGTTAAACCTTTGGAGTAATTTAAATTATTTATTAAAAATAACATCAACAAAAGCAAACAAAGACAAACAACAAACTATTTTTTACACAAAAGATATGTTGTACTGGGATATATATCTGATATATGTATTAGATTAATTTAAGTTTGTTTATACTGTATTACAATATTTGTTTTACATTTGAGCTTTTCAGGGACTTATGTCCCTTCAAGCCACTAGTAATATATTAATTACGAAAGCCGATTCTTTGCGTCAAAATTGTGGGCGACTGGGTAGTCGTAGAACGACGGGAGAGGGTTCAAATTAAAGGTCTCGATCCCGTGACGGCGGGAAAAATAGCGAAATTCCCCAAATTTTAACACAAAATTAGATATAACCTTTGACTTAGTCAATAATATAACGTAAAATGTTCTCCATAAGAATAGCATTAGAAGCCATTTGTCTGTTGATTTTTGTTTACCTCAATACAGCTGATCGTGATTTATCATTAAGCCAGTAAGAAATATTACATTTGGATTTAACTCATTTGCCAGTAAATTCTGCAATGTACTGTATACTATTTAAAACCAGGGATGACGTTACCTACAATTGAGACTTTTTTCGTTATGTCTTAGAATGTTGAAATTAATTTTACTGTGCAATTTGCAAATTTGTGTATTTGTATGTAAATTAGCCAAGCGCATGAAATTTAGTAGAATCGTGGGAGATGGTTAAAATCAAAGTAAATGGAAGTAGAATGGCTGAAACATTTAAGCTTTGGTTTTTTTAAAACATATGTTCACGAAGTTTACAAAATTATTTTACTTTGATTACATTTCTTCACATTTGTAGGTTATTGTTGTGCTGAAGGAATGTTTAACATGAAATAGCCCCATTGACTAAATAATCAACGATGCAAGATTAGTTAGAAAACTTCTGTTTTGTTGTTATTTCAAAACATATGTTGAAAATTTATTCAAAACTTTTGTTTTAAATTTCATCCTACTAATATTATAAATGAGAAAGTTTGGATGTATGGATGTATGGATGGATGTATGGATGTATGTTTGTGACAAGTGAACGCGAAAAATACTGGTCGGATTGGGCTGAAATTTGGCATGATGATAGCTCACATTCCCGATTAACATATAGGCATATTCTTATTTCAAAAATCCTTTCGGGCTCCGCCCCAGTGGCTCTGGAGTTTCCCATGTTAACCTTATGAGAAATGGAATTATTGAATCTTAACAGCTGTTTCAATTAAACAAGTTGGTTCTGTTCTATGATGTTCAATAGCATTAAAGTCACAAGGATTACCAACAGGGTGCAGCACTATTATTTCTTTTACATTTATGACAACAGCTAATTTGCAACCAAAAGGTGAGTGAGCGTAGCGAACGAACTTCAACCTAGAGGCGAGTTAGCGGAGCGAACGAGCTAACCTGAAGGCAAGTGAGCGCAGCGAACGAGCTCCAACCTATAGGTGAGTGAGCGTAGCGAACAAACTTCAACCAGGACGTGATTGAGCCATGCGAACGAGATAATCTTGAAAATTAAGAAGTTAAACGGGGCAAAGCCCGCGGGTTACAGCTAGTAACATTTAATTTGACACGTAATTGTAGTGTTTAATCTATACTTTGTATCGAGTGGAATAACCTTAACAGTTACTCTAGAGAATAACCTGGGAATAAAATTTGAAATAGGTTTGTACAGGCAATACATATATTCCTTTCATTAATTACTATAATAAATTCCAATGGGCGGAAAAATAAAATTGTTTGGAGTAGATTTTAACCAGGTATCTACTGTCTGTTGCTCCAAGGAAAAAAGGTTAAAATACAGGGTGAGTTTTAAGTGTCCCCCCCCCCAAACTTTTTCTTACATTTTTTCAAATATCAATCCCAGACCACTTCCAAACATTGTTGGGTATTAAGTACTTCATTTCGACAAGGTAGTCATTTCCGGCCGCCATCTTGGATCCGCCATATTGGATGCAATTTTTTTTTTCAAATGTAAAGTTGGGGTTATGACCCATTATTTCGAACTACATTTTTACCCTGATTACAATGCCGCAAACAGTTTTTAAAAATCTTTGATTCATTTTAAAGTTATGAGGGCTTTTTAAAACTTTATTCTTAGCCATTTTAACATTGTGCATTTACAAACTAAGACCATAATCTCAAAATAGTGCTAGATAAAGATAAGTATACACTACCAGTAATTGTCGACCTATTTTCACTTGGTTATGACTGATGTTTTTTTTCGGCCGCCATCTTGGATCCGCCATTTTGAAATGTGATAAATTATTTAAAAATGAAGGGGGTATTGTGACCCATCATTTCGAACTACTTTTTTAATCTGAACTTAATTCCGTGATCTGTTTATCATTTTCATTTTTTGATTTTGAAATATTGACATTTTTAACAAAAAAATTGCAATATTTCATAAATAAAACTTGATAACAAAAAATGGATTGCGGCATTGAGTTTAGCTTAAAAAAGTAGTTCAAAATGATGGATCACAACACCACCTTCATATTTAAAATAATTTATCACATTTCAAAATGGTGGATCCAAGATGGCGGCCGAAAAAAATACATCAGTCATAACCAAGTGAAAATAGGTCGACAATTACTGGTAGTGTATACTTATCTTTATCTAGCACTATTTTGAGATTATGGTCTTAGTTTGTAAATGCACAATTTTAAAATGGGCTAAAAATAAAGTTTTAAAAAGACCTCATAACTTTAGAATGAATCAAGATTTTTAAAAACGGTTTGCGGCATTGTAATCAAGGTAAAAATTTAATTTGAAATAATGGGTTGCAACCCCACCTTTACATTTGAAAAAACAATTTTGCGTCCAATATGGCAGATCTAAGGTGGCGGCCGGAAATGACTACCTTGTCAAAATGAAGTACTTACTACCCAACAATGCTTGGAAGTGGTCTGGGATTGATATTTGAAAAAATGTAGGAAAAGGTTGGGGGGGGGGCAATTAAAACTCACCCTGTAGATAGTAAAGAGAGAATCTATAACAGTAAACCCTAGAGGTAGTTTCCAATTCTTTATGTTTCACTAACCAAAAATATGTACCTATATCAATGCTGATGAATTTGTTTTCTTGATTGGTTTCATTAACATGATAATGGAACCCTAACCAGTGGCAAAAGAGTTAGTAATCAGTCGATGATTAGCTTTTTTAACTGTAGGCTAAATAAATAATATAAACGGTAAAATGTTTTCAAACAAAATTTACATCCATTGAATGAAAAATAATCTACTATTAACATGACTATAGCTGACATGGCTTAGCTGTCGGCTGTCTGTACATTGCGTCATAACAGCAGACAGCGCTATGTTATTAACTTAAAAATTATAACGGATTAGCAAATAAATACTTTACTATGGTCTTAACAAACCATGAACCCACTGAACGTTTAAATTGGCCTATTTTAAAGAGTGTATAAAATCAATCACAGCTTTCGGAGGAATACCACCACATAAGCTGACACAGAGAGTAGTTTATATTTTATGTTGATCAGAAACGAACTAGGGCAGCCTTTACACTAATTCAGTTGTGCCTTTACAAAAGGAGTAGAGCTATAATATTAGAAATAATAACTGGGCCAGGGTACTAATATGAGTACATGTAGTATTGTAGCACTGTATCGACTCTGACACATAGATAATTTTATTCTGAGTTTGTTTAAATATTACAATAGTTTGTTTTACATTTGAGCTTTTTAGGGACTTATGTCCCTACAAGCCACTAGTTGATCAATATAAAGCCCAAAGTACACATGAACTTTTGTGAAAACCACAAGTCACACCCCCATAAACCATATACTTAAAATGTTCGTCATGACGAGAAAACTAGCGCTAAACTATCCATTATTTCATAAACTGCCCTTAAAGGTCGTAATTGCTTTCCAAGGAAACATAGGAAAGTCATAGAACGCCACCAAGTAGCAGAAATCGAGATTTTTAAAAATATTATCGTTATCATCCTATATAAAAGAAGAACACCTACAATATGAAGATTCCCACAAACAATGAACAAGGATGTTATCGGAAGTGCTACTATTTTGTAGGAAACACGGACTTAACTTTATGATGATTTGCAAAGGAAACCCCTCTAAGGCCGAATTAATCCGGTACGGCAAGGACATTATATATGTTTTCATAAAAGTCAAGTGATTTTAAAATAATATCCAAGAAACCTTAATAAAACTTGCATTGAAGGATTCGCATTATTCACATTCAAGGGAAACAAAAACCCATCTGAACAACATTAGGCCTTACAATTCTGCATATTTTCAGGTAAATATAACTTACATTATAACAGTAACTAGCCAAATTAATGCCAATTGAGGCAAATAAAATTGTGACAGAGAGGTTATGCAGAAAATCAGGCAGTTCTTAAGTACCTATTGTAAACAAAATTGTATCTCTATAAAAAAATTACTGAAATTTGTAAACGTACTGGTGACAATGGGTAGTACCATGCTGACTACGTTATCATTGACGAAAATCACCTATCATTGACATCATCATGGATCATTGACATGGACTACCTAATGTGGCTATAAGTGGGAAATATTTGTAGAATACACTAAAAACCAGATCAGCTTTTGAAAAATGGTAAAATATTTACAAGAAATGTTTAGGCTATTATATGGAAATGTTAGGTACGTTCCTTCTATGAGTTTAGTCTTTTAAACTCATCGGAAATTATTACTTTTATTAGTTTTTAAATAAGAAGTTAATAATTGTTTGTAAATAACTACTTTACTTCTTTGCAATTGCTCTAGTTAGAGCAACATGTACACTAGTCGTTAATTATACTAGCACATTTTTGACGTGAGATAATAGCACGTTTGAAAAACAATGCTAATGACATCAATACACACAGTAGGAATTTATTCGATAAGAAAACTCCTTAAACGATATATTTTTAGCCTTTAAATACTACCCTGTGTACACCACTATCTGCTCTGTATTTTGCTCATTTTCTTTACGCTGCCTCTACCCTAATCACTAATTCAACTGAACAAAGTAAAAATATGTGTGTTATAACATTTTGGATCTATGGTATTGCGTTTTAAACCATGATAAAAGCTAAAATACAATTTAAGAGTGTTACTGAGAGAAAGTCACGCGACCCTGTAATTTTTCTACCTTTTTTCTATCCCACCAACACATCTTACGCTAGTTCTAGCCCGTAACAGTTGAACACAATATTTCAGGCAAGTCCTAGATCGTACTAAGAAATAATGTACAGACAAAACTCTAATTTTATTTATATAGAAGATGTCTCGTGTTCACATAATCTCTCAGTGAACTGATAATTTGTCACTACTTAGTAATGCTATCATACTTCATTTAAATATTGATATCAGTAAACCAAACTATGAACATCGGGTTTTATATGTAATTGTTTTGGCAGAGCTTTGCTACTGAAAAAAAAGAAGTTTCCCTACTTCTATTTATTTCAAACTAATTAATAAAACAAATAATAAATAAACACTAGGGGAAACCCGTCGAAATCGACGGTTACTTTCAAGGCTTACGTTAATTCATCTAACTGCGATGAATTGGGCGAAATATACATGTTTTGAGCATTTAACATTGTTGAAAGAGTAATAAGTGTAAAAACAATAACAATATTGCGTTAGTTGCCAAATTTGGTTGTTCATTCAATGATTAAAATATTTAATATCCTGTACGTCATCGGAGTTATTATTAGTATATTATATGGTATCTCTTCCTTTGGTAGAACCTTTAAATAATACTGTATTTAAATCGTATTGGTGGATCTTGTAGTTAAACACTTCCACGACTTCATCAGTGTTTGAGAAAAAATATATCAAATCAAATCAAATCATTTATTGTAGTCAGACAATATACATTGTATTACAAACGTCAACTTAAATTACTTCTGAATATAAACAATAATATAATGCAAATAATTTTTTTTATATATATATATAAATTGGGCTGTTCAAAAAATTCAGCAACAGAGTAACATGCACGTTCTAAAAGGTATTCTTTTAACTTAATTTTGAATTTTGCTTCTGACGTATTTTTGTTGAGAAGACACGTTCTAACTTCAAAGGGAGGTATATTCGTTACAGTGTAAGTTTGATTTTCCTTCGTCACGTCGCGTCAGTTCATATCGTACTTCTGTGCCAATGAATGAACCCTCTAGCATAGTTTTGAGAAATTGACTATGGGGTTACTGATAAAGCTGGAATTCCTTGACATGGGGGATGTCAGTTAGTTGTCTCGGCCTTATCAATAACATAAAGTTGTCAATATAATCTCTCTACGGAATGTTAGGTGTAGTGGAATAGGTACATGAAGTAAAGTTGGCTTTTATTCTTGAACTGTTAGGGGCCTCCTAGTTCATATGATCTTGGCGGCTTCATTGGCAATAAATAATGCAAATGACATAGAATGGAACATTTCCAAAAAGCAAAAATACTGTAAAATGGCTGTTATGTATATATTGACGTTTATATATTGTTAATCAACGTACATGATAAATACTTTAATCCTTTAATACGTTTTTTTATGGCGACCATTCATAGTAGGTGAGCCAAGTATGAATGGAGATGAGTGTAGGATGAGTGGCACGATCTTGAAGTCTTGTTAGTGACTAAGGCCGACATTCCTTAGCTGTTAATTAATAGCCCATACAGCGAATGGCAACCAAGGGACCTACAGTTTATAGTTGAATTTGGAACCAAATTTTTTGCATTGGTATTTATGAATTGGTATAATTATCAGGATAGCACTGCGGGTAGTCGTAGTACTCACTCGTGCGGACGTTAATCCACACCAGGGAGTATCGCATCCGCAGTGCATTCCTATAAATATCCACAATTCGTGACCTCCTAGTAGCTGGATTACAGGACGACGCCACCCGTCCCAGTCAAAGGATTATGTGATCTAGTTTAAAAGGAATAATATGACCTTTCTGTCATGACAGTAGCTGCTTAAATAGTATTTTCTCTTTGTACCATATTTTACAGCCAAAATGTCGTGTTATTTTCAATAATGTTACTAATTCAGTGCGCCAAAGTCCGTAATATAGGCAGGTGCAAATAATTTGTCAAGATAGGTACCATTTTAGGCAATGTTTCTAAGTTTGGATTTTATTAGACACAATAAGAGCAGATATTTCTACATAAATATTTGATATTTTGTAGAATAATATGATAAAATGTAGGCAAAAGTGGCTAAAAAGGCACACACCAACCCGTACAATAGATATAAGGGTACTTTCCTGTTAAAGGGAACATTCATTATTATCGATGATTTTTGTCTCGATATATCGATATTAACAAATTGAAACATATCAGCTGACAACTACGATAAAATATTGTTCAGTATCAACAAACAATAATGAAATGAAACTATTAAAAAAAAATAACCAAACATAACTAACCAAACTTGCTGTGTAAAATTCCAGGTTTAACTTGCCTTTTCTGTTATCAAAAGGAATTTTTAAATAGTACAGCAAGTTTGGTTGGTTATGTTAGGTTAGCTTAGAACAGTTTCATTTCTTAATCCATATAATAGACTATTTTAGCCTAAACGAGACCAGTTGTAAATATGTAATGGATCGATAAACAAAAATATCGATATGTCGAGACGAAAATCATCGATAATAATGAATGTTCCCTTTAACAGGAAAGTACCGATATAAGATAGTTCAATAAGAAATAGTTAAAGAATTGCTGTGATAAAAGGATTTTCCACTGATTTCGTAATGGAACGTTATATTGCAAAACATGACATGATAAAGAAGAAAATCAATTTTAAAATCAGAAAATAACATTGCAAATACTTATTTAGTAGAATTCAACTCCCAATAAATATGTGTTGTTTGAAATACAATTTAAAAATGAACAGCTGTTTCATTAAAAAGTATTATTCTCATGGCCAAAATGTAAACAACTCTGTGGAGGGATCTTTAAAGGCTTCTGGGGCAGAGTCCTAAGGGATTTTGCTTAGTTTTTTTTTTTGATAACTCATCTACAGACCAAGACCTTTCTTTGGACACCTCTACCAAGTTTCTACGCCCAACCGTTCTCTCAAATTAGTGGGGACAAAGTTTCCAATCAAATATTTAGATTCCTCCATGTTAATCTTATGGGAGAAACTCCAACTTTGATGTCCTGTGGGGCAAAGCCCGAGGATATTTACTACATGAATTGGTGAAAGGGGGCGTCTACGCAAAAAATTCTTTATTTTGACACGTCGTTTGTAAAAATCCGTCCATTATTAACGGAGGAGTAGTGTTTTGTAGAAATCGCCTTCACGTATTATATATAAGGATGCCTTTATTTATCAAGCCGTTCTCTCAAATTAGTTGAGACAAAGTTTGACATTAAACATTTCGAATCCTCCATGTTAAACTTGGTGTGTAATAATATCAAATGTTAATAAAAATATCTTATGGTACTCCTTATATATAATACGTGAAGGTGGTTTCTACGAAACACTACTCCTCCGTTAATAATGGATGGATTTTTAAAAACGATGTGTCAAAATGAATCGACATCATTCAGTTAGTCTATATAATTTTAAGTACTCGGACTCCTTTTACCATCGGCACAGAAAACATACTACTATCTGATTGGACCGTTAATACCCTCTAACATTGAACCAAACTATGCCCAACTTTATGTATACGACGTAAACACAGCTGTTACTTACAGAATGGGCCACAATCCGTGAAATGTGAACAACTGCAGATGCTTGATCTAAGTGAATATATTATATTAATAGGCAAGCAGAAATCTATATATAAAGCCAAAAGTACCCATGAACTTTTGAGAAAACTACAAGTCACACCACCATAAACCATAAACTTAAAATGTTCGTCATGACGAGAAAAACCTTGCGCAAAACTATCCATTATTTCATAAATCACCCTTTAAGGTCGTAATTGCTTTCCAAAGGGAACTTTCCTTATACATAATGTTAAAAAAAACCTCAGCTGTCCTTATTTGTATGTTATTCTTTCAATGTATTTCCTTATTAAAATCAGGTGTAATTATTTGTTTGTATTTCTGTATTCTGTTTTGTTTATTCAAGTTTAACTTAACCAATCAATAGTTTTATTAATACTTATGAATTAAAACGGGGTGAAGCCCGTGGGTAACAGCTAGTATGCTTTAAAACCTTTTTTCTCAGCTTATGTGCATCGCAGGGAAAATCTACGCATACTGTTAGAAAGATAGTTTCCTGTGGATGTGCAGAATGCCTTTATAAATTAAAATACATATAGGCTCAAAAATAAGCACAAAATTATAAGTGCTTCGCTCAATTATACAGGGTGAATTTTAAATGAGTTCCCCCCCTACTTTTTTCTACATTTCTTAAGATATCATCTCCGGACCACGTCAGATCATTGTTGAGTAGTAAGTACTTCATTTTGACTGGGTTTACATTTTTGGCCGCCATCTTGGATCCGCCATATTGGATACAAAGTTTTTTTTTCAAATGTAAAGGTAGGGTTGTGACCCATTATTTCAAACAAGAATTTTACGCTGATTACAATGCCGCAATTCGTTTTTAAAAATCTTGATCCGTTCTAAAGTTATGAGGAGTTTTTATAACTTTATTTTTAGCCCATTTTAACATTGTGCATTAACAAAATAAGCCCATAATCTCAAAATAGTGTTAGATAAAGATAAGTATACACCACCATTAATTGTCGACATATTTTCACTTGGTTATGACGGATGTAAATTTTCCAGCCGCCATCTTGGATCCGCCATTTTGAAATGTGATCAATTAATTTAAATATGAAGGTGGTGTTGTGACCCATCATTTTGAACTACTTTTTTATACTGGACTCAATGCCGCAATCCGTTTTTGGTTATCAAGCTTTCTTGATGAAATATTAAAATACTCTTATTTAAAATTTCAATATTTCAAAATCCAAAGATGAAAATGAAAAACGGATTGCGGCATTGAGTTCAGCATAAAAAAGTAGCTCAAAATGATGGGTCACAACACCACCTTCATATTTAAATTAATTGATCACATTTCAAAATGGCGGATCCAAGATGGCGGCTGAAAAAACTACATCCGTCACAACCAAGTGAAAGTATGTCAACAATGAATGGTGTTGTATACTTATCTTTATCTAGCACTATTTTGAGATTATGGTCTTAGTTTGTAAATGCACAATGTTAAAATGCGCTAAAAATAAAGTTATAAAAAGTCCTCATAACTTTAGAACGGATCAAGATTTTTAAAAACTAATTGCGGCATTGTAATCAGCGTAAAATTCTTGTTTGAAATAATGGGTCACAACCCTACCTTTACATTTGAAAAAAAAAACTTTGTATCCAATATGGCGGATCCAAGATGGCGGCCAAAAATGTACACCCAGTCAAAATGAAATACTTACTACTCAACAATGATCTGACGTGGTCCGGAGATGATATCTTAAGAAATGTAGAAAAAAGTAGGGGGGGAACTCATTTAAAATTCACCCTGTATAAATGGAATATTTGCATTTTTGTGACGCTTAGCAACACGCACACTGCGCCTCTGCGATGAAATCAAGCAGTAGTGAGTAGACACAGCAAAAAACCGCCAACCGGGCGCTCGAAGGCTTGTACAATAGGAAACAATGCCATTGTTTGCGCTTCCGTTGGTAACGCAAATATTTAGAGCTCGATATACTAGGAGCAGCACACTACTTACTATTACCCAGGGTTCATTGAAATCGTATTGGTGGATCTTTTGCAGTTTAACACTTTACCTGCTCTGGTTTAAAAAAAATGCTAAATTTTTATAATTTTTTAGTAGTGATTTCTATATGTCCGCTATTTTACCAGTGTAAAGCAGATTAATCTATGATTTTATATAAGAAAAAATATCTGTTTGTTGAGAAGGCACGTTCTAACTTCAAAGGGATGTATATCCGTTTTTGATTTTTCCTTCGTCTTGTCGCGTCAGTTCATATCGTACATATGTACTTCTGTGCCAATGAATAACCCTCTATCATAGTTTTGAGAAATTGGTTGTGGGGTTACTGTTAAAGCTACAATTCATTGACATATGGGGGATGTGAGTTAGTTGTCTCAGCTATAGGCTACATAAAGTTGTCAATTAATCTCTCTACGTAATGTTAGGGGCTTACTCGTTTATATGGTCATGTGGCTTCTTTTGCAACAAATGATGCAAATAAAATGGCAATGTGGCATTTCCAAAAAGCAAAATAAATACTGTAAATTGTCTGTTACGTAAATATTAATTTGTCTGTATACGTAACTAGCAAAATTAATGCCAATCTATCTATCAAATATGACAATATTTTTAATTTTACACTACTTTTTAATGAAACAGTATGTATTTCTTGTAATTTCAAGAAATACATAATGGTAATTTGTAGGAAATTTTATTCTCTTTCAGAATATCACGCTCCACTTTGGTCGATTTCCTCACCATTTCAAATAAGTTATTTGCAAAAACGTTAAGCAACCTCCAAATGTATAGTAGTGAGAAAATACTGAATTAAAGATGTTGTTCTTAAGCTTTGTACAATTAAATCTACAGTTCTACTGAACCGATTTTATTAATTAATAGGTCATTGGATAGCCTAATTTGTGAATACACTGTATTTGCACTGTAATATGTCTATCACTAAGACTCTAGTTAACATATGTCTATTAGGCAAACTGAAACTTGCTTATTGTGCAGGATTGATGCGGCGGGGTTGTTAAATTTACTATCAAATTGTCTTTACCCTACTCTCCTAGGTCTCTTGAAAAATGTTGGTAAAAATTAATTTCACGTGTGAATTAAGCGACTTTCTCGCTTTGGATAAAATTGCCGTACTCCACTACACGATGCCCAATAACAGTTTGACTCAAACGAGAAATACCCACATGGCAGTGCTTTATACATAAAAGTCCTCACATAGTTATGAAGTACTCATTTTAACAGTATTTTGTGTGTGTACTCACTTGGATGATCAAAAACAATAGTCCTCAGATAGTCAGTAATTATTCAACTAACGGTCATTTTGTATGTGTCCTCAGTGCGTTGGACTATTTTCATGGTCCTCACAAAGTATGGTCCGTAAATATATGTAGAATTGATGTATGTAGAAATTGATACATTTGCGGATGATACTGCAATTTTGTCTGTTCATCGTGATCCAGTTCAAGCTTCTCTAAATTTACAGCAAAATCTGAACATAATTACTGATTGGTTTAAAACATGGAGATTCAAAATTTAATGAAACTAAATCTGTCCACATTCCTTTGACTCTAAATCAAAACTCTTGTCCTCCTGTCACAGTAAAAAACACCCAACTTCCTGAAGTAACTGAGGTTAAATACTTAGGTATCCATTTACATAGGAAATGAACTTGGAAAACACACATTTGGAGAAAACGGCAACAACTAAATTTAAAATCTAATCAGTTAAATTGGCTCATCAGAAGAAAATCAAAACTTAGTCTAGAAAATAAATTATTGCTATATAAAACGATATTGAAACCAATATGGACATACGGAGTGCAACTATGGGGTTTGGCGAGTACTTCAAATATAGAAATTATCCAAAGATACCAATCAAAAATGCTGAGAAAGATAAAGAAGATAATAAACTAAAATTATGCCTTCGACATTCCTTAGTTCTCAAAATTTTCTTTCTTTCAACACAAAAATCGTTAAAATCCGTCAAGTGGTTGATTCAGAGTTGTTAAATAAAAAACCCTGTCACGTTTTAATATTATAAATAGACTAGGTGAAACCCGTCGAAATCGACGGTTACTTCCAAGGTTTACGCTAATTCATCTAACTGCGATAAATTGAGTGATTAGCATTGTTTAAAGAGTAATAAATGTAAAAACAATAATGATATTAATTGATTTAGTTACAAAAATGGTTGATCATTCAATGATTAAAATATTTCCCTTACCGTAGGTCATCGGAGTTATTATTAGTATGTTAACTGGTATCTCTTCTTTTGGAAGAACCTTTAAATAGTATTAAAATCATATTGGTGGATCTTTTGTAGTTAAACACTTCCGCGATTTCATCAGTGTAATGCAGATTAATCTATGATTTTATTTGAGAAAAAATATCTGCTTGTTGAGAAGACACGTTCTAACTTCAAAGGGAGTTTTCCTTCGTCACAACGCGTCAGTTCTTATCGTACTTCTGTTCAACAAATAACCCTCCAGCATAGTTTTGAAAAATTGGTTGTGGGGTTACTGTTAAAGCTGGAATTGCGTGACATGGGGGATGGCAGTTAGCTGTCTCAGCCTTATCATTTTCATAAAGTTGTCAATATAATCTCTCTACGGAATGTTAGGTGTAGTGGAATGTACTTGAAGTGAAGTTGGCTTTTATTCTTGAACTTTTAGGGACCTCCTTGTTTAAATGGTCGCGCAGCTTCATTGGCAACAAATAATGCAAATAACATAGCAATTTAACATTTCCAAAAATAAAAATAAATACTGTAAATTGGCTGTTACGTAAATATCGACATTTACATGCATTGTTAATCAACGTATCTTATAAAGGATGATGTGATCTAAATTAAAAGGAATATGACTTTTACGTCACGACAGTAGCTGCTTAAATAGTACTTACTCTTTATGCTATTGTTTACAGCCAAAATGTCGTGTTATTTTCAATTTTGTTACCAACCCAGTGGGCCACGGTCCGTAATATAGGCCGCTGCAAACAATTCAAGATAGGTATACCATTTTAGGCAAGGTTTCTGTGTTGAATGAATACATCAAAGTAACCTCTCTGAAAAGTCTGCAGTAAATTGAAGTTTTCCAGCTTAATGACTTTCTAAATCATACACATATTGACATATTTCTACATAAATATTGTAAAATGTTTTATCCAGTTGCTCTAAACTATTATTAATTTAACAAAATATGGACACGGCTCATATGGGCAACGTGTCCTTTTGCACTTGTATTATTGTGTATTGTATTACACAATCGAAGATTTTTCCAACGTTTGAAAACGTGTATGACAATAATTTCATAAACCTATGATGATCTGTCTAGAATAATATCATTGATAGTCAAAGATAATATGATAAAATATAGACAAAAGTGGTGAAAAAGGCAGACAGCAACCCGTACAATAGATATAAGATAGTTCAATAAGAAATAATTGAAAGAGTTACTGTGATAAAAGGATTTTAACTGATTTCGTAATGAAACGTTATATTGAAAAACATGACATGATACAGAAGAAAATTAATTTTACCTAACCCGCCATGTTAAACTTCCCTATCCCAAGCGTGATGTATACAACTTCCTTACTTCTCGAGTGATGTAAAGTATCAAACAGAAAATAACATTGCAAATACTTCTTTTGGACAGTTCAGTAACTCCTAATAAATGTGTGTTGTTTAAAATTAAGTTTAAAAATTAACAGCTGTTTCATTAAAAAGTATTATCCACATGACCAAAATGTAAACAAATCTGTGGAGGGATCTTTAAAGGCTTCTGGGGCAGAGCCCTAAGGGAATTTACTTAGTTTTTCTTTTGATAACTCATCTACAGACCAAGACCTTTATTTGGACACCTCTACCAAGTTTCTACGCCCAGCCGTTCTCTCGAATTAGTGGACACAAAGTTTCCAATCAAATATTTAGATTCCTCCATGTTAATCTTATGGGAGAAAACCTAACTTTGATGAATAATCCTGCCCAAACTAATAAAGATTTCAAAAATTTAAAAACACTTTGCAAAACTACAGATGAGGCCATTTTTTTTTACACTTTAATCATTAAAATCGGTCCAAAAATGAGGGAGGAGTTCTGTTTACAAATATCGGCTTAGCGTATTATATATATAGATGATGATGATGATGATGATGTTTTGTTCTGCATCATCTGATGTTTTGCAATATAACGATCAATTACGAAATCTTTGGAAAATCTGAATACTACAATAACTCTTAAAATGATTTCTTATCGAATTATCTTATACTAGCTGTACCCGCGGGCTTCGCCCCGTTTAACTTCATAAGTATTCGCATGGCTCATTCACGTCCTGGTTGAAGTTCGTTCGCTACGCTCACTCACCTTTAGGTGGAGCTCGTTCGCTGCGCTCACTTGCCTTCAGGTTAGCTCGTTCGCTACGCTAACTCGCCTCCAGGTTGAAGTTCGTTCGCTACGCTCACTCACCTTTTGGTTGAAAATTAGCTGTTGTCATATATTTAAAAAAAAATTAATAGTGCTGCACCCTGTTGGTAATCCTTTTAACTTTTATGCTATTGAATATCATAGAACAGAACCAACTTGTTTAATTGAAACAGCTGTTAAGATTCATTAATTCCTTTTAAATATGAAAAATCATAAGATTAACATGGGGAACTACAGAGCCACTGGGGCGGAGCCCGAAAGGGTTTTTGAGATAAGAATATGCTTTAATGTTAATCGGGAATGTGAGCTATCATCATGCCAAATTTCAGCCCAATCCGTCCAGTAGTTTATGCGTGATTGAGCAACACACACACAAACACACACACAAACATACACACAAACATACACACAAACTCACAAACTTTCAGATTTATAATATTAGTAAGATCTATTGTACGTGTTGGTACAATAGATATAATTGTACCGAGATATAATTACCAGGATTACTATATATTTAGCTAAGTAAATTCCCTCATCTCATCACATCAGTAAGCCTCTCTACGAGCGATTTTGATCTTTTTAAACCATGGATCTTTCATATAACGTAACACACTAAAGAAATTTACACAGTTAGTTCTTGAGGATGTAAAACTCTCTAGCCTCTACTCCTCTGTAGGGGCTTGCCTTTACTGGGCACATGCGGCAACTGAAACACCTTGGCTGGGCACATCCTTTATCTTTGGCAGGGAGGGTCTGCCCCCCTCGGTTCCAGGAATAACTCACGTAGCCAGTGAACTAAAGGTAACTAATGAACGTAAGACTAATAAAATAAATAAATGCATTTCTCCTATGTGCAGGTTTTATATCGCATCTTTACTTTTTATTTCTATGAGGGGTCAGCGAACGTTTTGTATTGTTCATGAGTTTGTAAAGAAAATGATTTAATAATTTAAATTTTTAATTTCCATATGTTTATAAGGGCATTTAACATCTGCGCAATTAATAAGTACTGTAAACCATATTACTGTAAAAGGCCGGTCTTTATAAATTATATAGTTCTAAAAGAAATTTCTATTTGACCTCTTTGTCACAAAAACATACTTCTTTGTATAATGATTGTTATGTAAATGCAGTTGGCATCGTAATTTACAATTATTGATCTGTCTAAGTGTTATTTTTTCAATAAATGTAAATATCTTGTTTGGTAAACAAAGGATGTACGGTAATTGAATCTGTAAGTTAAGACAAGTATGCGAAAACTACAGTTTTCCATTAGCTCAAGCCTAAATTATATTGTATGTAATAGCTTGTTATATTTCGTTATTTTGTCACGTAAAAACATTTAAATTCTGTATGATGTATAAATATAAAAAAAATTAACAACAAATCCATTTGAAAGTAAAGTTTAGACATTGGTACGGTCGACATTGGTACATTATCATTGGCGAAAATGCACATGCACATTAACATTAATGCGGCTATGTGTTTAAGTTGAGACACGTTTGTAGAAAACACTAAAAAGGCAATCTTCTAAACAATTTTAAAATATTTACAACTTTAATTATATAGAAATGTTCATAACACAGTAAGTAATTCCATTAGTTGCATAAGCTTTTACGTGAGTCTTTTTAATTAATTGAAAATTAAGTCTGTAATAACTCTTAAAATAGCTCCTGTAATACCAGTACTTGATAATTGCTTGATTTCTAGCAACGAGTACACAAGTTAAAAATTCAACAATGCATTAACATAACAAGCTCTCTTTCACGCTGCAAGACTAGTAAACGGCAGAAGTAAGGCAGAACGGCAGAACTGCGGTATTGGTTTACCATACACGCCTGCAACGATGCGCTGCAAACCGCGCGACGAGTAGCTAAATGAACCGTAGAGTAAGTGAGCCTTCTAATATTTGTAGAGGGTTCACTTACTCTACAGATCATTGTGCCAATGAACTGTAGAGTAAGTGAGCCGTCTTCTATTTGTGTAATAGTTATCATGAAATAGGCTCGTATAGTATACGAGCCTACTCCTGTAATTTATTTAAATTCAGTATTTTGGCTCGTATACTATACGAGCTTATTCCTGAATTATTCAAGAATTCATACGCTTGGCTCATAGGCACAATGATCTGTAGAGTAAGTGAACCCTCTTTATTTATTTTATATTTTTGATCGGCTCGTATAGTATACGAGCCTGTAGTGCAAGTGAACCTTCAATATTATTTACGAAGCTCGTATAGACTATGATTTGTAGAGTAAGTGAACCATGTGTTTTAAGAATTACATATTTGGAGGCTCATTGTGTCAATGATTCGTAGAGTAAGTGAACCCTAACCAATAGGTCATCTAACCAATTTGGTTAGATGACCTATTGACGTTTTCTGAAGATGGACTTATTTTCAAGTCCGAAACTAGTGTAATACTGAAGAAGGATCACTTGACGAAGCCAGAGGTAACTTAAACCATTAAGCTTAAAGTTATACAAGTTGGTTTCACACCAACATTTCATGCACATATGAAATCTATATAATTAATACGCGAACACGAAGTTTGTCAGTTGAATCCTCCACCATTTCTTAACCGATTTTATCCACTGACGTCTCATTGGAAAGAGCGTGTTGCGTAGATTTGCAAACTGGCACCTACAATTTTTGAAAAAGTCCCTTGGTCTCTGCCACAGTGGCTTTTTAAGTTCCCATGTTATCCTTACGAAGAACATAATATTGTTTACATCAGCTGTTTAATTTAATTGTGTTCTTTGTTTTTCAATTCAACGAAACGCATTGGTTACATTAACTGATTTTGTGGAAATTAAATATCTATCTATATATATAATTCTGTAAGACCTAATTTTACCAGAAAATTGTGGACGTCTGGTAAGTCGCAGAAAAGTGGGAGGGGTCTTAAATTAAATGTATTGACCCCAGGGACTCGGGAAAAATAGCAGAATTCCCATAAAGCTACCAGAAAACGAGATATAACGTAAAATATCCACCATAAGAAATGCATGGGGACTGAAAAACGTCTGCATTCTATCAGCTGTTACTTATTTATTTGCAATTTTACATTTATTCCGAAAGACAATGTTGGTAAATAATGTTTCAAAAAGGATTGTGTTTAATTTTTTTGTTTTCCGTTTTTATAATGAGTGAAGTAACTAGACAGGGTAGGGGAAGACCTGCAAGACGTGGAAGAGTGTCCAGGAATTCAACAGACTTAATAAATGCAAAAGAGTACGTCATGTAGGGCCTAATTGTGAAAGAAATCCAGAAGCTGTTTTACAACCTGTCTTTAGAAAAACGCTGGAAAATTAGTTGATTGTTGTTTCTCACAATATAGGTCCTCTTAAAGCACTTGCATGCATTTGTGGCGCATTTCATTTTGCAGAGGAGGCCACAAATGGACATTTCAACGCATGTTGCCACAATGGACATGCCACAACCACAAGCAAATGACGAACTAAAGGAACTGTTTTTACATGATTCGAACTTCATAAAAAACATAAGACAATACAACAGTGCAATAGCTTTTGCGTCGCTTTCCGCTACACAAAAAGAGATTCTGGGAAATGGGTCTTACTGTCTTAAAATTCAGGGACAAATTCATAGATATATTTTTTACTTACTACCGCGAAATGGGGAATTGCCTTCATAATAATTAATAATAATTTTAACCTTTAAATTTGGTTCTCAAAATGGAAACTATAACAGAATTCCTAAGATCATCAATTTTAAACTAGAAAAGATGTGCAATGTTTAACTGTATGATTTCAGCTCTGATTCGTGGTTCTCCGGGCTCAGGCCAAACCGTGTGCACGTTTCCATTTGTTAATATGTTGTGTTATTGATTTAATCATTATTTTACAAACACTGTTAATTTTAAGTAACATAAAATTGATAATTTTAAAAACATATTTCGATTATTTGTCTTTTTATATATAGTTTTTTATTGTGGTCTAAATTAGGGGCTATGGCCCCTACAGGCCACTAGTCTATCTATCTATAGAATATTTTAAAAACATATTTCGATTATTTGTCTTTTTATATATAGTTTTTTATTGTAGTCTAAATTAGGGGCTATGGCCCCTACAGGCCACTAGTCTATCTATCTATACTAGTGTACATGTTGCTCTAAATCGAGCAATTGCAAAGAAGTACAGGAGTTATTTATAAACAAATTACTTGTTTAAAAACTAATAACAGTCATAATTTCCAATGATTTTAAAAGAGTCAACTAAAAGATTATTAACCAATGGAAATACTCACAATTCACAGTCCTATTCCAGTTTAAAGGGTGAATTTTGAACAACCAAACTGCCAATGGACGGGAAAAGGTAAGCTTACAATTTAAGTCAACGTAAAAAGGCTGGAAGCTTTTATAAAGTACCGTACCTAAGTTATTTAGCCAATTTGTAGACAATAAGGTGTAGGCTACTTTAAACTCTACAGGACAGAGTTAGGCAAAAACTGGCAGAACTCTGAAATGGTGTTATTTATCATAGGCTTACACATATGCCAAATCCTTAAAATAAAAATTTAATAACTAATAAATAGGTAACTTATATCATTAAACACAACCCACCATCCAAAACTATACACATTTGTAATACAACATAGCCTAGATAATTTACACATTGACTGTTTACAATTAACATATGTTCTTCTTCTAACTATAAATTTTTGCTTCGCAACGGGAAAAATCTGTTTCATAATCATTGAAATAGATTTATAATAAATAATCTTTCATAAAGTTTAAGATTAAATAAACCTACCACATAGTTGTTTTATTTTTTTTTATCGGCTGTCTGAAATTGTAAAATAGGCATCCGACAGTTCTGGTTGTTTACATTTAAATGTCAAAGCAAATGTAAACATTGTGAATTTTATCATGCTTCCATGGAGACCAATATTATGAATATTTAATTTCTGACAACAGCTGGAGTTTCAAAACAATTTTTGTTTCCCATGTTAATCTTATGGAGAAATACGAAACTCTAAAGGTCCCCAGGGCCTCACTCTCTAATTATTTCCCTAAAAAGAAAGTTTCCTGCACAACTTCACGTTACGCTCTTTCCAATGACACCAAAAACATGTCAATCGGTTCAGTAGTTTCGGAGGAGTAATTGTCACAAAAATCCTGCTTGTGTATTAAATAAGTATCTATCTATTATCTATCTATCTATCTATATATTAATAGGCAAGCATGTTTCTTTAAAACCTTTTTTCTCAGCTCGTGTGTATCGTACGGAAAATCTACGCATACCGTTAGAAAGCTATTTTCCTGTAGGTGTGCAGAATCCCTTTATAAACTAAAATAGGCACAAAAATAAGCACAAAAAATGAATTTGAAATTTAAAAAAATTAACATGGGTTTTATGGGTTGCTATGGTGATGACGAAATAACAACAAAATATAAACAGAAAATCAAAACAAATGGAAGACATTCCAATCACATGTTTTATTTAACAGTGTGGGGTGAAAATAGAGGGGTTTGACTTAGGGGAGGTACGATGGAGGCATTAGTTCAAAATTCCTCCGTGAACAGCGCTGTAGTAGAGAGCACTTTGGCAATGAAGGATTACTAATCGCAAAAATAGTTCTGTCCATAAAATAAAATTATAAATGCCTCAAATTCAATTTTATTATTTTTTAATTATAAAATTAAACTATCATAACCTAACCAAACTTGCTGATAATGAAATAATATAACAAAAGTTTAGTAATAGGAAAAATAATTCTGTTTATTAAATAGAACTAGAAATTGCTCAATTAAAATTTTATAATGACTTAATAATAAAATTAAACTGTCATAATCGAACCAAACCAACCAAACTTGCTGATAGTAAAAAAATCTTGGACAAAAAGTTATAGCTACCAGCGGGATTCGAACCCGGGACCTTCAGCATATCAGTCCGGCACGCTAACCATTAGCCCACCGAGACCGATGTCTACCCTAAAGTTTTGTTACGGTAATGGCGTTCCCTCAGCTAATAAGAAGCCAACAGCTGTCATCGTAGCCTCTTCTATACCTCCCCTGAAAGTTTGCACAAAACATACTTTTGGTCGATTTTTCGACCACGGGGCGTGCTCTCGTCTATATATTAATAGGCAAGCATGTTTCTTTAAAACCTTTTTTCTCAGGTCGTGTGCATCGCAGAGAAAATCTACGCATACTGTTGGAAAGATATTTTCCTGTAGATGTGCAGAATGCCTCTAAAAATTAAAATAGGCTAACAAATAAGCACAAAAAATTAATTTGAAAACTTCAAAAAATTAACATGGAGCATATGGGTTGCCATGATGGTGACGAAATAACAACAACATGTAAACAGAAAATCAAAACAAATGGAAGAAATTCAAATCACATGTGTTATTTACAGTGTGGGGAGAAAATAGAGAAGTCTGTACATTAATTATTTTTGGTCGAGTTTCGACCACAGGACGACCACTAGTACTTATTTAATACGCAAGCAGGATTTTTGTGACAATTATTCCTCCGAAACTACTGAACCGATTGACATGTTTTTGGTGTCATTGGAAAGAGCGTAACGTGAAGTTGTGCAGGAAACTTTCTTTTTAGGTAAATAATTAGAGAGTGAGGCCCTGGGACCCTTTAAAGTTTCGTATTTCTCCATAAGATTAACACGGGAAACAAACATTGTTTTGAAACTCCAGCTGTTGTCAGGAATTAAATATTAATAATTAGTTGCTCCCCATGGAAGCATGAGAGTTCTGTAGAGTTTGTAGCCTACACCTTATTGTCTACAAATTGGCTAAATAACTTAGGTACAGTACATTATAAAAGCTGACAGACTTTTTATTTTGACTTAAATTGTAAGCTTACCATTTCCCGTCCATGGGCAGTTTGATAGTTAAAAAATAACCCTTTAAACTGGAATAGGACTGTTATGTAAATTGTGAGTATTTCCATTAGTTAATAATCTTTTAGTTGACTCTTTTAAAATCATCGGAAATTATGACTGTTATTAGTTTTTTAACAAGTCATTTGTTTATATGTAACTCCTGTACTTCTTTGCAATTGCTCGATTTCGAGCAACATGTACACTAGTACTTATTTAATACGCAAGCAGGATTTTTGTGACAATTACTCCTCCGAAACTACTGAACCGATTGGCATGTTTTTGGTGTCATTGGAAAGAGCGTAACGTGAAGTTGTGCAGGAAACTTTCTTTTTAGGTAAATAATTAGAGAGTGAGGCCCTAAGGCCCTTTAAAGTTTCGCATTTCTCCATAAGATTAACATGGGAAACAAACATGGTTTTGAAACTCCAGCTGTTGTCAGAAATTAAATATTACATTTGCTTTGACATTTAATTGTAAACAGCCAGAACTGTCAAATCCCTGAAGAAGAACACATGTTGTTTATTGTAAACAGTCAATGTGTAAATGATGATCTATGTTGTATTAAAAATGTGTATAGTTTTGGATGTTGGTTTGTGTTTAATGATATAAGTTATTAATTATTGAATTTTTATTTTAAGGATTTGGCATATGAGTATGCCTATGATAAATAACTCCATTTCAGAGATCTGCCAGTTTTTGTCTAACACCGTTCTGTAGAATTTAAAGTAGCCTACACCCTACACCTACAAATTGGCTAAATAACTTAGGTACGGTACTTTATAAAAGCTGACAGCCTTTTTACGTTGACTTAAATTGTAAGCTTACCTTTTCCCGTCCATGGACAGTTTGATAGTTAAACATTAACCCTTTAAACTGGAATAGGACTGTTATGTAATTTGTGAGTATTTTTATCAGTTAATAATCTTTTAGTTGACTCTTTTAAAATCATCGGAAATTATGACTGTTATTAGTTTTTAAACAAGTCCTTAATTTATTTGCAACTCCTCAACTCATATACTTATTTGAAATTGCTCGATTTCGAGCAACATGTACACTAGTAGATATTAATTAATTACGTAACCGATTCTTTGCGTCAAAATTGTGGGCGACTGGGAAGTCGTAGAACGACGGGAGAGGGCTCAAATTAAAGGTCTCGATCCTGTGACGGCGGGAAAAAAAAAATTGAAATTTAAATGTGAAATTCCCTAAATTTGAACACAAAATTGGATATAACGTAAAATGTTCTCCATAAGAAATGCATTAGAAGCCATTTACTGCTGATTTTTGTTTACTTCAATACAGCTGATCGTGATTAATCATCAAACCAGTAAGCAATATTACATTTGGATTACTCATTTGCCAGTCAATTCTGCAATGTACGCGTATACGATATAAAACCAGGGATAACTTTAGGCCTACCTATAATAATAAATATTTTTTAGTTACGTCTTAGAATGTTGAAATCAATTATTTTACTGTGCAATTGGCAAACTTGTGTATTTTTAAGTAAATTAGTTAAGCGTGTGATAAGTAGTAGAATCATAGGAGATGGCTCAAATCAAAGGAATTAAACTTGGAATGGCTGAAAAAAATATGAAGTTTTTTTTCTTCTCACTTAACGGTTATTGTTGTGTTGAAGGAATGTTCAACATGAAATAACTACATTGACTAAATAATAATCGATTCAAGATTGTTGAAAACTTCTGCTTTGTTTTGATTTCAAAACATTTGTTTAAGATTTATTCTACACTTTTTTTATACTTACTAACATTTTTACTGAGATTTACTGTAGTGTTTACAAAAGGAGTGTGCACTTAGAAATAATAACTAGGTCGGGGTGCTAATTTAGCGGTTTTAACTAAGAACTAAGCTTATCTCAACACACCTGTATTTGCCTTTTCATATATGACGAAGACAATTTCCAATATTTTAATCAGGAAAGCCTTTTTATTATCAAAAGACCAAAGCTACCTTAGTGAACTAATATTTATTCACAAACATGTTTGCTGCCTTTAGCAGAGTTAAACCTTTGGAGTAATTTAAATTATTTATTAAAAATAACATCAACAAAAGCAAACAAAGACAAACGACAAACTATTTTTTACACAAAAGATATGTTGTACTGGGATATATATCTGATATATGTATTAGATTAATTTAAGTTTGTTTATACTGTATTACAATAGTTTGTTTTACATTTGAGCTTTTCAGGGACTTATGTCCCTTCAAGCCACTAGTAATATATTAATTACGAAAGCCGATTCTTTGCGTCAAAATTGTGGACGACTGGGTAGTCGTAGAACGACAGGAGAGGGTTCAAATTAAAGGTATCGATCCCGTGACGGCGGGAAAAATAGCGAAATTCCCCAAATTTTAACACAAAATTAGATATAACCTTTGACTTAGTCAATAATATAACGTAAAATGTTCTCCATAAGAATAGCATTAGAAGCCATTTGTCTGTTGATTTTTGTTTACCTCAATACAGCTGATCGTGATTTATCATTAAGCCAGTAAGCAATATTACATTTGGATTTAACTCATTTGCCAGTAAATTCTGCAATGTACTGTATACTATACTATACTATACTGTGTACTATATACTGTAAAACCAGGGATGACGTTACCTACAATTGAGACTTTTTTCGTTATGTCTTAGAATGTTGAAATTAATTTTACTGTGCAATTTGCAAATTTGTGTATTTGTATGTAAATTAGCCAAGCGCATGAAATTTAGTAGAATCGTGGGAGATGGTTAAAATCAAAGTAAATGGAAGTAGAATGGCTGAAACATTTAAGCTTTGGTTTTTTTTTTAAACATATGTTCACGAAGTTCACAAAATTATTTTACTTTGATTACATTTCTTCACATTTGTAGGTTATTGTTGTGCTGAAGGAATGTTTAACATGAAATAGCCCCATTGACTAAATAATCAACGATGCAAGATTAGTTAGAAAACTTCTGTTTTGTGTTTATTTCAAAACATATGTTGAAAGTTTATTCAAAACTTTTGTTTTAAATTTCATCCAACTAATATTATAAATCTTAACAGCTGTTTCAATTATACAAGTTAGTTGGTTCTGTTCTATGATGTTCAATAGCATTAAAGTTACAAGGATTACCAACAGGGTGCAGCTCTATTATTTCTTTTACATTTTTATGACAACAGCTAATTTGCAACCAAAAGGTGAGTGAGCGTAGCGAACGAACTTCAACCTGGAGGCGAGTTAGCGTAGCGAACGAGCTAACCTGAAGGCAAGTGAGCGCAGCGAACGAGCTCCAACCTAAAGGTGAGCGAGCGTAGCGAACGAGCTCCAACCTTAAGGTGAGTGAGCGTAGCGAACAAACTTCAACCAGGACGTGATTGAGCCATGCGAATGAGATAATCTTGAAAATTAAGAAGTTAAACGCTCCAAATCGTTTGCCTTTGCAAATACCCTCCACTTCCTCTACGTCGCGGACCTGTTTCCATCACTCCCTTAGACTTTTTAGGCATTGCGTTATATTACTCTAAAGTTATCAAATCTTGGTCTTCGGGTGTTGACCGCGTCGTTGAATAAGATAAACTAGAGGCCGACGTTTCGGATGCGTAGCAGCTATCCATCTTCGGGGCGAACTACTATTCAACTGAAGAAGAACGTTCCAGAACGTTCTACAAGACTCCGCATACCATCACCCCTCACCCCCACCAACTAATAAAATAGGACGACGCTCACGACTTTCTTCAGTTGGATAGTAGTTCGCCCCGAAGATGGATAGCTGCTACGCATCCGAAACGTCGGCCTCTAGTTTATCTTATTCAACGACGCGGTCAACACCCGAAGACCAAGATTTGACAATCTACAGTGACCGTGGAAGCTTATCATCTAGATTACTCTAAAGTTACTTGACATTTCCAACGCTCCAGGCCGTTTGCATTTGCAATTTCCCTCCACTTCCTCTACGTCGCGGACCTGTTTCACGCACTCCCTTAGCCTTTTTAGGCATGGCCTTGTAATATTCTATAGTTACTTGACATTTCCCACGCTCCAAAGCGTTTGCCTTTGAAACTTCCCTCCACTTCCTCTACGACGCGGACCTGTTTCCATTACTCCCTTAGCCTTTTTAAGCATGGCCTTGTAATATTCTGTAGTTACAAGACATTTCCCTTGCTCCAGACCGTTTGCCTTTGCAACTTCCCTTCCCTTCCTCTACGTCGCGGACCTGTTTCCGTCACTCCCTTCGCCTTTTTAGGCATGGCCTTGTAATATTCAATAGTTAAAAGACATTTCCCACGCTCACGACCGTTTGCATTTGCAATTTCCCTCTACTTCCTCTACGTCGCGGACCTGTTTCACGCACTCCCTTAGCCTTTTTAGGCATGGCGTTAAATTATTCTATAGTTACTTGTCATTTCCCACGCTCCAGACCGTTTGCCTTTGGAACTTCCCTCCACTTCCTCTTCGTCACGGACCTGTTTCCATCACTCCCTTAGCCTTTTAGGCATGGCCTTGTAATATTCTATAGTTACTTGACATTTCCCACGCTCCAGACCGTTTGCCTTTGCAACTTCCCTCCACTTCCTCTACGTCGCGGACCTGTTTCCGTCACTCCCTTAGCCTTTCTAAGCATGGCGTTGTATTATTCTATAGTTACTTGTCATTTCCCACGCTGCAGACCGTTTGTCTTTGAAACTTCCCTCAACTTCCTCTACGTCGCGGACCTGTTTCCATCACTTTCTTAGCCGTTTTAAGCATGGCCATGTATTATTCTATAGTTACAAGATATTTCCTACGCTCCAGCCCGTTTGCCTTTGCAACTTCCCTCCACTTCCTCTACGTCGCGGACTTGTTTCCCTCACTCCCTTAGCCGTTTTAAGCATGGCCATGTATTATTCTAAAGTTACTTGACATTTCCCACGCTCCAAATTGTTTGCCTTTGCAACTTCCCTCCTTTTCCTCTACGTCGCGGACCTGTTTCCATCACTCCCTTGGCCTTTTTAAGCATTGCGTTGTATTATTCAATAGTTTCTTGACATTTAACACGCTCCAGCCCGTTTGCCTTTGCAACTTCCCACCACTTCCTCTACGTCGCCGACCTGTTTCAATCACTCCCTAGCCTTTTTAGGCATTGCGTTGTATTATTCTATAGTTACTTGACATTTCCCACGCTCCAGACTGTTTGCCTTTGCAGCTTCCCTCCACTTCCTCTACGTCGTGGACCAGTGTCCATCATTCCTTAAGCCTATTTAAGCATGGCGTTGTATATTTCTATAGTCTCTTGACATTTCCCACACTCCAGGCCGTTTGCCTTTGCAACTTCCCTCCAATTCCTCTTCCGGTACGTTGTGGACCAGTTTCCACCACTCTGATACGACTCAGGAAGCAAGTGATACAAAATATGCCACAGAACATGAACAAGACGCAAGTGATACAACTTACTACAAGAGTGAACACACATTCTGAACTAACATTGCACGGGTTACCATGGTAATTAAAAATCATAATCACAAAATTTTAAATTCTAAAATGATTGGACAACTCTTAATTGGCTTTCTTGTAGGATTGACCCTCGGGTCTTACCACTCACACCAATGGGAGTAAACCGACGCCATGACGGCAGGCCACCTCCAGTTGGACACATACCACTCACACCAATGGGAGTACACCGACGCCATGACGGCAGGCCACCTCCAGTTGGACACATACCACTCACACCAATGGGAGTACACCGACGCCATGACGGCAGGCCACCTCCAGTTGGACACATACCACTCACACCAATGGGAGTACACCGACGCCATGACGGCAGGCCACCTCCAGTTGGACACATACCACTCACACCAATGGGAGTACACCGACGCCATGACGGCAGGCCACCTCCAGTTGGACACATACCACTCACACCAATGGGAGTACACCGACGCCATGACGGCAGGCCACCTCCAGTTGGACACATACCACTCACACCAATGGGAGTACACCGACGCCATGACGGCAGGCCACCTCCAGTTGGACACATACCACTCACACCAATGGACACGCCTTACCCTCTGGGAGTAATGTTACTTGTTTTTTCAAGTTCAAAATTATATTATAAATAAAATTTTAGTGTCAATACTAAAAGTGGATTTCTTTCAAGTTTAGTCTTTTGCAAAATTAAAGATTTTAAAACTACAATTCATTTGTAATGTGGCGTGTAGGCCTACATAACAAAAATGGCGTCCTAATAAATATAGACAATTTACTAATAATACAATATTTATTCAACACACATTTACTGTTATTACAAAAAAATAAGTTTCAGCTCATTGTTTAAAGATACATAATTATTCAGAAATAAACATAGCTTCTGAAATATTAAATTTTAGCTAATTTAAAACTACACAGTTATTTAGAAAACATAATGTATGAAATGTTCCTTGCAATTCCTAAACTGCAAGTTATTTATTTATTATTCTTTTACAAAATATTATAGACAAATAAAAACTTAATCAAATAAACAAAATCAAGTTAAACTTAGCGAGTTGATAATGTGAATGCACGCACACCAAGTAATGCTTCTAGTGATGCATCCACAGATAAGTTAACAAATACAATAACTTCATTCTTTGATCGGTTTGAAAAACTGTTTATGCAACAATCTCAACAAATAGGTTCCTTACTTGACCTACTTACAACTGTTCTTAAAAAGCTCAATTAATGGTTAAAACCTTGAAGATAGCCTTGTGGAATGCTAACGGCTTGGCACAGCGATGCCAAGAATTAAAACTGTTCATTGTTAAACATAAATTGGACATTATTCTTATTTCTGAAACTCACTTTACTGATTTAAACTTTTGTAAAATTCCAAATTTCAGTCCATACAACACTAACCATCCTAGCAATAGAGCTCATGGAGGTTATGCTATCTTGATTAAAAGTCATATCAAGCACCATGAATTGCCAAAATATCAGTTAGATTTCATCCAAAGTTCATCTGTTGTAGTGGAGTTTGAGACAGGCCCACTTACTATAAGTTCTATTTACTGCCCACCTAGACACAACATTACACGCCAACAGTTTAATGATTTCTTCTGCACTTTAGGCTGTAAATTTTTGTCAGGAGGAGACTACAATGCCAAACATCCTACATGGGGCTCCCGTCTGGCAACTCCTAGGGGTCGATTATTTTCGTGAATTAATGGATCAAAATTTAAAGATTTCTGTGTGTTTGAAGAGCGAAGAAGATTTTAATCTTGCTGTTGAACATTTCAACAAAACAGTTCAAGACTCCGCTTGGAGAGCAACTCCAGACCCGAATGAACATAATATAAAATCAGGAATAAGCTATCCAATTGAAATTAATAGGAAAATTGCCGAAAAACGCCGACTCCGTAGAATATGGCAAAACTCTAGAGATCAGACGGATAAAAGAAATCTAAACAGGGCCACTCAACAACTAAAAAGGTTGATGTTTAAATTAAACAATGACAGATTTCAAGATTTCACATCAAACCTTTCTCCATCTGAAGCTAGTGACTACTCCCTTTGGAAAGTTACAAAAAACTTAAAACGTCCACAAATTTGCATTCGACCTATTCTAAAAGAAGACGGTTCTTGGGCCAAAAACAACATCGATAAAGCAGATGTATTTGCTTCATACTTCAAGGAAGTGTTCAAGCCATATAATATTAATTCAAATGTTGAGCAAGAAATTTTGGAATTCCTCGATTCTCCAAATCAACTTGATTTACCAATAAAATTGTTCACACCATCTGAAGTAGCTAAAGTGATAAAAGACGATTTAAACGGTAAAAAAGCCCCCGGTTATGATCTGATAACAGGTAAAGTGTTGAAAGAGCTTCCTAGAAAAGGAATAGTTTTCCTTACAGTACTTTTCAATGCAGTTTTACGCCTTGAATACTTCCCAATACAGTGGAAGGTTTCACAAATTGTTGTTATTCCGAAACCTGGTAAACCTTTAAATCAAGCATCCTCGTATCGGCCTATATCTCTTCTTCCTGTGGTTTCTAAAGTTTTTGAAAAACTTTTCTTAAAAAGACTCCAAATTATAATTGATGAAAAAGAATTGTTGCCTTCCCATCAGTTTGGGTTCCACCGAAGGCATTCCACCATTGAGCAAGTGCATAGAATAGTGAATGTAATCAAGGAAGATCTTGAAAATAAACGTTTTTGTTCATCTGCTTTTTTGGACGTAGCCCAGGCGTTTGATAAAGTCTGGCACACAGGATTATTGTTCAAAATTAAAACTTTGCTGCCCCATACATACTATGGAGTGTTGAAATCGTATTTGTCCAAACGCTTTTTTCAAATTAAATATCAAGATATAGTTACAGATGTGCATGAAATTGAATCAGGTGTACCACAAGGCAGTGTTCTTGGACCTATTTTGTATATTTTGTTCACTTATGACCTTCCAAGTACTCAGGGTATTACGGTTGCAACATTTGCAGACGACACTGCTTTTTTATCATCAAATCAGGATCCTATTCTGGCATCATCAAACCTTCAGGCTGCATTAGACGATTTGTCTCAGTGGCTACAGAATTGGAAAATTAAAGTAAATGAAACAAAATCCGTTCAAGTTACATTTACTATGTCTACAAGAACTTGTCTCCCAGTAACATTGAATAATGTCATGCTTCCACAATCCAACGAAGTTAAGTACCTTGGTATGCATCTCGACAGACGGCTTACATGGCATTCACACATTTGGAACAAACGACTTCATTTAAATTTAAAAACAAACAAACTAAATTGGCTCATTGGTCGAAATTCAAAATTATCTGTTGAAAATAAATTACTTTTATACAAAATTATATTGAAACCTATTTGGACCTACGGTATCCAACTCTGGGGAACCACTTCCAACTCAAACATAGAAATAGTTCAAAGGTTTCAATCGAAAACATTGAGAAAAATGTTACAAGCACCTTGGTTTGTCACAAATAAAGTAATTCATCAAGATACAAAATTATCCTATGTTAAAGAAGAAATAAAGAAACGAAGTGAAAAATACCAAAGAAAATTAGAAACCCATCCAAATTTCCTGGCAGTCAACCTCCTCGACAATAGTGAAGCTACATATAGGCTCAAAAGAGTTAATCCAATAGACCTTCCAAATCGTTTTTAGTTAAACTTTTTAAAAGTTTTTTTTATGTTAGTGCACTTGATGGAGTGTAACTAACCCATGTTAAGATGGTTATAAAATTTACTTATTATTCTAGTATTGAATAGATTGTAAATAAATACTTGTTAAAAAAAAAAAAAAATATTATAAATGAGAAAGTTTGGATGTATGGATGTATGGATGGATGTATGGATGTATGGATGTATGTTTGTGACAAGTGAACGCGAAAAATACTGGTCGGATTGGGCTGAAATTTGGCATGATGATAGTTCACATTCCCGATTAACATATAGGCATATTCTTATTTCAAAAATCCTTTCGGGCTCCGCCCCAGTGGCTCTGGAGTTTCCCATGTTAACCTTATGAGAAATGGAATTATTGAATCTTAACAGCTGTTTCAATTAAACAAGTTGGTTCTGTTCTATGATGTTCAATAGCATTAAAGTCACAAGGATTACCAACAGGGTGTGCAGCACTATTATTTCTTTTACATTTATGACAACAGCTAATTTGCAACCAAAAGGTGAGTGAGCATTGCGAACGAACTTCATCCTAGAGGCGAGTTAGCGTAGCGAACGAGCTAACCTGAAGGCAAGTGAGCGCAGCGAACGAGCTCCAACCTAAAGGTGAGTGAGCGTAGCGAACGAGATCCAACCTATAGGTAAGTGAGCGTAGCGAACAAACTTCAACCAGGACGTGATTGAGCCATGCGAACGAGATAATCTTGAAAATAAAGAAGTTAAACGGGGCAAAGCCCGCGGGTTACAGCTAGTAACATTTAATTTGACACGTAATTGTAGTGTTTAATCTATACTTTGTATCGAGTGGAATAACCTTAACAGTTACTCTAGAGAATAACCTGGGAATAAAATTTGAAATAGGTTTGTACAGGCAATACATATATTCCTTTCATTAATTACTATAATAAATTCCAATGGGCGGAAAAATAAAATTGTTTGGAGTAGATTTTAACCAGGTATCTACTGTCTGTTGCTCCAAGGAAAAAAGGTTAAAATACAGGGTGAGTTTTAAGTGTCCCCCCCCAAACTTTTTCTTACATTTTTTCAAATATCAATCCCAGACCACTTCCAAACATTGTTGGGTAGTAAGTACTTCATTTTGACAAGGTAGTCATTTCCGGCCGCCATCTTGGATCCGCCATATTGGATGCAATTTTTTTTTTCAAATGTAAAGTTGGGGTTATGACCCATTATTTAGAACTACATTTTTACCCTCATTACAATGCCGCAAACAGTTTTTAAAAATCTTGATTCATTTTAAAGTTATGAGGGCTTTTTAAAACTTTATTTTTAGCCATTTTAACATTGTGCAATTACAAACTAAGACCATAATCTCAAAATATTGCTAGATAAAGATAAGTATACACTACCAGTAATTGTCGACCTATTTTCACTTGGTTATGACTGATGTTTTTTTTTCGGCCGCCATCTTGGATCCGCCATTTTGAAATGTGATAAATTATTTTAAACATGAAGGGGGTATTGTGACCCATCATTTCGAACTACTTGCAACCCCACCTTTACATTTGAAAAAAAATTTTGCATCCAATATGGCGGATCTAAGATGGCGGCCGGAAATGACTACCTTGTCAAAATGAAGTACTTACTACCCAACAATGCTTGGAAGTGGTCTGGGATTGATATTTGAAAAAATGTAGGAAAAAGTTGGGGGGGGGGCAATTAAAACTCACCCTGTAGATAGTAAAGAGAGAATCTATAACAGTAAACCCTAGAGGTAGTTTCCAATTCTTTATGTTTCACTAACCAAAAATATGTACCTATATCAATGCTGATGAATTTGTTTTCTTGATTGGTTTCATTAACATTATAATGGAACCCTAACCAGTGGCAAAAGAGTTAGTAATCAGTCGATGATTAGCTTTTTTAACTGTAGGCTAAATAAATAATATAAACGGTAAAATGTTTTCAAACAAAATTTACATCCATTGAATGAAAAATAATCTACTATTAACATGACTATAGCTGACAGCTGTCGGCTGTCTGTACATTGCGTCATAACAGCAGACAGCGCTATGTTATTAACTTAAAAATTATAACGGATTAGCAAATAAATACTTTACTATGGTCTTAACAAACCATGAACCCACTGAACGTTTAAATTGGCCTATTTTAAAGAGTGTATAAAATCAATCACAGCTTTAGGAGGAATACCACCACATAAGCTGACACAGAGAGTAGTTTATATTTTATGTTGATCAGAAACGAACTAGGGCAGCCTTTACACTAATTCAGTTGTGCATTTACAAAAGGAGTAGAGTTATAATATTAGAAATAATAACTGGGCCAGGGTACTAATACGAGTACATGTAGTATTCAAATCAAATCAAATCAAATCAAAATCATCTTTATTCATTTTTATATACAATATGTATACATAAATGGCGTCAATATAAAACTATTACTAAACTTAAAGACTAACATAGTGTTGCTTAGTTTTTGTATGGAATTCATTAAAACTATAAAATGCACCTTCAATTAGAAAAGATTTTAAAACATTTTTAAAATTGCCAGAGGTTATTTTATTTTTAATTGAAATTGGTAGGCTGTTAAAAAAGATAATCCCATTATAGCTTGGCTTCTTTTTAAAAAAACTCTTTGTATTGTAGCACTGTATCAATTCTGACACATAGATAATTTTATTCTGAGTTTGTTTAAATATTACAATAGTTTGTTTTACATTTGAGCTTTTTAGGGACTTATGTCCCTACAAGCCACTAGTTGATCAATATAAAGCCCAAAGTACACATGAACTTTTGTGAAAACCACAAGTCACACCCCCATAAACCATATACTTAAAATGTTCGTCATGACGAGAAAACTAGCGCTAAACTATCCATTATTTCATAAACTGCCCTTAAAGGTCGTAATTGCTTTCCAAGGAAACATAGGAAAGTCATAGAACGCCACCAAGTAGCAGAAATCGAGATTTTTAAAAATATTATCGTTATCATCCTATATAAAAGAAGAACACCTACAATATGAAGATTCCCACAAACAATGAACAAGGATGTTATCGGAAGTGCTACTATTTTGTAGGAAACACGGACTTAACTTTATGATGATTTGCAAAGGAAACCCCTCTAAGGCCGAATTAATCCGGTACGGCAAGGACATTATATATGTTTTCATAAAAGTCAAGTGATTTTAAAATAATATCCAAGAAACCTTAATAAAACTTGCATTGAAGGATTCGCATTATTCACATTCAAGGGAAACAAAAACCCATCTGAACAACATTAGGCCTTACAATTCTGCATATTTTCAGGTAAATATAACTTACGTTATAACAGTAACTAGCCAAATTAATGCCAATTGAGGCAAATAAAATTGTGACAGAGAGGTTATGCAGAAAATCAGGCAGTTCTTAAGTACCTATTGTAAACAAAATTGTATCTCTATAAAAAAATTACTGAAATTTGTAAACGTACTGGTGACAATGGGTAGTACCATGCTGACTACGTTATCATTGACGAAGATCACCTATCATTGACATCATCATGGATCATTGACATGGACTACCTGTACCTAATGTGGGAATAAGTGGGAAATATAAGTGGGGAATATAAGTGGGAAATATTTGTAGAATACACTAAAAACCAGATCAGCTTTTGAAAAATGGTAAAATATTTACAAGAAATGTTTAGGCTATTATATGGAAATGCTAGGTACGTTCCTTTTATGAGTTTAGTCTTTTAAACTCATCGGAAATTATTACTTTTATTAGTTTTTAAATAAGTTAATAATTGTTTGTAAATAACTACTTTACTTCTTTGCAATTGCTCGATTTAGAGCAACATGTACACTAGTCGTTAATTATACTAGCACATTTTTGACGTGAGATAATAGCACGTTTGAAAAACAATGATAATGACATCAATACACACATTAGGAATTTATTTGATAAGAAAACTCCTTAAACGATCTATTTTTAGCCTTTAAATACTACCCTGTGTACGCCACTATCTGCCCTGTATTTTGCTCATTTTCTTTACGCTGCCTCTACCCTAATCACTAATTCAACTGAACAAAGTAAAAATATGTGTGTTATAACATTTTGGATCTATGGTATTGCGTTTTAAACCATAATAAAAGCTAAAATACAATTTAAGAGTGTTACTGAGAGAAAGTCACGCGACCCTGTAATTTTTCTACCTTTTTTCTATCCCACCAACACATCTTACGCTAGTTCTAGCCCGTAACAGTTGAACACAATATTTCAGGCAAGTCCTAGATCGTACTAAGAAATAATGTACAGACAAAACTCTAATTTTATTTATATAGAAGATGTCTCGTGTTCACATAATCTCTCAGTGAACTGATAATTTGTCACTACTTAGTAATGCTATCATACTTCATTTAAATATTGATATCAGTAAACCAAACTATGAACATCGGGTTTTATATGTAACTAGCTGTGTGCCCGTTCTACGCACGGGGATCTTATAGTACCGTAGTCAGTTGAAACCTTCTTATATTAAGATTAAGAATAGCAGTTAGTTTGCATATTTGCAGATATGCTGGCAAAACTATTATATATAAACCTTCGCAAATACAGTATCTGACAGTTCAAGCCAAAATAAATGCTTCGCAATTAAATGTCACCCGGATCGTTATGGTCCATATGTCCAATGATTAAACTAAAAAATGTTTTATAGATCCATGAAGCGTAGCCCTAAAGTAGGCATATAATTGAAAGTTACTTTCCACATCGGTTAACTTAAACGTATTTAAAGTACTACCTCAACCTCACCATTTAACACTTTATTCCGGTTGACATTTTCAGTATCAAAGGTGCTCTTGTCCATTCCGTGAAACACTGAGAAATAAGGACATTAATGCGTTACCAACAGACATACACACATTCTTGAACTGTTAGGGGCCTCCTAGTTCATATGATCTTGGCGGCTTCATTGGCAATACAGTAAATAATGCAAATGACATAGCAATGGAACATTTCCAAAAAGCAAAAATACTGTAAAATGGCTGTTATGTATATATTGACGTTTACATATTGTTAATCAACGTACATGATAAATACTTTAATCCTTTAATACATTTTTTTATGGCGACCATTCATAGTAGGTGAGCCAAGTATGAATGGAGATGAGTGTAGGATGAGTGGCACGATCTTGAAGTCTTGTTAGTGACTAAGGCCGACATTCCTTAGCTGTTAATTAATAGCCCATACAGCGAATGGCAACCAAGGGACCTACAGTTTATACTGTAGTTGAATTGGAACCAAATTTTTTTGCATTGGTATTTATGAATTGGTATAATTATCAGAATAGCACTGCGGGTAGTCGTAGTACTCACTCGTGCGGACGTTAATCCACACCAGGGAGTATCGCATCCACAGTGCATTCCTATAAATATCCACAATTCGTGACCTCCTAGTAGCTGGATTACAGGACGACGCCACCCGTCCCAGTCAAAGGATTATGTGATCTAGTTTAAAAGGAATATGACCTTTCTGTCATGACAGTAGCTGCTTAAATAGTATTTTCTCTTTGTACCATATTTTACAGCCAAAATGTCGTGTTATTTTCAATAATGTTACTAATTCAGTGCGCCAAAGTCCGTAATATAGGCAGGTGCAAATAATTTGTCAAGATAGGTACCAAGGCAATGTTTCTAAGTTTGGATTTTATTAGACACAATAAGAGCAGATATTTCTACATAAATATTTGATATTTTGTAGAATAATATGATAAAGTGTAGGCAAAAGTGGCTAAAAAGGCACACACCAACCCGTACAATAGATATAAGATAGTTCAATAAGAAATAGTTTAAGAATTGCTGTGATAAAAGGATTTTCCACTGATTTCGTAATGGAACGTTATATTGCAAAACATGACAGGATAAAGAAGAAAATCAATTTTAAAATCAGAAAATAACATTGCAAATACTTATTTAGTAGAATTCAACTCCCAATAAATATGTGTTGTTTGAAATACAATTTAAAAATGAACAGCTGTTTCATTAAAAAGTATTATTCTCATGGCCAAAATGTAAACAACTCTGTGGAGGGATCTTTAAAGGCTTCTGGGGCAGAGTCCTAAGGGATTTTGCTTAGTTTTTCTTTTGATAACTCATCTACAGACCAAGACCTTTCTTTGGACACCTCTACCAAGTTTCTACGCCCAACCGTTCTCTCAAATTTAAAATATTTAGATTCCTCCATGTTAATCTTATGGGAGAAACTCCAACTTTGATGTCCTGTGGGGCAAAGCCCGAGGATATTTACTACATGAATTGGTGAAAGGGGGCGTCTACGCAAAAAATTCTTTATTTTGACACGTCGTTTGTAAAAATCCGTCCATTATTAACGGAGGAGTAGTGTTTTGTAGAAATTGCCTTCACGTATTATATATAAGGATGCCTTTATTTATCAAGCTGTTCTCTCAAATTAGTTGAGACAAAGTTTGACATTAAACATTTCGAATCCTCCATGTTAAACTTGGTGTGTAATAATATCAAATGTTAATAAAAATATCTTATGGTACTCCTTATACAGGGTGTCCCGGAACTCTCTACCAATATTTTAGGGCATTGTTCCTGGGTAAGAAACATATCTAAATATCATATTTAAATTGTCCGGAAGTCCTTAGTTACTCAGATAGCCGCCATTTTGTTTTTTTCACTTATTAATTTTTTTCTGAAAATTGGTTAAACATACGAAGTTGAAACTTTGCACAAACATTTATGACAACTAGACAAAGCTACAAAAAAATTATGACGATTTTTCAAATTCATAAAACAAAATGGCGGTTGTTTAAAGTTTTGTTTCTTAAATTACTCGAAAACCGTTGATGTTACAAAAATTTTACAAGAATAACTTTTTTAAGACAATTTTATTACAAATCGATCGACACCTTAATCTTTAAGATCGAACGAGTATTAACTGAGATATGGCAGTTTTAGTGATACGTGACCGCTTTCAGCATGCGCTGCAACTAATATCCGGCGGTCACGTATCACTAAAACTGCCATATCTCAGTTAATACTCGTCTGATCTTAAAGATTAAGGTGTCGATCGATTTGTAATAAAATTGTCTTAAAAAAGTTATTATTGTAAAATTTTTGTAACATCAACGGTTTTCGAGTAATTTAAGAAACAAAGTTTTAAACAGCCGCCATTTTGTTTTATGAATTTGAAAAATCGTCATAATTTTTTTTAGCTTTGTCTAGTTGTCATAAATGTTTGTGCAAAGTTTCAACTTCGTATGTTTAACCAATCTTCAGAAAAAAATTAATAAGTGAAAAAAACAAAATGGCGGCTATCTGAGTTCCGGGACACCCTGTATATAATACGTGAAGGTGGTTTCTACGAAACACTACTCCTCCGTTAATAATGGATGGATTTTTAAAAACGATGTGTCAAAATGAATCGACATCATTCAGTTAGTCTATATAATTTTAAGTACTCGGACTCCTTTTACCATCGGCACAGAAAACATACTACTATCTGATTGGACCGTTAATACCCTCTAACATTGAACCAAACTATGCCCAACTTTATGTATACGACGTAAACACAGCTGTTACTACATTGTTTGCGCTTCCGTTGGTAACGCAAATATTTAGAGCTCGATATAATACTAGGAGCAGCACACTACTTACTATTACCCAGGGTTCATTGAAATCGTATTGGTGGATCTTTTGCAGTTTAACACTTTACCTGCTCTGGTTTAAAAAAAATGCTAAATTTTTATAATTTTTTAGTAGTGATTTCTATATGTCCGCTATTTTACCAGTGTAAAGCAGATTAATCTATGATTTTATATAAGAAAAAATATCTGTTTGTTGAGAAGGCACGTTCTAACTTCAAAGGGATGTATATCCGTTTTTGATTTTTCCTTCGTCTTGTCGCGTCAGTTCATATCGTACATATGTACTTCTGTGCCAATGAATAACCCTCTATCATAGTTTTGAGAAATCGGTTGTGGGGTTACTGTTAAAGCTACAATTCATTGACATGGGGGATGTCAGTTAGTTGTCTCAGCCATAGGCTACATAAAGTTGTCAATTAATCTCTCTACGTAATGTTAGGGGCTTACTCGTTTATATGGTCATGTGGCTTCTTTTGCAACAAATGATGCAAATAAAATGGCAATGTGGCATTTCCAAAAAGCAAAATAAATACTGTAAATTGTCTGTTACGTAAATACTAGGTGTACAATGCAGTTGTCTGCTTGCAATATTGAGCGGAGCCAGCATATTCAATATCAATGATTTTTTTGCATTTTAAATAGAATGCCTATTTGCAGAGGTATCCAAAGTCAATCATAAGTCAGGATTAAGTGAATGAATCGTCTACTTGCAGGAACCGTATTCTATGTTTCATCTGGTTCTCATAAATTAAATGTCTACTTGCAGTATCCAATGCCAATGATATATTTGGTTCGCATAAATGGAATGCCTATTTACAGATTCTAAAGTCAATAGTACGTATGGTTCACGTAGACGGATTGTTTACTTGTAGTATCCAAACCCAATGGTACATGTAAATGAATAGTCTACTTGCAGTATCCTCAATAAATCAATGGTCCATTTATTTTGTTCACATAAATAAAATGCCTAATTGCAGTATCCGAAGTCAATGGTAGGCTTAGGCCTACTTCTGCTTCACTTATATGGGATGTCTATGTGCAGTATTCAAAGTCAATGATACGTCGGGTTCAAGTCAACGAATTGTGTTATATTTGGTTCACATTAGTGGAATTCCTATTTGTAGACTGCAAATAGGAATTGAACATGTTCCAATCAGATAGATATTCAAAGTCTACATTAATTGCACGTCTTGCTCACATAAAATGCTGTAAGTTATTTACGGATTCCAAACGCAATATGGTGCATCAGCCTAATTCCGGCAACCCTTATTATTGGTTTAAGTCCTGTGGTCCGAATATTACCATTTCAGATTTATACCTTCCCATATGGTTGGTTACATGACTGTGCCAAATTTCCTGCAGATCGCTTAAGCCTGTCAGGTGGAGCCTGACCTGTATTTGTAAAACAATGGCAGTGAGTGTAGTATAAGAGCTTCGCTTCACTCCGCTCAATAATTTCGATACTGCAAATGAATCATGGTAGGCCTAAGCAATACCTGTATTATTAAAAGGCAATAACGATTATTATTATATTATTATTACCCATTGTATGTAGAATTTGCTTTTCTTTATTTTTTTCAATGTCTTCTTTCTTCATTATTAAAAAAAGAATCATTTATTTGTACAGAAGACTTATTTGCATTGAACATTCATAAAACTCACCAATTCAATTACCTCAATAACTGTTTACCAGTATTATTGTTGTGAGGGATTGGGGTTAGCCTCACTTAGTATAGGCCTATAACTTAGGTCTAGTTTTATTTTAGCAGTTAAAAGTAAGAAATTGTCGTCAACCACTTTCAAAATTTCCCTATTGTGCAATAAAATTTATCAATACAACTATTTTATTGTCTAAGTTACACCATTTAGTCTTAAACCTTACCTGTAAACCACGTGGTTGTGATTTCATTTCGTAAAACGATTTTGTATTTTTAGCTACAAGAACATTTTTTACAAAGTTTCTTGCAAATCAAGGGCGGTGTGATTTTTGTTGGTATAATTATGTTGTAGTGTTTTTTTAATGACCTCGTTTTATCTTCTCCTTCTCCAAGCAACATAAACTTAGGCCTAATTAGTTAACTATTCATTGTTGTTAAAAAGAACAGAACCATTTTACAATTAAATATAAACGGCATGGAGTTTAATCACTCAATATAGAACTGATTGTTAATCATTTCGTATTACATACAATATACTATAATATGCTCTTTAGTATTATCCAATTTTTTCTTTTGTACTGTATTTATCATGTGGTAGATTTGTTGACTAATGTTGAGGCTCTTGTTTACTTTTTAGTGTTTACTCGCAAATAATGACATGGCGACCAATTAACCCATAAGGCCCATGTTAAATTTCCAAAAGTTTGCATTCATGTAGGGAAAAGTCCTATGGTCCGATTTGTACCGTTTCAGATTTATACCTTCCCATGGTTGGTTACTATGACTGTGTTAAATTTCATGCAGATCGCTTCAGCCGTTCAGGAGGAGTATTTGTAATAAAAAAGCAGGAGTGTAGTATAAGAGCTTCGCTCGCTTCGCTCGCTCTGCTCAATTAATTTGTCTGTATACGTAACTAGCCAAATTAATGCCAATCTATCTATCAAGTATGACAATATGTATAATTTTACACTACTTTTTAATGAAACAGTATGTATTTCTTGTAATTTCAAGAAATACATAATGGTAATTTGTAGGAAATTTTATTCTCTTTCAGAATATCACGCTCCACTTTGGTCGATTTCCTCGCCATTTCAAAGTTATTTGCAAAAACGTTAAGCAACCTCCAAATGTATAGTAGTGAGAAAATACTGAATTAAAGATGTTGTTCTTAAGCTTTGTACAATTAAATCTACAGTTCTACTGAACCGATTTTATTAATTAATAGGACATTGGATAGCCTAATTTGTGAATACACTGTATTTGCACTGTAATATGTCTATCACTAAGACTCTAGTTAACATATATCTATTAGGCAAACTGAAACTTGCTTATTGTGCAGGATTGATGCGGCGGGGTTGTTAAATTTACTATCAAATTGTCTTTACCCTACTCTCCTGGGTCTCTTGAAAAATGTTGGTAAAAATTAATTTCACGTGTGAATTAAGCGACTTTCTCGCTTTGGATAAAATTGCCGTACTCCACTACACAATGCCCAATAACAGTTTGACTCAAACGAGAAATACCCACATGGCAGTGCTTTATACATAAAAGTCCTCACATAGTTATGAAGTACTCATTTTAACAGTATTTTGTGTGTGTACTCACTTGGATGATCAAAAACAATAGTCCTCAGATAGTCAGTAATTATTCAACTAACGGTCATTTTGTATGTGTCCTCAGTGCGTTGGACTATTTTCATGGTCCTCACAAAGTATGGTCCGTAAATATATGTAGAATTGATGTATGTAGAAATTGATACATTTACGGATGATACTGCAATTTTGTCTGTTCATCGTGATCCAGTTCAAGCTTCTCTAAATTTACAGCAAAATCTGAACATAATTACTGATTGGTTTAAAACATGGAGTTTCAAAATTTAATGAAACTAAATCTGTCCACATTCCTTTGACTCTAAATCAAAATTCTTGTCCTCCTGTCACAATAAAAAACACCCAACTTCCTGAAGTAACTGAGGTTAAATACTTAGGTATCCATTTACATAGGAAATTAACTTGGAAAACACACATTTGGAGAAAACGGCAACAACTAAATTTAAAATCTAATCAGTTAAATTGGCTCATCAGAAGAAAATCAAAACTTAGTCTAGAAAATAAATTATTGCTATATAAAACGATATTGAAACCAATATGGACATACGGAGTGCAACTATGGGGTTTGGCGAGTACTTCAAATATAGAAATTATCCAAAGATACCAATCAAAAATGCTGAGAAAGATAAAGAAGATAATAAACTAAAATTATGCCTTCGACATTCCTTAGTTCTCAAAATTTTCTTTCTTTCAACACAAAAATCGTGAAAATCCGTCAAGTGGTTGATTCAGAGTCGTTAAATAAAAAACCCTGTTAAGTTTTAATATTATAAATAGACTAGGTGAAACCCGTCGAAATCGACGGTTACTTCCAAGGTTTACGCTAATTCGTCTAACTGCGATAAATTGAGTGAATAGCATTGTTTAAAGGAAAAACATTGTAGCATTGTAATAAATGTAAAAACAATAATGATATTAATTGATTTAGTTACAAAAATGGTTGATCATTCAATGATTAAAATATTTCCCTTACCGTACGTCATCGGAGTTATTATTAGTATGTTAACTGGTATCTCTTCTTTTGGAAGAACCTTTAAATAGTATTAAAATCATATTGGTGGATCTTATGTAGTTAAACACTTCCGCGATTTCATCAGTGTAATGCAGATTAATCTATGATTTTATTTGAGAAAAAATATCTGCTTGTTGAGAAGACACGTTCTAACTTCAAAGGGAGTTTTCCTTCGTCACAACGCGTCAGTTCTTATCGTACTTCTGTTCAACAAATAACCCTCCAGCATAGTTTTGAAAAATTGGTTGAGGGGTTACTGTTAAAGCTGGAATTGCGTGACATGGGGGATGGCAGTTAGCTGTCTCAGCCTTATCATTTTCATAAAGTTGTCAATATAATCTCTCTACGGAATGTTAGGTGTAGTGGAATGTACTTGAAGTGAAGTTGGCTTTTATTCTTGAACTTTTAGGGACCTCCTTGTTTAAATGGTCGAGCAGCTTCATTGGCAACAAATAATGCAAATAACATAGCAATTTAACATTTCCAAAAATAAAAATAAATACTGTAAATTGGCTGTTACGTAAATATCGACGTTTACATACATTGTTAATCAACGTATCTTATAAAGGAAGTTTCCATTGTGTACCACAACCTTTTGTTGCTAGTTGGTTCAAATTAGCTGTTGTAATAAATGCAAAAAACATAATAGTGCTGCACCCTGTTGGTAAGCCTTACTTTTAATGCTATTTAATATCATAGAACCGACTTGTACAGTTAAAATGGCTGACAAAATTCTTTTATTCCCTTAATATGAATACTCATAAGGCTAACATGAGAAAATCCAGAGCCAGAGCCACTAGGGTGGATCCTGAAAGTGTTTTGAGGTAAGAATATGTCTATATATTAATCGGGAATGTCAGCTATCATCACACCAAATTTCAACCTTATCGGTTTAGTATTTACTTAAGTATGTATCTGTCTCATGCAAAAGAGACAATGTTGGTTCTTTGAAAATGCCAAATGGTATCACTCCTACCATTTAATTCAGAAACAAAATATAACTGTATAACTTAACTCGATAATAGTACGTTTTGGTTAACTAATACCGTTCATACTTATTTAGGCTACCTACGATACAAAACCAGTGATAGATTTTAAGGTACAGTAAAAGAACGTGTTTAATGGTTTGCACTGTAAACAAAAAAACTATTACAACAGTTACAAACCGAATAATTTATTTTTGTAAAAAAATACAACCGACTTCAAACGCTCTAAAAAGAATGAAATAATTTCAATAAAGTAAACTTTTGTATTAGGCAAGCTCACGCATTTTAAGTCGGCGCTGCTCTATGATGATTTTTGATACAAAATTGAAAGAGGGTGTCCATATTGCAGGTGACTATCTATAACTAAAGGTGTTAATCTGCATGTCTTTTTCATAGTTATGCGTTAAGTGTTATTTTATTACCGTAATCAGAGATCGGCATTATAGTGGTATTAACGAGTATCTTTAAAAAGATTATAACGCATTTAAATGTTTCTAACTTGGAAAAGTAACGTTTTAATACTAAACTAGCTTCTTTTCCCTATCATAATATCAAACTAAATTATTTTCCTATTCATATAGAACATTTGTGTGTGTTATTTTCATAATGCATTTATTCTGAAGTAAACATCAAATACAAGAAAATATTTCCTTTAATATACAAACAAAAGAGTTCAGTATGTTTTTGATATATTTATGTTATCCAGCTACAATTTATTGATTTTCAAAATACACACACAATATTTAATTTCAATCATATTTGCAGTTTGAGCCGCGCCGACTTGAAATACGTGAGCTTGCCTAATACAAAAGTTTACTTTATTGAAATTATTTCATTCTTTTTAGAGCGTTTGAAGTCGGTTGTATTTTTTTACAAAAATAAATTATTTCATGATTTTTAGTGACTGTATAATTTTTTATATATTAATTACTTGAGGATTTTTGATTAGCAAAACTGTTTGAAACAATCAAAAGTTCCACAGAACAATCATTATTTTAAAACTGCTTGAGTCACCTGTTCAGGTTACTAATCGATGGGTATGAAAATAAACATCTTTAGATATTCCTTAAGAAAGAAAGAGTTGTCCATTACATTAGGCCTAGTGAACAACTAATTAATTGTCTTTTCTAGATACATTGAAATGTCAGACATAATCGTTTCCTGCAATAGGTGTCCTACATTATAAAAAGAAATACAGTAACGTCTCAAGCCTTTTGGAACAATATGAAAGTTATTCCCAACGAGCACATAATATAAATAGAGAGGACACGCTGCTAAAGCGTTGTACACAGGAGTGTCGCCAGTCCAGAGCGCCCCAACCCAGCCAAGATGGCGGTCGGAAGCATGAATCACCACACTAGCGAGCGTCGAACTACGCGGTGGTGCATCCGACAGTCCACTGTACTGTATAGACGCACGTCGTATAAACGCACATACAGACATACAGTATTTGTTGTAAATCTTGTATTTTTTACAATTATAACCGTAGTAAGGTGTAATCTGTAGAGTTGAATGGTGATATTTAACATATTTTGTATTGACTTCATTTTATTTAGTTATTTAGCTTAGTTTCAACAGTGAATTATTTAGGTTAGGATAAAGTAATGCCGCAAACTTGTGCTGCCTACGGATGCAATAATAGAGGAAAAACTAACTATGTTACTTTTCACAGGTAAGTATTAATATTAGCAGGAATAATAGTTAATTAATTTTGATCTAATAACTAAAATATTCGTTTGTGTTTCCTCTTAATCTATCAATTCAAAAATGTCTTATACCAGAGGAAACTGTAATCTTGATGGAAACTGGAATGAGAAAGTGAAAAATACTTCTAGTAGTTATTAATAAACACGAATAAGCTATCCATTATACATGTAACAACTCTATACTATATTTTGGTAAAATAGTAACACTGTTACAATTTACTTAAATCAAAACACCTACTACATTAACTGCTTAATCTAATTTTACTTAACACCTCAGTATCTGTCCCTTGTTTTTAATATTTTTATTTATAACGTCTTCTTCTGCATAGGCTAGTGTCTATTTTAATAAAAATGTAACAGGGATATGAATATTTTTTCATGTATTGTTTTTGGCCATTCTATTTTATTGCGTGTTGCATGACAAGATATATTTACTGTACGTGTTTAATGATCGTAATAAAGGATCTGACTCTTTCCAAGTAATATTGTCATATTTTGTAATATTGTCCAAGTAATACTGATAGGCTTTGTTGCACGATCTATCAGAAAACAAATAATTTGCAATGACTGTCGTGACCTTTTAGTCAAAACGTCGCCATCCTCTGTGGATACCTTGATTTCTGTTAAGAATAGAGGTGGACTAATTGAACCGTCAGATGCAGTCATAAAAGTGTGCAGACTTTGTGAGTCAGTTTTTAGGAATAAAATAAATATAGACGGCAGGAATATTCCCAACGACATAAATATACTACAGAAAATGACCACTACTGTTATGGCACAGTTTATAGGGATACTACTTTTTTCTGGAGACCATTGTTTTCAACATGAAGCCGACCAAAACCACCACAATTTACTACTATGTATATGCAAGAAATATTTTACTGCAAGATTACATCATTTTAGCAATGAATTCAATGATCAAATCCACACAAGCAGAATCAGAAGTCATCTCAATAAAACAATCACCTTTCTTGGTCAGTGAAGATTAATAAAGAATTCTATCTGTGTATAATAAACTATTGCAAAACTACAACCAGAATATAATTTAACACTTCCCATATAAGTTCTTTCCTTAATTCGTGGTTTAACTTGGTAGTTTATCTAAAATGATTTATAATATATGAATAAGCTTTTAGAAATGTATATGAAATGTATAACAGACAAATTACGCACTACTTTGAAATATTTTCAAGCTTTGAGTATTTATTGGATGTTTATAACATCACATGAAATACTGTATGTTCATTACTAACATAGTTTTGCTAATATTAAGTATAATAGCAGTGTTTACAATGTAGTAACAATCCTACTTTCAAGTTGCCATGTTAGAAATATCCAGTGATGCCCGATCGAGACCCACACGGGCCCCGCGCGGCGGCAGAAATGAGTAAGTATTTACCGTTATTTAGCTCGCCCTAACTCCTAAACTAAAGCTCCCACAAAAAAATGTTTCAAGTGAGAAAATTACCTCATTTAATGATCTTGACGTTCATAAAACCTAAAACTCACCTGACCAAAAAATAAAAAATTTCCTCACAGAGTAACTTTTTGATGTCAAAATCTATAATTTTAAAAACATTACATTAGTTATCGTTGATTAATTAAAAAATTAATACTTCGGATAAAATTAAAATAGTACTGTTCATGGAAGAAGGACCTAACCTTCAACTGTGCAAAATTTGAAAATTTTATGTGCACTCTAAGGCTGGTTTTATGCACCGCGACAGTCGCGTGTCGCGTGTCGCGGCGCGACTCAAGTTCTATTGAGTTAAATGGGAGCATTTATGCACCGCAACAGCGACAAACTGCCGCGCGAGCGACTCGGAGATCTCTAAATACCCGCGACAGGTTTTAGAATCGCAGCTTCAAAAAATGTGTCGCGCGCGGTTCAAGTTCTATTGGATCAAATGGGCACGTTTATGCACCGCGACAGTCGCGGCGCGACAGTAGTATTTTTCATACTCCACGTGGTACATTCTCCATATATTTATATTGATTAATGTTAATAATTAGTATATAAATGAGTTCTTTACCCTTTATTTGTAACATAAATGACATCATTATATTATGTAATGCCATTTTTAAGAGGGTTGATTCAATTCCAACTGTAAATTGTATGTGTTGTTTAAATAACTAGGGTTTTGTCATTAACGTGTACAACACTACAGGGTCTATATTTAAACAACTTAATAATCACTTCTACATCACAAACACAACACACAACATTGGATTGAGAACAGACTGATTTCTTTAATTCCCCCACCACCGGATGTGAGTTTACGCGACAAAAAAGTGTCGCTGTCGCGTGACATTTTGGTCAGCCGCAAGACGTGGCGCGACTCGTGACTCGCGACTGTCGCGGTGCATAAAACCAGCCTAAAGGTGCATTGTCCCTGAAGCGACTCTTGCGATAGTAGCTGAGCGATAGTAGCTCAGCGATAGTAGCTGAGCACTGGTTAGCGTTGTTTCAAATGGGACCATTGTCCTTGACGCGACTGCGACTGGAGCGGCTAGCGGCTGAACACAGCGACTGTAGCGGGTCTGCTCTGAGGGGAGTCAGAGTCGCAGTCGCTGAGCGATTTGTAGGTGTGGACGGGTTTTGGTCGTAATGTCTTCAAAGAATACAAAACTGCTTTTTACCCCTGAAGAAGATATGAGATATGTACATAATATTAAATCACTACTATTATAAATTATAAATATAAAAAAAAAACTTTTTGAAAATGCAACGTTTTTAAACGCACTATAAAGTACAGAATATGTATTGAAGAAATACTTGAAGATTTAAAGAAAAACGAGGGGCGCATACTAATTTTACAATTATCTTCACCTATTGAACTATTATTATCCATTGCATGCCCCCACGTTTTTCGTTTTAAATCTTACAAGTATTTATTCTCTCCACATATTTATAAATTATTTTTACTTTTTAGTGCGTTTAAAAAAGTGGTATTTTTTAAAATTATTTTTATTTATAATTATTTTATACTTTTAGTCTTTAATGTGTAAATATGTTAAATCTATTTTACATGGCCTGTTAATACATAACAAAACACTTATCTGTAATCATATGTTTTATCTACCTTTTAGCTGCTTATTTTATATTTAGAATCTCTCGGGAGCAGAACCTGTTCCTCTTAACCTCTGCACTTCGAACTGTCAAATTTGAGTATTTACAGCTGACTTCAATTGATATATTTAGGGCTACATTCTTCCAAAATTTAAACATGAAAAATTTGTAAGCCCATGGGGCTTAGCCCAAGGGAAATATGAAAATTAAATGATATAATATTGCATTGTCATCCATTTGTGAGCTATTTTTAAAGGTTCAATTCTCTAGCTCGTCGGGAAGTTGGTTATTGATTGCAAAGTTTGTACCGGACAAGAAAGTGAGCTAATAAAAACGTTTCAAAATTAGCTGGTGTCATGGCACTTATACAGTAGCACCAATTCACTTGAAAGTCAGCAAACTAATGAACAGAATCGCTCTAGAACAATCGCTTCAGGGACAATGACATGGTTAGCTACTATCGCTGAGCTACTATCGCTGAGCTACTGTCGCTCAGCTACTATCGCAAGAGTCGCTTCAGGGACAATGCACCTTAAGGCATTTAAATCACGGTGTATTCTGTGCGTGTTCAATTAAAAGTTGTTCACTGCCGCGACCCAATTCGAGCCCCTTGACCAATTCAATATGGCGGAACTGGCGACACTAAGCAGGGTGGTATAGCCCCTCTATTTATATTATGTGCTCGTTGGTTATTCCTCAGCTACCAGCACTAAAAAATCTCTCAAAAGTGGAAAATTGGTCGTTAACACCATAGTACATTTCGTATAGTACCTTTGGAAAATATTATATGAAAGATTGGTTCAGCTAAAAGTGGTGTAAGTCATGAAGGGGGTTTTGTTTGCTCAAGAAATAGCCTAGTCGAAATTGCAAATCATCTTCCTCTAGGACTTTCCGAAGCAGGCATAATAGTATTGATATGATATAGTAACTGGGTAGAGAATATCAATAAACATTCCACATCTGCAAATGCATGTTTAGTAGGCTAATTAAAATATTTAACACTTTTAAGACAATTGACGATTATGCACTGTCACACTTCTTAGGTCGTGTAAGGAGTAATTGCATTTGATTTATATTTAGGCCTGTTTTACGAATGCTTTGGTTTTCACAATACACCTTTATTTGTCAATATCATACAGCTATTCACTGAAACATATATGTTTTTGTAAGTCAGAATATTTAATACTAAAAACAGAATTACTGTATACACAAATCAGGTCAAACGTTGAAATACATTTTTTATAGTAACCAAAACAAAATGCATTTTTCTCAATGTAATTCATTTAGGCTCCATGGCAAGAAATAGTTTATTGATCAATATGAAGCAACTGTTTCATGAAGAATTGTCTGTAGCTTCATTTAAATGGTTTCAACTAACAGCTGTAGGAATGTTATTATTATTTATTGCCTTCTCTGCTCAAATGTAAACAATCTGCACAAATGTAAACAAAATAAATGTTGAATATTTAAGGTTTTCAGATTTTTTTACCTAAACAAATATTATACTTAAACATAATATATAAGGTACCAAATAGGAACTCTCCTGGTTATTTTGGTGGTGGAACCACACTGATCGGTAAACGAATCACAGAGAAATTGGTGAACATACATAGAAAAAAAAAACATCGCCACAAACAAATTGAGAACCTCCTCCTTTTGTTGGTAGTGGGGAAGTCGGTTAAAAATAGAAAAAATAGGAAAATATAAATAAATATGGAAAATAGGGTAATTTTCTACAACAATATTTTAGTGAAATTATAATCAGGAAAATAGAAATTTACTCAGTCTATAGACTTGCTGCGTCAGGGGGATTATATTGCTGTTTACACAGAAATAAATCAAAAAAATAAACCTCAAACTCAGGATAATGGCCTGGCAATGATTATAGGATCTTAATTATTTCTTATATCCATGAATGATTTATTTTACAACGAATTGTTCCCTGTAAAATATTATTACAGCATTTCACAAATATTAGTACAAACTCAGTATAATAGCTCAGTATAAACATAAACAAATGAAGTAACTGAAAGAATCATACACTAATGAAATTACATTAACATATGGTTTGACAGCTCCATTTAAGTGAGGTTAAATAATGTTTACATTCGGGCTAGTGACATCATTATTTTAAATTTATAATCCTTACCCTCTCTGTTCTAATATTCGTGCAGTCCTACTAATATTATAAATGAGAAAGTTTGAATGTATGGATGTATGGATGTATGGATGTATGTTTGTGACAAGTGAACGCGAAAAATACTGGTCGGATTGGGCTGAAATTTGGCATGATGATAGTTCACATTCCCGATTAACATATAGGCATATTCTTATTTCAAAAATCCTTTTGGGCTCCGCCCCAGTGGATCTGGAGTTTCCCATGTTAACCTTATGAGAAATGGTATTGAATCTTAACAGCTGTTTCAATTAAACAAGTTGGTTCTGTTCTATGATGTTCAATGGCATTAAAGTTACAAGGATTACCAACAGGGTGCAGCACTATTATTTCTTTTACATTTATGACAACAGCTAATTTGCAACCAAAAAGTGAGTGAGCGTAGCGAACGAACTTCAACCTGGAGGCGAGTTAGCGTAGCGAACGAGCTAACCTGAAGGCAAGTGAGCGCAGCGAACGAGCTCCAACCTAAAGGTGAGTGAGCGTAGCGAACGAGCTCCAACCTAAAGGTGAGTGAGCGTAGCGAACAAACTTCAACCAGGACGTGATTGAGCCATGCGAACGAGATAATCTTGAAAATTAAAAAGTTAAACGGGGCAAAGCCCGCGGGTTACAGCTAGTATTTAATATGTTTCAACCAGCTGTGTGGAATTGTGAAATCAAAATTCATTTGACAGTTAGTTCTGCTTGTTTACATTTTTAAACTTTGTAGGTTTGTTCTTTGTTACCATGGATACTATCAATTAATATTTACTTTTAAATCTCTCACCTCAAATTTTTGAATGCCCACGGGGCAGAGCCCTAGGACAATATCGAAGCGGGAATAGTTCTATATGTATCCTCGGAACTGTAGCTTCATTTGTGTGCAATTTGAGCCCACTAGGTTCAGTAGTTTTTGAGATTAGCTCATACAAACACACGGACACCACCTCTTCTTTATAATAGTATAGATTTAACAAAATATGGACACGGCTCATATGGGCAACGTGTCCTTTTGCACTTGTATTATTGTGTATTGTATTACACAATCGAAGATTTTTCCAACGTTTGAAAACATGTATGACAATAATTTCATAAACCTATGATGATCTGTCTAGAATAATATCATTGATAGTCAAAGATAATATGATAAAATATAGACAAAAGTGGTGAAAAAGGCAGACAGCAACCCGTACAATAGATATAAGATAGTTCAATAAGAAATAATTGAAAGAGTTACTGTGATAAAAGGATTTTAACTGATTTCGTAATGAAACGTTATATTGAAAAACATGACATGATACAGAAGAAAATTAATTTTACCTAACCCGCCATGTTAAACTTCCCTATCCCAAGCGTGATGTATACAACTTCCTTACTTCTCGAGTGATGTAAAGTATCAAACAGAAAATAACATTGCAAATACTTCTTTTGGACAGTTCAGTAACTCCTAATAAATGTGTGTTGTTTAAAATTAAGTTTAAAAATTAACAGCTGTTTCATTAAAAAGTATTATCCACATGACCAAAATGTAAACAAATCTGTGGAGGGATCTTTAAAGGCTTCTGGGGCAGAGCCCTAAGGGAATTTACTTAGTTTTTCTTTTGATAACTCATCTACAGACCAAGACCTTTATTTGGACACCTCTACCAAGTTTCTACGCCCAGCCGTTCTCTCGAATTAGTGGACACAAAGTTTCCAATTAAATATTTAGATTCCTCCATGTTAATCTTATGGGAGAAAACCTAACTTTGATGAATAATCCTGCCCAAACTAATAAAGATTTCAAAAATTTAAAAACACTTTGCAAAACTACAGATCAGGCCATTTTTTTTTTACACTTTAATCATTAAAATCGGTCCAAAAATGAGGGAGGAGTTCTGTTTACAAAAATCGGCTTAGCGTATTATATATATAGATGATGATGATGATGTTTTGTTCTGCATCATCTGATGTTTTGCAATATAACGATCAATTACGAAATCTTTGGAAAATCTGAATACTACAATAACTCTTAAAATGATTATCGAATTATCTTATATCTATTGTACGTGTTGGTACAATAGATATAATTGTACTGAGATATAATTACCAGGATTACTATATATTTAGCTAAGTAAATTCCCTCATCTCATCACATCAGTAAGCCTCTCTATGAGCGATTTTGATCTTTTTAAACCATGGATCTTTCATATAACGTAACACACTAAAGAAATTTACACAGTTAGTTCTTGAGGATGTAAAACTCTCTAGCCTCTACTCCTCTGTAGGGGCTTGCCTTTACTGGGCACATGTGGCAACTGAAACACCTTGGCTGGGCACATCCTTTATCTTTGGCAGGGAGGGTCTGCCCCCCTCGGTTCCAGGAATAACTCACGTAGCCAGTGAACTAAAGGTAACTAATGAACGTAAGACTAATAAAATAAATAAATGCATTTCTCCTATGTGCAGGTTTTATATCGCATCTTTACTTTTTATTTCTATGAGGGGTCAGCGAACGTTTTGTATTGTTCATGAGTTTGTAAAGAAAATGATTTAATAATTTAAATTTTTAATTTCCATATGTTTATAAGGGCATTTAACATCTGCGCAATTAATAAGTACTGTAAACCATATTACTGTAAAAGGCCGGTCTTTATAAATTATATAGTTCTAAAAGAAATTTCTATTTGACCTCTTTGTCACAAAAACATACTTCTTTGTATAATGATTGTTATGTAAATGCAGTTGTCATCGTAATTTACAATTATTGATCTGTCTAAGTGTTATTTTTTCAATAAATGTAAATATCTTGTTTGGTAAACAAAGGATGTAATTGAATCTGTAAGTTAAGACAAGTATGCGAAAACTACAGTTTTCCATTAGCTCAAGCCTAAATTATATTGTTTGTAATGTAGCTTGTTATATTTCGTTATTTTGTCACGTAAACACATTTAAATTCTGTATGATGTATAAATATAAAAAAAAATTAACAACAAATCCATTTTAAAGTAAAGTTTAGACATTGGTACGGTCGACACTGGTACATTATCATTGGCGAAAATGCACATGCACATTAACATTAATGCGGCTATGTGTATAAGTTGAGACACGTTTGTAGAAAACACTAAAAAGGCAATCTTCTAAACAATTTTAAAATATTTACAACTTTAATTATATAGAAATGTTCATAACACAGTAAGTAATTCCATTAGTTGCATAAGCTTTTACGTGAGTCTTTTTAATTAATTGAAAATTAAGTCTGTAACAACTCCTAAAATAGCTCCTGTAATACCGGTACTTGATAATTGCTTGATTTCTAGCAACGAGTACACAAGTTAAAAATTCAACAATGCATTAACATAACAAGCTCTCTTTCACGCTGCAAGACTAGTAAACGGCAGAAGTAAGGCAGAACGGCAGAACTGCGGTATTGGTTTACCATACACGCCTGCAACGATGCGCTGCAAACCGCGCGACGAGTAGCTAAATGAACCGTAGAGTAAGTGAGCCTTCTAATATTTGTAGAGGGTTCACTTACTCTACAGATCATTGTGCCAATGAACTGTAGAGTAAGTGAGCCGTCTTCTATTTGTGTAATAGTTATCATGAAATAGGCTCGTATAGTATACGAGCCTACTCCTGTAATTTATTTAAATTCAGTATTTTGGATCGTATACTATACGAGCTTATTCCTGAATTATTCAAGAATTCATACGCTTGGCTCATAGGCACTATGATCTGTAGAGTAAGTGAACCCTCTTCATTTATTTGATATTTTTGATCGGCTCGTATAGTATACGAGCCTGTAGTGCAAGTGAACCTTCAATATTATTTACGAAGCTCGTATAGACTATGATTTGTAGAGTAAGTGAGCCATGTGTTTTAAGCATTACATATTTGGAGGCTCATTGTGTCAATGATTCGTAGAGTAAGTGAACCCTAACCATAATAAAGCCTTAGAAGGGAATACTTGAATACTTACTTACTTACTTGAATACTTGATTCCTTCATCTTTGACCAACAAAAGTCGGATAGATTGCGTCAAAAAAAGAGTAAACTTATAAAACACTATAAACATATATATATACAATTTAATCTGAACTGTCGGATGTGACTCGGATTTTTGGAAAGGCGAGTGGTTCGTCAATCAGTTCCTTGATCGAGTACAGGGGCCTACTCCTACTGACTAGGCTCTGGCGAAGTGCAGACTTAAACTGTTTTGGTTCTAGTATGTTTAACGGTTGGTTGTCGGTAGCGTATTGAATAATTTTATCGCTAGAGATGGGTATGAATTAAGCGTGTGGCTAAGTCGACAACGGGGTGCATCCAGGTCATAAGATCTGCGGGTCCCATAGTTGTGCTGCATGTTTCTGGTTGAGAAGTTGTTTATATTTTTCTCTCAAAAGGACTAGGGTGTTTAACGTATATTGGCTGTAAACTGATAGAATGCCAAGTTCTTTAAAAAGAGGCCTACGGTGGTCGGTAGGGCCGGAGGATGTTATTAGCCTTAGCGCCTTCTTCTAAAGCAACAGCACACTCTGGGTCTGGGTCGCGTGGCTATGGCCCCATACCACCAGTCCATAATTTATGTGGCTATGGAATAATGCATGGTACATTATGGCTAGGTAGGGACGTGTGATCTCATGCTTAAGTTTCCTGATCAGATATAATATTATACTTAGCCTAACGCATACTTTCTCCACATGGAGGTTCCAGTTGAGTTTGGAATCGATCCAGAAACCTAGCAGTTTGACCACCTCGTCTTCGATGCCCTGTTTGAGGGTGCACGTGACGGATTGTGTTTTATCGTCATTGATTTTGAGACGATTCAAAACGAACCATTCCTTGGCTTCATCCAGCAGAATTGCTGCCTCGGTTCTCAGGTCGTTCAGGTTGCTGTGCCTGGTCAGTAGTGTTGTGTCGTCTGCAAAGAGCAGCGTTCGCCTGTTTAAGGACAGATCATTGATCATTATGACGAACAGGACAGGGCCCAGAATCGATCCTTGAGGCACGCCGTGGTGTATTTGCCTGATACTAGAGGAGGCTCCCTGCAGCGAAACAATTTGTTTCCTGTTTTCTAAGTAGCTGACTAACGATGTGTGGACTACTCCAGTGACGCCATATTTGCCAAGCTTGGTAAGAAGGATGTCATGAGAGACCACGTCGAATGCCTTGCTACGATCACAAAGACTAAGATGGAGGGAGTCTTTTGATTCAAATGCATCAGAGATGTTCATGCCCAAGTAGCAAAAATCGTTAGCAAATCGTTGGCCCAACGTTTCTGTCGATCGTTGGCCAACGGTATGTTTTGGCACTCAGTCTTACGGTTGGCCAACCAACCAATTTTTGCGGAAGGGCCAACCATCTCATTGGGCATAAACATAAAAAACACAAAATAATAAAGATTTTTTATGAAAAGCATAATTATGAGTTGAGTAAATTGATTAAATAGTTCATAAAAACTTATTTTGAAAATAAAACGAGATAAAATTTTTTTGCCAGGACGGGTCTCGAACCCGGTACCTTCGACTTGTGAGCCTCACTAATACTTTAAATATTTTTGATGCTACAGTATAATATGATTCTGTTAATCTGTTTAGGCCTCAAGTAGTTGAAAAGTTTTTCTGGTAGTTGGAGAGGATACTAGTATTTGAATATAGATGATTTAATTACCATTAGATTAGTAGGCTACTGTTATAATTGATCGTTATATAATTAAATAATCTTTTCTCTATAACTATTAAAAACTTGCTTAAATAAGTTAAAGAATATAAAAAAATGAATTATAATAATTATTATATGTTAAGCAGGTGTTCACCACTGTATCTAGTATCTTAACATCATCTGACTACATTCATTATTGATCCAAAATTTTACAATATTTGCCTTATATTCTGCTGCCATAACATTTATGTACTTTTAAATAAATCAATTTGTTAAAATTCGTTTTAGAATGTTTTATACTTTAACCCAACGAATGCCCAACGAAGGCCCAACGATTCTTTCCTTTGTAGGGCCAACGAATACCAGTTTCCGTTGGGCCAACGTTGGCAAATCGTTAAAATTTCTGCCGACTCCCAACGTTGGGCCAACGATGTGTGCTACTTGGGTGACTGACTAGGCTAAGGAATGCAGAGGTTGTGGATCGTCCGGCCCTAAACCCATGTTGGGAATCGTTGAATAGGTTGTTGTTCTCGAAATAGGCCACCAGTTGCTGTTTCATTACTGACTCCAGAACCTTAGAGAAACAGGAAGAATTGATATCGGCCGAAAGTTAGCGGGCTGTGCCGGGTCACCCTTCTTCCCATGTAGCACAGATGGTTGGGCCAACGTTGGTAAATTGTGGAGCCACACAGTTGGCCAACGGTAGAAATGTCACCTCTTTTAAACTGTTTTCCAGCCAACCATTGTCCAACAATGGCCCAACCATCCAAAATACTGATGGCCAACTAACCATAACACAACTGATATCCAACCAACCGTTTTATTTCACACAAAATAATAAAGATTTAGTACGAAAAGCATAATTATTAGTTGAGTAAATTGATTAAATAGTTCATAAAAACAAATTTTGAAAAAAAGCTAGAACAACATTTTTTAGCTCTGACGGGTCTCGAACCCGGGTCCTTCGACTTATGAGCCTCTTACCTTACCACTGAGCTATCTGTGATTGTTGATATAGAGAGTTTTCAAGTGGTGAAAGAGTAGCCGACAGTTGCAATAGTCGCAATACTTCAAACATTTTTGATACTACACACAGTATAATATGATTCCGTTAATCTGTTAAGGCATCATAAGTATTTTTTTTTTTTTTTTAGTTAGAGAGGATACTGGTATTTGAATATAGATTAATTAATTACAGTTAGATTATTAATGCTATTATAATTGACTAATTGACTGTTATATGATTAATTACTGTTTCCCCTTAAATTGTTGCAAATAAGTTAAAGAATATTAATTAATTTTAAAAAATATTAATTTTAAAATATTTGCATTATTATAATTATTAAAATTCATTGTTGTAGCCCCGGAACTGTAATATATAAAATATCTGGTTTTACAATACCTTTATCAGTTCCAAAAACTTTTGGAAACTTTTGGAACTGATAAAGGTATTGTAAAACCAGATATTTTATTATAATTATGTTGTGAAAGCTAGACCCAGAGAATGAAAGTCGTGTAAACTCAACTATGGACCATCGTTGGTCCAACAAAAGTATCTTTTGTTGGTCCAACGGAGTGAAAAACGGTTGGACAACGGTTGGCTTGATGTATGATACCCAGCAATTCATATAAATGTATTTCATTAACAATGAACCAATGTTGGTCCACAGTTGTAAATATTGGTTGGCCCAACTACGAGATATACAGTTGGACAACGGTTGGTTGGTTGTGGAAGCTCCAACCAACCATCGACCAACTGTCCCACAGTTGGCCAACGTTGGCCCAACCATCTGTGCTACATGGGTTGTAGATAGGGATGGTTTTAGCTATCTTCAGGTTTTCGGGAAAAACACCTTCGGCCAAACAGCTGTTGACTAAATAAGCAAGAGGGGCAGCAATCGATTTAAATACAGATTTAAGAATATGACTAGAAACTCCATTTATATCTTGACTAACTCCATTTATATCTTGACTAATCCTTAAAATTGTGTACTATTTTAATCAGATCTTTCTCACTCACCTTTTTCAAATTTCTAAGGGTGACAGTTGGGGTTAGGTCCGAGAGGTAGTCAACTGAGTTAGGCTGTAACAAAGGTAGGTCAGAGATTATATTATACACTATACCAGAAAAATAGTCATTAAAGTCGTCGGGTGATGATGATGGAGATGATGGTACATGAGTGGATGATCTGTGTTGATTGATGATGCCCCAAGCGGCTTTACATGAATTTGGAGCATTCAAGATGGTCTGAGCATTTGACATTTTCTTACCCTAGTGGAAGACATCAATAGAAATAATCTATTGATATCACTAGATGCTTAGTGATATCAATAGATGTTCATGGATATCATTACAAGTAAATACAAACAAATAGACATCACTGAAAACTTAGTCAATACATATCACTAGACATCTATAAACATAAAATATATCAATATAGATCATTAGAGCAAACAAATCGTTCATTGATATCAATAGAGAATATTTTTTAAATATGTTAGATGTAAATATAAATCAATAGACATCATTACGGGTAAATAAAATTCAAAATATATCTCTAAAATGTATCACGTATGAGCATTATGGATTATACAAAATATCAATGTAAAGTGGTTAAATAAACAGTAATAAAAATGTTATTTTTTAAAAAAAGGAAAAACTCTAGTTTTAGGTCATAGACGTTAGCTGAGGTACCTAAAACTCAATATAATTTTAAAATATATCATTTTAAAATTGTTGTAAAACAGTTACAACTTGTATTAAATCTTATTTTTTAAACTGCCAAAAACTGATTGCTAAACCATTTTAAAATTGTTGTAAAACAGTTTACAACTTGTATTGAAACTAATTTTCTTAAACTTCAAAAAAGTGATTGTAAAACAATTTTAAAATTGTTGTAAAACAGTTACAGCTCGTATTGAAACTTATTTTTTTCAACTGCAAAAAACTTATTGTTAAACATTTTTAAAATTGTTTCAATCTTATATCAACATTGTTGTAATATGAAGTTTAAATCAAAATGTTTTAAAATTGTTATACAACAATTGTAATACAGCTTTCAACAACTTTTAACAATTTCTTTCTTAATGGGTTATTGTTAGGGATAAAAATCACTCACAAATTGATTATTGAATTCCTTATTTCTATAAATCAATAAAAATAAATTGTATTGACACTATTCACATCACCCAAGTAGCAAGAAAACAGTTTGAACTGGTAATAAAACAGTTTTGAAACATGTTAAAGCATATAGGTACATGCTTGAAATGACACAAATGCCATTGAAAAATCTTTTTAAAGTTAAATTATGAGGCCTAACACAGCTTCTCGCATTCAAAATGGCTATCATTACATAGCCAGACATGAAGCGTCTGTGGCGTAATGGCTTAGACAACCGGCTACCATGCTGGAGTCCCAGGTTCAAATCACGGGAACATCCAGAGCTTTTTGCCAAGAATTTTTTTACTTTTTCATTTTTATTTTATTTTTAGTGCATAGTATCAAATCAAATCAAATCAAATCATCTTTATTCCATAGACACAAATTGTGAAAAGTACAATAGTGTATAGGCTGCGTCAACAATATAATACAACTTAAAACTAATCTAAGGTTGAGGCAAAATAATCTTCTATTTTATAAAAACAGTTTTTTAGAAGAATTCTCTTGATGGCTACTTTAAAAACATTTAATGGTAACTTTTTAACTTTAACTGGTAACTTGTTGTACAATTTGGTAGCGGTATATTTGAAGCTAGCTTGAGTGGTGGCATAAAGGCACTGATCTATTCTTAAATTATTACAATTCCTTGTGGCATACTTGTGCACATCCTTATTACAAAGTAAAATATCACAGTTGTTTTTAACATATAACAGACATTGAAAAATATAAATACAGGTTAAGGGCATCACAGACAATTTCTTAAATATAGGCTTACAATGACTACGTGGTGGAGCATTACTTAACAGTCTAATGGCTCTTTTTTGTAAAACAAACAAGATGTTGGCATGGCTACAATTAGCCCAGAGAATGGCACTATATACTAAATGACAATGAACATAACTAAAATACACAGTTAACAAAACATCTGGAGAAACAATTGATTTTAAATTTCTTAAAATAAAAATTCCTTTGGAGAGTTTTGGAGCGATAAAATCAATATGGGAAAACCATTTTAGGTTGCTCTGTATCATCACACCTAAGAATTTGACTGGAGTTTGAGAATTCTTAGAGTTACCATAGGTCATTTCCAGATTTTGAGTTTTGTTTACGTTAAGAGACAGCTTATTGGCCTTACACCAGTCGGACATTGTTTTAACAGACTCAGAAATTACACTGTCCTGCATACACTTAGTAGACTTGATATTCAAACACACATCGTCTGCATACATAAAACATGAAACATCATTACTTTGGACATTAAAAGGTAAGTCATTAACATAAATAATGAAGAGTAGGGGGCCTAAAATGGACCCTTGTGGCACTCCGTGGGGAGTGTGTTTAAGCTCTGACAGTGAATCCTGGAAATAAACAGCCTGGAATCTGTTGCTCAGATATGACTCAATCAAAGACACGGCATTATCACAAAAACCAAATGACTTTAGTTTTCCTAGTAAAACACTGTGAGACACAGTGTCGAAGGCCCTTGAGAGATCAAAAAATTTTGAGCAAACACCTTGTTTTCTTTCCATGGCCTCTAGAGTGTCCTGAATGTAATTTAAGACCGCCTCCGTCGTGGATCGGTGCTTGCGGAAACCAAATTGCGCACACGAAAGCAAACCGTTTGAATCCAGAAAGTTAACTATTTGCCATGAAAGCACCCTCTCAATGACCTTCGACAGAGTGGGCACCAAGGCCACAGGCCTATAATTGCTAACATCCAATCTATTACCTTTTTTAAATATTGGAATTATCTTAGAAATTTTAAGTTTGTCTGGGAAAGTTTTTCCCGTAATACAGGAGTTAATGATGTGTGCAATGACTTCACATAAATAATCACTACCAAACTTTAGAATCTGAGAACTTAAACCAAAAATATCAAGACTGCTGCTGCTGCTTAAAGACAAAATAGCTTTATGTACACATTCTACTGATACCTCACAAAATTCAAATTTAACATTACACAAAGGAACACTAGACATATACTCATCGGCACTGGTTAAACTAACAGGAATGTTATCAACAATATCATCAATACTACTTACAAAAAAAGAGTTAAAATTTTCTGAGTTTAAAGGTGAATCAACATCTGGTAATATAACAACTGGGCGCTCATTTGTTGAGATATTTTTTCTAATAATATTCCACATTACCCTGGGCTTGTTGCAGGCATTAGAAATACATGAGTTATTGAACAATAACTTAGCTTCCTTTACTTTCTTATTATAGACCTTTGTTAATAACTTGTACCTAACCTTAAAAGCTTCACAACCAGTATCTTTACTTAGATAAAAATAATTTAAACATTCTTCTTTTAACTTCCTAAGTTCACCAGTATACCAATTACCAATGTGTTTGCGTGGTTTAGCAGATCTTGGCCTAACGTAAGGAAAACAACAATTTACAAAAATAATGACTAGATTAAGAAATAACAATATCTTAGTATTTACATCATCTGCGCTGTAGATTTCATTCCAGTTTGTATCCTTGATATGATTACAAAAAACACCAGCGTTATCGCCTGACACCCTGCGCCTAGACTGTGACGCACCCATGGACCTCGGAGGATGTGACTGTGTGGAAGCAGGAGCCAAGTCCAAACACATAGACGAACTTACGATGTAGTGATCAGACGCCGTAGTCGGAATAACAGTAGCCTTCCACCTCGAGGGATGCAAATTGGTTACATAATTGTCAATGCACGAACCATCAAGCATATTTAAGGGTGTTTGGTCGCAAATTTTCATGTCTGATTTTTTGTTATTGTTTAATTGTACTAAAAATTAGAGATACAAATATATAAGAAAAAATGTTTTATTTTGAATATTAAGCGAGATATGGAGCTTGAAAGTAGTAAATTTTTAATCTTTGGTACCAGTTCACAGAGAGAATGGGTAATGTGATTCTCACCAAAATTTGCATTCAGGTGTGGAAAAATAAGATAATAATCACTAGCTATTTAAAATTAAAAAATTAAAAAAAAAATTTATTTTTTATTTTTTATAAATTTTTTAAAAAAATTTAAAAATAGCTCTTTGTTTTTGGGAAAAATGTATCTGTATGTTGGAATAAAAAAAAATGTGATATGTTAACTCGTTTGGGCTGTGAATTCGTACCTTTGATGCCTTGCGCTGTCGGAGCACTACTCGTTGAGAGTTTGTACACTAACACCGGGGCTTTAGAATACTTTAACATCACGTAATTATTAACATCCTTTAACATTGAAAGAATACGTTTATCGTTGTATTCTAAAGCCCCGGTGTTAGTGTACACACTCTCAACGAGTAGTGCTCCGACAGCGCAAGGCATCAAAGGTACGAATTCACAGCCCAAACGAGTTAACATATCACATTTTTTTTTATTCCAACATACAGATACATTTTTCCCAAAAACAAAGAGCTATTTTTAAATTTTAAAAAAATTTTTTTTTAATTTTTTAAAAAATTTATAAAAAATAAAAAATAATTTTTTTTTAAATTTTTTTATTTTAAATAGCTAGTGATTATTATCTTATTTTTCCACACCTGAATGCAAATTTTGGTGAGAATCGCATTACCCATTCTCCCTGTGAACTGGTACCAAAGATTAAAAATTTACTACTTTCAAGCTCCATATCTCGCTTAATATTCAAAATAAATAATTTTTTCTTATATATTTGTATCTCTAATTTTTAGTACAATTGAACAATAACAAAAAATAAGACATCAAATTTTTGACCAAACACCCTTAAAAGGCTGGGTCGAGTTACTTCGTCTCTTAGCATAATGTTGAGCCCAAAACTTGTAATTAAGTTACAAAAATCTTGACAGACATGAGACACGTTATCTTTAACATCGATGTTGAAGTCACCAGCTATCAGTAGATGAGCTATCAGTAGTTGGTCACAGGATCAGTAGATGTGATTCAATGTGTTGAAACAAATTAAGAATTGTTTTTTAACAAGCTACAAATTATTTTCAATTAAGCTAATGACTCGGATCCTATTTACTTGTATTGATATGTATTGATGTGTATTGATGTGTATTGGCCCAAATACACATACGTATCAATACGTATCAATATACAATTTTTGTAATGATATATATTGATCTCTTCCACTAGGGTAGCTAACCTAACTTTGGAACTCTAGTCTTTTTTTATTTTAGTATAGAGTGAGAGGTATTTGATTTTCAGTGCAGGGTCAAGGGTCAGTTTGTAATGATCATGGACTAAAACTAAAACCATCAGTGAACGCAGCTGGCTTATCTGGGAAGCAGTCCAGCCATTTTCTAGCTGTATCCGTATTATATTTAGTAAATAAGGATAAGTGTTCAAGTTCAAGTATGTTATAGGCAGCGAGCAAGGTTATAGGGTAGTTATTTTTTTAAAGATTTTTAAAAAACATTTAACAAAACATTTTATCATATCAAACCAATAGATAGGAACTCGCATCAGGAAAAAGTGTACAATCTTTTTCCTAAGTCCATCACATGAACTTTGATGTTTTCTAATGGTAATATACAATGTGTAGAAAAATCAGTATGAGTATGATTGAGGCAGTCCCCTAAATTACGAAGTTATATGGCAAAATCTATATGGTTGATAGGAATTTGAGTCAGGAAAAAGTGCACAATCTTTTTCCTAAGCCCATCACATCAACTTTGAGGTATTCTAATGGTAATATACAATGTGTAGAATAATCAGTATGAGTATGATTGAGGCAGTCACCTAACTTACGAAATATACGAAGTCCCCATATTTACGAAGTTATATGGCAAAATGTATATGGTTGATAGGAACTCGCATCAGGAAAAAGTGCACAATCTTTTTCCTAAGTCCATCACATCAACTTTAAGGTATTCTAATGGTAATATATAATGTGTAGAATACTCAGTATGAGTATGATTGAGGCAGTCCCCTAAATTACGAAGTTATATGGCAAAATGTATATGGTTGATAGGAACTTGCATCGGGAAAAAGTGCACAATGTTGACCCTAAGCCCATCACATCAAATTTGAGGTATTCTAATGGTAATATACAATGTGTAAAATACTCAGTATGAGTATGATTGAGGCAGTCCCCTAAATTGCGAAGTTATATGGCAAAATGTATATGGTTGATAGGAACTTGCATCGGGAAAAAGTGCACACTGCACAATGTTGACCCTAAGCCCATCAAATCAAATTTGAGTTATTCTAATGTAGAATATATAGCCTATAATCTTTTATAATTAGCAAATAAATAATTTGCATCTTTTTGTTTTTTATAGTGTCTATCAATTTATACATGCATTTTTTGTATGATAATTGCTATTGTGAAAGCGTTAAAATTAAGTTATTAATAATACGTACTCTGAATAGTGTCACTCTATCATGCACGTAAAGATAAAATTATGCATATAGTTAAGAGGCAGTATACGTCATGTTCAACAGCTACATTTAGGTCAATCAAAAAAAAGTTTTTAGGGGTTTTATTTTTTTAATTGCAATATGTGACAATGAATGTGATCATAGAAATCTTGAATGATTGGCTAGAAAAGGGTGCTAGTGACTGGCGATCTTTTAAGAAACGAATTACGGAAAAACAGATTAACAGAATCATATTATACTGTGGTATCAAACATTTTTCAAGTGTTGCAACCATTGCAACTGACGGCCACTCTTTCACCACAAGTAGCTCAGAGGTAAGGTAAGATGCTCAAAAGTCGAAGGACCCAGGTTTGAGACCCACCCGGGCAATAAAATTTTATCCAGTAATTTTTTCAAAATTTGTTTTTATGATCTATTTAATCAATATACTCAACTGATAATTGTGCTTTTCATACTAAATCGTTATTATTTTATGTTTTTAAGTTTAGGCCCCATGGGATGTTTGGAAGACATATTAAATACATTTTTAATTAAAATATTTTTCACTAATATATATTATTGGAACATATTTTTTACATATTTTAAATATTATATAAAATTGACATTAATACACACTTGAGATGTATAAAATAGATTTTAAATATATTTATTCATATGTATTTAATATATATTTGTGCTACTAGGGGGATGCATGTAAAAGGTTCCAAGTCCAAAAATTAGCTTCCCAAAGAATTATGTTATGTTTTTAAAAAATAACTATGTTTTCCAACTTAATACAGCTATTTCTCAATTACCTGTAAATGGATTTGAGTAGATAATGTCATTTTCGTGTTCTACATTAAATTTTGAATAAGAATAACAGAAAATGACGGAGGATCAGTTGTAAAACTCCATTGTAAATAGATTCAAAGATAAAAATTATGATGTTTGATAAAAATTAAAAAAAAACATTGGTCTATTTTATTTTATCACACCCTGTATACAAGAAAGTGTCCGAGTATGTTAAAAACTGCGCCATTTTATAAGCTTTCCAACCATATATTCAAACCACTAAAACAAACAACAGAATATCTAAACCTCAATAGTGTAGCATATGGTTGGAAAGCTTATAAAATGGCGCAGCTTTTAACATATTCGGACACTTTCTTGTATACAGGATGTGAACAAATACAATAGACCAATGTTTTTTTTTAATTTTTTATCAATATATTAATTTTTATCTTTGAATCTATTTACAATGGAGTTTTTACAACTGATCCTCCGTCATTTTCTGTTATTCTTATTCAAAATTTAATGTAGAACATGAAAATGACATTGTCTACTCAAATCCATTTACAGGTAATTGAGAAATAGCTGCATTAAGTTTGAAAACACAGTTATTTTTGAATAAAATAAAATAATTCTTTGGGAAGCTAATTTTTGGACTTGGAACCTTTTATATGCATCATTACACTGCATTTACTTTGTACTTATACCAAAAAAATGTTGTCACACTGATGACCAGCCACCCTGTACAATGTGTAGAATAATCAGTATGAGTATGATTGAGGCAGTCCCCTATATTACGAAGTTATATGGCAAAATGTATATGGTTGACCTAACTATACAATAATCATGCTCTAACAGTCTAACCACGCGATCACAGGCGATAGGATAGATTAATACCCATACATCTATCCTATCGCCTGTGATCGTGTGGTTCATTGAGGTAACCCATGTAGCACAGATGGTTGGGCCAACGTTGGCCAACTCTGTGGGACAGTTGGTCGATGGTTGGTTGGAGCTTCCACAACCAACCAACCGTTGTCCAACTGTATATCTCGTAGTTGGGCCAACCAATATTTACAACTGTGGACCAACATTGGTTCATTGTTTATGAAATACATTAATATGCATTGCTGGGTATCATACATCAAGCCAACCGTTGTCCAACCGTTTTTCACTCCGTTGGACCAACAAAAGATACTTTTGTTGGACCAACGATGGTCCATAGTTGAGTTTACACGACTTTCATTCTCTGGGTCTAGCTTTCCCAACATAATTATAATAAAATATCTGGTTTTACAATACCTTTATCAGTTCCAAAAGTTTCCAAAAGTTTTTGGAACTGATAAAGGTATTGTAAAACCAGATATTTTATATATTACAGTTCCGGGGCTACAACAATGAATTTTAATAATTATAATAATGCAAATATTTTTTAAATTAATATTCTTTAACTTATTTGCAACAATTTAAGGGGAAAGAGTAATTAATCATATAACAGGCAATTATAATAGCATTAATAATCTAACAGTAATTAATTAATCTATATTCAAATACCAGTATCCTCTCTAACTCCAAAAAAAAAAAAAAAATTACTTATGATGCCTTAACAGATTAACAGAATCATATTATACTGTGTAGTATCAAAAATGTTTGAAGTATTGCGACCATTGCAACTGTCGGCTACTCTTTCACCGCTTGAAAACTCTCTATATCAACAATCACAGATAGCTCAGTGGTAAAGTAAGAGGCTCATAAGTCGAAGGACCCGGGTTCAAGACCCGTCTGGGCCAAAAAATTTTGTTCTAGCTTTTTTTCAAAATTTGTTTTTATGAACTATTTAATCAATTTACTCAACTAATAATTATGCTTTTCGTACTAAATCTTTATTATTTTGTGTGAAATAAAACGGTTGGTCAATGGTTGGCTGGAAAACAGTTTAAAGAGGTGACATTTCTACCGTTGGCCAACTGTGTGGCTCCACAATTTACCAACGTTGGCCCAACCATCTGTGCTACATGGGAAGTAAGTGAGTTTACTTAACTCAAGGATGCCTTAAATGTGTAATGGTAGTCCATCATAATATTATTATGGTATATTAACGTCTTATTCGTCTGTGGTTTATAACATATTACTATAATAAACTGAGGGCGTTGGAGTGTGGCCATGTTGGATTTTTACCTCCATAAGAACAATGTTAAACTTAAACCCTGATATCTCACTTATTTGCCAATATAAAATGATGATTTATGTTTCAAATTAAAGGCATATTTAATACTCATCATTATTGCAGGAGACTTTTTAACTTAAATAAAGAGATTTCTAGGAATATAGAATGTAAAACCCATATATTCAACAATTTATTTTAGCTTTGCTAGGACGTCATAGAAGAAACTATTCCGCAAACATGATCCGAAATGTTATTAGGATTAAAATAAAATACATTTCAAATCATTAAGTCAAACAGTAACAAAAAAATATGCTTTTAAGTGAAGGCATGTTCCGCACGTTTCAATGGGAAATTGTCACTGGTTTGCCTTGGGTTTGCCCGCGCTCTCCTGGCCATATGTAGAAACTGGTGTTTCCTCCGGCGCGAAGGAATATATTCCTTGGCGGGTGATTCAAACCCATTATTTTAGCAACCGTTTTGTTGTTGCGCTAAAAAGACACCGTCATAATTGTTATGTCTTAGCTGCAGATGATGTCACTAAACTAAATTGGTTTTAACGAACTACATATGTTTAGTTAGTAAGCAAGAATATCTGAATTAAAATAATTGAACTTGATTATATAAAGGATAGTTGGATAGTGATAAGACTCTGATATAAAAAAAAAATAAATAAAAATAAGCCATTGATAAAGTTATTTATAACCATGAACATATGCAATGCTTTATCAATGAGTTAAAAGCTAACCGAACCGAATGATGCCCACAAGAAATACGTACTCTGAACGAAACGGCACGGCTGCGTTTTCTTTTCAATATTTTGATTCGTAACTTTGGAAGCAACACGTGTTTTACCTAGTTTACAAAGAAAGGGTAGAAGAAATCTTGAACATATGTTTTGAAATCAAAACAAAGCAGAAGTGTTCCATTTAATCTTGAATCGTTTATTATTTAGTCGTTAGTCAATGTGGTTATTTCATGCTTTTAATACTATTATTAAGGAGAAAGTTTTACGTTATATATAATTTTGTGTTAAGATTTAAGGAATTTCATGATTTTTTCCTGCCGTCACGGGATCGAGACCTTTAATTTGAGTCCTCTACCGTCATTCTACGACTTCGCAAGATTACAAAGATTAAACAAATCCTTTGAACATTCTAGTATTTTATTATGTATATTAATCTGTCACCCTCTTATATCTACTTATCAATGATTAGCATTGCACATAGTATAAATAAGTCAACCAAATAAGTATAAATAAGTATGTCTTTTAATTGAGCGAAGCTCACTTTCCCTCACTTTGTAACTTCTTTGTAAGAGCATCAGAATGTAATGGCTTGACCAATTGATATGAAATTTGGCCAACAGCTAAAGAATACTGAGCAAAATGTTTTAGCAAAAAATATTTGCGAATTTCCTTCTGGATTTTATTTTACGGGTCACGCAATTTCGCTTTTTATTTTAATGTAAGTTGAAAGAAAAATTATATTGGGTTTATGTTTATGACATATGGGTTTATCTCGTTTCATTTAAATAAGATAAACATATGCTAAGTGTTTGTAACTGTTTTGTTTACATTTCAATGTTTACTTTCATCCTAGGTTAAAGTTGAAATGTAACAGTTTATCAATGGAAGTAACAGTTTTGCTATATATTTGTTTTGAGCATGCCTCAAAGGCCCAACGTAATATTGGTCGTCGCACCAATAATGCAAATATTGTAAGAGAGTGGCGTTGTGAACAAGAAGAACCAGATGAAGCAGTGGCGGAAGAAGCTGATAATGATAGACAGTTAGCTAATCAATTCCAACATGAATTAGATGCACTAAAATTTTACACTTGCACTAACTGTCATCGGCAACACTAACAGCTTCAAACCAATCACCGGTTTGTTCGCATTGTCGTTCAAATGCAACTAAATTCACGGCGTTAAATAATATGGATGTGTCAAGTGTCCTGAACGAATTAACTGACTTGACGATTGTAGAACAAATGTTGATTGCACGAGTACATCCTGCTATGCCCATTTACAAAGTACAAGCAAATGGTCAGGATGGCCAGTTTCACTACAAAGGTACAGTATGAACCACGATTACTAGAAAAATGAACTATCAGATAAATTTGTCATTCTTTAGAACTTAAATAATATCGGGCAAACAAACGGCGAATCTGTTGAAAGGGAACATATTGTAGGGTGTTAGCTGCTTTAGCCATTGACAATCTTTAAATAATGCTTCGCTCATTTATGCGTCTAAAGTGTTACGGCAGACCACCCTAGTTTTATCCAAATGCTGAATTTGTGTCACATACACGCTTAGTCGTAGTACTCACTAGTAAGGGCGTTAATTCAAACCAGGAAGTATCACATCCACAGTACATGCCTATAAATATCCACAACTCGTGACCTCCTAGCTGAACAGGATGACACCACCGTCTCAGTCTCTTAATGATGTCTTAGCTAAGACTTGACCAAAGATAATGGTTGATTCCACCAAGAATAAGTTAAAAATTGTTGGCATTAACAAAATTCTCTGGATATTGACTATTTCCCAGATTCTTATTGACTCGCCATGTGCGTTTGGGCTTTGGGCCAGACATTCAGCACATCTGTGCCAAGACCTCTGGCATTCTCAAAATGATCTGCTGTGCAAGACACTGTTTGAGCATCCATGATTTTTGTATCCATACCTGCTATATATCCAGTATAATTTTTATGTGCGGCAACAACTAGGGTCTTCTGTCTTACTGTGTATTCTGGTCGCTTTTACCAGCACAGCCTTTTTCAATGTCTTAGGCCCCCAATACGGGAAGAATGAGCATACGCCTAGTATAAATTGTCCTTAAAGTAGTTCTCGTATGTCAAGAAGTTTACAACATAGATTTACATTGTAAGAAAGGGGATTAACCCCGTACCCACGGTGCTCATCTAAGCAGATACTCTGTTTACATTACAATTATCCTTGCCACCCTAAGTTGAGGCAGCCCAAGGCCGCACGGTGTATATCTAGTGCGGCCTTTGGCTGCCTCAACTTAGGGTGGCGAGGACTATAGTCGACCAGTTGGTGTGAAGAGAGTTGAACAGTAGCATGAGTATCGATTTACAAATTCCTTTCCCAGCTGACGTGAGCTAGGCGATGACCGGTAGGGCTGACTTCCAAGAAACATCGTTAACCTATAAGTCAAACACCCAATCAGCCAATGAGAAGGGCTAATGAAGAAAATGGAGGGGTGAGGAGTCTCTCAGCTAGAGCTGGAGGACCTGAAGAAACAAATCGAGGAGTTCACCACGGGCCATTGGACCAAGAAGATCGAGAGTTTCGGAGTGTGTGTATCGGTGCGTGTGCTTCTGGGACAATAAACAGTATGTAAAAAGAATAAAATATATAACTAAAGTTTTGTAAAACAAACAAGTCATATAGTTTGTCAGTAACTCATTCTTTAAAATTTTTAATTGATTTTCTTTTCTGGTAAATTATAACGTTGTAAATTTATTTATCTTATTATTGTTGATCTTTGCCTTTTTAAAGTTTTCTTTTGCTTTACTTTTGTTGTTTTTTCTTAATTTAATTTTGTTCATTACACGTTGAGCAACATCCTTAAGCAGTCTTATGTCTCATTAACCTAACATCTCTAGACTATGAAGTTCAAACATTTATTCAGAGGAAAATTCTTGAGTGATTTTATTGGGTTGGCTAAATAGAGTTTTTGTTTCAACTTTTGAATTACTTATTTCATTTTTACAGTACACTCATTAGTCATTAAACACCAACATTATTTTATTTTACTAGCTATATATTAACTTTGCTTCTTAAGATTGGCACTCGCATGTATAATATAAATATAAATATCATTTTATCTTTATGTATAGTTATCTGAGACATGTACGAACAAGAACAATAAAAAAATATATCTAAAAAAAAATTTATCTATAAAACTGTCAAAATAGTTAGAAGATCAAAATAAAATATATAATCATTTTTACATGTTTTCTTTACAAATTACAGAGAAGTTTATTGGTAAGAATTTTAACAAAATTAACTGCTATAGATAAATATAAGGTTTATTGGTAAAGTATAAAAACAGTACATAACAATAAAAGGCAACATATAATAATAACTACAGCTGCCCTGTACAGCGGCCAACCTTCTCCATAATATTTTTGTCCAGAGCTGGGGCTACATCTTTCTTCCTGAAACAAACATTTTAATCTTGGTAAAGAAAGTCACAATTTTAAAATACTCAGGGGTGCCAAATTATGCGGGTTGGTGTAGTTGGTAGTTTCAAATAAAAAGGTCTTATTTTACAATAAATTACCATAGGTACCCTTAACTAAAAGTTTTTAACTGGTTTATTCCGCCTACAAACGTGCGACACAAACTCGATCTTTGAGGGGCTTTCATTGCTTGTTAAAGACACATGTTAACCTCTTGCCACATTACCAAGAGTTATTCTTCTTGCTAGAAGAATAACTCTTGTTAATGTGGCAAGAGGTAGATATCTTCCTGAGGAGGATCTAATTGGGAAGCTACAGGCTTTTATCGGACGCCTGAACTTGTAACTTCAAGAAAACAACTGTATGGGGTGCGCAATAATTTTATTTTTGGATGAAGTGCTTTATGGTCTTGGCCTGCCCCTGTTAACAGTTTTAACAGGATCAGCAACAGGTAAATTAAACCTTTTATATTTTGTCTAGGCCTATATTTCCCTGATCAAGTTAGAGCAAAGAAGTTTTTGTTGAATAATAGTTGTAAAGGCTTTAATTTCCTGAATTGAAATAAGTACCTGGGGACCGAGCCATGGCATAGTTTATTTTGATTGTAAAAGCAATATACAGGAATGGATGCTTTAGAAAGAATTTGAAATTTATAAAACAATCAAAATTCAAGCTAACACATTATTAAACGACAAAATCAGTTTACAGTCTAACGCTCTGTATGATACTCTAATAAAAAAACAAGAACAGCTGATGAACAAGGAGCCGAGCTATACAAAGTCCACTGCCCAACCATCTTCCGCATCGCAGTCATGACCCTCATCTGCAACTGTGCGCACAAGGTTAAGCCTACTCGTTTTGTTCATAAAACGTCTATGACTGTAAATAGTATATGTCCGTGTTTCGCATTTAAACTCTTGATGACCCTTTCGAAGTTACAGTGTTAAATGTTCTTGTACAAGATCTCATGATGAGGACTTAAGTCCTTAAAACCCGTAATCTATAAGGACTTAACAGGATCAATCTGGCAGTACTGAGGTAATTTTATACCTTTTATAGTTGGTTCATTGATCTTGAGACAAAACAACTCAAATATGAAAATGAATATTATGTTATTGATATATTTTAACGTAAACAGTAGGGCAATTACAATATTGGTCATAATTGTTTTTATACAGTAGGCCAACATTTGGTGGCTTTTGTTCATAAATTCAGACTACTTAACAACTGTTTAGATTAGGCGGTATAGTTCATCTTCCCGTTGGGAAGCACGGGCACAGAAGCTAGTAAATTATTAAGTGATTTAATAAATAACTCTATATATAATATTTACAATAAACTATACCTTCAAAAACCTGGCTGTTTAACGGATGATATGGCAGACATACACTTATCTCACTAGGTGCTCTTCCTTAAGTTCTTTTACGGAGTACAGCGGCCTATAATTAGTATTCCTTTCAGCGCCTTCTGAAGGAGGGTGCATCCATCTCCTGCAAATGAGTAGGCAGTTATGAGTTGTAGTTATGAGTTGTAGAACATGGTAGAACGAGGATAGCTATTCTAGGTACGTTTGAGACGACAGCAGGAAAAGTCTATATTTTGTGCTCTTCTGGTATAGTACTCCTGCACCCCAGTGGCGGATCCAGAGGGGGGGACAGTCGCAGTTTGGAAATATATGTCATATATTTTTGACTGCATGTAATACAGTAGTGCGTACAAATTGCGTAAAATAATTTGTCACACTAACTTAGGACAAAGAAATGGTATAAAACTGCCATTTTTGAAGACTTAGTTTAAACAAATTTTTGGGGAGGGAGGGGGTACCCCCGAACCTCTCAGACACCCTGGTCCCCCCCCCTTGTGACTGTTCTAGATCCACCACTGACTGCACGTCATCTTTTCTAGGGTCAGGATATCAAGCACTACGCCGTGAGTACCCTTAAGTTACATTTCCATTCCTACAAGTCGCAGGCACAAGTCGAGGCACATGTCGAGACCATGACGAGGCACATGTCGCACGTAGTTTGTCATGCCGTTTCCATTCCAGGCACAAGTCCCGCGACTACAACTGGCAGACAAGGCAGTGTTCTCTTTTATTGTGATGTGGTGAGTTTCGGTGGCTGATTTTGATTATATTGTGTTCTACAAATCACCATGGATGACATAACAGCCTCTGCTTTTTTATTTATGGCTGGTGCATACAATGAACTTAGAAGAAAACTACCTAGATAGTGGATAAGAAGTTTTTTGGCTAAAAGAGCATTGGAAGGTGCATTTAATCAATTGATGAGAGATTTGCGCGTACAAAGTGGCTTTGAAAATTTCCTCCAACGGACTCAACGAAATTTGAGGTTATGATTACCTGTCATTTATGAGCATGCGGTAGTTTGGAGGACCTGCGCATGCGCGAGTTGCAGGCACATGTGCCCGCGGCTCGGGCACATGTTTTGTCGCGCAGTCGGCGGGCACAAATTTGTGCCGCGACTTGAGCCAGGATGTTTCCATTCCTACAAATTTGGAGATTTGTGCCGGCACAAATTTGCAGGAATGGAAACGTAGCTTAAGATCCTTTAAGATTGGCCGGCAATGATCCAAATGCCACACAACTGTAATAATCCTAAAGGTTCTGGACAGCATCGTTGTATCATCTGCAAATAATAATGTTTTCCCATTCAGATTAAGGCAGGATTTCGTATAGGTTAGGCCTAATACCCTTAACCTCATTGACGGGTAGGGCAGTCAAAATCGAAGCAAAAATTAAAAGCCGAGTAGGCTAAGTTTATGGGAAGATTTCATTAGCTTAGTGTAGCCTAATGTTTTTAATATCATAAAATAAAAATGTCTTTAAATATTATTAGACTAGCCTAGGCTATTCATGGGGTTACAGCTCTTTTGCTTGATGCATTGAAATGGATTTGATGAAGTAGAACTACATATTACAACAAGTACTATTACCCCTGATCTATTTAACTGCACAACTATACTTATTATTTATTTTAACGTCTGTGATAGAGCCTATAATTTGATAGGCTATGCATAAAAAATGTGACTGTGATAATAGGCCTATATCGCTATTGATCAAGTAGCCTATATACCGTGAGTTAATGTGTCTCAGACGAAGTCTATAGTAATCAGTGATTATTCAACGACCAATAAAATGGGCCTACTTAATTACTTGATGTCTTTAAGATGGCTAAGTAATTTTGTTAGTAGTATCAACTAAGTTTAGACTAACCTACAAGGTTTATTATCACACATAAAAATGTTTTGATGGCCGTTGCCAGAAAAAATCACACTACTCCAGCTGCTGAGAGTATCAAATACGTATAGGCTATGCTAAAATGCTAAAAACTCAATTGGTAAACTAAAACTGTCATACGAAAAACTTTATACTTTGTCAGCATCTTATAAAAAACGCAGAGGATACGCGTCCGGTAACCGGACGTGGATTAGGCGTCCGGCAGTTACTGTCATAACCTAACCTAACCAACCAAACTTGCTGATAGTGAAAAAAATCAAATGAAGGTTCAATTCTCTTCATAACATAAAATTATAAATGCCAAAAATTCTAACAAAAGATGTACAGTTAAGAAGAAATTACATTCAAAGCAAAATCTGTGACAAAAAGTTGAAGTTACTGATGGGTTTCGAACCGGGGACCTCTCGCATATCAGTCGAGCACTCTATCCACTACACCACGAACACTGATGGGATGGCTGAACATCGTATCATTGTGGTAATGGCGTTCCGGGACCCCCTACCGGACCCCTAATCCACGTCTGGTTACCGGACGCCTAATCCACGTCTGGTTACCGGACGCGTATCCTCTGTGTATAAAAAATAAAAATATAATTACCAAAACGAGTGCACTTGTTGCTCAAAATCGATCAATAGTCTAGTACCGGAAGTTATATTAAAACTAATTGTCATAATTTTCTATGAGTTTAAAAATCCAACTAAAAGCGCAGTATGCAACCATAGATAAAACATACTCATGCAACTAATGGATAGACTAGGCCTATTTGATGTATCGATTCATTCGGTTAGCTAAGTTAGGTTAGGTTAACTTTACCAACCAAACTTGATATATTGAATGAAATAATCGATTTATTGCTCGATATATTTATTCGAATTATAGTGTAGGACGTAAGGCATAAAGTGCAGTTTAATTTTAAAATAGATATATTTTAAATATCGATTATTAATCAATATTTTCAATTTGATAGTTTCAATCTATATTAGCGAAGCCCAGGAAACTGTACCCCCAATTTATTTTATAGGAGGCTACCAGAAACTAATTTGAATTTGCTTGAAACGTTAATATTCTAATGACCATGTTCATGTCAATAAGGTACACCTATCAATTTTGTGATGACAAAAATGGTTCTTTAAACTGTAGTAGTTGTTGTAACTTAGGCCTAAATTGAAAATACACACCTAAAATACAAATTTGTATGACAATTTGACAATTGAAATTGACAAACAATAAATTCTCCAAAATCCAACCTCAAACTTACTACTAGACAGAGCTAGAGCAGCAGCAGATCTAAGAAGAGAAGAAGAAGAAGAAACGCAGAACAGAACACGAAACGAGACGGAGACGAAGGAAGGCTGAAATTTGGGTGGAGTAGAGGTAATTCAAAGAAGTCGCGGGAATTTTCAGAAGTGTAGAGGGTAAGCGACCGCACCGCGAAACACTTGTTTATAATTGGTTTTCCTTTATAATAATTAGGAGTAAAATGACTACACAGTATGGTTTCTAAAGTCCATAGTGGAAGTGATGTCTATTTACAACAAATTAATAAACATAGCAATCACATGGCATATAATTAACACATGACAGCTGCTTCTAACTTAGTACCAAGAAGGCAATGAGGAACAAGATTATAAATAAATTCCAACACCCCTCCTTAATCTTGATCCTTCATTGGGGTAAGACCAAGGTCGGTCATGAAACCATCATGCTTGATTTTGCCAAGTGATTTTGTCAAAATGTCCGCTACCATCCTGGAAGTTGGAACGTAATTCAGCACAACTAGTTTTTCTCTTGATTATGTATCTGACAAATAACTGTTTACGAATTAAATGTTTGGTCTTGTCATTCACGGTTCTCTTCTGCGAAATCTTCATTGCTGGCATGTTGTCACAATGCTAATTTACATGCTCAAGAAATATTCCCAGCTCTTCCAACAAGTGCTTCAGAAACATTGCTTCCTGAACCATTGCTACAAACTCTGACTCTGTTGAGGAATCAGTCATACATCTCTGTTTCATACTTCCCCAAGACACAGGTCCTTCACTCAGTTTAAAAACATATCCCGTACAACTTTTCCCATCAAAGTTGTTTCCATGACTGGCATCAACAAAACCATGTAGAAATTCTTCATCAGCTTGCTCCTCCACAGCATGCTTCCACAAATTCTTATTCGGATCTTCTATTGCCTCTTGATAACTACTTGGCTCTAGATCCTCACAGGTAACCATGTAGGTAACAAAATCAGGAAACATTTTAGGTTTTCTTACTCTTAGAGGGTACCTACTCCCAACATTAATTTCAACACCTTCCTCATCATTTCCCGAATTCCCTTCAGCGGATCCTCCAGTTCCAACATCGTCATCATCTTGCTGAATGTTGATATTATCAAGAATTAAGCTCTCCTCTTCTGCCTCAGGATTCCTGCAGGGTTCATCGAGTTTGGCGGTCTGGATGCTTACTATGGTCTTGACTGGTTGTATAGTTTCATCACCATTATTTTCTTCACGCCCATTATAAAATAAGTTTTCAAAAAACTTGACATCTCTAGAATAAATCAATCTACGGGGAGACTTAGGATCGACCAATTTGTAACCTGTGACATCCTCACTGTAACCTACAATACCTCCGCCGCAGCAAACCTGCAGACTAAGCGAATTTCCATTTGACTGATTGGATGTACACTGAAATGTCTACTTAAAAATATAACATTTATTCCCGATTCAAATAGAATTAGTTTAACAAGTACTTAGGTTTGCTGCATCAGGGAGGGTAAAACTGTGTTTTTTTTGTAAAATGTTATAGTTAGTAAGAAATAAAAACATTTTCCAAATTTGATCAAAATATGTTCATAAGCAAGCAAACTACAACAGTTTACTTATTCTCCATAAGAATAACATGGGAATTTTAAATTTACAATTTTTTGGAATTTTCTCCGTAACCATTAGGCGCATAATAACGCTTCAATATACTAAATTATTTGTTTTTTTAAGCTCTACAAAATGGTTTGGAAAGAAATTGCAAAATGTTATGTTTTTTGGGTCAAAAATGGGAAAAACCTATTTTTACCCCCATAAAACCCCCCATAAACCCCCGTTCCCATGATCCGATTATGCTGGATCGCGAACTCATTCGAATAAACGTAGGTTTACACGTTTGTACCAAATTTAATCAAAATCGGATCATTTTTGCTTGAGTTATCGTGCTAACGGACACATATATATATATATAAATATATAAATATATAAATATATATATATATATATATGAATTTGAACGAATGGTGTTTTTGGCCTCTAGGGACCTCAAAACGAAAAAAAAAATCGGTCCCGCGTCCAGGTCTTACCATGAGTACTACGGTAATAGCTTATTCCCTATATGGGAAAATTCGCTAAAATGTGAGGAACACTCTTATAGTCCAATTTGGTCCTTCTCTCCTTAGGCACATGTACATTGCCTATGCACCCAAAAACTCTAAGGTGACTGAGGTCCACTTTCGATCCAGTCCATTTCTCCTGTGGAGTGACTCCGAAAACAGCTTTTGTAGGACTTCGGTTCTTAAGATAAATAGCTGCCTCCACAGCATACTGCCAGTACCCCTTGCTCAAATTTGAGTCACTTAGCATGCTTCTAGCTTTTTCAATAATAGTTCTATTTGCACGCTCTGCTACCCCATTCTGCTCAGGACTATATCGAGTAGTGACCTGGTGCCTTATTCCAAATCTATTACACACTTCTTCTAGTCTCGCATTCATGTAATCCCCGCCTTCATCTGACCTAACAGTTTTTACAGTCTGGTTGGTCTGATTTTCAACTAAAGTCTTAAACTTGAGAAAACAATCAACTACTTCATCCTTTGATTTCAAGAAATAACCAAAGGTCATTCTGGTGAAGTCATCAATAAATATTAGCATGAAGTGATTACCTTGAAGAGACTGAACATTCATAGGCCCACAGACATCCATATGGATTAACTCTAGTTTTGCCTCAGCTCTCTTACTTGGAGTGGTTGGGAAAGATTCTCTGGAGTGTTTCCCCTCTACACAGGGAATGCAAGATTCTGGCATCTGATTAGGAAAATCGATAGCCAAAGCCATCCCCTTTTTCAAAATACCCATGCTAACATGATTCAAGTGACCCAACCTTCTGTGCCATAAATTATGAAGGTCCACACTAACTGACTGGTCAACTTGAGTAGACATAGCCAAATTGTCATAATTTGGATCAATGTTGCATTTACTCTCTGTATCCAACCGATACAGTCCGTTTACATTTGTTCCAGTTCCACAGATTTCACCTCTTACTGAAAACCCATCTTTTAAGTAAATATTACACCCTTTGTCATCAAAAACTAAAACTTGCCCTTTACTAGCTATTTTGCTCACAGATAGCAAATTTGTATATAAATCTGGTACATACGTCACATTCGATATCACTCTCTCACCAAAGTTTTTAAGATTCACAGAAACTTTCCCAGAACCCGCAGAGTAAATTTTGGTATTATTAGCGACAGTGACCTCTTTAACTCCCTCATTCGAGTTAAACGTTTGAAAACTTTCTTTACTTTTAGAAAGATTGTCAGAACAACACGAGTCTAAGTACCAGCTTTCAGGTTCTACCTTTACATTCAGGGCAGTTATCCAACCTACATTTTTATTTTTGTCTTTACCATCTGACTTATCAATTTTGGAAATTGACCCTATCTTTGAGCTATTACTAATATTAGCTTGATTATTTTCAGGACAATCCCTTATCATATGGCCTGCCTTTCTACATTTGTAACAAGTAGTAATAAAAGGCTTCCTCGTCTTTAAGCTATTATTAAAATTAGCTTGATTAGTATTTGATTTTGATAGAAAATGCATCCCAGTACTGCTTTTAAAAGTTGAAAATACTACAGAGGACTCAGTGGTATCCTTTTCAGCCAGGCTATTTAATTTTTCTAGTACTTTACTATATTCTACTTTATCTGTACTCTCGACTGCCATCCTAAATGCCCTGTAAGACTCAGGCAAACCTCTTAGAAGTAGACACGCCTTCATTTCATCGTCTACGGGTTTCTCTATGTCAGCAAGTTGAGCATTGAGGTCAAGAAATTTAGAAATATACTCACTCATGCTGTTGCATACTTCCAACTTCAAATCTAAAAGCTGGTCCAGCAGAAATATTCTCCTGTTTGTGCTCTTGACTTCATACTGCTTTGCTAAAATGTCCCATGCTTCCTTCGCTGATATGGCCGTCCTGATATGTAGTTTTGGAGCTGCCTCCAGGTGCATGGCAATCTTGGCGAGTGCCCTCTCATCTTTGTCTGGATCCACAGTTAGCGGTGTTGTCTCTGCAATAGTCCTACGTGGTTCAATGCAATTCCACAATCCCTCATACTTTAGAGCCATCTTCATATCAAATTTCCAACTGGCATAGTTGGCTGACCCTTTCAACTTCGAAATTCCAGGGGCTGATGTGGAGTATACAACTTTGTCTCCCATCATACTAATTAAGTGTTCGTTCAATGAAATTTACTATAATATTTCTTAAACACTTCCTTCAAAAATTAAACAGTTCAAAATCGGCCACAGAGAACATGTTACAATAAAAGTGAAACTGGGCCCATAACCACTTGTTTATAATTGGTTTTCCTTTATAATAATTAGGAGTAAAATGACTACACAGTATGGTTTCTAAAGTCCATAGTGGAAGTGATGATGTTTATTTACAACAAATTAATAAACATAGCAATCACATGGCATATAATTAACACATGACAGCTGCTTCTAACTTAGTACCAAGAAGGCAATGAGGAACAAGATTATAAATAAATTCCAACAGAAACACGTGACCACAGCGAAGCCACGCCCTTCCCCCAGAAGGGAGGGGCCGGGACCTAGCTGACCGATTTGAGTTGTCGGTACCAACTTGATATGTGATTTAAGTGAAATGGTACCTAGATGAAAGGTTGCCTAAAAGAAGGCCTCCCCAACCATATACATTTTGCCATATAACTTCGTAATTTAGGGGACTGCCTCAATCATACTCATACTGTACTGAGTATTCTACACATTGTATATTGCCATTGGAATACCTCAAAGTTGGTGTGATGGGCTTAGGCAAAAGATTGTGCACTTTTTCCTGACGCATATTCCTATCAACCATATGGATTTTGGCTTACAGCTTGGTATTTTAGGGGACTGCCTCAATCATGCTTATACTGATTATTTTACACATTGTATATTACCATTAGAATACCTCAAATTTGATGTGATGGGCTTAAGAAAAAGATTGTGCACTTTTCCTGACTCAAATTCCTATCAACCATATACATTTTGCCATAACTTCGTAATTTAGGGGACTGCCTCAATCATACTCATACTGGTTATTCTAAACATTGTATATTACCATTAGAATACCTCAAAGTTGATGTGATGGGCTTAGGAAAAAGATTGTGCACTTTTTCCTGACTCAAATTCCTATCAACCATATAGATTTTGTTATATAGCTTCGTAATTTACTGGACTGCCTCAATCATACTCATACTGAGTATTCTACACATTGTATATTACCATTACAATACATCAAAGATGATGTGATGGACTTAGGAAAAAGATTGTGCACTTTTCCTGATGCGAGTTCCTATCAACCATATACATTTTGCCATATAACTTCGTAATTTGGGGAACTGCCTCAATCATACTCATACTGATCACATTGTATATTACCATTAGAATAGGTACCTCAAAGTTGATGTGATGGGCTTAGGAAAAAGATTGTGCACTTTTTTATGTACGGAGTTTTAATTGGTCGCGTTACGTTAAGCCATAGCTACGTATAATGTACAGTATGGTCTCAAATATGCCTTTTAAAATACGTCAATTAATTAGTTTTAACGTGTATACACGTTTTGTCAAGGTATAATTGACATTATATAAATGTAAAAACATATAATTTCGCACCGTATTGTCATTGAATTGCATTTCCGACATCCCTGCAAAACACGTTTGTGGCGCCCGCAGGCGTACCAACCCATATCTCTTACACACACAATCCGAAAAAGCGCCGATGAAGAGAGCCGCTAACTTCACGACGGTGAGTCTCCGCTCCTGTCTGTCTTAGGTTCTGTTGTTCTTTACACACACAATCCGAAAAAGCGCCGATGAAGAGAGCCGCTAACTTCACGACGGTGAGTCTCCGCTCCTGTCTGTCTTAGGTTCTGTTGTTCTAAAGTAAAGAACATTAACTACCTACCTAGAACTAGAACTGAACTTCTAGTTAGTTAATGTTCATGTTGTTGTTGTTATCGTTATGGTGTTCGTGTTGTGGTTGTGGCTATGGAAGAGTTAATAGGCTTAATCTGTAGTTGGTTCTATGTCTGTAGTCTAGACAGTAAGTAGGCCTACAGTTAATAATGAATAACAAACAAAAAAATGGTTTATCTACCATGTTTTACCTAAGGGAGTATGTTTTATCTATGGTTTTACTGACTTGTAGGTATTCATCTCGAGTTAAGTAGGATCATAGATAAAACATAGGCCTACTTGTGTTGGTTAGTCTATGGTAGGATCTTTAGACTTTCCTTCTGGTTGGCAATGTTGGCATAAGCTATCATTTGTGCTTAGTGCCCTTTTTGCTCTTATGCTATAGGCCTAGATGAAGTAATGATTAATGCAGAGGATGTGGATTAGGCGTACGGTAACTTAGTTACCCTACTGTTATAACCTAACCTAACCAACCAAACTTGCTGATAATGAGAAATCGAATGAAGGTTAAATTCTGTTCATAAAATAAAATTATAAATGCCAAAAATTATAAAATAAGATGTACAGTTAAGATCAAATGCATTCAAAGCAAAATCCTTGACAAAAAGTTAAAGATAGGATGGGTTTCGAACCCGGGACCTCTTGCATATCAGCCGAGCACTTTATCCACTACACTACGAACGCCGATGTCTGTCGTATTGTTGTGGTAATGGCGTTCCCGGCCCCCTCAATCCGGTATCCGGTGACGTCACTGCCGGATGCCTAATGTACTTAAGTTACGTCTGGTTACCGGACGCATATCCTCTGTATAATATTACCTCATCAGTGCTTATTATGTTGCAACCACAGTCAATGAACAGTCAAAGGAGTAACTGTCATAACTTAACTTTTTCGTTTTGATGACCACTAAGGTCTAAATCACCATACAGTAGACCCCCTCTTAACCGACCTCGTATTAACCGATAATCGGATTATCCGCCTTTGATCGTGAAATAATACAGTTTGTTTTAACCGACCTTGCTTTGAGAGCAGCTCGGTTTAACCGCCGCTTTCTAGGAATCTCGGCACTTCCGCTCCCACGCTGGGCGATGAGAACTGAACCATACGCTTATCTCCACAGGATATGACTAACAATAAGTTATTTTGTGATGATCACGAAAAATATAGCATAGCCTATTGTCAGTTTGTCATCATCGTTCGTAGCTCGAGCACATCTGATCTGATTTGTTATCTGTGCGGCAAATTTATAACATCATAAAGTGCGTTACGATTTTGAGAACTGATTATCTTATCGCTGGAGTAAACAAACAACGCAACTTGTAGGGAGGGCAGGGAAGGGGTGTTAACAACTCCAAGGTCAAGATAGTTTTTGTGCCTCGAGCCTCCAGTGAGAGGCTATAAATAAACGTCCTGTCTTGTAACAAAATGGTCGCTTGTATCTTTAATTACGACAAAAGGTTCTTTACTGTATTACGATGTATTTGGAAAGCATTAATTAATACATTACAGTAGTAAAGTTATTAAAATAGGAATTTTATTGACTCTTGCCTAGTATTATAATATTCACTGAAAGTAGGCCTATTTGACTTAACCGTGTTTTGTGTTTATTTGTGACATTTCTAAAGAGTAGTTTATTTTATAAATAATGCAAGTATGACTTAAAAATAATGATTATATAATTCCAAATGAATAGCACTTTATTATGTTATGATTTTAGGGATTGCCCGTTTTATCCGACCTTTTGAATCATCCGACCTAGGTCCGGTCCCATTAGGGTCGGTTAAGAGGGGGTCTACTTAGGGTGAATGTGAACTGGGGGAATTGTGAACTAGGGCTGTAATTTCTTAGTGTATTGTTGATTTGAGTAGAAATCAATTTTTTACTTATGTTTAGGTTGAAAAAAAGTTGCGTTTTTCGTTGACAAACAAGTTGCGTAGACCTTAGCAAATATTTTTTGTGTGAAAAAAGTAAAAGTCAGATTGACATGAAAACCAGTAATTATGAAAGAATTTCAAATGTATAATGCATTAAGTATCCTCATATCCATCCTGTAAGCAATTTTCTTTTTATTTCAAATTCACAATTAAGTTACCCTCAATAAATATGTGGGGGTAATTGTGAACCTAATCTTGGGGCAATTGTGAATGCTGTTCACTTTTACCCCGCCTGTAAAAGAAACACATTTTTGGTTCTCATCAAAGATTATTCTTTAAACCAATTATGCTGCCAACCCCAGAAACACTGTATAAAAAAATACAGATTACTTACAAGTTTCCAGGTTGTGTTCCAGTTTTTGAGATGTAGGCGGACAGGACGGTTAGTTAATGATTTTATTTCTAAATAGGTTTTTTTTAAAGGTTTTTCAAGATAAAAAAAAACATTTTTATTAGCCTAGCGTACAAGTTATATTTTGTATAACCTAAAAGGAAAGTGCCTTCAGCATTGCAGAGGGACATTCTAGAGTAATAGAGATGGGTGGATGTATATTCTCATAAGGCAGTAATGGATCAGAGGAAAGGGAGACGCTGTGGGGTCATTCCATGTCAAATCAACCAATAAAAAAATAATTTCGGAACTTAAGGTTTTCAAAATGGGTAATATTTGGTAATTTTGTTCTATACCTCAAAGTAATAGAAAATACAAAATTTTTGATTTTTTTGACTTTTTGTTTCTGAGTTATACATTTTTGAAAATCTAAAAATCGGCCGATTTTTGACGCGTTTGGAAATCTTTAAATACCTCTATCTACAAAACCATTCAACTTAGAGAGTTCAAACCTTCACCATTATTTTTAGAATTTCAAGAGCTACAATTTGATATGTCACTTGACTATATTAGCTTAGTAATAAAAATTTTCAAAAATCCAAAAAAAGTTTTTTTGAAAAATCTTAAAATCGAAATGTTTAATTTTTTTGGGGAAAAAATATGTTTTTTGTAGGTACTTCTTATTAGAGTGCATGTGCCAAATTTCATTATGGTACTCCAATGGGATCATATTTAAAAAAATACTACTATGTAGTTAAACAGGTAAAATGAACACAAGTTTTTATTGACCATAGATGCATGACAAGTTATAGTGTACTGTAATCTTAATAGGTTTGAACAAAGAAAAATGTATTGTGAAAATACATAATTATAAAGAAAGATCTGTATTATAGTGCAGTAAAATACTATAAATGATAGTATAATAATGATACTAATAAAATAATAACTACATTATTGAATACATTTTACCAATCAGTAGGCTTTAGGCCTATGTCTGCCATTGTATTTTGTAGCAAATGATTCATAAAAAAGTCATTGATATGATATAATATAAAAATTATATCTGAAACTGAAAAGTAGGATCTTCACGCCGTACAAGTTGCTCCAGATGCTAAGTTAACGATGTACCATTTGAAGAAATAAATGGATTTGTTGCTTGTGCATATAACAGAAAATGTTGGATAGCTTGTGTGCTCTAAAAACCAATCTGAAAAAGAACTTACTAAGTTATACCATAGACAAAAATACCATTTCTCCATCCTCATTGGACCACCTCCTTCTTTTGCATATCCCAGAGGACCAGATGTATTAACAGTGCCACATAATTTTATTAATGCAGTGTTAATCCAACCACGACAACTGGTAGGACATACAAATTATATGCCGACAAGATGTCCAAAGCTTCCCAAATTTTATAAAAGAAGAAGCAATTATTAGCCTATATGCATAAAACATTCACATACTGGTTTCAAGACAGTGGCTTGTGTTCACATCAGTTTACTAGATGATAATGTTTTTTATTGTAAATAAATTGAACACTAAAATATGACCATCTTAAATATATAATGTTATCATAAATAATATTTTATAAATAAACAACATTAAATTGGTTATTTTAAAGTGATAGCCTGAAATGAAAAAGACATTACTGTATTCAAAAAACATAACAATTAATTTCATGATTATAAAGAGGTGGTAAGAATATCAATGACTTTTATGAATCATTTGCTACAAAATACAATGGCAGGCATAGGCTTATATCCTACTGATTGGTAAAATGTATTCAATGTAGTTATTATTTTATTAGTATCATTATTAAAGTTTATTTTACTCCACTGTAATATAGATCTTTCTTTATAATTAGCCTAGATGTATTTTCACAATAAATTTTTCTTTGCTACAGTAGGTAGGCCTACTATGTTACGTCATGCATCTATAGTCAATAAACACTTTTTAGGTGTTCATTTTACATGCTTAACTACACAGTAGTATTTTTAAAAATATGATCCCATTGGAGTACCATAATGAAATTTGGCACATGCACTCTAATAAGAAGTACAAAAAACATATTTTCCTACAGTTACCTAACAATGTACATGTTCTCTCACTGATTTGAGAAAGCAAAGTGGCCAATTCGCTCATCAGAAACGCTCACTCTAATTACTTTGTCTCACTCCAGATTTGCAACGTGAATGCACGAAATAGTGAGCGCGTAACATGCAGGCAACGTCGTATGCGCGCGAAATACGTTGGCAGCACTGGCTGTAAATCAGCTGGTCAGCTGTTGTACTGTTGTATTTGTCACTTCACATTAAATGTTATATTAAAAGTTCACTTCTGTGTAAAAATAGGTTATGTTTCTTCACCAATTTATTTGTTTTATGGTAACTGTAGGAAAAGTATAATGTGCAACTCGAGTTCAAAGTACAATTGCCTCACTCGAGAAACCATTCCACACTCGCCTACGGCTCGTGAGTAAGGATTTCTCTCGAGTGAGTCAATTGCTCACTTTTCTCACTAGTTGCACAAATAACTATTTTTCCCCAAAAAAATTAAGCATTTCGATTTTAAGATTTTTCAAAAAAACTTTTTTTGGATTTTTGAAAATTTTTATTACTAAGCTAATATAGTCAAGTGACATATCAAATTGTAGCTCTTGAAATTCTAAAGAGAATGGTGAAGGTTTGAACTCTCCAAGTTGAATGGTTTTGTAGATAGAGGTATTTAAAGATTTCCAAACGCGTCAAAAATCGGCCGATTTTTAGATTTTCAAAAATGTATAACTCAGAAACAAAAAGTCAAAAAAATCTAAAATTTTGTATTTTCTATTACTTTGAGGTATAGAGCAAAATTACCAAATATTACCCATTTTGAAAACCTTAAGTTCTGAAATTATTTTTTTATTGGTTGATTTGACATGGAATGACCCCACAGCGTCTCCCTTTCCTCTGATCCATTACTGCCTTATGAGAATATACATCCACCCATCTCTATTACTCTAGAATGTTCCTCTGCAATGCTGAAGGCACTTTCCTTTTAGGTTATACAAAATATAACTTGTACGCTAGGCTACTAAAAATGTTTTTTTTTATCTTGAAAAACCTTTTAAAAAAACCTATTTAGAAATAAAATCATTAACTAACCGTCCTGTAAATCTAAAACTTGGTATTTTTCATATTCTCTAATAGTATAACTTATAAAAAAATTGTCATTGAATTCTGTGATTTCAGGTTCTAGACCATTGGTTGATTTCATATGTAATGACCCTGTGGTACTTTGGTGTTGAACTGAAAACCAGATCCAACTGGACGCCCCTGTTGTTCTTTACGTGGCTAATTTGCTGCAACTCCAACAATGATTACCTTTATTTTTTTACCTTTAATTACCTCCTCCTTGACCGAGACCAGCAGAGCCGGATAGGTTGCGTCAATTTTCTATTTACACTATATACATAAAAAACTTCCATAGATTGAAGTATGAACTGTATTAAAAGTACTTTGGTGGTGAATGATTTTGCCGCAGGCTTATTGACTTAAATTTTTTCATCAAAATAGTCTTGTAGGCTGTAGTATGGTTTCTCCCTCAACAAGTTTTTCAGGGCTGTACGAAAGGCCGTTTCCCTTTGGTTTTTGATTGACGTAGGCAGGTGGTTGTAAATCTTCAGGGCAAGCGTTGGGAAAGAGTTTTTGGTTTTAGACAGCAGGCAGAAAGGTATGTCCAGGTCGGAGCGATGTCTTGTACCATGGCTATGAACAGTATTTCTTGTAGGGAATTTATGTAGGTTTGCCTTCACATGGTCGGCTGACAAAAAAATGTAATCACTGACAATAGTTAAAATACCGGTGCTGACAAACAGAGGTTTGCAATTGTCATTTCTTTTACTAGAAGTTAAAATAAGTACTGCTTTCTTCTGCAATTTGAGAATTTCAAGACATGATGGTGCATGGCCCCAGAGAAGGAGACCATAGCTTAAAATAGGCTACTATGGAACAGAGCGTGGTACACTATAATCAAATAAGGTTTACTGACAAGCCTAGTCAACTTCCGAAGTAGATGGACCACCCTGGACAGTCTTTTACCAACTGATTGAATGTGTTTATCCCAAGCAAGTTTTGGATCAATTGCAAAACCAAGAAGATTTACGGTTGGTACATCTGAATGAGCAATGAGCAAAATTACAATAAATTAAAAAACTTGCTGAAAGAATATCTTGTTATTAAAGCTCTCTATTCTTTTTCAGAGTTTCCTTAAGTGAGGGCTCCACTACTGGTTGCCTGGGTTTTATATATTAGTTTTAAATATATTGTATTTTAGCTAGGTATATAGCATGAAAGTATGTGATTTTTAGTTATATGTGACTCTATTCTGATGCTGCATGTATTCATACGAATAAAGTTTATTTGACTTTGACTTTGACATCTTGTACGTGGTGACTGAGAGTACAAGTAAGTCTCTGCGTCTTGTCTTCGTTCAGTTTTAATTTGTTGGACGCAAACCAGTGTTTTGCTTCCTCAAATTGGATATCAGCTGTCTCAAGTGCAAGAGTAGGATTTGCACCAGACGAGAAAATGGTAGTGTCATCCGCAAATCTAAGGGCCATACCATTTAATTCGAGGTCATTGATGGCGACAAGGAACAGTACAGGCCCCATAATCGAACCTTGGGGGACTCCATGGGCTACAGTCATGGCCTGGGATTTTGCACCACTCAAAGAGACCACTTGCCTTCTAAAATAAAATAAACAGTTATACTGACTCACACAGTTAACGCCCCAATTTGCCCACCACCCACACCATAACGTTCGAGTTTGTCAATTAGGATTTTCTGGGAGATGCAATCGAATGCTTTGCTCAGGTCGCAAAGTGTCAATGCCAACGTGTCTGAAGATTCAAAAGCATCCTGCACTCCTGTACAAGTTCAGCCATCGCAGTCACCGTAGATATATTACGCCTGAATCCATGTTGAAGATCGGAAAAAAGGTTGTTTGATTTAAAAAAATTTACTTGTTGATTCTTAATGATGGTTTCTATTTCTTTACTAAACACAGGAATTACAGAAATAGGCCTATAGCTTTTTAGGTTTGAAGGATCGCCCTTTTTGTAGATGGGGACCGTTCGTGCAACTTTAAAAAGATCGTAAAAAATTCCAATGCTCAGACAGCCATTTATAATCATGGATAGAGGTTGAGCAATTTCATCCACTATGGCCTTGAGGACAACAGTTGACATGCCGTAGATATCCAGGCTACGTGAGGATTTAAACCCCGACACGATCTTCACTATCTCCAAAGGAGTTACACTCTGCCATCGTACAAGGTTGACATTTGAACGTGGGACATTTTCAGCAGGATCGTCAGCCACTGATGGAATCTCCGAAACCAGTTTCTCAACGTTACCTAACGAAATTTGTTGAAATCGTCTGGGCTAGCTTTACATAGGACTGTATTTGGCTTTGAGAGGCTTCTATTACTATTAACTAACGACCAAGCCGCCTTACATGGATTTAGTGCACCTTCAATCTTACTTATATTATCGAGTTTCTTAGCATCATCGACCTTAACCTTGTACGTATTCTTTGTTTTGACGTACACGCGTCTAAGGCCCCTATTAGCCGTGAGCAACATGTGGCGCAGCTAGTGGACCTGCCGGTGTCGGACGTGTAGAGGGGCATGGAGTCAAATGGTGTCTATTAGCTGTGGAGAGACCGGTGGCGCCGCCGAAAAAGCTGCCCGAGGTGTTGCCGGGAGTGATTTTGCCCGGCAACATGTGTCGCGACCGTTTTAGTGTCCAGGCAGTCAGGGGGCATTGCAGTATATGGAGCCTATTAGTCGTGGGCAACATGCGACGCCACTGACTGCGCTCGCATGCGTTATTAACGTGAAAACGAAGCCTGTCACACAGTCTACATCATGGTTTGAGTCGATTGAGACGTGCCTCGCCACGTTGCTGTTATATTCATTAGTGACTTCGGTTCACTTTGTTTAACAGTGACCTTTTTAACAGTGTATTCTTTCCTTTTTTTGTCATTAACGTTTTTAGTTGTCTTTAGTTTAGATAAACTTTGTCTAGTGCTAATAGTGACGTGCAAATTGTGGATGCAGTCAATCAACGTCATGTTTGACATTAGAGTGTTGTGGTGAATTCTGGTGTTGGAGCGAGCTACGAATGTGTCGCGCGACTAGTGTCCAGGTTCCAAACGCTGTGGGTCACCGGCGTCACCACCGGCGGCTCCACTAGCTGCGCCACATGTTGCTCACGGCTAATAGGGGCCTAAGACGTTCTTTAGTTTCCTGACATGTAGCCGACACATACCTACCTATCTCTTATGGCTAAAACTAAAGCCTTAAATCTAGACAGCTCAGGAGTTTAGGCCTACCACGTGTTAGCCTTTACTTTCGGTTCCACATACTTAGAATTAGGCTTAGTACTATGGCCCTTTGCCTTAATCTTTTCAGGAAAGTAGATGTTAAATAAGTAATTTATTTCATAAAAAAATGTTTCTAGGGCTAACTCAGGACTTAAGTCCATTAATAAGACAGTCCAGTTTACCAGAGACAAAGTATGTCTGAAATGTGGAAGAATACCTCCTTAATATTTCTAAAACTTCTACTATATTCTGAGTGCCAACTAGGAAAATCTGAAATGGTACTCACCGAGGCGATGTTTGTCCTTATAGTCACCACTTTGTGATCAGCACCTAGATGTTCGGTCACGTCCACCTCATAGGCCCAGATGTCCAGGTTTGTAGCGACCGTGTCGAGGCAACGATCTCCACGGGTTGGAGAACAGTTATGATGACAGTTCACGGAGGACTCTTTCACTTGCAATCAAGTTCACAGGATCATCATGGGTCCATTTGCAGCCAGGAAGATTAAAATCCCCAACGATGATAATAGAGGCAAACTCGCCACATCTTGACGTAATATCAACAACAGCATCAGCAAAAAGGGAATAATAGGGAGTTGACTGATTTGGAGGTATATAGGCAGCACATAGTAACAATCTTCATGTGCCAGCACCTGTTGTTAAAAATAAAGCTTCAAGATTATCATAAGCAGTGTTTCAGACTTCTGTAGATAATATGTTATTTCGAACTGCCAATAAGACACCTCCACCCGAGGTTTTATTACTAGTTTCCAAGGACCTATCCTTTCTGTAAACAGTGTAGTTGTGAAAGCCCAACTCAGAAGTGCTGATAGAAGAGTTCAAATTGGTCTCTGTAAGAACAACTATATCATAAGTGGTAATAGAAGCTGCTTCAAACAGTAAATCCATCTTGGTCCGGAGGCCATTGACATTCTGGTATAGCAAAGTGGTTTTAGGTTGACCGTGGGAAATTAAGCGTTTTTTGAAATAACAATTTTGGGTGTGCCATTGACATATTTAATAGTAAGATCAGATTCAACCGCCCCAGTACGCTCCTCCAGCTTCTTTTTCAAATGATCCAAATACTCCAACTCACGCTTGGTTTTGTCCCGTGCTAACTTCACTCCAGCAAAAGCTGGATCCAAATTATGAAGGAACTCATGAGAAGCAATCTTAAGTAACTCAACCACTCTTGCCTCTGAATCAAGAATAGGCCTACTTTTGTTGAGGCATCAACATCTGGTAAAACAGTATCCACTAGTTTGTGTATATGAGTACTATCATCCTTCTTCTTGTCCTCCGCATTTTTCTTTGAACTTTCGACTAAACCAAACAGCATGACATTCTTAGCTCTTAATGCTCTTTCTTTAACTTCCTCCATAGTTATCTCGACAACGAAGCCCAACTCAGTAACAGGATCATTATGGGGGGCCTCCAATGCCTCAACTTTACCTTCCAATGCTTTAATTCGGTCTTCAGAGCTGGTAATTCTGTTTTCTATAGACTCTAACTTACCATTAACAGCTTTCATATCTTTTTTAATTTCAGCCAGATCAGTTGTTTTTATACTATCCACCTTATCAACCAGACTCTTTACCACTGTTGCTAGGTCTTGGTCTTGCCCCATCTTTTAAAAAGTTAAATATGTGGTTTGGCCATGTTAGTCTCCTTTTATACACTGTTTGCCTTATAAATAAGTCTTGTAAAAACCCTTAATTTGACCCAATACATACGGCAATCACGAGGCTTGACCCGTTTATATCAGGGAATACACAATCTACATCTTCATTTCTGGAACGTTAAATTTCTATTCATCAAATTTTTGTCATGATAGACAGCTTGTCCTATAGCTATACAGGCCTATCAAAACTAATCAAAACAACTAATCAAACCTCTTAAAACAAATCTGATAATATTTTTTCCTGAAACATTGCAATAGTTTGAATTTATGTTGATTTTTCTATTGGCCCTAATGACTTTTTGTCTTTACACTCATTGTCACAGATCTCAATCCCCCGTCTAATTAAAGCCCTCTCTCCACTATGGTCAAACCACGCTTTCTTATAGGAAACCCAGCTTTTGTTTTTCTATAACGGCAAGCAAAGTACGAATCAAAACAAAAATTTCTGTGCGAAGACACAAGAGAGCAGTGAAGCAAATGAAATGATGCGACCACCCACCCACCCAAACAACGATATGAGTAATGATGTTTAAACAACAGATGTTTACAGATACATACAGTAGGCTATGCCGAGTATGTAGATACATACAAGCCCTCATCCTTAGCGCTTGAAAATAGTATGCAATAACCTCCAAACACTGCTGCATTGGCCCTGGCTCAAGGAACTTCTTAACTCTCGTGGACAGTAGTGCCGGTTGCTTGTTATTTGACCGGCGCTATGTCATGATGAAAAATTATTATTTACGAGATAACCCAAAATGCCAGGATCGCCATATTGGTTACTAGCAAACCTGTCTACCAGCATATTTTATTGAAGCAATATCAACATTTGACTGTTAATCAATTCATTTCTTGAACAAGGACCTAGTGATTGTCCCGTAGAAATGTTTTCACCCAATTATAGGCCTATAACGATATACAGGCCCACTTGTAATATATAGGTTTTAACTAGCACGATAACTTGAGTAAAAATCATCTAGTTTTGATGGAAATTTGGTACAAATGTGTAAACCTAAAGTAGACTTCCTCTTATCCGAACTCCTCGGGACCGAGGCCAGTCGGGATAACGGGTTTCCGGTTAAACCGACGTCCCCAAAAACATGTTAAAACGGACCGTTCAACTGCATACTGTATGCACTATGCAGTAGGTATTTGACTTACATTTTTTTAAATTTTTTTTTTATAAAAAGAGGTTGGCGGCTTCTTGCATTTGCCCGTCCACATAGACTACAGATCTGTGCGTGGAACGTATATTTAGGAGAGCATGTATTTATACACGTGATCACTGGTCTCAAATCTTTCCCACGAGAACTGCCGTTTCAGTACCGCCCACTTCCTGCCAATCTAGTCCGATTAAACCAATGTGCTGATAAGAATAGTCCGGTTAAAGAGATGTCATTTCCGCCGAGTGTAGTCTGGTTAAACCGATGTCCAGTTAAAAGCAGTCCGGATAAGAGGGAGTCTACTGTACATTTATTCAAACGGGTTTGTGAGCCAGCATGATCGAACTATAGGTATGGGGTTTAACTGGGTGAAAATTGGGTTTCCCATTTTTCAACCTCAAAATATTAAATTTCACATTTTATTTCCTGATCATTTTGTATGGCTAAAAAAATTTAGTATAAGTTATTGAAGAGTTGTTGTACGGTTAAGAGTCTAATGGTTTCAGAAAAAAAAACTCTAAATTTGAAATTCCCATGTTAATTTTATGGATAATAAGTTCACTGTAGGCCTAGTTTACTTGTTTATTACAGATATATATACAGGGTGTGGCAAAAAACCCGATCTATTTTCTGCAGAGCTCTGTTCAGCGACAGGTCGTCCGAGAGTGGTGAGAGTAGGCTCGTTGGAAAGCCCACACGATGCCATTTTTTGTAGTCATAAATCAGTGTTCGCCTGAACTAGTGCGGTTGTTATGGAGTCGTTTTTATTAAATAGTGAGTTCATTCATTGCCTCTCAGCGGCAGTTTCATGCATTCTTTTAATTAAGGCGACATGGAGAAGTTCCATTGCGTAACACAATAATGCAGTGGGTTACATGCTTAAGGACAACGGCTTCTGCGTTGAAAAGGGAGGTGACAGGCCTTCCAAAGTCAAATCGGACGCCAGACAACAAACATTCGATAGAGTGCGTGCTGCTGTGGAAAACAGTCCTCGTAGGCCCGCCTGAAAACAAGCAGCTGCCTTGAACATGTCTGACCGCTCAGTTTTACGAATTTTGAGGCTAATTTTCATCCCTATGGATTAGAATAATAATCTGTATAATTTGGTAATCATCCATACAGATAATCTAGACGGCACCTCTCTATGTCGACCTAAAGCCTGGTTTTCCTAGGCGCGGAAGTGGAGAGGGGAGAGAGGAAAGCGGAGAGCGGACTCCACTTGTCTTAGGTAATTTAATGTTACTGTTTTCCTAGAAGCGGTGCGGAACACCATGTTAATCTCTTTTCCGCTCTCCACGTTCCTCTCTCCGCTCTCCACTTCCGCGCCTAGAAAAACCCAGCTTAATTGAATAAAAGCACGGAACTGCCGCTGAGTTGCAATGGCTAAATCATTACTTTTTTAAAACGACTCTATAACAACCGCACGTAGCTCATACGACCACTGCTCTATGACTACAAAAAATGGCATTGCATAGGCTTTCCAACGAGCCTACTCCCACCACCCTCAGACGACCTATCGCTGAACAAGGAAAATGGATGGTTCTGAAAATGGATCGGTTTTTTTGCCGCACCCTGTATATATATATTTTGATCTTATTTCTAATCTTATTATTAGTTTGATTTTATTTCTGCCTACCAAACTAACTTATTAACATTTGAATAAAAAACACACTCTTACCTTCCCTGTAGCAGCACACCTAAGTAGCCCATTCAAGGTAGCCTACTCATTAAAATTAAAATTTAATTATTAAACAAATCTGACTATTTTAGTGGAAATCTGATCAGGTAATGGAAATTTGCCTAGTCAGCAGGCTTGAAGCAATTATCATTGAAATTTTTGTATTTAGTGTACATCTCTTTCACCCTATCTATCCCCGATTCCCCTCATTTCCTTTGTTTAGCGAATTTCCCACATAGGGAATAAGCTATCTTTCTTATCCATCCTGTTTTCTGGAACAAAACTGCTAACTTTGGGCCTACAAAATTAATCCATTAACTTAGTCATCATATAGACTTTGACTCTTGAATCAAATGAGTTTACTCTAGGAGATATATTTTTTTACCTACACAAGGGTTATTCAATATGTTACCATAAATAGTTGATAACTTACATCCTATGAGCTGATCCATCTATAATTAGCTCTTTCATTTTCAGGTTGACCTAAAGAAAACTGATATGCCCTTTGTGCAATAGACTGGAACTTAAGAAGCACAACGAGACGGAAATATAGTATAATATAAACTTATGGAGGACAAATTTAGGTCAGGAGATTTAAAAAACAAAAGTAATTTGAACCGTATTTGCAGGTAATTAAACGTATCCTATAATGTTTTATGAGCAATGTTTGCTTGCATGTATGCTTGCACAAATATCTCAAAAACTGCTTTGACGATTTGCTCCAAATGTTAGGTGTAAATAATTTATTTATGGCCTTAAAACGTGTTTCATGAGTTAAAAATGCCAATGAAAATCTAATTACGTAAAAAAATTGAAAATTGAAAGTAAAAAATTTTAACAGTAGGTAACCCTTAGGCCTATCTACTACTTTGGCAACAAAAATCAAAGGCCTAAACATCAATAAAATAAAATAAATAAATATAACAGCAGATTCAAACAAACCTTAAACGAAAAATGTTTTTATGACTGGAGGACAGTGAGACACTATCCTTACAACTTGAGTTAGTGTGTAAACCGGTGGCCTGTTGATTTTATTGGGCTGGAAAGCTGGGCAACGCTCGGTCCTCCTGGCACTAAATCATCTTATCTTACTAATATTATAAATCTGAAAGTTTGTGTGTGTGTTGCTCAATCACGCATAAACTACTAGACGGATTGGGCTGAAAATTGGCATGATGATAGCTCACATTCCCGATTAACATTTAGGCATATTCTTATTTCAAAAATCCTTTCGGGCTCTGCCCCAGTGGCTCTGTAGTTCCCCATGTTAACCTTATGAGTATTCATATTTAAAGGGAATAATTAAAGAATTTAGTCAGCTGTTTCAACTGTACAAGTTGGTTCTATAATATGCAATAGCATTAAAAAGTTATAAGGTTTCCCAACAGGGTGCAGCACTATTATTATTTTGTTTTTGCATATATGACAACAGCTAATTTGAACTCAGCACAAAAAGCTGTGATACCCAATGAGAACTGTCAAAGTAGGATTGTTTAAAGTTAGATTTGAGTTTTGAATTTAATGAATAATTTGTGATATTGTGTCAATGTTTGATCATTTATTTTTTTCTATCGTTTAGGTGCAGTGGTAGAACATTATGGCAATAGTAGATGTGTTATACTATATCATACCGTAAATTTATGAACCAAATGTTATCAAACTGTGTCCTCCCCCATTGCAAACGCAAAGCTTGAGTATAACTGCAATAAGCATTTTATAATTATATGCTAACCCCGTACGAAGGACGGGTGCTCTGCTAGTTAAGTTATAATTACATAGATGGCTGCTTTAAAATCTCAGCTGGTAACTTACTCTGATCTATTAGGCATAGTTTTATAGAGCAATCTGTTATTGGTAACTTATTCAACTTATGGTTTAAAACTCAAATCAGATAAAAAAAAAACTCAAAACTTCACCTCCTTCAATCGCCTAATGTGTCACCAACAATTAAAGCTAGGCCTACATAATAATTCCCAAATAATGTTTAACAAACAACTAAAGCTACATAAAACCCAAATAATGTTTATCATGAAAAACACTTAGCCTAATATAAATATTTTTAAGGCCATCCTTGGAAGACATAGGTGAAGAATGGAACCAAGTCCCAACGTTTGGCTTAAAGGAAAATGGAAAGGAAACGAAGCCAGTAAAAACTATGTTAATTACTGTGGATGAAGCTTTCTGTTATTTACGATCTTCAGAACTTCCTATTCCCGAAGTAAGTTTACTTTTTTCAAAGTATTATAATTTTAACAGAAATTAAATAAAAGATATGTCTAATAATAACACTTAAAACATAGATTTACACTAATACTGATAACTCACAAGATGGTAAGTGGTGATCGATTTCGATTGGACACTCCAATCGTCATCAGACCCAATTGTGTTAAGAGAGTGTCCCAAATGATTGGAGTGTCCATCTTGTGTATACCATCTTGTGAGTTAACAGTATAAGGCCCGATTTCACCACACTTTTAAACCGCCGTTAAGCCTTGCTCTAACTGCAGTTAGCTCTTAACTGACGAAATCGGATTTCACCACTCGCCGTTAGCGCTAGTTTAGCTAAACCGTCGTTAGATAATTAACTGCCCAATTTTGACCGGTTAACTTCTTTAATCTTTCGTTAAGTAAATATCAGCTATAAGAGTAGCCTGTTGTTCGCCGAACTAGGTGGATAAGAGAAAAGTCAATGAAGACCGTACTAAGACGAAAACATTCCGTCTACTAAGACAAAATTAATTTTATTACTATTGCGAGATGTTTATTTCGGGTAGGTTCAACCTATCCTAAACTTACCTCCGATTTGCTCGGACAGCTCGAGTAGTCCAGGGTCTCGCTAACAGTCTTCGTCGCAGGCTCACTGCTCCTCGGTCCTCGTGAATTTACTGTTGCGTCGATCTACTAGTACACAAGTACACACTGTGTACATCGGCACGTCAACGCACCTAACACGAATTACTACCAATGTTTAGTGAAAAGAACCTAATTTAAATAGGATAAATAAAAGTCTAGAGGTTTCACTAAATATTATTGTTTAATTTATCATACTTTTACAAGTAATTAACAATTAATTGTTTAGAGCAAATAAAAATGAACCACTTTGGTTGAAAAGCCTAAAAGAATGTCCTTTTGTTTATTTTTCTTTTCATAGCAACCAAATTTCAATAAACTATTTAAAACATCTGTCAGCTGATAAATCTGTCAGTTCACTACAGGAGCCCCCTACGAAGACTGGAAGTCCATGGAGTTTTGGAGGGTTCCAAAAAGTCACACAAAAAAAAAACAAATAAAAAAAAATAATAACAGCAAGGACAAAGGCGATTTCCATCAAACTGAAATTGGATTCTTGAATGTCACTTTTCTTCCAGACTTTGTCGTATATGACTTTTGAAAATCCACATCCTTTGAAGTTTGAGATACAGTTGAGGGCTTAACTTCATCATTCTGAAGGACATAGGCCGGTTTAACTCTGTCAAGACTAACTTTAACAATAGAACCATTCACTTTTATTGTGATAGTTTTACTGTCTTTCTTGATCACTGGATGAGGTCCGGTGTATGGATGTTGTAAAGATTTTCTCACAGCATCTACTCTCAGAAAAACGTGCGAACATGTGTCCAAATCACGAAAAATGAAGCTTCGGTTAATGCCGTGTCTCTTGATATTTGTTGGTTTTAATGATGAAATCTTGAGTCGTAATCGAGACACAAAATTAGTCGGATCCTCTAAGGGTGCTAGCTGGGTTGTTGGCATAAAATACTCGCCAGGGAGGCGTAAAACCTCTCCAAAAACCATTTCAGCAGACGAGGTGTTCAGATCCACACGGAAAGCATTTCTTATTCCAAGAAGCACTGTGGGTAAGGATTCGACCCACGTGGAGGCGGAGTGGCACATGATGGCTGCCTTGAGTTGTCTGTGGAAACGTTCCACCATGCCATTTGCGCACGGGTGGTAACTTGTTGTCCTTAATCTTGAAAATCCACACAATTTTCCCAACTCAGCAAAGAGTGCAGATTCAAATTGTTTACCCTGGTCTGTTGTTATTCGCAAGGGAACACCATACCTTGATATCCAACAATTGAAAAGAGCTGACGAGACTTCTTCGGCAGAGATACCTTGCAAGGGGTGTGCTTCCGGCCATCTGGTGAACCTATCTACTACTGTAAGACAGTAACGAAGATTACCAACTTGGGGTAACGGGCCGATGATATCCACATGAATATGTTCAAATCTACAATTTGGCAAAGGGAAATCGTTGATAGGTGTTTGAACATGACGAGTAATTTTTGAACGTTGACACTCTCGACAGGACAAGGTCCACTCTTTACAATCACGATTTATTGAAGGCCAAACATATCTTGAAGTTAACATTTTATTCATGGATTTTATCCCAGGGTGACTTAAGTTATGGATTGAATTAAACGCTTCTCTGCGTAAACATTTGGGGATATACAATCGTTCACTACCGTTCTTTGTATCGCAGTAGACAAAAACATCAGAGCCAGGAACTGGAACTGGTTGAAGACAAAGTGAAGTACTGTTTTCGAGAATAGACTTAAGTTCCTCATCATTAGATTGAGAATCTGCCAAGAGATGCAGATCAATTTTACTAGTCTTGTTGGCAGAAATAGATTCTATCCTAGAAAAACTGTCTGCTACTATGTTTGAAGCACCAGAAACATGTTGAATGTCAGTCGTGAACTGTGAGATAAATGAGAGATGGTTAGTTTGAACAGGAGGTAGTTTGTCCTTCTTTTGTTGAAAAACGAAAGTGATGGGCTTGTGATCAGTATAGACAGTACAGGAGTTAGCTTCTAATATATGTCTGAAATGTTTAACAGACGAATAGATGGCAAACAATTCCCTATAATAAGCGGGCCAACTGGCTTGCTTAGGTGTTAGTTTTTGGGAAAAGAAGGACAGAGGTTCCCATATTCCATCTTGATTCAATTGTTGTAGTACTGATCCTACTGCAGTATTCGATGCATCACAAAAAAGTGCTAATTTACCATTAGCGTTGGGGTGACAAAGTAATGTAGCTTCGGCTAAATGATCCTTACATTTACTGAATTTTTCAGTCAATACAACGGTCCAAGGGACTTTCTGATTCCCTTTTAATGACAAAAGGACAGTGTGGAGAGGGGCTTGAAATTCTGCAGCGTGAGGAATAAACCTGCGGTAAAAGTTCAACATTCCCAAAAATCGCCTAAGACCTTTGGCAGTTTGTGGCAAAGGATAATTCTGAAGGGCGTCAATGCGATCAGGCACAGGCCTGGTTCCGTCAGCGGTTACTTGATATCCCAAAAAAACTACTGAGTCAGTGTTAAATACAGATTTCTTCACATTTATAAGGACGCCATATTTGACTAACCTCTTGAACAGAATACGGAGGTGTTCTTCGTGCTCGACAGGATCTTTTGAGAAAACAAGGATATCGTCAATGTAGGGGAAACAAAAACTTAGTCCCTCTACAACTTCATCAATAAACCTTTGAAAAGTTTGACCAGCATTCCTCAAACCGAAAGACATGAACGGGAACTCAAAGAGACCGAATGGGGTCGTTATTGCAGTCTTCTTTATTAACCGGGATTTGGGTATATGCCTTTACAAGATCTATCACAGTGAAAACTTTACTACTGTGTAAACAATTTGAGAAATCATGGATATGTCGAACAGGGTAAGAATCTGGAATAGTGCGGGCATTCAATGCTCGGTAATCGCCACATGGTCGCCACTCATCATTCTTTTTAGGTACCATATGAAGTGGTGATGACCATGGGCTTTTGGAACGACACGCAGTTCCATTTGCTACCATGGATTCAAACTCTAATTTGGCAATTTTATATTTATCTGGAGCTAACCTTCTTGGTCTTGATGAGACTGGTGGGCCAGGAGTCGTATTTATGTAATGCACTGTGTTATGAGGAATAAATCTTGGTAATCCTAAAGGTTTTGTGATTTCTGGAAATTCCAATAACAGTGGATAGTTTGATGGGTCGTAAGTAATTAATTTAATACTATATTGCTGAGTATTCATGAACTGACATTTACTTTTTAATTGTGTAATGTTGTCAATTAAGAAACCGTTACTACAATCAGGTAATAAAGAATAGTGAGCTAGGAAGTCAGAACCAATGATTGGAGTGCTTACTTTAGCTATTGTGAAATTCCAGACTAGAGTTCTTTGTAGACCAATATTTAAGTTGAGACATAAACTACCATAAGTGGGTATTTCAGAGTTATTTGCAGCTCTGAGTTCTATCCCGGATGGTTTTAAGGGTCTTTTGACTAAATTTAGTGGTATACAACTTACGTCTGAACCTGTGTCTATCAGAAACTTATAGCCTGAATTGTTATCAATTATGTACTTGTAACCTGTTGCTGTGGTTGCTGTCAACTCCGGGTGATTCATGAGTTTGGCGTCTAGGCACATGACAACTAGTCGACACCGCATCTAGTTGCCTAGCTCGTTTTTTGTAGAAGGATAAGTGCAAGGAGTCACGCATTTGGTGGCTCGTGATCCATAACGTTTATGATACCAGCAGTAGATGTCATTGTGGGGTGAGGTACTATGCTGTTTACTGGGCTGGCTCTGACTTTGCGATCTGAACTCACTATTTTTATATGTCATCAAGTCGTCTGAAAGACAGTTAACTTTCTCCTCCAGCATTGAAAGTTTCTCCAAAATTGCCTCAAAACCTCCTCCTTGATTGAGATTGTTGTGACTATGTGGGTTCTGAGAAAAGGTATTTGTTGGCTTACCTCGGTTTGACAAAATAGCGTCACAGCTCATTGCAGGTGAACTCAAAGGTTGAACCTCCTGGATCTTGTCCGCTGTAACGGCCAATGATTTGGTACTGACCCCAGCGCCTAACTGGGTTTGGAGGATGCCTTGAATATGCGCAGGAAGTCGCTGCATCCAGATTATCCTCAGCAAGTCATCTTGAACGCTGCTGCCAGCTAACAATTTCAGTCTTCTGAGAAAGTGTGATGGCGTATCTGTACCAAGTTCTTCTTCTACGAGTAACTGTTTAATTCTCTTATGTTCCGAGACTGATAATCTTCTTATTAATTCTTTCTTCAGGCTCGTGTAAGGGTTTTCCAGATTTGGGTTTGAGAGTAAATCCTCTATTTCGGAAGCAGTCATCTCATCTAAGTGTGTCACAACGTGTGTGAAACGAAGGTTCTCATCAAAAATGTGCCATAAAGAGAAAATTGCCTCAATCTGTATGAACCAAAGTGCTGGTTTCTCACGCCAAAAATGGGGAAATTTTAATTGTGGAGATTGAATTGAAGTTATGTTTTCAGACGGTCTTGGATTTACTGAATTGTTTCGTTCTTGAGTTTTCTGATTCATTGGATTAACCAAAAGATCTTCTTCTGAATCATGATTTTGTCTTGAATGTTCAGAGTCAACTCCAATTACATCATTAAGTTGTTTTCTGAGATTTTGGTTTTGCTCTTCCATCAGTTTTAGTCTTGCCAATACTTGTTCATTGACTTCCATTATGTATTCTTGATGTGTTCAAATCGGGGTCACCAATTTTAGTGAAAAGAACCTCAATTTAAATAGGATAAATACTTTAAATAAAAGTCTAGAGGTTTCACTAAATATTATTGTTTAATTTATCATACTTTTACAAGTAATTAACAATTAATTGTTTAGAGCAAATAAAAATGAACCACTTTGGTTGAAAAGCCTAAAAGAATGTCCTTTTGTTTATTTTTCTTTTCATACCAACCAAAATTCAATAAACTATTTAAAACATCTGTCAGCTGATAAATCTGTCAGTTCACTACAAATGAATACACAAACTATAGTTACTACTATAACTTGGTATCAGCACAGCGACGCACTGACAAAACCAAGTTGCAGCTAACTACTAGGGGCCGATAGATAAATAGGCGAAAATTAGGAAATAAAATAAAGAGCCAGCTCCTAGGCTTAACGAAAGGAATCGGTTCTCAAAATAAAACTAAAATAATCTTCTCGTAATTAAAAGAAAACGACGCTAACTCGCGATAAGTAAATAATGAAATAAAATAAAACGTAGACAGCTTATATGCCAATTCTTCTTGGCTTTAAGGAAAATAAATAAAAACTCTTGATCTGAAATAAAACAAAACCGCTTTGGATACCTAAAAGAAGGCGTAGGCTACTGCGACACTACACTCTCAGCGTCGGTCGATAAACTACGATAAACGGCCTAGAATAGCCTCATAAATAACGTCAAAAAAGTCCCAAAAAAAAAAGTCCCAAAAGTCCCTCGCCAAAGTGGATACGAGGAGGGATACAATGTATACGCTAGCTATAGACAGTGTACTTACGTAACACGATACTTCCAGATTTGCATCCAAGTTACTCATGCCTTCGTCTGGATACTTTATTAAGTTCGCTCACACAGCCTAAGGAGGGTTGGTGTGCGCGAACCTATCGCTCGCCGCCGACTGCCTGCTCTTGAGGGAGGGTGTTTGGCGAACAAGCGCTCGCCATCGACTGCCTCAAGAACTGACCACTGTCCGCTGGTCTCGGCTTCTCCTCACCACGTCTACGTCAGCGCCCCGAGGTCGCGGTGGCCAAGTCACAAACTATGTAAGACACTGACAAAGTGGATCATTGTTGCCGTCGTGGCAAACCGCCGCCCTCGAATCGTTCGTGTATATAAAATACAAAAAATTACCCCTACACAATTTGACCATTACACTATATGTTGAGGGCGTAATGGGTGAAATGAAAATAATTAATAACTCGAAGGACCAGAACTAATTAACTAGTTCAAGAGAAAAATAATTTAATTAGAGAAAAATGGCGAATCTGCAATTTGAAGGGCACTGAGGTCCCGAGATGGAATAAAATGTCTTGTGAGAGGCAAATGAGATTAGTTTTAGAGTCTAATTAAAACACACACAAAACTTTAAGGTTGTACCTTGAGTCCAATTATCCAAAGGTGGAGAGTATGGCAGCGGCGTCGTCTATGGTGGAGCGATGGCGGATGGCGGAGTCCTTAGACCGAGTGCTTCTGTTTTGTAGAATTTTGGAGAACGCAACGCACCCAAGTTCATAATCACAAAGAGCTCACTAATACGCGGAAGTCGCGGTGAAAACGTACGAAAAGTCTAGAAGTAATACACGGACGCGCACACACTGTCTTGAGGTTTGAAGAGTCTGAAAGCACTAGATCACAATTTAAAGTAATTTAATCACAAACAAAAGGGGGAAATTAAAATGTATATATAGTTAAATGTACTATAGAGGAGAGAGAGGCCAGATATAATTAATCTATAGCCTAAAAATACGTTAAAGAGAGGTAAAAATGGGCAATTAATGTCCCGAGATACGAGAAACGGAATACACCGTGAGTTATGGACGCCGACCGTGGACAGACAGACGCCGATCACCGGCTTCACTTTGAAAAATGCAATTGCGGTTTAGAGGGGTCTAGGAATTCGATGGCCAATAGGAAATGCGATTGAAGCAAACACGGTGTCAGGTGATTCATGGGTATGTAGTACAGGAAAATAGGCCTTACTGTGGCGGGAAATTCGAATGGGCTTAGCAATCTCATTTGAATATTGAAAGCGGGAGTCTATTTACAATAAATTGTTACTGAGACTAAATAATATTACAATAAATGTGGTGATTTATATACACATTAGCATGATTAATTAACCAGTGACTTAATTAACACAATGATTAATTTCTAAATACTCTAAAAATATGAATACCGAACACTATATATATGAATTACTAAAATGTTTTGCCCTTTTCTTTAGATTATCCCACAAGATTTTCAGAAAAGGCGTATCCCTAGGTATTTATTTATTGACGGTAACAACCATTTACAATAATATGCTAATATGCTAAAAATTCTAACAAACAATACATATGAAAAATTTGATGGCTTACATTGGTATGGTGCGTTAACATCATGACATATTTTTACAATAGATAATAATAAATGTATGTAAGTGTTATGTAGCCTACATGCTTAACTACACAAAAGATAGATATTTGCTTAATGGCTACAATATGAAAATTTAACAAAGTGATGATTGCAATACATATAACAAGACAGACAAAATAATTGAGAATTGACAACAATGACATTAATAACACAGCCATAGTGAAACATGCAATAGTGTTGAACAAAACAAAAGAGAAAAACATTGATAAAGCAACTGACATTAACTAAATACATGTCTCCAGTAACTAGGATTTCCACAACAGCTCATTTACAGTGACTTTGAAAGACTTATGACTAGAATTGAAGAAGTCAACTTGTGGTGCAACTACATTCCCTAGTCTTTGGATGCGGACCATAGTGGAGTTTTGCGCATAGTTTGTACTGGAGTGCTGTCTACTAAAGAGGTCCCTGGATCTAGTTGCTTTTGGTACGTGGAAGTTTATCCTACCGAGCAGTTCACTGCAAACCATCCAACCAGTCCTCAAACCAGTCCATTTAAAATCTTGTAAAGGAACAATACATCCTGAGTTTCACGTCTGGACTACAAAGTTGGTAGGCTCATCTGAGCAGCCAAAACATCCAAGGGGACTTCCATGAAGGCAAATCCAAGTCTGAGTCCAGCCAATCGTAGAAATCTATTCTGGATCTTCTGGAGGCTATCACCAAGGGTAGACTGATGGGGTGCCCAGACTACAGATGAATATTCCAGCAAAGGCCTTACATTGCAGCAGTATAGGGTTCTAACTGTCTGAAGTTGGGAAAGATGTCTCGATGAGCGTACCAGGAGTCCCAACGCACGGTTAGCCTGTAGTCAAATCCTGCTTACATGTGCTTCAGCACTATACAACTCCAAGGCCCCTAATTGTCAAGGGCCTTTCCAGGGTAGTTCCATTAACATTGTAGTTGAAATTAAGTGGAGAAGGGATTCTGTGAAAGCAAAAACTGAAAGACTTCTTAAGATTAAAGCACATCCTGTTATCACTACTCCACTTGTGAACAGCTTGAAGGTCATCCTGTAGGGATTCACAATCATTAACCAGTTTCACTGAATTAAATATCTTTATGTCATCTGCAAATAGTAAACTGTTGGTCTTGATGCAGTGAACTAAATCGTTGATAAAGACGCAAAACAGTGTTGGTCCCAAAATTGACCCTTGTGGAACACCGGAAGTCGCAAGGAAAGGATCTGAAAGTGCCGAAGCAAATTTTACCCTTAGGCACCTGTCACTCAGATAACTGGAAAACCACTGAAGTAGACTTCCGTTAACACCATAAGCCGATAGTTTGTCCAGTAGGCGCTGATGACACACCCTGTCGAAAGCCTTTGAAAAATCCAAATTAAGGACATCGACCTGTTCCTTTCTACCAAAGGCATCCACTACATAGTTCTGAAGAGAAATAAGATTCGTAGAAGTAGACCGGCCACGGACAAATCCATGGTGAATTGGAGCTAATTGTTTGTACAAGAATGGTCCTACATTCCTTAGCACCACCCTTTCAAAAACCTTGGCAAGTCCTGACTGTATGATCAGCCACTCTTTTGTCCCGGCTGAAAAGGTGTTTTTCTACCTACAATATCAAATTCATCTTTTATTTGTTCGAAAAAAGTAGTTTGAGTAACCCTAACCCTACGGTCATTAGTCGGTCAAACAATTAATTTAGTTCGGTCAGACGTAATTAATGACAATGAATAACTAAACCTAAATTGTCATTATTCTGCTAGTATTTATAGAATATCATTATTTTTATGGTATCTTTATTATGTCTCGTTCTTGTAACTCTTTTTGCCTCAAGTTATCTCACTACATATTTTAAATGTACCGTAAAGGTTAGATTCTGAGTCTTGCTTGACTCAACACTCAACAGCAAAACTCAATCCTCTGTTCCTCAATTGAATTTGTTTTATCGACATTCCTTTGCCTTTATTTACTCATGTTAATTGTTTAGCTATTTATTCTTGTTTTCTGTTGTTATTTCGTTCTTGTTGCTCAGAATCTGGCCTACTTGTAATCTTGCTGTCTCCAGTTTTGTTTTCACTACCGGTACCTCATATAAATACCGATTTATTTTCTAGGTTATGTTTACTTATTGCTCCCATAACAACCCGGTTATGACAGTTTTTACAGCCACCGCCACCTGGATTTTACTCTAAACTCTCGTTTATAAAACCAGCGTTAGTTTTGACGCGATTTTGCTGGTGAAACTAGATTTCCTTAACTGTGGTTTAAATCATCAGTTAGTTTTAACCGAAGTTTAACTAAACCATCGTTAGCGTGAATTTGGTGAAATCGGGCCTAAGTGTAAATATATGTTTTAAGTGTTATTAGACTTATCTCTTATTTACTTTCAAAAAATTTAATAACCTGTACAATGCTGATCAAAAAGTTATAATTTTAACATAATTTCACAATATTTTAAACAATCCCACTTTTTATTCTCACTACTGTATTTGGTTAAAAATGTAGAGGATTAGTTATCCTATACTATAATCGAGAAACATTTAACTTACGCACTCAATGATTTAAATAGCTTCTTGATCAGCTCTGTGATCTCTGCTAAATTCTGAGAAACATCTTAGTATTGGGCTAAAAACAATATATCTATTCTAGGCTCTGTTCTGGGAAAATTTATTTTTGTAAGAAGCTTTAAATGAAATTATAGGCTAATATTTTTAAACATTGACCTTAAATTTGTTGCCAAGTGGCCATGAAAGTTTTACAAATTAACGGGTCCGCGGAATCGGCTAACTCTGGACCTCGCTAACCCTATCTTAAACGCCCTATCTTCAAATTTGGTCGATGAGAAGTACTCGCTAATTTGGTTTCGGAATTGGCTAACTCTGGAACCCGCTCTAGATCCGGGTTAGCAATATCCTTCCTAGTACAGAAGTTGCTAACCCAGTCCCTTGTCAGAACTCGCTAACTCCCATTTAGAAGCATCCCGCTCCGTCCAATGGGAGCCAAGCACGAAGATTGTTGGCCAGTGTTGCCGAAAGTGTAGTACCGGTACCTACAATTGTATCGGTACCATAATGTTGTATCCTACAAATAATTAGGAGTAAGAGCGATGTAGTTGATAAAATCATTGTATATTCAGAAGTATGTTTATTATTTTTCTTATGATTAAAATGTATTGCAATATTGCGTATTTACTTTGGCCAAACAAAGGAATTTTAATGTTTTTACATTATGTTGTTAGGAAACATAATCTATTTACAAAAATTGAGGCAGTAATCGTAGTTGTCTATCCTATTTGAGGCAACCAACAATTAGATATTGTAAAAATATAAGTTCCAGTAATTGCAGTAGACCTAATAATGCCTAGAATTGTGAGGATTAACTTGCCGATAAAATTTACCCGTTAAACGTCATTACAGAAATGCGTTGTAGTAGTGTTAAATATATTTTTAAATAGAGCTATTGAATTTAAATAAATATAAATCAATACATTTTAAAATGGTAATGTATATAGCCTACGATAATAGAAATTTACAAATTGTATTTATGCATAGAATAATTTTTTAATACAATCCATATATTATATGGATTGTATTAAAAATTATTCTAGATCATTTCTAATTAATTATTTTAATAAATTATCCTATGCATAAATACAATTTGTAAATTTCTATTATCGTAGGCTATTAGTGTAGAATGGTTTATCATCTTAATTTTGTTTAATTAATGTTAACTGGTGGCTTGTAGGGACAGAAGTCCCTAAAAATCTCAAATGTAAAACACATTATTGTAGGCCTAATATTTAAGCAAATTAAGAATGAATTCATCAATGTGTCAGGATAGATATCCCTATACACCATATCCTTTAAGAGAAAACATTCTCTTTGTTTGCCTTGGTGTTTTGTTATTAGTTTTCAATAAATAATTTAATTCCTTCCAGAGTTTTAAATCTGCTCAAGGCAATAAATGTGCAAAAACCCTGTAGCCAAAATTTTTTCGCAGTTGTGTGATTTCTGCACCAAACGATTTATTTAAATCTCTATATCATTAATATACCTACTAAAAAGTCAAAATAAAAAAAAGTTGGTTATGGGGTTTATGCAATAAACGATTCAATTATAATTTACTACTTAACCTTTATTATAGGATGCATTACAATAGGGAATGTTGTGCAATTCAACATGTCATAATAGTTAAGTTGAAATAAATTATTTCAAATCTGCGTTCTAATAAATTTCAAAACAGATATGAGTTACAGTTAAGAGTAGGCCTATTCTTTCTATTTATTCTCTCATTAGTTTTACCACTCGACATTAGCCTAATTTGTTATTCATTTATGTAGTATCATTCTCTATGGTATGATTCTGATTGTTCTTTTCTTTTGGTCTGTATAAACATGTTACAATCATGTTTACGTGATTGATGAAATAAAATAATGATCAGTCGGCCGTTATGGTGGAATAGCATTCCATAAGTCCCATGTTAAATTTTTGAAAGTTTGTACTCATATTACAGCGGAAATAGATTTTTCCTGGCTACACCTATTGTCTATAACTTATTTTGATTGTTTGATTAAAATCTGTTTGCTCTATGTCGGTTTGGTACTCACCAACCGGAGCAAGATGACGTGTAGACACGGTAGTTTCTCTTCCGTCAGGCAACTTAACATGAGCATACTCGGCATTCCCGTGAAGAAGTTGGACCTCTTCAACAAGGGGCTCATACTTGGACGTACGATTGAATCTCTTCAAGTAGACAGGGCCGGAATTGAGAAGCCATGAAGGAGCTGAAACACCATTGTTCCCAGATCTAAATGGATGTAAGAACATACGCTCGTGAGGAGTTTGATTTGTGGCTGTGCAAAGTAATGATCTCACTGAGCTGAGGGCATCCTCTAAAACTGTCTCCCATTGGTTTATTTCTAAGTTAAGTGATTTCAACGCCAGTTCAATTGTTTTCCATAGAATGCCGTTATACCTTTCAACTTGCCCATTACCTGCTGGATTGTACGCAGTGGTTCTACTAGTTGAGATTCCAAGTGAGTTCAAGTAGCTTTTTAAGTCTTGGCTCATAAATGATGTTCCTCTGTCCGAATGTATGTAACTAGGAACCCCAAAAGTAGAAAATAATGTTTTTAGTTTTGACTTAACTGTTGACGACGACATGTCTGAACACGGGAAAGCGAAAGGGAACCGTGAAAACTCGTCTACTATTACTAATAAGTAACGGTTTCGACTTGATGAAGGCAGCGGGCCTTTGAAATCGATATTTAGCTGTTCAAATGCAGAAGTGGCTTTAATCAAAATCCCTTTGTGTTTGAAGAATCTAGGTTTCACAGCAGCACACACATTGCAGGAGTTTGTTATTCGTCTGATTTCATCAATCGAGTAGGGCAAGTTTTTACTTCGAACCCAGTGGTACAAACGTGTCACACCTGGATGACATAGATTCGCATGTAAATCAATCAACAGTTTTTCTTGATTTTGGATTGAAGAACATACTCTAGTCAGGGCATCTGCAGCCATATTATCTTTGCCGGGTCTATATACAATATCATAATGAAAGCACGACAATTCCAGTTTCCACCTCATTATCTTTTCATTTTTCACTTTGCCATGACGGTTGTTATCGAACATAAAAGAAACCGACCTCTGGTCAGTAATCAGCTTGAAATGTTTACCAACCAAATAGTGACGCCATTTCCGCAGTGCTTCCACAATAGCTTGTGCTTCTTTTTCGACACTTGAATGTCTATGTTCTGCTGGAGAAAGTATCCTTGAGAAGAATGCGACTGGACGGTTTGATTGAGTCAAAGTAGCAGCAATGGTACTCTCAGATGCATCAGTTTCTATGATGAACTGTGCTTCAGGGTCAATGCAGCTTACTACAGATCTGATGATTTCACTTTTTATAGTTTCGAAAGACTGGAGCCCTGCTTTGGACAAAGGGAATGTAGTACGCGCAAGTGGAATCACTTTGGTAGCATAATCTGGTATAAGTGATGCATAATGTGAAAACATACCAAGGGTCCTCCTCAGTGATGCGGTGTCTCTGGGTGGAGGTAAATTTTTCAAAGGATCTAGTCGACTGGGGTCAGGCTTGATAGTTTTGTTTGATATATGATAGCCCAACAAGTTGATCGATCGCAGTGAAAATGAAGACTTCTCATTATTAATCGTTAGGTTGTATTTGGATGCAGCTTCGATAAACTTTTTTAAGTTTATATCGTGTTGTTCTTGTGTTTTTCCACAGATTGTGACATCATCAAGATAGGCGTAAGTGTCTTGTAACTGTTCTGTTCGGATGACTTGGTCAATTACACGTTGGAATGCTGCCACCCCATTAGTGACCCCAAACGGGATACGCTTAAACTGGTAGAGTTGACCACAGGCCTCAAAAGCTATGTAGTGCTTTTCTTCATTTCTTATCTTTACTTGGTGGTACGCACTTTTCAAGTCGATAGTACTGAAAAACTCATAATTTGCAACTTTGTTAACGATATCATCGATTCTAGGTAGTGGGTAAGCGTCCAGTAATGTAAAACGATTTATAGTCCTGGAGTAGTCAATGACCATTCTTTTTCTATGATTTTCAGTAGTAACTACTAATGCTTGAGCCCTCCATGGAGACATACTAGGCTCTATAACATCGTCTTTAAGCAATTTACTTACTTCGTTTTCAATAAACTTTAAATCATCGGTGCTATGGCGATGATACTTGATAGCGATTGGCTTACATTCCGGTTTTAAATTAGAAAACAAAGATACCGGTTCTACAGTTGAGGCTGCCACGCTACATACGGTTAGTTGTGACTTGTTGCCACCAAAGACTACTTTAATACTTGCATGGTTTTTCAAAATATCATGTCCAACAATTATATCTGCACAAAGATCTGGTAACAATGAAAGATTAACTTGCTTGTAAAAGTGATCAAGAATGACAAGATTTACTTTGCACTAACCTGTTATGTCGGATGTGATTGATGTAGTAGCCATTGAGACAGTACCCCTACCTGGTTTTATAGGAATACCTAAATTAAGAGCAGTAGATTTGTTTATAAAACTTAGAGAGCTTCCCGTATCTATCAAAGCAGAGACAGATTTACCATTAACTAGGGCTTGTACTGTACTCTTTGTTAACCCACCGGGCGAAGCTGCTAGGTCAATAGAGTTCATTACTTCTTTAGATTTATCCAATTGCTTGGTTTGTTGTTTACCTGCCCTGCAGACCTTAGCAAAATGCCCCTGTTTACCACAGTTATGACAAATTGTATTTTTAGCTTGACATTTGACCCTAGGATGTCTTAGATTACCGCAAAAGAAACATTTTTCAGTTACAGCAGCTAGAGAACACTTTTCTAAACTGCTTGAAGTTGCATCAACATTCTGATTGCTCGCTTGAGTTTCTTGGGACGAAGTTGCATTTACTATAGATTGGAAAGATTGAAAAGCTAATGATTGCTCATGTGCAAGTTCTAGGGATCTGGCTTGACTATATGCCTGATCTAGTGTCAACGAAACATTTTCTAGTAAGCGCTGGCGAACTGCAGAAGATTTTATTCCAGCAATAAATGTGTCACAGATATAATCATCCCTATTCTTTTCAGCTGTGACAGCTTTAAACTGACAGTCTTTACTTAGTAATTTTAAAGCCTGGAGATATTGGTCAATAGTCTCCTCAGGTTGCTGCTGACGTGCAGATAGTTTATGTCTGGAATATACTTCATTTACAGGTTTTACATAGATACTTCTTAGCACAGATATAGCATCGTTATACGTACCGCTTTCACTTATGTATTCGTTGATTTCCGGAGTAATAAAGTTTATAAGTATTTTGAGTTTATCGGAGTCGGATGGTTGTGGTGTGATGCTGGTAACAAAATTCTGAAATGTTTTGTGCCAATGTGTCCAACCCTTACTTGCAGATGATGAGTTTGGATCTACACTAAACTTGTCTGGCTTTAGGATCGTATCCATTTCACAATATCAAGTTATTAAAATTGTAATGAGAGTAAGAATGAATTAAAAAGAACTTTTATTACCTTTAGAAAGGTTTTTAATAACTTGAACAATACTACATATTGAATTATAATCGACTTGTTTACAAACACAACAAAACAATAATAAAGAATTGAAGACACATGTTTTTTACTACAGTTTAGGATACTTTAAAGTTGTTGGTACAACAGTTACAATCGGCTTAATCTTTTATGTTACTCAATATTAAATCACTATCACTCAGCCTCCATGTAAACCGAACATAAAATATGTAACTCATATTGTGTACAATGAAATTTGGTAAAACAAATTGTTCAACGAAATAACGTTCTTAATAACAATAATTAGAGAGAGAGAGAGAGAAAAATTCTTTATTTACAACAAATTATTTTGCAGCATTACATAAAGGAAATAAAAAAATATCACATGGGTCACAATGACCTGTGCGTGATAGAGTCCTTATTTGGCTGCTTAAAATCAAAATAAAAGTTCTTCACACTTCACATAATAAAAAAAATAAAATCGAACAATAACTTAGTTAAATAAGCGTAACAATTAATTTACTATACAATTATAGTTATAAAAAACTGCGAAACCTAACAACCATATACAAATGTAACTCAATAGTAGGGGAGCTCATTGCTTGCATTAAATCCAATGCACAACTTTTTTCCTTCAATTCCCAATTTTACTGACCCAATTACAAGGCGACGCAATAGTACATCAAAGAAGAATCGCAGGAGAGCATGGATGGAAGCATGGGAAACTATCATTGATATGTATACGAGCAGGGCCAGAGCAACATCTGAGCTGCGTTGAGGTGGGGGGGGGGGGGGGGGGGGTGGCGCGAGTGAATCACAGTGGCCATGTACCTGCTTCGTATCACTCTCGCGTTTGTTCTCATTACTGTAAATGTATAAACAACGATACTGACTAAACCAGCCAGACGATTTAAAAAACATGCTTTATTTGGAGATATAGCCTCTGGATCGTTATTGAACATAATAATATCTAAGGCTTACCTTACGTTCCAATTTATTTTTATAGTGGAGACCTAGGTTTCTACGTCGAAACGTTATCGTCAGTCCTTTGTCTCATAGGCTAGCTAAACTTCTTGTTTGCCATCTCTTGCTTGATATATTGTCGATTTGGTATAAGTTGTAAACATTGAACACAGATAAATATTTACAAAGACATAAATGGAAACAACATTGATACATGGCCATGATTTTCGTCTTTATCAATCCTAAGCTTATACAACTTATACCAAATCGACAATTTCTAAGACAATATTTTTTATTAATTTTACACTTTTTATTTTTTTAATCATAATTAAATCTAAGGCTTACCTTACGATCCAATTTATTTTTATAGTGGAGACCTAGGTTTCTACATCGAAACGTTGTCGTCAGTCCTTTGTCTCATAGGCTAGCTAAACTTCTTGTTTGCCATCTCTTGCTTGAGATATTGCCGATTTGGTATAAGTTGTAAACATTGAACACAGATAAATATTTACAAAGACATAAATGGAAACAACATAGATACATGGCCATGATTTTCGTCTTTATCAATCCTAAGCTTATACAACTTATAACAAATCGACAATATCTCAAGCAAGAGATGGCAAACAAGAAGTTTAGCTAGCCTGTGAGACAAAGGACTGACAACAACGTTTTGATGTAGAAACCTAGGTCTCCACTATAAAAATAAATTGGATCGTAAGGTAAGCCTTAGATTTAATTATGATTTCAAAAATTAAAAGTGTAAAATTAATAAAAAATATTGTCTTTGAAATGACTACCTGCGAATTGCATTTTTGTTTTCTAACACAATTATTTTATTATTATTTTTCTAACCAGCAACTTAATTAAAATTTTGCTTCATCGGCGTGAATTCTAATCTTACTCCGTTCAGAAATCAGTTTTGCAAATGAATATCAGACGAAAATTCCACCAATAAACACCAATACAAAATTACTCCGCTTTGGTGCTGCGACGTGGTGGCAGATTTTGGAACTGGAACTAATCCTGGGATGTTTAGCCTTAACACAAAGAATAGAAACTAAACATAAACAACAACAATTATTCATAGAATAATTATCATACTAGTGTACCTGTTGCTCGAATTCGAGCAATTGCAAAGTATTAAAATCGTTATTTTAAAACGAATAACAGTCATAATTTCTGATGACTGTAAAAGATTCGACTCCAAGATTATGGAAATACTCAAAATGTATATAACAGATCGATATAATCAACATTTCTTGTAAATATATTATCATTTTTCAAAAACTGATCATGTTTTTTAGTGTTTTCTTCAAATAGCCCTACTCATAGCCGCATTAGGTTAACAATAATAACGATTATAAATTTAAAAAAAGCTCTCTCGCTTTTTTCAATTTGTAATATTCGCCAACCCAAATTCAAAAATTAAATATTTCATTTCAACCAAGTCAGTAAATGTTTGTAGCTAACTTAACTGTTAAATTAGCAAACTTATTAACTGTTTACAATTAACATATGTTCTTCTTCTTACTTTTAATTTCTGACAACAGCTGGAGTTTCAAACAATGTTTGTTTCCCATGTTAATCTTATGGAGAAATACGAAACTTTAAAGGGCCCAGGGCCTCACTCTCTAATTATTTCCCCAAAAAGAAAGTTTCCTGCACAACTTCACGTTACGCCAATGACACCAAAACATCTCAATCGGTTCAGTAGTTTCGGAGGAGTAATTGTCACAAAAAACCTGCTTGCGTATTAAACAAGTATAGATGATCAGCTGGTAATTAATATGCAGTCTATTAGAAATTATAACAGTCTATGACAAACTATGTACAGTATACTAACAAAATACTGTAGCCTATAAAAGAAAAGGACATTCCGATGGATACCATTCAGCATCAATCATCATCTTAGGGTGTATTACTGGTCAATGAAATAAATAAGACTGTTCAAATACGTAGAGTAGGGTATTTACCCCAAAACATTACACTAATATTGAACTTAGAGTCTTGAGGAAAAGCCATACCGTAGCTGTTCTATAGTTTTGAGGCAGAGTTTGGAAAGAAACAGCAATTAAAATTTGTTGTAAATTCAAACCCAATGACCAAGTAGCCAAAACAACTTACAATTTATAACACTTAGGCTTAGTAATTTTTAGTTTTACTTTAAAAAAGCTTATTGTTTTCATGCCATAGATATAGTAGGCATAATATACCTGATAGATGGACAAATTTAAGGCAGCCATTTCACAAACTATTTCTATTGGTTTGCTATTTCAAATGTTGATATTATCTATATATTAATTACGTAAGGCGAATCTTTGCGTCAAAATTGTGGACAACTGGGATGTCGTAGAACGACAGGAGAGGGCTCAAATTAAAGGTCCCTATCCCGTGACGGCGGGAAAAATAGTGGAATTTCCAAAACTGTAACACAAAATGAGATATAACGTAAAATGTCCTCCATAAGAATACCATTGGAAGCCATACACAGCTGATTTTTGTTTACTTTAATATCCCACTATATTTCCAAGTCAGTATTCAATACACGTAGTTGGTTTACTTCTTAGCCAGTTAACTTTGCATTCCAATGTATACTATATTAAAACCAGGGATAACTGTATCTATAATTGAGACTTTTTGAAAACCAAAAACCAAACCAAAGATTTTTGAACCAACTGTCAAATATTGGCTCCGAAAACTGTGAAATAGAACCCCAAAACCATAAAATATTACTCAATGTGGCTAATAAAACTGTTAATTTTGTATGGTACTTATTTGCTTCCCTAAAGTTACATCACGATCGGATGGTCGTTAAGTAACAAGGACAAACATTTTATTTAGTATAATATAGGTAACAATCAATCAATCAATCAAATATTTATTCAGAACGTTCATAACTGCACATGAATGCGTCATTGTTAAATTGTTGTTGCATTGTTATACACACATAATGTTAAAAATTAAAATAAATAGTCTACTCATAGTTTAAAAAAATCCTCTTTACTATAAATAGAATTAATTATTAGAAATGTTTTCAATTTTCTTTTAAACATATTCATACTCAGCTCTCTCCTAATGCTTTCTGGGAGGTGGTTGATAAATTTGATGCCAATATAATCTGGTCTTTGTTTAAATTTTTCTTTTTTATGCTTTTTAACTGTAAAATTTTGTATGTTCCTTGTGTCATGCTCATGAATGTCCTGTTGTCGCTGTAATTTTGATTCATTTTTTTTTCACATAAAGTATTGTTGTGTAAATGTATAAACTATAAACTGTTAGAAACCCTAAATCTTTAAAATAGTTTTTACAAGAGGCATCTCTTTCTAAATTTAGCATGCATCTAATAGCCTCCTTCTGTAAGCATAATATTCTTTTTAAGTTATAGTCGCTTGTACCACCATATATTTCTAATCCATTTGATAAATGTGAATGGATATGAGCATAGTAAATTGTCTTCAGTTTTGTCTTTGTCATGAATTGACATGCTAATGTCATCTGCATACAGACATAGTCCAATATTATCAATTTTATTTGTCAAAAGTTCCTGCATACCTCCCAGATAACACAAGAATAAGAACGGCCCTAAAACAGATCCTTGAGGGACCGAGTATTTAACCTGTCTTAACTTAGATTTAACATCATATTCATTTTTGTTGTCTACAAATTTAATGTTAACATACTGTTTCCTCCCTTCTAAGTATGACTTAATCCAGTTTAACTCTTTACCAGAAATACCATTACTTTCAAGCCTATTGATTAATGTGGTATGGTGAACACTATCAAAAGCTTTAGTCATATCTAAAAAAGCACCAACAACACAATTGTCTTTCTAAATTATCTAAAATATCTTCAATAAAAGATATCAATGCTGATGTGGTAGACTTGTCTTTTCTGTAGCCGTGTTGTTCTGAGTCTAACATATTGTTTTTTTCATAACAATCTATTAATTGGTACAGTATACTTTTCTCAAAGAGTTTGGAAAGTGATGGTTGTATTGCTAATGGTCTATAATTAGAAACCTCCTGAAGTGTCCGCTTTTTATGAACAGGAATTATCTTGGAAATTTTTAGCTGTGCCGGGTAAACACCAGTTATAAGGGAAGAGTTTATAACGTGAACCAATGGCTTTAATAGAACTGATTTGGCTTCTTTTAGAATTTTAGTTGGAATTTCGTCATATCCAACAACAACAAAACACAACAACCAAAGCAAACAGAGGGACTTTTTTAGACAAAGATATAGTGTACAGGCATATCCATCTTGACAAATAAATAATTTGATTCTTAGTTAGTTTAAATATTGAAATTAGTTGTTTTACATTTCAGCTTTTTAGGGACTTATGTCCCTACATGCCACTAGTTATATTTATATTTTGCTATTTTTCTCAATCATAAAAGTTATGCAAGTTTATTTACAACGGTTCTTAATAACTGAGATGAGAAAATTGTAAATAATACCCCCGCCGCAGCAAACCTGCCGTCTAAGCGAATTTCCATTTGGCTGAATTGATTTTCAATCGATCTATTTAAATAACATTAGGTTTAACGAGTACCTAGGTTTGCTGCTACAAGGAAACTAATAAAGTGTGTGTTTTAAGTAAAATAATTATTGCTTAGTAGAAAATGAATATATTTGCCAAGTTTGATCAAAAGATATCCATAAACAAGCAAACTACAACATTTTACAATATTCTCCATAAGAATAACATGGGAATTTTAAATTTACAATTTTTTTAGTTTTCTCCGTAACCAATAACCGTACAAAAACACTTTGATATACTGAATTGTTTGTTTTTTTAAGCTCTTTAAGAAGGTTTAGAGAAAAATTGGGAAATTTTGTGTTTTGAGGGTCAAAAGTGAGAAAAACCAATTTTTACCCCATAAAACCCCCCATAAAACCCTGTTCCCATGGTCCGATCATGCTGGATCACGATCTCATTCAAGTTTATCCCGCCTTACACCTTCAAACCAAATTTCATCAAAATCGGATAAAAATTACTCAAGTTATCGTGTTCACGGACATATATATATATATATACTAGCTGACCCGGCGAACTTCGTATCGCCTAAGTTATAGGTTTCCCCTAAGACAGACCGATGGAAAGAAAGTACCGTTACGTTTAATTTTCAAGATGATCTCGTTCGCATCGCTCAATCACGTCCTGGTTGAAGTTCGTTCGCTACGCTCACTCACCTTTGGGTTGGAGCTCGTTCGCTACGCTCACTCACCTTTAGGTTGGAGCTCGTTCGCTGCGCTCACTTGCCTTCAGGTTAGCTCGTTCGCTACGCTAACTCGCCTCCAGGTTGAAGTTCGTTCGCTACGCTCACTCACCTTTGGGTTGGAGCTCGTTCGCTACGCTCACTCACCTTTAGGTTGGAGCTCGTTCGCTGCGCTCACTTGCCTTCAGGTTAGCTCGTTCGCTACGCTAACTCGCCTCCATGTTGAAGTTCGTTCGCTACGCTCACTCACCTTTTGGTTGCAAATTAGCTGTTGTCATAAATGTAAAAGAAATAATAGTGCTGCACCCTGTTGGTAATCCTTGTAACTTTAATGCTATTGAACATCATAGAACAGAACCAACTTGTTTAATTGAAACAGCTGTTAAGATTCATTAATTCCATTTCTCATAAGGTTAACATGGGAAACTCCAGAGCCACTGGGGCGGAGCCCTTTTAAGAATTTCGAAACGGGAAATAGTTTACGTCCGATTCGCATACCTACAGAATTTACACACCAAATTTCATAACAATCGGTGAAGTCGTTCCGGAGGAGTTTGCAGACAAACACTGTGACACGAGAATTTTAGATATTAGATATATATATATACATATATAAAAATTTGAACGAATGGTGTTTTTGGCCTCTGGGGACATCAAAATGAAAAAGTAAATCGGTCCCGGGCCTAAGTCTTACCATGAGACCTACGGTAATAGCTACTTCCCTATAGGGAAATTCGCTAAAATGTTGTATGAACAGCTCTAATACCTTGGTAGGACAAATAAATGTTCTCATACAGTTTGTTTAATTACATATTTTAAACAATATTTTATAATATAATTGTTTTTAGTTAAATCCAAAATATGTTAGAAACTATGGATATATATGCTTTATATTGATGACCTACTACACCGAGCAATGCTCAGTCCTCTAGTATTTTAACATGATTTGCTCACAGAGTGTCTGGCGTATCAACAAATATCTTCATACAGGAGATACATCATGTGAGAAGTTGCATGTGTATACCTCTTGCACATTGTAATTGGTACCAATAGATTTGAACATTTCTGTGTAGCTAATAAATTGATGAAATTTGCTATTAATATTTCTATTTCATTATTCAACACAAATTTATGTAAATATAGCTTTGCTTTGAAAAAAGGGTTTTGTCAGTGGCGTACCGACAGGGGGGCGAGGGGGGGAGGCGGTCCGCCCCAGGCCCCACACCAACATAGGCCCCCAAATCAGGGCCGTATTCCCCCAACGGCGGACACGGTGCAGCGATAGCTGAGGGCCTCTCATCGGCCTAGGAAAGGGCCTTGGGCCTCAAATAACGTTTTTTCTCTTGGGAATTAAATTTTGCTGTTAGAATATAATAATCTGTTCTTACAATTGCCGCAAGCGTCTGCAAAGATTGCCCGATCGAAAATCACGACTCCTAGGGATCGCGATCCGCGGATGACGATAATAAGGTCTCGCAACCGTAAAAGATGATCCGTGTTCATGATTTTCCGGGATTGCGGGGGACGATAATGTTGTCAGGGCGTTCGCGGGATATGTTAACGACTTCGGCATGTAGAATATATCCCTGCGTACGCGAAAGTTGTTCACTATTTCACCGTAAACATAGGAACGATTTATCCTCGGTCTCGGAGATAACCCACGCGACCGCGGGAGATGGAGATTACAACCCTGAAAACACGATTTTGTCTTCACCGAGGACAATATCGTTAATTTTTGCCCCGACCGCAGAAGTCGTTTGGACCAACTATAGTACAAAATATAATGTATAATATAAAGATAATATAATTATATATTCTATACAAAAATAGTAGGCCTAAATAGTAGTCCTAAATAAAAAAAATTAAAAGAAGTGACAGCAAAAAACCCGATTTGTGTTACTTCTTGTTGTGCTCATTTCATTTCATTTAACTTTATTTATTTAAGTACAATACATAAATACAGGAATGTGCTCGTGCTCATTACGAATCTCCAACTCATAAAAACGTAAAATGTTAAAAGCTTAACGGAAAACTCAATTTAGCATTAAAGTTTTCTCAAATAAAAAAAAATAGGTTAGGCCTACTTTTAAAATAGTGGAAGTAAGCTCATTTAATCGTTGATACAAAATACAATAAAAGAATATATTTCTTTTTAGTTCTAATAACTGTTTAGGGTTACTTTTTAATAAACACCATGGTACCTACCCTGGTTAAAATTATTTTAATCATAAAATTATTTTAAACAGGGTACTATGGTATTTATTATTTCACTTATATATATGTATATGTAAAAAAGGCCCTCTCATCTAAGCCGCCACAGGCCCCCCACTATGACAGTACGCCACTGGGTTTTGTTTTTCTAGAAATCTTTTGTAGAACACTGATACAAGTTAACTAGATTCTGGGAAATCTAAATTACTTGGAATAACCCATGTTATGTAGCCTATACATTTTTATATCTTGTATTTTTTTATAGCATCATTTCATTGGGCCTGATAGACTCAAATGGAGTGACATGTTTCATTGGTTGAGAGCACCGCCAAAGTTAGATTCTGGATTGAAACCCGAGTATGATTTAGTATTTGCAATTGCTCAATGTAAGTAATCTGTATCAAATTATATTTTATATGTACACTAGCAGAGTACCCGTCCTTCGTACGGGGTTGGCATATAAGTATAAAATGCTTATTGCAGCTATGGGTGAGGACATGGTTTAAGAAAGTTTGGTTCTTTTGTTCTACCACTGCCCCTGAACCATGGGAAAAAGTAAAGGTCTCATTGTGTACTACAGCAATTTAGCGCTGCTATTCGTATTCGCTAGCAGCTACACCCGTGCCTTGCAATGGGGTCAGTATGCAAAAGAGTTAATGCTGGTTCTTTGAAAATACCAAATGGTTTCACTCCCTACCATTTATTTTAGAAAAAAAAATTGATTAGCCTACTTAACTTGATAATAGTAAAAGGTCTAGTACTTTTGTTAACTCATACTGTGAATACTTATTTAGGCTACCTAGGATACAAAACCAATGATATATTTTAAGGTATAATAAAAGAACCTGTTTAATGGTTTGGACTGTAAACGAATAGCTATCACAATAGTTCCAAACCTGTCAATAGTGTAGTTTTCTAACATATTTTAGGGAAATGACAATCAGGCAAATGAAAATTCGCTAGTCTATAGGTTTGCTGCAGCCGGGATATTGAATTACTGTTTACTCAAAAATAAATCTAAAACATAATTCTCATACAACTCAGGATAAGGGCCTAGGTTGATACAGCAATGATTGTTGAATCTTAATTATTTCCTTTATTCATGAATTATTTCTTTTTCAATTAAATATTCACTGTAAAATATTATTACAGCATATCACAAATATTAGAACAGACTCAGTATCATAGCTGTCAATGATTATAGATTATAAAAATAAACAAATTATGTAACTGAAAGAATCCTATTTTAATGAAATGACATTAACATGTGGTTTGAAAGCTCCATTTAAGTAATGTTAAATAATGTTTACATTCAGGATAGTGACATCATTATTTTAAATATGATCCTTACCCTCTCTGTTCTAATATTCATGCAGTATTTAAGTGAATGTTTGAACCAGCTGTGTGGAATTGTGAAATCAAAATTAATTTGACAGTTAGTTCTGCTTGTTTACATTTTTAAACTTTGTAGGTTTGTTCTTTGTTGCCATGGATACCATCAATCAAAATTTACTTTGAAATCTCTCACCTCCGATTTTTGAAAGCCCACGGGGTTGAGCCCTAGGACAATATTGAAGCGGGAATAGTTCTATATGTATCCTCAGAGCTGTAGCTTCATTTGTGTGCAATTTGAGTCCGATAGGTTCAGTAGTTTTTGAGATTAGCTCATACAAACACACACACACACACACACACACACACACACACACACACACACACAGACACCACCTCTTCTTTATAATAGTATAGATAGATAGATGTAATTTAAAAAGAAATTTTGGTATTACATTATATTTCAAACTGTGTTATTTGTATGGTATTAGACATAAACTGTTTCTTATTCTTATATGTTCTAAAACCTCTTTTCTCCCTGTTTTTACTGGTTGAGCAGGAGAGTACTTGAAGCCCTTGCTTGTTAATCCATGGTTTGTTTGTTCAATTTTGTAAAGTTTCCTTTAAAAATTATTTTAAAAAACATAGGCATTAGAATGTTTACAATATTTTATACAGAATACTTAAGTTTACTATATCTAATTTGAAAACGCAAATAAATAAAGAAAACATGTTGCTGAAGGTCACACAAGATCACCATTCAAGTCTCGCTTTTGCTTACATTAGCCTTCACACTCTTTAGCTATTTGCCCAATAGTCCTTGTTCCTAAAGACTGACAAAATGCTCATAAGTCTGTTATGTTTTTTTTCAGATTTTAAAACTTATGTTGTGATTGCATATTGGTGTTATACAGTGTGATTGAAAAGTCTTGGAACTGTATAAATGTTTTCCTACAAACACCTACCTACAAAACCTTACAAAACCTACCTGACAAAGTGGGCTTCCTTGCACTGGTTATAGTACGCCAAGTAGCTAATTGATGCATTTACTTACTTTTTCCGCATTGATTTTTTGCTGCACTCCAGTATTTCAACCATGCGTAGGCCGTCCCCCTCAAGGGATAATACCTGCGCCGCAGCAAACCTGCAGACTAAGCAAATTTCCATTTGCCTGATTTGATTTTGAATTAAATTTATTCAAATAACATTAGGTTTGCTGCTACAGGGAGGCTAATAAGGGGCATAAGGTGTATTGTGATCCGTGCCGAGAGTCTTGTGGCACTGGGGGCCTAATATTCAGTGTCTTAACGGAGCCTTCTGGGAACCAGGGGGAACCCAGTCGAATGTACCTCTCTAATCGGGTCACTGGTGAGGTGGACCTTAGATACCCGGTATTCGTGGGAACAACTTAGACCATCTGACCCCAATGGAGGAGGAATGTCTGCTTGGATCTGAAGATGACGACAAGCTTGCGGAAACCGGAAAGGAAAGAAAAAAAAACGACTTTCCAGGTGCGAGTTGTGAAGACGGAGGATAGCGGATGCCTTAGCCAAATGCGAAAAGGTGCTATCCAGAAATGAGAGGAGGCTGGCGTGGGCTGCCAAGCACCCTAACTCTGCTCCCTGCAAAGCCAGTTCCTCCGGGAACCAGGATGCTGGGAAAAAAGCAGGGCGAGGGCGGCCTCCCCAAAGCTGACTCTAATGAAGCCTCCAGGAAGAAAGATGGAAAGAGGGGGCGAAAAAAGAAGACGACGAAAAAGGAGGAGGGCTCGGGTGTTAACCAGAGAGCACCGACACCCACCTATTTGGAGACACTGTCTGTGGAGAAGATGGCTTTTGCCAAATCTGAACACCCGGACTAGAAACGGATGGAGGCTTAATTAAGCTAATAAAATCAAGGGGGAGCTGTCCAGGTGGGCCATTCGTGGCAAAGATGTCAGGATAAGCAGCTGCCATCTTGAAGGCCTTGGTGGTTAGCTGTGCTAACGCAGCCATAGAGGATTGGCTGGTCAAGCAAGTTCAGGAGCTGAGTCCCTTCAGGGAAATCTCGCTACAGCTTGCCTCAGCTAGAGACCTTGTGAAAGCTGTGAAGGTATCAGCGTTTTGTGATATTTATGTGCCCAGCCCTACAAGGTCTACGTATAAGATCCCTTGGCCTATTTGCGGGGATAAAAGGGAAGAACAGGTTACCATAGTCAAAAGGTTCTCACGGTTCACTAAGGACCTGGTATTTGACGGATAATGAGAACCTGTGAATGAGGGTGCACAATAAGCTGTTCTAGCTGCGATGCAATCCCATGGTCACTTGTAAGCCTGGCCCTCTGTAAAAAAAAAAAAAAAAAAATACTCCCTTAGTGGTATGCTTAATCTATGCTAATACTTCAAGGAAAGCAAGGTGAAGATTTTCTTTCTACTTGTATACTTTTTCGAATTCAGCGTGAAAAATACTGGGTATTTTCTATAGTTTAGGTTGTCTCTATTTTTCTCATTATTTCAGTCAACTTCATTATTATTATTTTAACAGAAGTTAAGACTGCAAAACAATATTTTTTGGACAAATGACTTTGACAAAAGAATACTCTCAGAGTATACTAATAAGTCCCCCGAGCAAAGATCGGTCCCCAGGTACTTTTATTTTGTAAATGGCATAACTTTTCCTTCATTTCTAATATGACAATAAAAATTTTCTATGTTTAAAACTTTGAGAGCAATAGCTTTTTTTAAATCCATCCGTTTCTCGTGGACCACCCTGCATATATATAAACAAGCAAACTACAATATTTTAGAATATTCTCCATACAAATAACATGGGAATTTTAAATTTAAAATTGTTGAAATTTTCTCTGTAATCAATAACCGTTCTAAAACACTTTGATATAGGCTACCTTTTTTTTTGCTTTTTAACCACTTTAAAATGGTCTAGAGAGAGAGAGAAATTGGGAAATTTTGTTTTTTGGGAGCCAAAAATGACCAATTTTTAAGTAAAACCCGTTCCCACGGTCCGATCATGCTGGTCCGCAAACTCATTTTAAGTTTATCCTGCATTACACCTTCAAACCAAATTTCATCAAAATCGGAGCATAATTGCTTAAGCTATCGTGTTTATGAACACAACACTTAATATGACATGTTGAAAACAATGGCATGTTTTATATATATATATATAAAACATTTTGAACGGATTGTGTTTTTGGCCTCTGGGGACATCAAAATGAAAAAGTAAATCTGCCCCAGGCTTTTTCAGAGTGTCTACCAACCGGGAAATCCGGGATAACCGGAATTGTACTTAATCTTTTATTGGCCATGAAATGTACGGGAATTGTCCTTAAATATCAGACTATGTCCTTAAATAGTTTTATGGGCCATTTTAAGTAGGGCATAACAATTCAGTTCGTTAGGAGCACATAAAAGGTTTTTCACCACACTATGATGTTTTTAGTTGTTTTACATACGTTAATTGGTGGCTGAAAGTTACGGTTTGCTGGCTATGCCAGCTGTCATCGTCATTTGGGGACCAAACAGGGTTTTACATCCCTAGGGCCGCAAAATCAGCTGCCCGCTTACTTTCTTAAAACATTAGTGTATAATTACACATTAAATACACAATAGTATCCATAGCATTGCACTATAATTGCTTTATTGTCACCTGCCTAGCAACTATTTATTTTAATTTTTGCTGATTCCTCAAATTATTTCTTTACATAACCTTAAAGTTGTTGTTGTGTTGACTGTTAGTGTACATTATTATTGTGGTGAATAGTGGTAATAGGGTATAGTGTGGTGAAAAATAGCGTTCGTACCTCGGACCGAAATGGTTTTACAGCTCTCGATCGTTTTAAGTTCCCATTTTCGGCCCTAGGTACGAAATATACTATATCAGATGTTTGTTTACATTTTCATAATTTATTACTAGAGTAAGTTAATTATGCAATAAAAACCCCATTAGCAGTCTAGAACCCATTAATATTTTATCACGACAATCAAGTGTCAAGTCAAGTACTTCCAAGAACTCGTTGACTCAGCTTAGCTCATAAAAGTTGTATCACTTTTATTCCTTTACAACTTCATTATTTAATACTAGGGTAATTATTATTAGATCCAAAGCAATTTTATAATGGAAATAATGGTTTTATAATGGCTGTTAATTCAACTTCTTACTTGTAGGCCTACTTTCATCTTGAAGATTCAATTTGCTGCTGGCCATTGCCTACTGCCATCATTACGCAGACCTACTTGGTCTCAAATCATGTGATTGCATTTTCTGTAGGCCTATCTTTGTCTTATTTTGTTAGCTGTTCAGGTTTCAATGTTTTTTGTTTCCTATATTTATTTATTGTGTTGTTGGCTATGCTTTAAGCAATCTAGATCTTATGAACTAGAACGATGATAGTGACTTTGCTGCTATTATAACCTCATTGTTTGTTACTCAGTTTATATAGGCCCTCCTAAATAATTAGGTCTAGGCCTGGGTATTTAGAATCTTTGAAAGAGCTGTAAAATATACTAAGAAAATGTAATTGAGCCTAAGATAAACTAATGATTGCTATGTGCAGCTATGATTAATTACAGGACTTTTGCCAAAAGCAGACCGTTCTGGGGTTTTTTGATCACACTGTGTAAAGGAAGAAGCAATGAAATGTCAATAGTCAAAATATGAGAGAGGTTTGAGGAAAAGTGCCAATTTGCCTCATGTATATGGCCACTAAACATTGATGTCACTCACTAGATCATAAAACATTACTATGTATTGATTTTGGCGTCTTCCCCGATTATATTTTCTCTACTCGCTCGACACACATTGTAAAAACCTAAGGTAGCCTTACCCACATTAAAAAATGAAAATAGAATGAGTGCAAAAGTTTTGTTGTTATAAGCTATTTCAATAATTGTGTTAACACATTGTGTATCACACAGGTAGTTTTGACTGGTCAGATTCAGTTCACTGGCGCATGGTGCAGACAATATACAAACAGCTGACCGGAGCCAAACTCGATTGCCCTCAGTTTGGCAGTCACTGGCAGGAGATTGGCTTCCAGGTTAGTATTTGCTGGTTTTACACTTTGATTTACATGTTAATTTCACAGTCTCTTATAACAGAAATTATTAAGCTCTTGTGTTAGTTTAACAGTGTAAATAAAACTAACTGTTATCTCAACCGTCAGAAACCATCTCACTAGTTGTTGCTGTCTATGTGTGTTTGCAGGACTCAGACCCCAGTAGAGACTTCCGTGGTGTAGGCATGTTTGGACTGATGCAGTTCCTCTACCTGGCCACAAACATAGCCACTAGACCACTGTCTGTATTTGTTTGCAGGGCTCAGACCCCAGTACAGACTTTCGTGGTGTAGGTATCTTTGGACTGATGCAGTTCCTCTACCTGGCCACAAACATAGCCACTAGACCACTGTCTATATTTGTTTGCAGGGCTCAGACCCCAGCACAGACTTACGTGGCGTAGGCATGTTTGGACTGATGCAGTTCCCCTACCTTGCCAACAACACAGTCACTAGACCACTGTATATACGAGGGGTGTTCAATAAAGACTGACAGTACTCTTTTAACACGTTCGCTGCGGGTTACCGCCCGAGCGGTAGCTCCGCGCTCTGCCACGCTGCGGCGCGCCGCCCGGGCGGTAATGTGCACCCGCCAAACTTATTCCGTTTGAGTGCAGCCGCACTCCGGTGTAGGTCGGAGTATTTTTGTCCGTGCTTCGTGTATGACATTAGCAGTTTTGTGGTGCAATCCATTTGTAATTATCGTTACTCGTTCTGAAACTATACCTGGTGGATTTTGACTCACTCATTACGTTTGTTAACTGTAATTTTGTGCTATATTAATTTTGTTTTATTGTAAAATAATGGCATCTTCTGTGGGTGTTTAGCAAACTACGTCGACTCTTGTCATGAAACAGGACATCACCACACGTTATTTGATATTCGTCATACCGAAATATGAAAGCCAAAAGCCCGGCAATCGAGTTTGTTCGACGCTGCAGGCTGCGCCGCACTGGGGCTACGCCTGCCATTTGATGGGCAGCAGCGAACGTGTTAATACCTTTAATATAAAAGCTTATACTTTCACACTTGTATCTCCTTCTAAGTAGTCACCATTTAAAGCCACACACTTGTCCCAGCGCCTCTGCCACTCCTCGAAGACGTGTTCAAAGCCCTCCTTTGCCAGGACCTTCAAAATCGCCTCTAAAGCCTTAATAGCGGCAATAGTAGTTGGAAAACGGCGGCCTTTGAGCTCCTTTTTGGCCTGAGGATAGAGAAAAACGTCATTTGGAGCCAAGTCAGGGCTGTAGGGTGGATGTGGCACAGTTTCGACTTCTTTTTTGGCTAGAAACTGAAGCACAGTATTGGCAACATGGGGGCGAGCATTGTCATGATGCAGTTTCCAGCGTCCAACAAGGTCAGGCCGTTTTTTGGGGATGTGATCTTTCATTAGATGCTTCAATACTAAAATGTAGTAATCCGTATTAATTGTCCGACCCTGTGGTACAGTATGGGTGTACACCATACCACGATAATCAAAGAACGTAATCACCATTGCCTTTGCAGCAGACTTTTGAGTACGAGGTTTTTTTGGCGTTGGTCCACCTCTTTCCACCCACTCTGTACTCTGTTGTTTTGTTGCAGGATCATAACAATAAATTCAACTTTCATCAGCAGTAATAATGTTTTTCCACCATGCATCACCTTCTCGACGCACGCACTGTAACCAAAGTTGGCAAATTTCAACGCGATTTTGATTCTGAACTGGTGTTAACAGACGTGGTATCCAACGGGCACAGACACGTGTCATATTAAAATGATCGTGCATGAGTGTATGGACACTGCCAATTGATATATCGAGCAGTATAGCAAGCTGTCTAATAGTCAAATGTGGATCAGTGTGAATCATAACACCCGCAGTGTTGATTGTTTCTTCGGTAAGGGCAGAAACAGGGGCGCCAGGCCCACCTTCCAACTCACATGATTCCCGTCGATTTTTAAAGTCTATGCCACCTAAAACAGGTTCTTTCACTCAGTGCATCATTACCAAAAGCTTTTTTCAAGTCGCTGTAAGTATCCGTAGCACTTTTCCCTAATTTTAAACAAAACTTTATCGCATATCTTTGCTCACGAAAATCAGCCATAGTAAACCTTAGAGGCAAAAATGTGCAACTGTTTATGAATCGGATGCTATGACAACAATGCAACAATGCTTTGATGTTAACAGCTGATTTCGTGGTTGCTAATACTTCAATCATTCATACCAACTTATAAAAAACTAATTATTTGACTTTGTTGGTTTACAATTAAGCTACTGTCAGTCTTTATTGAACACCCCTCGTATTTTTTTGCAGGGCTAAGACCCCAGTACAGACTTCCGTGGTGTAGGTATGTTTAGACTGATGCAGTTCCTCTACCTGGCCACCAACACAGTCACTAGACCACTGTATATATTTGTTTGCAGGGCTAAGACCCCAGTATAGATATCTGTGGTGTAGGCATGTTTAGACTGATGCAGTTCCTCTACCTGGCCACCAACACAGTCACTAGACCACTGTATATATTTGTTTGCAGGGCTAAGACCCCAGTACAGATATCTGTGGTGTAGGCATGTTTGGACTGATGCAGTTCCTCTACCTGGCCACCAACACAGTCACTAGACCACTGTCTATATTTGTTTGCAGGGCTAAGACCCCAGTACAGATATCTGTGGTGTAGGCATGTTTAGACTGATGCAGTTCCTCTACCTGGCCACCAACACAGTCACTAGACCACTGTATATATTTGTTTGCAGGGCTAAGACCCCAGTACAGATATCCGTGGTGTAGGCATGTTTGGACTGATGCAGTTCCTCTACCTGGCCACCAACACAGTCACTAGACCACTGTCTATATTTGTTTGCAGGGCTAAGACCCCAGTACAGATATCTGTGGTGTAGGCATGTTTAGACTGATGCAGTTCCTCTACCTGGCCACCAACACAGTCACTAGACCACTGTATATATTTGTTTGCAGGGCTAAGACCCCAGTACAGATATCTGTGGTGTAGGCATGTTTGGACTGATGCAGTTCCTCTACCTTGCCACCAAACACACCCACTAGACCACTGTCTATATTTTTTTGCAGGGCTCAGACCCCAGTATAGACTTGCGTGGTGTAGGCATGTTTGGACTGATGCAGTTCGTCTACCTTGCCACCAACACAGTCACTAGACCACTGTCTATATTTGTTTGCAGGGCTAAGACCCCAGTACAGATATCTGTGGTGTAGGCATGTTTAGACTGATGCAGTTCCTCTACCTGGCCACCAACACAGTCACTAGACCACTGTCTATATTTGTTTGCAGGGCTAAGACCCCAGTACAGATATCTGTGGTGTAGGCATGTTTAGACTGATGCAGTTCCTCTACCTGGCCACCAACACAGTCACTAGACCACTGTCTATATTTTTTTGCAGGGCTCAGACCCCAGTATAGACTTGCGTGGTGTAGGCATGTTTGGACTGATGCAGTTCCTCTACCTGGCCACCAACACAGTCACTAGACCACTGTCTATATTTGTTTGCAGGGCTAAGACCCCAGTACAGATATCTGTGGTGTAGGCATGTTTAGACTGATGCAGTTCCTCTACCTGGCCACCAACACAGTCACTAGACCACTGTATATATTTGTTTGCAGGGCTAAGACCCCAGTACAGATATCTGTGGTGTAGGCATGTTTGGACTGATGCAGTTCCTCTACCTGGCCACCAACACAGTCACTAGACCACTGTCTATATTTTTTTGCAGGGCTAAGACCCCAGTACAGACTTCCGTGGTGTAGGTATGTTTGGACTGATGGAGTTCCTCTACCTGGCCACCAACACAGTCACTAGACCACTGTCTATATTTGTTTGCAGGGCTAAGACCCCAGTACAGACTTCCGTGGTGTAGGCATGTTTAGACTGATGCAGTTCCTCTACCTGGCCACCAACACAGTCACTAGACCACTGTATATATTTGTTTGCAGGGCTCAGACCCCAGTACAGATATCTGTGGTGTAGGCATGTTTGGACTGATGCAGTTCCTCTACCTTGCCACCAAACACACCCACTAGACCACTGTCTATATTTTTTTGCAGGGCTCAGACCCCAGTATAGACTTGCGTGGTGTAGGCATGTTTGGACTGATGCAGTTCGTCTACCTTGCCACCAACACAGTCACTAGACCACTGTATATATTTGTTTGCAGGGCTAAGACCCCAACAGACTTGCGTGGTGTAGGCATGTTTGGACTGATGCAGTTCGTCTACCTTGCCACCAAACACACCCACTAGACCACTGTCTAAATTTGTGTGCAGGGCTCAGAGCCCAGCACAGACTTACGTGGCGTAGGCATGTTGGGACTGATGCAGTTCCCCTACCTGGCCACCAAACACACCCAGTAAATCACTGTCTAAATTTGTTTGCAGGGCTCAGACCCCAGCACAGACTTACGTGGCGTAGGCATATTGGGACTGATGCAGTTCCTCTATCTTGCCACCAAACACACCCACTAGACCACTGTCTAAATTTGTGTGCAGGGCTCAGAGCCCAGCACAGACTTACGTGGTGTAGGCATGTTGGGTGAGGTTCATTTGTCCGAGTTTTCAACTGTCCGAGTTTGTTAAAAAATACAAAATATTTGAAAAATCATTTGTCCGAGTTTTCAACTGTCCGAGTATGGTTTAAATAATAATAATATTTCGTTAAATCAACTGTCCGAGTTTTCATTTGTCCGAGTTTTTAAATTATTTAAAAAAATATCAAAATATCATTTGTCCGAGTTTTCAACTGTCCGAGTAGGGGCAACATCAAAATGTGACAATGCGCGCCAAGACTAGCGTGTCTAAAGCGCCTGTTCAGAAGTCGATGTGAACCCCTTCTGTGAAGGAGTCAGGCATTGTGCGAGCCGCGAGAGGCCCTCACGTCGACTTAAGAAAAATTACATTATTTTTATTTTACAATTTTTAATTATAAAATTAAACTGTCATCAAAAAACACAACCAACCAAACTTGCTGATAATATAATAATGGCGGGGGTATTTTATATTATCAGCAAGTTTGGTTGGTTGTGTTAGGTGATGAGAGTTTAATTTTATAATTAATAATTGTAAAATTAGTCTTATGCCCTGTACACACCGGAGCGATACTTTATCGCTGGGGACTCGCGATACTATTCCTAGAATTTTATCTGCGATACTTGGGCGATAATATCGCAGCGAAAACAGGTGCTTCCACACCAGAGCGGGAAAGGGACGCGCGGGAAAGCCAGTACACCTCAGAGGGTGCGGTGGTTGTGAGACTCTCTAGTTGCAAAAGTGTTATGTTATAGTTAGTGTTTGTATACTGTACTGTGTGTAAACTTAAAACTATGACATGGTCTGATGAAGAAGAAGCTTTTCTGTTAACTAGCCGTGCTATTATAGAAGATGAGAGAGCAAGGAAAATGTGGGTATACGACATAAATAAAGAACGGCTGCGATTTGGCGAGTACCATATACGCTCATGACCCAGTTAAGAAAAGATTAAACAAGATTCTACATATTCTGGAATTAATCAGGAATGTTTTGACGAGTTGCTGAGTTTGATTTCTGGCATTATGGAAAAGGAAAGTACCCACTACCGTGAAGCGAGTGCCAAAGAACAGCTAGCAATCACTTTAAGGTTTATTTTTCCTAGGACGCTAGGCACGAGCCTGGGATTGTTTTTCACATTACTTCAGGCTAGACCTAGAGGTTGCGGCATTACCAGTTAGATAAAATCCATTGGTGACTTGGTGGGGATCGAACCCGGGACCTCAGGGACTGAAGTCCCGCGCTCTAACCACTACGCCAGCTCGCTCCCCAATCACTTAAAGGTAAGACTGGTATGTAGATATATTTTTCAATGAGTTGACGGATCAATTAGCACTACTGTACATGTTGCTCGAATTCGAGCAATTGCAAAGTATTACAGGAGTTATTTCAAAACGAATAATAGTCATATTTACAATGAGTTTAAAAGAGTCAACTCAGAGATTAACGGTGTGTAACTCAGATCATGTTTATCTTCGTTATTGATAAACCGAAAGCATTCCGGCCAGTTTTCTCCTTCTCAAAATGCCTTGCTGTACAGGCAACACAGGTAGGATACAGGACGATAGAGCGCCAATTGAGAACGGAAAGTCATTTTGGGTTAGTGTTAGGGCGCATTTGTAACCTAATGGTTTAGATTGTCCACGGTCAGGTGCTGTCTGTGATGAGTTAAGCCTATTACGCGCCACTGTTCTGTAGCTGCGTTCGTTATCACGATTACGCCTCCTGTCTATGTTTCGTTGTCGTCACGTTGGAGGCATTTAAAAGAAGAAAAAAAACGCAAATAAACAAATTATAGCTACAGAAAACAACGATAAATGAACAAATTTAAGTTACAAACATACTAACACGATCCGTCTTGGGGGTTATGTTTACACAAACTCAAATAGTAAATAAATGTACTCAATGCGTTTCATTGAATTGAAAAATAAATAACAGCAATTAAATAATACAGCTGATCAAAATGTAAACAATTATGTTCTCCATAAGGATAACATGGGGATTTTCAAAGCCACTGGGGCAGAGCCCAAGGGACTTTTTCAAAAATGTAAGGCCAGTTTGCAAATCTACGTGACACGCTCTTTCCAATGAGACGTCAATGGATAAAATCGGTTAAGAAATGGCGGAGGAGTTCAACCGACAAAGTTTCATGTAGCGTATTAATTATATAGATTCCACCCACCTCCATTACCATTAACATTACCATTACCTACCATCTCCCTAGTTCGTCTAGTCTGACCAGCAAAACCTCTACAATATGCTGTGCTATAGCTAATACAATATTGTATGAACTATTAAATAGTAATTTGAATCATCATCAAACCAGTATTAAATACGTTATTCTGTCAGCAATCACCCAACATTGGATTGACAGCGGCACTGGAAAAACTATTGAGAATTCAAATCAAATGTTTAAGTGTTAAAATAATTAATAAATCCAAGATGTCTGAATGTTTGGGAATTATATTGTAAATTCTTCAGAAAAACGTAGTTTAATAACAAATAATGAAGACGAACCCTATTTTAAATTTATAGTTGCTAAAACGTGATATAAATCATAGTGCATCGAGTATGTATAAACAACTTCAAGTAAATGTTCGGTGATACACGACATGTTGTTGTTGTTTTTACACGTACAGAGAAAAGACAAAACTGAGTAGTTCATCGTTTGGCCACATTGGTATCGCTGCGATACAGCGCTGCAAACAGTGCATGCAGCGTTACCGCGATACTATCGCTACGGTATCGCATTCGCCTCGGTATCGCGTATCGCGGTTCGCTCTGGTGTGTGCGGCTCCATAAGGCTCCATGGTATCGCACGGACCACTGGTATCGCAAGAGAATTTCCAAGAAAAAGTATCGCGCCCGCTCCAGTATCGCACGGAGTATCGCTCTGGTGTGTGCAGGGCTTCATATAAAAATAAAATAATTTTTCTTATTCGACGTGAGGGGCTCTCGCGGCTCGCACGATGCCTGACTCCTTCACAGAAGGGGTTCACATCGACTTCTGAACAGGCGCTTTAGACACGCTAGTCTCGGCGCGCAGTGTCACATTTTGATGTTGCCCCTACTCGGACAGTTGAAAACTCGGACAAATGATATTTTGATATTTTTTTAAATAATTTAAAAACTCGGACAAATGAAAACTCGGACAGTTGATTTATCTAATTATTATTAGTTATTTATCAAAACTCGGACAGTTGAAAACTCGGACAAATGATTTTTCAAATATTTTGTAATTTTTAACAAACTCGGACAGTTGAAAACTCGGACAAATGATGTGATCCCGGCATGTTGGGCCTGATGCAGTTCCCCTACCTGGCCACCAACACAACCACTAGACCACTGTCTAAATTTGTTTGCAGGTCCAGACCCCAGTACAGACTTACGTGGCGTAGGCATATTGGGACTGATGCAGTTCCTCTATCTTGCCACCAAACACACCCACTAGACCACTGTCTAAATTTGTGTGCAGGGCTCAGAGCCCAGCACAGACTTGCGTGGTGTAGGCATGTTGGGACTGATGCAGTTCCTCTATCTTGCCACCAAACACACCCACTAGACCACTGTCTAAATTTGTGTGCAGGGCTCAGAGCCCAGCACAGACTTGCGTGGTGTAGGCATGTTGGGACTGATGCAGTTCCTCTACCTTGCCACCAAACACACCCAGTAAATCACTGTCTAAATTTGTTTGCAGGGCTCAGACCCCAGTACAGACTTACGTGGCGTAGGCATGTTGGGACTGATGCAGTTCCCCTACCTGGCCACCAAACACACCCAGTAAATCACTGTCTAAATTTGTTTGCAGGGCTCAGACCCCAGCACAGACTTACGTGGCGTAGGCATGTTGGGACTGATGCAGTTTCTCAACTTTGCCACCAAACACACCCACTAGATCACTGTCTAAATTTGTTTGCAGGGCTCAGACCCCAGTACAGACTTACGTGGCGTAGGCATATTGGGACTGATGCAGTTCCTCTATCTTGCCACCAAACACACCCACTAGACCACTGTCTAAATTTGTGTGCAGGGCACAGAGCCCAGCACAGACTTGCGTGGTGTAGGCATGTTGGGACTGATGCAGTTCCTCTATCTTGCCACCAAACACACCCACTAGACCACTGTCTAAATTTGTGTGCAGGGCTCAGAGCCCAGCACAGACTTGCGTGGTGTAGGCATGTTGGGACTGATGCAGTTCCTCTACCTTGCCACCAAACACACCCACTAGACCACTGTCTAAATTTGTTTGCAGGGCTCAGACCCCAGTACAGACTTACGTGGCGTAGGCATGTTGGGACTGATGCAGTTCCCCTACCTGGCCACCAAACACACCCAGTAAATCACTGTCTAAATTTGTTTGCAGGGCTCAGACCCCAGCACAGACTTACGTGGCGTAGGCATGTTGGGACTGATGCAGTTTCTCAACTTTGCCACCAAACACACCCACTAGATCACTGTCTAAATTTGTTTGCAGGGCTCAGACCCCAGTACAGACTTACGTGGCGTAGGCATGTTGGGACTGATGCAGTTTCTCTACCTGGCCACCAACACACCCACTAGACCACTGTCTCTCAAGCTCCACACAGTCGCCAACTCAGAGACACAACCCTTCCCCTTAGCCGTACTCAGTCTCAATGTCACCAACATAGCTCTCAACGCTTTACGAGCTGGACGACTTAACAAGTTAGTTGAAATAGTTATTTTTGTGTAACAATTGTGCAAAGTGGCACTTTGCTGAACTTGAGAGAGTGAAGTTAAATGCAGACTTGAAAGTTTCTTGAGTGTAGCAAAGAGACTTTACGCTCGTGTTATCTATTCCTATAAAACGCAAAGCCCTCACTGACTGACTGACTGACTAACTCATCACTAATTCTCCTACTTCTCATTTACCTAAGAGGCGAAATTTAGTACAATGATTCTTTAGGCATTAAATAGGATAATTAAGTAGTTTTTATTCTGATCGGACTTTCGGGCTTTTCCCCAGTGGCCCTGAAGTTTACCGTGTTAACCTCATGATTATCCTTTACTCTAATACGAGCTATTAGGCCGGGCGCCATACGGGTTGAGTATGCACTGAAAGTCTGACAAAATTTGACTTTTGATTATTGTTGAGAACATATAGTAGATGAAAAAAATCAATGATTTCGCATTTCTAGGGTGGTCACAACTCGTGGGGGAAAGTTGTGCGTGTGAGTGGTTTACGTTTCCGAATCTAACTCTCAAACGGTTAATGATAGAAAGGTGGTTTAAGCGTCTATCTACACCTAAGTATATTTTCCTTTAAAAAAGTTATTACAACCTTTCTTCTATCTCTTATGGTTTAGGCCCTAATCAACGTTTCTTGCAAAAAGGAAAATTTGTAACTACTTTAAAATCAAATACCGGAAATATTGTACGCGTTTAAGTTATGTTTATGTTACAGAAAATTTATGGTAGTAGTACAAGTAGTACAACAACACTAAGCTTAAGCAAGTCTGCAAAAACAACAAAGCTACAATTGATTCTGAAAGAGTAGACGTATTGTACGGTTATTGGTTGTGGAAACTATTCTAAAAAATATAAATTTAAAATTCCTATGTTATTCTTACGGAGAGTAAGTTAACTGTTGTAGTTTGCTTGTTTGTGGATATATTTTAATCAAACTTGGCAAATTTATTTATTTTATGGTAGCTATTAATAATTGACTAAATACACACTTTATTACCCTTCCTGTAACAGCTTACCTAGGTACTTGTTAAACCTAATGTTATTTAAATAGATTTAATGGAATCAGGTAAATGGAAATTTGCTTAGTCTGCAGGTTTGCTGCGGCGGGGTATATTTTTGTTATAGTGTTTGTTTCTAGTTTTTACTTATGAATAAGTTCAGTTCAGTTTTATTAAACTCGTTTACCTAACAATTATTTTCTTCAAAGATAAAACTGGTGACAAGGATGGGATTATTAACATCTTAGAGTGCAAGATAGTTTATTCAATTAGGGGAGGGCGGGGTACAGTGGGTCACTTTTTGATTTTATAATTTTAATTCATAGTATTTTTCATTAGGGTGAGTTAAATATTTATTGTTATTGCTTGGCATTTCTTCTGATATAAAAAAATTGTTTTGCAACTAAATATTAAGTTTTACTACACTAGATAAATTGTTTTCTATAACATTACCGTGTAGGGGTACAGTGGGTCACATAGTGGGGCACAATGGGTCATAAAGAAAAAAAGAACAAATTATCACACCAACATGTTGTATTCCTGGAAACACAATTGCAAATCTGAAAAAGCTATTTTCAGAAATGTTGCTCAATAGAAAATAAATGTCTTAATGCACGTGTTATAGGATTCAAAGTTTTGTGGAAATGTCAACTTCTTTGGTTTTGGTTTTGGTTGTTTTCTCTCAATGTGTTTATGGTCTGCCAAATGAATTCCTTCTTCATCGAACACAAAATTGTGAGTTGGCAACATTTTTCTCATGTATATCACTTCATATGCTTTTTCTGATTATATCATGCATTTTCAATGGGACCCATTGTGCCCCAAACAAAGTGAACCACTGTACCCCAGAGGAAGCTGCCATCTTTAAGTGATAGTAATTTTGTATTCTATGATATTAACAATAAAGTCTTATTATCTGCTCGTAACTCTCGATGTGCGAAACGCATTTAATTCTGCGAGGTGGTGCGATATGCTGGATGCTCTGGAGAACACCTTCCACGTTCCGGCATACCTCATGCGTATCATAGAGGATTATCTCCTGTTCCGCCTCCTCATGTAAGAAACTACAGAGGGCCCACGGACGATGAGTGTCACTTCCGGTGCCGCCCAAGGTTCCATACTCGGCCCAGACCTCTGGAATGTCGCCTATGACAGCCTCCTGAGGTCTGAATTGCCTGAGGAAACTGTTTTGGTTGGGTACGCAGACGACGTTGCAGTTTTGATAGCTGCACGTAGCGTTGAGCTGGCTCAGCTAAAGCTGAACCGAGTTATGCGTACCATAAACGCATGGATGACAGACAACGGTCTCTCGCTTGCTTTGAGCAAAACTGAGATCGTGATATTAACAAAAAAACGGATTGACACCATCGTGTGCCGTTGAGGGTAGGGGCCGTGGAAGTTCAGACCGTTCGTTCTGCCAAGTACCTTGGGGTTATGGTGGACAGCAAGCTTAGCTGGCGGGATCAGATTTTCCGTACGGCGGACAAGGCCGCTAGGGTGGTCTGCTCTCTTAGCCGGTTGATGGCCAATGTCGGAGGTCCTCGGTCCAGCCGTAGAAGGCTGTTAATGTCTTCTGTCTAGTCCGTACTCTTGTACGGTGCTGAGGTGTGGGCAGACGCTCTCAATAAGGAGGTATATAGGATGCGGCTCGCCCGAGTGCAGCGTCAGGCAGCACTAAGAGTTGCATCCGCCTACCGAACAGTGTCCGAACCCGCTGTCCTGGTGGTTGCTGGAGTCATCCCCATCAAACTTTGGGCGGCAGAGAGAAAGGCAATTTATCAGCGCCGTGAGGAGGACCAGGCACGAACAGAGGAACGCACCCGCACCTACCAGCTGTGGCAGGAGAGCTGGAAACAGGAGACTCGGGGACGCCGGACCAGGCGACTGATGCAGCAAGTCCAACCTTGGGTTAATCGGCGGTGCGGAGAGGTGGAGTTCTACCTCATCCAATTTCTGACGGGTCACGGCTTTTTCCGGTTGTACCTGTTCAGGATGGGCAAAGCCGTGTCACCCGATTGCATATTTATTTATTTATTTATTTATTTGTTAACGGTTGCACCATTTTTACATGAATAATACAATGTCTTACATGCAGGAGAAGCAGAAAAAAATCACAGGTCAGTACAAAAGTAGTGAAAAAACTGGAAAACAAGACTTCAATTAACATATACTGCCCAGGCATTCCCGATGACGTGGAACATACCTTTTTCCACTGCTAGTGTTGGGAAAGGCCCCGCCTTGAGGCTCAACAGTTAGTAGGACTGCTGTCAGTGGACACGGTCATACCGATGATGACGGAGGGTGAGGACAATTGGACCTGTGTGTCACATTACATCCAGGGTATTCTCCGCGCCAAGAAGCTCGACCTTGACCGGGATGCGGTGTAGGTCATAATGCCAAAAACGGTGAGAGCCCTGAGGGCTTAGGTCACATGTTGGCCTGACTTGAAGTAATGTGACAAACAATTCCAGGTCTGTGTCCAACAGAGTAGAGGGGTTTTTTTAGTGAGTAGTCTGTGATAGATTCAGGAGTCTCACATTACAGGCTGGCTACCTGTGTGCATAAAAGCATTTTCCCTCCTCTCCCTTAAAAAAAGTTCAGTTTTCACCCCTTCAGCAAAAAAAAATTAATTTCGTTTTCCAATAATGAGAGCAATGAAGAGGTTCTAATTACAAATTCAAACTATTTATGCTATTCTTGTGGTGGTAGCCATTTAAGGAAACAATGTAGATTTAGAAATGCAATATTTAATAATTGTGATACAAAAGGTCACTTGGCAAAAGTTTGCAAAATTAAAAGTAGAACAGATTTTCAAAACAAACAAATTGGTGGACATGGAAAAGGAATGTACAACCGAGAAGTAAATGTAACTGACAATGAAAAGGGTAGTAATTGTAGAACTTTTATCAAAAACATACGTGATTGTGCAACTAGATACAGGAAGTTGTGTTTCTGTTATGTGTCGGCGAACTTGGGAAAGTTTGGGAAGATTTCTCTTGTTACATTCAAATACAAAATTGACTTAGTGGCCATTGCATAAACTTGATTGGGTAGCAAACAGTTGAAGTGGTAATCAGGAAAACTAAAAGAGTGCTAAAGCTGTACAAGGCTGAGGGTGGCACTCAGGATCTTTTGGGTAGAGACTGAATCAAGGAGCTTAAAATCAACGAATTGCCACATAATTCATTACAAAGTGATTCGCCCTAAGGTTGATCGTGCCCATTGCCGTTAACACTGTTATCCAGCTTTTGATGAGCTTTGTTAACAAGCTGAATGCCAGTTCCTCTTAAGGAGAAACCGGCATATTAAATTATAAAACTACATCCTAAAACCCCTGGTTTCTCCCCGGCAACTCCTAACTAAAAATTAACTATATCATGTTGCTAATTCTGACAACCTAATAATTATCACTTATATATTAAATTCTCATCGACTTAATTATATGGAGAGAAGTTGTCCGGATTGTCGAGCTTACACGACTGAGAACTGAGAAGGAACAAGAGAGGTTTTTTAGACTTTTGTTATTTCGCTGTCATTCTGCTGCGTTTGGCACTACTAGGCCAGACTGAAAGTGATTTCAGCCAGTACGTTCTGCTTGCGTGCCGAGTACATATATATTACGGTGACGTGCACGGCACAGTTGCAAATGCTTAATGGTCTTGCCTTTTTGTAAATAGGAGAATCATCTTTCTTTAAGATTAAGTGTGCCGTGAATTTTGTGCAATGGCCAACAAAAGAGACTTACAAAGAGATCCTTATTAAAAGAAAATTAATTTACTTAAGCTCATTTCTTGGCAGTGAACTTTGAAATCCTGTACTTGAAATGTCATTAACTGTAATTAATGCTTAACCAAAAGTTCATAAAGTTGTTCATTAGTGAATTCACTAATTTTTTTTGGCTTGCAAATAGAAACCAATGTTTTGAGAACTGTACTATCCAGGTACTGTAGTCAATAAATAAACATCTTTTAATACCCTCAATTTTTGTTAAACTGCCCAAACGAAAATTTGCCTTGAATTTAATATAAAGGTTACTTACAGTCTTCGCAATCCTGTTAATTGAGCACTACGGCCGTTTCGGAGATAACTCCATCGTCGGGTGCGTAGTCATTATACACTAATCTGAGCTATTTACATATTTACATTTTTTACGTGGTTTCTTCATTTTCATTGCGTCAAAGTTTAATAAATAGTACATACAACACAAAACACGAACACGACACGAAAACATTAAGGCACGTGCACGGCTAAAAACTGACGACCGACTGATCGAATTTTATCACTGCAAAGGTTTGGTGGACGACTGGAACAGCTGATAACACGTACAGACCAGTACAGACACAACCATCCATAGCAGCTCTAATCACCCCCACTCTCACAAAATTGCAGCCTACAATTCAATGCTCTACAGATTGATTAACATACCTTTAAGTGAAGAAAATTATAGAAATGAACTTAACACAATAAAATACATTGCCTTGAATAACGGTTACAGCTCTGACATGATTGATAAACTGCACAGGAGAATCAAGAGTAAAGCTAATAATAAAATTGCCAAAGAAAAAACTGATAAAAAGTACGTGACACTACAGTTCTGTAAACTCAACCAACGTTTAGCAACTCGTCCTTTTAGTAGGCATAACTATTCAGTTGCATACAGAACTAGCAACAACCTTCAACGTAAGTTGTCAGCTCCACGACAAAGGGATACTACGCCTATACTAGAGAAGTCAGGCGTGTATAAGCTTAAATGCGGAGAATGTGATTCCTACTATATCGGACAGACTGGTAGATGTTTTAAGACCAGATATAAAGAACATATAAGTGCTATCAAGAAACCAAATCCTGTCTCAAATTATGCAGAACACATCCAACAGTATTGCCACGACTACTCTGAAATTAATAGTTTAGAAATACTCCACATTGGTAGTTAAGGTCACAAACTTAATTGTATTGAAAATTTCCACATTTACACCAGTACAGCTAAAGAACCGAACTTAATAATTAATTCCCAGACTAATTCAGCAGCCAATCCAATTTTTGAGAAAATAATACAAATCAAACAGGACAAGGTATAATTTGAGCAGCTATGTTGGTACACGTGTTATCAGCTGTTCCAGTCGTCCACCAAACCTTTGCAGTGATAAAGTTCGATCAGTCGGTCGTCAGTTTTTAGCCGTGCACGTGCCTTAATGTTTTCGTGTCGTGTTCGTGTTTTGTGTTGTATGTACTATTTATTAAACTTTGACGCAATGAAAATGAAGAAACCACGTAAAAAATGTAAATATGTAAATAGCTCAGATTAGTGTATAATGACTACGCACCCGACGATGGAGTTATCTCCGAAACGGCCGTAGTGCTCAATTAACAGGATTGCGAAGACTGTAAGTAACCTTTATATTTATTACACGCAATCTGCCACACTGATTAATCTTGAATTTAATATTCCAAACATCAATGTCACATGAATTAGGGTTACATTTTTCACATCTAGGTTGACTTACCAACATAGCATTATAATGAATTAGACTGTGTAATCTAAATATATAAAAGGCAAAGCCCTCACTGACTGACTCACTCACTCACTCACTCACTCACTCACTCACTCACTCATCACTAATTCTCCCACTTCCCATTTACCTAGGAGGCTGAAATTCGGTACACCGATTCTTTGGGCATTAAATAGAAAAACTAAGTAGTTTTTATTCTGATCGGGCTTTCGGGCTCCGCCCCAGTGGCTCTGGAGTTTCCCATATTAACCTTATGATTTTACATATTTAAAAGGAATTTCTTAACAGCTGTTTCAGTTAAACAAGTTGGTTCTGTTCTATGATGTTCAATAGCATTAAAGTTACAAGGATTACCAACAGGGTGCAGCACTATTATTTTTTTTAAATTTATGACTACAGCCAATTTGCAACCAAAAGGTGAGTGAGCGTAGCGAACGAACTTCAACCTGGAAGCGAGTTAGCGTAGCGAACGAGCTAACCTGAAGGCAAGTGAGCAGAGCGAACGAGCTCTAACCTAAAGGTGAGTGAGCGTAGCGAACGAACTTCAACCAGGACGTGATTGAGCCATGCGAACGAGCTCACTTGTGAAGTTAAACGGGGCAAAGCCCGCGGGTACAGCTTGTTGAATATAAACTATCTTGCACTAATAATCCCATCCTTGTCACCAGTTTTATGTTTGAAGAAAATAATTGTTAGGTAAATGAGTTTAATAAAATAGAACTGAACTTATTCATAAGTAAAAAAAACTAGAAACTAAAACTGTAACAAAAATATACCCCGCCGCAGCAAACCTGCAGACTAAGCAAATTTCCATTTACCTGATTCCATTAAATCTATTTAAATAACATTAGGTAGATTTAACAAGTACCTAGGTATGCTGCTACAGGGAGGGTAATAAAGTGTGTTTTTTAGTCAAATATTAATAGCTTACTATAAAGTAAATAAATTTGCCAAGTTTGATCAAAATATATCCATAAACAAGCAAACTACAACAGTTAACTTACTCTCCATAAGAATAACATAGGAATATTAAATTTACATTTTTTAGAATAGTTTCCATAACCAATAACCGTACAGAACACTTCAACATACTAAATTATTTGTTTTTATGCTCTTTAAATTGGGTAAAGAGAAATTAGGAAATTTTATGTTTTAAGGGTCATTCAAATCATTCAAATTTTTCACGCCTTACACCTTCAAGCCAAATTTTTTATTCAAAATCGGAAAATAATTACTCAAGTTATCGCTTTCACGGACGTATACAGATTGCCCGTTTTAACCAACCTTTTCAGTTATCCGACCTAGGTCTGGTCCCATTAGGGTCGGTTAAGAGGGAGTCTACTGTATATATATATATATATATATATATATATATAATATATATATATATATAATATATATATAAAGATTAAACATTAATAAACTTAGTTCCCAGTAAAAAATATTTATTAAAATATTTACCGACTATAGTTTCGGCTCTAAGGCCATTTTCAAAGTCAACAAAATTTTGAAAATGGCCTTAGAGCCGAAACTATAGTCAGTAAATATTTTAATAAATAATGTTTACTTGGGTACTAAGTTTATTAATGTTTAATCATTATTTATATATAGTAGCCCTATTATTCTATTTTCCATATATATATATGTACATATATATTTGGCAGTGATAAACTCAGACACCACTGGACCGAAGGCCACGAAACTTGGTATATAGATGTAGGATTTCATGGAATAGGTTTATACACCATCAATTTCTTGATAACTTGCAGGGCTTAGCCCTGGGTCCATCTTAAAGGTACCCATGACAGGGATTTTGAAAGAATGTTTAAAAAGAATCAAAGAATATTATTGACAGCTGTTTCAAATAAGCCAACAAGTTGGGTTCTATGATGTTAGCATTAAAAAGTTACAAGGTTTACCAACAGATTGCAGCACTATTATTTTGTTTTGTTTTCCCTGTTGCAAAGTATGGGTACAGCAGCAAGACCAAATAAAACCTGTTACTTCATAAAAAATTTCAAATTTCCTACTCTGAACCTTTTTTTTAGTTCTTGCTCTTACCACTAGCCATTTTAGTTCTTGCTCTTACCACTAGCCAACCTAAAATCTAAACTTAATACTGTACAGGGTGAAATTATAGCAAACATGCATACTCACCCGATTCTCAACAGATTTTGATAAAAAAAAGATAAAAATCATGACAGCTAGATCAAATGTCATGTTTAAATGTTTGCTCCTGTCAAAACAAACTTTTCTATCTAATTATCTTTTTTAATATCTAACTATACAGATTGGGATTGATATATGTGTGCCAGCCATTATATTCAAAAGTTATAAGAGATAAAAAAATGTTAAATTGTAAACTGCCTTGGATTTTTTATTTAAAAAATTTTAGTCATGTTGAAAAAATAATTTTAGCCAGTATTTTTCCAATATGGCCGCCATTTTTGATTTTTCTTAAGAAAGACCCTATATTTTATTAGAAAGTAAATACAATTTTAAAACCATTTTATTCTTGGCATTTTTTAGGCTACTCATTTAGGAGTTACAGCGTGTTAAAAATTAGAAAAAATGACTTGCGGTGTACATTCTGCTTCGTGTAGCTCCTAAACGAGTAAGTTTAGAGAGAAAATGCTAAGATGAAATAAGTCTTAAAATTGCATCTACATTCTTAAAAGACCATTACAGTAGACTCCCTCTTATCCGGATACTTTTTAACCGGACATTGGTTTCACCGGACTACACTCGGCGGAAATGACATCTCTTTAACCGAACAATTTTTATCACCACTTTGGTTTAACCGGACTAGATCGGCAGGAAGTGGACAGTACTAAAACGACTGTTCTCGTGGGAAAGATTTGAGACCAGTGATCACGTGTCTAAGTACAATGCTCTCCTAAATTAAGTCGAATATCACAGTAAACAGTCCGTTTTAACAAGTTTTTGGGGACATCGGTTTAACCGGAAAACCCGTTATCCAGACTGGCCTCGGTCCCGAGGAGTCCGGATAAGAGGGAGTCTACTGTAAATACAAAAAATATTTATTTCATTGGTAAAAAATGGCCGCCATTTTCCAAAATGGCAGCTAATTTGAAAATAAGAAAACTATTTTACGATCTTTTTAGAATTTAGATGCAATTTTGAGACTTATTTCGTAAATAGGCTTAGAGCTAGAGTAAAAAAATGCGCTGGCTGGATGAGCTTTAGAGAACAAAATTTCAAGAATAACAAAGTTTTTTAATTTTATTTACTTTCCTAAGAAATCATAAAATATAGGGTCTTCCATAAGAAAAATCAAAGTTGGTGCCCATATTGGAAAAATGGCGACTAAAATTATTTGTTCAACTTGACCAAAATTTTTTAAATAAAAAATCCAAGGCAGTTGTTACAATTTAACATTTTTTTATATCTCTTAGAACTTTCGAATAAAACAGTTGGCACACATATATATAATAATCACCCTGTATACACTTGGATTTAATCCTTAATAACTGTTGCTGCAATGAGATAGAACAGTAGTACTGTAATTTGTTAAAAATACCCCCGCCGCAGCAAACCTGCCGACTAAGCGAATTTCCATTTGTCTGAATTAATTTTCAATCAAATCTATTTCAATAACATTAGGTTTAACAAGTAGGCCTACCTAGGTTTGCTGCTACAAAGAAACTAATAAAGTGTGTTTTTTAGTAAAATATTATAAGCTTAGTATAAAATGAATAAATTTGCAAAGTTTGGTCAAAATATATTAATAAACAAACAAACTACAACATTTTACAGTATTCTCCATAAGAATAACATGGTAATTTTAAATAAAATTCTTTTTGAATTTTCTCTGTTGCCAATAACTGTACAAAAACACTTTGATATACAAAATTATTTGTTTTTTTAAGCTCTTTTAAAAGGTCTAAAGAGAAATTGGGAAATTTTGTGTTTTGAGGGTCAAAAATGAGAAAAACCATTTTTTACCCCATAAAACCCTCCGTAAAACCCCATTCCCATGGTCTGGTTCGCGAACTCGTTCAAGTTTATCCCGCCTTAAACCTTCCAACAAAATTTAATCAAAATTGGACAAAAGTTACTCAAGTTATCGCGTTCACGGACGTATATAGGTGTATATTATATATACACATATAAAAATCTGAACAAATGGTGTTTTTGGCATCTAGGGACATCAAAATTAAAAAGTAAATTGGTCCCGAGCCTATGTCTTACCGTGCTGTAGAGTGTTTGTGTATAATAAATTAAAATTATGAGAGAAAATATATCAAGTCATTGTAACAAGAAGAACCGGAATGGAATGTTTATTTTTACAATATTATGAATTGATTAACAATGATCAGCTGTTGTTTTTAATTTTAAATGTGAAGGCCAGTAGAAAAAATTAACTAAACAAACTGAACATACTCCCGGCCTCGAAGTGTCCTCACTTCAACAGTTAGTTTAGAACAAAACACATTAACACTAAAGTTTGTAGTAGGCCGGCTATAGCAGCTGGTTTCTTTTTTCCACTTCTGCTTTTAAACCTTTACCATCTTTGCTGGGAAACAACTTAAAAACTGTTGCTGGAGACCACAGAAGTCCTAGCTCGTTGAAATGTTGATCATCAGAGTTTTGAAGGAACTTTGGTGTTTTATTTATGATGAGATTGAGTAACAGAAGTGAACAAGTGAAGAGTAGCCTTTGTCCAGAGCTTCATCGGAAGATACAACCACTTGCCTGGATTGCTTGACTGTCTTGACTGTAGTGGTTTCACTCTCGGTTGGGTTAGCGGCAGCACTGTTGGTTGGTTTAACAGCAACACGGTCGGTAGGATGGGTGATATCATTATCAGTAGGATGGATAACAGTACTGTCTCTTGGGATGACAGCAATGTTGGTAGGTTGGATGACAGCACTGTCACTTGGGTAGTTGAACTCACTGTCGTATCTGTATTTGTTGGTTGAGGTTTTGTCACTGTCTTTGTGGTATCTCTAATTATAGAGTTTGCGAACTTAGGCATTGTGATTGTCACTGGCCTCTTTATTGTGATTAGTTTTTTTTCAGGTTGTATAATGTTGTTGCCTTTGATTTGAAACTCACTTGATAAGTTTGGTTTGGTTACATGCACAAGTTTTAATAAAAGATGTGAGTGGTGTATAAGTTTCAATTTTAAAATCACTTTTTGGAGATGCCATTGTACAAAGATGAGGAGATAAATGCCAAAAATTCACAAAGTTTAAATGAGAGGGTTAAGAGTTCCAATATGGAAATAAGAGTTCAGATGCACAGAAATCAATGGGTAAAATGAGAAAATATTAATATAAGAAGAGTTCTAGTGGATGAGTGGATTTAAATAGTACTCTCCGAATCCTACTTGAACAGAGCAAAGAATTTCAAAGTACTCTTTACCTGGCATTTGTAGATTTCGAGAAGGCCTTTGACACAGTGAAACACCAGGTGCTGTGGCATGTTCTACAAGAATATGGGATACCCCCTAAAATCATAAATATCATCAAGGCAATGTACGATGATTTCCAGTGTCAGGTTTCGCACCAAGGAAAGTTGACAGGAGCAATCCCAGTTAAAATAGGTGTTCGCCAGGGCTGCATTTTATCACCAATACTGTTCCTTTTGGTGCTGGACTCAGTTATGAGGAGAGTAACAAATAATAGAAGGCGGGGAGTGCAGTGGGGACTGAGGGAGCGACTGGAGGACCTTGACTTTGCTGACAACCTTTGCTTGATTGCCCAGAGGTACACTGATATTCAGGCGAAACTAAGTTCTCTACATAGGGAGGCTGAAGAGGTGGGTCTTAAGATAAAAATAAATAAGACAAAGGAAATGAGGTTGAATTCCAGAGTAGCCCAAGCCTTAGAACTAAATGGGAAAGCGATTGAAGAGGTCGACTCTTTCCAATACCTCGGAAGTAAAGTCACAGCAGACGGAGGAGCAAAGGAAGATGTTAGGAGCCGCATTGGGAAAGCTAATGCAGCATTTATTCAGCTTTACCCAATATGGCGAAATAGAAATATTTCAATGAAAACCAAAATCTGCATCTTCAACACAAACGTCAAGTCTGTCCTTCTATATGCCAGTGAAACTTGGAAAATGGATCAGCGAAGTACTTCTCAGCTCCAGGTGTTTGTAAACAGGTGTCTCAGATGTATAATGATGTCATGACGTACTATATCAAATGAACAGCTTTGGGAGGCAACAGGGCAAACCAAGATCAGCCTAGAAATCAGAAGACGGAAGTGGAGGTGGCTGGGTCACACTCTTCGGAAGACGGATGGTGCAATTGAAAAGAAGGCCCTGGAATGGAATCCCCAAGGGACAAGAAAGAGAGGAAGACCCTGTGACACCTGGAGGAGAACAATAATGAAGGAAGCCTCGAGTGTCGGGAAGACCTGGGGTCAACTGAGGGATCTGGCCCAAGACAGGGATGGATGGCGAGCTCTTCTCGATGCCCTATGCTCCCGCTAAGGAGCGACAGGAAATAAGTCAAGTAAGTCAAGTCTAGTGGATGAGTGTAATTCCAAATTGCTTAAGTAATATCTTGGATTGAAGGACCATTAAATAATGTAGAGTGTTTGTGTATGATATATTAAAATTATGAGAGAAAATTTATCAAGTCATTGTAACAAGAAGAACCGGAATGGAATGTTTATTTTTACAATATTATGAATTGATTAACAATGATCAGCTGTTGTTTTAAATTTTTTTTTAATTGTAAAGGCTAGTAGAAAAAATTTACTAAAAGAACTTAACACGTGCCACCTAAAGTAATAGCTACTTCCCTATAAGGAAATTCGCTAAAACATTACGACTTTATTCCTGAGAGAGTTGTTTGAAGCTTTTGGTAGAAAGCGAGTTAATTTTTCAAATGAAGAATTCTCCCTTAGTTTGACTTCAGTAGTCCCATATGTCTAAATTAGCTTAGGTGATTAGGCTATATAAGAACGGATTCAATCCTTAACAACTGTTAATTACTATACAGAAAAATAATCTAAAAGGTCATGTTAGCCCTGTAGTGAAGTCACAACTTCAGCCGGTTCATAATACAACTGAAAAGTATGTCATACATATATATATATTACATACTAGCCGGTATACCCATGCCTTGTAAAGGGGCCAAGATGCGGAAGAGACAATTTTGGTTCCTTGAAAATACAGTAGACTCCCTCTAGTTCGACTTCGGTTGGATCGGCCGCCGGATGGTCCGGCCTGGTCTCAGGGGGACAAGTCACATCGTCACGGGGGAATTGCCTTCGACAGGATTTAACTTGAATGTTTAGTTTCCGGCCAGAGAAGTAAACAATTCATGTCAGTTTAGTTGACGGGTGCTTCTATGGGTGAATTGTTGCATATTACCTATGTAAAACTATGTTACATAACCTCAAAAATACCGAGAACATTTTATAAATAGTTTCTCTTCGGTCTAATAAGTTGAAATGCAGTGTATAATTAAATATTTCGGACCATTTTTTTTATGCGGTAGGTTCTCCCATTATTATTTTTGAAACACCACAGTTTATTTGACAAAAATAAATTAAAGCAAAACAAAGAAATAGCCATCGTTAGCTTCAAGGTCAAGCTATCCGCTTGCACTGACAATCATCTGTTCTTTACACAACTGATGTCTGCTGTGCACTTGTTTGCTATCTCACAAACAGTTTGTGATTGGGTGATTAGTAACCATTTTTTTCTGTTCTTTACGTGATTTATTGTTGTACGTTCAGTGTTGTGTAATTTTTGTTTTGCTTGAGTAAGCGTGATTTTAATGTTACAGTTTTTATTACTGAACCAAGGTTATTGACTTAACATATCACGATTGCGCAATACTATGATTTGTATTTTGATGATGTAAAATGCACTACATCCGGTTAGTCCGGCCGTTTTGTAGTTCGGCTAGTGGTCCGGTCCCGAGGTGGCTGAACTAGAGGGAGTCTACTGTAATTGCACTAACTGTAATGGCAAGCAGCTTGAGATCGCTAAATAGAACAATTATTATTTTCCCTAGATCTGCTTTATGTAGATAGACCTTTATTAATTCACTATTAGTTTTAACTGGCTACATAAACATAACTTTAAAAAATCCATCCATTCCATGTATCACAGCTTTTTGTTTCTGCTTGGTACAAATTAGCTGTTGTCGTAAATTAAAAAAAAAATAATAGTGCTGCACCCTGTCGGTAAACCTATTAACTTTTTAATGGTATTGAACATAACAGAATCAAATTGTTTAGTTCAAACAGCTGTTAAGATTCTTTAGTTCGATTTAAATATAAGTACTCATAAGGTTAACATGGGGAAACTCCAGAGCCACTGGGGCGGAGCCGATTGGACGGATCACGAAATTGATGGTGTATAAACCTATTACATGAAATTCTACACGATGGTGTCCGAGCTCATAACGTTCAAATATATATATATATATACAGCCCGCCCTCGCTAGTCCGACAGGTACGGGACTGACGTAGTGTCGGATTACCAAAAACGTCGGATTATCGAAAATGGCTATTCTGTAATGCATTTGATTGCCAAAAAGATATGACTATCATTTTAAACAATGTATTAATCACCATTAAATTCTTGGGAAGAATTAAAAACACAGAATAAAGGAAACACAATTTTAATTTATGTAGCTAAACTTATTTTACAGTGTTACGAACAAGGCGGGCATTTCAATTACAGTACTGTATGTACATACCAAAAAATACGCATGCATAAAAGTACACAATTCATTAAAAAAGTAGGCCCCTGTAAAATTAATACATACGTGTTTCAGCACGGTATTTAGTTGTTGAAAAAGTCTGTGATTGACTTCTGCTTCTTTTTTTGTACACAGTCCATCATTGCTGCTTCTTGCAATCCTTTTAAAACTAAAATTTTTGTCATGTCCATATCTCCCTCTTGGCACCAACGTAACAAAGTATTAGCTGCCGATACAGCTTCATCACAGCTGACGGTGAAGGTTTTTTCCGGCGCTGCGTCCTCGATCACGTCGTCATCAGCTGCTGTAACTTTCTGGATTATATCTGCGTCTGTCACGTCAGCATCAAGGTTGTCCTCCATGATCCATGTTCTAAGCTCTTCAACTAACTGATGCGGGGGCAAGTTGCACTTCGTTACAAAGTTCCAATGTAGCCTCCAAAACGGGTTCTGGGTCGCTGCTGGATGTAGGATTACATGTTGTAAGACATGGATTGTTAGGCCATACATTTTTCCAAGATTTGATCGAAGTTAAATGCTTTTTACTTGTTGCCAAGCACATGCAGCGTTCAAAATGGCGTCCTTAATGTTAAAAGCTTTCAAAATCGCTGCAATATCAGCATCAGGTTGACTGACAACATCCATAAGAATGCGCTTTTTGTAGTGAGCCTTGAGAGTTTTTATCACATTTTGATCCATGGGCTGGATTAAAGCTGTGGTATTTTTTGGTAGGTACATAGCTTTAATGTAGCCATCAGCAGTTTTGATTTTCAATTCATCAGCTTTAGGATGTCCTGGTGCATTATCCAGTAAAAGAAGGGCTTTCATTGGTAACTTGATCTTCTTTAATTCAGCCTTAACTTGTGGAACGAAGCTGTTAGTGTACCAGTCATGAAAAACTTCTTTTGTGACCCAAGCGCGACTTTGTGACTTGTAAGTTACTGGCAGAGATTCAACCTTGACATTTTTGAATGCTCGAGGGTTTTTCGATTTTCCTACAACAAGCAGTTTTAAAGCATGAGTGCCTGATGCATTAGCACATACCATAAGCGTGAGTCGTTCTTTTTGCAATTTCCTTCCTGACACTTTTTTTTCCTCATCACTTACCAATGTTTCTGCCGGGAGATGTCGCCAATTTAACCCGGTTTCATCTGCGTTGTACAGTTGCTCGGGAACTCCAAGCTCAGTAATTTTTTTGTCTAATGAACGCATCAATCTCAGACTTGTCAGCAGATACCTTTTCACCACACATCTTCATAAACCGTATACCATGGCGTTTTTGAAGTTTTTGAACCATCCATGACTAGCTCGAAAATCATTCTTTTTCGTTATTTATTTGTAGAAATATTGAGCTTTTTGTTTAAGTATGTATCCGGAAATAGGAACATTCCATGTGCGTTGTTGTTTAAACCAAATGAACAGTGCTTCTTCCACCTCAGGAAACTCGCTTGTTCTCAGGGTTTTCCTGTTTAAAGCGTCGTCTTCAACAGACTTCATAAACCCTTAAATTTTTTCTTTATTCTTCATTATATCATAAATCGTAGGCCGTCCGATATCATAAAATTTCGCTACTGCAGTCGGCATTTCACCGCTATCTTTTCTTTTAATAATCTCCCACTTCTCCGATATTGTTAAAGTTTTGTGTTTCCAATTAACACCACTTGTACTAGCCATTTCACACAACTACTGTACAAGAACACTTGCACTTACTAACAAAGAAAATACCACTGCACCGGGAAAGTGTACTGCACGTCCCGAAAGTCAACTGAACACTGAACGGAAGTGCTCCGACGGCAACGAGACGTGAGTCACAGTGTTTCATGTCACTGCATGCTTGATTTTTTGCTCCCGTAGCGGCGCCTGACGGCGGGTCGGATTTCAAAGCGTCGGACTAGCGAGGGGCGAGGGCGGGCTGTATATATACGGACAAATATACAAACTTACTCTTTTATAAATATAGATATATACCAGCTGATGCCCGTCGGCTTCACCTATATGGGACATTCGCTAAAAGTGAGTTCCAAACTCATTTCATTGCACTACAGTAAATCCGTTAATTTCAGAATAGTTGAAATGTCAATTATCTCAGTAACTATAACTCTGATCGAGAAATAACCTGACAATAATCTTCGTTATTTTATGTTTTCTAACTCTTGGTAAAATTTGGCAACGATGCTACGAAAAAGGAAAATGATCATAATTATACAAATTAATCCTTTGCGGTCGAATGGCGATTATAGGTCACTGCCCGCCATTTTGCCGACTGCTCAAAAATGGCAACCTATAGAAACAAAAAAATAAAATTAAATAAAATTTAAAAAGTCAGTTTTTTTAGGTCGAATGGTGAGTATAGGTTGCCGGGCGCCATTTTACGGAAAGCTAAAATGGCAAACTATACTCGCCGAAAAATGGGGAAAAAATTCATTCTCAAAGGGTTAATATAATCAAATTTACAATCTAAAATTTGCTATCTTTTCTTTGAGACGGTTGGGGGTCTGAGCAGATGCTGTGGAAGGTGGTGTCTGATACAAACCAGGGAGCCAATCAGAAGCAGTGTATAGAATGCTCAATGGCCAATGGGATCGCGTCTTTCAGGAAGAATGATTTGTAGAGACGCCGGTGTCTAAAGGAGAACGAAGACATTTTGGACTGATCGTCGACTGAAGCTCCCGTCAATACACGAATAGCTTAAATTTAACCTTGCAAAGTGCATTATTTACGAAATATGTATTCAATGTAACAATGTAAAGTGAACTATCTTAGTATCTGCTCTTGAACGGTGGTTGTCAGTAAAAGTGCATTTTAGCCTAACTTAGATCGCAACCCTCCGCCATTCTACTGTACTTGTTCCAGTGTCGACCGTTGAACAAAATGTACTAATATTAAGGAAGAGAGCAACTATTTGTCTTATATAAATTCCAAAATAGTATTTTTGAGTTAATATAGGCCTAATAAAAACTTAACACAAAGGCTTTATCCACACTGGCAATAGTGGAAGTCAAGTAGCTGGCCTAACTAAGTTATCAACCTATTTTAGTTGTCATCCTCTAAACTTTCAGCAAATTTAATTAATACTTCAATACTTTTAATACTTTTCATTGTAATAGCGACCATACAAAGTAGGTATTTTAAGCCAAGTATGAATGGAGATGAGTGTAGGATGAGTGGCGCGATCTTGTAGTCTTGTTAGTGACTAAGGCTGACATATTCCTTAGAAACAGCTGTTAATTAATAGCACATACAGCTAATGGCAATTAAGGGACCTACAGTTTATAGTGGAATCCGAACCAAATTTTTGCCTTGGTATCAACAAATTGGTCTAATTATCAGGATAGTACTGCAGATAGACGTAGTACTCACTAGTGCGGACGTTAATCCACACCAGGGAGTATTGCATCCACAGTGCATGCCTATAAATAACCACAATTCGTGACCTCCTAGTAGTTGGATAACAGGACGTCGCCACCGTTAATTAACTTTTATCATTCAACCTAGTTCCTCGAGAATTTGACTGGTCATAGAGTCAACCTATTGGTAGCAGCTGAAATGTGAATAACTTAGACCTTTATTGAAACCTAATGTTTCTAGGGCTTAGATCTAAAGCAGGGGTTCCCAAACTTTTTTGATTACGTACCCCTTAGTTTATACCATGTTTTATGGTGTACCCCATACAACATTTTTTATAAATTGTATTACCAATTAGCCTAACTATTTTCGATTTTAGTTGATGATTGGTAATTAATAAATGACGTATGTTGTAAATATTGGGAGAAAACTTGACAAAAATCGCACAAAATTGGGGTTTTGAACGTCCGTTAAGTAATGAGGCCATATTTTATTGGCTAAAGACACTCTCGCCAATTCACTAAATATAATTAAACTATTTGATTCATGATCGGTATTCTAGTTTTCTCTGAGTAGGCCACGTAAATTGGGATTTTACGTTACAGACACAATGACAGGCAAACAGACAAATGAACAGACAGAAATTGAGGTAAGACTTGTTTCTGCTTTCTTAGGGTATAAAAGGTAAAAATAACCACTTAATATACTCTGGGGACATCGAAATAAAAAAACGAAATCAGTCCCGGGCCTATACCTTACCGTGCCCCTACGGTATTATTTACTTCCCTATAGGGAAATTAGCTAAAAAATTAATAATGTTTTTACTTAGCTGTCCCTAGTATATACCGTAGTTTAAAATAGCCAACTGTAGCAGATATCTTCCAATTTATTAAATATTACTCGCACTGGATTATTATATTTTTTCAATGGTCATCAGTTTTTTTTATGTTTGGTAATTTTACAATAAAAACCTATTTAAGGAACTTTTGATTTTTAATAACTGTTAAAACACTATTCAAAACTTCAATACTTAATCAGAATACATGTTAATAAAATAACATCACCGCATATCCTGAATCAAATTTGATATTTTACTTGAAATTCTTTATGCTAGGTTTTGACCAGTTACCATTACAGTGAATTTTAAATCACAGTTAATCCGCTGCTGGATAATAAATAAATGTATCACTAACGGTACTGTACATTTAGAGAAGTTAACCAGCTAGAGAAGAGTGATGAAAATGTTGTTTACTTCTGTTATCTTTGCAGGGAGTGCAATGCCAGACATTCTGTGTTTGATGTTCTCAATCTCTTCTACACAGTTGTTATCAACTATATATACGTCAGGTGGACTGGGGAGCATAAATCCCTCAAGGACTCTGGTGTGCTCTTAAAAGGTAGGCTTTCCAGTAAATGGTGGTTTCCTGGTTAAGTACCCCAAAATAATATCTGCATGTAGCCTAAGTCAATTTGCTTCTAGAATCCTCAGTTAGTTAAGGTTTGAACTTATTTGGAGATATAGCCTCTGGATCGTTATTGAACATAATTAAATCTAAGGCTTACCTTACGATCCAATTTAATATATAGTGGAGACCTAGGTTTCTACGTCGAAACGTTATCGTCAGTCCTTTGTCTCATAGGTTAGCTAAACATTTTGTTTGCCATCTCTTGCTTGAGATATTGTCGATTTGGTGTAATTTGTACATACATTGGTCACATTTAAATATTTACAAAGACATATATAGAAACAACACAGATACATGGCCATGATCTTCGTCTTCATCAAACCTAACCTCCGAAATTGGGATGTGATGACTTTCGCTTCTAGCAGCATGGTCTTATCACTCCATAGAGTTATGTATTTTGCAAACAGGTGTTTGATAATACTGTATTGTATTATTTATTTTTAATTTCAATTAATGTATCAAACATGATGTTAGCGGCGAAGTTTCTTTGGTCATTTAGTATGAGGGATGGGTCTGTTTTGGTAGCGTTATATATATGAAAATGTTCTATTGTATTTAACTTGTTGCTTTTGGGGGCTTTATGTAAGATCTATAAGTTGGCATCTATTGAGGTGTAGGAATGGTTTTCTGAAATAAGATGTTCGGAATAGGTTGATGAGCTGGCTGAATTCTTTCTGGGGAGATGTTCTTTGAAACGCTGGCGGAAACTTCTGCCCGTTTGCCCGATATAAAATTTGGGGCAAGAGCCACAAGTTAATTTGTAGACCCCCGTACCTTCGTAGTTGTCTACAGTTGTCATTTGCTTTTTATTTAGCAAGCTCCCGAGGTTGTTAGTCGATCTGTAGGCAACTTTGAGTCCCTGTTCTTCTAAGATTTTATGGAATGAATTGTTTATTTTTCCGTGGTAGGTGGTAGTCACAAATTCCTTGTTAGCTTTGGGCTCTTGTTTTCTTTGGTTTCGTTTTTGTTTCATTAAAATCTTTGAGATAAGGGTTGGGTGATAACCATTGTTAACCGCTATTTGTTTAATGATGTTCATCTCTTTATTATAGTTCTCTTCATTAAGTGGGACATTTGTAAGCCTATAAATCATACTATGGAATGCTGCGAGTTTGTGTTGGGTTGGATGGTTTGAATGGGCATGTATTACGTGGTCTGTGGCCGTTGGTTTTCTATAAATATTAAAGCTGAAGTTGTTTTTTGTTCTGGTAATGGTTAGGTCTAGGTAGTTGAGGGATTTTTTAGATTCTATTTCTAGGGTGAACTTTAGTTTTGGATGGACGTTGTTCATGTATTTCAGAAGGACATCGAGTTGTCTTTTATTGCCTTGGAATGCGACTATGATGTCGTCAGCATATCTGTGGTATTCTAGTATTTTAGAGGTATGTCTGTTCTTCTCATCATTCAGGATTTCGGAATTTTCAATGTGGTTTAGGAAAATTTCGGACATTACTGCTGATAGGGGGGAACCCATGGCTAGACCTGTGTTTTGGGAAAAGAATTCGTTATTATATTCAAAGTAGTTTTGTTCCAGGACTGTTTCTATTAGATTCGCAAGGTCATTGATGTAGGCGGTGTCTCTAATTCCCTGTTGTACTAGATGAAAGGACTGAAAACTACTTTGAATATAATAACGAATTCTTTTCCCAAAACACAGGTCTAGCCATGGGTTCCCCCCTATCAGCAGTAATGTCCGAAATTTTCCTAAACCACATTGAAAATTCCGAAATCCTGAATGATGAGAAGAACAGACATACCTCTAAAATACTAGAATACCGCTGATGACATCATAGTCGCATTCCAAGGCAATAAAAGACAACTCGATGTCCTTCTGAAATACATGAACAACGTCCATCCAAAACTAAAGTTCACCCTAGAAATAGAATCTAAAAAATCCCTCAACTACCTAGACCTAACCATTACCAGAACAAAAAACAACTTCAGCTTTAATATTTATAGAAAACCAACGGCCACAGACCACGTAATACATGCCCATTCAAACCATCCAACCCAACACAAACTCGCAGCATTCCATAGTATGATTTATAGGCTTACAAATGTCCCACTTAATGAAGAGAACTATAATAAAGAGATGAACATCATTAAACAAATAGCGGTTAACAATGGTTATCACCCAACCCTTATCTCAAAGATTTTAATGAAACAAAAACGAAACCAAAGAAAACAAGAGCCCAAAGCTAACAAGGAATTTGTGACTACTACCTACCACGGAAAAATAAACAATTCATTCCATAAAATCTTAGAAGAACAGGGACTCAAAGTTGCCTACAGATCGACTAACAACCTCGGGAGCTTGCTAAATAAAAAGCAAATGACAACTGTAGACAACTACGAAGGTACGGGGGTCTACAAATTAACTTGTGGCTCTTGCCCCAAATTTTATATCGGGCAAACGGGCAGAAGTTTCCGCCAGCGTTTCAAAGAACATCTCCCCAGAAAGAATTCAGCCAGCTCATCAACCTATTCCGAACATCTTATTTCAGAAAACCATTCCTACACCTCAATAGATGCCAACTTAGAGATCTTACATAAAGCCCCCAAAAGCAACAAGTTAAATACAATAGAACATTTTCATATATATAACGCTACCAAAACAGACCCATCCCTCATACTAAATGACCAAAGAAACTTCGCCGCTAACATCATGTTTGATACATTAATTGAAATTAAAAATAAATAATACAATACAGTATTATCAAACACCTGTTTGCAAAATACATAACTCTATGGAGTGATAAGACCATGCTGCTAGAAGCGAAAGTCATCACATCCCAATTTCGGAGGTTAGGTTTGATGAAGACGAAGATCATGGCCATGTATCTGTGTTGTTTCTATATATGTCTTTGTAAATATTTAAATGTGACCAATGTATGTACAAATTACACCAAATCGACAATATCTCAAGCAAGAGATGGCAAACAAAATGTTTAGCTAACCTATGAGACAAAGGACTGACGATAACGTTTCGACGTAGAAACCTAGGTCTCCACTATATATTAAATTGGATCGTAAGGTAAGCCTTAGATTTAATTATGTTCAATAACGATCCAGAGGCTATATCTCCAAATGAAAACAAGTTTACCGCTAATGTAGCCTACAAATATAGGAAAGCTAAACTACGACTATATACAACCCTAGAGGACATCAAATACAATAAATATTGCAAAGACCACCAAATCGTACCAAATTACATCCAGGTAAAAATAAACAACAAATCAGAATCAGCTCAACTGGCTAAAAAAGCAGCTGAAAAAACTTGGCTAGATAACGAAATAAATTCACTCTACAGAAAAACTCATCATCTAAACACTGAACTAGCTAAACTGCACCTAGAACTTTTCAAATGTCTAGATTTTATAGAAATAGAATCCCTCCTAGAAAACATTGACGTTTGGCTTAAAAACAAAATAAAAGAAAAGCAAAATATTCAAAACAAAAAACTTGACAAACTGCTACGTAGCCAAAAACCTGATTCATCACAACAATTCTCAGACCATGAATTCTATCCACGATTAATAAACAAAACTGAAATAACTTTTAACAATGATGAAAAAGACCTCCTAAACAAAGGCCTGAAATACAGTATTCCCCAAAACAATGACTCCAACCTTATAATAGATTTCGAGTCAACCATCCAAACTCTACCTAAAGAAACCCAAAATCAAACCAGAATCCTCACTCACAATAAATTGATGAAACACATTAAAAAACCAAAAAACAAAACAGCACGATCCCAACTCCAAACTTTGAAAAACATAAAAACCAAACTTCAGGAATCAAACGCAACTATAACAAAGGCAGACAAAGGAAACACAGTGGTAATAGTAAACAATAATGATCACCATAACAAAATAATGAGTTTCTTCGATGAAAACAACATTATAAAGTTACAGTCAGACCCAACAAAATCCTTCCACGAACGCATAAAAAAAGTCATCGACAATATTAGCAGACAACCAAAAATATCATTGCAGAACAATCAAACCAAATGCTCCAAAATTCAGAGGACTGCCGAAACTCCACAAACCTGGAGAACCTATTAGACCACTGGTAAACTCCATTAATTCTCCATCTTACAGACTTTCAAAACTACTTGACAGAATAATCCGCCAAGAAATAAAACTGAACAATGATAGATCCCTAAAAAAACTCGCTAGATTTGATAAATAAACTAAAAAACACCAAAATTCCTGAAACAGCTTTGTTAGCATCATTTGATGTAAAGAACCTCTATACAAACATACCTATAAAAGAAACAATTGAAATACTGAGAAAAAATCTAGTACAACAGGGAATTAGAGACACCGCCTACATCAACGACCTTGCGAATCTAATAGAAACAGTCCTGGAACAAAACTACTTTGAATATAATAACGAATTCTTTTCCCAAAACACAGGTCTAGCCATGGGTTCCCCCCTATCAGCAGTAATGTCCGAAATTTTCCTAAACCACATTGAAAATTCCGAAATCCTGAATGATGAGAAGAACAGACATACCTCTAAAATACTAGAATACCACAGATATGCTGACGACATCATAGTCGCATTCCAAGGCAATAAAAGACAACTCGATGTCCTTCTGAAATACACGAACAACGTCCATCCAAAACTAAAGTTCACCCTAGAAATAGAATCTAAAAAATCCCTCAACTACCTAGACCTAACCATTACCAGAACAAAAAACAACTTCAGCTTTAATATTTATAGAAAACCAACGGCCACAGACCACGTAATACATGCCCATTCAAACCATCCAACCCAACACAATCTCGCAGCATTCCATAGTATGATTTATAGGCTTACAAATGTCCCACTTAATGAAGAGAACTATAATAAAGAGATGAACATCATTAAACAAATAGCGGTTAACAATGGTTATCACCCAACCCTTATCTCAAAGATTTTAATGAAACAAAAACGAAACCAAAGAAAACAAGAGCCCAAAGCTAACAAGGAATTTGTGACTACCACCTACCACGGAAAAATAAACAATTCATTCCATAAAATCTTAGAAGAACAGGGACTCAAAGTTGCCTACAGATCGACTAACAACCTCGGGAGCTTGCTAAATAAAAAGCAAATGACAACTGTAGACAACTACGAAGGTACGGGGGTCTACAAATTAACTTGTGGCTCTTGCCCCAAATTTTATATCGGGCAAACGGGCAGAAGTTTCCGCCAGCGTTTCAAAGAACATCTCCCCAGAAAGAATTCAGCCAGCTCATCAACCTATTCCGAACATCTTATTTCAGAAAACCATTCCTACACCTCAATAGATGCCAACTTAGAGATCTTACATAAAGCCCCCAAAAGCAACAAGTTAAATACAATAGAACATTTTCATATATATAACGCTACCAAAACAGACCCATCCCTCATACTAAATGACCAAAGAAACTTCGCCGCTAACATCATGTTTGATACATTAATTGAAATTAAAAATAAATAATACAATACAGTATTATCAAACACCTGTTTGCAAAATACATAACTCTATGGAGTGATAAGACCATGCTGCTAGAAGCGAAAGTCATCACATCCCAATTTTGGAGGTTAGGTTTGATGAAGACGAAGATCATGGCCATGTATCTGTGTTGTTTCTATATATGTCTTTGTAAATATTTAAATGTGACCAATGTATGTACAAATTACACCAAATCGACAATATCTCAAGCAAGAGATGGCAAACAAAATGTTTAGCTAACCTATGAGACAAAGGACTGACGATAACGTTTCGACGTAGAAACCTAGGTCTCCACTATATATTAAATTGGATCGTAAGGTAAGCCTTAGATTTAATTATGAACTTATTTCTCTTACTACTAACTTCATCTTATAAAATTAAACGTGAATTAGAATACTGTATAGGTTTACCAAATGTCTATCTAGGGAGTTTTGTAGGACAAAACTAAACTACCTACAAATTATTTTAAAATTTTGAAACACCAAAACATGTGATGTGACATGATTGTCACTAGGACTGTTGTAGGTCTTCTCTTCAGACTTATTGAAACATCTTTTTAGAAAACTAATAACTTAAAATCATGATCTGTGTTTAGGATGTGATTCTGAGACATTGTTTTTAGTGTACAGTTGTTTAACATTGGGACACCTGCATTGGCCCTATTTTTCTGCCATCACTAATAGGAATTTAGAAAAATATGATTTGTTTACTTCTATTTCAAGTGAAAAAATCACAATCTTGATAAAAAAGCAGCTGGTAGAAAAAACTGTTACGCCCGCGGTTCCCAAACATTTTGGTCTGGCAAACCACCGCCACCTTGGATTTTTTTCTTGCTATCCACTTATAAAATAGTATTATTAGACTATGATTATTTATTTTTATACATTTTTTAATATAATCATGCACATTGAAAAACACAAAACTAAATGGAAATCGTGAGGACGATGTTATTCAAAATACAATTTCTAGTCCAAAATACTACTTTTTGACAAATTTTAAATTTTAGAACTGAAGTTTATGCTTAATTTACAAGAGAGTTTATCTTGATTGAATGTTGACGACTAATTGGGCATTTTCCAAACATATCCTATTTCTGTATTTAATTTTTAAAGAGGTTTCCCTTTCACACAAATACAATTTTAACCACTGAATTAGCCCTTTTCGATACTGAACTGATACAATTTCTTTTTATTGGTGCTCCTCTAAACGTGTTTTTGAACATTAACTAGTTCATAAATCTTTTTTTATAACTCTTCAGTTATTGATAGATGAATAAATATGTCATAAAATATGACAATTTTCTTTGGATTCAGTAAAACAGGAGGCTTTAAAAGTTTATACATATAGCCTACTTCGGGTCATGCTCAAAATTTAAACAATATCCGATATCTAGTTTTTACTAAAGAAAAAGATAATTGAAGAATCTGTTGTAATATAGCTACAGGCTACAACATTTTTCTTATAAACAATTCGTAAACAAATCTTTAAATTGCAATGACAGAAACTCTTTATAGATTAAACATTGTCAGAAATGTTAAATATGAGGTTAATTGTTTACAATTATTAAACTAAGCCTTCCTGTCGATTCAACTATATAAACTCAAGTTTTGAAAAGATGGGGGTATAAAAATATGTTTCATATGTTACAAGTTCTTTAGTAAATTTTGTATAAGTTTGCATACACAATGTTGTGTATCTATCTTGACTTACTTGACTTATCTCCTGTAGCTCCTTGCTAGGAGCATAGGACGTCCAGAAGAGTTTGCCATCCAACCCTATCTTGTGCCAGGTCGCTCAGCTGACCCCATGTCCTTCCTTTGCTCACAGCCTCCTTCTCCACTGTTCTTCTCCAGATGCCGCAAGGTCTTCCTCTCTTTCGTGTCTCTTGCAGGTTCCACTCTAACGCCTTCTTCTCAATGGCAGCATCGGGCTTTCGAATGGTGTGTCCCAGCCACCTCCACTTCCTCCCTCGAATCTCTATGTCTATCTTTAGTTGCCTTGTGCATTCCCATAGCTGCTCAATTGAGATAGTGTTTGGACAGAACACTCCTAATATGCGCCACAGGCACCTGTTGCTGTTAACAAAAACCTGGAGCTGTGAGGTACTATTTCTATCCATCTTCCAAGTCTTGCTGGCATACAGGAGGACCGATTTGACATTGGAGTTAAAAATGTGGATCTTAGTCCTGGTCTATAAATTTCTGTTTTGCCAAATAGGGTATAGTTGAATAAAAGCCGCATTAGCTTTCCTAATGCGACTCCTCACATCCTCTTTTGCTCCTCCTTCCGCTGTGATTACGCTCCTGAGATACTGGAACAATACAACCTCCTCTACTACTTTCCCATTCAAATCCAAGGCACCCGCTGCTCTAGTGTTTAATATCACTTCCTTAGTCTTGTTTATATTTATCTTAAGACCAACAAGCTCAGCCTCTTCTTGTAGAGAAGGCAACTTAGCGTGAATGTCTGTATAAGTTTGGGCTTAAGCAAACATATTAGGGGTGTGCGAAGCAGCAAAAAATTTTCGATTCGAAGCAACGATTCGATTCAAAAGATTTTTGATTCGATTCGATGCAACTCGATTCGAAGCAACACGGTATTTTTCTATTCATAATTGTCAATTGAGTGGATTAACAATAATTAAAATTTACCACATTTGTGTAATACAAATTTTGTTTGATGTGGTATTAGGCCTATTCATACATAACATATGAATTTTAGGTGAAAAAATATTTATTTTCAATCATAGGGATTAGAATAACCTGTATTGCTGGAAATACCAGTGAGCTGCTTTACTTGCCTATTTCATAATTTTACTTGGAATTGGCTCAACTGCAAGAAAGAAGAAAATATTTTTTTTATCAAGACATTCATTCTCATTTTAATAACTGTTTAAATAACTAAATAGGTACCGGTAGCTAAATTACAACAAATTTGAATGGAACTTAATATAAAAAGACCATTAAGAAATACATTTACATATCACAAGTTTAGGGCCTGTGGACCGGCTTCAGGACTGCAAGCAAGAAGAAAATAAAAATAATGTTTCCACCATGCAATATGTATCATTCATTCCCTGCCTCCTAACCTCCTTAGTATAATAACCTCACACTTACATTATTTGTTACATCATCATAATTAAGAATTATCTATTATTGGCATCAGTAGGCCTACAGCTTTACATAGGCATTATTTTTTATAGGGCCTAAAATAGTAATAGGCTAAGCAACATGACAAGTGGAGAACTCATTGAAGAAAAGATATTGTGTAAACTAATTTACTATAAAACTCAAAAACAGTAAATAACACACAAACATTGTTTATGGTATTAATTATTATGGTATTAAGGACTATAAAAAATGCATATCATGTCATACAGAAGTATAGACCTACCACTGCAAGAGATTAAAATCCTAAAACAACTGATTTTGATAGCTAATGAATGAAAAGAATTAAAAATCCATAAAATAAAGCCAAACAATATCACAATTAATTAGGTACCCGAAAAGTAACTCTTAAATAATATATAGAAGATTAACATAATATTAAATCAAGAGATAAGAAAGTTAAATGCTAACTTCTAGTGCCCTTGGCAACACAGGTCAATGTTTTTAAACTACCCTCAATGTTTTTGGAACAGCAGGTTCTTTTTCTCTGAAGGAAGGGTAGTAGTATGACAACAAAAACAATGAATCACGAATCACTCTCACCAGCCAGGCCCGGGCAACGATGTGTGCATTCAAGGTCATAGACCCTCCCCCTCCCCTCTTACACCACCCGCGGTTGCTACCCAGTTTCTTCAATTGCTGACAAAATGCAAGTGATAAAGCAAGGAAGTAGAGACAAAAAATATATTTCTTTATTCAAAAACACAAAACTCACAGATAATTTTCAAAGAAATTAATTCATTGTAATTTGTGAGTTGTTGTAAATATTGTATTGGATCTTAGAAATATATTTTTTTAACCCCATCTAACCAAGATACAGATCTGTTCACTATATCAGATATTTCTTTTGTTTATAATTTATTATGTAAAATACTAAAATATATTTTTAATTAGGTATAGAATAAACAATACATGATTAAACTACAGTAGTATGTCTGGATAAATAGTCTTTCTATTCTTTTGACTTTGTTGTCTTTGCACTGTTAGTGTTGCTTCACGGCTTTTGTCTTTTCACTCTTGTCAGTAGACGACTAGACTGGCTCTGGCTAGTGGCAGTGCGGCAAATGGCAATTGCTCTGTTGTGTCTTTATTCTTAAAGGTCGTGAGCCAACTTAATCTTTAATTCTCATTTGAACATTTTAATTCCTCTGTAATAATAGATATAATAATATAAGAGTGTTTCTTTGGAAATAAATGATTCTTTTTTTTTTCTTTTGCCCGAACAAAAATTCGGGGCAGACCCCTAACAAAAATACCAAATGTATCAGTATATAACATTAATCTTACTAGTTAAGTATTAAGTAACAATTTTTCAGACTTATTTTTAAAATGATTTTAGAGTAACCTATCTTGTTTTGGCTAGGTTTACAGTAGTAAAATATTTTTACACTGCTTACATCAAGACAAAAAACAAAACCTCTCATCATTTACAGTGTCAAAACAAAAAAATAGAAAACAATTAAAGCTATATTTAATGCAAAGAATGTATTAAATAAGAACTCCTTCGTAAAGGAAACGCAACAGCAACGCGCTCCTGTATTGCGGGTATTGCATTGACTTTCTGCAGGCGTTTTTCGTATATGGATACTGACTCCCTCATGAATCGAATCGTTTTTTGACCACCACTGAATCGAATCGCGATTCGATGTATCGAATCGAATCGAAATTTCGATGCATCGCACACCCCTAAAACATATCATCAGCAAAGTCAAGATCCTCCAGTCGCTCTCTCAGCCCCCATTGCACTCCCCTTCTCCTGTTACTTGTAGCTTTCCTCATCACTGAGTCCAACACCAAAAGGAACAAGATTGGCGACAGGATGAAGCCCTGTTGAACACTTGCATTCACTGGGATTGCTCCAGTTAATTTCCCCCTGGTGCAACACTCGGCATTCATACCCATGGTACATGTCCTTTATAATTTTCTAATTTTACACGGAATCCCATAACTCTTGTAGGTCATGCCACAGCACCTTATTTTTTATTGTGTTGAATGCCTTCTCAAAGTCCACGTAAGGTAAAGTAGCTTGAAACTCTTTACACTGTTCTAGGAGGATGCTGAGAGTATTGATCAAGTGAACACAACTTCTTGCTGAACGGAAGCCTGCCTGTTCCTTCCTTAACTTCTTTTCAACAGACTCTTGAATGCGGTTTAAAATAATCCTAGCTAAAACCTTGCTTGGGACCAAAAAGAGTGTAATGCCTCTCTAATTACTGCACTGAGTGACATCTCCTTTTTTTGGTATTTTCACAATGGTACCCTGCTTCCACTCATTTGTTACTTTTTCCTCATGCCAGATCTGTTTGATTGGTGGATGTATGTCATTTGCAGCGGCATCACTAGTTTTCAGCAGTCCTGCTGGGATTTTGTACGGTCCAGGGGCTTTACTATTTTGCATGCTTTTAAGGGCATTTTTGATTTCCTCAAGTTTGCGACTTCCAAGATTTATGTCTTGATCGGCCTGTGCTGGGAGAGGTGGTACGAATTCCTCTTGATGTATGTCACTCTACCCAGCAACTCACTGAAGTGCTCCTGCCATCTGTTCAATTAATCATTTTCATTTATCAACATGTGTCCATTTTTATCTTCTACTGGTTTCTCCCTGGAAAATCTTTTTATTGACAGTTTCCTAGTGATGCCGTTAAGTTTTTTGCTGTTGCCTTGCCTAGCTGTGTCATCTGCTTCTTGTGCTAATTCATCTACCCACCTTCCTTTGTCTACATACATATCTTTTCACATTTCGATTTGCCTCTGAATATTCTTGGAATACAATCTGCTTCTGTACTGTAGTTTTGGAGCTGTCATATTTTTGTTTTAAAGTCTTCCTTCTCAACACTAGGGTGGGCTAAAAAAAATCGATTTTTTTTTTTCAAAGTTCTAATAGTGCGGAAAAGTTGCGAGTCATACAGACAAAAAAAAAGAAAAAAATATTATCAAAATCGGTTAACATTTTCCGGTCGCGCATAGGCCCTAAAGTTTGAAAAAAAATTGAAAAATTTGATTAAAAAAAAAATTCTAATTTTTAAAATTAACGTTTTTGTATTGTAATAGTTTGTTACGTCTTCTGATTGAGCCTAAAAACAATGTGTTTTAGTTTGGTTTAGATCAGTTGATATCTTCCGGTCGCGCATTAGTTCCAAAACTTATCAAAATATTGAAAATTCCTCTTTTTTATGACTAGGCTTATGACAATATGGGTAATAAAAGTTATACGAAAATGATACTTTTTGACTTTTTCTGTATTTAAAAGGAAGTATCAAAGGTACAGACTGGTATTTAACAATAGAAATAGACAATAGAACAATAGAATATAACAATAGAATATAGAATAAAGCACACTGAATAAATAGTCTATCTCAATTGAATCCATCAGTCCAGTGGATTATTTTCTATGTTGTAGCCGACAGTACTTTGAAGTCCGATTTGCTGGCGAAGTTAGGCATTGACGATCTGGACAGCAGAGTGGTTCTTATAAATCCGTCTCGGGATTCAGCTCCACAGATGTTTCCAGAGGCTTCCGTGACGAGCTTCACGCAACGTTCAACAGCCTGTGTATGAACTGGGAATTGCGCGAAAGGAATGTTCCAGTCAGGAATTGATTTGTTCTCCATCTGTGATCTGATCTCATCATCACTTATATTTCTTAACAATGGGGGCGAGGATAGGTCACATTCCATCCAGTTAATAATTTCTGTGTATTCTTGTGCGCTGAAATTTATTTTTGGTGGAGTAAATGTTCTTATCCTCTTCCTTCTGGTGTCCCTCTGCCTTGCTTTTAGAACTCTCCGAAGTCCAAGCTCTCGTACGTGTTTCCTGTTATCTTGAGTCATTGATAATAGGAGATGTTCTGGGTGGGCGAAAAACCTGTTCCTTTCAATTACAGGGTCTATGACATCAATCAAAGGTTTTGGCAAATACCTTGTTGATTGTATTGCCTGGTAAACAAGTTTTGGACCGTCTGTGAAGTTTTTACTAGTTTTTATGGCAAACCATAGTGGCATGTACGATTTTAGTATAAACAAAACTAGATCTTGAAGTTCAGGGGAAGGGTTTTCCTCACTTACATACAATCTGAGAGTTCGATTGGCTTTTGTCAACCACCTTGAATGTGATAAGTGCCAAGGATCCCGTTCAGCCAAATCTTCTTTACAGGTTCCTGATACTATCGCTTTTGAAATATCAAGTAGGTATTGCTGATCTTTGCTGAGCACGTTTTTGTCTATCTGTGGAATCTGACAATCAATTCTCTGGAAGTTAACCACCGGCAGTTTTTGGCAGGAAACTAACTTTTCACCAATTGGCCCCGTTGTCTTGCCATCCAGGTACTCAAACAAATGGCGAAATGGCAACTCATTGAAATGGAGGAGGCAGATAGCCCATTGTACAGGTTTTGTTAAATAAAGTTCAACTCGGCGTACTAGTCCAGTCTTCCATCCGGTATTGACAGCAGTACCATCACATCCGATGACAATGAGATCTTCAAGAGAAATATCACGCTCAGACAGGTAAGAAATTACAGACTTGACAATATCTTCAGAGCTTCCAGAACTTGGAGTGACGTGGCCAACGTAGAGTGTGAGCCGGGTTCTTGATTCAGTGAGTAATGCTCTTCCTTAATAGTTCTACGAAACCTTTTTGAATTGAAACACACTAGACCCTTAACCTAACCTAACCAGGTTCGACCCATGGCTGCCCAACCGCCATAAGCAGTCACAAAGCTCCGGAGGTAATTAAACAACACAGAAATAACAAAATACCATTTAATTTCAGTCAAAATATATACACAAGTATCATTACAAACCATTCAAAGTAGCCTACTCAATATTTGCTGGTTACAAAATTAATAAATTCAAGTACCTACATAGAAATGACAAAATGATATTGAAAGGTTAGGCCTACAAAATGGGTGAATAGTTCACCTTAAACAGTTGAACGATTAACGATCGAGCGTAAGTCGTGACATGATGATTTACAAAGTCAAAATAGACAAGATTTCAAATGAAATATTTTTAAATTTATATCAGAACCTAACTTAAGCACTAGGGGCAAATTTAGAATGAGAGGCCGAATCAGTAAAATTTAGAGACAAAGATTAACCAATTGTGCCCACTAGGCCGGTCAAGAAAACTGAAATAAAATCTAACTAGGCTAAGTTACAAAAGAAAATACTGACACATTATTTATTAATAGATAATGTGTCAGTCACAATAAAATACTTGAACAAACTTACCACAACTGAAAATAAAAACTTTAACATTGTGGCCACACGTGGTAATCCTGCCAGTGTGTGGAGCAACAGAAAAAACTAACTCAATTGATTAATTAACGATGAAAATCACTTACCCAACATAATTCATTTCACGGCGACATTTTAGTAGCTCGCCCCTTTGATGAAACAACGAACAAAACTTGAAGACCACATAGTAACTGGCATTACCACTAACCAAAATCCACAATACGGAGAAAAGGTGGCGAGTCGTTGACGTAACCCAAGAAGACTGGCCGTAGCCGACAACCCAAAACGGCCCCACGAAACCGGAAATTGACGAGAAAACTGGAACGTTCGAGAACCTTCTAGAAGCTCAACGACCTGCGAATGAAACAAGCGGACACTTCCGCCTTAAAAAAAAAACTTATATGTAATAGAAGACCTAAACCGTCAACTCGCACGTCTCAGAATGAGCTTGCTTAATCACCAACGTGTTGTCTTTTCGTCCATCTAAATATAGACCTAACAGTGGAGGTGAGTCAGACTTACCACACAATTCAGCCATAACAGTTTGCTTTTCACGTCTTATTTTGCTCTTATCTACAACATGCGTGGAATCGGAATTACTGATAACGCCAAAGTCATGCAAAACACTTGATGCGATCGCTGCAGTGGCACGATCGGAAACGCCATAACGGTTGCTTATAATTGCAGTGGATTTCAACTGAACTCTCATCTGCCAAATGGGTTTTGAAGCTTTTTTTGTTTGAACTGTAAAATCTTGGTCGTTATCACTGCCTGTGTCTGAGTCCAAACTTGAAGGACAACGTATTTCTTCAGTTTCGACTAATTTTAAAACAGTATCTGAGGACGAAGGCTTTGCAACTTCTTCTACATAACTCTCATGACTGTCTCTTGACTTCCTTTCCAATGCTTTCTTACCTTTCCAATGCTTTCTTACCTTTCCAATGCTTTCTTACGCTTGTTTGTTTCATTAATGTCCACCAGGCCAATTTTCCCTAATCCGTACTTTCGCATTAAGTATACAAATTTTAGTTCAATTGGGGGTATTTTCTTTGATTTTTCACAACTGCAATCAATAGTGACTTTGCACTGGCACAGATCTGGGACTTTTTCGCAAGTGCATTCAACAGCGATTGGGCATTTGCAGGCTGCTACATCAGTAAGAAGTGAGCACTTTTGTTTAAAATCATCAACACGTTTTTTAAAAGAAGCATTGTTTTTGCCCTGTGTATATGATTTCCTCAGGCCACAATACTTATCATGCAATGCAGTTATGAGCTGCGTAATTCTCGTCTCTGTAACTGTAGGGATAGATGCTTTTTCATATAAGCTAATTACTTTGTTAGTTACTGTACTGGTAACCTGTTTGAAACTCACGCTCTTATTATTAATTCTTAATGCTAGATTAAACTTTTCTTGAGAATATCCCCGAATGATTTCCTCGCCCGTAGGTAGCTTGTTTGTTGGGAGATCTTTTGGAGTACCAAAAATGGGGCAGTCGAATGTCTGTCTTGTTATCACTTTCTTCGGCAGAGCCATGACGTAATTGCATCGATATTCACACAGTCATGTCAACAGTAACACACAGCAATACGATACACAAAACACCAAAACAGTTGCAAAACAAAAAACTGATATTTAACTAAACAGTGGGACACTGCAATCACAACTGACAGATGCAGACTGACAAAACTATAAGGGGAGGGAGACGCGTGGCGTGATCTTAGGAATGTAGGGGGGGTGGAATGGAGGGGAGAGGTCGTTCAACCCGGCTAGACAAGTGACTCACGACCAGTTCCATTGAAAAATGTTGGAAATATCGTCTAAAATAACAAGGCGTCTTGTGGATCAAAAATTAAGTGAATTTAATAGTAAAACTGATAGAATGAAAAATTTAGATTTGTGTATACATCTTACTTCATCAAAATATAACAAACAACTAAACTCTGTTACCAAGGAAACATCATATGTTCTTTTCTAACATAATTATTATGGACATTATAATATGACTATATTATATCTTCAACACACCCCCGTAATGTCCATAAAACATTTTAGAAAAGTAAGTTTTTGGTTAAGAGGTCACCATCCCAATGAAAGTTTTCATTTTAACATGTTTCAATGATGATAGGCCCTTTGTTAAAATATCAGCGGTTTGTTCTTCTGTTGGAATGTATCTGACAGTGATCTGTTTCCCAGAGACCAACTGTCGAACATAATGGTATCTCGTCTCAATATGTTTAGAGCGATCGTGGAACATTGGATTGTTCATAAGTTTAATCGCACTTTGATTGTCCACATGTAGTATAGGAATAGACTTTTCTTCAATTGCGCCAATCTCTTTCACAAGACGATCTAACCATACAAGGGATTTACAGGTCTCGCTAGCAGCAACATATTCTGCTTCCATTGAAGATTGGGAAACACACCGTTGAAGCTTACACTTCCAAATAACTGGTCCACCAATAAGCTTTACAAGTATCCCGCTTGTTGATCGTCTAGTTTCCTTATCTCCAGCAAAGTCGGCATCACTAAAAGCTTCAATAGAATTGTTTCTGCTTTTCTCAAAAGCAATTCCATGAGTTGTTGTTCCTTTTAGATACCTCAATATTCTCTTCACCAAACCTATGTGAGCTTGAGTTGGTTTATCTTGTGCTCTTGATGCAATCCCAACTGCAAAAGATATATCAGGACGAGTCGCAGATTCTAAGTATAATAGACTTCCAACCATTTGACGGTAGTTTGTGGCATCCGTTACCAGTGGAGAATCTCCAGAAGTCCATCCAGGTTCAATGGGTAGTAGCAAAGGTTTAGCATCTGTCATGCCGTACTTCTCGAGGATCTTGTTGATGTAGCCAGTCTGATTAATATGTAAGTAGTCCCCGTTTCTTTTGATTTGTAAACCTAAAAAATAGCCAGCTTCATGTACAACAATTTCAAATCTTGATTTTAGCTTTGTTACTAAACCTCCAACTGCTGTCTCCTGGCCAATTATCATCCCATCATCTACATGAAAAAATACAAACAAGTTATCTCCACTAAACAAACAAGGATCAAAATTACTCTCTTTCAGATTACATTTCAACAAGAATTCAATCAAACACTTGTACCAACACTTTGATGCTTGTTTCAATCCATAAATACTTCTTTTCAAATGGCATACACGATTAGTTCCGTCTTCATATCCACATGGTTGTCTCATATAAACAGTCTCTTCAAGATTGCCATTCAAAAATGCTGTTTTAACATCAAACTGCTTGATAGTAAGATTGTATTGAACTGAATAGCCTAACATAGTTCGCATCGTCTCAAACCGAGCTACAGGGCTGAAAGTGTCACCATAATCAATACCAGGACGCTGAGTAAATCCTTTTGCGACCAAACGCGCCTTGTAACGAATGATTTCGTTCTCAGAATTTGTTTTCAGTGTAAATACCCAGCGATTATCGATGACTTTTCTTCCTTTTGGTAGATCAACCAAATCATAAGTTTTATTTTTTATTAATGAATTTATTTCTTCATCCATAGCAGATTTCCAATCGATGGCATGCTCAGATCTAATTGCTTCATCATAATTTTCCGGTACTTCGTTTGTAAGTATTGCAGAAGCTAAAAGCTCATTTTTATCTCTGTCACTGACACACATGACAGAATCATCTCTATATCTCATAGGTATTTTTATTCCATCACGTTTTCTCAGGTTATAAGTCTCCTCTTGTAATATATCACCTGGAATAGCGTTATCATCACTAGGACACAACATGTCTTGCTCATCAGTATCATTGGTTCCTGGATACACAATATCTTGCTCTTCTTCATGGAATATATTGTCCTGATTACTGTCAACAAGCTGATTTCTGGTCTCATCATTTAGAATTGATTGCCTGTCAATATCATTGCTACTCTCTTCAATGTTAAAGTAGTGTTTATCATCGTTATTTTGACAAAACTCAGGATTGAATTTTACATCACGGCACACTTCAGCTTTGTTCTTATCTAAGAAATATACTCGGTATCCACAGTCACTATACCCAACCAAATAACCCTTTTTGGACTTAGCATCAAATTTCTTCCTCTTTTGTTGAGGTATCCAAGCATAGCACTCACTTCCAAAAGTCTTTAGATGTTTGAAGTCTGTTTCACCCTTTAAAAATATCTCAATTGGGGTTTTGTTCTTGATTTTTGTTGGTCCAGTGCGATTGAGAGTATGTGTTGCAGCAAGCACAGCCTCTCCCCATATTCTTTTTAGTAAGTGAGGAGCTGACGTCATCCATGACCTGGCCATTTCACACAAAATTCGATTTTCCCTTTCTGCAACCCCATTCTGTTGAGGTGTATAAGGACAAGTCAAAGAGTGGTGAATTCCATTTTTCCCAGCGAATTCTTTAACATCTCTATTGTTGAATTCCTTTCCACCATCAGTTCTCAGCTCTTTGATTGTTGTTTTAGCTTGATTCTTCACAATCTCACAATACACTGGCAATTTATCTTTAACTTCATCTTTCTTCCTTAGAAGGAAAGTCACTCTAAAACTGGAAAAATCATCTTTAAAAACTAAAAAATAGCGATGACCATGTAAGTCAGGTTCTTCCATTGGCCCACACACATCGGCAAAAATTAACTGTCCAGGTTCATGTGATTTTTCTTGCCGTTCCTTAAATGGAGATCGTTGATATTTCCCCAACACGCATCCCTCACAAAACGGTTTATCAAATCTTACATCAATACCTCGTGATTTTAAAAAATTGTGAACATATCTATGATCTTGGTGCCCCAGTATTTCATGCCAAGACTGCAAATCATTATTTATTTTCTTCAAAATAAAACATGTTTCTTTTGGTGGAATGACTTTAACAACCATATTATACAATTGATTAGTTGTATTAGATATAGCCAAAGCAATGATTGTTCCATTTTGAGAAAACACCCATGACTTACCATTGTTTTTCACAGTCTGGTGAATGCCTTTTTCACCTGCTTTCCTCACAGAGAATAAGTTACAAGCAACATCAGGACAGTACCAAACATCTTCGAAGTACCTGTAAGTCCACTGTTTACCATCAAAAACCATAACGTCTATTTTTCCTGACCCCAAGGCCTGAATATGAACACCTTGGCGAGCACTGTCCATCTTTTTAGGAGTATCAAATGGTTTGTAAGTGGCGAACCAGTCCCTGCGGTTTGTCACATGGTGAGAAGCACCACTGTCAACAAGCCAGTTGTCACATTCACTGAAAAATGACTTATCAATTAGGCCTACCTCTAGATTTGATCGAGTCATCATTGCAGCATTTTGTATCTCACATTGTACCCACATTCATTTGATTTATGTCCTTTTGTGTGACACTTAAAACAAACTACACCTGTTCGACAGTTTTTAGATAGATGACCATTTTTGCCACATGAAAAACATTTTATCGCTCCTAATTTTTGCAAGACTCCCTTTTTGGCATTTTTGGCTCCCATATATTTTGGCTGTTTAGAACTTACTTTTATTTTGGAAACCATGGCTACTGCTGCATCCATCTCGTCTCTGTCCTTTAGACGTAATTCAAAGTTGAGACATTTCTTCTGTAGAATGTCCCATGTCTTCACCTCCCTTTGTGAGTCGTGCCAAGTCACATATATGTGATCATATTCCTTTGGTAGAGTTTGAAGGAGTCGAGCACACAAATCATCTTCATTAATAGGCTTACCGTATATTGTTAATTGGTTTTGGATTTCGTCAAACTTTTCCAGATGACCATTCATCCCAAGGGTAGGTTCCCAAGAAATGTTATGGAACTTATTTCTCAATATGTCAATATTTTCAGTTGACTTGACATCATAAATGTGGACAAGTTTCTCCCACATCTCTTTTCCTGTAGAGCAATTGCTTACTCTAAGTAGAGGATTCGTCTCAAGGGATAAAACAATATATTTTCTGGCTTTTGCATCATTTTTTGACCAATTTACCAATTTTTCGTCATAATTTGGTGTACCTGCTGTTGGTTTTCCGAATTCTCCACTAACAATTCCATAAACTCCTTCACATTCTAAGATTACCTTCATGACTATTTTCCATGTTGTGAAATTCTCAGTCCCTCTTAATTTTTCAATCTGTTTTTCATTACTCATCATTCACTATTCTATTAACTTCTTCTCAATTAATTTAACCACTCTGTTCTGCTACCATGTTGGAAATATCGTCTAAAATAACAAGGCGTCTTGTGGATCAAAAATTAAGTTAATTTAATAGTAAAACTGATAGAATGAAAAATTTAGATTTGTGTATACATCTTACTTCATCAAAATATAACAAACAACTAAACTCTGTTACCAAGGAAACATCATATGTTCTTTTCTAACATAATTATTATGGACATTATAATATGAATATATTATATCTTCAACAAAAAAGTTGGCCTACTATGGTCATTACTTATAAAAAACTAATTATCAATATTATTTATCGAATTCAATAAATGCGTGAAAATGTGTAATTTTCCAATATCTTGGTGAAATGTGAGATTTATGCGCGACCGGAAGATATCAATTAATATAAACCAAACTAAAACACAATGTTTTAAGGCTCATTCAGAAGACGTTACAAACTATTACATTACGTAAACATTAATTAAAAAAATAGAATTTTTTTTTAAAACATGATTTTTCAATTTTTTTTTCAAATTTTAGGGCCTATGCGCAACCGGAAAATGTTAACCGATTTTGATAATTTTTTTTTCTTTTTTGTTGTCTGCATGAGTCGCAACTTTTCCGCACTATTAGAATTTTGAAAAAAAATCAATTTTTTTCAGCCCACCCTACTCAACACTTCATCCCAGGTTTCTACTGTCATCCACTCTTTCTTCTGATTGTTCCTGTAGCCCAAAATATTCTCCCTTGTTTCTTGCAGAGCATCTCTTTCATTTTTCCAAGTGTCTGTTTTTTTAAATAAGTGTCTTCAACCCCAGTATTTAGAGCACCATTATTTGCTTGGACTTGATATCTATTACTTAACTCGATGCTAAAACTTTCTCTGATGGCTGGGATTTTTAGCTTTACTATATCAAGTTTTTTGTTTACGCATTGGTGCTTTTCCATGTTTACTAAAACCTTGATCCTCAAGATTGCCAATACTAGGTGATGCTCACTCCCAATGTCTGCTCCACGTTTGTTTCTCACGTCTAACAATGAGCTTTGGAATTTTGTGCTGATAGCAATTTGGTCTATTTGGTTTTATGTAATATGATCTGGTGAAACTCAGGTAACTTTGTGGCAGTCGGGGTGCGGGAATAGTGTTCCTCCAATTACCAAGTCATGTTCTGCACAAAGATTAATGAACATCTCTCCATTTTGATTTCTTTCTCCCAACCCATGTGTTCCCATTACATTTTCTAAGCCATCGTTCTCACTGCCGACCTTAGCATTTAGGTCTCCAATAATTATTTTTATGTCTCTCCTGCTTGCTTTGTTTAGTTCACTTGGGTTAAACTGGAATAAAATTAATCTTTTATGTCTTGTTCAGCCAGTTCTGTTGGTGCATAGCACACAAAAAATGTAATGTTTCGTACCTTGCCTTTGAATTTAACCCACATCAACCTCTGAGATTGGATCCCATTTGAGCATGCTCTTCTGCACACTTTTTGTCATTAACAGTCCAACTCCATTTTGACTCTCAACTTCTTCACCAACCTGTCCTGAATACAAAAAGGTTCTTCCTCCGTTTGTACGTATCTCACCAAAATCTTTCTATTTAACTTCACTGACTCCAAGAATATCTAATTTGTAATTTTCCATTTCCTTCTCTAATTGTCTAATTTTTCCTCCTGTCTCTTTGAGTTTTCTGACATTCCAAAAACCAACTCTTGTAGCCTGTTTCATGCCAAAGGTCCTAGCCAAAATGTCCGTCCGGTTTACTCTTCTTTCTGTTTCTGTGATAAGAGGCTTTCAGAAGTGCAGATTATCAGCCTACAGCTTCCTAGTGCTATGGTGGGGCTGCCACCTTATGGCCTAAGCATGTGCCGAGATTTTATTCCAGGGTCTTGCCCCTTAGTATCTATCACAAATCCATATTAACTATTTTCTGTAATCGCGTCACTAAGGTCATCATCTTCAACAATCACGGTGACATCGTAATCTTCGTACACATTTGTAGTAACACCACATTTATCTACGCGTCATAAAGAATCGACCAAAAACCAAATAATGGGCTAGATTGGCCCTTTGCATATTGCGGCAATATTGTAAAATTTTGGTCGCAAAATCATTGAAGACATTTTCCTTTATCGCAATATTATTGACACTTTGAGCGTTATTGACACCCAAAACATCGAAAAACTATTTAAAACCACACATAGAAATTGGGAATAAAAGTTTCCTGAACAATTGGCATTTAAAATTCCTAGTGTAAAGTTAAAACAAGCCAATTACATTAAACAGTGAATATTCTGAAAACTTGTAATGCACACTGTACGTACATCCAGTCCGGAGTCCCAAAAAAAAAAACATTTTTAATTATGGTCTCAGTGCAACCCACCAGGGTCACCACCCATACTTAGGGAACCGCTGGGTTACACAATTAATAACTTTTATAATCCAATACATGTGTAATTTAACTTGCAATTATAACTGCATATCAAGATATGAAACCGACCTGATTCTTGACATCCTAAGAGTATTTAAACAGCTAATCTCACAGTAATGTTAATAAGTTTCAGTGTCCTTGTTTTGCAGATGCAGAGAGATATTGTAACAAGCATGTCCGGAGATTGGTTCGTGAGTTACCAACAGCTTTAAGCAAACATTAAAGAATATAGTTGGATTTCTAATAAAGTGCCTTCCTTTTTTATAAGTAAGTCATCAAAATAATATACGTATATTATTTAAGGCTCTCCCTATCTACAAACTTTCCTCTTGTTCTTTTACAGTTATGTTTATGTTTTTATTTTTCATTTAATAAATAATTTTTGATAGTGTGTGAATAAAGAGTTTTCATTTTAAGTGCGTAATTGATTAACTTATTGACTTTCTTTTATCCAAAATGATTATAAAAACCTATTGTATTCGTATGGTTTATTTCTCAAAAAACAATCTCTGGGAAACGAAAGTAGCCAGTATTTTAAGTTAATACTTTTAGTGGATTACTAAAAGCTTATCAACATAAAGCAGATCTATGGAATAGTAATTATTCTCTTAAGTGTTCTCTTCCCGTTGCGAAGCACGGGTATGGTGGCTAGTTAATTATAAAACAATGTAGTTCAATGTTTACATTTCAATTTTCAGTTTATAAATATTACATTCAATAAAAGAGTTTGTTCAAATGCGTGCAATTATTAACTCTAATTCAAAGTCACAGCAATTGGCGACGAGAAAAAGTTTTTCAAAATTTCTACTCATTATTTGGATTTAAAACATTTTCCAAATTTCGATTTTGTACATGGAGCAGAACAATTTACAGCACTACTGAAAGCATTCACTGAGAGCCAAGTCACACTTGCAGCTACACTTGCAACGAAGATTACAGAAAAACTTCAACTTCAACCTCCATTACAGCAGAGTAATACGTTAGTAAGTATTCAACCATTTGAAAATTTTGATCAGAAAAAGGAAAAATTTAAAAACTATTTGGAACGCTTTGACAATTATCCTGCTGTCAAAAACATCTCAGATGAAAAGAAAAAAGCACAACTTCTTTGCGCTTCAATTGGCTCTGTTCAGTACAATAATCTTTCAGCATTAATTGGACCTGAAAAACCTATCAAAGACCTAGATTTTGCTACTTTGGTCAAATCACTAAGTGACATGATTTCAGCACACAGAAACGTTGTAGTTTCACAACATTACTTTTTAAATACTTATCAAAAAGTAAATCAATCAATTCCTGAGTACGTAGCTTCACTAAAAAAAGACCTGTCTGAATGTGAATTTACAGTTCAGTGTGAATGTACAAAACAAGTTTCAGTCTCAGATATATTTTTAAGAGCTCAATTCATAAGAGGCTTAAAAGATGACTGGATTTTAGAACAATTATTACAATCAGACACTACTTCATTCAAAGACATTCTAACCAAAGCTACTGCGTTGGAAGCTTCCCGATTGGAGACCCAGGCTTTGAACAAACATCAGCATTCGATTCCAACTGATGTAGATATCAATAAACTTTCAAATGTAGGCACAAAACATCAGAGAAGTCATGCAAACTACCGTAACAAACCAAACCATGGTCATACTTATCGTTCTCAGTCAAAAGTAGATTTCAATCGCCTAGGGTCTGGCGATCTTTCCTTTCGATGCGGTCGAATTCTGAAACCTTCACTAGCTCAGAATTCAAGAAATACTGTTCATCCAATGGAATTTTCTAGAAACTGAATGCATCTGGACATGCAGCCACAAATGGTCTTGCTGAAAGAACAATCCAGACTTTGAAGCAAAGATTAAAAGCACTAGAAGAGGATCATCGTCAAATACATACAAAGGTTCAAGAGATTCTTCAACAATACCGTGCCACTCCTCTCTACAACACAACGTGACAATTACCTACAGAACGATATCTTCATCGTAGAATCCGCATCAAGCTGGATGCTCTTCAACCTTACCATCCGACAAAGAATCCACCTTCGATGATAAGAGTTTGAACATTCAATGTGGGGGAGAGAGTTCTCATTAGGGAGTATTCACAAAATAATAAATATATATGGACATTTGGTGAGATTATACAGAAACTAGGGACTCTTCACTATATCATAAGGTTAGATTCTGGAAGAACACTGAAACGTCATCTAGACCAACTCCGAAAAACTCAAGTAAAGAAGGTTCGTTTCAATGAATCTAAAGAAGCACCTAATCAAGTTCCCGTAATTCCACGACAAGTTCCAATGCAAATACCCATACTTCCGCAACAGCAAGTTCCAATGCAAGTTCCTGTATTATCAAGACAACAAGTTCCAGAATTAGTCATTAGACTACCAGCTGAAGAGAACTTACAACCACCATCACCACGACCACGAATACGATGTTCAACCCGCACTCATAAAGCTCCAGATTACCTTAAAGACTATGTTTCAAAATGAGTTCAAAATAAGTGGGGGAGATTGTAGTATCCTTTATACTGTATATGATCATCTGTTGTCATTAATTATAAAACAATGTAGATCAATGTTAACCTTTCAATTTTCAGTTTATAAATATTACATAAAAAAAAAATTTTGTTCAAATGCGTGCAATTATTAACCCTAATTCAAAGTCACAACAGACGACGAGTCTTGGGGTATCAAAAACATTGAATAACTAAAATAATTTAATGCAATAATTATTCGTTCAGCGAACCGGTTAATCATCATTTCGTTACTAATTAATATAAAACCAAATGACAGCCAACGCTAGTCACTGGCAGGCAGGAACTGGCCGGTCAAGACTCAAGTTAAGTTATTATATTTAGATAATTTGAATCGAGATTTTAAGAAAACAAAAATGTATAATAGGTTAAGGATGCATATGATAAAACAAAAATAACGTAAAACGTAAAAAGGGCCTAACTAGTATTTAGCTAACCCTCGTGATAAATCAACGATCTGCGTAAAGTGTAAGTAACGTGTAACGACGATGTGACTTCGAAGACAGTCTACGAAGGAATATTCTGTCTTGAAGTCAAATCCTCTCATCACAGTCCGGTCGAGGCTTACGCGCTCTAGCGGCGAACTTGAGTAATACTAGACAACAGCTTAGGCCGACATGTTCCTTAGATAGGACTGTTAATTAATAGCCTATACAACCAATGGCAACTAAGGGACCTACAGTTTATAGTGGAATCCAAACCACATTTTGCCTAGTAGTAATTTACGAATTGGTCTAGTATAGTACTGGTATAGGTCTGGGATAGTACTGTTGATAGTTGTAGTACTCCTTTAGTGTGAGCATTAGTCCACACCAGGGAGTACCTATAAATATCCACAATTAAACAATCGATAGGTACATATTTTCGATACATGTAATTGTTCACAATTAAAATTTACAACTGAGTTGACAACACCTAATTTTACTCCCTAGAGAGAAAAAAACTACTTTAGACCCACATGCATTAAGAACGGCTGTTTTTGCTGCGCACAGTATGGCCAAAATAAAAATTGTTAACATAGTGATTAATTATTTAAACATAATAATTCTTCTAACAAATAACATTTGCTTTTGCTAAAAACAAATATTTTGTACTTTGCTAAATGTTACAATGTAGCAAAATATTCAGTAAATTTTAGCCTCACGGAAGGAATAAGTGGCACTTTGCTGCACACGAGAGAAATGTTTACACACAAGCCGTACCCGAGTGTGGAAAGTTTCTCGAGTGCAGCAAAGGCAGTTTTCACTCACGTTACGTTAGACATTATATTTTTCCTACAGTTACTATAAAATAAATCATATAAATAATTAGTCTTTCAAACACTGTTCAACACGTTTTTAGGTTAGGTTAAATCCAAACATTGAACGAAATGGGAAAGGCTGCACCAGCTGATCGTAGTCATAATATCTTTAAGTGTTGCCAACTTATTTTAAAGCGTACACATATTACGAGTCTAATAAAATCACTCTGTTTTGTGTTGTTTGGTTAGAATACTGGTGTGCGGAAAAAAGTGCGGTAAAAGTAAGTAAATGCAGCAATTAGCAGTTTTCTGTGCTATATAATCAGTGCAACGAAGGCCACTTTGTCAGGTGACTGTAGGAAAAATTAATTTTGTGAAATTGTTTGTTTACAAATATTAAGATAAATCTGTTGAAATAACTTTAAGGACAATTTGTAATCTGGACTTGTTTTTAGGTACATTCAGTATGACTTATCCCAGAACTTAGAAGGCGTTGACGAACAAAAATACAAACCTAAGGGAATCTCAAAGCTACAAGTTGCTGACATTTAACAAAGCAGTTTTGTTGCCAAGCCTTCATCTACTAGTGTGATTATTTATGGTTTTTATGGTTGTGATTTGTGAAATTAAGTTTATTTTGAATAGTAATAAACCTGTGATATGGCTATTTTATTGTTATAACAATTTGCTTTAACAATTTTGATTGTTTTATATCACATTTATGCAAGTGATGCTTGGAATATGGCCCCAGTACTGCTTTACATTCACTGTGTAGTATGCTCAGTTCATAAGCAATTTTTAACTTAAAGAGATGTATAATGGAGTAAGATGCCTTGTGTAGCTTAGCCACTCACTGCCTACAACCAGCTGATTCTAACTGGTTCTCTGACGACCGAGCCAATAACGCTAGGCATTTTTTACAGTCGCAAAATTGTTTTTTTTTCATTTAAAAAGGTATAAAAAATGTATTATTTTGTTTTAAGGCGGGCTTACACACTACAATGAAGCATAACGACTTTTGTCAGCAAAGACAAATCGTTGCAAGCAAATCGGAACATGTAAACCACAAGACACAATTCCTCCATGTCTGTTCCGATTTGTCTTGTCAGAATTAGAGTCGGATTGAAAGGTTGGTGCAAAACTCCATCAATTTCTTGAGGACGTACCGACAGGTTGGTGCGTATAAACGGCTACTCAAACGAATCGTTGACCAGACGCTCATCTCAAAGATGGAAGCGGAGCGTTTGTAAAAGACAAAACGTCTAAACAGCACGGCCCAACATCCGACAAAACACAGTGATTTGTCGTTGCAGAAAAGTTATATGTTTTATCGTAATGTGTAAACACGCCTTAAAACAAAATAATACATTTTTTGTATCTTTTTAAATGAAAAGAAACAATTTTGCAAGCTTCTTTCCATAAATCGGAAATCATCAGTTCTATGTTTGATTCAATTTTACAACTCAAAAGAAACAATTTTGCTTGATTCTATTGATCAATCAGAAATGTCTACTTCAATTAGTTTGTACCATAAATTTTTGTCAGAGTACACTGTCATCAATTAATTAGTGTATTATAAGGTACATACCTTTACATTTAGTTCAACAAAGTAGCGTTCAAAATCACAACATGTTAGAGTCTGCCTCCGTACCGCGACGGGTTAATAGTAGGCCCACTTTGAAATGATTTTTGTTATGTCGTATGTGTGTATTTATTTAAATTTAATTGACAAGTCTGATATTTTAGTGAAACATTTCTTGAAAAGGAGATCACTTGTGTCTGAATAGGTGAAAAATGTTGTGAGTTTGACTACTACTTTGTTGAACTGTTGACATGAAGGTATGAACATAGGCCTACTTTAATAATCTAATTAAACAGTTAATTAAGTTAGTTATTTTAATTTTTGATGGATGCCACAATATTACTATTATTAGCAATAATTTAGCAAGAAAGATGCAGGGGAGTTACCTTTCTCTATGACGTCAGAAGATTAATTTGCATAGGAATTGGTATAACATTTGAATTGTTTTCTGAATGAGTTATAACAGTTAGGTATAAAAACCTAAATTTATCTAGTCACAAATAAAATCTGTTATTTATTTACAATAAGCTTAATTAATTGTATCTGTGTCCGTTTTTGTATTGATTGTGATGTGATGTAATGTTTTGAAATAAACACTTTGCTATATCTAGTATTGTTTATTTTAACCAAAACATAATTTGAATTAGTATGTAGGACTGAAAGTCTATAATGTTATGTTGATATTAAATAACTGTTACTATTACTGTAATTGGTATAATTGAAAATAAAGAGGTTACCTTATTAGTGGATACAGGGGCAATACTATCCTTGCTTAAGGAGGGCGTCAGCAGCCAACCTTTAATGAAGAGTAATGATGTTGTGAAGGGAGTGACCGGAAACAATTTGGAAATTTTGGATATTCAAAAATTAGTTATAGGCTAGTCAAATTAAGGAAAAACATCAAACTAATTGTAAAAGAAACAAAGTAAGGTTTTTTAGATGCGGAATGGTGTCTTGAACAACATATCAAAAGTCTACCAAAATCCACGCGGGGGAAGTCCGCCATATTGGCCGCCATCTTTGATTTTTCAAAAAATCTGAGACTTATGAGTATTATGGCTCTTGAACGACCAAATATCAACCGAATAAGGCAAACAAAGTGTCTATTTAATGTAGAATTAAACCAGCTTTTTGATTATGTATAACAAGTAGACATTTGAAAAGCCAAAATTTAGCAAATCCTAAAAAAACTTCGAAATAAACTGATTTTTTAATATTTTTTCTCTTTCGTCCCCTGAAACTAAATAATTACTCAATTAAACAATTGATCAAATCAATAATAATTAAAAAAAACATTCTAAGAGGCTTTTGATATATATATATATATATACCAATATATCATCAAAATTGTTTTAGCCAAACTTCAGTGAACCGGCTTTCTCATACTATGAACACTCAGCTCTTTTGCTGTTTAGAGGAAGTCATGAATAATGGTTGTTAGAACTAAAGAGCCAATATGTAAGTTTACTTAAACACATAATATAGTTTTACAATTGACAAAAGTAAATATTAACACGGGTTTCTTAAGTCAAAGTTGTTTATATCAGTAAATAAAAAAAAATATAAAAATACCAGCACTTATAACCCAGTAACCTTGTTATAAAAAGCAAGGTCTACCTTGCATAAAATGAGGTAGTAGGTTTCTTTTTTTATGCTGTTTGTAATAGTGCCGAGGTGCTAAATCCAAATTTTCGACCTCGGCGACCTTCCGGATCACCTCCAAAAAGCTTAAAAATTATCGGAATTTCGCACTATTTTTACGTTTGTGTGATTTTGACCCTGAAGCATCACTTTTTCATAAAGAACAACCATAATCATTTTTTAAGTACATTAAATTACCTATCGTTTAAGACCAAAATGGTTATTACAGGCCTAATAGTCTTCAAGATATGACTCAGCAAACAATGGCCAAAACTATAAAATTTTGAACTTGTTTAAAGTTTGGCTAACGTTAACCCTAAAGCATAACTTTCTCATATTTTTTCATTAAAACAACCATAATTACTTAAACAACAACATAAAATTACTCACAATATAAGACCAAAATGGTGATTATAGGTCTAACACATTGAGAGATATGACTCTTCAAGGTTCATAAAATCTTCCATAAATGTTTATATTTTAAGATTCAAGCTATTCAATTTGGTGAAATCTTATAAAAACTAAGAATATAAACAAATTTATTTCATTTCAACAACAGATTATAAGTTTTTTGATGGAAGAAATCTATTGTAATTAAAATGTACATACTATCAAGAGGAATTGATAGAAAGAATGAAGATGCAACAGTGAAAACAGATTTTAACTTTGCTGCCGCTTCTGCCACGCTACATATTACTTCTTATATGCTAAGTTTTTGCATCGGTACCTGCAGGATATGTTGAAATTAGGAAACAAGATGAATTTCAATAAACACCCACTATTTACCACCAACGGGTTCTTCACCATTGTGCGTTCTGAAAAGTTCTAGACAGATGTTTGGACGGACATGACTATAGAGCAGGTGCTCATTTGCTTAATGAAAAGCTATGTAGGTTTGAGTCGGAACCGTGGTATAACTGACACCGCGCTCACCCCATGGACATTAGGAATGATATAATTTATCTGTAGAATATAAGTGCTGAGGTTGAGGAGTAGGCCTTCTGCAATGTTAAGGCACATACAACTGAGTAGCATGTAGAGATGAGACCCTCACGAGTCACTCGAGTTGAAGCGAATACAGAGAAGCTGTGTGACTGGTAACTTCGTCACGTCACCCTCCGTTCCCTAAAACTGGCGTTATAATGTTCTTAAGCAGTGGAATTGTTGGAGGGAAACTGTCAATGGCTAGAGATATTGACAAGGAAACGATGTTAAGAGTTTTTTGACAAAAATATGAATAAGTCAGATACAAAAGGAAGAATAGAGTAGTATATATTTCTTCTGAAGTTAATCCTGTGACTGATGGCAATATAAAGGTGATTATTGGCCCCCTCACATTGTTTAACAGGTTATGTGCCCTGAAGCAGTCGGATGAAGATTTAAAGCACTTCTTCACACATATTTTTTCACCATTACCCTTGTCTCAATTGATTGAAAAACTAAATTATAGTGCACACATCCAAACGTCTCAACTTAGTCATTCAAGTCAATCTTCAACTGATACCCCCATAAGACGAGCTCATGTCCAAAGGTACAAGGATCACCAAATCACAGACGCCATCGCCCTCAGTGTTCTCCAACCAGCTCACGTGTCAATACAAATACAATAAATACCGTTCTACACAGGCCTGTGTTCTATCCACGAGAACCATTTATGGTAATAATGTGCGTGTGTGTCTATGTAGATAGATATGATGGATTTGTTTCCATTTTACAGTAACAGTTTTTTTATAAAACAATCTATTGTTGAAATGAAAAAAAATTGTTTATTTCTTATTATGGCTCTTTAATAAAATTTGACCAAATTAAATAGCTTGAAACTTAAAATACAATCATTTATGGAAGATTTTAGGAACCTTGAAGAGGCATATCTCTCAATGTGTTGGGCCTATAATCACCATTTTATTCTTAAAATGTGAGTAATTTAATGTAGTTTTAATGTAATTATGGTGGTTTTAATGGAAAATAATAAAAAAATTATGCTTTGGGGTTAACGTAGCCAAACTTTAAACAAGTTCAAAATTTGATAATTTTAGCCGTTGTTTGCTGGGTCATATCTTGAAACCTATTAGGCCTGTATTAACCATTTTGGTCTTAAACGATAGGTAATTTAATGTACTTAAAACATGATTATGGTTGTTCTCTATGAAAAAGTGATGCTTCAGGGTCAAAATCACACAAACGTAAAAATGGTGCGAAATTCCGCCGATTTTTAAGCTTTTTGGAGGTGATCCGGAAGGTCGCCGAGGCCAAAAATTTGGATTTAGCACCTCGGCACTATTACAAACAACATAAAAAAAGGTAGACCTTGCTTTTTATAATAAGGTTACTGGGTTATAAGTGCCGGTATTTTTTTTTTTTTTTTTATTTACAGATATAAACAACTTTGACTTAAGAAACCCGTGTTAATATTTACTTTTGTCAATTGTAAAACTATATTATGTGTTTAAGTAAACTTACATATTGGCTCTTTAGTTCTAACAACCATTATTCATGACTTCCTCTAAACAGCAAAAGAGCTGAGTGTTCATAGTATGAGAAAGCCGGTTCACTGAAGTTTGGCTAAAACAATTTTGATGATATATTGGTATATATAAATAAATATATATATATATATATATATCAAAAGCCTCTTAGAATGTTTTTTTTAAATTATTATTGATTTGATCAACTGTTTAATTGAGTAATTATTTAGTTTCAGGGGACAAAAGAGAAAAAATATTAAAAAATCCGTTTATTTCGAAGTTTTTTTAGGATTTGCTAAATTTTGGCTTGTCAAATGTCTACATGTTATACATAATCAAAAAGCTGGTTTAATTCTACATTAAATAGACACTTAGTTTGCCTTATTCGGTTGATATTTGGTCGTTCAAGAGCCATAATACTCATAAGTCTCAGATTTTTTGAAAAATCAAAGATGGCGGCCAATATGGCGGACTTCCCCCGCGTGGATTTTGGTAGACTTTTGATATGTTGTTCAAGACACCATTCCGCATCTAAAAAACCTTACTTTGTTTCTTTTACAATTAGTTTGATGTTAGACCTTTTTTACCCTTAATTTGACTAGCCTATTATTAGTATGGGGGACAAAAATTATCCTGTGACATTTCGGGTGGGACATTTAAAAATAACATATGGAGGAATTTTAGGTTTAGATATTTTGAGGACAATAGGAGCCATTATTGATTTAAGAAAAGATAAAATTGAGTTTGAGGGGGACCCATTACATTGTGATGATGATCATTCACAGGAGGAGGAAGTAGCTAATCCGCCTCCAGTGGATGGTGTAGTATGGCAGGTGGTCCTGCCTGAGAAATTTGTTCTGGATCCGGTAAGTGAGATAAGGGTCAGGGCAGTGCTGAAAGCACTACCTGAATCCCGAGGCTTAGCTTTCCTGGAAATAGTTTATGTTCAACCGTTTGATTTAGACATGACAGGAGTTTTTGGTGCGCACGTTGTAAGTAGAGTTTTTAAGGAACCGGGTATTAAGGGTAATACTATTAAGGGCGAGTGGCCATAGCTACCCCAGTTGTACATGATGAAAGGCGAGTGAATGTGTGTGTGATTGAGGGTCAGCACAGAAGCAGATCGCTGGTGCTGCCACGAATGATAATGAATGTAGTCAGTGAAAAGGCAGCAGCAGGATTGCCAGCACGGGTACCTGCTCCTGGCCTAAATTTTGATGGGGCTGGCGCGGGTGATTCTGACAGGGTACCCGTCCCAAGCCTTTGTTTTGATGGAACTAGTAGTGTCCAGGAGTCCGTGGATGATTGACATTTCAACGAGTCATGGATTCCGTTCTTTTGGGCTTAAAGGGAGCAGGAGCGTTAGTGTATTTAGACGATATTTTGGTATATGGTAGTACCATTGAGGAACATGCTGTTCGGTTAAGAGAAGTTTTTAGCCGGTTGAGAGACGCAAATCTGGTATGTAGACCAGAAAAGTGTGTATTTGCACAGAAACAGGTCCATTATCTTGGTCATGTAATCAGTGCTGATGGTATTCTACCGGAAGAGGATAAGATAAGCGCAGTGGTAAATTTCCCTGTACCACGCAATGTTAAAGACGTGCAATCATTTATTGGGTTATGCTCATTTTACAGGAGGTTTATTGGCAATTTTTCAGACATAGCAAGACCTTTAACCGATTTAACAAAGAAAGATAGGAAGTTTGTGTGGAGAACACAAGAGGACGAGGCCTTCAAGGCCCTAAAACAAGCTCTTACTACACCGCCAGTGTTAGCTTATCCACAATTGATAAACCTTTTATCGTTATGAGTGATGCTAGCTTATATTGTATAGGCGGGATTTTGAGTCAAGAACACGAAGTTGGGGAGAAGCCTGTTGCATATTATTCTAAGACTAGCTGGCCCGACAGACGTCGTCCTGTCCTATTGTGGTTTTATGTCACATGCTCTTTCATTTTCATATTCAAGATGAGCTCGTTCGCATGGTTCAATCACGTCCTGGTTGAAGTTCGTTCGCTACGCTCACTCACCTTTAGGTTGGAGCTCGTTCGCTGCGCTCACTTGCCTTCAGGTTAGCTCGTTCGCTACGCTAACTCGCCTCGAGGTTGAAGTTCGTTCGCTACGCTCACTCACCTTTTGGTTGCAAATTAGCTGTTGTCATAAATTTAAAAAAATAATAGTGCTGCACCCTGTTGGTAAACCTATTAACTTTTTAATGCTATTGAACATAACAGAATCAAATTGTTTAGTTGCACCAGCTGTTAAGATTCGTTAATTCCATTTAAATATGAGTACTCATAAGGTTAACATGGGAAACTCCAGAGCCACTGGTGCGGAGCCCTATTGACGGGTCTGCACCAAACTTCACACAAACCATCCTTGAATAATGCTTAATAATGCCTGAAAGTTTCATTACAATCTGTCGAGCGGTTTAAATTTAAAAAAATAATAGTGCTGCACCCTGTTGGTAAACCTATTAACTTTTTAATGCTATTGAACATCACAGAATCAAATTGTTTAGTTGCACCAGCTGTTAAGATTCGTTAATTCCATTTAAATATGAGTACTCATAAGGTTAACATGGGAAACTCCAGAGCCACTGGGGCGGAGCCCTATTGACGGGTCTGCACCAAACTTCACACAAACCATCCTTGAATAATGCTTAATAATGCCTGAAAGTTTCATTACAATCTGTCGAGCGGTTTTCGAGTCCATAAAGGACAAACATACAAATATACAAACATACAAATATACAAACATACATTGGATTTTATATATATAGATGATTTCAAAAGCGGAACAAAATTACGGTGCAACAGAACGCGAAATTTTGGCAGTAGTAGTATTGACCAAAGTTTGGAGATGTTATTTGTATGGCCATAAGTTCACGTTGAGGACTGATTCTGCCGCTTTAAAATGGATTTTTTCACTTAAGGACCCGAACAGTCGTTTGACTAGGTGGGCTTTAAACTATCAGAGTTTGATTTTCAAATTGAGCATCGTAAGGGTAAACTCAATCAGGCAGCAGATGCCTTGTCTAGAATTAGAACAGTATGTAGACCTATATGGTCTCGGGATGCTGTCCTGCAGGGACAAAGCATTGATCCATTTTGTAAGGAAATTTTAAAACAAATTCAGAAAGGAGAAAATGGAAATTATGTACACGACCTTGATGGGTTGTTATATATTAAAGCCGATGATGGAAATAAGATGGTGGTACCTCGGGGGATGATCACCAAAATATTGGAAACATATCATGACTATGTGTTTAGTGGGCATCAGGGTATTAAACGAACCCTATCTGCTATAAAAATATTTTTGGCCGTCTTTAAATAGGGATGTAACAGAGTATGTAAGTAAATGTCACTCCTGTAATCTGATAAAACCGGGAAAACGGTATACCACACCGATGGGGGTATTTGAAACCGTAAAGGAACCAATGTGTTTAGTTAGCATGGACATAGTAGGGCCATTAGCTGTGACGAAGACAGGAAATCGATATTTGCTATCTTTTATTGATTCAGCGACGTGATGGGTTGAGGCTATAGCCATACCAGATCAAACGGCAGAGACAATAGCAAAAGCGTTTGTCATGTCTATAGTAGCAAGACTAGGTGTTCCAAAATATTTGTTAACGGATTGTGGTACAAATTTTCTTTCTAAATTATTTAAAGAAGTATGTAGTTTGTTAAAGATTTCAAAATTACAAAAAACAGTAATGCACCCTATCAGTAATGGGCTTTGTGAAAGACAACACCAAACTATAGCAGCTATGATATCTCATTATGTCCGCAAAGACAGTAGGGATTGGGATAACTTTGTTCCATACATCCTTATTGCGTTAAGAAATACGCAGCATCCCGTAACCAAGAATACTCCATTCTTTCTCATGTATGGTCGTGAGATGAGAATGCCTGCCGACGATGATTATCAGTTTTCAGGTGATCAGGGAACTACCGTGGACGAACTAGCTAATAAAATTCGCGAAGCCAACGAGCTAGCCGCCAAGTACACAGAGGAATTGCGATTGCGAAACAAGGAATACTATGATAAGAATACTCGTTTATTAGAACTGAGTATAGGTGACTTTGTTTATGTATATCATCCTGATATCAAAAAGGGAGTAAAATCAAAATTTACGTATTGGTCAGGACCTCATGAGGTGGTGGGTCGGCTTAGTGAATTAGTATACACAATCGATGTAAATAGTAGAATAGTGAACTTGCATGTTAATCAATTGAAAAAGTGTAAAGAAACTCAAGTAAATAAACAAAGAGCACGGAAGGTCAGGGAAGATAACACGGCGACCGCAGACGAGCCGGGAGCGATAAGCGGGAACAGTGGTAGCAATGACGTGTCGGATATAGAGGACGTCACATCAGGGCAATTGAATTGGGTAGACGGTCCCATATTAGTGGAGGATAATTTTGTGGATGACGTTGTTCATGAAATAGAACCAATAGATTTCGAATCAGATGTTAGTACTGTCGAATATCCTCCAGATGATCATCGAGATGTCGATTGGGAACCGGAAGGACCTGTCCCTGAACAAAATTTAGCTCAAGATGTAGATGGTCCCGCATATCGAACTAGGTCTAGGGTTCAAGTAGATTGATTTACTTTGTTGGAATATTCAATGTTTTAATATATAAATGGAAAAAAAATTTAATTTGGGAATAAATTTTATTATGTTTTATTCAGAATAAAATTTTGCTGATATTGAATATATATATATATATTTTGTGAATGTTCTAATGTCAGTGAGATTACTAATTGATGCTGTGTTATGAAATCGTAGTTTATAACTCATTGATACGGTTGTGGGCTATGTGTTCAATCCTGATATAATTTGTAATTTTCATGTTTTCTTTAGTTGCCCTGTAAGATTGTGATATTAGGAATAATTGAATTGTTGAAATTATTGAAAATGTAGTTTATAAGAAAAACCAATGAACATTGTTATGGAACCGATGGAATTTAGACTTTATCCTAAAACATATAATTTCCTAATTAAATTGGCAACGTCATTTGAGGGGTTGAAAAGGGGGTTACAGAAAAAAAGGTGTGATGATAATCAATTTCATGAATTAAAATATCAAGGGCTGGATTGAGAAGTAGTTTGATTATTTACTTGGAGTATATCTGTATATTGCAAAGTGTATTTATTTACTCAAAGTTATGGGAATTATTTATTGTTTTAAACTATCAAGTTTTTGTAGTATTTATCTTCACATTTTTTTTGTAGCATATATCCATATTTGATTTATATGAGTCATTGTAGTCAATATCCTAGTCAAGAATTCAGTCAACGCATCATTACAAGGAAAATTTAGTATTGTTTTGAAATTATAACATATAATGTTGTAATACGAATTATTGAGTTTAAGGGAACATGCCACTAGAAGGGTCTGCGGCTGAAGCAGAATGGTGGCCAGTCACGTCGGAGAGGCCGCTGCAAAGACGATGACGAGGTTGAAACTGGCGATGTCGGGCGTGGTGGAGGGGTCGGGGGTTGGGACAATGAGTTTTCCAGCTCTATATACGTCGCTTCCGTCTGTGGAGAGCGATGGCTCGGCGGCACCTCTCGCGCCCCTCCAACAACGGCTAGAGGAGGGTGTCCAGTGAACAAGAAACCTTGGACGCAGACACCGTCGGCAACCCGGATGACCTGAACAGTTGACTGCAGAGTCTCGGTGTTCAATGATACCGTCACCCTGTACCACTCTGGCGCTACCCTTGGGGCGATCCGAGTAAAGAGGTCGAGAGGAAAGCTCACAATCATCACTAGCGACTGCGGACCGTGGACTGGAGAACTTTGTTACATTGAGTGTGGTTCTGGAACTTCCCGGACGTAGATAAAACGCCTACTGGTTTATATGACTACAATGAACTCTGTAGGCTGAAATTGGCCTTAACAAACTATTATAAATTTGTAATTATTATCTACAGTATTGTAATGTTATTTATAAGTGAGAATCTTAATTACTCCAAGATATTTGTATTAGGTTCAAAGCTTTAATAATAATGTATATGATTTATTTTGTAGCAATTCTATTTGTTTGAATTTATGGACTATGCCAAAGAGGTATTTTTTAAATCCAGTTTTTGTCTTTTGAAAATGTTATTTAGTTTATCACGCTCAGACATAAGCTTATGTGATAATTCTTATATATTATATATGTTATGCTGTAGTATTATTTGTTAAAAATAAAGGTTTATTTGAATTATGTATTGGATTGTTTAATCATGTATTTTATAATATATTTTTTTTGTATGTTTGTAAGTGATTGATATTTTTGTATTTTGCTATTTTGTCTATTTGATTGATTAATCATATATTTTAATATATTTTTCGTTTGTAAGGAATTAACATTTGTAATTTTCATCTACTCAGCTGTATTTGTTTTTTTTTTATATTATTATTGATGTTTAAATAAATAGTACCTGGGGACCGAGCTTTGCTCGGGGAAAATCATTAGTTCACTCTGAAAGCACCTTAGTATTGGAGATACATAAATCCATTCCCAAACTCCACACGGCTCGCCATTACCACCATTTCATACGTGATGGACCTGTTTCCGTCCATTCCCATTGCATTTAAAGATTGCAGATACCTTAATCTAATCGTCATAAACAGTTCCCACACTCCGGACTACTCGCCTTGACTACTTCCTTCACCACTTCCTACGTCGTAGACCTGTTTCCCTCCCTTTCCATAGCATTTTAGGATTGCAAATACCTTAATCTAATTGTCATAAACAGTTCTCACACTCCGGACAGCTCACCTAGACTACTTCCTTCACCACTTCCTACGTCGCGGACCTGTTTTCCTCCCTTTCCATAGCATTTTAGGATTGCAAATACCTTAATCTAATCATCATAAACAGTTCCCACACTCCGGACAGCTCACCTAGACTACTTCCTTCACCACTTCCTACGTCGCGGACCTGTTTTCCTCCCTTCCCATAGCATTTTAGGATTGCCCATACCCTTATTTAATCGTCATAAACAGTTCCCACACTCCGGACAGCTCGCCTTGACTACTTCCTTCGCACCACTTCCTATGTCGCGAACCTGTTTCCCTCCCTTCCCATAGCATTTTAGGATTGCCCATACCCTTATCTAATCGTCATAAACTGTTCCCACACTCCGGACAGCTCGCCTTGACTACTTCCTTCACCACTTCCTATGTCGTGGACCTGTTTTCCTTCCTTTCCATATCATTTTAAGAATGCAGACACCTTAATCTAATCGTCATAAACAGTTCCCACACTCCGAACTACTCGCCTTGACTACTTCCTTCACCACTTCCTACGTCGCGGACCTGTTTTCCTTCCTTCCCATAGCATTTTAGGATTGCAGATACCCTAATCTTATCGTCATAAACATTCCCCACACTCCGGACTGCTCGCCTTCACTACTTCCTTCATCACTTCCTACGTCACGGACCTGTTTCCCTCTATTCCTATAGCATTTTATGATTGCCTTTATTACTTCCTTCACCACTTCCTATGTCGCGGACCTGTTTCCTTCCCTTCCCTTGGCATTTTAGGATTGCAGATACCTTAATCTAATCTAATCGTCATAAACAGATCCCAGACTTCGCACTGCTACCCTTGACTACAATCATGGTGGAAGGAAAAAACATAGGTGTGCTATTCCCACATGTTCTGACGTCACTCGGATTGCAAACAAAATATCATCTGATTGTAACTGTGAAATTAGTAGGTATTTGTTTTTATTTGATTGTTATTGTTTTTATAATAATAAAAACAATAACAACTAAATCAAAACAAATACATATACTAATTTGACAGTTACAATCAGATGATCTTTTGTTTGCAATCCGAGTGACGTCAGAATATGTGGGAATAGCACACCTATGTTTTTTCCTTCCACCATGGACTACAATGTATCGAATCGAGTAATCTACAGTATAATCTTTGCTAAATATTAACAAGTGATGTTTTTCCTTTTGTACTGTATTTTTAATTTGCTAGTATACTGTGGGTAGTTGGCTTATTATGAACACATGCTACAACTTCAAGTCTTTTGTTTACTTTATCCTTGTTATTTAATTCATCCAACATGGTTACCTAGCAACCCATAAGACTAATGTTAAAAAATGTGATTTTCAGTTTCATTTTTCTAAGTAATTAGATTTTTGTTGGCAGTTCTTACTGCAGTAAACTCGTTTTTAGGCCAGAAATAAACTATTTACAACATTTGAAGAAAATCGTCGGAGCCGTTTTCGAGATCTTTTTTGCAAGCAAGCAAGCAAGCATACATACATACATACAAGCAAACATTGCTCGTATTAGAGTATAGGATTCATGAACTTCATTGAGTTTGAATAAAATGAAGTATAGATTATAAATATATATGTATCAATATTTATATTATGTAATGGAAGGTATATATGAAATTGTATTTTAATCTTTATTCTTAATTGTGATATTGTATGCTCACCTCGAGGCTGTGTAGTTAAGTTGGATACGTAAAGTATACAGGGAATGGGATTGGATCTTGTCATTCAGTGGCAGTTGTTGTGACTGTCTTATCATCTTGTGGTATGATAAAGCTATCGCGCTCTATCCGTTGATGCTAGTCAATGGTTGTAAATTCTTAATAGTAACTTTTTAGCTTGGGTTGTAGAAAATCACCTCCCAAGGAGATGATTTTCTCCTTTTGGTTGGGCGAATGTGATGCTGCTGCTAGTATATACATCAATTGACATTGAAAATATAATCTATTTGTTTATTTTTCAAAATTATTATAATTTTATACATTTATTGCGTTTTTCTTTAATAAGACGTTTGCGGATGGAAGATTCAGCTCATCGTGGTTTGCTATCAGTGTACACGCGCTACTTTTTAGATATGCACATCCTGAGTTGTGCTTATCTGTCCTCAAAATGAACTGGCCAATAGTAAGCTCTTATTTCAAGGCTTTTACCATATGGTATTGTGGTCATGTTGAATTGACATGGTGGGGATTTTGCGATTCTCATACTTTTGTCAGTAACATAATTCATTCCATTATCAGACATCGAGCAGCACACCAGGGTCTGTAAGTAGCCCCCTATTCCTCCAACTCAGATGACTAAGTATTTTCTAAATTACTTCTGCTAGGGCCAAGACCATCTGTTATGTCAATCCCATTGCCTGGTAGTACTAATATTTGAAGTACTTTTAGTAAGATATATATTATGCTTTAATATTTTACCAAAGATGTATTAAATAAATATTACTTTACTCTTGTTGAGATGTTTTAATTTACAACACTTTGCCCTGCCATCCTGGCGCACGACAGTTTGTTGTCAGTTGCTAGGCAGGGCCGATTTACCGAATAGGCACGGTAGGCACGTGCCTAGGGCGCGAGGCAATTGGCTTTTTTGGGGGGCGCCAAAAATTTGGAAAAAAAGTTGGTGGTTGTTTTCATGCGATTGCGGTAAACTTCTGATAATCCCTCGCGGCCGTGTAGACATCGTAATCGTCTCCCGCGTTTGCGGCGAGATTCTTACTATTTTCAGCGGTCAGGTCGTTTAGACATAATTATCGTCTTCCATGATCGAAGCGATATATGAGCATATCCCGCGGTCGTGAGGAGATTATCATCGTCTACCGCGAATGAGGCAAAATTCTGATCTTTTCCCGCGGTCGTAAGGACATTATCTTCGTCTTGCGCGATCGCGGTCAAATTCTGACCACCCCTCGCGGCCGTGAAGACATCATTATATCGTCCCCCGCGGTCGTGTGAACATATTAATCGCCTCCCACGATTGTGACAAAATGGTTATCATCTCCCTTGGTCTTGTGGAGATCATCATCCTCTTCCGCAAATTAGGCAAAGTACTGAACTTTTCCCGCAGTCATGTGGCCATTATCATCGTCTTCCGCGATCGTGGCATAATTCCGATCGTCCCTCGCGGCCGTGTAAATCATTATTGTATCTCCCGCGGTCCTGTAGACATCGTAACCGTCTCCCGCGGTCGTGTATACATGGTAATCGTCTCCCGCGATTGCAGCAAAATGTTAATCATGTTCCGCAGTTGTGTGGAGATCATCATCGTCTTCCACGATCGCGGTAAAATTCTTGCTGTTTCGCGCGGTCGTGTGGACATTATCATCGTCTTCCGTGAATCGTGGCAATATTCTGAATATCTCGCGGCCGAGTGTAGACATATTATAGTCTCCCGAGGTCACTGCTGTCATGCGCGATCACGGTAATTTGAAAACTCCAGGTAGAAATACAAAATTCACACATAATTCCCGGTTCATAAAATTTCCGCATGATTCCCGGATTTCCCGGTCAGTGGACACCCTTATGTATATATTGCAAAGGGGCGCTACTATTAGTTGTGCCTAGGGCGCTAACAGGGTCAAAAACGGGCCTGTTGCTAGGTACTGAGAAGTACTAGTACTTTTTGTTACTATACTTTATCCATACAGTAAACTCTCGATTATCCGTGGGCGGTTTATCTGCTTTGCGGATTATCCGCAGATGCACGTAGGTAAAAAAAAAAAACGCAATAAAAATTGTAAATCACAAGTACTGAGTAAACTTAATAATGCACAGTACAAAACGTGTACAGTAGTTCAGTATTACTGTACAGTATATCAGTTGAAAAAAGTAAAAATATATACGTCTAATAACACTTGTAATAATATATTTACACTTATACTGTTGACTTACAAGATGGTAAATACATATAAAAGTTGGTAAGTGGTAATCAATTTCGATTGGACTCAGTTTATCAGTCTCCACTGAACATGGTGTGTGCTTGAGCAGTTTTGGGCGCAACCAGCGGCACTGCAGATCTTAGTTTACTTAGAGCGCGAGTGAATCATGTGTCCGGTGAGTAATCTGCATGTGCGTGGTCATTCGCCACCGTTGACTCACCCTCCCCCTTCCCTGCAATACGTGCATCACTACAGCATTAGTCCAGTTTAAATTCACCGATAGTGACATTTAATTCGTGATGCATTAAATGTCATCAATATTATGGATGACATTTATTAAGTTTTCTATTGTATACTCGTAATACACTTTTTTAAAGCACTTGTGTGTTGTTTTTTAGTGCCTTATGGTACGTCTAGAGTGCATGCCGATTCAGATTCACATTTTCGGCAATTGGTTAATCTGAGTCAGATATTTTGTTGTTCGTCACAGTGGAAGCAGGAAATACGCCACCGGTACTGACTCGATTAGCAAAGAAGCAAGTCAGTCGTTGTTATGGAATTGTCTAATGAGGAATAAATGTGTAAAATGATAATGTCTGAAATTTTTGTGAAGTTACAGCTGGTGAAAATGGTGTTCATGATATTATAATTATATATATATCTTTTCCCACAGCTATAAATGATAGAGCTTCTTTCTATGTTGCTTTGAATGAAGCCTGAAACCACCGAAACTTATTATTAAAATTGGAAATCGTATTGTAAGAAACTTGTGTAACCTACACAAACAAAACAATTTTTCGTGGAAAGCTTCAGTAGTAACGCTAAAAGTAAGGATGAAATAATTAAATATCTATATCTATAAAATAGGTACTATGTATGTATGTATGTGTGTATATATGTATATACGTTATGGGCTCCTAAACTGCTCGACAGATTGTAAAAGTTTGGTGCAGATCCGTCAAAAGGGCTCTGCTCCAGAGGGTTTTAAGTGGGCCAATGTCAGACTTTTTTATCTACAATGTTTACAAATAAATATAAGGTGTAATGCACCAAGATGTTTACTTTCACCAACTGTTTTGTAGGTTTGAATAATCACAACATTCTGTATTAGCAATAGTCATGATTTGAAATAGTGCCACAGTGTTTCCACAGAGTGCAGCACAGAAAACTATTTTACTTTTGAATAAGTCCAAATATATTAAACCCCAATCGCAGCACCCCTGTGCACTTAACAACGTTTAAATTCTCCAATGTTAAATATTAAAACTTAAAAACCTTTATCAAAGTATTATAAACAATAAAAGGGATGACTTTTTTAAATTTATGACAACAGCTAATTTGCAACCAAAAGGTGAGTGAGCGTAGCGAACGATCATCAACCTGGAGACGAGTAAGCGTAGCGAACAAGCTAACCTGAAAACAAGTGAGCGCAGCAAACGATTTCCAACCTGAAGGTGAGTGAGCGTAGGGAACGAACTTCAACCAAGACGTGATTGAGCCATGCGAATACTTATGAAGTTAAGCGAGTTCAAAGCCCGCGGGTACAGCTAGTCTATATCTATAAGAGGAACTATGTATGTATATATATATGTATTGTAAGAAAGGGGATTAACCCTGTACCCACGGTGCTCATCTATGCAGACACTCCTGTTTACATTACACTTAGTCGACCAGTTGGTGTGAACAGAGTTGAACAGTAGCATGAGCATCGATTTACAAATTCCTTTCCCAGCTGATGTGAGCTAGGCGATGACCGGTAGGGCTGACTTCCAAGAAACATCGTTAACCTATAAGCCACACACCCTATCGGTAATCAGCCAATGAGAAGGCCTAATGAAGAAGATGGAGGGGTCAGGAGTCTCGGAGCTGGAGTCCCTGAAGCAAACAGCAAGTACAAGGTCACCGCAACACGACATTACTTCATCTTCATCGCATAGTCAGCACCCGCCGTCCATTCAACCCCAACGCCGTGATGCTGCCCATTTCACCGTCCCAGCTGTGCTCGCCGCTATCCTTCTCATATGGCAACCTACTCTATCAGCTGGCGCGAAAATTCCAACGCATATCGTGACCGGAATAATTTAATAAAGTCTCATAAATCGTAACTCTATATCATTCTGTCGCACCTTCGTTTTACCAAATTAATTATCGAACTAAATTAACCCAATCGATCCCTAAATCTCATCATACATCCCGTCCCCATGATTGAAACAGCTTACATCAAACAAAACTTCAAAACTGTAAAATCAAACAAACTTAAATGATAGAAGAGTAATTATGCACATTTTATTAGTCTGGATAGTAATATTAACAATCTTACTCATTATTTCAGCATATTTCATCCACATACTCAGGGGTGTCCACAGGGGGGTTTGATGTCGCAAAATGCGACATCAGAAATTTATTTGGGGGGGATTTTATGATTTTGGGGGGGATTCAAGCCAGTGGTTGGTTAAAAGCACATAAAAGATTAATCAGATAATTTTTACGACCTCCTTAATTTATTACTGGGGTAATTATGCAATCAACATCCCGTTTGACATTTTATCTTGATTAATAAATCATTTTATAATTGCTATAAAATATATAGATACTTTTATGTGGATTTCCACTTTCTGACTCGTATCATGTTTGACAGTGAGAACAACTCCATGCCAACTGCTGTCAAAGGATTGTGGTTGGCTTATTAAATTGTATCTGCAATTTGAGTTTGTTTTTACCTTTCATTATGAACTCATTCTCAAATAGTCTCATTGCCTTGAGGACCTATTGATGGTTTTTTAGGTTTGTTTATTATAATATATAACTTGATTCATAAAAAACCAGTATTATGATAATGATAATCATTTTGCTTTTTTTACAACATGAACAACAACATGAAAGCTTGTGATAATATTTTCGCTCTCCCAAATAATTATGCCTGGGTCATTTATTCATTGGAAGAAATTGACATACAGTACTGTGACAATATTTAATTAAGGCTTTTGATAGGCTATGTGTTTACGTTAACTTCAAGAATCGAAACACATGATTCTGGATTAATTAAATTGTATTTTTTATTGTCTTTTCTTGAATCTAGAAAGAGCTTCAAACAAATTTTACTAGTCTTAGAATAGATATATAATTATTTTTTACGCCACACTACTCTATTTTGACGAACTTCCCATGCAAGGATTTAGTCCAGAAAACAGCTGTTTGTCGCCAGCTTAATCAAATGGGGTTTCATACAGTACTACTGTACTGTAATGAGTTTTGCCGGACACCAATCAGCTGATTATACTGTATTTGAGTGACAATGAGTGGTTATAACAAAAACATAACCTCTCTTAGAGGTTATGACTAGTGATTTGTAGTCCTTTAATTGGTGGTAATATATAAGGATTTGAACTGATTTAGTAGTATGGCGTAAACTATTGTACGTCACTCGTCCAAAATGTGTTGGCCGGACTCGTATAAAAAAACCACTACTCGACTTCGTCTCGCACGGGATTCAGGACTAGTAACGTAATATACTATTTTACCACACTATGATGTTTTTAACTGTTTTACATATAGATACATTAATTGGTGGCTGAAAGTTACGTTTTGCAGGCCATGCCAGCTGTCATCGTCATTCGGGGATCGTGCAGGTTTTTACATCCCTAGGGCCGCAAAATCAGCTGCCCGCTTACTTTCTTAAAACATGAATGCATATTAAATACACAATCAGTATCCATAGCATTGCAATAGAGTTGTTTTATTGTCACCGCTGCCTAGCAACTATTTATTATTATTTTTGCTGATTCCTCAAATTATTTATCCACATGACCTTAAAGTTGTAGTTGTGTTGATTATATCAGTGTGCAGTGCATTATCATTGAGGTGAATTAGTGGTAATAGGGTATAGTGTGGTGAATAATAGCATTCGTACCACGGACTGAAATGGTTTTGCAGTTCTCGATCGTTTTAAGTCCTCGACTTCGTATCGAACTTAAAAACTATCTCGAACCATCAAAACCTCATTTTTGGCCCTAGGCACGAAATATACTATTAAGTTTAGGCCTAGTAATATTTTTGAGACTGAAAATTTTACACTTATTTAAAAAGGACCAAACTCAGAAGTGGATTAAAGGGCAATTTAGAAAATATCTCAAACTTTTTGACCTAACTTTAAGTACTTTCTCCCCTACAATTTAATATGGTAAAAGAATTGTTTATGTAAAAACCCTGATCCCAAAAAAGTGGTTTTCGAAGTGTTGTGTTTGTCTGTCTGTATGTGTGTATGTGTGTATGTATGGTACAGAGCTACAGACCACGCCTATGGTCCGAGTCAGATTTTGATGAAATTTGGTATTTTAGGTACCTACCAATCCATGGTCTCTCCAGATGTTTTTTTTTCATTTTGGATTTTTAATAGTGATATTCCATAAAACCCTATAAAATAAAGGATGAATAAAATTTTCTCAGAATTGGCCCGAACGATTTTGATTAAAAATTAACATGTTATACTTTTTGACTATGACAAAAATTGTATAAACCCTCTAGATGCCGTATAAATTATGGTTCAAAAGTTATTGCAACTTTTGTGATTTTCCCTTTTAAAACCTATTAATTCATGAAAAATCGAATAAAAAAAAAACTACATGGCCAATTTTGATTCAAATTGTGTGCATGTAAAAAATCCAACTCATTTAAATTAAAACTAAACTAAAAAATAGTTTGCTACTAGAGTTTTAAATCAAAATTGTCCATTTAAATTGGGTTAAAGTTTGATTCAAATGCTTAAATTCCCATAAATTTAAAGAAGTGTCGGGGGCACCCCTTCCCTCCCCGCATTATAAACATAACTATGGGTTAGCCCCCAGACCTTCCGGCATGGGTTAAACAACGAATTTGGGGGGGATTCTGCGACGTGAGCTTTGGGGGGGATGGGCACCCCTGCACATACTCAATATTAAAATGAATCTAATCACAAAACCTCAAACCCCTCAAAAAGACTATTAATATAACAAAGTGTTACACAGAATAAATCATTTATAATCTCAACATCAAAAAATAATTTATAATAATAATTAAAAAAATAAAAACATCTTAACAAACAGCTAATATTTAATTAGTTCAAAACTAATGAGACAATCAATTAACTTAAGGAGACTCGATGGGGCGAAAGAAGACGTGAGCGACTATGAGCTATACACCACCAGCTCATTCTACCGCGTCGCTGGAAGGGTCGTGAAACAAGCAAATGCGCCGATCCTCAAGATCGCGTCGCGTCGGAGGAAGGGGGGAAGAAGAGTCGGAACGCACATCAAGATATCCGTTCGATTCCCACCTTCGCGATTGATGTTTCCGCGTATCTCCTTAAGTTGTTTTTTTTCTTTTTTATTGTCAACCGGTGGTAGGTTGACGTTTTAACCAGGGGGGTGTAAGAAAGGGGATTAACCCCGTACCCATGGTGCTCATCTATGCAGACACTCTGTTCACATTACACTTAGTCGACCAGTTGGTGTGAACAGAGTTGAACAGTAGCATGAGCATCGATTTACAAATTCCTTTCCCAGCTGATGTGAGCTAGGCGATGACCGGTAGGGCTGACTTCAGGGTGTATAAGTAGATATAATAGGACAAAGATACCTCACTTTCGGCGTTTTGAGAAAAATGAGTGGCTCATTTTTTTGGCCACTTTTTTAAAGACCCAGCTCTCGACCTATTCACCCCTATATCAATTTTCTACTTTTTTAATACTGAAAAACACGTCTGGAATATGGCTCATTTTTTTGGCCACTTTTTTAAAGACCGACTATATTTAGCTCTCGTCCAATACAAGCCTATATGAATGTTCAATACTATTAACATTTCAAATCCACATCCATTCCCATGTATATTTTCAAAATCATGCGAGGTTTGCACGAGAACTTTGCACACTCTATGGCTATGTGTAAACTATGCCCGACTCAAATAAATGACTGTGAGTGTAACCTAATGACCCCAATCAAAACCAATTGTCAACATTCTCTGCCTGTCTGGCGCCAGTCTGTCTGGGGCAGGTTTAGACAATTACCAAATATGTTTGATTGATTGACCTCAATTATTCAATTGTTCAATTTCAGTTTGTTCAAATGCCATTGTTAAGTTCTAAATTAATTTAGACAATTTTGTGGTATAAAAGGGGGGGGGGGATTCTATGGTATCATCACTCACTCTTCCACCTGGATCTTCTTGTTTTGGTAAGTCTTTGACATCTAAGCTAGACTGTTGTAATATGTTGTCGCGTGTTGGGTCATGGGATCAATTGGTCGCGTAATTGATGTTTGTACTCATACTCTGTATTTCTTTTAACTTAGGAGTGTAGCTAATTTTCTGAGTCCATTTTTAAAAACTTAGCCGAATTCAGTCACTAAGGAACTTGTAAAAAATGTATATATGTCTATTTTTTTTAAACTTAGAGTAGTTTTAACAGTCACTAAGGGACTTAAAATGTATATAAGTTTATTTTTTAAACTTAGAGTATATTTTAATATGTACTAAGGGACTTAAAATGTATACAAGTCAATTTTTAAAAACTTAGCTGAATTTCACTCACTGGGGGACTTTGAGTTAAAACTTTGTACATGTCCAATTAAAAAAACTTGGCTGGATTTTACACACTGGGGGACTTTGAGTTAAAACTTTATACATCTCCAATTAAAAAAACTTAGCTGGATTTTACTCACTGGGGGACTTAGAGTTAAAACTTTGTACATGTCCAATTAAAAAAACTTGGCTGGATTTTACTCACTGGGGGACTTTGAGTTAAAATGTAGGCCTATACAAGTCAATTTTTAAAAACTTAGTCGAATTTCAATCACTGGGGGAGTTTGAGTCAAAAGTGTGTACAAGTTATTTTTTAAAAACTTAGCTGAATTTCACTCGCTGGGGGACTTTGAGTTAAAACTTTATACATGTCCAATTAAAAAAACTTAGCTGAAATTCAATCTCTATAGAATTTTTTCAAGTTCCTTTTAACATAGGTAACACTCACTCTGCATAAATGTATACTCAGCATTCTGCTAAAAAGTATTTTTTATTTAAGATTTAGAATTTAGTTTTGATTTAGAAAATAACAATTGCCAAATATTATTGTATAAAATTAATTGTTTTGAAAATTAAAATTTACAATTATGATTTAAATTATTATTTTTTATTAATTGAAATTGTCTAAAATGTAATTTCCACCAATTCTTTTTTAGTTACATGTCAACTGTGTGCTGCTTCTCTATATAAAAAAGTAACTTATTTTGTTATTACTATTTTTCAGTGAGTCAAAAATATATACAAGTTCGTTTTTAAAAACTTAGCCGAATTTCACTCATCGGGGGACTTTGAGTCAAAAGTTTATACACGTTATTTTTTAAAAACTTAGCCGAATTTGAATCATTGGGGGAGTTTGAGTCAAAAGTGTGTACAAGTTATTTTTTAAAAACTTAGCCGAATCTCAATCACTGGGGAGTTTGAGTCAAAAGTGTGAACAAGTTATTTTTTAAACACTTGGCCAAATTTAGACACCGAGGGACTTTGAGTCAAAAGTGTGTACAAGTTCTTTTTTAAAAACTTCGCTGAAATTCAATATCTATATAATTTTTTCATAGGTAGTCTTCTCTATATAACTAACACTAACTCTGTATAAATGTAGACTCAGCATTCTGCTTAAAAGAGTTTTTATTTAAGATTTAGGATTTTGTTTTGTAATGCATCAAATGAAGGTATGTAAACTGTGTGATTTAATCTGTGATAGTAACATAGCTCTAAAATCTCATATATTACAAACTCATAAGACTTTTAATTTCTGTAAAAGAAATGTTGTTGGTCATTTTAAAAGACACGTAAATTCTTGTAACAAATGTCCATATACAATGATTAAATTTGTCGGTGAATCGATTAAAACTGAACTTAAAAGTACTCTTCAGTTTTGTCCTCTACCGATAAAATGGACTTTAGTAAGGAGAATCAAATTTATAAAATATTCAACGGATCAAAACGGAAAATTAGTTAATGAGAAAGAATGTATTGCAGACTGGGACGGGTGGCGTCGTCCTATAATCCAGCTACTAGGAGGTCACGGATTGTGGATATTTATAGGTATGCACTGTGGATGGGATACTCCCTGGTGTGGATTAACGTCCGCACTAGTGAGTATCACGACTATCCGCAGTACTATCCTGATAATTAGACCAATTCGTATATACCAAGGAAAAAATGTGGTTCGGATTCCACTATAAACTGTAGGTCCCTTAGTTGCCATTAGCTGTTTGGGCTATTAATTAACAGCTGTGTCTAAGGAATGTCGGCCTTAGTCACTAACAAGACTACAAGATCGCGCCACTCATCCTACACTCATCTCCATTCATACTTGGCTTAAAATACCTACATTGTATGGTCGCCATTTCATAAGAAAGTATTAAAGATTTTAGAAGCCTTACTATCCTTACCATTGAGAAAAGAGATTTAAAACCTCAAATTGAAAATGCTCTTTTAAAGATTGACACTTCCATGCACAAATACCAATCCCAAGGTAGTGGATGGATATATGACTATACTAAATATTGGCAGTTACATATTTACAAGTATAAGCCCCTAACTCCAAAGTCATACATTCCCACACCAAAAAGTATTCAATCAAAACATACAGTTTTAAATATAAAGAATGTTGATAATAAATTCTTCCTTTGGTCAATTTGAGCAGCTTTACATCCAAGGAATGCTAAAAATTCTGAAAGGGTATAGAAATATGCACCCTATGAAAATCAGTTAAATATGACAAACATAAAGTATCCTGTTAAAATATCTGATATAGATAAATTTGAAAGTCAAAATAATATAAGTGTTAATGTATTTGGAGCTGAAGACCGAAAATTTATATATCCATTAAGAAGAACCAAACTGAATAGTAATACTCATATAGATCTATTATTATTACAACCACTGAGCTAAAATTATAACTGGAGGTAGCACTGCCGTGGCAGAAGTCTGTCAAAAGCGTGTCGCTGATTTTGTTAGGTTGGTATAGCAGCGAGTTTTCTTGTCATAGCAATAACTTGGCTTCTATAACTAGGTTGCATAGCAGTGAGTATTTTTATCCAATCACATGGCTTCCTTATAACTCACACCTCACGCAAACATGGCGGCTGGCGACACGCATCTTTGACATTCAGTGCTACCTCCAGTTAGAATTATAGCTCAGTGATTACAACAAGGTCGTAAATCACATTACTGTTTAATTTGTGATTTTGATAGGTTAATGCTACGGTCTACAAAACAAGACCACAAGAAGTATTTTTGCAAGTTGTGTTTGCAACATTTTTACACTAATGATAAATTAGAACGTCATATAACATATTGTAAAAACTTTGATGCCCAACGAGTGGAAATGTCTAAACAAGATACATTACAATTTAAAAATTATAAATATCAACTTAAAGCCCCATTTGTAATTTATGCAGATTTTGTATGTTTTATAAACTCTAACAACCATACTCCATCTGGATTTGCATTTGTTGTAGTGAGAGATTCTAAGATTATTTCTGAAGAGTTATATAGAGGTGCAAATGTTATGGATGTGTTTTTCGAAAGATTATTTGAGACTTATGATTTTATTAAAAGTCAAATGGCGATATATATTACCCTTGTAATGACTCCTGAGCAAGAGGCATCTTTCCAAAACTCAACACATTGTCATATTTGCGAAAAGCCTCTATATTTTGATAGGGTACGAGAACATTGTCATTCAAATGGCCAATACCGTGGAGCTGCCCACAATGATTGTAATTTAAACTATAAAGTAACAAAGAAAATACCAGTATTCTTCCATAACTTGAAAAATTACGATGGACATTTAATAATGCAACACTTGGGAAAATATAATCGTAAATTAAATTGCATAGCCAAAAGATATGGAAAAGTACATTTCATTCTCTGTTGATGATTTAGTATTTTTAGATTCCTGTAACTTTCTATCCCTTCCATTATACAAATTAGCTTCCAATTTAAATACATTTAGATTTATAGACAATCCACTACTACAACGCAAAGGCGTATTTCCCTATGAATATATGACAGGACCAGATAAGTTTGCAGAGTCTCTACCCCCAATTGAAACATTTTACAGTACTTTAACTAAAGAACATATCTCTCCCATCGAATATGAACATGCAAAACATGTCTGGACCCATTTTAATATACATAATTTACAAGAATATCATGATTTATATCTTAAAACAGATGTATTGCTACTGGCTGATGTGTTTAAGACATTAGAGACCTGTGTTTAAAGGATTACAAACTTGACCCCGTACATATGTATTCACTCCCTGGATTAACATGGGAGGCCTGTCTTAGAATGACTGGTATAAAATTACAATTATTTCAAGATATTGACATGCATTTGTTCATAGAAAGTGCAATCAGAGGAGGAGTCAGTATGATTTCCACACGTTATGCTAAAGCCAATAATAAATATATTCCATTTCCATTCCATTTCCATTCCATTTCGTTTTGTCATGAGAGCCGAAGCCCCCTGACTGCATACCCGGTACCTATCCTTTAGGACATACCCGGGCCCCATGATGTAGGCCGAAGCTTACGCATTAACCTTTAGCACATCATGGGTGGATGACTTAAGGTCATCAGGCTCGCCGGCTGCCGAAGCAGACCCTTCGGAAGGAGGGTTGCCCCTCAATCCTAACCAGGGATTCCGGCTGCTTGTTTAAGCGTCACTCCACCTGGGTTCCACTAGGTCGAGACCTAGAGGTCCATGGTAGAGCGCCCCGACGCATTTAGTGCAAGCAACACTCGGGACCTATCTAATCCCTGACAGGCAGAACCCGCCATCAATAGCCAGGAGGAAGGGGACCGTCAGCACGCTGACGGGGGAACCCCAACCTCCCATTTACACCGCTGCCCGATCGAGGCCTTACCCATTGCTGGGAAACCAGAGATAACCAGAGCGATAGATCCCCAGATACCCCTGGCGGGCTCGGACCCAGCACCCGATCTACTTCGTTTGCCCGTCAGACCCAACATCACTGCCAGGCCATCAGGGTTTCCCAAAAGGAGGCAGGTATAGAAGTGGGACCCACCCGGATGAACCTATCCACCAGAGGTGGCGACACCCTTGACTCAATTGAGGTTCCGGGAAGAACCCCCCACACTCAAGATAACCATACCGTCCGTGCTCAGAGACAGGGATTGGTTTGCATAAGTACCTACAAACCGTTGCCCTCACACTGCGGAAAGTTACGTTGCCCTTGAGTGTCCCCGTGAGCTGCGGGTACTTGCCCGTTTTCACCTCCAGGAAAGGTTACTTCCAAAGTCGAGGATTTGCCCACTGAATGCTGGTCGCACACAACAAATAATATATATATGGGCAAATAATATATGGGGAAATAATAAATATATGGGCAAACATTATGATCCCAATCAAGAAAGTGTGTATTTAATATATTTAGATTGTAACTCACTATACTCCACAGCTATGTGTGAGCCACTACCCGTGGATGGATTTCGTTGGACGAATGAGATAGACTACAAAAACAATCAAAATGATGAGTTTGGATATATTTTAGAAGTTGATTTAAAATATGATAAAAGCTTACATGATTTACATAATGACTATCCATTAGCACCTGAGAAAATGAATGGCAAATTAATACCTAATTTAAATGACAAAACTAAATATATTTTACATTATAAAGCATTACAAAAATATTAGGAATTGGGTTTGGTTGCTACAAAATATCATAGAATTTTAAAATTTAGACAATCAAAATGGCTTGCACCCTATATTAATTTTAATATTGAAAAACGCAAATGTGCTAAAAATGATTTTGAAAAAGACTTTTACAAATTGTTAAATAATAGTCTCTTTGGTCGAACAATTATGAACCAACGCAAGTTTCGTGATATATATCTCAAGGATGAGTCACTATTAACAAAATATGTCAATAATCCAAGGTTTGACTGTAGCAAAAAGTTCGATAACAATTTACATGCTATATATCCTTATATATAATACGTGAAGGCGATTTCTACAAAACACTACTCCTCCGTTAATAATGGACGGATTTTTACAAACGATGCGTCAAAATAAAGTATTTTTTGTGTAGACGCCCTCTTTCAGCAATTCCTGTAATAAAAATCCTCGGGCTTTGCCCCACAGGCCATAAAAGTTGGATTTTCTCCCATAAGATTAACATGGGGGAATTTAAATATTTAATTGGAAAATTTGTCCCCACTAATTTGAAAGAACGGCTGGGCGTAGACACTTGGTAGTGGTGTTCAAAGAAAGGTCTTGGTCTGTACATGAGTTATCAAAAGAAAAACTACGCAAAATCCTTTAGGGCTCTGCCCCAGAAGCCTTTAAAGATCCTTCCACAGAGTTGTTTACATTTTGGCCATGTGAATAATACTTATTAATAAAACAGCTGTTCATTTTTAAATTGTATTTCACATTATTTATTGGGAGTTACTGAATTGTACCAAATAAGTATTTGCAATGTTATTTTCTAATTTTAAAATTAATTTTCCTCTTCATCATGTCATGTTTTGCAATATAACGTTCCATTACGAAATCAGTCGAAAATCCTTTTTTCATAATGATGTATTTGCGAAGGTCCCCATTTTAATTCAAAATTATCCTAGCTAATCACAGCAATTCTTAAATTATTTCTTATTGAACTTTCATATATCTATTGTACGGGTTGGTGTCTGCCTTTTTAACCACTTTTGCCTACATTTTATCATATTATTCTACACATATCAAATATTTATGTAGAAATATCTGCTCTTATCGTGTCTAATAAAATCCAAACATGCCCTAAAATCACCTTGCCTAAAATGGTACCCATCTTGACAAATTATTTGCACCTGCCTATATTACGGACTTTGGCGCACTGGTTTGGTAACATTATTGAAAATAACACGACATTTTGGCTGTAAAATATAGCACAAAGAGAAAATACTATTTAAGCAGCTACTGTCATGACAGAAAGGTCATATTCCTTTTAAACTAGATCACATAATCCTTTATAAGATACGTTGATTACCAATATGTAAACGTCAATATATACGTAATAGCCAATTTACAGTATTTTTGCTTTTTCGAAATGTCCCATTGCTATGTCATTTGCATTATTTGTTGCCAATGAAGCCGCCAAGACCATATAAATGAAGAGGACCCTAACAGTTCAAGAATAAAAGCAAACTTAACTTCAAGTATTCCACTACACCTAACATTTCTTTAAAGAGATTATTTTGACAACTTTATGTTATTGATAAGGCTGAGACAACTAACTGACATCCCCGATCCCCCATGTCAAGGAATTTCAGCTTTAATAGTAACCCCACAATCTATTTCTCTAAACTATGCTTGAGGGTTCATTCATTGGCACAGAAGTACGATATGAACTGACGCGACTTGACGAAGGAAAAATCAAACTTACACTGTAACGGATATACCTTCCTTTGAAGTTAGAATATGTCTTCCCAAAAAATATTTTCTTTTAAAATAAAATCATTATACACTGATGAAATCACAGAAGTGTGTAACTACAAAAGACCCACCAATACGATTTTAATACTATTTAAAGGTTCTTCCAAAGGAAGAGATATCATATAACATACTAATAATAACTCCGATGAGCTCGATGACGTACGGTATGGGATATATTTTAATCTTTGAATGATCAACCAAATTTGGCAACTAACGCAATTAAAATCATTATTGTTTTTACACTTATTTCCCTTTAAACAATGCTAAATGCTCAAAATATGTATATTTCACCCAATTTATCGCTGTTAGATAAATTAACGTAAGCCTTGAATGTAACCGTCGATTTCGACGGGTTTCACCTAGTTTAAATAAATTAGTTGTAAAGTTTAATAAACCTATATATTTGGGAATGACCATTTTGGATATTAGTAAAGTAATAATGTATGATGTCCACTATAATTATATGTCAAAATTTAAGAACAAAAGATTTCTTATGACAGATACAGATTCTTTAATGTATTCTATAGTTACAGAGGACTTTTACAAGGAAATAGAATGTGACTTGCACTATTTTGATACCTCTGGATATAGTAAAGACCATTTCTTATACTCTGATGAAAATAAAAAAGTTACTGGCAAGTTTAAAGACAAATTAGATGGTCATATTATGTATGAATATTGTGGTTTAAGACCAAAGTTATATTCTTATATTCCTAAAAAATGGTTATATGAAGAAGACAAGCAAGCTTTAGAGGTCAAAAAAGCTAAGGGAGCTGATAATGCCTTTGTTAAACATCTCCTCAGACATCAACATTATTTGAACTGTCTTATAACTGGACAAAATTACTATGAGAATGTGACAAGAATTAAATCTACAAATCATCATCTTCAAACCTTGACCATGAACAAGAAAGTACTATCCTTTGACGATGACAAGAGGTTTATTCTGGAAGATGGCATCAATACTCTTGCGCTTGGTCATTATAAATTGATCAAACATAAATCTATATTTGCCATTATTCTTTGACCTTTCTTTGTCTATTACGAAAAAGCCATATTTAGTTTTATCCCAACATTGATGACAGAGATTTTTAAATTGTTCAAATGAAAAGTCATTACCAACATGATTGTGATATACATGTTTTAAATTTAAGTCATCTTGTTTGAATAATATTAGGAAACTAGAGAACCTGTGCGGCTCAATGAACCGCATAGTATGAAACATAACGCCGAGGAAAACATTATGCTTAAATATTTGAGTAAGTTAATTCTAGTTACATCTTAGAGTTGTTTAAACACTTGTTAGAAACTAATTTTAAATATCTCTATTTGCGTCGTCAAGGTTCACCTACATTATAGTATTAGCAAAACGGGAGTGCCGATGGAGACCAGGTAGTTTCACTCACACACACGCAGGCCTCACACTTACAAGCGCAGGGGATTAGGACCGTCCGTATTTCCGCCTCTCCAAATATTCTATTGTTCTTAACCAATAAAAATAAAAATATTGTTATTTGTAATTTTATTTTGATATGTTTATTATTTTTGAATTCCTCGCATTATAACATGAAAAATCATACCAAATAACGTATAGATAACTGTATATTTACCATTCATAGGGCCTATTATTAAATCACTTTTAATAAAAACTTGATAACGTCCTTAATCTACAAGCATTCCAGGTATAAAAACTCAAACTTCGTGTAAATTTAAAAAAATTTAATTTTTTATTCATTAAAATATACACTAAAAAAATTTACAAATAAAATTTACTTATAATATTTACATAGCATGTTTTATTTTCAAATACATAACTAATACCAGAATGTCATGAAATAAATATTTCTAACTATATCGAAAGTTACAAAAGATATTTTACACTTTTTTGAAAGACAAATAAACAGAATAAATTAAAATGAGTCATAGGAAAGATATTATTAAATTGTTTAAACAATATTGGATGCCCGATAAAAACTACTGAACAAAACAAATGATATAACTATGGATTATTAATAATTTTCAAATAGAAATAATATTATATTTACATAATTTACAGTAAAATGCATTATTAACTATCATAAAATCAATGTTTTAGACTACAACCGGCGTTAAAAGCACGTGTAACACAAATAACAATAAATAAACAGGACAAATTTTAGTCAACAAAAATAAGAGTAAAATATATCCACATTAAACGTGAACTAAGATTCGTCCAATGCCCGAAAATAATTTAACAGAATTGAATTAAATTAATGCTATTTTTATGGTTCATGATTTAACAACAATTTAACAATGTTATTTATTTACATAATTTAAATTAAAATACATAAAATACTAACCGTCATCAAATAAATGTGTCATACTACATCGGTCGTTAATAGGACGTGTAACACTTAAAAAAAATTAATAAATAGGACAAATGAATTAACAACAACAATGATCAATATAAATAAGATTAAAACGTGTGAAGAAATTAAATGAAAATTTGTCCAAAAAATACAGATTTAAGTATTTCAAACCAACGTCGATGTCAGAAAATGAATATTATAATTTAGAAAAAATTAATATTCACATATTGTCAAACTATATACATTATGAGTTATCTTATACAGGAAAACTTACAGTGGAGTGACGCCCAAATCGTCTTCTTCACTATCACTGTCTTCGTCACTGTCCTCATCACTTTCTCCAGGAATTAAGTTTATAAGAAACTGCTGCACACAATTTTGGTCAAGTCTTTCCTTCTTCCAATCTTCGTCCAATACACCTTCGACATGGTCCACATACTTTTTCCACATTCCTGGTGTCACGGTGCTCGTGGCTTCGTAGAATAATTCCTGAACATCTTGTATTTTGAAAGAAGTATTTCTATCCCTGACAATTCTTTTTAGATGTGCCCATACCATCTCAATAGGATTATATTGACAGTGATATGGGGGGAGACGTATAACTTGAAATCCCATTTCAGCAGCCTTGTCGTCAATCACGTAGGTAGGCACTGGAGGCTTGTTGAGACGTACAAGCTGGTACAGTTCAGGCCGTTTCAAGTCTTTTGCGAAGGGAATTCCTCGCTTTTCCAGCCACTCTATCATCACAGCTTTCGTCGACGATGAAGTCGGCGTCTTCTCCTTTATTCTCGAGTGATACGACGCATTGTCCATCACTATTGTAGCACCACGAGGAAGAACTGGAATTGAGGTGCTAAAAAACCACTTTTCAAACACAGTACTGTTCATATCCTCGTGATAATCACCTGTCTTCTTTGATTGAAATAGTAGAGGCGGTGCTTTAATCCATCCACTGGAACCTCCTGCATGACAAACAATCAGGCGTTTACCTTTGCCCAAGGGGGAAGCAAGGGTGCATTTCACTGAGTCGTCCGTCCAACCTTTATCTTTGCTTTCATTCTGATTCACCCACGTTTCGTCCAGGAAATATGTTTTTGAAAGGTCCACACTTTTCATTTTGCGTAGGAAACGACACCTCAACAAAACGATTGATGGTTTTTCGATCAAAATCTTCCTTTTTTCAAACTTTTTATATCTAAAACCAAGTTGCTTTAAAAGAGTTCGCAGCGAGCCGTAACTTCCATGAAATAAGTCGGCGTTCTTTAAGGACTGTATTAACCTCGACAAAGTCGGTACTTCTTTTTTATCTTAATATGCCATAATGTGACGACGCACTGCTGCCATGTCAAACTCATCCAAACCCGTCACTCTTCTTTTTTTCATATGTGATCCTTTTCTTGGAGTACGCAGAACAACGTTGGTAGAAATGGGGAGTTGATCTGGAATTTGGTCCTCCACAACATCCATTCCATCATCCGTTAAATCTAAATTATCAGCTGCAGCAGTTTTCGTAACCTCACGCACTAGTGCTTTAATATTTCCAACAGTTTTCAATGAAATGCCGCATACGTCTGCAGTTCGTTGCAACACCTTTTTAACGTCAAGTAACGGTCCTTTGTTTATTTTCTCACTTTCAAAATAATTAATAACTCTCGATATGATTGTCCTTGCCTGCGAATGAATCACTTGGCGTTTTTTCGCAGAAGACATATTTTCTAAGCATACACACTAAACGCATACAACTATAATTAGTAAAAAAAACACATATATGCAAATGAAAAACGGGCTGCTGAAACCGATTGACCGCACTCACATTGCTGCACACTCCGAATACCAAGTTGCTATTGATATGACAACACTCGAACAACCCGTTAGCTTAAACGCAAAATTCTCTGACTCACACTTATGAATCATATTAGCCAGTACTTTGCTATTGACACTAGGTCAGTTACTCATAGGGGTCAAAGGAAGCGTGGACCTAATCCCTTGCGCCTGCGAGTGTGGGGGTGCGTGTTTGTCACGGCACTTGACCCGGCTTCCATCGGTGCTTGTGGTTTGCTAACATAAAAACCAAATTAATTTTGTAATATAATTTGTTACATTAAAATAATAATAATGGTTTATTACAACCCTTAAAGTCGACCGATTAACATGGGACAAACACACAATTGTTTGTATTATGATAACAAACAATACAGTATCAAGTATTTTGGTAAATAATAATTATTTATTAAATTTCGGCTATTAAGTAGAGTATTCGGTGAGGCGTAGCTAATGGGATTTAAAGGCCGGGCCACCCCAACTATTCATCGGCCAACCCTGTCCCTTGCGCCCGTGAGTGTGGGGGTGCGTGCGTGTGAAGGGACTTGACCTGGTCTCCATCGGCACTCCCGTTTTGCTATTACTATATTTCTGCTCTCAGTTTTAACTGATAACTTCTAATTAATGCTTAACGATCTGCTTCAATTCGAGCTAACATTTTGCAACAAAGTTTTTCCAGCATTGAGAGAGAATTGAAGAAAACTGTTGCCTAGACATCCCCCTAATCAAACGAATTTTCTCCGTAGATAATCCTGAAAAGTGGAGTGATATCAACCATTTAAAGTGCTCAATTTTTTACCCCCAAACTCTGGGTTATCAACTGGAAAGCCATAATCTGCTTTGAATAGGCTAAAGCAGCAACACCATTGATAGTTTGTTAACGTATTTTAACGTGTTGTGTGTTAGTCACAGTATATGCTCCGCATCAGAACTTTCTCATCCACGTTGTTCAGTGGGGTTTCTCTTAATACCTGTCCCAAAGTTTTGAAAGTATGGATTCATTTGTCGAAATAGGTTGGATAACTCTTGTAGCTATAAGATTTGGATAGCAATTTTCATTTTCACTTTTTGAACGGCGTATATTATTTGCCTCTCCTGAATCATAAAAATAAACGACTGTAACTACTCGGTCGTTGAATACATAAACACTATTTCCTTCACTTATGTCTAATATTGCCACTAAAATTCAGTCAAAAAACGTTGTATAAGTTTGTCCAAGGAACTGGCAACATAACCTAGAAGTAAACAATCCATTTGTATTTTTCCTCAATTAAAGTAGAGCGAGTACCTAATACAAAAGTTTACAATAAAAACATAAGGTCCGCCAAGATTTGGTATAGGCCTAATCTTACTACTTGAACTTATCAACTCAAGGCATTATCATGGTTTCTACTAAATGTTTTGAAATATCTCGAACTGTCAGTGTCATAAGAATTTCTTGCCTACATTCATTTGATCTGACATTAGGTAAGTTTATTTTACCACCGTGACAACACTATGTGCTTTGTATATTTTTTGACTTCCAAAGTAAATTGCATAGCAGAACTGGCAAATATTATTCATCTCACCAAGTGAATGTGTATATGGATGTGTGTGTTGGACCAGGCCTCTCTTTTTCTACTCTCCTTATACGCGTAAGATACCTTATTATTAATTGTCTCTTCCTCCCGTTTTCAATATTTCTTCTTTGAACTTCAGGCATTTTCCGTTCATCCAACAAAACTGATTAACTGTTTAACTTGGTCTTAACCTACTGAATATTTTAAACATTAATATTTATTTACTCTCAAAAAGCTAATGAGTTTCTTTTTATAAACAGCTGTTTTTAGCGAATTTCCCATATAGGGAATAAGCTATTACCGTAGTACTCATGGTAAGACCTGGACGCGGGACCGATTTTTTTTTTTCGTTTTGAGGTCCCTAGAGACCAAAAACACCATCCGTTCAAATTCATATATATATATATATATATATATATATATATTTATATGTGAAAAATAGAAAAATAGGGCTACTATATATAAATAAAGATTAAACATTAAAAAACTTAGTACCCAAGTAAAATTATTTATTAAAATATTTACTGACTATAGTTTCGGCTCTAAGGCCATTTTCAAAGTAAACAAAAATCAAAATAAGATATGTAAATAAATAAATAACATATATTATAAAACTTATCTAACTTGTAACAAAATTTTGTCTTCATTGATTAATTTATATACTATATGATGTGTTGTACTTATTTTCATTAATATTTTCTCAATTTTGCTATTGTTTCATATATTGGATTATTCAATTTTGGAATCATTGTATTTAAAATATTTGATTTGTTATTTTTGTAGTTCATATAAATATTAATTTCTTCTTTTACATTCAATTTTTCTCTGTCTTTTTCAATTTCTAATATTGTTAAGTTTTCTTCGATCTTAGTAAACTTATGTTTGGATTTTAGTAAATGATCTGCAAAATTTGATTTCATTGATGTTTTGTTCTTCGATTTGTATGCCTGTATATGTTCGTTGAATCTAACTTTAAAATTTCGATAGGTTTGTCCAATGTAGTAGTTGTCACAGTCAGAACATTTAATTTTGTATATATACCAGATGCATTTTAAATATTTGCTGTATTGTTTGTTATAGGATTGTTGGTTTTATTGTGTATTATTTTAAAAATGTTATTTTTTGTTCTGTAGCTTAATTTTACTGGGGTATGTTTGAATGTTTTCCTGATTGCTTTGTTAAAATTGTTGTTGTATGGGACGCACATGAATTTCTTTTCTTCTTTGTGTTTTGAATTGTTTTCTAAGTTTGATTTTAATTCATTTCTTTTCTTAATTTTCTTCTTGATCATATTATCGATCATTTTGCTTCTATATCCATTTTTTTCAGCTAGATATTTTATAGTGTCGACTTCTTTCTTGTAATTTTCTTTATTTAAAGGAACATTGACTAATCTGTGTATTAATGAATGAAAAGTTGCAATTTTGTGTGTCCATGGATGATTCGAATTTTTTGGAATTATTATGTCTGTAGTTGTGGGTTTTCTGAATATGTTAAAAGAATGTTTGTTGTTTTGGATGGAAATTGTTAGATCTAGGAAATTGATAATAACACATCAATCACATAATACTTTATAAGATAGGTACGTTGATTAACAATATGTAAACGTCAATATATACGTAACAGCCAATTTACAGTATTTTTGCTTTTAGGAAATGTCCCATTGCTATGTCATTTGCATTATTTGTTGCCAATGAAGCCGCAAGGCCGTATGAACTAGGAGGCCCCTGACAGTTCAAGAATAAAATCCAACTTCACTTCAAGTATTCCACTACACCTAACATTCCATAGAGAGATTATATTGACAACTTTATGTTATTGATAAGGCTGAGACAACTAACTGTCATTCCCCATGTTAAGGAATTCCAGCTTCAACAGTAACCCCAAAATAAATTTCTCAAAAGTATGCTAGAGGGTTCATTCATTGGCATAGAAGTACGTTATGAACTGACGCGACGTGGCGAAGGAAAATCAAACTTACACTGTAACGGATATACCTCCCTTTGAAATTAGAATATGTCTTCCCAAAAAATATTTTCTTTTCTAATAAAATCATATTACACTGATGAAATCACGGAAGTGTTTAACTGCAAAAGATCCACCAATACGATTTTAATACTATTTAAAGGTTCTTCTAAAAGAAGTGATACCAGATAACATACTAACAATAACTCCAATGACGTACGGTATGGGGAACATTTTATTCATTGAATGATCAACCATATTTGGCAACTAACGCAACTAATATCATTATTGTTTTTACACTTATTACTCTTTAAACAATGCTAAATGCTCAAAATATGTGTATTTCACCCAATTAATCGCAGTTAGATGAATTAACGTAAGCCTTGAAAGTAACCGTCGATTTCGACGGGTTTCACCTAGTATAATAGATTAGTAAATGTCAAACAAGAATTGGTGTTGAAAAGATCCAAAAATGATTTGAATTGTATATTAACAACCACTAGTGCTCCAGCCAGTGGCACTGCTGATAAGATTCCTAAAATTACACTTAACTCAATTCAATGGGTAATGCCACATGTGATACCATCAGATGGAGAGAAGTTACAATTACAAAAGATGTTATTGCAAAATAAAAATTTACAAATTGCATTTAGAAGTTTAGAGTTGCATGAACTTCCATCATATCCCAATACTACAAGACATACATGGTCAGTAAAGACATCTTCAAGTTTGGAGAAGCCTAGGTATATTATATTTGGTTTCCAAACAGCTAGGGATAATAGTGCAGGAAAAAGAACTGATGAATTTGATCACTGTAAGTTAAAAAATTTCAAAGTATTTCTAAACTCTGAATATTATCCTTATAGTGATTTAAATCTTGACTTTGAAAATGGAGATGTCTCTAAAGCTTATGAGATGTTTATGAGGTTTAGAGTGACTTACTATAATACTATCCCAGATCCTATGATTAGTAGGGCTGAGTTTATGAAGGAAATATCCACTAATTGTAATAGACTGTTCTAGACAGAATGAAACAGTGAAGGAAGGAATTGTTGATATTAAATTAGAGATTGAAACTGCAGAAAATGTACCAGCAAATACATCTGCATATTGTTTGATAATACACGATAAAGTGTTTGAGTACAATCCTTTGTCAAATGAGATAAATAAAATGTAAATAAAAGATGAAAAACATTCAACAAGAATTGGTTGACTCTGCAAATCAAATACGAGAGAAATATAGAGCTTTAAAACGTGGCAAGTTTCTAGAGGCTGAAGAGAGGTTCCAAACATTCCAACCTTTAATAGAGCCATTACAAGAATTACAAAAAATCGCCAAAACAGAGAGGCCTCGAATGGAGATTCTCCCAATGACTCCATCTAGAATACCAATAATACCAAGATTACAACCATTACAACAATCCACCCCACAGAAATTAGATTTTGGTCTTTTAGCATCAGACTATTTAGGAAATTACCTCAGTAAAAGTAGTATGACAGACACTACATATGGTATTAGACGAGAAGCAAATAAATTTTTTATTGGAAATAAGGAAGTTGATATTGCCAATGATGATGTTACAATTGCAAATAAAACCTACAAGGGGACAAAAGGTTTGCGGGAATTGTTAACGTTAAAAGAACCTGAGGATTATACTCAGGCTGATTTGCAAAACTATAAAGAGATTTTGGAAGCTACAAATGGACATTTAAAGAGTTACAAAGATAGTGCACCAATTTCAAGTAATAGACATACTAAATATCTTAATATAATTAAACCTCTATTTAAGTCTGTTGGTGAAGGTTTGAGACAAGTGACTGGTAATAAAATAGACTATATTTATTGGGATGATCCTAATGAGCTTGTCTTGTAGATAGGTTAAGACTTCTTTGGCTAAGTCGCCAAGCTGGTAACTCAGGAGTGGATAATGAAATAGATTCCATTATTGAAGAATTGAGGGAAAGTGGAATTATTTATTAAATAAAAATATGTTTATAGATAAATTTTATTGTTTATATAATCCATATAATAAGCCTGCAGAACCCAGGGCTAGTAATGAACCTACTTTAAATTTACAAGACGATAGTTGGAATTGTTTAAACCGTAAAATTGGTAATGTTAAAGATGGAGAGTTTGTAGATGATGCATCAACTTTGGGGCAGACATTAACTAGAAAAGGTGATGTTTTTTTACAAGGTAAAACTAAATATGAGTTTTTAGAATCCAAGAATAAAAATTGGAATGCTAAAAAACAAAAAAATACTAATGTGGAAAGGGGTGAAAGTTTAGATGATGTGCCTACTTTACAACAGACTTTAATAAGAAAAGATGGTGGTATATTTGTACAAGATAATAATAATTATGAATTTTTAGAATCAGAGAATGGTGTTTGGAATGCTAAGAAACGGAAAATTACTAATGTGGAAAAGGGTGAAAGTTTAGATGATGTGCCCACTTTACAACAGACTTTAATACGAAAAGATGGTAAATTTGTACAAGATGATAATAATTATGAATTTTTAGAATCAGAGAATGGTGTTTGGAATGCTAAGAAACAGAAACTTAGCAATTTGATAGAAGGTACAGATAGTAAGGATGCTGTGTGCTACTCCACTAAAGAATAAGACAGGGTTGGTGGTTACAGAAGCCATTAAAACCATTCTACCAAAGGGGGTTAAAAACATTCAATCTGACAATGGAAAAGATTTTTTTAATCAATATTTTAGCAAACTAATGAAAAAATTAAATATTAATCACTATCACACATTTTCTACAACTAAGGCTGCAATTGTGGAGAGGTTTCAGAGAACTTTAAAGAATTGGTTATATAGGGAATTTAGTGCTCAGGGAAGTTATAAATGGTTGGATTTACTTCCAAAGTTAATTCGAAAATATAATAATAAAGTGCATAGATCTATAGGAATGAAGCCTAACCAAGTGAGTATTAAGAACAGTAAATATGTGCATGAGACTAAGGTAGGTTCTAAAGTAGTGCAAGTTAAAAAGCCAAGATATAAGGTAGGTGATAGTGTGAGGATTTCCAAGTATAAACATGTTTTTAGTAAAGGTTATACTCCGAATTGGACAGGAGAACTATTTACAATAGCAGAAGTTAAGAATACAAAGCCTGTGACTTATATCTTGAAAGATGAAAATGGTAATATAATCAGGGGAGGCTTCTATACAGAGGAGTTGTTAAAGACCAAGTATAAAGACATGTATTTGATAGAAAAGGTAATTAGGAGAAAAGGTGATTTATAGTATGTCAAATGGCTTGGATTCCCAAGAAGCCAGAATTCATGGATTTCCACTAAGGATGTCCAAGGGAGCGCGCCATGAGCCGGGAGCACGCCCGAGATCACGTGCAAACCTCGCACTGTCAAGTTGATGATTTTGAGAATATACATGTGAATGCATGTGGATTTGAAATAGTAATGAAGTTGTACAATGGTATTGAACATTTATATAGGGGTGTAAAGGCCGTGGGCAGGATTTTAAAAAAAGTGGCTAAAAAATGCCCACCATTTCCAGACGTGTTTTTTAGTATTAAAAAAGTAGAAAATTTATATAGGGGTGTATAGGTCGAGAGCTGGGTCTTTAAAAAAGTGGCCAAAAAAATGAGCCACTCATTTTTCTCATTTTTCCCCTATAAAAAGTGCCCTAAAAGTGCCTCTAAAACGCCGAAAGTGAGGTATCTTTGTCCTATTATATCTACTTGTATACTATTTTATTAAAGTGAAATTCCAGGTTTTTTCCAGGTTTTTTCCTGGTTTTTTGAAGTTTTTCCAGGTTTCCGCGTATCTGTTTGGTTCCACTTAAACTATAATCAATTTAAGACTTGCAGGTTAAGTATACAATATACATCAAATTTTTTTCAAAGTCCAGTGAGCTAGGGTTTAAAAAATAACAATCCTTATTATAGTAATAATTTTCATTATCACCATTGCTTAAGGTCACCGGAAACATCGTCTCTCTCGATAGCAGCAAAATCCTGAATATTATCTTCATTTTTTATGAACACATTATCAACGGCGATAAAATCCTGAATATTTCCTGCGGTCGTGTGGTCGCTTCCTACAGTAACGTAAACGTCATCACAGTCTTACGTTATCATAGAAAAATCCTGGACATCTCCCGTGGTATGTATAAATTATTGCCGTCTCTCGCGATCACGGAAACGTAATCATCGTCATCCGCGATTGCGGCAAAATCACGAAAATCTTCCGCGGCCGTGTGGACATCATCATTGACTCCCGCGGTCACGTAAACGTCATCGTCATCGTCCGCGATCACGGCAAAATAGCGAAAATGTTCCGAGGCCGTGTAGACACCATCATTGACTCCCGCGGTCACGTAAACGTCATCGTCGTCGTCTGCGATCGCGGCAAAATCAAGAATATTTCCCGCGGCCGTGTCAACATCATCGTCGTCTCCCGCGGTCACGAGAACGTCATCGTTGTCGTCCGCGATCGCGGCAAAATCATGAACATCTGTGGCCATGTAGACATAATCATCGTCGTCTTTCGCGGGCACGGCAAATCACGAAAATCTTCCGCGGCCATGTAGACATCATCATTGCCTCCCGCAGTCACGGAAACGTCATCGTCGTCGTCGTCCGCGATCTCGGCAAAATCATGAATATTTCCCGCGGCCATGTAAATATCATTGTCGTCTCCCGCGGTCACGGAAACGTCATCGTCATCGTCCGCGATCTCGGTAAAATCATAAATATTTCCCGCGGCAGTGAAAACATCATCGTTGATCTCGCGGTCACGGAAACGTCATCGTCGTCGGCCGCAATCATGGCAAAACCATGAGCATATCACGCGGCCGTGTAGAAATCATAATCGTCGTCTTTCGCGGTCACGGGAAATCACGAAAATCTTCCGCGGCCGTGTAGTCATCATCGTTGCCTCTCGCAGTTATCGAGAAACGTCATCGTCGTCGTCCGCGATCTCGGTAAAATCATGAATATTTCCCGCGGCCTTGTCAACGTCATCGTCATCTCCCGAGGTCACGGAAACGTCATCGTTGTCGTCCGCAATCGCGGCAAATCATGAACATTTCCCGCGGACGTGTAGATAACATTGTCGTATCCTGCGGTCACGAAAACGTCATCGTCGTCTCCCGCGGTCACGAAAACGTCATCGTCGTCGCCCGCAATCGCGGCAAGACGCATTTTACGACTACAATCTTCTACCGGGGCTAAAATAAAAATCCCGGCTTTTTCCAGGTCCCTTCAAATTCAAGGTTATTTCCCGGAGAAACATCGTTAACCTATAAGCCACACACCCTATCGGTAATCAGCCAATAAGAAGGCCTAATGAAGAAGATGGAGGGGTCAGGAGTCACGGAGCTGGAGGACCTGGAGAGGACAATTGAGGGGGAGATCACCACAGGCCACCACAGGGACCAAGAAGATCAGGAGTTTCGGAATGCGTGTATCGGTGCGTGTGCTTCTGGGACAATTAACAGTATGTAATAAGGATAAAATATATAACTAAAGTTTTGTCAAACATACAAGTCATGTAATTTGTCAGTAACTAATTCTTTTAAATTTTCAATTGTTTTTCTTTTCTTGTAAATTTAACGTTGTAAATTAGTTTATCTTATTATTGTTGATTTTTGCCTTTTCAAAGTTTTCTTTTGCTGTTGTATCACTTTTTACTTGGTGTTCTTTTAAATTTAAATTTTTGTTCATTACACGTTGAGTAACACCCTTAAGCAGTCTTATGTCTCATTAACCTAACACGTCTTCACTAAGCTAAGCGAGTGTGAAACATTTTAGGAAACTTAAATTTAAAGTGAAGCATGGGACTCGCAGTGTATATACGTTATGGACTCCAAAACCGCTCAACAGATTGTAATGAAACTTTCAGGCATTATTAACACGTTCGCTGCGGCATACGTAAAACAGGCGCTTGCCAATTGCGGCGCGCCACCGAATCAGCGATCGCATTTGGCATTCATATATTTCAGTTTGACCCCCAAATAAAAGAGGGAGAAAATCCCCAAAACCGCAACAAAAGCATTGCCAGACGGGATTCACGGGAAATTTTACTACCAACCTACACCAAAATAAAGCTCCCATTCTCTCCTGGCGAGCGGTAGGCACGTTGTAAAGATACAACGCCCGTCTGTGCTGATCTTTATTAACGTTGTAAAGATACAACGTTGTAAAGAGATACGCCGCACGTTGTTAATGAACGTGTTAAGCATCTTTCAAGGATGGTTTGTGTGAAGTTTGGTACAGACCCATCAAAGGGGATCTGCCCCAGAGGGTTTTAAGTGGGCCAATGTCAGATTATTTGAACTACAATGTTTACAAATAAATATAATTTAAAAGCAGATGTTTGATTTCACCAACTGTTTTGTAGGTTTGAATATCACAACATTCTGTATTAGTAATGATTTGAAATAGTACCACAATGTTTCTACAGAGTGCAGCACAGAAAACTATTTTACTTTTGAATAAGTCCAAATATATTAAACCCCAATCGCAGCATACCTGTGCACCTCAACAACGTTTAAATTCTTTAATGTTAAATATGTCAACATAAAAACCTTTATCAAAGAGCAATGCCTTAATATTTTTATCTTTTGTTCTATACCCACACAATCGAACATAAATTATTAAGTGAATAATAATCGTGCGTGCTATCTCGGGTATTCCAATGTTTCTAAAATTTGTCATTAACCCACCCACCGCATTACTGTCATTAAAAGAATTAACTCCAATAATACTAATGCGAAACTTAAATCCACCGAACCTGTGCAACGTTACCAGACTGACAATAAAAAAATTACACCAAAATTGATTGAAGCAAAAATTATCAGTGGTAAGTTAAAAGGAGAAATAGTCTTAATCCCAAGAATACTGATGATTTCATCCGAACTACCCTCTGAATTTAAGCAACTACAATTTCCTTTGTGTCTTGCTTTTGCAATCACCATTGTAAGGCACTAGGGCAATCCCTGACTATCGTCGATTTAAATTTAGAAATAGTTATTTGTGCAACTAGTGAGAAAAGTGAGCAATTGACTCACTCGAGAGAAATCCTTACTGGGAATGGTTTCTCGAGTGAGGCAATTGTACTTTGAACTCGAGTTGCACATTATACTTTTCCTACAGTTACCATAAAACAAATAAATTGGTGAAGAAACATAACCTATTTTTACACAGAAGTGAACTTTTAATATAACATTTAATGTGAAGTGACAAATACAACAGTACAACAGCTGACCAGCTGATTTACAGCCAGTGCTGCCAACGTATTTGGCGCGCATACGACGTTGCATGCATGTTACGCGCTCACTATTTCGTGCCTTCACGTTGAAAATCTGGAGTGAGACAAAGTAATTAGAGTGAGACAATGTTAAAATCAGTGAGAGAACATGTACATTGTTAGGTAACTGTAGGAAAAAGCATGTTTTTCACACGGACAGCTGTACATACCTGTTATACACCTAATGAAAAAACAAAAAAAACACTGTTTATCCACTGGCAATTAAGTAAAATGTTCTATTTTTATTTTTGTCCTCCTGTAATAAGTCCAGTTGTGGCATCGTGAAGACGCAACAATCGACAAAAGTCACAAAAGTGGTAAAAGTTAAAGTATGTGATTTTTAGTTATATGTGACTCTATTCTGATGCTGCTATGTATTCATACGAATAAAGTTTATTTGACTTTGACTTTGACTTTGATAGTCGGGAAGCAAATGGTAGTAACTGAGGAAGTCTGAGCCAATGATTGGAACACTGACATCTGCAACTGTGAACTGCCATGCAAAACTACGGCGAAGGCCTTGGGCCAATGTTATAGAAAAGGTTCCGTAAGTCTTGATAGTACTACCGTTGGTGGCACTTAGTTCAAAGTCTTTAGATGTGCGACAGTCTCGTAGAAGACGTTTGGGATAACATGATACGTCAGAGCCGGTGTCGATCAAGAACCGGAGATTCGACTTTTGATCCGAGACAAAGATTCTGCGGCTGGGAGCTTGACAGTCAGCCGCCGCTGTTACTGGCCGTCCTTGGAGTTTCCCATGTAAGAGCAAGGAGAAATACATTTTGACGCATGCTCATCAAATTTAGCATGATACCAGCAGATATGGCTTGTAGATCTGTGCTGATCTTTATTAACGTTTTTTTATGTTTTCTTGTCATGATTGGTCGAATGATTGTGCAGGAGGGATACTTCAAGTGCGTCAATCCTTTGCGTCAGTCTCTCAAAAGCAGCAGTGAGGTCATCATTAGACTGTGTGTGTTCACGAGTTTTTGTAGAATTTACTGATACTTGTTGTGTTCTTGAGAAACTTCGATGACTTTATAGGCTTTTTCTGCAAGTTTATCAAGTGGAAGTTCATTTTGAGCTGTGATAATCGCATGAACGTTAACAGGGAGACGACGTAGCCAGAGTGCTCAAAGGATGATGTCCTGTAGTTGGGCTGGACCGATCAGAGTACTTGATGGCGTAAGAACTGTGATGGTTTGCGATCTACGATATCTTCGTCGCTTATCAACTGGCGAACGCATTCTTCTTCACTAGTAGACAGCCTTTCAATAAGCTTCGAACTAAGTACCACGTAACGATTTGTTGCAGGCGGATGTGTGATGATGTCCTCTACTTCTCCTGCATAACGTGTTTCAAGCTGAGAAATGATGTAGTGGAACCGAGTGTCATCGCTTGTGATGCCTGAGATGGCGAACTGTGAATCTACCTGAGCAAACCATAGACTAGGTCGATCGGCCCAGAATGGTGGAAGCTTTACTGCAACTCGATTAACTGATACATTAATACATTACTGATACAGGGTCGTTGCGTTGCTGAACGTTGGTTGAGAGTTCATTTTGTTGCTCTCGTAGATTCGCCAATTGAACTTCGATTTCTTCTAGCGACATTAGTAATATTGAGGAAGGAATGTCGTACTTCTTGTTGTCGTTGTTCAGGGTCACCAATATATAGCGATGTTTAATCTGAATGAAATAATATCACCACTATATGAACGAATATTTTATAAGTTTTATTTACAAACGAATGAATTAGTGTGTTGAATCATAACATAGTCAAAACTGAAAATGTTTAACAAAAACAATCTAGCAACAGCTGTAACATAATAAATATTAAATTAAGTATAGACCAAAGGCATCACAGATGTGGCTAATTTGACGCCACACACTGTTATCACTAAAGAATAAATGACCATTTATTTTTAAAGAATAAATAACCATTTAAAATAATAGTTGTTAAGCGCAGCAACGCGCGCCGGGTAACTGCTAGTTTTACTATAAAACAAAATTTATTTAATTAAATAGTATGCGTACGAGCAAAATCTGTATCGGAATCTGAAACAAGAATGAAGAATTCATTCCGGTAAGCAGGTGCCTGTGCACGGGCCACTACAGCCACTTCCATTTGAATGCAAGTGCCATTCCTGCCACCAAAATCTGAATCTGAATGGGCGTGCACTCTGGACGTACCGTTAGACCTTTGTTTAACCATTACCAGAAATTTTTCGGCTTATCCGCGAAATTCGATTATCCACGGTATTCACGCCAGTCAATCCCGTGGATAATCGGGACTTAACTGTAGTTATGTTTATATATATTCTGTATTCTACATAAAATTCCAGACAAAGTGGCTATCTTCAAATAGTTGTAGGCCTAGAACTATTATAGCCCATGAACTTGTGAACAAAATGGTATACAACATATAGTTTCTTACATTTAAATAGGCTCTAGGTAGTTATTAATAAAATCCTGCAAATCAATAAAAAACAGCTTGACAGCAAGGCGTCTTTGTTGGGCGCTTAGAGGGTTATATAAATTTCACAGCATTAATCTATATATATAATACCCCCGCCGCAGCAAACCTGTCAACTAAGCGAATTTCCATTTGCCTGAATTGTTTTTCAATATATTTAAATATCATTAGGTTTAACGAGTACCTAGATTTGCTGCTACAAGGAATCTATTTAAGTGTGTTTTTTAGTAAAATTTTAATAGCTTAGTATAAAATAAATAAATTGCTAAGATTGAGCAAAATATATCGATAAACAAGCAAACTTACGATATTCTCCATAAAAATAACATGGGAATTTTAAATTTACAATTTTTTGAATTTTCTCCATTACCAATAACCTTACAAAAACACATTGATATACTAAATTCTTTGTTTTTTTTTTCAGCTCTTTAAAAAGGTCTAGAGAGAAATTGAGAAATTTTGTGTCTTGGAGGTAAAAAATGAGAAAAACCATATTTTACCCCATTAACCCCCCCCCCCCCCCCGGTAAAACCCCGTTACAATGGTTCGATCATGCTGGCCTTACACCTTTAAACCAAATTTCATCAAAATCGGACAAAGATTACTCAAGTTCACGGACGTATATACTTATATATATACAGGGTGTAAATTAAGTCTGGCACACATTTTTTATCTTTTTTTCTATAGTAGATAGAAGAAATCAATTTGCGGGAATGATTAATAACAAATGTAAGGCACTTTTTACAAATTTTGAAAATAAAAATTCCCTTAAGGGCAAGGGGGGGTGGGGGGTAACTAAAAATTTTCAAATGACAACCCCCATCTTGTGACCCCTCATTTTAAAGGTCATTGGAAGACAAATCCAAAGATGTGTCTAAAAAAATCTTTTTTGCACCCTATCCAAGATGGCGGTTTAAAATGTACTTAGGGTTGAATGGGTAAATTAGGTATGGCACACATTTCTTATCTTTTTTACTCTTTGTAGATAGAAGGAATTAATTTGCGGGACTGAGTAAGAACAAATGTTTGGCACTTTTTCATAATTTTGAAAAAAATATCCCCTTAAGGGTAAGGTGGGGGTGGGGGGTAACTAAAAATTTTCAAATGATAACCCCCATCTTGTGACCACTCATTTTCAAGGTATTTGGAAGACAAATTTAACGATGTGTCTGAAATATTTTTTTTTGCATCCTGTCCAAGATGGCGGCTTTAAATGTGCTTGGGGTTAAACGGGTGGGGTCTGGAACACAATTTTATCTTTTTTGCCATTAATAGATAGAACTTATCCACTTGTGTGACTGAGCCAATATTAGGCACCTTTTTATTTATTTGAAAAAATCCCCTAAGGGTAAGGGGGGGGGGGGGTAACTAAAAATTTTCAAAAGACAACCCCCATCTTGTGACCCCTCATTTTAAAGGTATTTGGAAGGCAAATTTAACAATGTGTCTGAAAATGTTTTTTTTTTTGCATCCTGTCTAATATGGTGGCTTAAAATGTACTTAGCGTTGAACGGGTGAATGAACACCTTTTTTCCTTTATACTCTAATGTTTGATAGTGTAAAAATTGATTACCAATACAATAAAATATAATACCAAATAATTACAATAAAATAGAATACCAAATAATTACAATAATACTACAACAAAAACATAATAGCAATCAAAATTAATAGAATTCCTAAACTAAATAATAAATGTAATTCCAATAATCAACTTTACGTACTTGTTAATATTCACAAATGCTCAAACTGATGCCCAAGAGAAACTTGACAGAGCCCCAACCGATTGTAAAATTCGTTAACCACCCTGGACAGCGTTTCTTCATTAATAGATCGTGCTTCCATTATTATTCTTGCTGTGAGATCCTGGATGTTTTCTGGGCGGTTAACAAATACTCTACTTTTTAGGTGGCCCCACAAAAAGTAGTCTAACGGCGTCAAGTCGGGTGATCTGGCAGGCCATTCAATAGCTCCCCGCCTCCCTATCCAACGATCTGGAAAAACTTCGTCCAAGTAATTTCGGACTTCAGCATTATAGTGAGGTGGTGCGCCATCTTGCTGAAACCAAATGTTCTCGTTGACAACATTTTCTTCGTCTTCCGGAGGAAACTCATGGGCAATGGCAGGTACTATCGACTCTCGCAGTAACTCCAGATAACGGTTGTTACGGTGTCTTTTTATTATTATTTATTTATTATGTTATGTAGGCCTAATTCTTATTAATCTATTGAATTCTTATAATTTAACACTTAGCTTAATGCCGCTTCCTGCGTCGAAGCTCCGGTCGGACGACTCCCTTAGTCCCCTGGCGCTTCGTCGCGTCGCTACGTAGGTTACAGTACTTCGTCTTTACTCGATCTCCGTCGTTGAAGTTGTAGTCCAGTTCAGTCAATCACCTGTCGTTGTAGTTGTGGTCCAATTCAATCGGTCACCTGTATCACCGGTGTCATCATCTTGCTCCTCGATTTCCGTCGTTGTAGTCCAGTACAGTTCAGTCGACCTGTAGGCCTATCGCCATCTTGTTCCTCGGCTTCACGACTACCTTTACCACACCCTCGTAGTTGTCAAGACCGGTAGCAGTAATAAGACAAGTTGTGTTGAGTAATGAGTATTTATTGAGAAAATAGTTAGCACAGGGCAACACGTCACTAACTAGCCTGTCCTGATGATCCAAATTAAACTAACATCCAGTGACTAACTCTGTACACCCTCACTCAACACCAAGCTCCTCTCATCTGTCTTCTCCTTCTCTTAGGTCTTTAGTCTCTCACCCCATACGCTACTCCCCCGTACCCAGGCTTTGGACTCGTCCACTAGACGTTTTGCCCCGTAGAGTGCTGACCCCTAGTGGCCGAGTTTTGAATTAAGTCGCATAGTAGAGCGCGCTATCAGTCATTCATGTAGTTAAGAGGTATTTTGATTTTTGATTCTAGTAAATAAGAAAAATCTGATCATACCCGTTACACGGTTTCCGTTTAGATTTCCTTCGATCACGAATGGCCCTATTAATTTGGTCCCGACAATGCCTGCCCAAACATTGACTTTTTGGGGATTTTGAGTATGGCATTCTTGAGCCCAATGCGGATTTTCAGGAGACCAATACCTATAGTTTTGTCTGTTCACGTGGCCATGAAGACTAAATGAAGCCTCATCTGAAAATACAATTCTATTTTTGAACATTGGATCCAAAGTACACCGTTGCATCATGAGTTCACAGAATTCAATCCTGCGGTCAAAATCGTCCTCGTTCAATTCATGAATTAACTGAACCTTAAAAGGATGAAACTTCTCGGCTTTAAGGGCTTTGTGGACCGACATGTGACTTATCCCAAAGTCATTTCCAATCCTACGTGTCGATGTGTGATGATTTTCTTCAACGCTAAGAAGTATATTCAGTCTAGTTTCTTCAGTAAGTACAGATTTTGGCCTACCACTTCTTGGTTTACTTGCAACATCCCCCGTTTCAGCAAACTTATTACATATCTTAGATACTGTAGCTCGATTAATTTGGCGATCAGGGTACAAGTTGTTAAAAATATCACACGCTTCAAGTTGAGTCCGTTTTTTATCTCCATAGCCAACAATGACAAGTATTTCTATCTTCTGTTTTGTTGTTAACAACGCCATGTTAAAATAAAAATAATAAAAGATGTACTTACGACTACTCCAAAGAAACTACCTACACAGACTGAAGGGGAATAAGGAAAAACTGATAAGATTGTTACCTGATTAGCCTGCAGTCTTAAGAAAGAGGATAGGAATTCCAAGTGAGTGCAACGTCCAAACCTGGAATCTCAATTATCAGATTTATTTACTAAGTGATAAGAGCTACATAAGTTTGTTAATTGCAGTTCGTCCTATTGTCCAAGTTTTTCTGATATAAACTATCAAATCTATTATAACTTTATTTTTGGTAAAAAAAAATGTGTTTCCAGACTTAATTTACTTGTTCAACCCTCAGCACATTTTAAGCCGCCATATTGGATAGGGTGCTTAAAAAACATTTTTAGACACATTGTTAAATTGGTCTCTCAAATACCTTTAAAATGAGAGGTCACAAGATGGGTGTTGTCATTTGAAAATTGTTAGTTGCCCTCCCCCCCTTACCCTTAGGGGATTTTTTCAAATAATTAAAAAGGTGCCTAATTTTGGCTCAGTCCCACGAGTGGATAAGTTCTATCTATTAATGGCAAAAAAGATAAAATTGTGTACCAGACCCCACCCGTTTAACCCCAAGCACATTTAAAGCCGCCATCTTGGACAGGATGCAAAAAAATTTTTTTCAGACACATCGTTAAATTTGTCTTCCAAATACCTTGAAAATGAGTGGTCACAAGATGAGGGTTGTCATTTGAAAAATTTTAGTTACCCCCCACCCCCACCTTACCCTTAAGGGGATATTTTTTTCAAAATTATGAAAAAGTGCCAAACATTTGTTCTTACTCAGTCCCGCAAATTAATTCCTTCTATCTACAAAGAGTAAAAAAGATAAGAAATGTGTGCCATACCTAATTTACCCATTCAACCCTAAGTACATTTTAAACCGCCATCTTGGATAGGGTGCAAAAAAAATTTTTTTAGACACATCTTTGGATTTGTCTTCCAATGACCTTTAAAATGAGGGGTCACAAGATGGGGGTTGTCATTTGAAAATTTTTAGTTACCCCCCACCCCCCCTTGCCCTTAAGGGAATTTTTATTTTCAAAATTTTTAAAAAGTGCCTAACATTTGTTATTAATCATTCCCGCAAATTGATTTCTTCTATCTACTATAGAAAAAAAGATAAAAAATGTGTGCCAGACTTAATTTACACCCTGTATATATACTTATATACAAATTTGAACGAATGGTGTTTTTGGCCTCTGGGGACATCAAAATGCTAAATCGGTCCCGAGCCTAGGTCTTACTGTGCCACCTACGGTAATAGCTAAAGGGTGACTGCCGGGAACCGGACGTTTTTTAAATGAATAGTACAACCTTATTTTATATAGTAAAATTATTTAATTGTTGAATATATATTGGTGAAAACAAACCATTTCAAAAAACATATGTTTTATGGAACCTTTTATCCTAGTTTGGGTTTATTTCTTAAAGATGATATCATGCATGTGATGGCCGTTAACCTGGATACAGGTTTCCAACCTCTGGAGAAAATCATTACGCACTCTCATCAACCATGTCTTGTCCAATGAAATTCACCTCTTCGGTGATTGCATCTTTTAGCTGCAATAATGTTCGTGGTTTGTGAACATAGACACGTGCTTTCAAATACCCCCATAAGAAATAGTCACAGGGCGACAAATCTGGTGACTCGGCGGCCACGGCACGTCACCAAAACGTGAAATCAACTTGCCAGGGAACATCTTCTTCACAACTCGCATCGATGCAGCGGCAGTATGCGCTGTGGCCCCATCTTGTTGGAAGTAAACATTTTTCACGTTTATTCCTTGCCTCCGAAGTTGTGGCTTGAGATATGTTCCAACATGTGAACATAGCGTGCAGAATTCACTGTCACTGTGACTCCATTTTCCTCAAAAAAAATACGGACCAATTATCAAAAAAGTGGCCTACAGCACACCAAACCGTTACTTTTGGAGAGTGGAGTGGTTTTTCATGAAAGTTACATGGATTTTCAGGAGCCCAATATTGTAAGTTTTGTTTGTTCACTGAACTGTTAAAGTGGAAGTGAGCTTCGTCGCTCACTAACATCATTACATCAGGATTATCAGTAAACAACACCTGCATACGTACTGCGAAATCTTCTCTTTGTCCATAGTGCCTCTCTTTCAGTTGCTGTACCACCTGTATTTTGTAGGGATGAAATTTCAAATCTGATTTTAAAATTATTCTGACAGAATCACGCTTCATGCGTAGCTCTTGTGCGTGTCTTCGTGCAGAGCGACCCGGACTCCTCATCAAAGCAGTTCTCACTGTGGCGATGTTGTCTGGTGTTCTCACTGTTCTTGCTGGACCGGGTGGCTTTTTCTTTGATACTGTTCCTGTTGTTCTTAACTTGTGCACCCATCTTAGCAATGTATTCCGGCTTGGAACCGTTTCATTTCGCGCAATATTAAAGTGGCGCCGGAAGATACGCTGTGTTTTGATAACGGATTCGCCATTTTTAATAAATGTGTCATATGCAAAAACACGATGCTGAACTGACCACTGATCCATCGTGACTAAAATGGTAATGCTGACTCAAAACAATGACATAACCTCAATCTCCCTAGCACGTGTAGCAACAATGTAACAGCTGTTGCAAATTCGTCCGGTTCCCGGCAGTCACCCGTTACTTCCCTATAGGGAAATTCTAAAAGAGGAACTATGTATGTATGTACGTACCTTATGGACTCCAAAACCGCTCGACAGATTGTAATGAAGTTTTCAGGCATTATTGAAGGATGGTTGTGTGAAGTTTGGAGCAGATCCGTCAAAAGGGCTCCGCCCCAGAGGGTTTTATGGGGTCCAATGTCAGACTTTTGGAACTACAATGTTTACAAATAAATATAATTTAAAAGCAGATGTTTACTTTCACCAACTGTTGGTTTGAATAATCACAACATTCTGTATTAATCATGATTTGGAATATTGCCACAATACCGGGTGTCCGAAAAAAAACTGAAACATTTTAAAGGCAAATGCTGATACCAAATAAGAGACTATGTTATATGTTTTAAATATGTATTTAAAGCTTAAGTTTTATTAGAAACTTAGTATAACTCGATATGAGTACCATTAGTGGCCTGTCATAAATCTAAGCAAAATTTTCCCTCCTCCCAGATTGGTCAGTATTTCAGGGGATGTTGCACCAGCACATGCTATTCTCTGTCGGAGGTGATTCAGAACAATGGGAAAAAATACTCCTATAACCACCTATAACATGTCACATCAAATGGAACCGTTTATATCCCCTGAAGTACTGACCCAAACCTGAGAAGAGATAACCATAATGGTGGCTGAAAACGTGTTCCCAAGTGAAAAGTACTAACCACCCAATAAATATCAGCGGTGGTCCCAAGTAAATTTCTCAAAAGATGTGCATAACAAATTCACGTGGAAACCTTTTTTCAAAATTTGCCCTATGTTGGGGAAAGCCGCCATTTTTTATCATGATTTTAGGGGGTTCCATGGACCGATTTTGGCCAACTTTTAGTATGTAACTCTGCACACCCAACACTACAAAATAAACCATAACATGTTTTCTTGCATTATTTTACCATCCCTGTGTCTGTTTTTTTTTTAGTTTTTCTTGGACTAAATTGATTTTAGTTCATTTTATTTTGAAGGTCTGTATTTCGGCTATTATATACGGTGGTGTTGTGCTTAAACTGTCACAAATTTATCCTCCTTTGATTTAATAAAGTAATATTTTCAGTAAAACCAACCGTTAGCGAGATAGAGAGAAAACCCATAGGAATGGTCACATTTTTGGTATTTCGTTAACAAGTGGCACCTCGAGGGTGGACCCATCACTAACAACATATCCAAAAATCAAAACTACCTGGCCTTTTGCACAGCGACCCCGTATTTTTTTTTTACATATTTACTGGACTAATACCTAACCGGTACCTATTAAAGTTTAAACAATTAATTCAAAGTCAATGATTAGTCATTTCCCCGGAATTTTAGGGGTTCTAGCTCCATGCATGCACATGCACACAATAAATTTTAACTGATGAGTCTAAACTTAAACGCTTTGACTTTTAAATGCAATGATTTTTTAAGGGTACAGCTTGCTTACTTTGAGAAGAAGCATGTAGGTCTTGGTTGTTACATTTTAAAATACATCATATCTCTTAAATAAATGAGTGAAGAACATTACGTAAACCAATATTGAACAAAAAAACCACATGTAAAATTTTTTTTTTTATTACAAATAACAAAACCATTATAAAAATACTAAACTTCATTGTCATGCAGCTGTCTTAAATATTTTGACAAGTTATAGAACAAAAACCTGTAAAATACTTCTGTAAGAATAGATAACTGGCAGTAAAACTAAAATTTGTACTTCAAAAACAGGTACTGTAAACTTTGTAACAATTCAGTCAAGGTTTTTTTCAGGTCCAAAAGTTTTCAGCCAAGGTGCCAAGGACTAGGTGTGGTGGGTATTACCCACCACATTGACTAGGAGACTTAAGAGACCATCTTAAGATTGACTTAAGAGATCATCCCTATAAGGTGATTTGTAATAAGAAAAGTAAACAATGTAACTTAACGATGCCTTATTGACATTCTTATGAATGTATCGATTTTATAAAAGTTTCCATGGTGTAAGAAAAGTATCATAATAAAACAGTAATTATTATATTGAGATATAGTTTTAAGATATTAGAATCCTAAAAAAGACTATCTTTGGTAAATGACTAGTGTTTTAAGTTGAAACAATGCACTTAAAATACTTGAACATAATTAGTATGCTTCATCATCATTGATCATAAAATATGACTACTAAAAAATACAATCATCAGACTGTTTATATAAACATAAAAAAAACATAAGATAACAAAAAGCATAACAAACAAAAACATTTTTCCAGTGATACTAAAACCTGAGTATCAAAAAAAAACCTTTTTGGATGAATACTAGAACAGTCTTGAAGAAAACTTAAACAGAAGTGATTCCTGCATCTTCAACTCTTGAGCTCGTTTGAGCAACTTCAAAAGACAATAGTGATTCCTTGGCCTCTTCCTGTTCCTCAGATCTGCACTTGACTTTCAATCCTTGCAAAGAAGCAATGACGTCATCTACTCCTGGTGGATTTTCTGGCTGGGTCTTCAACTAACAAAAGCTTAATGTTAATATATTAGTATAACAACTATCTTTTCACAGTAACGCTGGACGTATGCTGAGACATCAATGTTAATCGTAGGACCCATTGCAAACCACTTTTTAAGAAACTTAAAGTAATGACTGTTCCCTCTTTGTTTATATTGGATTGCTTAATGTACATTAGAACTAATTTAAAACAGTTTCAAACTAATAGCTCTGTTCATAACTACTTTACTAGGCAAAAAAATTATTTAAGAACTGACCAATGTAACTATCAAAGGACAATTAATTCAACTTTTGAGCTGGGTAAAAGAATGTACAATAAATTACCGAACCATGTAAAGCAGCTAGATATGTTTATTTGTGTCATAGTTAGTTGTATTGTTTGTTTTTAGAAATGTAATGACGATGCACCAGTTTGATGTTACCTGCTGTAACCCATAAATGTTATGTGCAAATAAATACTTTGACTTTGACTTTTGACACAGTTGACACAATGCATGCAAGGAACAAGACAAGCAGACTAAGCAGTCGCCAAGATTGACAACAATAGTGACTCCTCTAAGTCTGATATGGAACTTTAATTCCTTTCCTAATTAAATGACAGTACGCTTAACATATTTTTTAACGGATTGCTAGTAGCTAAGAATGAACACAAAAGATGGGAAAACAAGTTTTGTATGATTGTGGTTAACATATAAGGCACAGACAGTTCTGGCACCAACTCAATTAGACGCTCGTTTGTTACCATCTTGCACCTGAGGCGTAAAATCTTTGCTACAAACTGATATGCCGGCCCAAGTGTGTGCCACAAACATACTCGCCAGTGCCTCAGCTTGCGCGCCTCCGTGAGGATAACGGGGCAGTTTTCTGCTGTGTGTTGTGCTGAGTGTGGTATGTCGCCTACTTCTCAGCATATGCCCAACCTAACCCTTCAATTCACATACAGGTATCCATGCATGTTACAAGAATAAGCCAACTTCATGAAAAAAAAAAAATTGGCTGGTGCATTGGAAACTGACGTTGCCAACCTGTCTAGCTGAAAATACTGTTCATATCACAGCGACTGCTGGTATATGGACAGAACATTGTTTTATTCATTCATTGTAAATGGATGATTTCAAATAAATTTATTTTTTATGAGTCTAGTTTTAATGGTGAGTAAATGAAATATTCTGCTTGTTGAAAATCTAAGTTACTATGGTTGCCATTTTAGGCATAATATCACATCAGTTCAACTCTCAATCTCAAGGAATTCTTACATCAAGGAGCCTGTGATCCTGTAAGATGTGTGCTAAACAGTAAGGTGCATAGAATTATTTAAGAGATGAAACAATATTCTTCTTTGTCTATTGATCTCTGTACTGACAACTAACTGTCTGGCTAATGAATAACATTTCTATATCTAAATTCAATGAGTATGCAGTTCTTGTTTTTAATTTAAAAATTCACTGCTGCTATTAATTTAACTGGGTCGCCGGAATTTTATCCCCCTGGAATTTTACTCCCTGGGCAAAGCTGACGTCACTATGACGTAGTAACCTGAGTGGCCAAAAGTTTGTTAGCGGCCGGAATTTTACCCCCGCGGATTTAGAAGTCTAATGAAAATAGCCAGAGCGTGATTAATTAGATTAGCGAAAAAAAAAACTGAATTTTACCCCCGTATTTTTACCCCTGGATTTTTACCCCCCGGAATTTTACCCCTGGCCGATTTTAGAATTTAATGATTGATTTTCTTATTTCTGTTTTTAATTAATTGTAAACATTTCATTATTTAATAGCCTATCTTTATTTATTTTTTTGTAAAGAAATGTTCAAAACAATTATCATTCAGTTGATTGTTTATACGTCATATTAACCTTGTTAGCGGCCGAAATTTTACCCCCACGGGTTTGAAGTCTAATGAAAATAGCCAGAGCGTGATTAATTAGATTAGCGAAAAAAAAAAACAGAATTTTACCCCCGTATTTTTACCCCCCGGAATTTTACCCCTGACCGATTTTAGAAATTAAATGATTGATTTTCTTATTTCTGTTTTTAATTAATTGTAAACATTTCATGATTTAATAGCCTATCTTTATTTATTTTTTTGTAAAGAAATGTTCGAAACAATTATCATTCAGTTGATTTTTTATACGTCATATTAACCAACTGTTGGCTTCAAAGATCGAATCCTAATACTAGAATCTCAAAATTAAAATTAAAAACCTGTTCGATTAGTTAATGTTACAAATAAATTAATATAGGCTACTTAATAATAAAATGTTTACTATTAAATTAAAACAGAATGAAGATAATTAATCATTCTCACTAATTTATATATCTGACCAGGGGGTAAAATTCCGGGGGTAAAAATCTGGGGGGTAGAATTCCGGGGGTAAAATTTCGGGGGTAAAAATCCGGGCCGTACACTCTAGGTTTTTATAATTTGATGTGTTCTGATTAAATTCACAACCGTGAAAATATACGTTTAATTCCGCGTTTAATCCATCGAGCTGATGTCGCGAAACTCAAAAGTTCGCGGCCGGAATTTTACCCCCTGGTTTGTGACGTCACGTTTGCCCAGGGGGTAAAATTCCAAGGGGATAAAAATCCGCTACCCCATTTAACTTTGGTGTTTTGTTAGATTTATATGAAAACCTTATTTATGTTCGGGCGGAAAACCTTGATTGGAATTACCCATTAGGTTATGGATAAAAGGTAAATCTTTCCAATAATCAATTACACAAACAGAACATTGATTTTATAGAAAATTACCAGACTATTTAGAAGAAATTATAAATGGCCTTGATATTAGAAACACAACATATATTTTACTGAACCACTCAATTAATTACATATTATCCATTAAAAGCTTGGTTCCTATATAAGAATAAAATTATATTTAGAATACATTGAGGGCTATTTAACTATTATTGAGACTATTAGTACCTTGGCAAAATGAAGATAGGCAACACCTCTATGTCCTTTCCAGGTGATATCATGAGGCTTCACACCCTTCTCTATGAGAGCATTCTTCAAATCCCGTACCCTCACTGTGGAGTCAATGTTGCTCACCTATAGGTAACCAAAGTATCTATTCAACTTTCAAGTGATTTGATTTGTTTGCAATACTATTATGCACATTTTAAATTAGATTCAAAACAAAATTATCAGGTTAGCTATTTTGAAAGTACAACGCTATGTTAAACATGTGTCACTAAAATCAAACACAAAAAATCCTCGTAAAAGAATATATATTGTTATTTTAGTGAATTTCCCTATAGGGAAGTAAGCTATTACCGTAGGTGGCATGGTAAGACCTAGATCCGGGACCAATTGACTTTTTTATTTTGATGTCCCCAGAGGCCAAAAACACCATTCGTTAAATTTTTTATATATGTATATATATATATATAGATTTATATATATATATACTTTTGTGCCCACCCGGTTTGGCAGTCAGTGCGCTGGTAATTTACTCGGTGTGGCAGTCACCCGCCCGAAAGCCAGTCAGCTCTCCCATAAGCCAGTCAGGTATGGCTTCCCGTGCACTTTATACGTATGAAAACAGCAAACCGGTGCTGCTGCCTGTGTCGATAAGCGTAACTGCAATACCAATGCGGAGACTGTCTCATCGTGTGTTCTATCGTGGAGTAGTGTAGCCAAGTACGGCACCCTACCCTACTTTGTAGCGGTAACACCCAGCGGTCTGTAACCTTCGTTTACTCCTTGTTACTATTTGTGTTGGGATAGTGATTAACTACGTGTTAATGTTTAAACATGTTCATACTCCAAATAAATATGATGCACCTCTAATAAGGATCGTCGAATATTAATTAATTATAATTGGTTGAATCTTGATCCTACCCGTTCATCATCTCATATTTTAAGTTATTTTATTTTTTTTTTACCTTCAGTTGAAATTTTAGTCAACTTCTCCTTTATACAATATTTTATATCCTAGTACAATATTTACAGTGTTTCCACGGACCGGAAATCTTGTCCGAGATACGGGAACTGTTTTTTTACGCAATTGCGTAACGCGAAGGAGTAACTATTTATATTACATATGACAACGATATTATTCTATCTGATAAGAATAGCCATGAAACTACACTCGAAAGATAAAAGATTTTTATAATAATTTTAATTTTACAAACAAACTATTACAGGAATTCTATTTTGGGACGGATGAATGGTAAGAAAGCAACAAAAAGTGGTCACGAGTGCAAATGTGGGGGGGAGGGGGGTACAATATAAAAAACGCCAGAAACGATTATTTGTTTACTTTTCAGATTCCTTATCAAATCTCTCTCTCTCTCTCTCTCTCTCTCTCATCCAGTATTCTGCAGAGTCAAATGTTTAACACGGTGTTTATAAGAATTGAATGGCCACACAATTTCGTGTTTTATTTTTTTTTTAAGTAATAGTAACTGGGATATTTATATATAGGCCTACCAATAAGTGCTGCAAGCTGTAATAAATGCTTCTGATTAATATCAAAATAAGTTATAATTTATTTTGTATAATACATCGGTCATTGAATACAAACCATAATGGGTTTTCTATTTGTAACTTTAACTTGCAAATACAGTAGAACCTCGCTTAACTGGAGTCGCATCATCATGATGCCTATATATTATATAACCTCACAAATCCCAAGAAAATGTTTTATGAACTGTGTTTTTCAGTCTAATATTTCGATATGAACGATATATTTAACTATTTACGGTAATTTTTATGTGCAGTAGGTTCCCAATTATTGAAATATTACAGTTCAGTTGACAAAAATAAGATGGAAGCAAAACGGAGAAATATCGATCAGTAGCGTCAAGGTCAAGCTATACGCTCGCACCTACAGACTGACAATCTTGCACTGACACTGACATACTGACAATCGTCTGCTCCTGTCTGCTGTCACAACACTACAATATTTTGTGGTTGTGTCGTTGGGTGATTAGTATGACAACTTGTGGATGGAGAGAAACCAAAGAAAGAATAGAGCAAAGAGAAATAATAAGAGGTGTTTTACATCATTGTTATATTTATCTTATTTTTATCATTGTTATTATTACCAGAAAGACTTAAGTACAGCACTATGATTTTATGGTGTTTTATGAGTTATTTAATATTTTTATAACCATACTTCTGTTCTGAAACATCATGTAGTAGTAGCCTAGGATGACTACGGTATCAGTAGTCTTCTAGTCTACATTTTCTTTTGTTTTGTTCTTTACGTGATTTATTGCTGTACAGTAAGCAAGTTTTGTTTTGTTTGAGTAAGCATACGGTGTAGTTTTTATTAGTGAACCAAGGTTAATGACTTAACATATCACGGTTGCGCAATACCTATTGTATTTTGACTATGTAAAATGCAAATTTATAATCACGTTAACGTCCATTTATATAGTGTCCCGGAACGGCATTGTTCCTGAGTAAGAAACATATAAATATCATATTTAAATTATCCAGAAGTCCTTAGTTACTCACACAGGAAAAAAAGTGTTAGGCCTAAATCATTTGAAACCTGTACATTACATATTTTTGGTCGAGTTTTAGACCACTGGACGACCACTAGTTAAAGTTAATTGTATTACAACAATCTTTATAGTAAGCAATATAAGCTTGAATCGGACTTATCTGCCTTCAGCTAATCCATCATATGATAGTACGTTAGAGAGTATGCCCATGCTGAAGTTTTACTTATACTTGAAGAATGACTTAATTTAGTACCAAGAAATAAATCACACCCCTTACATACACTGTGCTGTTTTAATGCTGTGTAGTTGATTGCTACTGTATTAACCTGTGATCGCATATTAATTCCTTCATTAGGGACGTATTTAAAAAAATACTACTTTTATTTTTTTAAATTTCTATGATTTATTTTTTTAAATTTCTATGATTTATTTACAATAAAAGAAATGTGTAAGATTAAAATAAATTAATGTGTTGCATTGTCCATTTAAAGTTACATCATAGTAAATTAAAATTCCACCGAAACTTAAACAATAAAAGCCGAAATTAGTTATAAAGAAAACACGAGTTTCCTTTATACATCTTTTACAATCGAAATAAACATACTGAGCCACGGCTCGGTCTCCCGGTACTTTTCATTTTAAATATTCAAATAAAGTCGATTATTTTAAATGTTTTATGAAACGTGACATGGCAAATTTCCACGGAACTTTTTTTGTCGGCCACTACTTTATTTTATTTTTTGGTCAGGTAAGTTTAAAAACAGTGGATTCTGTATACAAAAAGTAAAATGTTCTAAATCATATTTTTTAATTTTTGGCTTATGTGAGTAATTTAAATTGTACGAGAGGGGCTTCCTACCGTGCCGGGTTGCGCCGTGCGGGCATATTTTGATCCAGTGGCGGGTGTTTGGTGTTTTGAATAAGAATACTGAATTTCTCGTTTTAAGATCGTATCATTACAAATCCTATCATTTAAAGATTTGCTTACACTTACGAGAAATGCATTTTCCATTTGTAAATTTCTCAGGTAAAAATTTTATGAAATAACGTACATTATTGCGTTGTTTGACAACAAGTAGCTGGGGACCGAGCTTTGTTCGGGAAACTTTATCACTACACTACACTTTGAGAGTATTCCTTGGTCAATGTAATTTTATCCCAAAAATAATAATTTACGGTATTTTTTTTCTTGACATTTAAATTCTATTCAAATAATAATATCATAGTTTACTGAAATGATGAGATAGAAGAGTTTTTAAAAATTTGTTTGGTTCCCCTAAATGGCCCAAACTATAGAAATTGCCCAGTATTTTTCACGCTGAATTCAAAGAAGGCTATTAGCAGTATGAAAATCTTCCCACCTTCCTTCCTTTGAAGTATTAGTCACTGCAAGAACTTGGATTCGCTCCAAAACCAGAACCGAAACGTTTAATTTACCCTTAATTTTTAAAATGTAATAAGTTACAATTTTCTGGAAACTCAGGACACTTTCTGACTGAAAACAATTACGGTTGATCCTTGTTGGTGAGTACCAAAAAGGAACCTTAGGAATAAACATGGTTGTATATCCAAGTTTGGTTGTCCTTGATATTGCACTATTTCATTGACACTGACAAATTAGGGCTAGGCTGCACTATAAGTTAATTGCGTAAAAATAAATGTTTTTGTTACTGCGGACTTGCATTTGCTATTTTATATTCAGGTCGGATTTATTTAAAACTAAACATAACAAACTCATTCGTGGTCCAAAAATCCCCCTCTTCCAAGTAAGGCTATAACGGCACATTGCAAAACGAGAAAGTTGAAATTCTCAGAAGTCATCTGTATGTTCCTCTACCTCTGCGCGCATCCCTTGCAGTGATTCAATGGTGTCAGATTCATACCAGCTTGTCGAGCAACTCTGTCGAGTGCTTGAAACTGTGCAAATGTAGTCTTCTTCTATAGAAATAAAATTACAGTTTTGTCTGTCCATTGCGTAGAATGATGCAGTTTTTGGTTTTTTTTACGTTTCTAGGCTATGAAGGCTCTAACGAGTCTCATCTCAATTTCTGTCAGTCTGTCTTTCTGTCATTCTGTCTGTACCGACAAAATGTAAATTTACGCTGCCTACTCCGAGAAAACTATATTACCGATTATGATTCAAATCTTTTTCCTGCATTCACTGGATTGGTTATAGTGAGTTTGGCTATTAAAATATGGCCTCGCTACTTTGGAAATAAAATAACGAACCATCAAATTCTGCAGGTTTGCTTCGGCGGTGGTATTTCACTGTTAGTAGGGTAGTGATTAATATTAAAAAAGTATCACATTTTAAAACTTATCTTGCCTGCCATAGTTGGTAGATAATCAAAAATAGGATTTTTCAAGATATGTTTGGCCTACAGGATGTTTTAGCGAATTGTATCACTCAGTTTATACGTAAACTAAATTTACTCCCATGTGCCTATGGGAGTTTTGGTTTTTCTTTTCCGAGTTCGTTTGGCTCTTCCACCCGACCGATTTTCATGATTGAAGCCTCAAATTGAAGGTATGCACGCAGAGATTTCACATCAAGCATCGGCATATTGATATTTATTTATTTAATAATGGTATTTATTTCAAAACTGCGGGGCAGCATAGGTCCTCTAGTCTTATATATATGTATTTTAAAAAATTGGTTTTTATTTTCCGAGTTCGTTTGGCTCTTCTACCCGACCGATTTCCATGATTGAGGTCTTATGTTTAAGGAATGCTCGCACAGATTTCACATAAAGTATCGGCAATATTTATCTAATGTATTACTCCACCAAAAATATATATTTGATTTTTTTTTTATTTCTACTTCGATTTAAGATGCATTTCACCAGTTACAATTTTATCTAATCCTATATATTTTGGTCTAAGAACCTTCAGTGAAATACCGGCTTTAATTTAAGCTATTAGTTATTGAAATCGGACGAGTTTCAAGCAAACACAAGATGAATAACCAAAATAAAACTTATATTTCATAAGAGTTTTCTATGGTTAAAAACCAATAGTTCCACTATTATTTATGTTTTAGATTTAAAATAATCCGTGAATTATATTAATTTGAGCTATTAATCTTTGGCTTTAATTTTAACTATTAATCTTTTGAAACAGTTAAGTCCAAGATACTGTAGTATTACTCGATAAAAAATCTTAAATTTGACATAAATCGAAGGCATAGCCTATCTTTCAGTGGAGACCTAGGTTTCTACGTCAAATCGTTATCGTCAGTCCTGTTGTATCATACATTTGATTATTTCTAGGATATGCTAAGTTATTTTAAAGCTGCGTAGCAGCACGAGTCCGCTAGTTTTGTTTAAATTTCAAATCACACTTAATTTTATATAGTTAACCCTCTATCTAGTATTTGTCCAAAAAAGGACACGAAAAGTTGACGTGTGGGATAGCAATGTCATGTTTTTACATTTCGGACATTGGACAAAACAATTAAATATTGTAACCAGCAAACGGCCTCAAACCTTAAAAAAAAATTCAACGCTGGAGGAAACGTATTGAGAACATTTGGGTTTTCTTTAATCTACGGTATAATATAGTACGAGAGGTCGTCCAGTGGTCGAAACTCGACCAAAAATATGTAATGTACTCACTTCTCTATTTTCACCCCACACAGTAAATAAAACATGTGATTGGAGTTTCTTCCATTTGTTTTGATTTTCTGTTTATATTTCGTTGTTATTTCGTCACCAGCATGGCAACGCATAAAATCCATGTTAATTTTTTCAAATTTTCAATCTCATTTTTTGTGCTTATCTTTGAGCCTATTTAAATTTATAAAGGGATTCTGCACACCTACAGGAAAATTGCTTTCTAACGGTATGCGCAGATTTACCCCACGATGCACACAAGCTGAGAAAAAAGGTTTTAAAGAAACATGCTTGCCTATTAATATATAGATAGATAAAACATCTACCATATCCATAATAATGTTCTACCACTGCACCTAAACAGCAGAAAAAAGCAAATCACCAAAGATTCGCACAATATGACAAATTATTTATAAATCAAAAACAGTATATTTTCTGTGCCAGTAGTTAGACAATAGACAATTTTCTTTATTTGTGATTTCTTTAAGAAATACAATGGCGTCAGAGAAATTCAGAATGTTTAACATTTAGATTGTTTTAACAGTTTACATTTTCTTTTGTGTTGAAAGTTCATAATTGGTCAAAGAATTCCTTAAGGGAGTACACCGGTCGGTCCACAAGCCAGTTCCAGAGTTGCTGTTTGAATTGGTTTCCTGTTGCGTTCTTGAGGTTGTTTGGAAGAGAGTTGATGATTTTTCGGCCAATATAAGAGGGTTTTCTGCTGTATTGTGTAGTGTGGTGGATCGGAAGGTTGTAGTCAGCTGCTTTTCTGGTGTGGTAGGAGTGAAAATTCTCATTTCTGGGAAGGTTAAGTTTTTTTGTGTACAGGACAACTCCATGGATGTAGAGTGCTGTCACTGTTAGGAGCTTAAGGGATTTAAATGCTTCCCTGCAGCTGTCTAAGCGCTCAAGGCCGGAGAGTGCCCTGACAGCTTTTTTCTGGAGTACCAACACTTTGTTGAGGTTTGCTTCTGATGTTCCTCCCCAAGATATTAAGCAATACCTTATATGCGATTCTATTACAGCATAGTAAGCTGTCTTAGCTGTTTCCAGACCTCCTATCCATTTCATCCTCTTTATTACATGGACACCAGATGCAAGTTTTTTTGTCAGGTTGTGTATGTGGTCGTTCCAGGAGAGGTCTTCATCAATTGTCAGGCCCAGCAGTTTTGAGTTTTTTTCAACGGTTATTTCCGGAGTTTCTTGGATTTGTTCATGTTTTCGGCTGAAATTTAACTGGGTTGTTTTTGATGGATTAATGGCCAGGTCATTTTGAAGGCAGTACTGCAGTGCTTTGTTTGTTGAGGATAAGATGTTGGAGTGTAATTCTTGTGGTAAGTCGTGCATAAATAGAAGGGGGTGCATTAGGGCGGAGGGAAATTGTCCAAGGCTAAAAGATTTGTTTATTATGCTGACAAGTGGGGCTGCCAGTTGTTCGGCACAGTGTTTTACAACTTTTGATGGCACTTCATCTACTCCACATGACAGCTTTGATTTCAGTGAGGCTATTGTTGCTAAGACTTCTTTAATAGTTGTAGGAGTTAAAATTAGTGGCTGGACATTGCTTTGTGGTAGAAATAGTGGATGTGTAATTTTTTTGTTTTTGAATTGGCTTCTGTTTTTCTCTAAAGTGGAGTCTGCTATTTCTGCAAAATATTGGTTTAGGTGTTCAGCAATGTCAGTAGGGTTATCTAATATTTTCCCTCTATTTCCAGCTGCAGATTTGGTTCTTCCTTCTGTTTACATTGTTTTTCTTTGTTGATGATCTCCCAGACAGCTTTGGATTTATTATCAGCACTTGTGATGTATTCTGCAGTGGCTTGTCGCTTGAGGGACCTGAGCTTTAAATCATATGTTTTCTTTTTTTCCGACATTGTTGTTTTATCATTTACATTTCCGGTAAGCTCGTATCGGTGTAAGGCATCTAGAAAATCTTCTTTTAGTATTTTGACTTCTTCATCATACTGAACCTTAATTTTCTGTCCTTTCTGCTTGGCTCTTATTTTTTTGATAGGGCAGGCATGGTCCAGTATGAGCCTTACAGTCCTTTGGAATGCAGAGTATGCCTCTTCAGCATCAGGGGCATTGTGCACCTTTATCCAGTTTTCTTTGGAGAGTTCGTCTTTCATGCTATCCAGGTTTTTTATTGAAAAAATTCTTTTTTGTGACATATCCGTTTTAGCAGTAACTTCACTCTGTATTTTTAGGGTACATGTTTGGCCTGTGTGATCTGCTATTCCAGCGTTAATTATAGCGAAATCTATAGCATTATCATGTGTATTCGTACAGATACAGTCTATAGAGGTTCTTGAATGGTTAGTGATTCTTGTCGCTGGGAGTGGTAGTCTTCTAACTCCAAAAGTTGACAGTTCCTCTTCAAGATAGTTACTACTGGCATTTTCAGTTAGCCTGTCTATATTGATATCGCCCATTAATACAACGGTCTTGGTGTCAGCTTGAAGTGACTCCAGAACTTCTGATAGGATGTCAATGGCTAACCTAGCTTGTCCCCCTGGTGGTCTATACATACCAAGTAAGTAGAAGTTTTTGTTCTTTATCCTTATTTTCACTAATGCTGCTTCAAAAACTAACTCTAAACTTTGGTTGGAGATTTCTATTTCTTCTGCCTTGATAGCAGCAGTTTCCTGGATATAGATTGCAACTCCTCCCATTCTATGCTCATCTCTGCAGGAATATGTGACTAGGTTGTACCCACTAATCTTAGTGAGTAATAACATATCTGAGCTGAGTCCATGTTCAGTAATCACCAAGATAGTGGGTTTGAGTTCACTCATTAGATGATTTATTCTTTCAATCTTTTTCCTAAGACCTTGAACATTTTGGTGAAAAATTGTGATGAGGTTGTTTTATTTTGTGTAATAACTAAATTTCCCTGATTATCTCTTCTTTGTGCTTTGGGGTTTGTGTTTTGGTTGTTGTCATTCAGGGGGGAAGTTGATTCTATGTTTTGTTGTCTGTTTGTTTCTTCACACCTAAAAAATGGTTTAGGGTCTGATTTGAGTCTTTCAGTATTGATTGGTTATGTTGTTTACATTGTGGTAGCTTATGGTGTGAGATCCCATTTATGTACTCCATGTGTTGGTTTAAAAAGTCTTCAAGTACAGCTTTCACGCACAACTCAGTTAATGCGTGATTGAACTTCAAACAAACAAACACACAAACTTTCACATTTATAATATTAGTAAGATAAGATGTATTAATTAAATATTAATTACTAGCTGTGTGCCCGTTCTACGCCCGGGGATCCTCTAGTGGACAGTTGAAACCTTCCTAAATAAAGAAAAACTATTGGTTTGCATATTTTCAGATATGCTGGCCAAACTATTATATACAAACAAATACAGTATCTGACAGTTTCAAGTAAAAAAAATGCGTAGTAGATCTATGAGGGGTACACTTCCACATCTGTTGGCACAACCAACTAAATGAGTAATATTGATTATTCGATTGTTTAATTTGATATATCGTTTGGTTAATTAGGTTAGGTTAACCTTACCTAACTAACCAAACGATATATAGATAAAATACTATACCTCAACCTCGCCATTAAACATTCAGGTTGGACATTTCACTATCAAAGAGGTGCTCTTGTCCTGTCCGTACGGAACACTGAGTAATATGCGCTACCAACTTATTAATAATTGTTTAAGCCTACGAACCCAAGAGATGGATAATTGGTCTATTGGACGTATGGTCCAGCAAGCAGCACATAGCGTTGAGAAAACACATTAGAAATACGATTTGAGCATAATCCGTAAACCTCTGTTACAATCACCCACTGCAGTTGTCTCCAAACACTTTACACAATCACCATTGAAGTGCCCTCAACGAGTTGAAACCTTATATGTAAGCTATTGGTAACGCTTATGTAAAAAATGTAAGTTTCCCAGGCATATAGAACACTGAGTCAATGTCTTTTTCCCGGTTATCAACCCAAAACTCAATAGAAATTGTATACACAAAGAAGCTCTATTTTTTATTTACGGTTACCCTACACATTATTGCACTTGCGATTAATTAAATCCGTTATGTAAGGAAAAACGGTTTTAATCCAACTTGGTTTGGATTTGCTTTTGAAACTTGATCTGAAATGATTGCGGTATTTGTAAACAATATTCAATGTAAACATATCAGTGACAGCTAGAGAAAAATAATCTTGATCCGAACAGCTGTTCGCTATTTCATATGATGATTATGTGATAAACATTGTGAGAAAACTTGACAAAAATCGCACAAAATTGGGTTTTAAACGTCCGTAAGTTTTTTTACAAAGTAGTGAGGCCATATTTTAATAGCTAAAGACACTTTTGCCAATCCAGTGAATACATTAAAATGATTCGAGGATCTTGATAGGTACTCTCGTTTTTCAGGAGAAGGCCGCGTAAAATGGCCTTTGGACCGTGACAGACGGAAGATAGACAACAACGGAATTGAGATAATAATTGATGATTGAGATAATAACGGAATTGAGATGAAACTTTTTTTTGGATTCTTGAATGTTTAAAAGGTAAAAATAATCTAAAAATTGATGATTCTGAGCAATGTACAGACAAAACTCTAATTTTATTTATATAGATTAGTACCTGTGGTGATTTTTATTAGAAATTTATTGAAGTAAATAAACAGCAAAGTTAAAAACCATCCGACCAGTGTTTTTATTTAAAAAGTACGTAGGCCTATTTGATTGGCTTTGATTCTGAACTAAAATATCTATTTCCTGATTTATTTTTAGTTCCTGGTTTCGAAACATAATTTGGCAAAACAATTATTTATTCATTAAACAACTTGATCGAAAAATAATTTCTAAACATTGGAGGACAATTAAAAAACTTTTGAATTCTAATAAACCTAGCTGCCGTACCTGTGTTTTACATCGGAGAGGATTTTGAAGAGAAAAAGTTTGATACACGTCACATATTTCAAATCCCACTCCAAACACGTCATGTTAATACGTTTACTTCCTTAAATTAAGAAAGTCACAATCTCCAATTAACAGGCCCGTAGCAAAAGTTAAAAGTTCCACAAATCGAATCGTTTCTACCTTTTGGACCGCAAAATCAAAGCACTGCATTGACAGCATTTACAGCTGACTTCGTTAAACATTCTGTTATCTACATTCTTCAAAAATGTAAACATTGTGAAACTTTGGAATCCCATGGGGCGTAACTCAAAGAAAACACATTAAATGTAAACGGTATATTTGTTAACCAGGTACAGGGCTACCTCTTAAATTGATATGGATAATAAATCAAAAAATAAATAAATAAAAGTTGATTGATTATGGGCTCTTACAAGGAACATGATTTAATTAAGTAACCACACATCACTGAGTCTATATCTTCATTCTTTCTTGTAAAAATCGCTTTGATTGTGGCTATATAAAATAGGGAAGTAAGATTTCACTGTACAACGAGCTCAAAAAGCTCGAGAACCAGCAATAAGATGGAAATAACCGGCAGAACCTTTAACCATCCACTGGCTTGCTAGTCGCTACCCCAGGTCGGTCGGTAGCCGGGTAGCCGGGGTAGCCCATCAATGGAACCCGTTAGGCCCGCCCCAACCTCTCGCCGCAAGAGAGACAAGAATTTTGCCTTGTTCCACGCACCTTTGATTGTTTGAGGCGGGAAAACTATTTGTGTGCAACGGCCCGCGCAACACAGGATATTGTTTTTGTATTGGTTGGCCTTTTTCCAAGACGACCGTGACCGTTAACTTATTTTATGGACTCCCTTGGAGAATAATTCAAAACTACAAAGAACATTTCTAATCCCACAGTATACTAGCTATTTAAATTATAAACACTTTGGTTTTTGAAAAATATTTTTGGATGATAAATTTTGCAGCTATTTGAAATCATCCAAGATGGCCGCTTGTCTCCAAGGACTCAATAATAGGCCTAATTGTGCGACTATAAAGCAACTTCCCACTTTGCGCTTGCGAATTAGTTCGGTACATATTTGTATCCACAGTTGCCAGGACGACTATTAAGACGACCAAAGATTACATTGAAATTTAGGTATTTAATCTGTAGAATAGTAATTGTTAAGTAATCTGGAAGACAACTAATTAAAATGAAGTGCGAAAGATGGGTTATGAGAGTGCTCAATGCCTGAAGCATAATCCGTTTGTTTGAGGTGCGAATTTTCAAGCTTGTAGAACAAATAAATATCACAAAGTAGAAGGGCAGGGGTGAAAGTGACTGAAGTGACAGGATACCCGGTGGATTTTCAGTGACTGGATTCCAGTGGTACGCGGTAAAATATATAGTGACTGTCTTAGCAGCACAAATTTTATGTGACTGGCTTTCCCATGCAAATGCGGTGGTGACTGCATTAGCATAGCATTTTTTACGTAATTATATTTTAGTATTTTTAAGAAAAAAAGAGATATATACGTTCAGATATGTCTAGGCTTAAGATATTTACCAATATATATTATATATATATCATAGTCTTGAAATATATTGGGGGGTGCAACTGACTGACTTCCAGTGTATATTTTATGTGACTGGCTTCCCGGGCGCGGCCGTGTATATATATTTATGTGTGTGTGTGTGTCCATGAACGCAATAACTTGATTCTGTCCGATTTTGATGAAATTTGGTTTAAAGGTGTAAAGCAGGATAAACTTGAATGAGTTCGCGAACCAGCATGATCGGACTATGGGAACGGGGGTTTATGGGGGATTTTATGGGATACAAAAATAGGTTTTTCCCAAATTTGACCCTAAAAACACAAAATTTCACAATTACTTTCCAAACCATTATGTAGAGCTTAAAGAAACAAATAATTTAGTATATTGAAGCGTTATTATGCGCCTAAGGGTTACGGAGAAAATTCAAAAGAAATTGTAATTTTAAAATTCCCATGTTATTCTTATGGAGATTAAGTAAACTGTTGTAGTTTGCTTATTTTTATTTATAAACATATTTTGATCAAATTTGGAAAATACATTAATTTCTTACTAAACTACAGTACCTATTAACATTTTACATTAAAAAACACTTTTTTACCCTCCCTGTTGCAGCAAACCTAAGTACTCGTTAAACTAATTCTATTTAAATAGGGAATAAATGTGATATATTTAAGGAGACATTTTAGTGTAAATCCAATGAGGCAAATGGAAATCCGCTTAGTCTGCAGGTTTGCTGCGGCGGTGGTATTTATAATATGTTTATATATATCAATCATTATATCACTCAAGTGTACCTTGACGCTGAATTCCAAGGGTACCCTTCCCCTGAGAAACCGGCGGTGCATTCTTTTTCTAGGTTGAGGCTTTGTTTGGTTGAGCTGATTTTCTTTATTATCATTGTTTTGCTTCCTGTCTAACTTAGTCTCAATATGTTCTCTGTGTCCATTTGTCATAACCTGGCAACATAACAAAATCCATAGTAGAATAGAAATACTAAAATTACTAACATACTAAGAAACTAAACACAACCTCACAGATGCTACTGATTGGATTGTATACAAAATTATCTTAGCGTCTATATTTTAATAGAATTTGTTGGATTTTTGTATTCATCTGAACTTTTTCAAGTTTACTGTAATTGTTTACATCAAAACAGATGGCCATTATACAATTTTGTTTATATCCATATGAAAAAGGTGTTATTATTACAATTAATTGATAACTTGATGATATTATCACGTAAAAATAGATAATTTTCAACTTAACTCAGAGCAATAGAAAACTGTACATTAATTCAAGTATTTCTCGGATTTTGAAGTCACGGAGTGACACTGGCTGCTAAGTATTGTAGGAACTCACTAAACCAAATTTTCAAAAAGTAAGATTAGGCCTTCTTTAGCCTTCTAGGTTTCCTATGGAGACGTAGGCTACAAATTGATCATCAGCAGGTGTCTAAACCTAAATATGTATCAGTTAACATCCGTACTGATACATTCAAAATTAAATGTAACACTAACTATCCACCTTACAGAAGTTTCTCACATTTAGTATTACCCAATTAAATCTATTATTTTAAAAATAACCTTCAAAAACATATACGAGGTCTGTTAAAAAAGTATCCGACCTTACTTTTTCTCTAGCAATCCAACAACCGCATTGAGCTGCTCCCTGGTGCGTAGATCGAGGCATACAAGAATAACACAAATACAACAAAAACATTATATGAGGTCTGTTAAAAATGTATCCGACCTTACTTTTTCTCTAGTAATCCAACAACCGCATTGAGCTGCTCCCTGGTGCGTAGATCGAGGCATACAAGAATAACACAAATACAACAAAAACATTATATGAGGTCTGTTAAAAATGTATCCAACCTTACTTTTTCTCTAGTAATCCAACAACCGCATTGAGCTGCTCCCTGGTGCGTAGATCGAGGCATACAAGAATAACACAAATACAACAAAAACATTATATGAGGTCTGTTAAAAATGTATCCGACCTTACTTTTTCTCTAGTAATCCAACAACCGCATTGAGCTGCTCCCTGGTGTGTAGATCGAGGCATACAAGAATAACACAAATACAAGTACAAGTACACATGGCTTCAGTTTGTTGTCGGCCGCCAAACGTGAAACTGTATACGTAGTGTTCGTTGTGTTTTTGTGCTAAGCAAAATGACGGAACAGGTGGAATAGCGATACTGCATTAAATTTTGCAAAAACTGGGAGATACCCAAGCTCAAACGATTCTTAATATCCAGCAAGCCTTTGGAGAAGGGGCTATGGGTGTAACACAGAAAAAAGAGTGGTACAACAGATTCAAAGATGGTCGCACTTCGGTGGACAGTGAACCTTGTTCTGGGAGACCATCAAGTCAAAACGATGAAGTTATCGATCAATTTCAAGTTTTAGCAATGGAGGATCGACGTATTACTGTTTGTGAACTAGCTACGGAAGTTAGAATCGGTATTGGTTCAGTTCATTCAATCTTAATGGAAGATTTGGTTACGCACAGAGTTGCTGTAAAATATGTCCCAAATACTGATGAACAAAAGGAATTAGGGCTCTTAGTTGCTCAAGACATACTGGAAAGCTTTCAGAATGACCCAAACTTTCTTAAAACAGTTATAACTAGTCCTGAAAATAAGGCGCAGTCTTCTCAGTGGAAACACAAACTCCATATCGCCGCAGCCAAAAAAGCACACCAAGTTCGAAGCAAATTCAAAGTCATGCTGATTGTTTTAAGTTTATCATAGTACACACCTGAAGAACAAAAAATTACCAAAAAGTACTACTTAGAAGTTCTACACTGCATACCCGATGAAGTGCGTCGCTGATTTGTGGGCCACAGACTCCTGGTGGCTTTGTTCAGGATCAAATCAAGTCAAATCATTCTTTATTCGTCATACATAAAATAACATGTATTGAATATAGTCAAATATGCTATAAATACACATATACATAACTAAATATTACAAAGTGCTTAAAATATAGGCAACTATAAGATTTACTGTCAACAAAATAATCTTTAAAAAGTAAAGAATTCTTAACTGAATATTTAAACAAAAATATTACATTATTGCAACCACAATAACATGAGCCGTTAATAAAATAAAAAACATACATCAATTTTTCAGCCTTAAATAAAAAAAGCAAACAAAAAAAGTGTTTCAAGACTGCAAATAAAACATGTGTTTTATTTAGGAATCTAATTACATCGCGCACTTCACAGTCGGCGGCAGTCTCAATTGGTGGTACCATTTTGAATGCTCGAAACCGGATGTAAACACGGCCGATTTTTCTCGAATTTCCGGCTAGGTCTTACCAATAGAATCCCATACACAGCGCAAATGTTGAAAATGCCAATCGCAGTTCTGGAACGGACAAATTTAAAAACGGTACTTACTTAAAAAACATGCCTCGTATTTGAACGTTATGGGCTCCGATACCACTAGACAGATTGCAATGAAACTTTCAGGCATTATTAAGCTTATTCAAGGATGGTTTGTGTGAAGTTTGGTGCAGATCCATCAAAAGGCCTCCGCCCCAGTGGCTCTGAAGTTTCCCATCTTAATCGGATGAGTACTCATATATAAATGGAATTAAAGAATCTTAACAGCTGTTTAAAATTAACATATGTGATGTTCAATAGCATTAAAAAGTTATAAGGTTTACCAATAGGGTGCAGCACTATTAATTGTTTAAATCGATGACCAATTTGAGCTAATTTGAACCAAGCAGCAACAAAAAGCTGTGAGAACTGTCAAAGTAGGATCTTTTGATCTTTTACAGAGTTATGTTTATATTTTTAATTTAATAAATAATTTTTGATATTGTAGTAATAAGGTGTTTTTATTTTTATGTGCATAGTTCATTAACTTATTTATTGACTTTCTTTATTCCTATTTGAAATCTATTGTTTTTGTATGGTTTATTTAAAAAAAAAAAAAAATGTTTGGGAAACGGAGAAGCCAGTTTGTTGGTAAAATGACTTTATTTCAAATCGTCTTTACTTGCTTTTATCAGCTGATTATTTAAATGATTTAAATGAGTCATCTGCCAATGTTTTTGTTTGGGACTGTAAAGTTGAGACCTGTTTCCTCTGTAGGGAGAAAGGTCTCAATGATAAAAACGCTAAACATATAGCTGGGTCTGGGCAGTGCAATGCATTTAAAGGCGCACTGCAACAAGCGAAAGCCCAACCACGAAGATAAGGATCCTCCAGTGCAATGTAGATCGATCCAGGACGGCTGACGCGCTTCTCAGTCAGCTTGCCCTCGAACACGGTGTTGACGCGCTTTTGGTCAGCGAACAGTACCAGTACCGGGACAGGGACCCATCTTTTTGGTTTCCCGATACACTTGGTACTGCTGCATTCTGGGTTCGTAATACAGCTAAAGTGCAGGTGAGGAGTCACGCGAAGGGCCGAGGATTCGTTTGGGTCCGGTGCGGGGATGTCACTTGGTTTAGTGTATACCTCACCCCCAATGAGGCTATCCGTGACTTTCGTGGAAAGATAGACCGCCTGGAAGAGAGCGTGCGCGATACCGCCGGGCACGTTGTCGTGGCGGGGGATTTCAATGCTAGGGCTGTCGAGTGGGGAATGACTCTCACTAATTCCCGGGGGAAGTACATCCTGGACTTTGCTGCCAGGGCTGGACTTGTTGTCATAAACGAAGGCAACACGCCAACTTTCCAGCGTCCCGGAATGAGGGGAACGATCCCAGACATCACGCTTGCATCTGAGTCCCTCTTGCCGAGGATACGAGCCTGGAGAGTCCTAGAGGATTATACGGCCAGTGACCACCAGTACATCATTTTTGATGTCCTGGATAGTCATCAGAGACAAGCTACCGTGTCTCGGCAGGTGCCCGTTCGGTGGAACACCAAAAAGCTGGACGTGGCCAAATTCACCGAAGTCATACTACAGGGGGAGCCAGTGGTACCTGCTGCATCTGGCGTGGCTCACGCAGAGACATCAGTTACATCATTGATGAGGCTGATAGTCTCGGCCTGCGAAGAGTCAATGCCTTGCAGGAGATCCCGGTGTGATAAGCGACCTGTGTACTGGTGGACAACCGAGATCGCAGAACTGCGACGGGCAGCATTGAGAGCCAGACGTCTTGCTACCAGGGCCAGAGAACCTGAAGATAGACGTCTTAAGTCTGACGCTTACAAGGTGGCTAGGAAGTCTCTTCGCCGGGTCATTAACCGGAGCAAACGCAGTTGCTGGGAGAAATTAAGGGACGATGTCGATTCCGATCCGTGGGGCTTGGGTTACAAGAAGCCAAGAAGCTTGGCACCCGCTCTCCACCTTCCGTTATGGACGGGGCCTCTATGGAGAGGATCGTAAAGTCCCTTTTCCCAACTCACACACTGCGCCCATTGCGGGAGTTTGGAAGGGTGGACGACGTACCGCTTTTCAGTCTCGAGGAGTTGCAGGCGGCCGTTCTATTCCTGAAGAACAACAAGGCTCCTGGACCGGATGGGGTACCTGGTGAGGCCCTGAAGAAAGTCTTTTCAATAAATCCACAAATCCTTTTGAGCACGTACAATGCCTGTCTGGCCGAGGGGAAGTTTCCCTTCTGCTGGACAGCTAGGCTGGTGCTCGTGGGGAAGGGAAAAGGAAACCCAGACCTACCCTCCTCTTACAGACCTCTCTGTATGTTGGACACTGCTGGGAAAGTCTTGGAAAAGTTGATCCGTTCCCGACTGAATTCAGCCGTGGTTGCTGCAGGAAATCTATCCCCTCGTCAGTACGGCTTCAGGAAGGGACGGTCAAAGGTTGACGCTATGGTGGGGAACGTTGAAGTCCAAACCACTCGTGCCGCAAAGTACCTTGGGGTCATGGTGGACAGCAAGCTCAGCTGGCGAGACCAGATCACCCGTACGGCGGACAAGGTCGCTAAAATGGTTTCTTCCCTTAGTCGGTTAATGGCCAATGTCGGAGGTCCGCGATCCAGCCACAGAAGGCTGTTGATGTCTGCGGTCCAGTCTGTGCTCCTGTACAGTGCGGAAGTCTGGGCAGATGCTCTCAATAAGGAGATATATAGGATGCGGCTCGCCCGAGTGCAGCGTCAGGCAGCACTAAGGGTAGCATCTGCCTATCGAACAGTGTCCAAACCCGCCGTCCTGGTGGTTGCTGGAGTCATCCCCGTCAAACTTTTGGCGGTGGAGAGGAAGGTAATTTATCAGCGCCGTGGGGAGGACCAGGCAAGAATTGAGGAACGCACCCGGACCTTCCAGCTGTGGCAGGAGAGCTGGGAACAGGAGACAAGGGGGCTCTGGACCAGGCGACTGATACAACAGGTCCAACCTTGGGTTAATCGGTGAACTTCTACCTCACCCAATTTCTGACGGGTCACGGCTTTTTCCGGTCGTACTTGTTCAGGATGGGCAAAAGCCGTGTCACCCGATTGCATATACTGCCCAGGCATTCCCGATGACGTGGAACACACTTTCTTCCACTGCCAGCATTGGGAAAGGCCCCGCCTAGAGGCTCAACAGTTCGTAGGACTGCTGTCGGTGGACACGGTCATACCGATGATGATGGAGGGTGAGGACAATTGGACCTGTGTGTCACTTTACATCCAGGGTGTTCTCCGCGCCAAGAAGCTTGACCTCGACCGGGATGCGGTGTAGGTCAAAAAAAAAAATAAAAAAATAATGCCAGAAACGGTGCGAGCCCTGTGGGCTTAGGTCACATGTTGGCCTGACTTGAAGTAATATGACAAACAATTCCAGGTCTGTGTCCAACAGAGTAGAGGGGTTTTTTTAGTGAGTAGTCTGTGATAAACTCAGGAGTCTCACACTACAGGCTGGCTACCTGTGTGCGTAAAAGCATTTTCCCTCCTCACCCTAAAAAAAAAAAAAATGTTTTTGTTTAGTTTTTTATATACACAATTCTGTTGAGTTCATGAAATAAAATAAAGCTAGAAGTGTTTGTTAATCTGTGAATTTTTCTTATATTAACCTTCCAACATGGTGTCAGGTTATTAGAAGAATAACAATAATGAATGGAATACCTCTACCAGATCCACTTGACATTTCGGACAAAACAAATGCAGCAGAGAAATGGATGTTATTCAAGGTCCAATGGAACAACTATCTAAGTTTGGCTGAAGCGTGTGGTGGCTCAGGATGCAGCAAGATAACAAGCAAAAAAGTTCAGGTACTGTAAGCGTACGACTTGTTTGCGAGCCGGGTGCGCGGGGGGAGAGCGGTACCAATCTCCCACCACGCAGCCAAAGTTTCCGTAGCAGTGGTCAGACTACGCTTCCTAAAAACATTCGACCAGCGCTGTTCGCGTTGTTTTCCTTTTTTGCGTACATTTTTTTAGAATTTAAATTTGAATTTAATTCTAATACCATACAATGTAATTACTAAGGGTTCTATATTGTTGTTTTGGTACTGTAGTAGAGTATTTTATTTTGATATAACTATTTTTTGACTTATTTAAATGTACACCAAACGGTAAAATCATATTAGGCCTATATTCCAATTTAATTGTTAAGTTTGACTTTTTAGGTGTAAATTATTAACTTTTATAGTTAGAGTTTATAGGCGATATCTTAAGATATAGTATTTTATGTAAAAACACATACAAATAAACAGAAAACCATAAGGCTTAGTACATATCATTATGGAAACTTTTGCTTATTTTCGTATTATGTACAATAAATAACACCTTAAAATACCGGACGGGTTTTCCGAACACCCTTTAAAACGGTTAATGGCTTGCAGTTATTTATATTTATTTTATATCCCTAAGTTGATAAAACGAAAGTCGGTCTCTTAATGTCGTACGTAAAGTATTTTATGACACTATATTTTATGACCGGACGAGTATTGTATTCTATCGTGTTCTATCGACTGTCAGTTTATTGGACTATGCTGTTTAGATGAGTAGTGCGGTTGAGTAATTAATGAGTGATTGTTAAGCCGTGGGTTAAAAAAGTGTCCGGCTAGGCTAACATAGATTAATTAATATCATGGCAACCGCCCGTAAAAAAGGGTAAACCATTCACAGAGAAGCGATGGAAATATTATAAGACCAGCAGGTGCCGTGTGTTGGTGTGTTGGTGTTACGCATCCGCTGGGAGTAGAAGTAGTATATAGACAACATTTTTAGGGCGACTAGTAGCAGATCGCCAAGCGCCCGGCTGTGGTGGGGGCCCCTCCTGGCTAAGGAGGCGGTGGAGGGGCCACGCGCAAACAAGTCGTGCGCTTACAGTAGCTTTATTCCAGTCTCTCATTGGAGGTAAAACATTACAGCTAATAAATAAAATATGCAATGACAAGGCCAGCGTTGATGAGATTATTGATAGACTAGATGATTATTTTAATAATGCTAAGAATGTTACTTTTGAGCGCTTTATGTTTAATAGTGCTACACAATCACCAAATGAGTCTTGTAAAGAGTATATTAACAGGTTACATGAAATGATAGGAAATTGTGAATTTGAGTTACTGTCAAATTTATCTAGGCTTGAAATTGAAGAGCAGCTCTTATGTGATAGATTAGTAGTAGGTTTAGTAAATAACGACTTAAGAAAACGGCTCTTATCAAAAAAAGATCTGACTCTTGATAATGCAACAAGCATATGTCTTTCTGATGAGCAGGCTAGTAATCTTGCTAAAAAAATCAATGAACGTAGAGCTAACGAGACTGAACCTTCTGCGGAAAATATAGTTAATGAGTCGTTTAGAATAAACAGTGATCAAAAACTTCTTTCGTGTAAATTCTGTGAGGGGAAACACCAAAGAGGAGCAAGTTACTGTCCTGCGTTTGGAAAAGCGTGTAGTTTATGTCGAAAAAACAATCATTTTGCTGAAATGTGCCTTAAAGCAAAAGAAAAGATTAAAGTAGTAAGCTCTGCTTGTGAAGATACCATTCCTGGAGATGATGTAGACATAAATGACATATATTAAATGGAAGATTACATTCCAAAAAAAGTCTATTCGTCCATTTGAAAGTCCCATTTAGGAAAGGTAATCGAATACTAAAATGTCAACTTGATAGCGGGGTGACACGCAATGTAATGTGTTATGATATTTTAAAGGAGCTGGTTGGAGTTATCGTCCAGTCCTACAAAAAAGTAATACAACGCTTACTTTCTATGGTGGTGCTTCAAAGGCTTCTCTTGGGAAAATAACATTGCATGTTATATGGAAGAATATTAAGCAAAGAATGACGTTTGAAGTTATCAATACGAAGCATATTCCATTGATTGGAGCTCAAGACTGTTTACGGTTAGGGCTTATTGCAGTAGATGAGGATGTTTTTGAGTTAAAGAATTCTCCAAATACAAGCTCCATTCTATCTTCTTTTCAAGACATTGGTCTAAGTCTAGGATGCTTTGAGGGTAAACATAAATTTAGACTTGACGAGTCTGTTTTTCCTGTAGTGGTTCCACCTCAAAGATATCCTCTGGTTTTACAAGATGAGATAAAAAGTGAAATACAACGTCTTGAAGAATTAGGTGTAAGGTAACGGAACCTTCCTCATGGGTCAGTGCTATGGTTGTCGTTAAGAAACCGAACAAATTACGCATTTGTATTGACCCACATCAACTAAACATATTACGGTAGAAACCGATCACAAACCTCTTGAGACTATTTTCAAAAAACCTTTGGTCAATGCACCTAAGCGGTTGCAAAGAATGTTGCTACGTTTGCAGAGGTTTACATTTACTGTTGTTTATCGACCAGGTACATGTTCTCATGTATGGTAGTCCTATTAAATTGCGTAACTGAATGTATAAAAAAACTGATAACTCATTTACTTTTTATCCGATTTTAACAAACAAGGCCTCATTTGATTTGCATTAAAATTCTCTATCGTTTCGGTAAGGTAAAAGATGTTCTTAATATTTACGGTTTTCATTAAATTTGGCATTAAAGATTTAAAATGGCCGCCATATTGAAACGGCTAGAGATATTGAAACGAAATTTTCACAGTTCCTTTTACTTGTAGACCTACTTATTCATACCAAATTTTAAATCTCTATCTTGAAAAATGCCCAAGATATAAATTTATAAAAATCACAAACACACCGACAGACAGAAATCTAGGCACTTAGACCCATACTTATATGGTGTTTTATGTTTGTCTTCGCCCAGGGAACAAGTCCACAAAATATGTCCAGACAATTCGGAAACACCCTGTAAAAGGGTGATAAACTAATATTATTTTACTCTAAGTTGCCTAGACAGCAATTTACATGTATGTGGCTTTTACGTCTGATAAATAGTTAAGATGCACAAAAAAGCATAGCCTACCATATCAATGTAAGGTGGGATTGGACTTAAATTAGGATTTATGGTTTTTACCATGATTAGCTTAGGCAGGTAAAAAAATTACATCTCGTTTTAACCAAATCAAATTCAATAATTTGAAATGAAGTAGTAGTTATGATTGTGATCATTTCTGTGCTCTATGGTCAATAGTAGAGATAGTCAAAACCAAAATTCATCAATTCTCGATACCAATACTTAAAAACATAAACATAACCAATAACCATTGTCTTCTGTGATAGCAGCAATCCCCTGAATATCACCCGCAGTTACGGAAACTATCTTGTTCGTAAATAATGTATAATATATTTCTGCACAAAAGTAATTTATACCATGTATATTTGTGAAAGCATATTTGAATTAAATTGAAAACATCCTCGTCCTCACCTAGAGTCACAAAAACTTCATTATTGCTTTACGAAATTGTGGCAAAAAAGTGAATTTTTTGATCACGTGATCTACGCAGACGGGTTTTACGATTGCGATAACTATCAGGTATTGGTATTAACCTATGATGATCGATTCTCAAAACAATGCAAATACTCATGTATTGATGGTATTGAGAATCGACACTTTCCTAGTCAATTTTCCAGTGAATACTAATAATTTATCTGTACTTTTTACTTGATCAATAAACTGATAGTGTGAGAGCAGTGAACTTATTGTTTACTAATTGTATTCTACACTTAAAACAATAAGGCTTGTCAATAAATAGTTGCCAACTACAACAGAACTTAAGATAGAGAAATGTCAGGTACATTGGCATCGCCGGCCCCATCCACCTGCTTGGGTCGAGGGCCACCACGTCGGAATGTGCGAGTGCGTCTTTCCCTGGGTTCATGCGACACACTACGAGAGCGAGAACGTGAGCCTTGGCTGTACTGCTGCTGCTGTCTCGAATACAAAGGACGCCGGCGCTGGTACGGAGGAAAAGGTGGTCGGAAGTAGGGTCTAGGCCGGTCCTCTGGCTCAGAGTCCACCTCTTTCAATGTGCAGTCCTTTCCCTCGCTACAACAAATTTATCATATCAAGTTTCAAAGTTAAGTATGTAGTCTAAACCAGTGTATACTATTATAGTTAGCAGGTAAAGTAAAATATACAAAACTCAATTTAACAATGCCTCTTAAATTAATGTTAAAATCATGAATAAATTTGTAGTACCTAATCTTAATTACCATGTCCAAATGGATTTCTTAAACTGTTATAGTAGTTAGTATGGTTAGCAGTCAAAACTTATAATTTTAAGTCTGTTTCATAACTAAATGTCATATTTTCAAACGAGAATAATCTTCACCTAGTTATTTGCAACAAAAACACCAGTCGGGGTCCTCAGTCAAACTTGAAAATAAGTCAATTCTAGGTCTTTCTTGGTGATACTTACATATTTAATGTGAAAGGGGCTGGGTACAGGAGGAATTGCAGCAGCAGCATCACAATATGTCTTATCAGACTACAGAGACAAATAGAGTCGTACACATAGAGACGATTGGCAGCAGAGATAATCGATCAATGTCACACTGAATATTTCAAATAAGGATGTGTAAGACCCACAAATTTGAGCCATATTTATTTTTGTTTTTTAACTGTATTTTTAATATCTTTTTTAAAGAGGAATCTCAGGAGAAGCGGTTGTTGCAGCCGTTTCCAAAGTTTGGGCAGTCACACATTCACATTAGCACAGCTCAGGAGATTAAAGATTATTATATTGATGTTTACGTAAACGTGGACACAATAATTGATAAGGATTTTGTCGCAATCATTGGAGATTCAGAAGATTGATAGCAGTGACATAACTATGGGGGGCGATGAGGGGGATAGTGCCCCCTCCCCAGAACCCTAAAATGAAAATAAATGTTTCTATCACAGCAACCCTACTTCTTTAAACTACAGTTGCATGAAGTTTATAACAGAAACTGATGATTTGGTTTTATTAATCTAGTTTGTTAATTATTAGTTGGTTTGAATAGTAATATAGTTAAAGGTATAAACTAATTTCAAAAGGTTTATTTAATGAATACACCCAGGCAGCAGGAGTAAATTTGGAGAGTGGTACTGGTAACCACTTGGTTAACTACTTGGCATGCGCTAAGCACTAAGCAGATGGCTTTTAGGTTAGTTCTAGTTCACTTGACACTTTTAGACTTGTAACAAAAATATTAAATGAGCCCGGTCATTCTGAAATACATTGATATTATTTAGTAAAATGTTGTGAACAGTATTGTGTATTATTATCCGGTAAGGTGTCAGGGCTGTCGGGAGGGTATTTCGGCCAAGTCTAAAACTTGGAGAAACTGTAATAAGTTGGGAATCATGCATACGGCTGGTAAAAACCAAGCAAATGTTTTTACCTATAGTACTTCTTAATCAAGAAATACTATTTCCTGAATCCGACCGGCCAGAGACAGCCTCAATTGGGTTGATTTTTTAGTTCTTTTGAACGTGATTACCGTTCAAAATATAAAAAAGGGCCACGAAGTGAACCTAGCAGCTATAGGCCAATATCCCTGATCCTAACATTCTAAAAAATAATCGAAAAAATTGTACTTGGTAGACTCCTAAGCCATCTCGAACGGCATAGCCTACTTACGAATAAACAGCACGGATTCCTCAGGGGTAGATCAACAACAACAGCCCTGATACAGCTGACAGAACATGTCATAGACCAATTGGAGGAAGGATGCTCAGTGACCAGCCTGTTTCTTGACTTTAGCAAAGCCTTTGATTGCCTCAATCACGACCAGCTACTACAAAAACTAAGAGCCCTAGGAGTAGGAGGTAAAGAAGCAGAATGGTTTAAATGCTATCTCAAGGGAAGAAAGCAACTGGTAGAAATAAATCACGCCCAAAATAACATAAACTACAAAATCCTATCTCCAACAACTGGTGTAAAAAGAGGGGTTCCACAAGGATCTGTACTGGGGCCAGTGCTCTTCCTCCTCCTCACGAATGACATGCCAAACTGCATGAATGATGCCTGCTCCACTATAATGTACGCAGACGATACCGTGCTTACCATCTCTGATAAAGCTACTGAAATGCTTGAAACAAATATGATTGCATGCCTCAACCAAGCTCAACACTACTGTAAAAACAATGATCTAGTCTTAAATGAAAACAAAACAGTACAAATTATTTTTAACACAAAAAATAAAAGTACAAACTTAGCACCTCTCCCCGGCCTGGAAGCAAGGAACATAACCAAATATCTAGGTATCACAATTGACTCAAAATTGTCATGGAAGCAACACATCGACCAACTTGGCAAGAAACTCTCGGCAGGTACCCGCGTAATTAGAAAACTCAAACAAATATGTGGCCTGGAGATAGCTAAAGTTGCCTACTTTGCTCTTTTTGAAACCTACTTAAGATATGGAATAGTGACATGGGGAGGAACATCAGCATCCAATATGGAAAAGATTCTTACTCTACAAAAAAGAGCAATCAGATGCCTAGCAGGACTTCACTACCAAGAAAGCAGCCGGGAATCTTTTAAACAACTAAAAATCCTCACAGCAACCTCACTCTACATTCGGGAAACCATTCTGCATTCAGTCACCTCACAACAGTTAAGACATCATGAACTCCATACATACAACACAAGACATGCCACAAATTTCACCCTACCACTACACCGCCAAAAGCTTTTCGAGAAGAAACCTTCATACAAAGGAGCGCTCTTCTTCAACCACCTACCCGACCATCTAAGAAGCCAGTCACCCCAACGTTTCAAGAACCAGCTAACGGCATGGCTCCAAGAAAGACCCTACTACTTACTCAGAATCAGAATTCCTGAACACCTGACACAGCGCCGCCGCCGACGAGAGCTCTCTCTGGACATCAAAATGTGAACTTTGTGTTATCACATTACATATCTATATAAAAAAAATCTTGAGCATTGTAAATAAAGAACATTGTCTATTGTCTAATTTTTCCAAATTTTCCGGGAGAGGACGACTCTCCCCAGACCCCCCCCCCCCCCCCCCGCCAATTGAGTGCAGAAGTTGAGCCCATTCATACCCCCAAAGCCAGTTCTAGGTACGCCACTGATTCATTATTGAATCTTAAGTCATGAAGTATCAAGAAACTTTTGAGAAATAAAGAATTGGAACCACAAAACTCATGGCTCAATTCAGGTTTTTATCGTTTGACAAAACTCATGGCTCAATTCAGGTTTTTATCGTTTGACAAAACTCACAACTCACATTCACGTTTCAGTAGGTAACCTTCCAGTATTTCACTCTCTTTAGTGCTGTAGCACAGACTACTTAACTAATTAATAACGAGTTGCAGGCTGCTTAGCTTGCCTATTTAGTTTTGCTATCAAGGATCTAAATAACAGTTGAACATGTAAAATAAAGTTATTGCATGTATGCAAATTCACTCACTCCATATCTTTCCCTCTCAGTTCCTTCAGTAACGGGATTAGCTGCAAGCGTCTGTCAGACACCATATTCCACATCATGCCTCTAGGCTTATCAGGACGAGGAGCGACTTTGATCACCTTTGTAGGAGTGATTATATAATCAACAGGCACATCAAAAGGCTTAAACAAGTCTTGTGGTAACGATTCGAATACCTGAAACAATAACAATAGAATCATCTACAGTACAGTAGGAAATTACAAAATACAGTAGAAAGGAAATGGACATTCCTATGAAAGCTATTGAGCATCTATATTTATAAGTTTGTATATATATATATTTGAACGTTATGGACCCCGAAACCGCTCGACAGATTGTAATGAAACTTTCAGGCATTATTAAGCATTATTCAAGGATGGTTTGTGTGAAGCTTGGTGCAGATCCGTCAAAAGGGCTCCGCCCCAGTGGCTCTGGAGTTTCCCATGATAACCTGATGAGTGCTCATATTTAAATGGAATTAAAGAATCTTAACAGCTGTTTCAACTAAACAAATTGATTCTCTGATGATCAATAGCATTAAAAGGTTAAAAAATGTACCAACAGGGTGCAGCACTATTAACTGTCAAAATTTTTAGCATTATTAGCTTATATTTATATTTATAAAAGAGGAAGTTTGTTTAGTAAATAATTTTTGATAGTGTGTGAATAAGGAGTTTTATTTTTTAAGTGCGTATGTTTGTGGCAATTAGATTAACGTATATAAAATACTAAAATGCTATGGAAAGTGATCAAAACAGCCACGATGTAGGAAGTGGCTTAGGAAGTAGTTAAGTATGAGCATAGTGTGAGAACCGTCTGTGGCAGTTAGATTAATGTATCTTCAATCCTAAAATGCTATGAGAAGGGAAGGAAACAGGCCCCACAACGTAGGAAGTGGTGAAGGAAGTCGTAAGGCTTGCAGTGCTGAGTGTGGGAACTGTCTTTGGCAATTACATTAATGTATTTGCAATCCTAAAATGCTATGGGAAGAGAGGGAAACAGGTCCACGACGTAGGGGGTGGTGAAGGAAGTAGTAAAGGTGAGCAGTGTTGAGTGTGGGAATGGATTAATGTATCTGCAATGTTAAAATGCTATGGGAAGAGACTGTAGACTGTAGGTTAAAATGATTACGAAGCACGAATCGATACATATTTCGTTACATGGAATCGTTTACAATAGAAATTTACAACTGAGTTGATGATAACAGCTGATTTTTACTCCATAGAGGCTAAAAACTATTTTTACTCCCTAAAGAGTAAAAATGCTACTTTAGAACCGCAACGCATGCATTAAAAACGACTGTTTTTACTGCAGTATGACAAAAACAATATATTATGAACCCTTGATGACTCCGCTCAATTTAGTGGATGCCTCTGCGAACGCCACCTAGTAAATTAATAGGCCTACTTTTAGTGATCAGAGGAGATGAAGCATGTTTATTTACTTCACTCTCATTTATGATCACATTACACACATACATACACTAATAACTGTGTGCGAAGCAATTGTTGAAAATGCGAGAAACTGGGACCACTTCTCAAACTTATTCTATACGACAGTGACGGGGACGGGTTGAGACATTATAATAGCTGCTTTAATATGACATCGATTTGAGCAAAAAAGGCTGCATTGTTGACTGAAGGCTGTTGGAACTTAAACACTATTAACTTATTTCAAATGTCAACCAATCTGAAAGTTTCCGTAGTGAAGCACGGGTATTCCGCTAGTTGATTACATAATCCATTTTGGGTGTATGATGTATTACTAACCAAGGGGATAATTACTACTGTTCAAAAACTAAGTCTTTTACTGCAAAACATTATAAAGTACACTAATATTGAACTAAAAGTCTAGAGGAAAGGTCGAGGATGTTTTGTAGTTTTCGACGATGCGCCGCCGGAATTGATGCGTTGTTCCACGATCCCGTTATTAGTTGTGACGTTCCGCGATCCCAGTGACTAACACAATAACGGTCTACAGATGTTATGTATAATGATTTTTTATATTGAAGTTTATTAAAGACATTTTCATTTTTCAATATAGATTGCTCGTCCACATGAAAAAGTGTGTTAGGTAAATTAAGAATGAGCGAATGTCCACTGAAAACAAATTGACTTTACAACTTAATTAATCGTAGAAAAACTGAAATATTTTAAGGCTTATAGGTTTTATGTTTTCAACCTCTTGAACAAACCAAACACCTCAAGCAATGCTCGGTCCCCTGGTACTTCTTAATAAAAGAAGTGACTGACAATAAAATATAAACTATATTGCCAGACAAGTGCAACATGATGACTTGTATTGTATTGAAAATAATGTGCCTGTAAAAGAGTGCTGGACTGATATTAAACATCATATGAACATTTATGGTATTTACTATGGTGACTTTTTTGTCAGTAAATTCTGTTAATTAAACACAATTATACGTACATTAAATTGTCCAATACAAATTAATTTGATTGAATATACACTATTGCCAAACATTCGCCAAATATTCAGGCCAGATTGCGACCGCAAATGTTGAAAAATGTGCAACTGTAACCACCCGAAACTAACCAAGTACACTATCGGCTAACTTCGGCCGAACTGTGCCGACTCAATATTGCGTATTCGCAGCAAAACATTCAAGTTAAGCTTTGTGCAACATGGACGCTGTTGTATACCTGTGTTTATGTTCTAAAGTTATGCTTACTTCAAGTCAAGTATGTATACGCACACACTAAGCTGATTTAGATTGTAGTTAAGCCATTTTTAAATTACCCGTGCCGTGCCCCACTGATTGTCAAAGATCCAGTCATTTTCTTATGGAATTTATTAATAATGTATAATAATAATATGTCAATTTGTTGACATATTAAATATCTTGTATATACTGATGTACATATCTTGTAGTAAATAATTAAAAATCATCGATTACAAGTAACATTAACTACACAACCACTGCAATAAATACTGTACGAATGACAGCGAGTGTGTACTGGCTAAGTTTGTGTCGGTCTGCGCTCGGCATTCATCCTAGTTCGTCTCCTTTGATCCGTAATGGGAGACCGCCAAAAAAGTGAGCGCACCCGAACATGAATGTTGGCGATCTTATCTTATCTTATCTAAAAGGGGCAGGCCAAGACCATTGAACTACCCCAAATGTACACGAGCACATCGAGTACACTATTGCACTCATATTCGGCCTTAGTCTACTGCAGGCATAAAGAATAAGTATTGTCATCAACGGCTCCGTTGACCTACCTGCTCGTCATGTACAGTGGTGACCAACACAGTGTTGTCATCAACAGCTCCTGTGGAAGCCAAAACAGCATATTCCAGGTCTGAGAAACCTTCTCCTTTACCAATCCTTTGGCCTGAAAGAAGATTTCTTATTTATCTTTTTCATATTGATTGCTACACCTTATTCTACATACCATGCAACTGTTACTCACATGTAGAATTGTGCTAGAATGAGTCTTAGTTTGTTGAGCAAGATTAAAAATACTCATCCTAGGACTTCTCCCTTGCTCAGGAGAAATAACATAATGCTGTCTATGAAAAATCGACTGCGGCTCATTGGTTTTCTAATAACTTAAATATGGAGCATTTTTTTTTAGTCCAGAGTTTGTATTATTAATCGTGAAACTTTATTTTAAGGTTAAATTCATGATTAGATTATTAAGCCCAATTGCCTGTGAGAGCCCAACACATTTCGGGGAAGTGCCCCTGGATATGTCTTTCAGTATCTGGAAGCCAATAAGAGAATACCATATCACAAAGAATTCTATTTTATTTTTATTTTATTTATTATCAATCATCACATTACATCAAGTTAATTGACAGGTGATTTGTCCATAAGTCTTAATTATTACTAAAAGTAGACTAAAATTAAAAATAAGAAAATTAAAATCTATTTTTGCTCTGATAAGAATTCCTCAACACTGTAAAAAGCCTTCTCCAATAACCATTTTTTCAAAGTTTTTTTAAAGCTAGCTACAGACTCTGTGTTTTTAATGAATGTGGGTAATTTGTTGTAAATTTGTGGTCCCATATATTGAGGGGAGAGGTGGAACAATTGAAGCCTATGTTGAACCGGTTTGATTAAATTTTTAAATCTCGTGTTATGAGAATGGTTTTGTTGGCTTTCCATGAATAATCCTATATCACCCTTCACCATTAAAGCGAGTTGATAAATATATGAACTGTATAAGGTTAACATTTTAAATGATATGAAAAATTCTTTACAGTGTGTAGTCTTAGGAACTCTTGCGATCAGTCTGATAGCTCTTTTTTGAAGGGTAAATATTTGTTTAGCCCGACAGGAAGATCCCCAAACAATTAATCCATAGTTCATAATAGAAGAAAAATAAGCGTGATATGTCATTAATTGTGTTTCTAAATTTGTGGTATATCTAATTACACGAATAACAAATGTGGCAGAGACTAGTAGTTTTGAAACATTTTTAATTTGTTGGTACCAATTAAGATTTGAATCAAGAGCTATTCCAAGGTAGTCTACAGAGTTTTTGGTGTGAATAGGAGACGAGTTACAATTTACTGAAATATTTGAACTTAAACTAGAGGGTGAAAACTGTATTAATTGTGTCTTTGACATATTCATTGAAAGCCCATTTACTTGACTTGACTTGACTACTGAAAACCAGTTCTGAAGCGATTGAAGCTCTTTGGTGATAATGAGATGCATCGGCTCGTCGGTTATGCCTTTGCAGATGAGAGCAGTGTCATCTGCATATTGAAAAATATTCATTTTTGTACTATTGCAAATGTCATTAACATAAATAATAAATAAGCAAGGGCCTAAAATTGATCCCTGGGGGACCCCAAACGGGGCTTTACTCCATTCTGATTTGAAGTAGGTTTTAAATTTGTTTATGATGATTCTTTGATGCCGGTTATCTAGATATGATTTAAACCATTTCAGCTCAATATTTTTTACACCAAGTCTGCTAAGTTTTTCAACCAGTATATTGTGATCAACACAATCGAAAGCCTTGGACAGATCACACAGTACACCAACCGTCTGTTGTGATCCATCCAAGGCCATCGCGATGTTGTCAATCATATTGGAAATTGCTTTCTGACTACTTAAATTTGATCTGAAGCCAAATTGTAATGGGTTGAATAAGCTATTTTCTTCCAAATACTGAACCAATTGAATGTTAATAATTTTCTCAAAGATTTTTGAAAAACATGGCAACAAAGCTATCGGCCGATAATCAGAAGGATTGTTAACATCTCCTTTCTTAAACAGTGGTTTCACATCAGAGAATTTAAGTTTGTTTGGGAAAATGCCTTGCTTCAAGGACTGGTTCACTAGTCTGCAAATAGGTCTTTTTATGATTTTAGAGACTTTTTTAATTACAAATAGGGGAATTTCATTCCACCCACAAGACTTTGTGTTTCTTAAAGACCCAATAACATCTTCAATTTCTTTAGCAGAGACACTTTTGAATTTAAATTGTAACTGATCCTGACTAAGTTTTTTATTTACTTGAACTTTATCAAAAAGACCCATTGCTTTGCATATGTCTGTTGATTGATTAACACTATGTGCCACATTTACAAAAAAACTATTAAACTGATTTGCCAACGATATTAAGTAGCTTTGCTCGGTTCCATCTCCTACTGTTATATTTCAACAGGAGTTTCAGAAGAATGTGTTTTAAGACCAAGCTCATTTTTCACTACTGACCAGGAAGCTTTTATTTTATTAGTTGATTTTTTGATAAAATTATCATTTGCTTTAAGTTTTGCTAAAGATACCACTTTTTAAAATATTTTTTTATAGTTTTTGAAATAAGTTAAAAATGTAGGGTTGTTATTTTCTTTTGACACTTGGTGTAAATATTTTTTTCTCTCTGCTGAAATTTTAATTCCTTGAGTGATCCAATTTTTTTTGTTTGACTTATGATTTCTTGTTTCAACTGTTTTTGGAAACGCTTCATTAAACAAATTGAGAAAAACTTTGTTATAGTTTTCATCAGCTGATGAAGCATCATCAAAGCCCCAATCTGTACCCTCCAAAGCTGCTTCAAAATTCCCACAGTTACTTTGAGTAAACTTGCGTGTCATTTTTTTATTTTTTAAATCATTAATTGGAGAAGGCGATCGCAGTATTTCAAAGCCTAAGAGCAAAATCATATGGTCAGACACACCAATATCTAAAACATTCTTACTTATATTCATTGCTCTCACATTAGAAATTATATTGTCTATACATGTTTTAGAAGTCTCAGTTATTCTAGTCGGAGTTATGTGACGTAATTTTCCTGGCGGACGACAAGTGGGAAATTAAGCCACCGGTAATAAAACGAGGATCCCAGGATTCGCCCTAGTCTGGTCGCGGGGAGTTTCCCAGGAGTCGATAGTGATTCGGATAGCCTAAATTTGATAGCCCTGGTTGTCAGAGCTCGAGACGAACGTTACGGGTTACTAACCACCCAACTAGAAATCACCACCCTAGCCTAGGGCTTGTGGGGAAATTAATAATTTTGGCTTGACTCTGAGGGCAAATATCTAAATGACACACTACTAGCTAACTTAACAAATCAACAAGTAAGCTAAGTAGTCACTCCGCTTACCTACGGAGTTAAGTTGTCAACCTGAAACAAACAAGGTTAGAACAAGAATAGGCCTAACCTAGTCTAACTCCCACAGAGTCCGAATTTACTAAAATGATAAGAAAACAAGTTAGCCTAAGTGGTCCAGGTGAGGAACGAACAAAAAAACGAAACTAAAAAGGTGAAACTGCTCCTTGAGCCAAAAACGAAAAACTAAAACTTTAACTTCCTCACGTGTTCAACTTAGACCAACTTCGACAGAACTTGTCCAGCAGAAACCTGTCTGCTGGAACAGACTTTGGTACGTTTGGGGAACTTTAAAAAAAGGGTTTTAAGAATTAAAAAAGAAAGTCCCAACACGGATTATGAAACGTAATTGAAAATATATTTCACCAACTGCAGTACTTTACTCAAATTGTTGGTTAAGGCGTATGACTAGGTCTGCGAATCAGGCCTAGCCTTCAAGTTCAACCAAGTTTCGTACACGAAAACTGGTCAAGTAATATACAATAATCTGTAAGTTAGTTACAAAACTTACCCGATGACGAAATTATATCAAAATATTCACTACGAAACAATACATACGAACTTAAGCTTTCAGAGCTTGCGATACGAACTTTAACTTGCACGAATTTTCGAGAACGAACCAAAAGCGAAACAAACTTACGAAAAGCCGGGATTACGAATGACAATTCACAATTCTCCTCCACAATCCTTCTTCTTCCCTCACCTTCGTCTCAGAATCGAGACGAAAGTTAAAACGATTCCTGATTGGTCCACGAGTTACAGAAAAAAAAAAAAACTGGCAGCGAAGGCAGGCGCATGGCAGCTTTAACAGGCTTACAGCCGCGTACCGCTCAAAGGTGACCCCGCTGCTCATCTTCTCTCCCGCAGCCCGGCCTCAGACGCAGTCGAACAGCCAAACAACCAAACTGACACCAGCGTCGTCTGCGGTCTTGGAATTTGAGGTTAGGTACGATGTCAGTTTAGTGTCGCGACTAGGCTTACTCAACAGCTTATGTTTAGCTGTTTAAAGTTCGTGGTTTAGCCGTTATTTTACCCCCTACACATTTGACCCGTTACAGTTAAGACGTTTGGGGTAAACCCATAGCACTCACAAATTTCTAAAAAATTGTAAGTGCTTGATTTTTGTTTAAGCAAGTCAATATTTGTATCTGATGAAATAAAAATATCTTTACATCGTGACTCTAATGCTAGTCTGTCCAGTAAAATTTCAAATTTGTCCAAAAATATTTTATCTATTTCATCACCAGGAATTCTGTATATTGAGATAAAAATAGAATTCCACTCTTTTACTTCAACAAAAGACCCTTCAAAACTGTTTGGTTCATTTAAAAATTTTAGGTCATCTCGTACTTTAAAATTTACATTTTTTTTATCATTATACATGACCCTCCCCTTAACTGATCTATTCTTGAAAAATAATCAGAAATCAAAAAGTTATCCAACTTACTCAGCAATTGAATATTTTTTTGTCCAACCAATGCTCATTTAGTGAAATAACATCAACATATTTTGCTTGATTTTCCAAAAACAATTGTAACTCCAAATGGTTATTTAAAAATCCCTGTACATTAAAATGTAAAATATTAACACAATTACTTAATTTATTCTTAAACTCAACTTTTCCCCTCATTGGTACAAGGTTTCTTCTCCTAAAAAAATACTGTTATTCGTATTGGTATTTACATAATCCATATGAACTAACTTATTTCTAGTATTTACATGTGATTCATCATTATCTCTGCTTGGCACACCACACTGTAAAACGGTACTCTGCTTTTTAACCGACACTTCACTCACACTATAATTCTGAGGCTGCTCGTTGTGTAGCTGCGTTATGGCACCAACACTAACACAACCCCTGACAGACAGCCCCCCATCACTTGACACAAAGAGCAGTTGCTTGGTCCAGGTGATCTTAAGTCTGAAGTAGTCGTTCTGTCAGAAGAAGCGGTTGATACATTGCTAGACGGGCTACTTGAAGTTGTGTCCATAGCAGCTGAGTGAGCCATAGATTCATTTACCATTCTAGTTTCAGTTGCTGAAGTTAATTGATGTTCATGGACTGGTGAAGATTCTTGTATGTTATGATGGTGAATAACTTGCTGCAAACGTTTGACAAAGTATTGGTAAGGAACACCATTGTGTAAAGGGCGGTTTGAGTGCTGAAAATAACAGATTATTTTAATGGATGCTTTTGTTGCCTCCTGAAATTGAACCAGATTCCTGACAAAGTGATCTGGCCACATCTGATCCCTCACACAGCCCATTGCAGAACAAATAAGCATTTTTAGATTTTTATTTTTGAATTGTTCTGTCAACTGTTGGAAAGCGTAATCATAATCAAACTTGGTTGGTTTAAGGTAGTATCTTGGTTTGGTTATCAAGCTAAAGACACTAGCCCCCTTATTTACCTTCTGATAAGCCAGGTGGCTGCTTAGGCAGTCTGAAGGCAATGGTTTACCAAATTCTTTTCGGAAGGTAACTGCCACACCTGCACTCAGACTCCTTTCATCTTCAAGGTCTGCAGAAATGGTGTGAGCAAAGCCGACAGACTCGTCATTTCGAAATGTATTTATCATGTTTCTCATGTTTGTCTGAATTACATTAATTGGAAATAAACTAGGATTATTTTTTTCTCTTGATGCCAATTTTGATGTTACTTTGTTAATGTTGTTTATAACAATAAATGATAACTTTTTCTTTCCCTTATAATTTAGGTGCAGTCCGTGACGTGTAAAATGACGTCATTGTAGTTCGTCCAGGTCAATAAGATGCACTTTGTTTGTTCTTATGACTATTTCCCTAATGTAACTGTTTAACAAGTTGATATCATCATGACGTGGATCATTTGAGCTAATGTCATAGCGATTTGGGATTGTGGTAATATATACAGATGATTTATCCTCACTTAGGTGTGTCAGATACTTTTCCAAATTGCTGTAAATGTTTGAGGTTGTTTTTTGAATTACATCATTAGTCCCAGCAATTATTAATAGTGACTTATGTCGAGATCTGTTAGCTTGGCTATAAATCTTCTCAGTTGTGGCGCCGGACATGACTTGACCACATACTGTAACTTTACTTCTGCTACAATTTTTTATCATTTCTGGTATTTCTTTTCCATGGCTGTCAGCATACAATTCTATTTCAAATGAGTGTCTAAATGATTGCTTATTTTCATGGTTCCAATATTCTTTCTTTTGTCTTCTTCTGAAACTAGTGTGTGACTTTTTTGGGCTTTGAAGAACAGTGCCTTTGTCTGAATCTACACTTTCATTTATTTCCAGTGTGTCATACTTATTGTTCATAGTGAAGTTTGCCGGACTTATAGTCTTGGGGTGTTGGTTTATTTTGTATACTTTTTTTGGTTTCTCCCAATTTTCAATTTTATTTTTATAACTAACTTCATTTAGATTGCTGTTGTTTGTAGAAACTGTGTGTAATGAAATATCTCCAGTAGAAGTGGTTGTACAGGAAGATGTTGGATTAATCATTGGAGTGGATGAAATGGGCGCTTTGAACATCATATCGGCTACGGTGTTGGGGCTTAGTGCATTCTTATTGCAATTGTGGAGAAATAATGCTAGTTGCGCTCGCTTAGTTAATACGTCACTCTCCCTAACCTCCGGCCAGAAGTTTTTAGGGTTACTCTTGAGTTCTTCAATTCTATCTTGAGCTATTCGCTGGATGAGTATGTCAGTGAAGATCAAGGCATATATTCCACAATCCACATTGTTACTTTGTTGTGGGACAGTAGCTTTGTTCAAGGTTGAGTGTTCATTTAAACTTAAGTGTCGTGAAATCTTTTTGATGACCTGCTCCGCATGATGTAAGTTATACTCCCCAACTGAATCAAAGTAGAACCAGTTTTTATTCGTTGTTTGAAGTAATAAAAGGCTCCAATGTGAACCTCCATTTTTTTCATCGGCAACTGAGTCATTAATAGGAAAAAATATGTAAGATTTATTTTTCATATGCAGAGGTTCAATTAATATGTCAATTTCATCTAAGCATTTGACTGCCTGTGTTAATATAGAATTCATCAATAATATTTCTTTTCCAATAACTTTGTCTGAAAGTAACTCATAATATGATCTAATAGTTTCATCATTTATAAATTGTGGTTCCATTACAGACAGACAGGTTGTATGTAGGCCTATACTTGCAGCATTTTCATTTTTTTTTTTTAGAATTTCATTTTGAGCAGTTCCTGAGTCACTTGTTTGCAGGTCTGTACAATTGATGACAGTGTCTGGTGTTTTATGTGTAGGCTTAGGTTTAACTGATGGAGTTTTTTGCTTTGGTGTACTTGAACAACCTTTTCTCAGTTTTTGGGCTTTTTCAATTTCATCTAAAGCTTGCTTAAACCTAGGGTTATTTTCCTGTGAGCTACTAAGCTGAATTTTGCTTCCTTTATATTGAGAAATACTGTTTTGTTTAACTACTCCTGTTTCATTTGTCCCAAAGAAAATTACGTGAAAGTGTTTAATATTATTCTTTACTTCTATTTCATCTATGATAGCTGGCCAAGCAGAATAACCACGGACTTTGGCAAGGATAAGATCACTCTTTTTAAAATCATTGTTCTTGTTGATCATCTTGAAATATGTAATGTACTAAGTAGTAAGGTTTAAGGTACCTACTTCAGTTGCAGTTTAATTTTAAATAGGACATGCATTGTTTAAAATTGTAAAATAAAAGGTAAAACTTGAGATAAAAAAAGTAAATAGTAAATAGTGAGCTTAGTTGTGTTTCAATCCTGAAATGTTTATAAACATTTACAATAATTTAGGACACAAAGGCTTGAATGAATTGTGAAAACCAAGTTATCTGTTAAACAATTAATTATCAACAGTCCAGGAATAAAGTAGATACAGGCTATCTGTGTAGAGCAGCAGAGAGTCAAAGGTCAGGACTGGCTCTTATCTGGTAGACAGATAAGGATCCTGATCAGTCTGGTACCAACAATTCTTCTAAAAGTTGAATAGGTTTATATTTTCTTCATACAAATTAACTCACTAAATAAATACCTTCTTTCATTAGAAAAATAAAAACTGCACACTTTAGAACAAAATTTTTGTATTAAAAACCACTTAAAACACTAGAATTTCACCAAAAATCGGGAGCAAACAATCCTTCAACTTATCACATCTGGGACTCTTATACTTTTTCTACACAGCTGAAGTCTTGAAGAATAACCTACATAATTCTATAAGCAGATTCGGCCTTGGTAGGTGCGGGGACCAGTGCAGACATTCCAAGCGGGACCCTTTACCATAAAAAAAGTAGTAGCTGAACAATACTACCTAACACGAATATCAATTTAAAATATTAGTATTTGTACTCTTTTAGTGTAAAATTCACAGACTTTTTATAGTTTTTAGCGAATTTCCCAGTACTCATGGTAAGACCTGGACCTGGGGCCGATTTACTTTTTCATTTTGAGGTCCCCAGAGGCCAAAAACACCATCCGTTCAAATTCATATATATATATATATATATATATATTTATATATTTATATTATATTTATATATATTTTATTTATAAATTTATATATATTTATATATCACATTTATAATATTAGTAAGATATATATGTGTCCGATAGCACGATAACTCGAACAAAATTCATCCGATTTTGATGAAATTTGGTATAAACGTGTAAACCTACGTTTATTCAAACGAGTTCGCGGACCAGCAGGATCGGACCATGGGAACGGGGGTTTATGGGGGGTTTTATGGGGCAAAAATGAGTTTTTCCCATTTTTGACCCTAAAAACAAAAAATTTTGGAATTTCTTCCCCAACCATTATGTAGAGCTTAAAAACAGAAATAATTTAGTATATTGAAGCATTGTTGTATGCCTAGTGGTTACGGAGAAAATTCAAAAAAAGTGTAAATTTAAAATTCCTATGTTATTCTTATGGATAAAATGAAAACTATTGTAGTTTACTTGTTTATGGATATATGTTGATACAAATTGGCAAATTTATTTATTTCATCCTATACTATTGGCGGTTGGTCAAAAGACACTTTTTACCTTACCCGTAGCAGCAAACCTAAGCACTCGTTAAATCTAATGTTATTTAAATTGGGGATAAATATGTCTAATTTGAGGAAATATTTGAGTAAAAATGTAATCAGACAAGTTGAAATTCGCTTAGTCTGCAGGTTTGCTGCGGCGGGGGTATTTAGTATTTAGCACCCCCTGAGATGTTGGGCCCTGTGCGACTGCATCTTTCGCACATGCCTAAGGCTAGCTAATGTTGTAAAATGTGTTGTTGAACTGAGGAGTTATTTATTAAAAAAATAACTTAAAAACCATAAAAACTTACAATACTTGGAAAACACAACTTATACATAATCAATCACCTATCATTTTTATAAAAACCAATACGTACTTAGTTGGGTGGCCATGGATATTTAATACTGTCATATAAATATAGGCCTACTCATATAAATTGAGTGTAAATATTATTAGCTATCACAAGTATGCTGTACCTTGTTATAACTTACTAGGATAAGACAAACTAGAAAACGTGTGATAATCATCTTATATTTATTACATAAACCATTATGTCAGTAATATAAATTTCCAATCCAACCTCCTAATTATGGTAATGTAAATGCTGCCTATAGTTGCGGTGCATATGTAATTTCGTGGTATTTTGAATGAAGCAATTTATGATTGGTGGTGATAGATAGGTAGAATATGTAGAATCGTGTACTTTTTTTCCTAAGACACTAGGCACGAGCCCGGGATTGTTTTTCACATTACTTCAGGCTAGACCTAGGGGTTGTGGCATTATCACTTAGATGAAATCCATTGGTGATTTTGCGGGCTTTGAACCCAGGACCTCAGGAACCGAAGTATCACGCTCTAACCACTACACAAGCTCGCACCCCCAGCGGTTCCGAGTCTAAAAATTGGCTTCACTAAGATTTTAACTTTTTTTTAAATAATAAGAAATTGCTGTATTGTGTTTAAAACATGGTTTGTTAAGAAAAAGTCAAAATAATTGTTTGGAAAGCCAATTTTTAGACTTTGAACCTTTTTATGCATCATGACAGTTCATTTACTTTGTAATTACACCAAAAAATTGTTGTAACACTGATGACCAGCCCTGTATGTCTTTAACTAATTAGATCACTGAATACTTTAAGGCTACAACAAACTGCAAGCGTTAATAAGAACTAGAGATATAAGAAAAATAATCTAAAAAAATTTTCAAAGTATGAAACGTTCATAAGAAATGTATGGGGGAGAGTTTTCATTTGAATAATATATCTTCCAAACGGAAAAAAGACATTTAAAAATCTAGTTTGTACATCATTAAAAAATTTAATTATTATTTTCCAATATAGGATCCAAGATGGCGACTGAAAACACCAGCTAGGCCACATTTTCAGACAAAACACCCGGTAGTACACAATTCTACATGTGATTACCTATCTATTGCCACCAATCATACAATTGCTTCATTCAAAATCCCACAAACCTTCCTGTATTTACAAATATTCCTACACTACTAGAAGAAGAGATTACTAAATCAAGTTTGACTAGGTGTCACTTACCATCCATTGATACTGCAACAGATCCCAAAACAATCATGTCAACATGGATTTTTTCATCTTGATCAACAACTTTACCATATTGGTTTATACCACGCATTTTGCAAGCTGTTCTTAGTACCTGTAGAAAAATCCCATGAATAATTTTGAGTGTAAAAAATGTGTTATGAATTACTGTTCTTAGTAATCAGCTGAAGTATTTATTTACTTTTTGTTTGTATTAGAAATTTCAATTTGTTTACCTTTCCAGCTATGTAAGAATTTAAGTTTATTAAAGCCTTATTTTCTTAAAAGGTTCAGTTATTCACAACAAATTTAATAAACTTAAATTTATTAAGATAATACAAATAAAAATGGAAAGGCTTTTAAAACCAGACAGGTTTGATATAAATCCTGAAAATCCATCTGCAAGTAGAGCATTCAAACACTGGTTCAGGACACTTAAAAACTTCATATCTGACTCAGAAAATACTGAAGAGAGGAGACTTAACGTGTTGATTTATTTTCTTGCTTCTTGCTACAAGTACATTTCTGAATGTTCCACGTTTAAGTCAGCAGTTTAAATCTTGCAAACTATTTATAATCCTTAGAAGAATTAAATTTATGCTCGACACATGCTAGCAAACCACAAGCAGAAGAAAGAAGAAATCATAGACAAGTATCTACAAGAGCTTAAACTTCTAAGTAAGGATTGCAATTTTCGTACCATAGATAGAAATAATTTTCGAGATTAAGCCGTTAGAGATGCCTTCAGGTTCAGTAGACCCCCTCTTAACCGACCCTAATGGGACCGGACCTAGGTCGGATAACTCAAAAGGTCGGTAAAAACGGGCAATCCTTAAAATCATAACACAATGAAGTGCTATTCATTTGGAATTATATAATCATTATTTTGAAGTCATACTTGATAAAATAAACTTAAAATCCATGTGTGTAGCCCTGAGCTGTTGGACATAATGTAATACTAAATTACTTACGTAATTCCCGTCACAGCTCAATAAAATATGTCAATTCAGGACATGTTTCGGTGTTAAAACACCATCGTCAGCTTCAGGTACATATGTAGCTGTCCCTTGCTAACCTGTGCGGTCGGTCATCTTTGGTTAGAACAGGCCTGTTTCTTAAATGTTTAATTGTTTTATGTATTTGTTTGTGTTCGTTCTGTGTTTATCTTCTGACGATGTTAACAACTGATCAACTCTACATATGTACCTGAAGCTGACGATGGTGAACACCAAAACATGTCCTGAATTGACATATTTTATTGAGCTGTGACGGGAATTACGTTAGTAATTTAGTCTTACATTAAAATAAACTACTCTTATCTCCTTTTTCGTATTGATAGGAAAGTCACAAATAAACACAAAAAACGGTTAATTCAAATATGCCTACTTTCAGTGGAATTATATATTATAGTACTAGGCAAGAGGCAATAAAAATTCCTATTTTAATAAATTTAGTACTGTAATTTATTAATTGATGCTTTCCAAATCCATCGTAATACAGTACAGAGCCCTTTGTACAAATTAAAGATACAAGCAGCCATTTTGTTACAAGACAGGATGTTTATTTATAGCCTCTCACTGGAGGCTCGAGGCACAAAAACTATCTTGACCTTGGAGTTGTTAACCCCCTTCCCTGCCCTCCCCACAAGTTGCTTTATTTGTTTACTCCAGCGATAAGATAATCAGTTCTCAAAATCGCAATTTACGATGTTATAAATTTGCCGCACAGATAACAAATCAGATCAGATATGCTCGCACGAACTATGATGACAAACTGACAATATGCTATATTTTTTGTGATCAATACTAAATAGCTTATTCTTAGTCATATCCTGTGGAGATAAGCGTATGGTTCGGTTCTCATTGCCCAGCTTGGGAGCGGAAATGTCGAGATTCCTAGAAAGCGGTGGTTAAACCGAACTGCTCTCAAAGCATGGTCAGTTAAAACACAGTGTATTATTTTACGATCAAAGGCGGATAATACGATTATCTGTTAATACGAGGTCGATTAAGGGGGGTCTACTGTATCTATGGCTTCCACAAACCTAAAGTCACCTATCAAAGGTTATGTTTCTGTGAACTTAAGAGTTCTCTGACCATAACTATGAGCACAGAAAACATATTACTATAACCCAGAATGCCAACCGCATGGTAAAAAGCATCAAGTGTTTTGTCATTGCACTCAAGTTTTGAATAATAAAATTAAAGTCTACTTTTCAATTTGTTTGTTAAAATATTGTAATTGCAGGAAGAACAAAAAACCCAATATTCTGTTCAATTGATAAAAAGTACAGTGCAATAAATCAAATTGTTATATATTTTCGGAGTTTCAACAACCTTGGTATTTCATTTTTAGCAATACAAATTCGTTCAAAAGAGTTTTGGTAATTATAGTAAATAAGAAGCCACTACAACAGATTCACATTGCGGTGCAACACTAAAATTAGTGTGGTAGTGCGCAAAGTAGAGTCTGTGTACATATATAAGATTGTTTTCAGCTCTGGAAGAACTTTAAACAGTACCAGGGACGTCCCCTAAGGATCTCTGGGAATGATTTTATTCTACAGGGCCCACTCAATTTTTATTTAACACCAAGCTTCCACTGCCAACGCTCTGTTGTTTATTTTTATTCAGTTTGTTCTTCCAACCCAGGGGCAACCAAAATTTGTTAAGAAATAATTGTTATAGGACCATTTGAGAATATTGCAGAGAGATTAGTAGTATATATTTAAATATATAAACCAGAGTATTTTCTTTTTTTTCTTTACACAAAATAAATTATATAGCAACCGTTGGTTGGTTGGTATATGGTAAGATTTAAGAGCTTGCTCGGTCTATTTAACTTCGTGTCCCGAGGCAAGGAGTACAATAAATTCTCAAATAAAATCCAGAGACTTACATGTCTATTGACATCTTCAGGAAGACAGACTTTCATAAGCACACCATTTGCAAGTCTAGGAATCGGAACCAAAAGAGTCTTATTTTCCTGAAAAAAAAATAATAATGGAACATGTATTGTTAAAGAAATGTTAGATCATTAGCGAAGCCAGGGATATGTAAAGGGGGGGGGGGGGTTCACATAGCAGACCGGGGGGGTTGGGGATGTCTGGGAGCAACCCACGTAATATTTAGGACATAAAAAATGAGTTATTTTTATGGACCATTTTAAAAAGTAAGTGTAAAATGTTATCTAAAATTGTGAGTATTTGATGGGTAAAAGTATACTCTGTAAAATAGTGCATTTGATTTATTCATCAAATGGACCATACAGTATTTTAAAATTGAATAAAATTGTCTATTGATTGCAAATTTACAGGAAAAGGTGTAGTAAGAAGGACCAGTTCCTAATGTTTCAGTTCTGCATTTACACAGTTGTGCACTTGTACATCAATTTTGTATTAATTGTCATTTATCCACATTGTTGTATCAGGTTACGAAATCAGCATTGCAGCAGAAGATGATTAGTATGTTACTAGTTACTGTAGCCCCAATAATTCTAGAGTTAACCCTTTCCACTCGTACATTCTCGTCCAACCATTCCACTAGTATGTCGCGGCCGCCGTGACATTTTCTGCATCGGCTTTTTATAAATCCCTTTTATATAGTGTTTGCATGTTTTGAACTTGTGTTGAATACACGGGTGCCCATTCCTTGCACCAAATTCCTTGTTTGATTTTTTCATTCTCAAAATTAACTTGACACATAGCCTACTAAACAGCTACCGCTACCGGTAATTAAACTGTCACAGTATGACAATTTCTTCCAAAGAATCAAATGACCCAGGCATAATTATTTAGGAGAGCCAATATACGCTTGAGGAACATCACAAGCTTATATGTTGATGTTCATGTTGTAAAAATTGTAAAATAATTATCATAATACTAGTTTCTATGAATCAAGTATATATCATAATTAACAAACCTAAACAACCTACAATATTATAGGTCTTAATAGGCAATGAGATTATTTGAGAATTATTTCATAATGAACGGTAGAAAAAAAAAACTCAAACTGCAGATACAATCTATCTATCTATATATTAATAGGCAAGCATGTTTCTTTAAAACCTTTTTTCTCAGCTCGTGTGCATCGTAGGGAAAATCTACGCATACCGTTAGAAAGCTATTTTCCTGTAGGTGTGCAGAATCCCTTTATAAATTTAAATAGGCTCAAAGATAAGCGCAAAAAATTAGTTTAAAAATTTGGAAAAATTTACATGGATCTTATGCGTTGCCATGCTGGTGACGAAATAACAACGAAATATAAACAGAAAATCAAAACAAATGGAAGAAACTACAATCACATGTTTTATTTACAGTGTGGGGTGAAACATTAACATAAGTGAGTACATTACATATTTTTGGTCGAGTTTCGACCACTGGACATTACTCGTTTTAATTTAATAAGCAAACCATAATCCTTTGACAGCAGTTGGCAGGGAGTTGTTCTCATTGTCAAACATGATATGAGTCAGAAAGTGGAAATCCAACTAAACGTATTTATATATTTTATAGCCATTATAAAATGATTTATTTTTATCCAGACTCCTCGGGACCGAGGCCAGTCCGGATAATGGTTTTCCGGTTAAACCGACGTCCCCAACAACTCGTTAAAACAGACTGTTTACTGTGATATTCGACTTAAATTTAGGAGATCATTGTATTTAGACACGTGATCACTGGTCTCAAATCTTTCCCACGAGAACAGTCATTTCAGTACTGCCCACTTCCTGCCAATCTAGTCCGGTTTTAAACCAATGTGCTGATAAAAATTGTCCGGTTAAAAGGTGTCCGGATAAGAGGGGGTCTACTGTACTAATGTTATAATTCTGAAAGTTTGTGCGTTTGTGTGTGTGTTGCTCAATCACGCATAAACTACTGGACGGATTGGGCTGAAATTTGGCATGATGATAGCTCAACCGATTAACATTTAGGCATATTCAAACCCCAGTGGCTCTGTAGTTCCCCATGTTAACCTTATGAGTATTCATATTTAAAGGGAATTAAAGAATTTAGTCAGCTGTTTCAACTAAAAAAAATGGTTCTATTATATGCAAAAGCATTGAAAGTTGTAAGATTTACCAACAGGGTGCAGCACTATAATTTTTCTGCATTTATGAAAAACAGCTAATTTGATCCATTGCCTATTTTAACTAAGCAGCAACAAAAAACTGTGATATGCAATGAGAACTGTTAAAGTTGGACTCTTTACAGTTATGTTTATGTTTTTAATTTCATGAATAATTTGTGATATTTTGCTAACTACTAATACATTTTTTTTTTTTGTTTATAAAGTGGTAGAACATTATGGCTATGGTATATGTGTAATACTAAAGTATACCATAATTTTAAAGCAGCAAATTTTATCAAAATGTGTCCTCCTCCATTGCAAATGCAAACTACAACTGCAATAAGCATTTTATACTTATATGCCAACCTCGTACGAAGGACGGTACTCTGCTAGTTACTTATTTAATACGCAAGCAGGTTTTTTGTGACAATTACTCCTCCGAACTACTGAACCGATTGACACGTTTTTGGTGTCATTGGAAAGAGCGTAGCGTGAAGTTGTGCAGGAAACTCTCTTTTTAGGGAAATAATTAGAGATTGAGGTCCTGGGGCACTTTAAATTTTTGTATTTCTCCATAAGATTAACATGGGAAACAAACATTGTTATGAAACTCCAGCTTTTGTCAGAAATTAAAAGTGAGAAGAAGAACATATGTTAATGTAAACATTCAATAAGTTTGCTAATTTAAGGTGTTGGGGAAGCTAATTTTAAAATGTAGCTAGCTACAACTACTGCTACATTTCCAAAAAAGTAGTTTGCTACAACTACAGCTACAATGAAATGTAGCTAAAGCTATAATTTTAACTACTTTTCCAAATACTTTACTTAAATACTTTTCAATGAAATGGCGACCATACAAAGTAGGTATACGTTATTCCACACACATTAGGTAAATTGAAAATTAGTTGCAACTACATTTTTATTGAACAAACATTCAAACAACAAAATCTCATTATTGTATCCAACATTACTTCTGAAAACAACTTATTCCTAGATTGTATTTAATTTGTTGTCATCATAAACCTAACATTACAACAACACAACCAAAATATTTGGGTGTTCCATCATATTTAGTACTTATTTTTAGGCCTAAGTATCTTATATAAATTTCATTAAGTTCAAATGGCATACAACCAAACTATATTTTATAAAAGTTCATTTTATTTATTTTATGTAAATTCATTTAAAGATGTCTTATATAAACTTTTTTTGTCCTAAAAAGACGCTAGACTTGAGTTTGGAATTGTTTTTCACATTACTTTATGCTAGACCTAGGGGTTGCGGCCTTAACACAACCGCCATTGAAGTGCCGTCAATGAGTGGAAACCTTGTTAGTAAGCTATAGGTTACGATAATTTAATAAATGTAAATTTCCTAGCCATATACAACACTGATTCAAGGTCTTTTTCCCGGTTATCAAAACTTCAGTTTTATACACAACAAATCTCTAATTTCATTTACTGTTACAATACACATTATTGAACTTGCGATTAATAAAATCCTTTATCTAAGAAAAATTGTTTTTAAAATCACTTGGTTTGGATTTTGCTTTCAAAACGTGATCGGAAATGTTTGTGGTATTTGTAAACAACATTTAATGTAAACATATCAGTGACAGCTAGAAAAATAATCTTGGTACGAACAGCTGTTCGTTATTTCATAGATGATTATGTGATGGGACATTTGGAGAAAACTTGACAAAAATCGCACGAAATTGTGGTTATAAAAGTCCGTCATTTTATTTACAAAGTAGTGAGGCCATATTTTAATGGCTAAAGACACACTCGCCAATCCAGTGAATACAATAAAATGATTTGGATCTTAATAGGTACTCTCGTTTTTCAGGAGAAGGCCGCGTAAAATGCCTCTTGGGCCGTAACAGACAGAAATAGAGATGAGACTTGTTTCGGCTTCTTTAATGTATAAAACATAAAAATAACCTAAAAATTTATAATTTTGAACAATGTACAGACAAAACTCTAATTTTATTTATATATAGATGGGTCGTTGGAAAGCTTAATTCGTGTAGATTTGCAAATAATTATGAAAGTTTGTTTTTGTCATGATTTATGGTGAAAAAAAAGGTTTTCCATAAGAAATACATTGAAAACAGTGTTTTTCACACTTTTTATTTGTGTACGACTTTTGGCTGCCCTTTTTTAGTATTTCCAAGAAGTGCATGGTATCAATTTGTAGGAAATTTTATTCTCTTAAGAATATCACCTTCCACTTTGGTCAATTTCCTCACCATTTAAAAGTTATTTGTAAAAAGCTAAGCAGCTTCCAAAATTATAGTAATGAGAAAATACCGTACCATCGAAGTATATAACACAACTGGAATGCTAGGTACATGTTCACGAAAGTGCGCCGTTGTGTCAGCCTTCCCCCACCATCATGTGGGACCCGGCGGATTTTAGCCAATTCATAGAATAGTGCGCGAAGTTGTTAACTCGCTCCTAGCCTTCAATATTAAAGATTAAGTACAATAATGTTTATATATTCGTAATCTGCATTAAATACAGAATGTAATGTTATAAATAAATTTTACTTTTGATTTGAAATAGAATTTCCATAGTTAAAGAGAGTCAACGATTTCTTCATTGTGACATGAAAAAAGTTAGTATGCAAGGAAGTATGTTATTTTTGGGCCAGAAGCAAACTTTAAGCGACAAAGTTGTAGTTGAAGAGATGATTTTTAACATGTGATCAAGAAATTTACTCTTAAGTGTTTAGTTTTTTTTAATGATTAACTAGATAACCTGTTGCTCGAAATCGAGCAAAACTGCAACTTGTAATAAAAAAAAATAAACAACAAAAACATAAAAAGCAAGACCTCAATCAAAGAGCAATTCTAAAGTCTATGACTGATTATAGAAATACGAAAAATATTATGTTGTAACAAATTATAAAACTAACCTACAATATTTAAATATAGATCCGCTCTCATACTGCTTTGGTCATTATTGTTATGTATTGTAGGTGGGGTTACACGTAATATAGCACTCTTAAATTATTTCTACGATAGGTTCTGTTTTAGGCGTGTATAAATTAGGGGCCCCAACCAAAGTCTCCAGTTGGGAACATTAGAGGGCAAGCAAGTGGATCTAACGACGGATCTAGAACGGATTCGTGTTTAACATTATTAGTAAAAAAAAAAAAAAACTAAGATTTATTTGGTCTGTTTTCAGTTTTAAAAATAGCGGCGACATTTATACAGGTCGCATCATTTAGCGAGGGAAGTCACTTATTTTATCTTTTACTATGTACATAAGAATCACCCTCAACTCCTCGGAGCTCTCGTCCCTACACATTTCTGCCACAGTTTTAAAAGATTGGGCAAATGGAATGGCAATGTCACCATATTTCCCACATATTTTTTCATTGAATCTTTCCTTTCAAGTGTTATGGATCTTGAAATTGTAGATCCCCTGTATGATCCTCTCATCTAAATGAGTTTCAGAGCTGACCATGGCAAAGGCGGAATTGAATTGACAAATTTTATTCTAATAATTTCTAGATCCATGCCTCACAGCCCTGATTTCAAATTGGGAGTTTCCAATAAGTTCCTGAAAGTATGGTGGATTCCGCAGATGAGGTAAATGGTTCTCTCATTTATGGCAACAAAGAGTAACAATTGAACTGTATCGGCCAGACTCTTTTTTTGTGCTTAAAATGAAAGCCACCACAATGTAAACAACACCACCTGATGGTTGCCACTCTGTAATCTTCAAATGATACATTGGGAGATTGATGCAAGCGGCCACGTTCGCGTTTCCTCCAGCCACTCCCAGTCTTCGTCTTACTGGTGGCATATGATTTTTAATTTAGATAAATTACAAAAGTTAACAAAACAACAGAAAATACTACAACGGAATTGTTATACACATTGTAAAGTACATGATATGGTGATGTAACTGCACTCGAAATAATCACTTTCAAACATTCATTTCATCACTACACCAAACTGTAACCAAAACAACACGATAATTCAGTAAAATACGATGTAAGGTAAATACATTCAACTATTTACAAACAATTTGTTGTCAAGTTTTGTTAGGAAACTCTTTATTTAAGAAACAGGTTTAGTTAACAGATGTTTGGATAAAAATATAAAATTCCGGCTTTGCTCTGGAATAAATAAGTCCTGCAGTCTATGGTCAAACTTAAAAACTAATAATAAAAAGAATTAAATATTTATTCTTACTAAACACTTTGTTGTCTAGTATTGATAGGATGCTCTTCTTTATGAACCAGACTTAGTTAACAGATTGAAACAAAATATAAATTCCAGCTTTGCTCTGGATGTTTTAAGTCCTGCAGTCTGTGGTTAACCTTAAAAACTATTTCAAACTACGTCCATATGTTATTTGTAAACAAAGGGAAATGAGTTTGATCAAATGTCAACAGATGGCGCCGCCTTCCAAATCGTAGCCCTTAACTGTACATAAGTGGTGCCCTTTCCAAATATTCTGAGACGTATTTGCACATCTACATGAAAATACCTTTAATTTGACACCTCAAACTTTAAAATCCATCTAGCCATTATTGAGTTATGACTGTGAAAAGAAAACTGCTTGCGTATTAATATATAGATAGCGCGACGAGGTTGATTTTATGTCACACCAACCTCCTCAGTCCAGCTCCAGCAACTCTTTACGTTTTTGCTACTTGATCATTGTAAAGCTAAATAAATGTTAACATTTTTCAATAGTTGATATAAGTTAAAGAATACAACTATTCTATGGATGTGATCATATATTTAATTTATTTGCAGAAGATAAATATCAATACCGACCGGTACTGGGCTGCCGCCCATGAATGAAGCTGTTAGGGACACTGTTTTACAAAACTGTTTCTTTCTCCAATGCTAGGAACATTATGAATGAATGTAACAAAAATAAGTTAGGTGTAAGGCAGAGATTGAAGAGATTGGTTTCGTTTCACAACATGTAATGCAACATTTGTACTATATTTAAGCACGATGGTAGGCAGTAAAACATATTCTTAGAAGTACTGTTTAGTATTATTAACCAAACTGTTTTCTCTTGTGTGTGATGATAAGAATTTTAAAACATATACAGAATAACAATGACACTCAAAACACTTTTTTACTAATCGTGTCTTTGCAACATTATACAAATACCGTACTCATATTGTCAAAGGAACACGACTAACAATTCGATTTGTAAATTTACTATTCAATTTTTGTTATTGCCTTTACGTTCCTAGGTTTAGTATTTATGACCTTATCAATTACTTGCTCTGAACCTTAATATTTGAAATTTCTCATTAATTACCAAACAAAGCAGATAGTAAACGATCCCTTGTTACAACTAAACAAAGGGGGATTACCAGTCCCTGTCCCTGTATATAAAATCTACATTTTATATTTTAATTTACGGTTACATTGTATGTAAATAGTTTACCTAGAAGATGATAATACAGTAGGCCTATTTAGTTATGTGTTACCTGTAATAAAAATGTATTCAATATAACTATTGGCTAGGCTATACTCAAAACGTTTATAGTACCGTAAACAAAAAGATCAGCGGAACCAGGGAGAACGGCCTGCGGCGCGATTTATAAAGAACCTCTTTGCGTTACTAATTACTCCATTACACTTGACTAGAAAATTGTATTTGAAATTGCTTAGTTATATGCTGAAGATCATCTCATTAGCTACAATTTTGTCGCTTGAAGTTTGCTTCTGACCAAAAAATAAAAAAAATCCTCGCTTAGTAACTTTTTCATGTAAAGGTGTGATATTTGTTTAACATTTTTAGTTGCAACCGGCGCGCTTTTCATCCCACATCTCCTATCTACCCGGTGTTCCAGTTGTGTTATATACTTCGATGGAAAATACTGAGTTAGGGATATTTTTGTTAAACTTTGTACAACTAAATCTAGACTTCTACTAGACCGATTTTGTTTCATGGAAAGCCTAATTTATGTAGATTTGCAAATAGTTATGAAAGTGTGATTTTATCAAATATTTGTGGTAAAAAAAGTAAAAATAACAAAAATAGCCTACATTAAAAACTGCTTTTTTCAAGTTTCTGTAATTCAAGTTTCTATTTGTAGCCAGCTTTAGCACAGAAAACATACTACTATAACCCAGAATGCCAACCACATGGTAAAAAGCATTTTAAGTGTTTTGAGAGAGCTTTGCCTGTCAATCGTAGGCAGCGCCACCAGCATTGCTATGCTGAGTGCATGGCAACGCTGGTGGCGCTGCCTACGATTGACAGGCAAAGCTCTCTCGAAACACTTAATGCTTTTTACCTTGCGGTTGTCATTCTGGGTTATAGTAATATGTTTTCTGTGGCTTTAGTCTGCCTTTATTTAGTATTTTCAAGAAATTCATAGTAGTAATTTGTAGTAAATTTTATTCACTTTCAGAATATCACATCTACTTTGGTCGATTAAAATAAAAACAATAAAAGTTGGATAAAGAAATTAGTTTTATTTTATTTAACAAAGCCCATGTTATGAGTAGAATGAGAATCATTCAATAATAAACAACACATGTTCTTAAAGAATATTAATACCAACTCAACTCACAGGCTCTCAGGTTTCAAAATTTTTTTAATTTTCCCTCAAACCTGAGAGGTTCAAAAGTTCCTTCAGCCGACTAGAAGGTAAACTCTTTGTCAAGAAGTCTGCCAACTGAAGTCTTCCAGGTACATGTTCCATTTTGTAACATCCTTTGTTGAAGTGCTCTCTAACAAAGTGGAACCGAACACTGATGTGCTTCGTTCTTCCATGCGTTGAAGGATTGTGTGCTAATTGTACTGCACCAGCATTGTCAATGTACATAGTTGCTTGATCGATGAACTGCTGATTTCTTCTAACAAGCCTTTAAGCCATATTACTTGCTTAGCAGCTTCTCTAGCAGCAACATATTCCGCTTCAGTGGTTGATAGTGAAATACAATTTTGTTTCTTTGAAAACCAACTAATGGCTCCGCCAGCAAACAAACATAGACATCCTGAACGTGACTTTCTGCTGTTTTCATCACCTGCGAAGTCTGCATCGGTGTAACATTTCAGAATCTTCGGTTCATCGCTCTGCTTCGTGTAGCGTAGAACGTAGTCCTTAGAACCTTGCAGGTAACGAAGGATTCTCTTGACTTGGTTCCAGTCTTTGATGGTTGGACTAGTCACATGCTGTGCCACCATACTAAATGCATAGCAGATGTCTGGGCGAGTGTTTGTCAAATATAGGAAACTGCCCACAGCTTCACGATACGTCACTTCTGTTGATAGAGGCTTTGCATTTGTGTTGACATCGGATTTGTCAAATGGTGTTGACACTGCGTTACAGTTTGACATCCGATACCTTTCTAGAACTTGATCTAAGTATGCCCTCTGGCTGAGAACTATTCCATCACTTGTTTGAACAATCTCGATTCCAAGTTAAGTTTCAGGTTTTGATACTTTGATTTCAAAGTTTTGTTTCAAGTTCTGCACAAATACATTCACTTGTTTTTCACAAGTACCACTTATGAGTCCATTGTCCACATAAATTATGACGAACATCTTTTCGCCATTTCCTTCACGAAGGAACAAACAAGGATCTGCTGTACTCGGTTTGAAATTTTGAGATTTCATGAACTCAGAAAGTCTTTTATTCCAACACTTAGGACTATGCTTAAGGCCGTATAAACTACGTTGTAGTTTCCACACTCTTCCGGAGTTGTCGTTATAACCTTCAGGTTGCTCGACATAAACCTCTTCATCTAGCTTTGAATGTAAAAATGATGTTTTTACATCAAATTGTTTCAAAAACATGCTTTCCTGTGCTGCTATATTTAATACTGTACGGAGAGTATCGAATCTTGCTACAGGACTGTAGGTGCTAAAATAATCTACTCCTTCTTTCTGAGCGTAGCCCTTTGCAACAAGCCTAGCTTTGTATCGATCTGGATTTTTCTTCTTTGTAAGAACCCATCTTACTCCAATTGCTTTCTTGTTCTTGGGTAACGGTACGAGCTTGTAAACTTGGTGTTTCTGAAGAGATGCCATCTCATCATTCATAGCTGCCTGCCAATGAAACCACTCTTCACTACTAACGGCCTCATTTTATGTTGGTCCAGCTTCAGCTACAAGAACATAATCTTGAAGATAACTAGGTGGTTGCCTTTGTCTTCCCGGTCGATCTTCCTCTTCCGGTTGTTCACAATATTCAATTTCATCAGGTTCAGCTTCTTCATTTTCCTCTTGATAATTTATTGGCTGACTCTTGTCTTCGCATAGGATAGGAATAGATACGGTTTTGTCAAGTTCTTTATCTTCATCAGGAACAGTCTTGGCCCAATCTTCTGTGATGCCCTCTGCTCTGACAACCTCTCCTTTCTGATAAGGTTCAAAGAAAACATCTCTACTGACCACTATTGTGTGACCGTTGTAGACTCGAAATCCATCATAAAAGATTTAAAAAATATGTTTGTTTTCTTTCTTATCTGTTTTTCATCAGTATAACCCAAATACTTACTTTTATGTTTAGGTTAGGGAAATAATATCAGTCATAAGATACAAAAAACTCGTATAAAATATAAACACCAACTGAATAAGATAAACGTTACGTCATTTTATGGTACATATTTCAATAAAGAGTAGATAAAATTGTTGAAAAAAATAGCGTCACCCCGATCGGGGTGACAACATTTCAGTACTTTGTGACGTAAGTTTGGACATGTTATAAACATAAGAATGCAATATAACATTGATATCTAGTTAGCTTGGAGTATGTATTTATAAGCCACAATGTTTGACTGCCGTTGAACATCAAAGACTGTGAAATAGCGGCAAAGAAAAAAACTATTACAAATGACAACTGTCGCCCCGATCGGGGTGACAGTGCTCACATACGAGCCAACTGGTGGCAAGCCAATCGGGGTGACGTGGCAGCTAACGTGTTAAAAAATAAAAAAAGTAAATAAAGTATTACAGGAGTTATTTCAAAATGAATAACAGTCATATTTTTCACAATGAGTTTAAAAGAGTCAACTCAAAGATTACCGGTGTGCAACTCAGACCATGTTTATCTTCGTTATTGATAAACCTAAAGCATTCTGGCCGGTTTTCTCCTTCTCAAATGCCTCGCTGTACAGGCAACACAGGTCATTGATAGAGGGCCAATTGAACAAAAAGTCGTTTTGGGTCAGTGTTAGGGCGCATTTGTAACCTAATAGGTGAGATTGTCCAGGGTCAGGTGCTGACTGTGATGAGTTAAGCCTATTACGCACCACTGTTCTGTAGCTGCGGTTGTTAAAATCACGATTACGCCTCCTATCTAAGTTTCGTTGTCGTCACGTCGGAGGCATTTAAAAGAAAAAACAACAAATAAACAAATTATAGCTACACAAAACAACGATAAATGCACAAATTTAAGTTACAATCATGCTAACACGATCCGTCATAGTGACACAAAACAACGATATATACACAAATTTAAGATACAACCATAGGCTACTAACAAGATCCTTCTTGGGGGTTATGTTTACACAAACTCAAATAGTAAATAAATGTACTCAATGAATTTCATTGAATTGAAAAATAAATAACAGCAATTAAATTATACAGCTGATCAAAATTTAAATATTAGAACGTTACTTAAAAACGTAATCAGAATATAACTTTAGAATATAAATTACGGGTTACAACTACAGGCAGAAACGCGAGTCTATGCGTACCTGTGTCTCGTACTCGACTGAAGCTCCGATTGTTTCTAGGCCTTTCCAGAAGCGTAGGGCAAAGTACAAGGGTCGTCTTCATTGTCTCTACCGAGCGCTTCCTCTTGCTATTGTGTTATGTAGGCTACATGTTTAAAACCAAATGTCCACTTCTTGACTTTATAATATTAACTGAATATCTTGAGGTGTAATATAAAATAAATAATAATCTTCCGATTTATAACAATTCCTCCCAACCAAAAAGAGAATGTGCTTCCATCAAATAAAATAAACAAAACAAAACTTGGGAGGATTTTCTTCCTCTATTTACATGTCCAGTCTCTTAGGTACCCTCCAGGGCCTTTGCGAGCATCGAAGGATAGCCTGTTCTTGATGTTGGTCGTGGCGTTGGTCTGCATCATATGTGACGACTGGTTCTGGTGACCTTTGCGGTGAAGAAGGGGTAGCGGGAGTGATAGCCTTCTTCAAAGGCGAGTTCTGAGGGCTCCTTTCAGTTGTTTCAGTTTGTTTGGGACTTAATCGAAAGGCTTCTCTTGGGAAACGAATAAAATCATCTTCTTCTTCCTCCTCACCGGCCCTTGCTCTGAGATGATCTGCGTGGACAAACCTAACCCTACCATCAACTCTGACCAAATATGTCACAGGACTGACAACCTTTGTTATAACTCCTGGCTGCCACTTGATCTTTTCCTGCCGAACTGTTCGGACGTAAACTTTGTCATCAATTACAAAACTCCGAGGCTTACCACGGTGATTGTTGGCCGTACGTGTAATGCCTTCTTGTTTAACCTCCATCTGACTGGTCAAGTGAGGTTTCAAAAGACTCAGATGTGTTTTGGGCTTGAATTTGAACATTAATTCAGATGGGGTCAATCCTGTCATTGAATGGGGTGTGTTCCTGTACGTGAACAGAAAAGCGTCAATGTGGTGTTGCGTTGAGCGCTTGCTATTACATTTGGCATGATGAAGCCAAAATCTGTTTAAGAAATGATTCCTTCACTGTTTGTACTGCTCTTTCGGCTAAGCCGTTGGAAGCAGGACGAAATGGAGGTGTCAGGATATGATGTATACCATTTTTTTCCCATAAATTCCTTGAATTCAGATGACTTGAACTGCGGTCCTCCATCCGTTACTACTGTTGAAGGTAGCCCAAATGCCGCAAAGCAATGACGGAGCTTTTCAATGGTGTGCTGAGATGTAGTTGTGGACATATAAAATACCTCAATCCACTTAGAGCAGCTATCCACTAGTATAAGGAAATCTTTCCCTTCAAAATAGGCAAAATCCAAGTGTAGCCTTTGCCAACAGTGTTTCGGCCAAGTCCAAGTTTGGAGTGGAGCTAATGGGGCAGACTTGCGTGTTTTCTGACAGATTGAGCACGTACTCACCATGTCTTCAATTTGTCTGTCCAATCCAGGCCACCAGACGAAACTACGGGCCAAAGCTTTCATTCTGCTCTCACCCGGATGTTCTGAGTGGAGCAAGAAAATAATTTCTTTCTGATGTGTGGGAGGTGTTACGACCCTATTACCCCACAAATGCAACCCTTTTCCACTGAAAGTTGAGTGCTTTTATTGAAGTAAGGTTTCATATCTTCTCGTTCAACATGTCCTGGCCATCCGTTCGTAACATAGTCGATTATCTTTGACAAAACTGGATCGAACCTTGTAGCTGTAGATATCTCCCTTGAAGTAATCGGTAGCTGGTGAGCGTAAGAGAAGAAAGAAATCTCACCTTCGAGTTCTCCCTTGTCACAGGGCAGTCGTGATAACGCATCGGCGTTAGAAATATCTGTACCCTTCTGGTACCGAATGTCGTACTGGTAGGCGGCCAAGGTCAGTGCCCACCTTTGGTTGCGGGCTGCTGCAAGTGTCGGTATACCTTTAGTAGGCCCTAACAAAAATATCAATGGACAGTGGTCTGTGACCAACATAAATTTCCTTCCGTATAAGAATTTGTGGAACTTTTTCACAGCGTAAACTAACGCAAGAGCCTCCTTTTCTATTTGGCTATACTTTATTTCACATTTCGTTAGCGTACGCGAAGCGAATGCAATCGGCCGCTCTGTCTTGTCAGGTAAGGCATGTGCGATGACGCAACCGATACCATAGCTTGAACTGTCACACGTGACTACTACATCTAGATTTGGATCATAGGGTATTAAGACATTGTCCCTAACTAGCAGTCTTTTGCTTTCTTCATAAGCGAACTCACATTTACTACACCAGAACCATTTTGTATCATTATTCAAAAGCCTGTAGAGCGGGTGTAACAAAGTTGCCAAATTAGGAATAAATTTTCCATAAAAATTGATGAGCCCTAAAAATGACCGCAACTGAGAAACATTTTCTGGCTTGGGTGCATTTAATATGTCCTTGGTTAATTCCTCACTCTGATGAATTCCCAATTCATCTAGGCGGTAGCCTAGAAACACAAGGCTAGACTTGCAAAACTCACTTTTACTAATATTGATTCTTACTCCATATTCCATTAGCCTACTAAGAACTAATTCGACTAAAACTCCCATTTCAGATAGGCTCTTTGAAAACACTAAAATATCATCAATATAACACACTGTGTTACTTATTCCACTCAAAATCTGATCCATAGTCGCTTAAAACAAAGACCCTGCACTAGTGATACCATAGGCTAACTTTTTGTAACGAAACAGTCCCTTATGTGTGTTGATTGTGAGCAACTCTTGTGAGGACTCATTAATCCTTAATTGGCTATAAGCCGCAGAGAGATCTAACTTTGAATAAAATTTTGCCCCTGATATCCGAGTAAGGATATCTTCAGGATTCGGTAACGGATAGTGATCCGTCCGCAAGCAAAGATTAATAGTGACCTTGAAGTCCCCGCATATTCGAACTTCATTATTATTCTTGGGTACAACAACAATGGGAGTCGCCCATGAGGACTTGGTTACAGGGTAAATGGTCACATTTTTCTGCAATTTCTCCAGCTCGTCTTCAACCGCCCCTCTAAGGGCAAATGGTACACTTCTGGCCTTACAAAAGACCGGTTTGGAATTTTCTTTCAAAATAATATCAACAGAACTGCCTTTGATCAAAAACAGGAGCAAATTTCCCTTTTATCTTAGCGACTAGGTCATCATAGCTTTCTGGAACGGACTTACCGTTCACGAGATGCACATCCTTACTGGCACATTCATTGGTACATTCCAATCGACCCGGGGTAACCGCCCTCCAATCCAACTGGAGCTGTTCCAGCCAGTTCCGTCCCATCAAGGTAGGTTGATTGTCTCGGGAGCTCTTGACGACGACGACAGGTAACTTGTATTCCCCCTTCGATGTGTGGTTACATGTGCCTGAAACTTTCCGAGAACAGGAATATTTTCTCCAGTATATGTTTTAAGCTTAATGTTGCAATCTTCCAACTCCGAGCCAGCCCTTTGAAATTTTTTACAATAAATATTGTCTGGCGTGCAGGTGACAACTGCACCGGTATCTATAACCATTTAGATTGGAACCTGGTTAACAACCAAATTGACTACAAAACTATTTGGTTTGTTATCATTAGCATATGCTATGGTATAAAGTTCGTATGACGATTCCCCAATATCTGGACTGGGACCGTCATCATTGTCCTCATGAGAATCACAGAAATTGATATTTCCATTAGGCCTAGGCCTATTGCCGCTAGGCTTAAACTTATTTCTAGACCGACACACACTGGCTAAGTGACCTTTCCTTTTACATTGGAAACAGGTAAAATCTACGAATGGACAAGTTTTAACATCATGCTGTTTCCCACAACGGTAACATTTTTGTTGGTTACCCCTGGTTCGTACCTCAAAACTCTTAGGCCTAACTGCAGATGGTGCAGTAGGTACCTTATGACTAGGCCTACTATTCTTAACATAATTAACTTCATAAGTCATTTGTTTTTCTGGATGCAAGGATCGAACATTACTATCAGCATTTTCTAAGACCAAGGCGATTTCAAGAGCCTTTGAAAAAGTAAGAGAATCCCCTTCTGCTAGGAGCTTACTTTGAATCTGTGAGGATTTCAGACCACATAAAAACTTATCTCTTAAGGCCTCATCAAGAAATGAGCTAAAATTGCAAGTGGCAGCAAGTTTCTTTAGCTGAATAGAATAGTCACTAATACTCTCCCCTTCCCTTTGAATACGTCTGTTGAAGATAAACCTTTCATAGGTTATGTTACATTTAGGGGTGAAATATTTCCTTAAAACTTTGATAATATCTTCATATTTCTCATCTTTTACTAATTTAGGATGCAGTAAATCCTTTAAGGTTGAATACAAGGATGGCCCCATAACAGACACAAAAAATGAAACCTTGGTTTTATCCTCAATGGTATTAATAGTAAAGAAATGTTCAAGTCTCTCCACATAGTTTTCAAAACTTTCTAAATCCTGATTAAACTCACTAACCTTGCCGATGAGTTGTTTTGCCATGGTTACAGACTGTAGAAAACTTACATAAAATCATCCATAAAACATGTGCTCACGATGTTGCAACATAAAATCATCACGAAGAAACATGAAATGGAGCACTTTGTCTCAACACGAAAACTTGATCCAGGCCTAGTCCTCGAAATAATTTGATTAATCACTCAATTACGTTTAAACAGTACTATACTTTTCACCGTAACTCGCGTGAATACGCACTTCCTCGTTGCCAGTTATTAGAACGTTACTTAAAAACGTAATCAGAATATAACTTTAGAATATAAATTACGGATTACAACTACAGGCAGAAACGCGAGTCTATGCGTACCTGTGTCTCGTACTCGACTGAAGCTCCGATTGTTTCTAGGCCTTTCCAGAAGCGTAGGGCAAAGTACAAGGGTCGTCTTCATTGTCTCAACCGAGCGCTTCCTCTTGCTATTGTATTATGTAGGCTACATGTTTAAAACCAAATGTCCACTTCTAGACTTTATAATATTAACTGAATATCTTGAGGTGTAATATAAAATAAATAATAATCTTCCGATTTATAACAGTAAACAATTATGTTCTTCATAAGGATAACATGGGAACTTTCAAAGCCACTGGGGCAGAGCCAATCTTGCAAATCTAGGCGACACGCTCTTTCCAATGAGACGTCAATGGATAAAATCGGCTAAGAAATGGCGGAGGAGTTCAACCGACAAAGTTTCATGTAGCGTATTAATTATATAGGTTTTTGCACCTAACATGTATTTAAAATACAATTCCCTACATAAAAATAAAAAAATAAATAAATAGATAAATCAATAAAAATTTAACATATGTTTTTGTAAAATACGGTACCAAAAAATTAGAAAAATTTAATATGAATTTAATTTTTTCTACCCTAAGCCAATAAGATGTAATTATTTGTATGTTTTTCACAATCAACCTTAGTCATTATTATAATTAAAAAAAAATAAAAAAAATAAAAATAATAAAAAAAAATAGGCTACCAATTTAAGTGGCATTGTACTCATCACGGAAGTGTTCCGTGATACAACTTTTGAGCCCAATAGAGCCATCACGGAACAGTAGGCTAACCAATGGCCAATGGGAAGTTATATAGTGAGGAAAAACTGAATTAAAAGATATTGTTGTTAAACTTTGTACAATTAAATCCACAGTTCTACAGAACCAATTTTAATAACTAATAGGTCATTGGAAAGCCTGAATTTCCATCTGCCTGATTGGATTTGAACTAAAATGTATCCTTAAAAATATCACATTTATTCCCTTATTTAAACAGAATTAGTTTAATGAGTACTTAGGTTTGCTGCAACAGGGAGGGTAAAAAAGTTTCTTTAAATGTAAAATATTAAAATGTACTGTGGTTTAGTGAGAAATTAATTTATTTTCAAAATTTGATCAAAATATGTTCATAAACAAGCAAACTGCAACAGTTGACTTATTCTCCATAAGAATAACATGGGAATTTTAAAATTACAATTTTTTTGAATTTTCTCCGTAACAATAAGGCGCATAATAACTCTTCAATATACTAAATTATTTGTTTTTTTAAGCTCTACAAAATGGTTTAAAAAGAAATTGTAAAATTTTGTGTTTTTAGGGTCAAAAATGGGAAAAACCTATTTTTACCCCATAAAACCCCCCATAAACCCCCGTTCCCATAGTCCGATCATGCTGGTTCGCGAACTCATTCAAGTTTATAACAGCTTACACCTTCAAACCAAATTTTATCAAAATCAGACAAAAATTACTCAAGTTATCGTGCGGATGGACACATATATATATAGATATATAAAAATTTGAACGAATGGTGTTTTTGGCCTCTGGGGACATCAAAATGAAAAAGTAAATCGGTCCCGGGCTTAGGTCTTACCATGAGACCTACGGTAATAGCTACTTCCCTGTAGGGAAATTCGCTAAAAACCAATTAAATTTTATAGATGGCAATAATTGGTTTACCATTATGCATAATCTAATCATATGAAACATGTGTTTATAATTAATGAACAGCTTACCGGTATTGTTACCGGTATATTGTAATTTAATTGATTTTTCTTTGATTACATGTTGTTGTTCATAATTTGCATTTGTGTTTAAAGTGTGTTCCTTATGTTAAGTGTGCGATTCTAATGTTATGTGCGCTTAATCAGTACCATTAATATTAGTGAGTAAAGTGGTGTACCGGTGAGTGAAAATTTAAAAACGTACGTTTTCAGGAAAAGCACTTTGCAAATTTGTTTCCCCTTTTTTCAAAACTTTTATTATTTTTTTTATTTCATTAACATTTGAAGTTTCATAAAATGTTCTTGGTAACGCAATATCTTTGGTAGTTTTTTTTTTAAAGAGCATCTTTAGTGGAAAAACACAAAATCCTGTCACGACCATAACGGACATTTAAATGAATATTAAAAATGGTTAATATTATTTTTATAACTATGTTTTGCTATAAACTAATTTACTTTTATGACCATTATACAATAAAAAGGTCCCTGAGCTTTTGGTATATTTGGTCTTTCTAGAAAAAAATAAAAAAACTCAAAAAATTGAAAATAAGCCAATAAAATCTTTTTAAGTTTGTATAACTCCGAAAAAACTTACCTGAGACCCGAAAAATCGTTATGTTTGTATAGAGGTGTGCTTCTTTTGTGTATAAAACATTGAAATATGACGATATTTTAATTTTTGAAATTTTTATGATAGAAATCATAAACTTGATGGTCAGGGACAAGCGGTACGGTCGTGAATTTTCTGAAATAATCTAAATCTTTCTAAACAATCTTTCAATTATACTGTTAGTTATAATAAAAAATATGTGTTTCAATTGAACTAAACTGTTCAATTTACAATTATATTAAAGTTATTGTCACGACCAAACACACTATAATCCATAAGGCTGGATTGGTCGTGAAAAAACCCGCGATGGTCGGGAAACTTTGGTCGTGAAATTACGTGTTATTTTGCTCTGTTCTGGCGGTAGCCCTGCACGTCATGTTCTAGGATACAAAGTGGACTTCTAGGTTAATCTAGCAATTGAAATATCTAATAAACAAAAATTAACACCATGTCTACTTCATCGAATGACTACGTACGGTCATGGACACACCAAAATTACAAAAAACACAATCTTTCCTTTATTAATCTTGTTATTCCTCCTTTCAACTCAAAACGACCGGCACTACAATCCTGACGTACACCCCGAACTAGTCTCTAAAACCAACTGACTCCATCGACGCCAGGCTTGCCACTGTCGTGCTCCAAAGTTGAAAATTTTTCCCAAATGGTCGTGACGCCAAATCGAGGGACAGACTTATTTTGTCATGGTAGTCAGTTTGCAATGACAATAAAATTATAATATGTTCCTTTTATGTAAATTTAATAACCATTGATGACATTAAAATATGGCTTTATATATTTCGGCATGAATAATTAGTCTAAAAACAGCGTGAAAGTTGGAAAATGTACCCTAGGGACACGTCACGGTCGTGAATTTCGAGACTTTAAAAATACAAAAAAAATACCTAGAACCTATTTAAAACCAAATAAATTTGTGTAAGGGAATGTTGCTGAAAGTCAACAGTCCCGGAAGATCAAATAATTTATACCTGTGCCGCTAGGTCAAAAACTACAATGTTTGCAGTGTCTGTAGATCAAAAGTCCCAGTAAGTCAAATAGTACAGTCCGAGCTAAAAACGTGGTCTATGTTAAAGCAATTGACTTATTGGGAATTTGACCTAATGCAACAGCAGTTTTAATATAACGAAATACGGTAAAATACAAGTTCAGTTTCGCTGAGTCAACAGTGCCGGAAGATCAAAAGCAATAAAAGTGAACGTCGATTCAGTGTAAAGTAGACCTCCTGCAACGCTTACTACACCAACAAAACTTGCTTTTAGTTACTTCGTGTTTTGTCATAATTAGAATAGAGCTAAAATTATCATATTTGGTACATAGCTTATCTATTAATGCTTCTTGCCAACTGTTTGGTCAACACTGTAAATAGGTATAGTTTATGTAATGAAAAGCCTTTCGTCAAAATTTGTGGCATAAAATACACGCAAGGACGATCTGAAATTTCTTGTTATTATATACGTTTGTAAAAAGGAGATCCATTTAATTTTAGAACTATTTTATAAGTTATAATGTAGTCTACACATAAACTGTGTAAATGTATTACGCCTCGGAAGGGTTGAAACCTGTCCAAACTATCATATATATTAATAAAATGTAAATGGGGTTTTTTCACATTCTGAATCAACCAGTCGACGGATTTTCATTATTTTTGTGTTGAAAGAAAGATAATTTTGAGAACTAGGGAATGTCAAAGCCATAATTATAATTAAGGGTCCCAGTTTTTTAGAAATTAAGTTTTAATTTTTTTAAAGTCTAGTAGCCGACGCTAACTTTCTAAGCCAGCTTTTAGTACAATATAATTTGCTTAGCATAACAGCTGTAAACATTCAGCATTTGTGACACAAATTCAGCATTTGGAAACAAATTTAAAGACATATTTAGAGTTGACTTATTTATACTATGTGTAATGCTGACCATTGATACATTCAATTCCTAGGTATGAGAATGGCAGATTATTTAAATTTGCATAGAAAAATAGTAGGATGTTCAAATTATTTTTTAAAGGAATCTTTGTAATCATCGATTTGTATTAGTCCCATATAATTTGTTTTAACTAACAGCTGGTTGAATGTAATATTGTTCTATATAACTATTAGGTTTTTGGCGAATTTCCCATATAGGGAATAAGCTATTACCGTAGTACTTATGGTAACACCTGGACCCGGGACCGATTTAATTTTTCGTTTTGAGGTTCCTAGAGGCCAAAAACACCATCCGTTCAAATTCATATATACAGGGTGATCAACTCAAGGAGGCCACCATTGGGAAGTCGGAAACGGTAAGAATTAGAGAAAACATTAAATGGGGGACATTCCTTTATTTTTTGTGGCAGTTAAAAATATGATTTTAGTTTTTTTATCATGTTTTCGGATAGAATATGCAATTTAAAAACTTTTTTAGCCTTGACACTTTTTCGATAAACCCACTCGTTTAGGAGTACAGCCTATGGAAAAATGACTTCCGGTGTACATTTTACATCATGTAGCTCCTAAACGAGTAAGTTTAGAGCAAAATTGCAAAAAGTAAATTAGTCTTAGAATTGCATCTTCATTCCTTAAAGACTATAAAATAAAAAGTTTTCCACTTTTCAAGTTTGCCGCCATTTTTTTTATAATATAATTTATATTTTTAATTAATTTTATGGTCTTTTTGGAATGTGGATGCAATTGTAAGACTTTTTTACTCCTCGTATTTTTGCTTTAAACTTACATGTTTAGGAGCTACATGATTTAATATGTACACCGGAAGTCATTTTTCCATAGGCTGTAACTCCTAAACGAGTGGGTTTATCGAAAAAATGTCTAGGATAAAAAAGTTTTAAAATTGCCTATTATGTCCGAAAACATTATAAAATATAGGGTGTTCGATAAGAAATTTCAAATTTGGCCGCCATTTTGGAAAATGGCGGCTGAATTTCAAACGACTAAAATCATATTTTAAACTGCCACAAAAAATAAAGGAATGTCTTCCATTTTAAGTTTTCTCTAATTTTTACCGTTTCCGATATCCCAATGGTGGCCTCCTTGAGTTGATCACCCTGTATAGCCTATATTTATTTATATATTTTTCCTGGGGGGAACCCCAAGACCCCCTCCTTTTTGGGGGGGTATTCCATACCCCCCAGGCCCCCAGTGACCCCCCCCCAAAATATATGTCTAGGAGCGCCCTTGTCTTCTTTACCTATAAAACACATGGGATACAGCCTTTTCTTCACTGATCACGTAATGCGTGATTTTCTATAAAGTCTTGGAAAAATAAAAGGTAAAATAGATAAAATAAAGGTGTACTGTATGTGGTTTACACACAAATATTCATCAAACTGTGTGATATTTTGTTATTGCAATGAACAATTTGGGAGTATCGTATTGTGTCGTAGTCGTATTGTAAGTCGATGGAAAATCTCTGTTGATCCTGTTTTACAAGCAAACCAAAAAGATACATTAGTCACCACTCTATGCGACATATTCTAACCAGAAAATTGTAATCGTATGATTCTATAAGCATTGATAGGATTGCAAAGTACTTCACAAACATTATTTCAAGGGTAATAACAGTCACAATTTTCGCCGACTTTAAAAGAGTCAACTAAACTACTATACTAATGGACACACAACTAAATGAAACAACTAATGGAACAACTCACGATGTACATATAACAGTTCGATATAAGCATTGAGTATACACGTCAGTGGATACGTGTATACCGTACCCAATGATATAAGCAATGGTTCTTGCAATTTATTGCTTATTGTTTTTTAGAGTTGTTTTCGGACTTACTCTGTTTTCGGACGTACTCACACTCGTATAAGGTTGTCCACGTTTGTCATTGATAATGTAGCCATGTTACACCCGTTGTCACGAATATGTTTACAAGTTTTCCGTCTGTTTTTGAATAGCGATACATTTTTTCACATACTTAAGAACCACCTGATTTCGTGCATTACATGTTCGTCTCAATTTTAATTGCTTTAGTAGGCATTATTTTGGTCGATGAGGACTTCAATCGGTCCTTTCAATGATAGCTCATGAAATATAGTACTTTGTCCATTAATTTTATTGTTTGGTAAAATGGATTAAATTATCCTGCAAACCCAAATAGAAATAGTAAATATAGTATTTGAAACAAATCAGTAACATGTTAATAATGTAACCTACATTATTTCCTTGAATTGCATAACAGCAATTAACTGGGCTGATCCTAATATAAATAAATCAATATGTTCTTCATAGGCATAACATGAGCCGCTGGGGCTGAGCCCAAGGGATTTAAAAATGTAAGGTTGGTTTGCAAATGTACGTGACACGCTCTTTCTAATGAGACATGAATGGTCAAAATCACCTAAGAAATTCGGAGGAGTTCAACGGAAAAATTTCGTGTTGGCGTAGTCCTGGATTGGCTATTTTTTTTTTTTACAATATAGATAAAGTAGTGAGACTTGGTATATCAATAATATAATAGCCATAAATATCTACTGTCTTAAGCTATTATCACTGTTTAATCCCTTAAGGGGGATGGACCACAAAGACTAAGACAAAATTCTTATATAATTTTAATACTATTTTACCTGTTTTTAAAATGGCGACCATACAAATGTATGCATTTTAAGCCAAGTATGAATGGAGTTGAGTGTGTGATGAGTGGAGCGATCTTGTTGTCCTGTTAGTGACTAAGGCCGACGTAATCCTTAGACACAGCTGTTAATTAATAGTCCATATAGTCAATTAATAGCAGCAGAGGTCAAGTTTGGTAGGTATCAAATTAAAGGTTTTAATTATAAAAATACATTGCCGCAAACCCAAACTCAAACGATGATGATGATAATAATGTTAATGATGTAGCTAAAACGTATCGTTTGAAATTTAACAGCTGAAAATAAGTTAAACAGAAAAGGTTTTGGTTAAATCCATCAAATTGTTATTGGACACTAGTAAGTACTAGTGCACTTTTTTATATTGATTATATGATTATATTGATTTACTTTGGATTTTAAAAATGTGAACGTTTTATTTTATTAAAGATTTATGGTGATACGTAAATATTGTGGTGCAGTAAAGTATATTATATTGTAGTTAAAAGTTAAATTTTGAAATTTTAGGGTGAATCGAGATGAATCTTTTTTTATAACATGGGTCTCTCCTACCTACATACCAAGTTGGATACATACCAAGTTTCATAAACATCGGTTGGAAAAGTGTAAAGATAAATATTTGTATGTAAAAAATACAAAATGGCGGATATCTGGTTAACGAAACAATTTTGGAAAAATGTTATACTTCATTTTCTGTTTATTTTGACACAAGGAATTACTAGGTAAAGTATCTCTCCGCTTATTTTTAACACCCTGTTTATGATGTATTCTTATAAGTGAAAAATGTAAGCTGGTAATACAGAAAGATGTTTTATAAATAATATGAATGTACTGGTGATCTGTATATTCATCTTTTTCTTGTTCTTAGAACTGTAAATTAAAAGTCCACTCAGCAGTTGCATCGTACGATGTAGTTCTTTCCATGCGTTGCGAAATGTTAAATTTGCCGTCCTCTTCAACCCAAGTTATCTATTGAACCACTGATTGTAAAAAATTCAAAAAAATATATTTTACGCATCACACTTTTGGCTACAACTTTGCCACAGACAAAACCTCCTTAACCCAAAAACAAAAAAAATCTCGCATGCTAACTTTTTCATGCTAGAAATCACGATTTAAAACTATTTCACCATACATATCAATTTTTATTAATTAGATCGGTAAATAGTTTAAAGTTCCAACAAAATAGTCATCGAGTAGGACTAACCAAGAAGCTGTGGGCCAATTTTCAAAATTTTAGCACAACTTTAAGTAGACCAAAACACGAAATTATTGAAGTCATGCGTCGAGAGGACTATCGCTGTTTTTAACAGATTATACTTTTGACCTTCCGGCACTGTTGACTCGGCGAAACTGAACTTATATTTTATCTTATTTCGTTATATTAAAACTGCTGTTGCATTAGGTCAAATTCCCAATAAGTCAATTGCTTTAACATAGACCACGTTTTTAGCTCGGACTGTACTGTTTGACTTACTGGGATTTTTGATCTACAGACACTGCAAACATTGTAGTTTTTGACCTAGCGGCACAGGTATAAATTATTTGACCTTCCGGGACTGTTGACTTTCTGCAACGCGTCCTTTGTGTAACATGTTGCCCCCGTCCCAAAAAATATTAAAACACATAATAGTAAACTACAAATCCAGTATCTACGAAGTAAAAGGCCAGGGACATGAAAACGTACGTTTTTAAATTTTCACTCCGGTATGCATTTCATTACCATTATTTTACTAGAGAGACCGTTGTATTTAACCACAACGGGCTCTGTTGCTAGACCAATATATAGGCTAATATTTTTGCCTAAACAAGATTAGTTCTTGATCCTATTCTCTAAAACGAGCTATAACTCAATAACTCGGTTATTGAACCAAGTAGGGCCTATAATTTAAACATATTTGCTATGTCTGTAGGCCTAATTTAAATGCGTTTGAAGATATTAAAACTGATGGAATATGGATCCGGGTCATAAAGGAAAACAAAAATATCGATATATCGAAAAGCAATCATCGATAGTAATGAATGTTCCCCTTAACAGGAAAGTACCTCATCTAATGTCAGCTTATAGCCTAACCTTGGACATTTAAGAAATTGCAACAATATGTCGTAACAACGGCTGTACGGTAGAAGATGACTCGTGTATTATCTTCATTCTAAAATAAGGCTTCATGCTTCAACCAAAGTGCACGATTTAGGCTATAGTTAAACTCTTTGACCACTGAACAGTTTAAGATGGCTAAGAATGGTACCTGTTAGCAAAAATAAACCAACTAACTTACTTACTGCAAATCACAATTATAGATTTCTATTTTAGCCAAACATGATAAATTTGAAGATCCTATTGTATTTTAGATTCTCTTAAGTTACGGTATACTTAGTTTATTTATAATAAACCAAATCAATGTTTTATCTTACTTCAAGAACTGCAAATCGAACTGGCTCCTGCGGTTTGTCAATGTTAACCTTAATATTTTCAGCATTTTTAAAAATGTCAAGTGATGACAGTTTTTTTGCAGCCGCTACACAGTCAACAAAGTTTGGAATCCTTCCTTTACAAGGTCGTGGAAATCGTACAAGATCTTTGTTTTCCAATAAATTCCAAACTTTGAAGCGAAATGTTCCTTTAGAAACAATATCTTCATGAGGTGTACCTAAAATACAAACATAAAATGTTAGGCCTACAAACGTTACAGTAGTACCCTATGCAGTCATGAACCACCATCTACCGGTACCGGCTACACCACGTGTCCGCTATCAGTAGGCCTAGGCCTACTACTATTTGAACAGCTTGTGTTTGTGTATAAGAGTATGCTGTGACGACTCTTCATAACTCCAGGGAAGTGGAGGATTTTTTTAACTACTTGGTATTAAGGTATTTATAGCCTAGGTATTTATTATTAATTTATTTAGGTACTTACAATTGAAAATTAATCTTTAGGTTCAAAACCTTGTTTTTGACAAACACCGGATCATTCCACAGTTCACAGTGGCGGTTCTACGACCTTGTCAAGAGATGGGCTACCAGAGGGTGTCCCACAGCCCTCTAAGAGGGGAGACCGTTCAGGAGTCCTCCCCCCCAGGATAATTTGGTATTTTTAAAGCCGTTTGGTGACTTTCTAAGTCCATTTTTAATGGCTATAACTCTATCAAAAAACTCAGTCACGTTTTTAGGATAAAAAGGAGGGTTAAAATTTATTTTTCCAGGGTCCAGAGTGTTCATCAAGATTGATAAAACTGATAACTTGTCAAAGAGGGTAACCAGTAATGGCTTAGATGGTCTAATACATTTCCATATTCTAAATATTACCAGAATGGCAATTAAAAACAGTTATACATTAAGTTAACCTTTCTATTTCCTTCTTGAGTTATCAGATGATGGCATTGTTCTGTATTGGTTAGGCCTACATTAAAATTTACTTGACATCACAGATTGTAGGTACTTTATAAGTTACCAGTTATCAGCCTGATAATTAAGACATCATCCAAGTTCTATTTGTTTCAAATATTGAACTTGAGTAGGCCCTACTAATGGTACTACTAGGTGAGTAGGTATTTGAGCTACAGGTAGTCATTTTCATGTACAGTAGACCCAATCAAGTTTGTTGAAGGTGTTTAATCATGTTGAATCTTGTAATCTGGGATTGAGCTGGTTATTACATGCAGTGGTTGTAAATTCATTTCAAATTAGTTGTAAATGGACACAGAAAATTGACAAATTGTTTGGTATATATAGTCTGATATTAACTAATTCTGGAGCATATAGTAGAATAGCTTATTCATAGGATAACACATTGTTTATATTTCTTATTCCATCAAATATAAATGTTGAAATTCAAAATTTAAGGTACTTAACCTAAAAGATACCTAAATTAAAAACTATAGAATTGAGTAAATGATACCTACATGAAAGGGCCTCTTTCGAAGTCATCCCAATAAAAAATGTTAGGGTTCAATTAATTGATACTTAGCAAAATTAACTTTTAACTTGAATGATTCTTACCCTTCTACTTAATGTTCTAAGTTCTAACAGATCGGTTTACCACCACACCACCTGTTCAACAATGCATATTTGTTTGTCGTCAGAGTCACCACAGTCACAGTCAGAGAGGCGCTTTCGCTAATCGCTATATTATACACTACATCCAAGTTGCCAACTGAACGAAGACGAAGTTGGAACGATTGACCAAGTTAAGATTACAGTATGTAGGCCTACATTTATCAAATCAAGAAAATATTACAAGACCAGTTGAAATTGTGTATTAACATAGATAAACCCATAGATGAAACATACTACCATAGACTAACCAACACAAGAAAACTACTCATCCCATTGTAAATGTTGAAGCTCGTTTTTCGTCTCTAGTTCATGTCCGATGACACTGGCCGCTATAGTGTCAAGGGAATTTTGTTTCTATTATTTTAGGTTTAATTTTATGATTAGTGCTTTACTGTTTAACTATATTACCAGATGACGAGTTATTGTTTATGATTAGATAGTTTTTAGCGAATTTCCAATATATAGGGAACTAGCAGAGTACCCGTCCTTCGTACGGGGTTGGCATATCTTAATATATAAAAAAAAGTTGTGTTTAGTTACAGCGTTTATAACTAGAAAACGGTTAAGCTTCACTTACACTACAAATCGTAGACACTATGAGCCTCCAAATATGTAATTCTTAAAACACATGGCTCACTTACTCTACAGATCATAGCCTATACGAGCCTCGTAAATAGTATTGAAGGTTCACTTACTCTTCAGATCATAGTGCCTATTAGCCAAGCGTATGAATTACAGTACAGTATTTAATAATTCAGGAATGAAGAGGTTCACTTACACTACAGTTCATTTAGCTACACGTCACGTGGCTTGTAGCGCATCGTTGCAGGCGTTTGGTAAACCAATACCGCCGTTCTGCCGTTCTGCTTTAGGCCTACCGCACACGAGAGACTTTTTGTCGGCCGACTGTTGGCCATCTGTCTGGCTGGAGTCGGGTGGACAATCGAAAAGTCGTCAATACTGTTTGGTCGTTGACTATGGGTGCGCACACGAAATGACTGTTTACAGTAGTCGTCTTTCGAGTGTCAAAAGGATGTATATGACAGAAACCGCTGTCATATGTCATATGTGCGTTACTGATAAGATTTCGTGCAAGAAAGCTTAAGAGAAAATACTGGATGCATCCAGTTTATAGTCCGAGAACCTTACCAACCTCACCTCAACCTTAGACCCTTAGTCAGATTTACCTCTATACTCGGATTTGAGGAAATATCCAGACAAATTTTTTTGACCAATTGTTAATACTCCGGCTTCAAATACCTCATCCCATAACTTTTAGGGAATAAGCTGTAACCATATGTCTCATGGTGAGACCTGGTCCCGGGACCTATTTACCTTTTCGGTTTGATGTCCGCAGAGGCCAAAAGCACCATCCGTTCAAATTCACACACACACACATATATATATATTTGTCCGTTAACACGATAACTTCCAAAATATTTAAAGTTAAAATTGTCATGTCATTTAAATGTAGAACAAGTAAACTGTTGTAGTTTGCTTGTTTATGGATGTATTTTGATAAAACTTGGCAAATATATTTATGTTATAGTCAGCTATTAATGTTTTACTAAAACACACCCTGAATACCCTCCCTGTAGCAGCAAACCTAGGTACTCATTTATCCTAATTTCATTGAAATAGATTAAATAAAAAATTAAATCAGGCAAATGGGAATTCACTTAGTCTGCAGGTTTGCTGCAGCGGGGGTATTTTTTTATTATGACCAAATACTCTTTCAAAGTCTTTTTATAAAGAAGGGACCGTGCCTCAACTTCATGGATAAGTTTATAAACTTTCTCGTCCCTCAAAACGCTTGCACTGGTAGTTGTCGTCTGTCGAAGCCATAATAATAACAATAACACACAAATAATAATACTTATCATAATAACAATAATAATACACATGATAACAATGCACTCAACTGTCAGACAGACAGACTTTTTAGTCGTCAGTGTGCGCGATCAAACTTATCTCCATGCCTCAATAAGACACGACAGTTGAGTCGGGGAGCAGTCGGCGGGAAAATCGGTCAGCACCAAACTGCCCCGACAGTCGGCAGACTGGTCAGCTTATTCCCTAAAGGTTATGGGATGAGGTATTTGAAGCCGGGGTATTAACAATTGGTCAAAAAATCAACACTCATTCAAGAGTACATGGAAAAATTTGTCCGGATATTTCCTCAAATCCGAGTATAGAGGTAAATCTGGCCTTTCAAGGTTCTCGGACTATAAATTGGATACACCCAGTATTTTCTCTTAAGTTTTCTTGCACAAAATCTTATCAGTAACGCACATATGACAGCGGTTTCTGTCATATACATCCTTTTGACACTCGAAAGACGACTAAACAGTCGTTTCGTGTGCGCACCCATAGTCAACGACCAAACAGTCTTGACGACTTTTCGATTGTCCACCCGACTCCAGCCAGACAGATGGCCAACAGTCGGCCGACAAAAAGTCTCTCGTGTGCGGTGGGCCTTTAACTCCTCCGTTTACTAGTCGTGCAGCCACGTCAGGCGGTTTGCAGCGCATCGTGGCAGGCATTTACGGTAAACCAATACAGTACCGCCGTTCTGCCGTTCTGCTTCTGCCGTTTACTAGTCGTGCAGCGTGAAAGAGAGCTTATTATGTTAATGTATTGTTGAATTTGTATCAAGTGTACTCGTTGCTCGAGCGCAAGCAATTGTCAAGTACCGGTATTACAGGAGCTATTTTAAGACATATAACAGTCATAATTTTCAATTAATTAAATACTCACCTAAAAGTTTATGTATCTAATGGAATTACTTACTGTGTTAGGAACAGTTCGGTATAAGAAAAGTTTCTTGTAAATATTATAACATTTTTTTGAAGATTACCTTTTTAGTGCTTTCTACAAACGTTTCCCAACTTATACCCATACATAGCCACATACATGTTATTTTGCATGTGCATTTTCGCTAATGATAATGTAGCCTACATGGTACCACCATTGACGCAAATATACATATACTGTAGTTGAGGGTTTCAGTCATTTTTTTTTAAATAGCCATCAATATTATCCTCTATACTCAGGTACTACCCGATATACTCCAATTATGTGTATGCCACAAAAGTTAATTGGCTTCATTAAACATGACTTTAGTTGTTTGCTGTATTAAAGTCAATTATATTATTTACCGAGTAGACAATGCACAGTTAAAGGTCCTAATGTTATTCAGTTGGTTTTACATTAACTGTAAATATTTGAATCCTTCAATGCAAGTTTTAATAAATATTTCTTTGAAGTACTGTAGTCCTATACTCCTGAAACCTCCCCCTGCGGTTTCGGGGTTAGAATAGAACCGCAGCCTTCCCGGGCTTGTCGTAAGAGGCGACTAAAAGGGTGACCGACGCTCTCACTGGGAGTCCCTGGGAGTGCCCCTGTTGTGTTTGCAGGGGTTGATGTGTGCTCTGCACTGCCGATGGGTATTCTCAGTGAGTCGTGAGAAGCCAGCCACTTCGGTCCTTGGTCAGGGAGTGCGGCATGGATGTAGAGGTCGGGCTCTACATTGTACAAAGTACCTTGGGGTCATGGTGGACAGCAAGCTCAGCTGGCGAGAACAGATCACCCGTACGGCGGACAAGGCCGCTAAAATGGTTTCTTCCCTTAGTCGGTTAATGGCCAATGTCGGAGGTCCGCGGTCCAGCCGCAGAAGGCTGTTGATGTCTGCGGTCCAGTCCGTGCTCCTGTACGGTGCGGAAGTCTGGGCAGACGCTCTCAATAAGGAGATATATAGGATGCGGCTCGCCCGAGTGCAGCGTCAGGCAGCACTAAGGGTAGCATCTGCCTATCGAACAGTGTCCGAACCCGCCGTCCTGGTGGTTGCTGGAGTCATCCCCGTCAAACTTTTGGCGGCGGAGAGGAAGGCAATTTATCAGCGCCGTGGGGAGGACCAGGCAAGAATTGAGGAACGCGCCCGGACCTTCCAGCTGTGGCAGGAAAGCTGGGAACAGGAGACAAGGGGGCTCTGGACCAGGCGACTGATACAACAGGTCCAACCTTGGGTTAATCGGCGGTGCGGAGAGGTGAACTTCTACCTCTCCCAATTTCTGACGGGTCACGGCTTTTTCCGGTCGTACTTGTTCAGGATGGGCAAAGCCGTGTCACCCGATTGCATATACTGTCCAGGCATTCCCGATGACGTGGAACACACTTTCTTCCACTGCCAGCATTGGGAAAGGCCCCGCCTAGAGGCTCAACAGTTCGTAGGACTGCTGTCGGTGGACACGGTCATACCGATGATGATGGAGGGTGAGGACAATTGGACCTGTGTGTCACTTTACATCCAGGGTGTTCTCCGCGCCAAGAAGCTTGACTTCGACCGGGATGCGGTGTAGGTCAAAAAAATAAATAATGCCAGAAACGGTGCGAGCCCTGTGGGCTTAGGTCACATGTTGGCCTGACTTGAAGTAATGTGACAAACAATTCCAGGTCTGTGTCCAACAGAGTAGAGGGGGTTTTTTAGTGAGTAGTCTGTGATAAACTCAGGAGTCTCACACTACAGGCTGGCTACCTGTGTGCGTAAAAGCATTTTCCCTCCTCACCCTAAAAAAAAAAAAAAAAAAAAAAAATACTCCTGAAACCACTTGACTTTTATGAAACATAGAATTAATTCCCTTGACTTAAAACCTAGAGGTAGTTGCCGTTTCTTAAAACTAACCCAAAATATGCATCTCGAAGATGCTGATGAAAAGTAATTTCGTGATCGTTTTCGATAACTGGGTAATGAAGATCTAACCAGTCGCAAAATAGTCATTAATCATGCGTTGATTAAGCCCTTTGTTGATGGAATATGTTAAGTCAAACTCTAACCTCACCTTTAGGAGGATTATAACACCACATGAACTTACACTTTGCGGTACTAGTTTATACTACTAGTTTACTAACTAATACTAGTTTATAATGTTGAACAGAAACAAATCTAGTGTTATGTTTGGTCAATGAAGGCTTTATTTTATTTAAACTATTACAAAAGCGGGGTAAGAACTTAGAAATGAAATTGGTCAGGGTGCTAATTTAGCGGTTTTGACCGAGAACTAAGTTTATCTCAACATATCTTTATTTTCCTATTCATATTTGACGAAGACAATTTCCAATATTTCAATCGGGGAAGCCGTTATACCAAAAGACCAAAGCTACCTTAGTAAACCAACATTTATTCACAAACATGCTGTTTGCTGCCTTTAGCAGAGTTATGAAGCCTCAGGAGTAATTTAAATTATTTATTGAAAATACATCAACAAAATCAAACAAAGACAAACGACATACTGTTTTCTACACAAAATATATCTTGTACTGGGATATCCATCCTGACACATATATAATTTGATTTTGAGATTGTTTAAATATTTACAACTAGCAGAATACCCGTCCTTCGTACGGGGTTGGTATATAAGTTTAAATTGCTTATTGCAGTTATACTCATTGCGTTGCGTTTGCAATGGGGGAGGACAAAGTTTGATAAAATTTGCTTCTTTAAATTGACGGTATACTATGGTATTACACATCTACCATAGCCATAATGTTCTACCTCTTCACCTAAACAATAAAGAAAAATAAAGTATTACAAAATTTAAAACATCACAAATTATTCATGACATTAAACACAAAAACATAACTGTAAACAATCCCACTTTGACAGTTCTCATTGCGTATCACAGTTGTTTGTTGCTGCTTAGTGTATGGATTAACGTCCGCACTAGTGAGTACTACGACTATCCGCAGTACCATAGACTAACCAACACAAGTAGACTTCTCATCCCATTGTAAATTTTGAAGCACGTTTTTCGTGTCTAGTTCATGTACGTGACACAAAGGCGCTAGTGTCGACGAAACTTTGTTTCTATTATTTTAGGGTTAATTTCTTGATTTGTGCTTTACTGTTTGGTTATATAACTAAGGGACAAGTTATTGTTTATGATTAGACCGTATTATTTGGTTAAACGAGGTTTTAAATGGCTGTAATAACGGGAAACAAATTGTAAACAAAACACGACCTCTACAGAAAACCGTACAGAACTAACAATAAAATTGGCTTCAGCTGTTCCATAAGGATGGGAAATCTACTAAGGGAGTATGTTTTATCTATGGCAGTACTATCCTGATAATTAAACCAATTCGTAAATTACAAGGAAAAAATGTCGTTCGGATTCCACTATAAACTGTAGGTCCTTTAGTTGCCATTAGCTGTATGGGCTATTAATTAACAGCTGTGTCTAAGGAACATGTCGGCCTTAGTCACTAACAAGACTACAAGATCGCGCCACTCATCCTACACTCATCCTTCACTCATATTTGGGTTAAAATACGCACATAGTGGCGTCCCCATCTTAAATAATTGATAATTGATAATTGATAGTTCAAACTAGATAACCCGTTACTCGAAATCGAGCAAAACTGAAACTTGTATTAAAAGAATAAACAAAAAATAAACAGCAAGACATTAATCAAAGAGTAACTCTAAAATAATTTATCTGACTGATTATAGAATATAAAAAATATGATGATGTAAAAAATATAAAAGTAATCTACAATATTTAAATTTACATTCACTCGCATACTGGTTTGGTAATCTCTTATGTATAGTAGGCGGGTGCACTCTATCAGCTCGTCGATGTCAACCACACACTGTAAAGTGAGCTTTTGACTTAATGTAGCTCAATTCCTCTCTTGATGCCAACAATTGCTACTCTTATTCTAGCATTGTTAAATTATTTCTACGATATGTTCTGTTTTAGGCGTGTTTCAATTAGAGAGCCCAACCCAAGTCTCTGGTTGGGAACATAAGAGGGTAAGCAAATGGATCTAACGACAGATCTACAATGGATACGCGTTTAACATTATTAGAATTGGAAAAAACTATACAATTTATTTGGCCAGGCGCTGCTTTGTTTTCAACTTTAAAAATTGCTGTGACACCTACATAGGTAGCACCATTGTAGCGAGGGAAGACACTTATTCTGCCTCTTATTATGTACATAAAATAAAATAAATAAAATAACATAAGAATCTCACTTGACTCCTCGGAGCTCTCGTCCCTACATAATGTCTGCCACAGTCTTCAAAGATTTGCAAATGGGCATTGTGACCCTATTTCCCGCATATTTATTCATTGCATTTTTTGTTTGAATTGTGCATAATTCTCCTATGGGTTCTAGTGACATTATTGCACTTACTTATATATCTATGCGTATTCAGGATAATCACCTGAGAAATTAGAGGACCTACTCGGTGGTAAAATGTGTCATGAACCTTGAAATTGTCGATCCCCTGATAACTGCCCTGTGAAACTCCATGTGAAACTCTTTATTATGAACCAGACTTAGTTAATAGATTGAAACAAAATATCCTACTAATCCTACTAATATTATAAATGAGAAAGTTTGGATGTATGGATGTATGGATGTATGTTTGTGACAAGTGAATGCGAAAAATACTGGTCGGATTGGGCTGAAATTTGGCATGATGATAGCTCACATTCCCGATTGACATATAGGCATATTCTTATTTCAAAAATCCTTTCGGGCTCCGCCCCAGTGGCTCTGGAGTTTCCCATGTTAACCTTATGAGAAATGGAATTATTGAATCTTAACAGCTGCTTCAATTAAACAAGTTGGTTCTGTTCTATGATGTTCAATAGCATTAAAGTTACAAGGATTACCAACAGGGTGCAGCACTATTATTTCTTTTATATTTATGACAACAGCTAATTTGCAACCAAAAGGTGAGTGAGCGTAGCGAACGAACTTCAACCTGGAGGCGAGTTAGCGTAGCGAACGAGCTAACCTGAAGGCAAGTGAGCGCAGCGAACGAGCTCCAACCTAAAGGCGAGTGAGCGTAGCGAACGAGCTCCAACCTAAAGGTGAGTGAGCGTAGCGAACAAACTTCAACCAGGACGTGATTGAGCCATGCGAACGAGATAATCTTGAAAATTAAGAAGTTAAACGGGGCAAAGCCCGCGGGTTACAGCTAGTAATACAATATAATAAACAAATATAATATAATATAAACAAAATATGATAAAATATACTGGAAGTTTTAAATCCTGCAGTCTGTGGTTAACCTTAAAAAATATTTAAAACTACGTACATACGTTATTTGTGAACAAAAGGAAATGAGTTTGATCTAATGTCAACAGGCCTTTCAAACGTTCTTAACCCTTTCTTAATATTCTCAGACGTATTTGCACATCTACGTGAAAATACCTTTGATTTAACGTCTCGAACTTTAAAATCCATCAAGCCGTTAATGAGTTATGACTGTGAAAAGAAAACTGCTTGCGTATTTATATATTAATAATATATAGACCTTCAAATACACCAACAAACAAACACACATACTTTCACATCTATTCTATATATATCAAAATTGCCCTGATCTGTAGTTTTGCAAAGTGTTTTTTGTTTTTTGATAACTTTATTAGTTTGGGCAGGATCTTCCATCAAATCTGAGTTTTCTCCCATAAGATTAACATGGGGGTAATCTAAATATTTAATTGGAAACTTTGTCTCCACTAATTTGAGAGAACGGCTGGGCGTAGAAACTTGGTAGAATGTCCAAAGAAAGGTCTTGGTCTGTAGATGAGTTATCAAAAGAAAAACTAAGTAAATTCGCTTAGGGCTCTGCCCCAGAAGCCTTTAAAGATCCCTCCACAGATTTGTTTACATGTTGGCTATGTGGATAATACTTTTTAATGAAACAGCTGTTAATTTTTAAATTGTATTTTAAGGGGATACGCCACTATCTGTAGGCCATATTTAAAATTTTTTTTACATTTTCCAAAAGTTGCATTTTTAGATAGGTCATTTAAATGTGAACATTTAGCTAAAATTGTTTGCCAATCTGACAACTCCTTCTAGTATAAAAAAAATAAAATATAAAACGCCGCAACCAGCAATTTAACAAAATTTTGAACTATTTTTTTTGTTCCTGATATGTACACTTTTAATTGTGTATCATAATTATGTATTATGAAGGTATAAAGTAGGGTACATTTATGTAAAACAAAATAAGTACTTTGCTATTTTTATATATAATATAAAATAATAAATTAGTGTAGTTATGGGAATTTTTCTCCTGCCAACCACCTGTTACATCACCTGCGATTATCTCAATACCGTGTTTTTTAGGTTATTATTGTACAAAAGTTTGAATAACTCCGTTAGTACTATACTTATAGTATTCAAATTTTCATCAGACCTTCTTTATATAGTAATAAAGGATTGTGTGTATAGTAAGCCCTATAGCATTACATTTACTAAAAATATTTATGTTTACGCAAAAATTTTAAATATTTTTTTCAGCTTTTTTATATTTTGAATAAAAGGTGTCCTAAAAATTTGGTTTTTTTAGTTACCATAACGATTATACACAGAATTACTCATTATTTCATCCTGAATCAGGAAATAAATAGAATATGTCATTCTGATCAGTAGTTGAAAAGTTATTCTCAATAACGAATTCTTAAAAATTTTGGTGAAAAAAACTAAAAACGCATATAAATTTAGTAAATAAGTTATAAATTCAATATTTTTGTACCTAAATCTTCTAACTAAGTCTAGTATAAACAAAATATACTAACTAGGTTGACAAAAATAAAATAATAAAAAAAAAGTTGGAGATAGTGGCGTATCCCCTTAAACAACACACATTTTTATTGGGAGTTACTGAATTGTCCAAAAGAAGTATTTGCAAATTAATTATTTTCTGATTTTAAAATTGATTTTTTTCTGTATCATGTCATGTTTTGCAACATAACGTTCAATTACAAAATCAGTGGAAAATCCTTTTATCCTCTAGTAACTCTTACAATTATTTCTTACTAGCAGAGTACCCGTCCTTCGTACGGGGTTGGTATATAAGTATAAAATGCTTAGTGCAGTTATACTCAAGCTTTGCGTTTGCAATGGAGCAGGACGCAGTTTGATAGAATTTGGTTCATAAATTTATGGTATGATAAAGTATAACACATCTACCATTGCACCTAAACAATAGAAAAAAGTAAATGATCAAACATTCGAACAATATCACCAATTATTCATTAAATTAAAAACTCAAACCTAACTGTAAACAATCTTACTTTGACAGTTCTCATTGTGTATCACAGCTTGTTGTTGCTGCTTAGTTCAAATTAGCTGTTGTCATATATTATGCAAAAAAAAAATAATAGTGCTGCACCCTGTTGGGAAACCTTACAACTTTTTAGTGTTATTGCATATTATAGAACCAACTTGAAAATGTTAAAACAGCTGACTAAATTCTTTACAGTAATTCCCTTTAAATATGAACTAGTTAACCGCCCGTGCTCCGCCACGGGAATATGGTCAGCAATAAAATACATAATAATTTAACAAATACTGTTTATCTTCGTATTTTATTTAGGGGCTGCTTAATTTTTTTACATGAAATAGACTAACTGATAGTTTGCCTGTTTTCACTATTTTATGTTAATAAAACCGATATATTAGTTTAACCAAATGAATGTTTTACATTAATTTGAGTTTCATTTGAAAAATAAATAGTATACAAATTGTGCAATGCTATAACCTAATAATCTACTTATGCTATGGAGATAATTTGTTCATGTATATTCCTATATTTTGTTGTTTTTTTGTTCAATACATTTGTTGTACGGAATAAAGATAGATACTTACATGTAAATAACGCATCAGCAGTTGGTCGCATTTCACAAATCATTGACCCATTCCGTTAGTAACAGCTGTGTTTACGTCGCATATATAAAGTTGGGCATACTTTGGTTTAATTTTATAGGTTATTAACGGTCCAATCCGATGGTAAAAGAAGTCCCAGATCTTAAAATTATATAGACTACCAGAAAGATGTTGATTCAAGTGAGACTTAGAACTCGCCATTTCAAATGCAGAGTTGTATGATCTTATTTTATTCAAATAGTTTTTTTTGTTTCTTTTGATCCTTAATACTTTATTTATAGTCGCTGTAGCCCCGTTGATAAGATTTTCCATTAACTCAAAATGTTGATAAGGAGCTAATTTTATCTTTCCCTTGTGACAACGTAAGGAGAATATATTTGTGTCCTTGTTAGTCTGTTCTGACTCAAAATTCATAGATTTGCAGTAGTGAAAAATCCAATTTAACGACCACAATTCAAAAGAGTCGGTGTTTTTTGTAGGGACTTCCAGAGCACATTTAACACCATCACTGCTCTTTACTTTTTTTAGTTCGATGGTTCTCTACGTGTTTTTTTCGTTCTGTATGTCTCTTTACGCCCTTAATTACCTTTTCTTTTTCCTTTTGTACTTTTCACACCATGGGGTTAATGATAAAGTTTCATAACGCTGTAATGATCCCGAGTCAACATTGCCATTAAACATCAATTCACATACTTCTTCGCCAGAACCGAATTCGTGAGCCACAGTTTCTCAAGCAACTTCCCTGTGTACTCGAAAAAATTAGTTAGAGTATAGTTCACTGATAAATTGTAGTTCCACGTATCCCAGCGTACTCGCCGTCTCGATAAGGTAAAATTTGGTACTACTGAACGTCAAACACTGATCTTGAGTAAGATTCATCACCTAAGACAAATTGTTTGTATGTTTCCCACTCATTAGCAATCATCTGTACAACTTGCAAGTGGATTTCCCTATGATTGTTCTGGTGGCTATAGAGAATAAATTATATTGATCAAAACAATAAGTTTCCTTGCTCTACTATGGGTATTATTTCACATTCCATACTCAAACTTAAACTCAATTACCACTTTCCTTCATATCACTTTACAGGAAAACTAAAAACTTTCAAAAATACAAAATTTTCACCAAAACATACAAATAATGTTCAAATACATTTATAAATAATAATGTGGTATAAAAAGAACAAATACACTTTTTCTTGATCAAAATCGTGTGTTTATAAACAGGAACTCCTAGATTAATAATAACATACTGAAAGCGAGGTTATAAAAATAATAACAAATGTCTGACAAACATTAAACAGCTGACAAATAATTTATAAACTGTGTATTATATTCATCAATAAGAATTGTATTGACTCGAACTTTGAAGGGCTGTAGGTCGTAGTCCTTAGAAAAAACGTAAATTCTAAGGAAGTTCGGCAAATCTATGCATTATCCCAATTAATTTGACATATAGATCTTGTGGATCGGTCCAGTAATTACTGAGAAAACAGTGTTACAACTGTGTATTAAATATATAGATACTCATAAGGTTAACATGGGGAACTACAGAACCACTGGGGCGGAGCCCGAAAGGATTTTTGAGATAAGAATATGCCTTAATGTTAATCGGGAATGTGAGCTTTCATCATGCCAAATTTCAGCCCAATCCGTCCAGTAGTTTATGCGTGATTGAGCAACACACACACAAACACACACACAAACTCACAAACTTTCAGATTTATAATATTAGTAAGACTAGTGTACATGTTGCTCGAATTCGAGCAATTGCAAAGTATTACAGGAGTTATTTCAAAACGAATAACAGTCATGTTTACAATGAGTTTAAAAGAGTCAACTCAGAGATTACCGGTGTGTAACTCAAACCATGTTTATCTTCATTATTGATAAACCTAAAGCATTACGGACGGTTTTCTCCTTCTCAAAATGCCTCGCTGTACAGGCAACACAGGTCATTGATAGAGGGCCAAATGAGAACGAAAAGTCGTTTTGGGATAGTGTTAAGGGCGCATTTGTAACCTAATGGTTGAGATTGTCCAAGGTCAGGTGCTGACTATTATAAACAAATTGTATATCTACACAAAACAACGATAAATGCACAAATTTAAGTTACAATCATGCTAACACGATCCGTCATAGCGACACAAAACAACGATAAATACACAAATTTAAGATACAACCATACTAACACGGTCTGTCTTGGGGGTTATGTTTGACTTACTTTGACTTATTTCCTTGAGCTCCTAGGGGGAGCATAGGGCCTCGACAAACACTCTCCAACGGTCTCTATGGTTTGCCAGTTCCTTTGCTCTAGCCCATGTCATGCCTTGTCCCTCCAACTCTCTCTCCACCGTCTCCAAGTGGTTCTTGGTCTCCCTCGTCTTCTGCTTCCTTGGGGGTTCCAGTCCAAGGCCTGTCTCGCCACTGTAGATTGTCGTAGGATATGCCCGATCCACCCCCACTTTCTTCTTTTCAGCTGCCTTATAATAGGCTCTTGCTGGGTTCTAGTCCACAAATCTTCATTGGAAATTACATCGGGCCACCATATGTTTAGTATGGTTCTAAGACATTTGTTGAGGAAGGTTTGGAGTTTTCTTGTGGCAACAGCTGTTTACACAAACTCAAATAGTAAATAAATGTACTCAATGCACAGCAACAGCAATTACATTATACAGCTGATCAAAATGTAAACAATTATGTTCTTCATAAGGATAACATGGGAACTTTAAAAGCCACTGGGCAGAGCCCAAGGGACTTAAAAAAAATGTAAGGTCAGTTTGCAAATCTACGCGACACGCTCTTTCCAATGAGACGACAATAGATAAAATCGGCTAAGAAATGGCGGAGGAGTTCAACCGACAAAATTTCATGTAGCGTATTAATTATATAGATTGGACTATCTTATATCTATTGTACGGGTTGGTGTCTGCCTTTTTCACCACTTTTGGCTATATTTTATCATATAATTCTAGACAGATCATCATAGGTTCATGAGATTATTGTCATACATGTTTTCAATCATTGGGAAAATCTTCGATTGTGTAATACAATACAAAATAATACGAGTGCAGAAGTTTCTTATCAGCTTTAAAAGTAACCCCACAACCAATTTCTCAAAACTATGCTAGAGGGTTATTCATTGGCACAGAAGTACGATATGAACTGACGCAACGTGACGAGGGAAAAATCAACTTACGCTGTAACGGATGGACCTCTTTTTGAAGTTGGAACGTGTCTTCTCAACAAACAGATATTTTTTCTCAAATAAAATCATAGATTAATCTTTATTACACTGATGAAATCGCGAAAGTTTTTAACTACAAAAGATCCACCATTACGATTTTAATACTACTTAAAGGTTTTTCAAAATAAGAGATACCAGTTAACATACTCCGATGACGTACGGTATGGGAAATATTTTATTCATTGAATGATCAACCATATTTGGTAACTAACGCAATTATTATCATTATTGTTTGTACACTTATTACTCTTTAACCAATTCTAAATGCTAAAAATATGTATAATGTCACTTAATTAATCGCAGTTAAATGAATTAGCGTAAGCCTTGAAAGTAACCGTCGATTTCGACGGGTTTCACCTAGTTTATAATATTAGTAAGATAATTTGTTTTACATTTGAGCTTTTTAGTGACTTATGTCCATACAAGTCACTAGTTTAGTTGAAATCCTCTCGCTGAAATTCGAGATATACAGTAGTATATTACAGACAGACAGACAAACAGACATTGCTCGTAGTAGATATTAGGATACTCATAAGGTGAACATGCGAAACTGCAGAACCACTGGGTTGGAGCCCAAAATTCAGATCAATATAACTACTTTTCCTATTTAATGCTTAAAGAATCAGTATACCAAACTTCAGCCTTATTAGTCGAGGCGCTGAGGGGGTTTGAGCATGCATAAAAGTGTAACGAAATTTGACTTTTGATTGTTGCTATGGGTACCTAGTAGATAAAGAAAATCGATGTTGTCGCATTTCTAGGTGGTTAACAACATGGGGGGGAGGGGGTGAAGTTGGGGGGCCGCCCGGGGGGCCGCCGCGCACAAAATAGCTTATATCTCGTGAACTAAAAGTCATATGAATACGTTAGACACGTCAAACTGTGCAGAAAAATGCATTCTACAAATAGATTATGTAGTAGTTTCACAGAAATTGACAAGAAGTTACTAAAAATGATATTTTTTAAATTTACGATAAGTATAATCAGGAGTATAATGGTTTTTGTTGTTGTTTAGAACCACTAATTTTTTAATTGACAACTTTTGAGAGTAGTACACTATAGGTAAATAGTACTTCTGTATAACGAAACTATTGCGGTACATAACTTAACAGCTATACAATCCTCAGATCCAATAAACATAACATAAACAAAGGCGCAAAACGCGTCGCGGTCATTGTTCCTGCTGCCGTAACTATTAATGGCGAGTACAGTTCAAGCTGAGACTTATATTATACTTTTAGAAAGATGGAGATTCTGAGGATTCATTTTTACTATATATAAAATAGTATTGAGGGACTATTATGTAGCGAGAAATATAGTTTGTAAAAGAAGAGAGTTTATACAAAATTTGGTAGTTAAACGTTTCCATCACCTGACCAGGCTGCACAATTGGTGCAACAGCTGTTTAGGCGATCGCGTAAAGGTAGTGTAAACGATACGAGTAGAAAATGTTAATTACAAGCCTTGACGAGTGCCTTAAAAACTTCTACGAGTGTCGTTAACACTATTTACGCGAGTTGTGTGCATTAATTAACCTGCAACAGTATTTTAATTACCAAAAACCACTACTCAAAACTTAAAAAGAGAGGTTATTTTTTCTTTACCCCTCATTGTCTCTGACAGTAATGCAACGAATCATCGCACCAATCGTTAACAATTAAATTGACCTGAACAGCTGAAGTTATAGTTGAAGTTCGAAGCATTATAATTTTACTTCTTATCTCTCAATCCTTGACCCTATCTGGGTACCAGTGGTGGTTATATTTTGGCCCTTTTGTAGTGGTACCATATAATTCACCAGAGAACAGTTACATGCCCATATAAGTAGATATCTATTAGGTATATATTATGTTTCAGTGATAAATGTAGAATATAATAATATAAAAATATATATTTTTCAGCAATGCTTTTAGGCATAATAGCAAGAGGTTTGCAAATTTTTGGATTATTCAACTTAGAAATGTCTAAATCAACCCGCAAAAATCATAAAAATAATGTTTTTATCCATATTATCCAAATGTTAAGGTTGTGTAAAATATGATTCCTTACGTAGAAATATCAATGTTTTTTTTTAATACGCATAAAAATAAAATTATAAAAAACTACCAAACTATTTTAATTACCAAATTGTATTTAATTGTTGTATGAGAAATAAATTTATTGCATCAACAGTAAATAAATATTATACTGCTGTAACAATTTAGTATTTTCACAAAAATTTTCAATAGAATAATTTAATTTTTACCATATGTTTTTACTTTTATCAATATGTCAATCCATCTCTCTTTATCAAACCTTGTATAATATATGGCCAAACAGACCAATGGGTAATTGATTCAATACATTATAATATAGAACATTTTCAAATAACCTTATTTCATGTAAATATATAATAACCTATAACTTTTTGTAACAAAGTTGCTTCAATTTCAATATAATTTTAACTTGTCAAAATTCAAATTTAGCTCTATGGCAAATGAAAATTGTTATAATATATGTGTGAACAGTGGCCTACAATTTTCCGTGATAAAGTCAGCATTGACATATGTGAATGCAACAATGCATCAAACCTTCCTCACTTTGTAAACTGCATATTTTAATATAATTTTTTTTTTTTAAGTGCATATATTTGGAATAAATTAGTGAAATTTGATTAAAGAAGATCCGTCCTCGTTACAAACATTAATAACTACACAACATCAAGAAATTTAACTGTGAAGAAGACATCAATTTTGGTGAGATCACTCCAGTAGACATTTTCTTTCCTTGGATCGAAGCCATTACAACACTTTTAAGCCTAACTTTTGAACTTTTATACAAGAATTTAAAAGTCAAGAAACTAATAGAAGCTTATATAGAACATAAATTAATTAACCTTTCAGAAAATAATTCGAACATAATTTATATTTCAAAACAAAATTTAATTAGGCTATATATAATCACAAGATTAAATTCAAACGCCGCTCGATCACCCCACCTGAGATAAAGATCCATGCAATATAACCCCGTAACCTAAATTAGAACTATTGTAATAGGCCTAGCCTAAAGCTTAATTTAGTAAATTCATTTGCCACCCTTTGTAAACTTTTATTGTGAACCCTTAGTTTCTTTTGTTTTGCGCCTTTGATTGTGTTATGTTTATTGGATCTGAGGATTGTATAGCTGTTAAGTTATGTACCGCAATAGTTTCATTATACAGAAGTACTATTTACCTATTGTGTACTACTCTAAAAAGTTGTCAATTAAAAAATTAGTGGTTCTAAACAACAACAAAAACCATTATACTCCTGATTATACTTATCGTAAATTTAAAAAATATAATTTTTAGTAACTTCTTGTCAATTTCCGTGAAACTACTACATAATCTATTTGTAGAATGCATTTTTCTGCACAGTTTGACATGTCTAACGTATTCATATGACTTTTGGTTCTCGAGATATAAGCTATTTTGTGCGCGGCGGCCCCCCGGGCGGCCCCCCAACTTCACCCCCTCCCCCCATGTTGTTAACCACCTAGAAATGCGACAACATCGATTTTCTTTATCTACTAGGTACCCATAGCAACAATCAAAAGTCAAATTTCGTTACACTTTTATGCATGCTCAAACCCCCTCAGCGCCTGGACTATATATCTAGTCTGAAAGTTGGAGAATTAGTGATGAATGAGTGAGTGACGGCTTTTACTTTTATATGTTTAGACTAGCAGAGTACCCGTCCTTCGTACGGGGTTGGGACCCCTATAAAAGTAGGAAGTAGGCCTATAAAATGCTTATTGCAGTTATGGGTGAGGACATTGTTTAAGAAAGTTTCGTTCTTATGTTCTACCACTGCCCCTGAACCATATAAAAAAGTAAAGGTCTCATTGTGTACCACAGCTTTTTATTGCTAGTCGGTCCCAATTAGTAGTGTCAGTCACTTAAAAATTTGACTGGTGGTACTGCAACCAGCGCTACTATTCGTATTTGCTAGCAGCTATACCCTTGCCTTGCAACGGGGTCAGTATGAAAAAATGAATGCTGGTTCTTTGAAAATGCCAAATAGTTTCACTCCCTACCATTTATTTTATAAACGAAATTGAACTGTATTAGCCTAATAGTAATAGGTCTAGTACTTTTTTGTTCACTCATACTGTGAATACTTATTTTAGGCTACCTAGTATACAAAACCATAATGATATATTTTAAGGCATAATGAAAGAACCTGATTAATAGTTTGGACTTTAAACGAAAATCTATCACAATAGTTCCAAACCTGTCAATAGTGTAGTTTTCTAACATGTTTTAGGAAAATTACAATCAGGCAAATGGAAACTCGCTAGTCTATAGGTTTGCTGGAGCAGAGATATTAAATTACTGTTTACACAAAAATAAATCTAAAACTGTAATTTCATACAACTCAGGATAAGGGCCTAAGTTGATACGGCAATGATTGTAGAATCTTAATTATTTCCTATATCCATGAATGATTTCTTTTTACAATGTTTCACTTTTTACAATATTCACTGTAAAATATTATTACAACATATCACAAATGTTATAACAGACTCATTACAATAGATTATAAACATAAACAAATGATGTAACTGAAAGAATCCTATTATAATGAAATTACATATGGTTTGACAGCTCCTTTTAAGTAAATGTTAAATAATGTTTACATTCAGGCTAGTGACATCATTATTTTAAATATGATCCTTACCCTCTCTGATCTAATATTCGTGCAGTATTTAAATAAATGTTTGAACCAGCTGTGTGGAATTGTGAAATCAAAATTCATTTGATAGTTAGTTCTGCTTGTTTACATTTTTTAACTTTCTAGGTTTGTTCATTGTTACCATGGATACAATCCATCAATATTTACTTTTTAATCTCTCACCTCCGACTTTTGAAAGCCCACGGGGCAGAGCCCAAGGTCAATATCGAAGCGGGAATAGTTCTATATGTATCCTCAGAGCTGTAGCTTCATTTGTGTGCAATTTGAGACCAGTAGGTTCTGTAGTTTTTGAGATTAGCTCATACAAACACACACACACACAGACACCACCTCTTCTTTATAATAGTATAGATTATTAGCTACACTAGTGTACCTGTTGCTCGAATTCGAGCAATTGCTAAGTTTTACAGGCGTTATTTTAAAATGAATGAAAGTAATAATTTCTTATGTCTTTAAAAGATTCGACTCAAAGATTATGGAAATACCGGTACTCAAGATGTTCATAACAGATCGATATAATCAACACTTCTTGTAAATATCTTACTATTTTCTTGGTGTTGTTCTATGACTTTCCTATGTTTCTATAGTTTGCAAATCAGCTCTTTCAATAATTACTAAGAAAATGCAGCACAGTGTTAATTCAGTTTTCTTTTTAGTAAATCAAACTATCCAGGCTCTCGCGCATTTTTCCCATTGTAATATTTATGCCAACCCAAATTCAAAACGTTTCATTTTCCTTAATTTTTATTTAAACCTTATTTTTGTTCGTTGAATTTGAGCTTTTTTGTTACGGACCATACTTTGTGAGGACCATGAAAATAGTCCAACGCACTGAGGACACAATATACAAAATGACCGTTAGTTGAATAATTGCAGACTATCTGAGGACTATTGTTTTTGGTCATCAAAGTGAGTACACACACAAAATACTGTTAAGTGAGTACTTCATAACTATAATGTGGGGACTTTTATGTATCATGTCATAAACTTTTTTTACAGCATTTATTTCTGGTTCAATGATGACATTATTCACAGAAGTGTTAACAAAATAAACAAGAAAATAACAATAAGAACATCGTGGGTTCACCCAGACACCTGAGACACCCTGTAACATAATTAATTTAGATAAAAATATTTAATCTTCTTTAAGTTTCATTCGTCCAAAAGATCTTGAGGAAGCCTTTGACGATTTTTGTATTTAAAGGCCGAGATAGACTCCACTCCTAGCTCTTCATGTATATGCCTGTTTCTTACAAACCAGGGAGCATTCACCGCTATTCTTAGAATTTTGTTTTGGATCACTTGCATTTTGAAGAGTTTGTTTTTTGATATAGATAATCCCCAGATAGGAGATGCATAGGTAATCAAAGGCAGAATTATTGATTTGTAGATTAGAACTGTACAACCTGGCTTGTATGTAATCTCTACTTGTTGAATTATTGAAACAAGAGTGCTTTGAATTGAAAAAATGTGTTATGAAACTGTCAACACTTCTTCACTTTTGTTACTCAATCTCATCATAAAACACCAAAGTTCCTTCAAAACTCTGATGATCAACATTTCAACGAGCTAGGACTTCGCGGTGGTCTCCAGCAACAGTTTTTAAGTTGTTTCCCAGCAAAGATGGTATAGGTTGAAAAGCAGAAATAGAAAAAAGCAACCAGCTGCTATAGCCGGCTTACAACCAACTTTTGTGTTAATGTGTTTTGTTCTAAACTAACTGTTGAAGTGAGGACACTTCAAGGCCGGGAGTGTTCAGTTCTTTTAGTAATTTTTTTCTACTAGCCTTCACATTTAAAATTAAAAATAACAGCTGATAATTGTTAATCAATTCATAATATTGTAAAAGTAAACATTCCATTGTGGTTCTTGTTGTTACAATTACTTGATTAATTTGTTCCCATAATTTGCATTTATTATACACAAACACTCTACAAATACTGTTATTTTATTGCCAATTCACGGACTATACATACTTCCAGTTACAACTATATACCAAATGAGGATTAATATTACAGAGTAGTATTTAATGATATACAACTATTCACATTTCATAAATTAAATGTTAGTTTTGCTATGATCCAAGGCCCAAATCCAAATGTTCTTTTCTTTTGGACTGTACGTTGTAATTTGCTAAAATACTGTAGATGGTTTGTTAAGACCATATGTTATGATTCTCTTGTTTACATTTACCTTGTTAATTCATAAAACTGTCATGGCTACTTTAGTCCCATAAGCCTAATGTTAAAAATTGGAATTTTTACTTTCTCCCCCTATACCATAGTAAATGGAGAAAGTATTGTTTTCGTCAAAATTTTCGAGTTTGAGTTTTGAGTGGATATATTCGTTTTGGGCCCCCCTGGACCCAAAAAAGTGGTTTTCGAAGTGATGTCTGTGTGTGTGTGTGTGTGTGTGTGTGTGTGTCTGTGTGTCTGTGTGTCTGTGTGTCTGTGTGTCTGGATGTGTACAGAGCTAGAGACTACACCTGTGGTCCGATTTCGATGAAATTTGGTATGTAGGTTCTAATCCATGGTATCTCCAGGCGTTTTTTTCATTTTTTTGAAATTTTGATTTTTAATGGGGATTTTCCCATAAAAACCCATAAAAAACCGGAAAAATCGGATTTTCTCAAAATTGGCCCGAACGATTTTGATAAAAATTTAGTATGTTGTAGCCCTTTAAATTCTGAACAAAATGAAACCAATCCCATTTCTGTAAATATTACGGTTCAAAAGTTATGGTAAATGATGTTATTTTCCCATAAAAATCCCATAAAATAACGAAAAATAGGATTTTAGACAAAAAAATCCGTTTTTATTTAACATAGTATGTTATGATCCTTACAATTTTGATAGTTTTTCTCATTTCTTAGAAATGTTTATTTTTAATGGGTATTTTCCCATAAAACCCCATAAAATGACGGAAAAAAAAGATTTTCCCAAAAATGGCCTGAACGATTTCGATAAAAATTTAGTATGTTATAGTCCTTTATATTCTGAACAAAATGGTACAAATCCCATCTCTGTAAAAATTACGGTTCAAAAGTTATTGTAAATTATGTTATTTCCCCATAAAAACCCCATAAAATAACGGAAAATCATATTTTCCCAATATTGGCTCGAACGATTTTGATAAAAATTTAGTATGTTATAGTCCTTTAAATTCTGAAGAAAATCTTACAAATCCCATTTCCGTATATTTACTCTCACCGCTTACACATGATAAAGGTTTTTGACAAACTTATGGGAGAAAGTATGTGTCAGAATGCTGATACCGTTTATTAAGTTCGTTTTAAATTGCATTAGCATCATCTAATTGAAATTTGTTTGTTTACAAACCGTCTCACTACTAGTCAAAGTATTCTTGTAAAGTTTGGCTGAAATGTGGTTAGCCGTTATTGAGTTAGAGTGTTACATTGATTGCATTGAAGTTGACCCCAAAGAGCTTCTCTCGCTTCGCTCGCTCCACTCAATAAAAACACACTTTTTTACCCTTCCTGTTGCAGCAATCCTAAGTACTCGTTTAACTATAATTCTATTTAAATATTGAATAAATGTTACATTTTGAAGGAGACATTTTAGTGTAAATCCTATCAGGCAAATGGAAAATCGCTTAGTCTGCAGGTTTGCTGTGGCGGGGGTATATTTGGTTAAATGAAGTTTTAAAAGACTGAAATAACAATAAACATATTGTAAACAAAACACGAACCCCAGAGTTTTTTGGCCTAGGACGCTAGGCACGAGCCTAGGATTGTTTTTCACATTACTTCTGTCGAATATAGTTTTATAAGTTTAAAAGTTTGATAAAATTGGTATAAGTTGAGAGAGTTTGATACACAGTTTTATTTTTATTTTTATAGTAACAATAATAATTTGGAAACTATACTGTAACAAATAAAATCTAACCAGCTGACATTTAAAATATTAATTTAATCCATTCCTTTGGCACAATTTCAGGCTAGACCTAGGGTTTGCGGCATTATCACTTAGATAAAATCCATTGGTGATTTGGCGCTCTAACCACTAGACCAGCTCGCTCCCCCGAACCACGAACTCTACATAGTGGACCGGACAGAACTACTGTAACAATAAAATTGGCTTCAGCTGTTCCATAAGGATGAGAAATCTACTGAGGGAGTATTATTTTTCTTTGCTACTACGTATATTAGCATTGACTATTATTAGTCAAAGATACCTTAGTAGATTTGTCAATTGTCATCCCTATGGATCGGCTGAAGACAATTAATTTTATTGTTAGTTCCATCCAGTGCACTGTAGAGGTGTGTTTTGTTTACAATTTATTTCTTGTGTATCTAACCCATGTTAAAATGGTCATGAAATTTACTTTTCACCACACTATCATGTTTTTGGCTGTATTACATACGTTAATTGGTGGCCGAAAGTTGCGTTTTGCTGGCGATGCCAGCTGTCCATAATTTGGGGACCGAGCAGGTTTTTACAGGCCGGGGCCGCAAAATCAGCTGTCCGCTTACTTACTTAAAACATGAATGCATTTTAAAAACATAATCAAAATCCATAGCATTTCAATAGAATTGTGTTATTGTCACCGTTGCCTAGCAACTATATATTTTTATTTTTGCTGATTCCTCAAATTATTTCTTCACATAACCTTAAAGTTGTAGTTGTGTTGACTATCAGTGTGCATTATTATTGTGGTGAATAGTGGTAATAGGGTATAGTGTGGTGAAAAATAGCGTTCGTACCACGGACCGAAATGGTTTTGCGGCTCTCGATCGATTTAAGTTCTCGACTTCGTCTCGAACTTAAAAACTATCTCGAGCCGGCAAAACCTCATTTTCGGCCCTAGGTACGAAATATACTATATTGTTCTATTATAGAATAGATTGTAAATAAATGCTTGTTAAAAAAAATATATTTCTTGTTATTTCAGTAATTTAAAACCTCGTTTAACCAAATAATACCCCCGCCACAGCAAACCTGCCGTCTAAGCGAATTTCCATTTGCCTGAATTGATTTTCAATAAATATATTTTTATAAAATTAGGTTTAACGAGTACCTAGGTTTGCTGCTACAAGGAAACTAAAAAAGTTTGTTTTTAAGTAAAATAATTATAGCTTAGTATAAAATCAATAAATTTGCCAAGTTTGATCAAAATATATCCATAAACTAGCAAACTACAATATTTTACTATATTCTCCATAAGAATAACATGATAAATTTAAATTTAAAATGTTTTGAGTTTTCTCCGTAACCAATAACCGTACAAAAACACTTTGATATACTTAATTATTTGTTTTTAAGCTCTTTAAGAACGTCTATAGAGAAATTGGGATTTTTTTTGTTTTGAGTGTCAAAAATGAGCGTAAACCCCCTTTTGGCCTCTGGGGACATCAAAATGAAAAAGTAAATCGGTCCCGGGCCTAGAATTAAAATCAACCCAAAAATGTTGTGTATGTTATTACGCGCCACACCATCGTTAGCCATCTTATTTTTTATCACATGTATTGCTCGTTAATTACGGGATATTACCATAGATAAAACATATTAGTCTATGATAATATCAACAAAATTTCGTCAACACTTCTATGCATGAAAAAACGAGCTTCAAATTTTACAATGGGATGAAAAGTCTATTGTGTGTTGGTTATGCTATGATAAAACGAAGTATATGTTATTTTATCTGAGAGGAAGGACACACACTCATTCCATTTTGTAGAGAAAATCAATCTAAAATTCCAAAAGCTCATCCATTACATTTTAGCGAATTTCCCTATAGGGAAGTAGCTATTACCGTAGGTCTCATGGTAACACTTAGGCCCGGGACCGATTTACTTTTTCATTTTGATGTCCCCAAAGGCCAAAAACACCATTCGTTCAAATTTTTATATATGTATATATATATACAGGGTGAGTTGCTACTAAGTGCGTTAATTTTTACCAGTTATTCTACTCACTAAAAGGAACAAAAAATGACAAACAAAAATTTTCCATCCCCACTCGTTATGCTGTAATGGCTGATTATGTGAATTTTTAAAATTACCTGTAGTAGCTTCACTAAAACGAGCATAGAAATTAAGCCAATACACGTACAGCATAATAAATTACACCAATTAAAAGAGCGTTCAATTTCCTACAAAACCATTGCAACACCTTTAACATACAACTATATTTTCACCGTTGTATGTCTCACATAACATAAAAAAAGAAGTTTCAAAATTAATTCTTTACAACTTCAAAGTAGTTTTACAACTATACATACTAATGTGATGTTTTGTCAAATTACGTAAAAAACTTTCCCATTTCATGCCCTTTAAAATGATGTAACCCATAAGGTTATTGCTGTATTAAAAGTTCGAAAAATTAGGTCAAAACCGCGTCAAGGTCAGAGTTTTTGGAATCAAAACATTGAACCAAATGTAATACAGTATCTGTTAATTTCTTTGCTATCTTATAATCAGCTGACATCTGATCAGCTGGGTGTTAAACTATGTTTACAAAACCAGCTGATTTCAATTGTTGGCTTGTAAACATTTAAATTATTAACTATTTCATGAACATAATTGGAAAATATTTTAATTGTTTAGTGCTATGTCGGTGTTCACCAACAAAGTATCTTGATATGATTTTATATCCGGATATGTTCTCAAATGCAGCTGTAATATGACGTGAATACAGTCGTCAGTTTCCTAATAGGTGTCTTTCAAATGAACGAATATTCATCAGTGTCCATACAAGTTCCCATGGTCACTAAACATCATTCTGTTGGGAACGTGATACAAGATGTGTATTGTGTATGTGTTTAAGAAGCTGTGTCAGATGTGTTGGGGTGGGGTGGTTTGAGGACGATCCACGGACAAGAACAATGACAGTTTCTCGTGACTTAGGTATTTCTCAGCTATTGAGAAAGGAAAAATTGCATCCCTACCATTTTACACGAGTACAGATTATTGAACCAAGAGATTGTCTTGTCTACAGAGACTTCAGTTATGTCGCTCTGTTAGTTGACTTGATCATCGTGACTTCCTCAAGTCGATTTTGTGGACAGACGAATCCAAGTTTACTCGGGATTGTATTTACAACATCCATAATGGACATCACTATGCTACAGAAAACCCACATGTGATACACCAGTGTCGAAACCAAATAAGATTTAAGTTAAATAGATTACTCTAAAACCAGTTAGTTGGCCCTTTCATTGATCTTCCATATTCATTAAACTGCTGTCAGTATCTCAACGTCCTTACTGATACTCTACCAAGGCTCATTGAAGACGTCCCGTTGGATGTACGTAAGCGAATAGTTTAGCAAGCATATGGTGCACCTCCCCACTTCAATAATGGGGTGCGAATTTACATTGGAAATACTTTCCCAATGTGGATTGGAAGAGGCGGATCAATTGCTTGGCCACCACAGTCACCAGACTCCAATGGACTACTACGCTTGAGGTTACCTCAAACAGGAAAATTACCGAACACTAGTTCAAACAGCGGATGAGCTAAGAAATCGGACTTAAGCTTCCAACCTTCTTCAAGAGGAGCTAAAATTAAAGGCAACAGTGAGAAACTTTCGGAAAAGACCATATTTACCACATGTATTAGAGCAAAAGTGGTGGACATTTTGAAAACTTACTTTGATTAAAAATCTAGAAACCAGACTTTACAGGATTCATTTCGTTTATTTGTACAAATGTATTAACCTAGATTTTTGTCAAATTTATTTTGAATTTTTGTCATAGAATTATAAAATAATGAAATAGTTAATAATTTAAATGTTTACAAGCCAACAATTGAAATCAGCTGGTTTTGTAAACAAAGTTTAACACCCAGCTGATCAGATGTCAGCTGATTATAAGATAGCAAAGAAATTAACAGATACTGTATTACATTTGGTTCAATGTTTTGATTCCGAAAACTCTGACCTTGACGCGGTTTTGACCTAATTTTTCGAACTTTTAATACAGCAATAACCTTATGGGTTACATCATTTTAAAGGGCATGAAATGGGAAAGTTTTTTACGTAATTTGACAAAACATCACATTAGTATGTATAGTTGTAAAACCACTTTGAAGTTGTAAAGAATTAATTTTGAAACTTCTTTTTTTATGTTATGTGAGACATACAACGGTGAAAATATGGTTGTATGTTAAAGGTGTTGCAATGGTTTTGTAGGAAATTGAACGCTCTTTTAATTGGTATAATTTATTATGCTGTACGTGTATTGGCTTAATTTCTATGCTCGTTTTAGTGAAGCTACTACAGGTAATTTTAAAAATTCACATAATCGGCCATTACAGCATAACGAGTGGGGATGGAAAATTTTTGTTTGTCATTTTTTGTTCCTTTTAGTGAGTAGAATAACTAGTAAAAATTAACGCACTTAGTAGAAACTCACCCGTCCGTGAACACGATAACTTGAGTAATTTTTATCCGATTTTGATGAAATTTGGTTTAAAGGTGTAAGGCGGGATACGCTTGAATGAGTTCGCGATCCAGCATGATCGGACCATGGGAACAGGGTTTTATGGGCGGTTTTATGGGCGGTTTTATGGGGTAAAAATGGGTTTTTCTCACTTTTGACCCTCAAAACAAAAAATTTCCCAATTTTCCTCTAAACCTTCTTAAAGAGCTTAAAAAAACAAACAATTCAGTATATCAAAGTGTTTTTGTACGGTTATTGGTTACGGAGAAAACTAAAAAAATGGTCAATTTAAAATTCCCATGTTATTCTTATGGAGAATATTGTAAAATGTAGTTTGCTTGTTTATGGATATCTTTTGATCAAACTTGGCAAATATATTCATTTTATACTAAGCAATAATTATTTTACTTAAAACACACACTTTATTAGTTTCCTTGTAGCAGCAAACCTAGGTACTCGTTAAACCTAATGTTATTTAAATAGATCAATTGAAAATCAATTCATCCAAATGGAAATTCGCTAAGACGGCAGGTTTGCTGCGGCGGGGGTATTATTACATTGAGGCTGCTTTGCAGTGAAGTATGTTTAACCGGTGTCTTAAGCATGTCTATATATGTGTTTCATGTTGGTTACGCTAGACTGCACTGATGATGACTAAACGTTTCTCTCTTATTTTGGGGCATATTATAAACCTACAATGTGTGTCTTATTTGTGTTTTGTACTATTCAATGATAATAAATGGATCACCGGAATTTTACCCCCTGAGCATAAATGTTTCGATACATCGATGTATCGATCAAAAGAAATCGATGTCATAAAAATATCGAGTCCTAAACATCGATGTTTTTGATACATCGATGTTTTAACATCGCTGAGAAAAATAATGTAAAAGAAGTGGGGAAATGCTAGTGGTGCAAGTAAACAACGTTCTAACAACAAAAGAACACAATAAAACAATTATTTATTGGTTTTATAGTTTATTTAACATTGATATTTAAAAATTTTGATTTTGATTTGAAACTTCACAGACAAATATGTTAAATAAAAATAATAATGTTGAATATAATGTTGATAAAATGTTGAATGTTAAATAAAAATAAATCCTATGTAATATGTTTTATTGGTCTAACGAACGTTTTAACTGAAAATAAAATGTTAAATTAACATAACATAAAAAGAACCTCATATTACATACTATAATTAACGTTGGTGTAAAATTTCAAAATATGCCAAATCAAATTTAAATATAATATCAGTTCTTTCAAACACTATACAACACGGTTTTAGGTTAGGTTAAATCCAAGCGTTGAACGAAATGATTTATTTATTTATTGCTCTTAATAATTCTTACATTGTGTAGCATAATTATTCTAATAATATTTATAGTTACATAGAGGTTTTATTTAATCAAATTACACTTTAAATAAAAGTTAATTTTTTACAAATAAACTAATACATTAAAGAAACAGAGGAAAACTACAAAACATTGTACATTTATCAGGAAAGTCTCAAAACATTTAACTCTTAACCCATGGGGAATATAATGCTGTGCCCTTAACTCCAACGGTGCGCAGTGTACCCTACTCATCAACCGAATAGAACCCCTGATTTTTCAAGTCACGCTGGCGTCACTGATGCAGTAACCTGAGCCTGAGCGCTCTCAAAAGTTTGTGGGCGGAATTTGACCTCCGTTGACTTGGTAGTCTAAGTGGATATAGACAGAGCGTGATGAATTCGATTAGCAATAAAGCCGGTATTTTAACCCCTGCGCATATTACCAAAATTACTGGATGCTGTAACTGCCCCAACTGCTGTAAATGTAGGCCAGGAATTTTACCCCAGATTTTTAACCTTGGAATTTTACCACCTGGCCAAATATAGATTGGTGGAAACAATAAATTTTGTATAACTAGTGGGCAAAGTGGCACTTTGCCTTGCACGAGCCGCAGGCGAGTGCGGAATGATCTCGAGTGCAGCAAAGGCCTTTTGCACTCGTGTTACACATTATATTTTACCTACAGTCACTATAAAGCATATAAATAATTAGTCTTTCAAACACTATACAACACGTTTTTAGGTTCAGCTGGCAACACAAATAGTTGCCCTAGAGAAAGTAGTACCCGGTCCGTATCACTCCGCTATTTTTCCTCGGCAAGAAATGTGCTCCGCGTTTTGAGAATATAGTTCCGTATGTTTTTGTAATTTGAAGTGGTTTCCGCGCCTAAAAAAAATGCTTTAAAGGTATTTTCTTGTTTATTAAGATCGTAGGAATGTTTTAAGAACGTTTAAAAGAAAAGTCCAGAAAGTTCAGAAATACCGAAACTATAAACACGAAATGACAGGTTAAATCGTAGTTATAATAGTCAATCAGCTGTTCATAGTATTATTATCTTTAAGTGTTGCCAACCTATTTCCAAGCGTACACGGATTACGTGCATAATAGAACCACGCTGTTTTGTGTTGTTTCGTTGGAATCCTGATGTGCGGCAAAGTATAAACCGTACGACAAAGTATAAACCGTACGGCAAAGTATAAATGTGCAGAAATTAGCAGCTTTCTGTACTATAAACAGTACAAGGAAGCAAACTTTGTCGCGTGACTGTAGGAAAATAACTATTTCCTACAGTTACCTGACAAAGTGGGCTTTCTTGTACTGAATATAGCACGCAAAGTAGCTAATTGCTACATTTACTTACTTTTGCCGCACTCCAGTATTCCAAACAAACGACAAAAAAGAGTATGCTTTTATTAGGCACGTAATACGTGTACGCTTGAAAAAAAGTTGGCAACACTTACGACTACGATCAGCTGTTGCAGTGTATCCCATTCCCATTTTGCGGTGGGGCACACGGGAGCCATATCTTGTAGTGTCAGCGTAAATTTAAATTAATTTGTTTCCATTTTTATTTATAAAATTAATTTTTTAATTATAAAATATTGTTTTAAAATTATAAAATTAATTTTTAATTTTTAAAATTAAACTGTCATAACATAACCTAACCAACCAGACTTGCTGATACTGTAATATAACAACTATATAAGATAAAAATCTAATTAATGATTACTTAAATTTTTAATTAATTATAAAATTAATTTTAAAATTTTGTATTATAAAATTAAACTGTCATAACCTAACCTAACCAACCAAACTTGCTGATATGAAAAATTTGTTGACAAAAAGTTAGTGCTGCCAGCGGGATTCGAACCCGAAACCTTCTGAACACCAATCCGAAACGCTACCAACTATGCCACAAACGCCGCTGAAATCACATCGTTTCGTTACGGTAATCGTGTCGCCTCAAGAGAAGACATCAGCCACTAGAGATATGACGTCACTACACCTTTAGCCTTAGTCCCTCCCGTGTGCCCATTCCCCCATTTTGTTCAACCCTTGGATTAACAAATTTGAAACCAGAAGGTGAGTGAGCGTAGCGAACGAACTTCAACCCGGAGGCGAGGTAGCGTAGCGAACGAGCTAACCTGAAGGCAAGTGAGCGCAGCGAACGAGCTCCAACCGTAAAGGTGAGTGAGCGTAGCGAACGAACTTCAACCAGGACGTGATTGAGCCATGCGAACGAGCTCACATATGAAGTTAAACGGGGCAAAGCCCGCGGGTACAGCTAGTTTACAATAAAACAGCAATTCTGCAATTTTTACGATGTGAAAAGCGTTGAAGTGAGATTTGCAGCCGATTCGCACAGACGCACACTGATTATAAGTAGCCTACAGTAGAGAGAGTAAATGTCAATTGAGAAGTGTATAGACCTAGTCAACGATACCACCTTCCATAGCATACCTGCCTCTTCCATAATTATTATCACCACAATACAACAACTATACACAATTCCCAGTAGGTCTGAATAGAAACGACCTAAAATAAAACGATAGTATCCAATAAAATTCACAGTACACATAATTTAACTTTGGTGTCCTAACATCAAAACTTTAGTCACACCTATCCTTTATATCAATTTCACTGCATTAATTATTGCTAAATAAATAAGCGTAAACAAAGAAAAGTAAAAACAATAACAGTTTGTTTTGAAACAGCTGTTTGGTTCAAATAACATTCATTTGAAAAAAAAAGAACTGGTCACATGTAGCAGGAATATAAAAAGTAAACACGCTAGTAAAGCTAATGACGTAATTGTCAATGTTTATTATCCATACCGTTATCAGTTCTATCCTTGATAATTACCCACCCTCATTGAATAAATGTGCATCGTACTTTCCCATATTAGTTAATTTAAACTACAATATATACATAGTTGAATCCACAACTGAACACGATTTCAAAAAAGGATGGTTTGTCTAATTGCAGTATCCTAGGTCAATCTGTTTATCTTTGTATACAACCCGGCTGAGGTTGTGGTGGTAATTTTAAAAATCGTGATTCCTGATTATTCTTGATCTTCTTTTTATGACATCAATATTTCCGGGTCTAATCCAAACAAAGTTAAAGCAGACAAACATTAATTGTAAACAAAAAGCTACCATGAAGAATTAAAAGATGTAAACATTGTTATTTTTCTAATCTTTCCTTGAAAAGTGGAGCAGTAAAATAATTTGCATCTATCCTTTTTTATTAAGACTCGTGTACAGAGCCTCGATTTGTACTGTGGTTTAATTAATTTTGGTTAAAACTGTGGTTTAAACTGTGGTCTAATTAATTATCTCTACTAATCTTACTTATTTCCTATAATCAATGACAAAAATAAAATAACCTCATAGTTCCTTAGTTTATATTTAACCAGCTGTTGGTTAAAACAAATTATATTGCTCTAAAACAAATCGAAGATTACAAAGATTGCTTTAAAAATTAATTTGAACATCCTAGTATTTTACTATGTATATTTAATTAATCTGTCATCCTCTTACAGAAGAATTGAACGTATCACTGATTAGCATTACACATAGTATAAATAAGTCAACCCTAAGTATGTCTTTACATTTTTATCCAAATGCTGAATTTGTGACACAAAAGCTGAATGTTTACAGCTGTTATGTTAAGCAAATTATTTTATGCCAAAAGCTAGTTTAGAATCTTAGCGTCGGCTGCTAGACTTTTTAAAAATTAAAACTTAATTTCTAAAAATCTGGGGCCCTAAACTAAAATTATGGCTTCGACATTCCCTAGTTCTCAAAATTATCTTACTTTCAACAAAAAATCATGAAAATCCGTCGAGTGGTTGATTTAGAATCGTGAAATAAAAAACACTGTTTCGTTTTAATATTATAGATGCTCTCATTTCGTCCGTAGTAAACCTACATTTGATTTTTTCATTTATCAGCAAGTTTGGTTAGTTAGGTTAGGTTATGACAGTTTAATTTTATTATACAGGGTTAGGCAAAAGTCTGGAACCCCCCAGTTAACTTTTTAACGCGTTGCAGTAGGAAAACCAAACTCGGTACATATTTACAACATAGGAAATTGCACTTTTTCATCAAAGTTACAACTTTGCCCCAGCCCCCAAATTTTCTAATGTAAACACCTATCATATGACCCCTCATTTTAAAGAATATATCAAGAAAAATTGAACTGTGCAAACTAGAGGTTAATATCGATCCCCTAATCAAAATGGAAGCCATTTTAATTATTTAAGACGAGCAAGCAAGATAAAGTCTGGAGACCCTCAGTTAACTTTAAAAATTTAATATACTGACCAAAAGGTGAATTCTCTTTTTTTATAAAGGTATGCTGAGTTTACTTTTCCTGTTATAACCTGTTAAAAAGTTAATAGGTGATATTTACGGGTGGCGTCGTCCTGTAATCCAGCTACTAGGAGGTCACGAATTGTGGATAATTATAGGGATGCGCTGTGGATGCGATGCTACCTGGTGTGGATTAACGTCCGCACTAGTGAGTACTACGACTATCCGCAGTACTATCCTAATAATTAGACCAATTCGTTAATTACGAGGAAAAAATGTGGTTCGGATTCCACAATAAACTGTAGGTCCCTTAGTTGCCATTAGCTGTATGGGCTATTAATTAACAGCTGTGTCTAAGGAACATGTCGGCCTTAGTCACTAACAAGACTACAAGATCACGCCACTCATCCTACACTCATCCTTCACTCATATTTGGGTTAAAATACGCACATAGTGGCGTCCCCATCTTAAATAAATTGATAATTGATTGATTGATAATTGATTTAAAAATGACTGCCATTTTGATTAGGGGTGCGATATTGATCTCTAGTTTGCGCCAATTAATTTGTCTTGTGAAACCCTTTAAAATGAGGGGTGTTTACATTTGAAAATTTGGGGCTGCCCCCAAAATACCCCATTTTGGGGGCCGGGTACAAGTTTTAACTTTAATGAAAAAGTGCATTTTTTCTGTTGTAAACATGTACCGAGTTTGGTTTTCCCACTGCCACACGTAATAAAGTTAACTGGGGGTGTCCAGACTTTATCTTGCTTGCTCATCTTAAATTAAAATGGCTGCCATTTTAATTAGGGGTGCGATATTGACCTCTGTTTTGTGTCACTCAATTTCTCTTGATAAACCCTTTAAAATGAGGGGTCACGTGATTTTGACGAGGGTCGCGAAATTACACGGCGTTTTTAGACGAAAAAGTGCTCACCTATGGAAGTAGTATTTGACACATAAACAAAGGCATAAGATCAGCTGTAGACTTAAAGGAATGATTATAACTGTTATCACGGATATTAGAACAGAAAATGTATGGATCATAAACATAAACAACTGATGTCACAAGCTCGAACCAATAAAAACATAACAAATGGTTTGGACGTTTTTGACAGTTTAATTTAAAAATAATAATGCAACCATCTTTGCTTTCGGGCTAGTGACGTCATTTGTTTATGATCAATACAGTTTCTGTTCTAAATATTCGTGCTGCTTGATTAATTCTTGGTTTCAGTTAACTCGGTGTGTTTATATAAGTGTTCCATTAGTTTTATCTTTCAAACCAACATTGTTATGGCTGTTGACAAAATGACAGTAGTTATAAATTAGATTGTATCTACAATCTAATTTATAACTACTTACTTTACAACGGATACAACGGACAACAACATATACACGACAATATACAACGACAACATATACAACGTATTTACATATATCGTATTCACTGGTTGAGCTGCTTCTAATGTTAATGGCCAAACATTTCACTCAGCACTAAGATTTAATATACATACGAAATTTTAATTAACTACAGGGGGAAAATAAACTTTTTTGTCCAGATTTTGTCTAACAACGTCCGTGTTGTAGTATACGATGAAATACTGTAGCTATTTGTGAGCAGTGGATACTGGCGATGAATAGAGGCTAAGCCCTGGTGTGTTTGCGTTGTGAAAATCTAATATAATTGGCAATTTTTCGGTAACTTCACAAGGAAATTGAAGTACGGAAATTCTCTCCCGATCAAGGTCAACATTTGCTCAACGAGGGAGAAGCAAGGGCGAAGTTACTTCCTATGTTACGTAATAACGCAAGTGTGTCTGTTAGTTGGGACATCCAACATACACCCAATTTAACTGAAATGATCAATCGTTTTAACCAATAGTGTTAACACTTAATACTAGGATGAATCCGAAATTTTTCATTGAATACAAGTTTCTCCAACTTTGAGAGAGCTGTGTCGGAGAGACTGGTAGCTCGCAATTTTAACTCATTCAGTTCTATCTCCAGATCCAGTTGAATCTCTAGCCATTTTGAAGTTGTTTTGGCAGTGCCTGAAAAATTTTTAAACCGGAATAATGAGGTTTTTGTTCAAACAATTTTAGTCTGTGTTGTTGAGCATGGATTCCTTTGTTTCTATTGTTGTATTTGTGATCTATGAAATGAGGTTGAATGTTTTGTGATTTTATGTATACTACTGCTTCGTAGATGAATATGCAAGGGACAGTCAAGAGTCCAAGCTGGATGAATGCATCTTTGCAGCTGGCATCTGGTGGCTTACCTAGGATGGTCCTTATTGCTTTTTTTTTGCCAGACAAAAACTGTTTCCAATTTCTATTTGGTGGAAGAACCCCACAAAATGATAGAATATGAAATGTACTGCTCGAACAGTCCGTGATAGACGAGCCTGGACAGAGAATCGCCGCCGTATGACCTCATCCTACGTAGAATGAACAGTCCCCGAGCAAGCGACCTCTCTAATCCATAAATGTGCTCGTCCCAGCCGAGTCTATCATCCAGCCTCACCCCTAAGAAGTCAGCTGTTTTTGATTGTTCAATTTTATTCTCTCCTATAAATAGGTTCGGAGTCCTATTATTTTTGGAATTTTGCTTTTGTGCTGTTTGAAAACACAAATAGTTCTTTTTTTGGGAATTTAAACTGAGTTTGTTTGCTTCAAAAAATTTAGAAAGATCTGAAATTTTTTCATTTGCTTTGCCCTCCAGAGTCTCAACATCCTTACCCTTCATGACCAATGTTGTATCATCGGCAAAGAGGTAGACATCAGACTCTGGAATCGCGTTGGTGATGTCATTTATGTAAACCAAGAATAGGAGAGGTCCTAAGACGGATCCTTGCGGAACTCCGCTTGTGATTTTTTTAGGAGTCGACATGACATTTTGAATTTTGTGATTTGATTTTCCTCTAATTTCAGTAATTTGGTATCGGTTTGTCATGTACGACTCAATCCATTTGAAAACAATTCCGGAAATGCCAATTGAAGCCAATTTTTCCAAAAGAATCATATGATTGACACAGTCGAATGCTTTTGACAAGTCGGCGAAGCAAACCCACCACTGTCTCACCAGCCTCAACCGCATCAATACAATCATTAACAAAATCCATGAGAGCCAATTTTTTAGATCTGTTTTTTTTTCTGAAACCATAATGTCTATTACAGGCAATATTGTTTACTTCAATGAATTCAGTAAGTTGCTCCGAAACAACTTTTTCGATTAATTTTGAGACTGACGGAAGAAGCGAGACTGGACGATAGTTACCCGGATCGGTTCTGTCCGCCTTTTTGAAAAGAGGTTTGACTTTAGCTACTTTGCAGTTTTCAGGGAAAAATCCAGTTTTTAAGGAAAAATTTATTATGTGAGTCAACGGCAGTAAAATCTCAGATTTGCTAAATTTCAGTGTGTGCATGCTGATTTCATCGACTCCATTAGATTTTTTAGATTCCATTTTGGAGAGGATATCATCAAGTTTTTGAGGTGTGATCTCAGAAAAATCTGTCATTTTGCAGACTGTATTATCTTTACTAGGAAAACCTGAGAATTGGAAGCCTAGGTGGTTGCCATTTACAAGGTTTGATACGTTTGCAAAATATGTGTTAAATGTTTCTGTGACTAGGCAAGGATCCTCTATGGTTCTGTCATTTATTTTCAAGCTTATATTGGTGCTATTGTCTTTTTTGTGTTCCTAAGCTGTTAATCACATTCCAAGAGGCCTTTGATTTATTTTTTGCTGTGGTTATACTCTCTTGAGCCCAATTTAACTTTCCTATTTGGATTTTTTTCCTATAATTGTCTTTGAGTTCTATGTATTTCTTCTTATCATGGGCTGATTTTGTAAGCTTCCATATTGAGTATTGCTGGAACATATCCACCTTCGACTTTTGAATGTCCGTTGTCATCCACTTGGACCTTTTCATATTTCCTGTTTTTATTTTATTTTTAACTAGTGGACAGCTAATATCAAAGTGATACTTTAACGTGTCAATAAAGCTATTATACATCTCGTGGACATCATTTGCCAAGTACACAGAATTCCAGTTTTTATATTTAAGTCTAAATTTTAATTCTCTAAGATTTTCTGTCGTTATGTTTCTCTTTTCGATCGTTGTTTGATTTGAATAGTGTCTTTTAGAATCATCTGAATTTACATTTATTTTAATGGAAATGGGTGATCAGAGATATGAGGTTCAATTGTCAAAGCTTGCAATGGTCTAAAATTTGTGAGGAAATTGTCTATACAGTACAAGTGCTAGAGGTCTTTGTAATCCTAGTAGGCTCTGTTATATTTGGTCTCAAGTTAAAACTTTCTATTTCATTAATGAATCTATGATAACTATTGTCTTTCTTTAATAAATCTATATTTAAGTCTGATCCTACAATTATATGCCTGTCTTTTGTATCCAAATGCATTAAATATTCATTGAGTTTGTTGAAATATTCATCTAGGTTATTCTGGTATGGAGATCTATAAATTGATGCAACAGTAAAAAGTTCTTTATTTATGGTAAAATGTATTTCGGAACATTCAAAAACTGTTTCTTTGATAAGGTTATTGCCAATTGTTGTTGGTTTAATATTTTCTATAATATCACAGTGTATGTTTTTAAATATAGCTACTCCACCTAGGCCCCTATCTGTTCTGCCATATCCAGCTAGAAATTCATAATTTGATATGTTTAGTGCGCTTAGGCTCACCCAGTCGAATCCATGCTCGTTGATTAAAAATAAATCGGGTTTTTCTGAGAGCAAAAACTGTTCAATAATTTCAATTTTATTAATTATACTTCTAACGTTAAGATGTAACATCTCGTTGTACAAAACTATTACAATGCATTTTTCAAATTGAAAATACAACAATTTATACATGATGTAAGCTGCAGTAGGCTACACCTATGCTACCAATGCATAGGCATGCACAGGTCCAAAGATTAGTCCGTAGTACCAAACGACAACCTTTTTAAGTAATATTGTTGAGGTATTGGCAGTCATATGATGTCGCGTTAGCAGCAGTCATGCTATTCATGGCAAAGGGCACGCAAAAAGTACGTTAGTTTGTTCTTAATAAATTCCTTTCTTCGTAATAATAAGTATATTATTTTTGAATTTGTTTCTCTCTTTAACATTATGTTTTATAAATCGTGAGGCAAAAATTGATGAAACATTCGTGAAATATTTTTAGACATACTTCTTACTTACACCATAGAATAATACGTCGACATATACCTAATCCTAATCCTTGTGGATCAACAAATCTATTGCATGTCTTCTAGTGATATATTTAAAGTTTAGAGCACAGATATGGCTTAAAATCAGAGTGAAACATTTTAGTTAACATCAACACTGTAAAATGATGCCAACACATACACTCATCATCAACAGGTTTCCAGCAGGATGAGAAGTTTATTGCACAGTTTATATTCAATGGTAAAACCTAATGGTTTCTATTAGCCTATCAAAATGAACAATGATTTGACAATGTTCTCAATTAGTTAAACAGCTGCTACTTTAAATGATTACATATTAACTACTATTTACATAGGATCAATACTATGTTTGCTAAAAACATATTTATTTGTTTTAGTCTGCATCGCCCCACTCAATTGTTTCCACATTAAACACGCATCTACAAAGGGTTCAGATTTTAAGTTTGCCATAGAAACAAGAAGTCTACTTGCACTACACTATTTAAAATTAATAATAACACCCCATGTGAATAATTAGTCCAGGCGCTAAACGGGTTGAGTATACTCTTAATGTCTGACAATATTTGACTTTTGATTATTGTTGGGGACATATAGTAGATTTAAAAAATCGATGATGTTGCATTTCTAGGGTTGTCACAACTCGGTGTGGAGGGGGGGGGGGAGTTGCGTGAGTGGTTTACGTTTCCGCGTCTACAAACGGTTAATGATAGAAAAGTCAAAGTGAAAAAAAAGAGAAAGGTAAAGAAGGTAAGAAAGGTAAGCGTCTATCTACGCCTAAATATATTTCATTCAAAAAGGTTATTACAACCTTTTCTTCTATCTCTTATGCTTTAGGCCCCAACCAACGTTTCTTGTAATGGAAAATTTGAAACTATTTTAAAATCGAATACCGGAAATATTGTACGCGTTTAAAACATGCTACAGAAGATTTATGGTTAGAAAAACTAACAAGTAGTACACAAACACCAAGTTTAAGGAAATCTTTGCAAAAACAACAGATCTACGTTCTGTTACAGTAGACGTGGAAAATTCGCAGTACTATTCGTGCGCGCAAGGGACAGCAAGTAGCCCAGGGCAATATCGGTTTTATGTTGTAAGTAATTCTGGGAAAGCTGGATTTTTCTATGCTGTTAGACCACGTTAAGATGAGTATTTCTAATGTTAAAAAATGTGACTTTCAGTTTCATTTTTCTACGTAATTAGATTTTTGTTGGCAATTCTAACTGCATTAAACTCGTTTTTGGGCAAGAAATAAACTATTTACAACATTTGAAGAAAATCGTCGGAGCCGTTTTCGAGATCTTTGTGCAAGCAAGCATACATACAAGCAAACATTGCTCATATTAGAGTATAGGATTAATACGGTACATGAAACTTTGTCGGTTGAACTCCTTCGCCATTTCTAGCTTAACCGATTTTATCCATTGACGTCTCATTGGAAACAGCGTGTCGCGTAGATGTGCAACTGACCTTACATTTTTGAAAAAATCCCTTGGGCTCTGCCCCAGTGGCTGTTAAAGTTCCCATGTTATCCTTATGAAGAACATAATTGTTTACATTTTGATCAGCTGTATAATTTAATTGCTATTAAATTTGAAATTTGCTATATATTAATTTGAAACTGTTTTTCTTTGTGACAGCTAATTTGAGAGAACGGCTGGGCGTAGAAACTCTGTAGAGGTGTCTAAAGAAAGGACTTTGTCTGTAGATGAACCATCAAAAGATAAACGTGGTAAATTCCCTTGGAGCTCTGCCCCAGTGGCCTTTAAATTCCCATCCCATGTTATTCTTATGGGGGGAAAACTGGTTTTTGTCACAGCTAATTTCAGAGAACGGCTGGGCGTAGAAACTTGGTAGGGGTCTCTAAAGAAAGGTATTGGTCTGTAGATGAGCCATGGTATCATGAAACGAGATAAATTCCCTTGGGGCTCTGCTCCAGAAGCCTTTAAAGTTGCCTCTTCAGATTTGTTTACATTACGACCATATGCATAATTCTACACTACTTTTTTATGAAACAGCTGTTAATTTATTTAAATTGTGATTTATTGAATTTGTCAAAATGAAGTACAGTATTTGCAATGGGGTTTTCTGATTTTAAAATGGATTTTCTTCTGCATCGTGTCATGTTTGAAATATAATGTTCTATTACCAAATCCGGGGGAAATCCTAATATCACAGTAACTCTTAAAATTATTTCTTTTGGAGTTAACTTATAGCTACTGTATCTGTTGGTTTCTGCCTTTTTTACCACTTCTTGGAGATTGTACGTAGGTGATATCATAGACTAACCAACACAAGTAGACTTCTCATCCCATTGTAAATTTTGAAGCACGTTTTTCGTGTCTAGTTCATGTACGTGACACAAAGGCGCTAGTGTCGATGAAACTTTGTTTCCATTATTTTAGGGTTAATTTCTTGATTTGTGCTTTACTGTTTGGTTATATAACTAGGGGAAAAGTTATTGTTTATGATTAGATCGTATTATTTGGTTAAACGAGGTTTTAAATGGCTGTAATAACGGGAAACAAATTGTAAACAAAACACGACCTCTACATAAACCGTACATGAACTAACAATAAAATTGTCTTCAGCTGTTCCATAAGGATGAGAAATCTACTAAGGGAGTATGTTTTATCTATGGTGATATTCATTGGCATATTTCATCTATAGACGAAACTTGGGTTGGTGTAATTATCAGAATGGAAAAGAGCGAGAAATCCTGGCCAATTTGATATAGGCTAGAAATAAAACTGAATTAGGGCCTAACACTGTTCTACATTTCTTGAGTAATCATTGAAATAACCGATTTGCAAGCAACGGAAACATATAAAAAGTCATAGAACACAACCAAGTAGAAGAAATAGAAATAATGATTTTTTTTTCTTTTATAATCGTTATCATAGACAACCTAATGCGGCTATGAGAGGGAAAAATTTGTAGAAAACACTAAAAGATCAGCTTTTTGAAAAAAGATAAGATATTTATAAAAGATTTCGATTATATCTAACTGTTGTGTAGATTGTGAGTATTTCCATAATATTTGAGTCGCCTGTAATGCTTCGCAATTGCTCGAATTCGAGCAACAGGTACACTAGTTTATTTTTTAATTCAATGAACGCATTGGGTACATTTACTGATTTTGTTGAAATTAAATCTCTAGTACCTGGGGACCGAGCTTTGCTCGGGGAAAATCAATAGTTTACTCTGAAAGCAGTTTAGTATTGCAGATACATTAATCCACTCCCAAACTCCACCACTCCCTACTTGTTTGGCCTCCTTCCCTATACCATTTTAGAATTGCAGATACACAAATGCCACAGACAGTTCCCACACTCTGCAGTACTAGCCTTACTACTTCCTTCACCATTTCCTACGTTATGGACCTGTTTTCCTCCCTTCTTATAGCATTTTAGGATTTAGATACCCTAATCTAATCCCCATTAACAGTTCCCACACTCCAGACTGCTCACCTTTACTACCTACTTCCTTCACCACTTCCTACGTCGCGGACCTGTTTCCCTTCCTTCCAACGGCATTTTAGGATTGCAGATACCTTAATGTAATCATCATAAACAGTTCCCACACTCTGGACTGCTTACCTTTACTACTTCCTTCACCACTTCCTACGTCGCGGACCTGTTTCCCTCCCTTCCGACGGCATTTTAGGATTGCAGATACCCTAATCTAATCGTCATTAACAGTTCCCACACTCTGGACTGCTTGCCTTTACTACTTCCTTCACCACTTTCTTCGTCGTTTCCCTCCCTTCCCATAGCATTTTAGGCTTGTAGATACCTTAATCTAATCGTCGTAAACAGTTCCCACACTCTGGACTGCTTGCCTTTACTACTTCCTTCACCACTTCCTTCGTCATTTCCCTCCCTTCTCATAGCATTTTAGGCTTGTAGATACCTTAATCTAATCGTCGTAAACAGTTCCCACAATTCGGACTGCTCACCTTTACTACTTCCCTCACCACTTCCTACGTCGCGGACCTGGTTCCCTTCCTTCCCATAGCATTTTAGGATTGCAGATACCTTAATCTAATCGTCAAAAACAGTTTTCACACTCCAGACTGCTCGCCTTTACTACTTCCTTCACCACTTCCTACGTCGCGGACCTGTTTCCCTCCCTCCCTTCCCATAGCATTTTAGGATTGTAAATACCTTGATGTAATCGTCATTAATAGTTCCCACACTCCGCCCAGCTTGCCTTGACTATTTCCTTCGCCACTTCCTACGCCGTGGAACCGTTTTCCTCCCTTCCCATTGAATTTTAGGATTGTAGATACATTAATCTAATCGTCATTACAGTTCCCACACTCCGGACTGCTTGGCCTTACTACTTCCTTCACCACTTCCTACGTCAAGGGCCCGTTTCCCTCCCTTCCCATAGCATCATAGGATTGCAGATACCTTAATCTAATCGTCATAAACAGTTCCCACACTCCGGACAGCACGCCTTGACTACTTCCCTCACCACTTCCTACGTCGCCGACCTGTTTCCCTCCCTTCCCACGGCATTTAAGGTTTGCAGATACCTTAATCTAATTGCCATAAACAGTTCCCACACTCCGGAATTCTTGCCTTTACTACTTCCTTCACCACTTCCTACGTCGCGGACCTGTTTCCCTTCCTTAACATAGCATTTTAAGATTGTAGATACCTTAATCTAATCGTCATTAACAGTTCCCACACTCCGGACTGCTTGCCCTTACTACTTCCTTCACCACTTCCTACGTCGCGGACCTGTTTCCCCCCCTTCCCATAGCATTTTAGGATTGTAAATCCATTAATGTAATCGTCATTAATAGTTCCCATACTCCGCCCAGCTTGCCTTGACTATTTCCTTCGGCACTTCCTACGTCGTGGAAATGTTTTCCTCCCTTCACATAGCATTTTAGGTTTGCAGATATCTATACTATTATATAAAAATCTGATGGTGTCTGTCTGTATGTGTATTACTAATAGGTGCAAAAACTACAGAACCAACTGGGCTTAAATTTTACAAAAATATAGTTACCATACCAAGGACCATTATAGGACTATTCACATTTCGATACTGACCATAGGCTTTGCCCCTTTGGCTTTAAAAGTTCTGAGGTGAACATTTTAAAAGTAAATATTGATTTGTCTCCATGGCTGCAATGAGAACACTAAAAATGTTTGTTTACATTTGCTTTGACATTTAAACGTAAACAAGAAGAACTGCTAAACTGCATATTTCACAATTTCAGACAGCTGATACAATGAAATTAAATATAATATTTCCCATAAGGCAGGTTTATTTTAATCTAACCTTTTATCATGTATTATTTATTCTAAAACTACTGTATGTCAATGATTATAAAAAAAGATTCTATAACCGTTGCTGTATTAACTCCGGCTCTGCTTTGGATTTTTTAAAGTGTCTAAGTTATGAAAATAATGTTATTGGTATGTTTTCATGGAAACAGTATGAAAATTACAATGTATAGATGTTTTGTATGAATTTGGAGGCTACTTAAAAATTCGAACTGCTTAACATGTGTTCGATTAACTTAACATAACTTGCAAATCACATTGTTTTTTATATGTATATTTAGGTAAATTGAGTGATTGTGTTTTGCTAAACCTATGCTTAAATTAAACTAAAGAATATCATCAATAACTAAATTGTACGTTGTTGATTTTTGTTTTCTAAAATTTGTTGTATATGTGTAACTATATTTAATTATCAAATTGTAATAATACATACTCTTATTTTATCTTAACATAGCTTTCAGTTCACATTAACTTTATTTGATACATTTATTATTTGTGTTTTGCCACACCACTGATTAAATTTAACCAAGGAAAATATCATAAAACCATTAAGCAGTACACAGTGTTCTTTTTGTTTCTAAAATCAATGAAATATCTGTTACTATGTTTACTTAATGGTAAGTGTGAAAATATAAAGGCAATGGACGATGCAACTGATTAAAAGAACTGGTTTGTATATTAGGTTGTTTGTTGATATTTTTGTAGAGTAGAATCAGAGATGCAATAAAACATATACTGTATTTGCTATTACATTTTTTAGTCCTTGATGCTTTGATAATCATATTAGTTTTATCTGCTGTCTTTAATGCTAAATTATTTGTTTGAAATTTTTTATAGTACCTATAGATATAGTTTCTTTAATATTTCAAAAGACTGTATTGATAAGGCACAGCAATATTTCTAAAGTTTATAACAGCTGACTTAGTTTTGCTAATGATTTTTTGTGAGTGAAGAAACTGAAGATGGAAAGATTTGTGATTTAATATAAAAAAGAGTGAAATTAAAAAAAATGTTCATTTAAATTTAATAATTAATTAGTATTTTTGCAACTTCGAAATTGAAATTTAAAATGTCAATAATAAATTAAAAGATATATAATTAAGGGAGATGAAGGTAAATCATGTATGTCAAAGTTTTATTCGAAGATTTGGTCAGTTTTTCTCATATCAGCCTACACAAGATTTAAAAGCATAAACCAAAATGGTGGTATCCACTACTTACCAGATTTAAAAGTCATAACTTAAACGTTTCTATTAAGGCTATAAAAGTTGATTTTTGTTTCTAAAAGCATTGGAGGATGTGTAACTATTATATGCAACAGATGTAAAGATTAAAATGTTTCTATTTTGTGTCCTCTTCCCGTTGCAAAGCACGGGTACAACAGCTAGTCTTAATCTAATCGCCATAAACAGTTCCCACACTCCGGACTGCTTGCCTTTACTACTTCCTTCACCACTTCCTACGTCGCGGACCTGTTTCCCTCCCTTCCTATAGCATTTTAGGTTTTAATTTTCCTATACCTTAATCTAATCCTTATTAACAGTTCCCACACTCCGGACAGCTCGCCTTTATTACTTCCTTCGCCACTTCCTACGCCGTGGACCTGTTTTCCTCCCTTCCCATTGCATTTTAAGATTGCTGATATTTTAATCTAATCGTCATAAACAGTTCCCACACTCCTTACTGCTAGCCTTTACTACAATCATAGATAAAAATACCCCCGTCGCAGCAAACCTGCCGACTAAGCGAATTTCCATTTGTCTGAATTGATTTTCAGTTAAATATATTTTAATACTATTAGGTTTAACGAGTACCTAGGTTTGCTGCTACGTACAAGGAAACTAATAAAGTGTGTTTTTGAGTGAAATATTGATAGCTTAGTACAAAATAAATAAATTTGCCAATTTACGATAAAACAGTAACTAGCCAAATGAATGCCAATTGATGCAAATAAAGTTACGACAGAGAGGTTATGCAGAAAATCAAGTAGGTAGCTCTTAGTCATGTGAACAATATGTTATCGCTATAAAAAATTGACTGAAATTTGTAAACGTACTGGCGACGATGGGTGGTACCATGCAGACTACGTTATCATTGATACTTGATGTCTTCATCTTTGACCGACATTATCGGATAGATTGCGTCAATTAATTACTGTATACAAATTTATACAAAACTAATATTTACAACACTACAAAAACATTGTGGCATGGCGGTTTGGATTGACAAAGATCAACATAGACAACCTAATACGGCTATAAGTGGGAAACATAAAAAAAAAACAGATCAGCTTTTGAAAAATGATAAAATATTTACAAGAAATGTTGGTTATATGGAACTGTTAGGTACGTACCGGTAATCTATGAGTTGAGTCTTTTAAACTCATCGGAAATTATGATGACTATTATTTGTTTTTAAATAATTACTTTACTTTTTTGCAATTGATCAATTTCGAGCAACGTGTACACTAGTTTAGTAACAATAGGGACAATTCTGTACCACATTAATGTATAATGTGGGTCCTCTAAAATTACTAAATTCAACTAATGCACATAAACGCTGCATTTTCAAACGTGATAAGACTTCTTCACGTTCAGTATAAAATATTGTGGACAGTGCTAACAGCGCCATAAACTAATCCTGCATCGGTCCAAAGGTTGTGGCGTTACATGACTCTACACCCTTTAGTTAATATGAGGATCTTTTCAAAAGATTAGCACTAACTGGAACTCAACAGTGAAGGTTTATTATTACACGAATGAATGCTACAAGGACTGTACAGCTTAGCCAATTCATTGATCAATTAATAGTGTTACTTCACATCGATTGCAAATATCTATCTCTCAAACACTATTGTAATCTCATCATGTATTTTCTTACGCATCCATATCACGTTTTCTTATGTATCTTGTTGCACGAATGACATTTCTCATGTATTATTTTGTATATTGGTGATTGCAATTGAAATAAATAAATTAATTAAGGGTGTCAGTAGCTACGTTAGCACCTCTTATTTTCTTTCCATGATATGAACAGCGTTGCATATTTCTACGATTGTGTTGGTATTATTTATATGAATCGTAATGACAAGAATATAATCTTCCTCTTTTATTGGTACAAGCATTATTTTTATTAGTAATAGCGTAATTGCAATACGAAAATGTCTGATCTTTGCCGGACTGACGCATGATAGTTTTTAGTTGAAAATTGTTTTGAATGTGTTCGAAACATCCTTGTGTATACCACTGATTTGGAAGACAAGATGGCATGAATAGATCCTGCACCGGTAGTAGCTGAGCCATATCACCACACAGATATACAATAAGATCACCAAAACTTGGGCCTAATTTTAATTGTCAGGTTTCGCTTGTCGAAGGGTCAGCGTTTGTCGATCATTGCTAGTAGCCTCTGCTCACACATAGCTACAGTATTTCATCGCATACTACAACACCGACGTTTTTGGACAAAATCTGGAGATTTAGATTATTTCCCCCTGTAGTTAATTAAAATTTCGTATGTATATTAAATCTTAGTGCTGAGTGAAATGTTTGGCCATTAACATTAGAAGCAGCTCATCCAGGGAATACGATAACACCGCCGTCATCATAGATTGATTCCGTTGTATTTACAATCTAATTTATAACTACTGACATTTTGTCTACAGCCATAAAAATGTTTGCAAGATAAAACTAATGGAACACTTATATAAACACACCTAGTCAACTGAAACTTAGAATTAATCAAGCAGCACGAATATTTAGTACAGAAAACTGTAGTGATCATAAACAAATGACGTGACTAGCCCGAAAGCAATGATGGCATTATTGTTTTTAAATTAAACTGTCAAAAACGTCCAAACCATGGTTATGTTTTTATTGGTTCAAGCTTGTGACATCAATTTTTTTCCTTTAAGTCAACAGCTGATCTTTTGCCTTTGTTTTTGTGTCAAAAACTACTTCCATAAGGACTTCCATTACATTGACATTTTGAGAGCCGGTGGGGTGGATTCCTTAGAGCATTTTTAACGCCATATAGATGTTGGCACTCGCCGATAATGGTCTTTATCACTATGCAATATTTGAAAATGATTGCTTCAGCCATCTAGGAGGAGTTTGCGTATTACGAAATGCATAAGAGTCGACGTAAAAGAGCTTCGCTCAAAGATTACTATATTTTTCGTCATATGCATAATTAATTAATTAGGCTTACCAAACAAAGCTAGAAAATAAAAAAATTTTTATGTGAGGATAACCTCTCAAAACGACTTACAGCTTGTTTTCAATTATGCTGATGCATATAAGCAGATGCTTAGTAAGTGATTCAATTATTTCGTCTATTTCGATTGTGTTACAGTACGTTATTCCATCGAAATGTTGAGCAATTGACTATAATATGCTAAGATCTTACCTAATAAATCAATTGTTAAATAATTTCGATCGATACGATTGCCACTATCAAAATTTTCAACTGTTTACAACAGCTGATGTTTTCTCATTAGAGACTAAAAATGATTTTTTCACCACACTATGATGTTTTTGGGTGTATTACATACGTTAATTGGTGGCTGAAAGTTACGTTTTGCTGGCCATGCCAGCTGTCATCGTAATTTGGGGACCGAGCAGGTTTTTACAGGCCGGGGCCGCAAAATCAGCTGTCCGCTTACTTACTTAAAACATGAATGCATTTTAAATACACAATCAAAATCCATAGCTTTGCAATAGAATTGTGTTATTGTCACCGTTGCCTAGCAACTATTTATTTTATTTTTGCTGATTCCTCAAATTATTTCTCCACATAACCTTAAAGTTGTAATTGTGTTGACTATCAGTGTACATTATTATAGTGGTGAATAGTGGTAATAGGGTATAGTGTGGTGAAAAATAGCGTTCGTACCATGGACCGTAATGGTTTTGCAGCTCTCGATCGATTTAAGTTCTCGACTTCGTCTCGAACTTAAAAACTATCTCGAGCCGGCAAAACCTCATTTTCGGCCCTAGGTACGAAATATACTATTAATCCATAGAGAGTAAAAATGCTACAGACCCGCAACGCATGCATTAAAAACGGTGGTTTCTGCTGCAGTATGACGAAAAAAGATTTAATCGACACAAGCGCAGCATGAATCATGCTTCAAAACCAATAACTATTTTCAGCCAATAGTAAAACAAAGTTATTCTAATAGCATATTTCTTGCTTTGGATTGAAAATTGCTTGTATGTTGGCTAGTAAGTTAAAACAGCTGAATTAAATGATTTTATTTTAGATACAGTTCAGACTAAATAAATAAAATCTTTTATATAGTATACCTGAAATACAGTGGTTGTCTCCAAAGCCCTGTAATCACACAAAACATACTCCTGTAATACTTTCTGTTTTCTTTGATCAATGGTTTTCACCTGAGTGGGGTTTCCTTTGTGTTGTATTTAGATCGTATATTAGTTTGCTAACAACCTAACAAGCATTTTTTTACAACATTTATTTATGGTTCAATACATTATTCGCAGAAGTTTTAGCAAAATAGAAAAAAAGAAAATAGCATAAATAACATTGCTGATTCGCTCAAACTTGAGACACCCTGTAACATAGTACATTTAGATGCATGTCTCATGTTCAATTTTCTTTAGGCTTCGTCCAACAAGAAGTCTTGGGGAAGCATTCGGCGCAATCTTCTATTTTCTGTGGTTTCGCTAAGATTGAGTGCCAGTGCTCCAGGAAAATTATCTAGAGAATTTAGAAATTTGAAGGTGGATTTTTCAATGAAGGCCGAGACAGACTCTATTCCAAGCTCTTCGTGTAGCCTATGTGTTTATTTCTAACAAACCAAGGAGTATTCACTGATCTAACACCTAACAAGCATAAATGCTATGATTCTTTGTTTACATCCACGTTGACATCTCGTAACCATCATAGCAACACATAAGGCTATTGCTATAAAATTATGTTATCAGCCAATTTCCCATATAGGGAAATAAGCTATTACCGTAGGTCTCATGGTAAGACTTGGACCCGGGACCGATTTACTTTTTCGTTTTAAGGTCCCCAGAGGCCAAAAACACCATCCGTTCAAATTCATATGTATACATATATATATATATATATATATATATATATATATATATATATATATATATATATATTTATTTATTTATTTATATATATGTGTTCGTTAGCACGATAACTCGAACAAAAACTATCCGATTCTGATTAAATTTTGTATAAATGTGTAAACCTACATTATTCGAACGAGTTCGCGAACCAGCATGATCAGACCATAGGAACGGGGGTTTATGGGAGGTTTTATGTGGTAAAAATGGGGTTTTCCCATTTTTGACCCTAAAAACATAACATTTTGGAATTTCTTTCCCAACCATTTTGCAGAGCTTATAAAAATAAATAATTTAGTACATTGAAGCATTGTTGTATGCCTAATAGTTACGGTGAAAATTCAAAAAAGTGTAAATTTAAAATTTCCATGTTATTCTTATGGAGAAAATGAAAACTGTTGTAGTTTACATGTTTATGGATATATGTTGATCAAATTTAACAAATTTATATATTTCATCTCATACTATTGACGTTTGGTAAAAAAAAACTGTTTACCTTCCCCGTAGCAGCAAACCTAGGCACTTGTTAAATCTAACGTTATTTAAATTGGGAATAAATACGTCTTATTTATGGAAATATTTTAGTAAATATGTAATCAGACAAGTTGAAATTCGCTTAGTCTGCAGGTTTGCTGCGGCGGGGGTATTTCAAATTGTACAGACATGATCAAAATTAAAATTTGTTTGTTTAACAACGCGAACGGTGTTTGTCGAAATGACCCTGGAAAGTTTGGATTCAATATGTTCAGCCGTTATTGATTACATAGTTAGCATAAGGTCCGATCTTAAAGAGCTTCGCTCGCTCCGCTCAATTAGATGACTCGTTTTCACATAGCATTCGTGGGGATGCTTGTTTGCTATCAGAGTCTGGCACCTCCATGGATTGTGGGGCTACTTTAAAATTCTATTAGAATTAATTTAATATCCTTGTCATAAATCAACTCTATAAACATGGAAAAGTATTCGTACTTACTTTTTGATATGGTAATTACATCTATACTTTAACAGATACAGGTTTTGTGATAAGGGTAGTTTACCATAAAGAAAGCTTCAGATCCATTGAATATTATCGTAATCGCGGTTCAGGATCGATTTCCTCATTACAAATAATTATCGTTCCATTTCTAGAAACTACGGGGTCGATTGAATTCCGCTCGAGGGAAGCTACTAACTGAGTACTAAGCCAATTCAACGGCCACGCGTGCTGATACCAAACATCAGATCTATGAGGCCAATCTACTTACAAACTACTGGAGCGATCTACTTTACTTCCTCACCCTCGGCCTTCCTTTCTAATGATGCAAGGAAACGTTTGAGGTCGGCTTGGAACGGCGGACACCGGACCGTACCTGTGCGAACAAGGGAAGCTAAGTTACGTAACTTGCTGTATGCGTACTTCCGCAGTGATTGTCAACTGTCTGGGAGTGTGTCCTTGAAATTGACCAACCGGATGTGATTCTGGACTTCCACATTTGAATATCGCCAACGCATAGACTAGACCAGATTAGACCACATGACATTTCTATATAGCGTCTTAAGCCGGGGTCATACTGGCCACTGGGTCTTAGATACCACAACTAACCAGCATAGTGCCAGATAGCATGCCCGATTGGTACCTTACTCAGTTCATGTATGAGTACTTAGTTCACGCAGTCAATCTGACAAATTTTCGTTTTATACAGTAAAAATAGTTTTGGACCTTTTTAACCCAATACAAATGGAATATACGGTCAGGCATCAAGTGCGAAGTTCCGCATAGCCCTAGGAGATGATTTACAATGTTACATACCATAATTGTGATGGAGGGACGTTCAGTAATGCCAGGGATTTTACCTATAGAAGACAGGAAAACCCGAAGGTTAGTAAGGTGAAGGCTCGTGCGTCCTAGAGATGTCGATTGCAGGTCTAGATCAAGGTGTAGATATCCTGTCCATCACGGGGTTTATCCTCTCACACAAAATTGAAATCAATTTAGAAAACTGCTTTTGAAAATGAATGAATTTAACACCCTATTTAAACCTATATTAATAATATTATTAAGGTTAAGATTAAATTGAGGCAACCCAGCAGGAACCACGCCGGGAAGCCGCGGCCTTGTCCTAGTGGTGCGGGAAGTAACAATCTCGGGTGTTCCATCTGCTTCCAACCTCTTATCTATCTGATTAATTGGTCCTGATAGTTATAACATAGATTAAAGGAGAGTATACGTATCTATCTATCTATATATTAATAGGCAAGCATGTTTCTTTAAAACCTTTTTTCTCAGCTCGTGTGCATCGTGGGGTAAATCTACGCATACCGTTAGAAAGCTATTTTCCTGTAGGTGTGCAGAATCCCTTTATAAATTTAAATAGGCTCAAAGATAAGCACAAAAAATGAGTTTAAAAATTTGAAAAAATTAACATGGATCTTATGCGTTGCCTTGCTGGTGACGAAATAACAACGAAATATAAACAGAAAATCAAAACAAATGGGAGATACTCCAATCACATGTTTTATTTACAGTGTGGGGTGAAAATAGAGAAGTGAGTAAGTTTACATTACATATTTTTGGTCGAGTTTCGACCACTGGACGACCTCTCGTCTATATATTAATAGGCAAGCATGTTTCTTTAAAACCTTTTTTCTCAGGTCGTGTGCATCGCAGAGAAAATCTACGCATACTGTTGGAAAGATATTTTCCTGTAGATGTGCAGAATGCATCTAAACATTAAAATAGGCTAACAAATAAGCACAAAAAATTAATTTGAAAACTTCAAAAAATTAACATGGAGTATATGGGTTGCCATGATGGTGACGAAATAACAACAAAATGTAAACAGAAAATCAAAACAAATGGAAGAAATTCAAATCATATGGGTTATTTACAGTGTGGGGAGAAAATAGAGAAGTCTGTACATTAATTATTTTTGGTCGAGTTTCGACCACAGGACGACCACTAGTACTTATTTAATCCATGGTTGTACACAGCTCGAGCTCCTGTACAATCATATGCTAAATACACCTACTCCGAGTGAGACAAAGACATACAATACATTCCTGATCAAACGTCTAGCATCAGGCAATATCATATCTAGTTCAAACGAATTCAGTTTTGTACACTTCAAATACTGCACCCGGAAAAAGACTTTGGCTTTAGCTTTAAGCGCTTCTATAACTTAGTCATGAGATTCCATAATGAAACCTTAGTACAATCTTAATGAGCAACGATAATTATGAGGAGAGTTGAGTAAACCGTTAAGACAGGTCAACTTTACTTGAGAGGAAAATAACAGACAAGTAACACTACCCTGAAAATCTAACTACGGAAGGTTCGCTTTCCAAAAACCAAAGGAACGTGGATTTTGCGATGGGTCGGACAATTATGTTAAATACATAGTTTAAAGTGTAAATCTACAACAGTATCCAGTAGATATTAATACTTTAGACGGTTCCTTTTAATGTTCAAAATTAAATGGTGTAAAGAAAACATAGCTGTTTGGACAGTAACACAATGTCTGTATAGGAGTCACATGTCACATTAATATTTCCTTAACCACTTTCACTCCGGGTACAGAATGGATATTTTAAAATTGTTTACTGAAGACTTAAGGCTAAAATGTCATAGGGAACTACCGTAATTCATATCAGTGACGTTTAACAATAAGTTTAAATACCGCACTCGGTTGGACAAACTACATCGATAAACTTACATACCACTTTCACGACATAGTTACTTGCAAGAGTAATGGAGGCTGTCACAAGAACGGTCATAATGACAGCAACAGTTGCTATAGTGTGACATTAAGACGACATCAGTGTATATCAAGGCTACTCTACATTCCTGCAGCTCGTCACAATATATAGATACGTAGGTTGCTGATGTTGAACATGGCTGTCAGTTGATACGTACACAACTCACGCTCCTTCCTCTGCATAAAATACTACAAGCAACAGTTGATACAGTGGGACATTAAGACGACATCAGTGTATATCAAGGCTACTCTACATTCCTGCAGCTCGTCACAATATATAGATACGTAGGTTGCTGATGTTGAACATGGCTGTCAGTTGATACGTACACAACTCACGCTCCTTCCTCTGCATAAAATACTACGAGTAATAGTTGATACAGTGCAACATTAAGACGACATCAGTGTATATCAAGGCTACTCTACATTCCTGCAGCTCGTCACAATATATAGATACGTAGGTTGCTGATGTTGAACATGGCTGTCAGATACGTACACAACTCACGCTCCTTCCTCTGCATAAAATACTACGAGCAATAGTTGATACAGTGGGACATTAAGACGACATCAGTGTATATCAAGGCTACTCTACATTCCTGCAGCTCGTCACAATATATAGATACGTAGGTTGCAGATGTTGAACATGGCTGTCAGATACGTACACAACTCACGCTCCTTCCCTTGCATAAAATACTACGAGCAACAGTTGATACAGTGGGACATTAAGACGACATCAGTGTATATCAAGGCTACTCTACATTCCTGCAGCTCGTCACAATATATAGATACGTAGGTTGCTGATGTTGAACATGGCTGTCAGATACGTACACAACGTAATATACGAATAATATACGAACATTATTTAACTTTATTTCATTTTTATGTTCTTCAATTAACGCAGTACAATCTTCATCGACGAATCTTGATACAGTTTGTCTGAACAAAAATGACAAGACTAACATAGCTGTCCCCAGTGACAAGAAATCTCAAGGAAACAGCAATTTGCTCTTGCATAGGTATACTGTACTTGCTGTCAATAATACAGTGTAGTACGGAGGTCTCTATCTTGTACACTATCCACTGTGACCCCCTGACCGCCGCGACACGCGTCGTGGGACAGGTCGTGAGTGTAGCTATTAGCGCACCGACGCTCCAGCTCGCGCATTTTCACCGTCGCGTTGCGCGCCACACAACGCGTCGTGGGACAGGTCGTGAGTGTAGCTATTAGCGCACCGACGCTCCAGCTCGCGCATTTTCACCGTCGCGTTGCGCGCCACACAACGCGTCGTGGGACAGGTCGTGAGTGTAGCTATTAGCGCACCGACGCTCCAGCTCGCGCATTTTCACCGTCGCGTTGCGCGCCACACAACGCGTCGTGGGACAGGTCGTGAGTGTAGCTATACGCGCACCGACGCTCCAGCTCGCGCATTTTCACCGTCGCGTTGCGCGCCACACAACGCGTCGTGGGACAGGTCGTGAGTGTAGCTATACGCGCACCGACGCTCCAGCTCGCGCATTTTCACCGTCGCGTTGCGCGCCACACAACGCGTCGCGGGACAAGACATAGTATTCTATTAACAAATCTTGAGAGACACGGACTGGGGGAGTTTGCACTCAGAGTGGTCCGATCATATATTGAAGATAGGTCTCAGGTGGTAAGCTGGGCTGGTGACAATTCCAGTCAGCTTCAAGTGAAGCATGGAGTCCCTCAGGGCTTGATACTAAAACCTTTCCTGTTCATTGTGGCCATGAATGACATTTATTACAATGTGTCAAATGATGTCCTGCTATATGCAGAAGACACAGCCTTGTTTGCTTGTGATTCAGATCCTGTAGTTGCTAAACTATCTGTGAGCAGAATGTTTAATACTGCCACTGATTGGTTTTCGGGTAATAGACTTACTCTTAACCAAGGGAAAATTCAGGAAATCCTGTTCAGTCTTGGTAGGAATGTGGATAAGCAAGAGGCAGTAACATTTTTGGGTTTCATCCTTGACTCTGAGCTTGGGTGGAGTAACCACATTGAAGCACTGTGCGCTAAGTTAAATAGAGTAACGTGTCTGCTCTGTAAGCTCTCATATGAGATGCCCCCCCCCCCCCAAATAATCCAACGAATTTATTGTTATTTTTGCTACAATACTAATAAGTACGGTACAACACATATTTTGTTGAATCAAATATATTTGTTGGAAGGTGCATCTTTGGTTTTCTTGAACAAAATAAAACCCATGACAATATCTTCTCTCTACTTATCTGGCTCAAACCGTACTGACGTTTACGTTGAGGAATTGTGTTTGCTTTAACCAGCTGATTCAAATATAGAATTTTCAAGTATGTATTTATAAATGTTTCCAGCCAAACAAACAAAATGAACATGCTCATTTTTTATTGACAGGGTGCACTAACATGTAAGTGATTCGGAGTACGCAAAGTGTTAAAATTACAATTTATTTGCTGGGACTCAACATGAAGAATGCAGCAAAGAAATATAAAATATAGTTTGCTAGTTCATCTGCGTCACACTTTTAAAACGCCATGTATTGGTTAAGGCAAGATGTTTCTTGAAGATGAAATGAAGGTATGCGACAGTTGGTTACTACCATCTACCGATAAGTGATCGTACCAGTTTATTCTCGGGTCTGGCAGTTTAGCCCACATTTTCATCAACTCGCTGGGGCTCACGGTAAGTTTAAATAAACATAGGTAAAAGTAAAGTAGATACATTTCATTAATAGTATTCTTTAAATAGTCATATTTAAGACAATCTCATTTTGCAATAATAATTTTAAAAATACAGTAAAAAAATAAATGACAGTTCTCAGTTCAAAGCTTGCAGCCATAAAGTAAACCTCTTAAAAAAACTCATACGGCAAATCAGCGCTTTAAATCTAAGACAAGTTGAGCGTTAGGCACCACCAGTTTAAAATAACGTAATATATTTTAAAACATTTAAAATAATTTATTGTTTTGAAATAATGTCTTATTTAATTACATTTTTTCCGGTAAAGCTATTTGTTTTTTATCTGTATGCTTCACTAATTAATCCACACAGAAGGTCAAGAAATACGAAACAGATTTGATTACTTCCTGCAATATTGGTGTATTACGTAAGTGTGTGTTGTGGTAGGTGTTGCGAGAAGGGCACCGACACCCCCTCCGCTACTTGACTGTCGCGGCCGCGGCGGCGGCAGTGCGTTACCGGTCGTCTACCGCACCAGCGACATGTCGGCCAACGAGGGCTACCTACCAGACACTCTGCGGCGTCAACAACTCCCGCTCAGCGACAAACTACCTACCAAGCCAGAGATGGACTTTGACGACATCCTCCCCCACATCGGAGAGTTCGGGTTGTACCAGAAGCTCTTGTTCCTAATGATGATACCGTTCGCGTTCATGGTGTCGTTTGTTTACTTCTCCCAGATCTTCATCACACTGGTACCCGAGGGCCACTGGTGCAGAGTCCCCGAGCTCGAGCACTTACCTCTGGATCAGCAGTGAGTCTTGTAGTATTATTGTAGGTCAGGACCTGGGTAGGCCTAAGAGGGAATATTGCTAATTTCCCAACGAGCTAGGGACTGTAAGACTCGTGATAAGACACTGGACACTGGACACAGGACAGATTAACTTTTTCGTTTTAAGGTCCCCAAAGGCCAAAAACATCATGCTTACCTTTAAACGTGCATGCAGTTAATATCTTTTGTAGCGAATTTCCCATATAGGGAATAAGCTATTACCGTAGGTCTCATGGTAAGACCTGGAACAGGGACCGATTTACTTATTTGTTTTGATGTCCCCATAGGCCAAAAACACCATCCATTCAAATTCATATATGTTTATATATTTATATCTTACTAATATGGTAGGCCTACTAATATGGTATACTAGCTGTTGTACCCGTGCTTTGCAACGGGAAGAGGACACGAAATAGAAACATTTTAATCTTTACATCTGTTGCATATAATAGTTACACATCCGCCAACGCTTTTAGAAACAAAATTAAACTTTTATGGCCTTAATAGAAAATGTTTAAGTTATGACTTTTAAATCTGGTACGTAGTGAATACCACCATTTTGGTTTGGATTAATTTTAAATCTTGTGTAGGCTGATATGAGAAAAACTGACCAAATCTTCGAATAAAACTTTCACATACGATTTACCTTCATCTCCCTTAGTTACATATCTTTTTATTTATAATTGACATTTTAAATTTCAATTTTGAAGTTGCAAAAATACTAATTATTAAATTTAAATGGATTTTTTTTAATTTCACTTTTCTTCATATTAAATAACAAATCCTTCCATCTTCAGTTTCTTCACTCACAATAAATCATTAGCAAAACTAAGTCAGCTGTTATAAGCATTAAAAATATTGTTGTGCCTTATCAATACAGTCTTTTGAAATATTAAAGAAACTATATCTATACTATAAAAATTCTAAACAAAATAATTTAGCATTAAAGACAGCAGACAAAACTAATATGATTATCAGAGCGTCGAGGACTAAAAATGCATGTAATGGCAAATGCAGTACATATATGTTTCATTGCATCTCTGATTCTACTCTACAAAAATATCAAGAAACAACTTAATATACAAACCAGTTCTTTTAATCGGTTCCTTCGTCCATTGCCTTTAAATTTCCACACTTACCATTAAATAAACATAGTAACAGATATTTCATTGATTTTAGAAACAAAAGAACACTGTGTACTGCTTAGTTTTATGATATTTTCCTTGGTTTAATTTAATCAGTGGTGTGGCAAAACACAAATAATAAATTTATCAAATAAAGTAAATGTGAACTGAAAGCTATGTTATGATAAAGTAAGAGTATTTTGTATTATCATTTGATAATTAAATATAGTTAAACATATACAACAGATTTTAGAATGCAAAAATTAATGACGTTCAATTTAGTTATTGATGATATTCTTTAGTTTTTTAAGCATTAGTTACGCAAAACACAATAACTAAATATAAACCTAAGTATACATATAAAAAACAATGTGATGTGCAAGTTATGTTAAGTTAATCCAACACATGTTAAACAGTTCGAATTTACTTAAGGTAGCCTCCAAATTCATACAAAACATATATACATAATTTTTAAACTGTTTCCATAAAACATATCAATAACATCATTTTCATAACCGAGACGCTTTAAAAAATCCAAAGCAGAGCCGGAGTTTTTACAGCAACGGTTATAGAATCTTTTTTTTCTATAATCATTGACAGTTTTGGAATAAATAATCCATGATAAAACGCTAGATTAAAATAAACCTACCTCATAGTTATGGAAAATATTATATATCAGCTGTCTGAAATTGTGAAATATGCAATTTAGCAGTTCTTATTGTTTACATTGAAATGTCAAAGCAAATGTAAACAAACATTATTTAGTGTTCTAATCGCATCCATGGAGACCAATCAATATTTACTTTTAAAATCCTCACCTAAGAACTTTTAAAGCCAAAGGGGCAAAGCCTACGGTCAGTATCGAAATGTGAATAGTCCTATAATGGTCCTTGGTATGTTAGCTATATTTTTGTAAAATTTAAGCCCAGTTGGTTAAGTAGTTTTTGCATCTATTAGTAACACACATACAGACAGACACAATTATATTTTTATATAATAGTATAGATATATGTGTCCGTTAGCACGATAACTCGAACAAAAACTAGGCTATCCGATTTTGATTAAATTTGGTATAAACGTGTAAACCTACATTTATTCGAACGAATTTGCAAACCAGCATGATCGGACCATGGGAACGGGGGTTTATAGGGGGGGGGGTTTATGGGGTAAAAATGGGTTTTCCCCATTTTTGACCCTAAAACTTAAAATTTAGGATTTTTTTCCAACCATTTTGTAGAGCTTAAAAAATAAATAATTTAGTCGATTGAAGCATTGTTGTATGCCTAAGGGTTAGTAAGAAAATTAAAAAAGGGCAATTTTAAAATTCCCATGTTATTCTTATGGAGAAAATGAAAATTGTTGTAGTTTATTTGTTTATGGATATATTTTGATCAAATTTGGCAAATTTATTTATTTCATCCTTTACTATTGACGTTTGGTAAAATAAAAACTGTTTACCTTCCCCGTAGCAGCAAACCTAAGCACTCGTTTAATCTAATGTTACCTAAATTGGGAATAAGTATGTCTTATTTATGGAAATATTTTAGTAAATATGTAATCAGACAAGTTGAAATTCGCGTAGTATGCAGGTTTGCTGCGGCGGGGGTATTAAACATTTACCTAAAACACACTTTATTACCTTCCCCGTAGCAGCAAACCTAAGTAGATAATCATTAAACTAATGATATTTAAATAGGGAACACATATGACACTTTTAAAGGAGATATTTTAGTAAAAATCCAAGCAAATAGAAAAATTCGCTTAAAGTCTGCAAGTTTGCTGCGGCCGGTGGAGGTACCTATTGTAAACCTACCTATTTTACACCGCGTCACTGTTTGGAGATACTAATTACTTTTATAAAGCCTTGGGTAGGTACCTAATAATTACGATACAAAGTACAAACATTTATATAGGTATATAACATAAAGTTTGGCATAAAAGAATGTTTGTACTTTCACGGTACTTAATTACAACACAATAGATCAATAATTTATACCCTACAAATACTACAACAAGAATTGTTTTAAAAGAAGTAAGGTTTGGGCCAGTTAATTTAATTTCGTTAACAAGATATATTAATTAAATATATTAATTATTGAGAACGTCTTTTAGCGAATTTCCTATATAGCGAATAAACTATAACCGTAGGTCTCATGGTAGACCTAGACTCGGGTCTTCTTTACTTTTTATTAGTTCTAATGTCCCCAGAGCCGAATTCGATTTCGATGAATTTTAGTACAAAACTTGAATTGTAAAAAAATAATACCGACGTTTATTCAAACTAGTTAACAAACCAGAATGATCGGACTATGGGAACAGGGTTTTTGGGAAATTTATGGGATTAAAATTGGTTTTCATCTTTAACCCTCCAAACATAAAAAAAAATCAATTTCTTGTATCTACCATTACGACTCTGACTCAACGTTGCAAAACAATGGGTTATTGTTTGTACGCCAATCGTCAGTTTACTGAATAAGGAGCAACCATACATCTGTTATCTATAGAAGTTGTCGTTAAGAGATTAACTAGTTTATTCCAAATCAACAAAACCAAATGATATTCAGCTATTTTTGTTATTAAATAATGATCTATATGTTACTAATATTATAAACTAGCTGCTGTACCCGTGCTTTGCAACAGAGAGGACACTGAAGATAAAATATTGAAGTTTAATTTCATTGGACCTCTTAGTTTGAAAAAAAATATCTTTCTTTCAAGCTAGGTTAATTATGAGGCTTCCTAGTAAATATTATATGAGACGCTGATGCTTGTATGAAAATACTGTAACATACAATTTAATTTTCAAATATTAGGCCTACGCGTACTTAAAATTTTACTTAGTTGAAACAACTCACATACTAAAAGATGACAGGTAAAAAAGAATTGCACAACATACTGTAGTGTATTAAAGCAAAAAACAATATACAGGGTGTCCCGTACGTAAACAGCAAAACTCCGGGAAATGGTTCTATGGGTCAAAATTAAGAGAAAATCAAGACTAACATTTTTTTCCAAAATCGCTTCGTTAACAAGATATCCGCCATTTTGTATTTTATACATAAACATTTTTATTTTTGGATTTTCAACTAATCTTTATAAAACTTAGTACCTATATAGGTTAAGGTAGAAGAGCTTCATGTCAGTAAAAAAATCATCTCGATTCAACTTAAAATTTCAAAATGGCGGACATTTTAATTTTTTAAACTTAAATTACTCAATTAGGCTAACTTATGAAAACATTTCTAGAACACTTTTATTTAGCATTTTTATTCCCTATAAAACGATACCAAGTTCAAGAAGATCGAATAAGAAATGGCTGAAATATTGCGATTTTTAGTTGTAAAATGGGGTAGGGTAGAATAAGGCAGAAGCTAGTCAGATCCTTAACTCAGTGTGTTTTCATTAATCTACACGCCAACATTAGAGTAAAGGAATATACTTACAAATATTTAATAGATTTTAGAAGCAAAAGTGAATTGCGTAGCCTACAGCTTAGTTTTGTGATATTCTTCATAGTAAAATTAAAGCAGTGTTGTAGAAAAACACAACAACACATTTTCTTTAAATAAATATGAAAAAAGCTACGGTAATGTGAAGTGCAAGTTATGTGAAATTAAATACCTATTTTACCATCACGACACTAAATCGAAACCACTCATGAAATACAGTTCAAAAAGGCTTTAGATTTTACAAGAAAATAAGAAAATATAATGTGACGTTCTCTCTCTCAAGTGAGGTCTGGGATAGCTCAGTGCTTGCTGGGTATCTGTTCCAGGGGTCGAAACAACGGGAAGCAAAGGAATGGCTCAGATTCGTGGCACACCAATTTTCAAACAGCCTATGTCATCACAGCCACAAAGGAAAGGTTGTGGATAGGGAACTGGTAGGATGTCTGAATTAGTGCTAAACTTCCAACTAACAGGATCTATGATTATGCTAAGATTACTCTAGCAGGAGCGGGTTAAGTGCTAAGATTTCTCTAGCAGGAACGGGTCGTGTGCTAAGATTGCTCTAGCAGGAAAGGGTCGTGTGCTAAGATTGCTCTAGCGGGAACGGGTCGTGTGCTAAGATTGCTCTAGCAGGAACGGGTCGTGTGCTAAGATTGCTCTAGCAGGAACGGGTCGTGTGCTAAGATTGCTCTAGCAGGAACAGGTCGTGTGCTAAGATTGCTCTAGCAGGAGCGGGTCGTGTGCTAAGATTGCTCTAGCAGGAACGGGTCGTGTGCTAAGATTGCTCTAGCAGGATCAGGTCGTGTGCTAAGATTGCTCTAGCAGGAACGGGTCGTGTGCTAAGATTGCTCTAGCAGGAACAGGTCGTGTGCTAAGATTGCTCTAGCAGGAACGGGTCGTGTGCTAAGATTGCTCTAGCAGGATCGGGTTGTGTGCTAAGATTGCTCTAGCAGGAATGGGTCGTGTGCTAAGATTGCTCTAGCAGGAGCGGGTCGTGTGCTTACCTTACAATCGAAGTGTACTGGTCAGCTGCCCGGGAGCGAATGAGAATGATGTCCCGAGCAGCCCTCCTTTTATGCGAAAACCTGGTCAGCCTGGTGGGGGTAGTCCGCGCATGCGCAGTAGTCCTGAAATGGTTAGT